>NC_136072.1:17709204-18940804 GCF_964261635.1 Lissotriton helveticus
GGCGCTGTTCGGCTTCACCCAAAACAAACGTTCACGATGAAATTCTATTAGTTGAGGTTTCTGCTGCTGATCAAACCCAGCTTTCTTGAAATGAAAGTTACACCGTCGGTGGAAATGGACTGGAGAGGTCCCGGAGCTCTGGTAGTTCTAGATTTAAAGCAGGAGTGGTTTAACAAACCCTTTAGTGCATTTTTGAATGCATAGTCCCGTAATACCTCTCTGTGAATTATGGGCGTACCAGGATGCGAAGAAGAACCACCTGGACTGCAGAAGCTACTCCTGCTTGGAGCCTGGAAACTTGAAAGCTCAGGGTACGAGGAGATCCGCGCTTCGTTTAATGATCTTGTGGCCGAACGCATTACTCAACGTTCTTCTTCCTTGTACTTCCTTGTCTTGGGGTAATGTTCTGTATCTTTAGGTGTGTGACCTCATGCATTGCACAATGTATAGAGGATGCTTTCTGAAGGACATTTTCTATTTAAAGTAAAGTGTTAGAGATGATAAATTCGATCTATAAGATGTAATATCATGCATCTATAATGTGAAATGTGTAAAATTATACTTTAAAAATCATGCAAGAAAAGTATGCCAAGATATGGAGTGAAACAGACAGACAGAGAGAGACAGACATAAAGACATTTAAAGTGCATCGGTACCAGCCTCAAGGGAGTGGAATTAAGGTCTGAACAGATCATTTGGCAGTACCGTTAGTACTGACCCTCTCTTATTCAGATCCTCCTAGGAAGAGACAGACTCAGGGAATGGGCAAAAGGAACTATAAAAATGTTACCAATGATTCTCTGGCCCCTCATTAGTTCTGTCTCCCTGCCGTCAGACCCAGAGAAGGCAGCACAAAATCTTGCCAACTCCATCACTGGGGCAATAGATGCTCTAGCTCCAGCTATACACCGATACTCAGCGAGGCGTAGACCCTCCGCCCCCTGGTTCACTGAGCCTCTTAGGTTGATGAGACAGGGATGCAGGAGACAGGAGAGAAAATGGAGGAAACTGGGGACACTATGGACAGAGAGACTCACAAACGACTGTTAAGTGAATATAAGGCCTCGGTCATTAAGACAAAACAAGAATATTTCTCCAACCTCACAACTTCTCTCAGTTCATCGAAGGAGCTGTTCAAGATAGTGGATTCCCTCTGCTCACTACAAGTTCCAGACCCAGTGAAGGGATCTCAGGAGCTTTGTGACAAGATCGCAACTTTTTTTATATTAAAATCAAAGAGATTGCTGCCAATCTAGAAACACAGAAAAAATCCCTTGGGAACCACACTATCCAGGCTCTCACAATCCTAGAAGCATGGCCTAAAGATCCCACCAAGACTCTCTAATTTCCCACTGATTACACTCGACAATCTCAATTCATTGCTGAATAGGACCAAATCTTCCTCCCCTCTGGACCCATGTCCTCTCAAAGTGATGAAGGAGTGTAGGGACACACTACTTCCTCCTCTATTGGAAGTAATGAATAATGCCCTGTTGCACGGGGTTTTTTCTTCAGTCTGGAAGAAAGCGATTGTCAGGCCGCTACTTAAAAAATCCTCCCTTGACCCCACAATATTATAAAATTTCAGACCCATATCTCTACTTCCTGCCCCCGCCAAAATGCTTGAGGCCCACCTGAATCTGCACTTGTCTGCCTTCCTAGACTCCTCTGGGTTTCTAGATCAAACCCAGCATGGGTTCAGGAAACTCCATAGCACGGAGTCTGCACTCACTATGGTGTCAAATAACATCAGAATGAAAGTGGATCAGGGACAGACAACGCTGCTGGTCTTACTCGATCTGACCGCAGCATTCGACACCCTATCTCCCTCGATTCCAACATCTCCTTTGAGGGAGATAGGAGTGGAGGGGCCAGCCCTGAACCTTCTGTCCTCTTTTTTAGACCTCAGAGAACAGAGGATCAAATTGGGAGAATACCTCTCCCCTGTTACATCTCTGCAATGTGGGGTACCACAAGGGTCGGCTCTAAGCCCGACCCTATTTAACATTTATGTGGCCCCTCTAGCGAGATTAGTAAAAGCGCAGGGAATGGAAGTAGTGTCATACGCAGATGACACTCAGATCATGGTGTCACTGGCCCAACCGGTCAGCACCTCTGCGTCCAGCTTCAGGAGTTGTATGCAATCAGTCTCTGACTGGATGATTGTCAACTCCTTGAGGCTGAATGGCGACAAGACCGAGGTGCTGATTTTCGGAAGGGACCAGGATGTGTGGTCAAACGAATGGTGGCCGCAATCCCTGGGAACCTGCCCGGTCCCCTCTCATTCAGCTAGGAATTTAGGGGTCATCTTCGATATCTCACTGGGAATGACCCTTCAGGTCAATAGAACTGTGGCTACTTGCTGGGGAATCATCAAAATTCTCCGACGAATAGTGCATTACCTTTCCCCGCAAGCTAGGAAACAGACAGTAGTTGCGTTGGTTGGTTCAAGATTGGACTACTGCAACTCACTGTATGCTGAGATTAACAAGGGTCTAATCCAGCGCCTCCAAATAGTACAGAACGCGGAAGCAAGATTTGTCCTAGATATTCCCCGCTCTTCCTCTGCAACACTAGCCAGAAAGAGCCTCCACTGGCTTCCTATAGAGCACCGTATCTCCTTCAAAATCATTTGTCTAGTGCATAGCGCTCTGAAAGCTGGAACATCTGGTGGGCTGGGATCACTTCTCTCTGGCTATGTCCCCAGCAGATGTCTACGCTCATCACAACAGAATCTTTTGGTGATCCCTCGGTCTAAGAAGACCAGATGGGGAGGAAGAGCCTTCTCTACAGTTGCCCCGCGCCTCTGGAATGCACTTCCAGTGGAACTTAAGTCCTTATCCCCACTGCCCCTCTTTAAAAAGGCCCTTAAAACATGGTGTTTCAAGAAAGCTTACCAGTAATCAGCTCTCTGGACATGTAAATAATTTTGGGTTAGGCGCCTTGATGCCCATTGGGCAAAGTCTACGCGATATAAATTTGCTTTCATTTCATTTCATTCATTCATTTCATTAATAGCAGACAAAAATTAATATTTACGTCTCGCAATGATTTTGCTGATTGAACCTTCTAGAGTCACAAGCTGTACATTGTTCTTCCATCTTTGGTTGGGTCTGGATGTTTTGTTAGTAAAATTAATATTTTACTTTTGGGGTCCCACCAGAGGCGAAGCCAGCAGTACTGCCCACAGATCGAGGCCAATTTATTTTTTGTACCAATTTAATGTCCCTTGTAGGAGACACTATTAAATTTTTTCTTTTCAAGCTGGTCGCGCTTCGTATCAGCTAGCCACTTCATGAACGAGTGAGGAGTAGAACTATTGTCCAGTGGAGAACCCTCTTCACATCTGGTAGCGAAGTATTCCTTTCAGTAGTCACCCATAACTTTTTATCCTCCTAAGTGAATGTTAATACATTTGCTGCTCTTTATGGTGTATTAAAATGTCAATCTCTTGCAGCTCGTCTTCTGCTGGGTGCGTGCCGTCTGTTTTAATATTCTCAGCTATCTCAGCTTTGTGCTCCCCGCTCACTTGTTTTAGTGTCTTTTTATAGAAGTTTAATGTCACAATCAAACACTTTTTTGCTGTATGAATTAGAGGCTGTATTTCCACTTTTAGAAATGTTTTATTTTTTGGCAACAAGTTTCTGAATGAAGGCTGCAACACTGGTATAATATGTCTTAGTCTTTATTTTCAAAGCCTGATTCATCTTATAAATCTTCTGAGCTTTCTTATCCTAAGTCGAGTTGGGCGCTTTTCATTTTGTCTTTCCAGGTCCTCTTTCTATCAGGAAGACTTTGTTCATTTAGTAAAATGTAAACTTTTCCTTGGTTTCAAGTGTCAAAGTTTTCCACTTCAAAGAAGAAACCAAATAAGTGGTTTAACCTTTAATTCCCATTTTCCAGCGCCAGAGGTGGGTGGGACAGAGGCATTGGTAGTTTATACCTTTTTACAACTGATAAAATGTCTTTAAGGACAGATTTCTGGTTGCTCTATATGTACTAAAAGGCCACTATCATCGGAGACTGAATTGTTCCTTCACTTCAGTTTCTTCGCCTTTCAGAGCCCGACTCCTTCGAATCTAAGCCTACGTGGCCACGGTGGGCAACAATCCATGCCTCATGCTTGGCAGAGCACGTCCATTCATTTTTTCCTGTTTTCAGCATTAGTTTATGTAGGGAATGCAACTTTGTCTTATTATCGTGAGGTGGGCATAAACATCATCTCATGTTCAACCCCGTTTGGACATCGCAGAGACAATTCAAACTAGAATACTGTGGACAATCCGCGAGTGTGAGGGTTTAGCGAGAGGGGACATAACTTGCCGGCATTAATGTAGGATCTTTAGTGTTGATGACTTCCATAATGACATTACACTGCTCAACAAGTTAAACAGGACGGGATTAATACTACATAAAGCCCTAAAGTGAATGTTTACTGTTCTAAAAAGATATTAGACACATTTTCACAATGACACAGATGAACAGAATCCACCTAGCCGCTTTCCAGAAGTGAAGACTAGACCCTCAAACAATGGGGACAGTGCAAGGGAAAATGGCTGAGAAAGGATTTGTGCAGCAAAGAGGGGAGGGCACTGTGGGATATGAAAAGGGTGGGGGGGGTTAGAGGGGGATTCACAAAAGTTGCATTCATGTAACAATATCCGAGACGTCTCCATCACCCATCATTTACCAACTTGGACCATCCGCCACCACAACTCCAGAATATCAATACAGTTTTGGACACCGGTTGTCCGGCCACAGATAACGGATTGTTCCAAACCACATCTACAGGGAGTAAAGTGTAATGAGAATTTCTTACCTTAATGGTTTATCGCTTCTTGATCTGGGATGTTCTTGGCGGTCTCTCGATCGCGAGTGTCCATGTTCATTTACTTCAAGCTGAAAAATAGGAGCCGGTGGGTCTGGGGTGGAACAGCGTGAGCAGATTAAGTATCATGTTTTAGGATCACCCCTTAAGTCCTTCGAAACACTGGCCAAGCTCACTTAAGATGTACCAAGTACCCAATTCTTTAGCACCAGTTAAAATTGGAATAGGCCACATCACCCTCCCACTGTTGGAACAGCTCCAACTAGTTACCTTTTCTCTTCTATGAAACAAGATTAAGGTGAAATGCTCTCGTTGGAAGAGCGGCTAGCTGGTGCTGCACAGGCCGGAGTACTCTACTTATCAAACATCGATAAAGACTGGGTCAAATGTCCCTCTGTGACCGACTCTCCCTACACTCGAGATTCTACAACCTTCCATCTTCAAGGCAAGGGATATTGAGTCTCAGACAAAAAACATAAACCTTGATATCTGCACGGTTCAGTATCCATTACAAGAGAGTTACGTCAGTTGAAGAAGTCATGAAACTAAGCTTATGTGGAATACAACAGTAGTAGCACATTAGTCTAGTTGAACTACATTTAATAATAAATTGGGGGAAATTTACTAAAATCTTTTTTTAAAGCAGTATTAATTTCCATGGGGTGATGAATTTTGTCTTTAAGATTATATACAGATATATACTGAAAATAAATCTGTTTTCTAACAGTGTAAGCATTCCAAAATACCACCTGGTTGCTAAGTATTCCCCAGAATCATGTTCAGAATAAAGCCCTTGAAAAAAACCGGACCGTAAGGTACGTAGATTTCTGAAGGGTCAGTGAAAATTGCAGATTAGAAAAGGTAAGTAGATGCAACCAAAAGGGTTAGTCTGCAAAAAGCGCAAAAAAAAAATTACGACAAAAGGAGGAAAACAAAAGCATAATTACATTCCGGTCGTCTGGTAGGCGCTTTTCATGAGATGGCTTTTCACACGATTTTGGTTTCCTGTGCGCTTTCTTCTCTCGCTCCATAAACAGTCGAGCGATTTCCTAAAACAAAATAAACACCATCATTATTAAGGTCAACGCAATATGTTTGTAGAAGAATGTGGAGGCAATTTTAAGTTTAGTACCACGCCAACTAAAGTTGCTCATTATAAGACTCAAGTACAGTCTCAGCACGAAGGAGGTCTGGCCGCATTGTACACTGAAAATGACAGAACGCGAGGCACACATTTGGGATTGAAGTCTGAATGTCTTGGAAAAGCAGTGACACCTTGCGTTGTACAATCGTCTGCCATACTGGTGTTCTTCCACTAGTGAACTGCCCAATTATCCAGATAGTTGGATGATTGCAACATATTCTCAGGACATACAAAAAGACCCAACAGCTCTTTTTTGCAGTTTTATAGAAATTAGCTGTTAAGTCCATGTAATCAACTCCTGCCTATACCACTTAAAGAATATTCTGCCTAGAATATTCCATACACAACACAATATTTCATACTTTCAACAAATTCAGAGCAACACCCACGCCAACTATCTTTACAGAAACTTAGGGTTCTTCACTTATGTTGCTAGTTACATTTAATACCTGCTCTTCGACATTTGATTTTTATAGGACGTTTCACACACACTGCACGGATTTTACTCAAAATCATTTTGTAGCAGCTCTATCATTTCTAAAAAAAATTAAAAATACATTTTAAAATTGGTTTCGCATCATTTTCACCCAAGCTAAGTATACTAATCCAAACAGAGAATATAGTCACCGGCAGCAAGCAGAAAACACATTTGTTACTTAGTTGAGGACTGATTCCATATGATGCAATGTGTAGGAATGTTTAGGGTCCGATAGCGGAAGAAAAATACTTTAACAAATGAACTTACCTGCAGCAGCAGTTCTCCTTTAAAGATATCATAATTTTCATACACACTAGAATATTTCTGGAGTTAACTTGGAATGTAATTTTGGATCAGTGGGTCCTTTAACCCCTTCAGCGCTAATGACAAGGGTAACTCGTCATGGACTTTCCATTGATTTCAATGGAAAGTCAATGGGAAGAAGAGGGAGTACCTTAGCAGCCAAGTGGTTAAGCACTTTTGGAAAGATTCTCTTTTTCTGGAGGTATTAAATTACTTCTTAAAGAGTGCTTAACATTGGGAGTGTGGGGCTTTCTTGATGCCTTACAGATGCAGTGAAAATGTTCCCCTATGTCAGAGTAAATCCTAATAAGTCCAAATACTAGAATACATTCTTCTGTTTTGGGACACTTGTATAAAATACAGTGTTTCTGTTTAGAGGACTGTCATTTCCTTTTTCCAACTACACAAACATCAGCAATTCCTCATTATGGTGAAAGGTTTGTGAACCATTTTCGTGGTGATTCTGACTAGAATTGCATTTCTTATTGGATAAAGATGGAACCATCGCTATATGGATTTCCTTTCGTGTTTAACCACAAAGCATGAAGAAACATGTTTAAGATTTGCCCATTTTCAAAATGTTTAGAAAAATTCAAAAACAATTATCACCCTTTCCCTACAAGGAACCCCAAATGTATGTCTTCCTATAGGCTACGATCAATCAAAGCACCAATAGATAGGAGGAGGTAAAGCACATTTTATCCTGAGAGCGCTACACGTGCTTCTCTGTTATCCACCACTCTCACGTTAAGCATCTCTTGAGAAAACTCTTTTTGCATCTGATGCAGAAATAGTGTCGACACTGAACTTTCCAGGCCCAATACCACTACACTGCATTTGTGCCTTCGTGCTTCGCTAGCTGAAGACGTACAGTCAGGTCCACTGATTATCCACTTCAAAATGGTGTGATGGGACTCAGTTCAAGACAGACAAGCAAGTACAGGAGGCGCACGGGGCAGCTGCCCTGCGTGTATTAGCTTAACACGACCGGTGAGTCAGACATGGACGGTGTGCCAAGACTGATGGTATAAACAGCAGCAAAGACTGCCCCCCAAGTTTGACTGTCACCTAATCTGGGAACCATTCCAGATGTTAAGCCAATAGCTAATATTCTTCAAGTGTACCCAGGAACAGAGAAGAGCTCTCCCCCTTGTGGCTGCTGGAAATATATTAGCTGGAAGACAAACCAGATACAGTGTTAATCAAAAGTTGTAATACTATCCTGCACCTATAAACAGACCACTATATATCGCCACAGTAAGTAGTTTTGCTTTCAGAATAGTAAATCTACACTTTTGACACCAACTTATCTTGAAAATTTTAAAGGAGGTAACAGGAGATAGTCGATATCATGGACTTCTATATTGGGACAAAACTATTAATGCTTTAGTGAGTCGCCCACATTTTATTTACCGCTTCGCTTAGCTCAGTGCCAGATGCTACTTTGTGCCAACACTACTAAAAAGTGAAGAACCTAGCATCTGTAGAATAGATTACCACCAAATATTCATCACGTTTCGTTATCTATTGGCAGTAGATGTGCTGCACTTTTGCTAATTTGGGACTGAAAACCAAATCTCTTGCGATATCACCAACTGATAACTAACATCCAACTGAGTACTCCTCAAAGTCACCGCATGCGATCAGCAAAAAGAGGTAACATACCACTAGCTTGATGTGGGCATTGCAGTGGTCAAGTAAGGGCTAACGCTCTTCTAAAATGCCAACCGATGGACAGGAGGAGTTGCGGGGTGGACAGTTAAATCAGGACCGAAGAACTGAACGGTTTCTGGGGCGTCAGAGCAGTACATTGCATTAGAAACGCCTAAAAAGGGACCTTGTAGGGTAATGCATTGTGATAAGTCAGAAGGGTTTATCGGCGAGTTTGCAAGTGTTTGCCTCTCCATTTACAAGGTGAGCATCGGAGATAAGCCCTTCTGTCGATATTTGTTTTTAAACATACACTCATCAATAAATAGTCCCTTTTCTTGGACTCCCAACTAAACCCAGCTGTTGTGCTCTAAATAGACAGGTGGTAAATACAAATTTCAATTTTGAGAGAGGAAGGATTTTTCCTTGTTCTCCAAATCCCTTTCCACCAAGCATTACCCATTAGAAACATTTCAAATGCAAACTGATGGTCCTTAAAATCTAGTCCTATAAAGCGCCTACTAATCAGATGCAAGTGTTACAAAAACGAACAAAAGACTAAATATTGCTCAATGCAAGGCTTGAGAGCGGGTTACAATAAACTAAATGTCATTGCTTGTCAGTGAAGGTACAGTCAGTGCTGCTAGATATCCAGGGAAGTCTTCCCCTAGTCCTCAAGGTCCACCTCTAAAGTGACCGCTCCGAAGACTGGTGACCGTCTACCCATCCTTGGGATCTGAGCAGAATCCTACAAAGGGAACTTTCTAGAACATCACTGTTCTAGGACTGATGCTGAATATGAGCAGTGGGTTGTGAGGGAAGCAAGAAAGAATAAACACCCACTCAACTGGAGGAGAGGGTTTGCCTTGCATGTGAAAGACTGCAAAGAGAGACTTACAATATTGGGCACCAAAATATGAATCATACGTCTGATTGTTCTTACAAAGTAGTTAACTGTACCATGGTCCGCTATCGAGTCCCAATTATGTCACATGTGGAAGCTCAGATTGTTTGTAGGGAGTGGTTTATGATCCAGGTTTTCACAAGGAACAAACTACTTGACAAAGAGACATATCTTTGGCAGGACCTTTAAAAGGAAGAGTTTAGAAATGGAAAAAGATGCAGATCGAAAGATACTGGTGACAATAAAGACACGATTCAACTTAGGCATCGAAATGAACAAATACTGCGTTGAACACAAGTTGGGACAGCCATATCGGACCCCGCGAGCTGCTGAGAATGCACTCACCTCGTCTTGTGCAACCTGAGCTGCTCGTTCGTCTTCCAGAGAAGCCTGCAACGAAAGCAAGGCAACATTACAACTCAACACACAGACAGAGACAGACACAAAGACAGACAGATCACATTAGTTGATCAAGTCTGCAAATGTGATGAAGTATCTGGCGAGAGCTCCACAAACACTCTCTCTACAAACACCGAGTCACACAGAATGAGAGGAAGCGCTGCTGGGGGTGATATATATGAGGAGAATGAGGCAACTCCCAATGCCAGCCATCCTCACTAAGCTGGTTTCAATGATCTCCACAAACTTCTTTTTGGTGGTAAAACAACGTTTGCTCTAAAATGCCTGGACACAATAGCAGCAGCCTCAAATCAGAAAAGCATCAAAGCAATGTACATTCTCCTCACTAAGGAAGGGCTACGTAGGGGGGCCGTACACAACACTCCCATATTAAAGCTGCGGTAATAACATCAATGTACTTCATTATAGAGCACCATGTATATGATGGCAATATATAATAAATGTAAATGTATTTGAGCTTGTAAAGCGCACTGCTACCCGTCCATAGGTTTCCTGGCGCTGTATAACTCTGGGGAACCCGTCCTGGCTTTCCCTGTGGGATGGTCCGTGCTGGGAGTCCCCAAGGTGGAGCTAGGCATCCCTGGAATTGATGGGGCAGTTGTGGAGATTAGGCAAGCTAATGCCCAGAGTTGCCGAGTGGAACCCCTGATTAGAGTAAGCACCAAAGCGAGAATTATCGAGTCCGCTGACCCAGGTCCAGGTAATCTGTGTTACACTGTGTATCCGGCGGCCCAGGTTTAATAACAGTAACCTCACTGCTCTGACATCACCCATCTCATAGGAACCACAACTGCACCCTGAGAGGACACCCAGTGCCTGGAGAAAAGGGAAGCATTACAACAGTAGCAGCCAGGACAAGACGTGCATGAAGTTACCAGGGACACATGCTGCCTACATTCACTGGCCATAAAGCTCCACAAGGTTGGTGCAGCACAAGAGGAAGGCCACTCTTCTAATCACCCCAATGCACCAAAGGTTCTCTCCTATTCTCAAAGGATGCAAACCTAGCACAGGGACCACAGATTTTTTATGTGTGGAAAATACTGTGGGGGCAGTTTTCTGTTTGGTGCTTAAGGCAACCATCACCGGCCCCCCGACCCCATGCAGCCCCTCTACACACCTTTGCTCCCTACATTGCACAATCATTCGTTAAAAAAAAACCTAACTATAAGCATGTTCTTCGCAATGGAAGCTTAAAAACAGAGTGTGGCAAACACGCAAAGTTGGCTATTCCATACTGCGCCGAGCACTCTTGCCTCATCGGCCAGTAAACTGAGCACAAGAAAACGTCTGCAGAAGGCAGCACATGCACAACATAGGCACCAAACTAACGTACAACAGTACTGAAAAAACTGCACATCAGCTCTGCATGGAGCACTTGCCACAGGCTTGAAGTGAAACTGTGACCCTGAGAGAAAATGGGTAGACTAATAGTAAAATTAAGATGTCACTCGAAGACTCCGACCGGAAATTCAGTGAGCATCCTCATAATTAAAACTACAAATAAAAGGGAAAAGTGTTTAGTAAGGATTGTTACAAACTTGAAGTTCTTGTTAGGAGTGGCCTCTAATTCTCATTAGGCCGATCACAGCATTACTGGCCGCATTGGAATGATAAGATTTGTGGGAACACAGCAACCTCTTTAATTCCACACAGAGACATTGTGTGCAGAAACAGCAGAAATCCCACTGTGAAAGTCCAGGGGCAAAATGTAGAATTGTTGAGTGACACTCGGCTGATCTGGAGGAGTTGCTGGGATCTAGCCCTTAGAGGCTCGATTGTTGATGGGCAGTTTGAGCAAGGGAGGGATCTCCCAACTGCATCGCTCTCTGGTCAACAACGCTGCATAGACGCTGTACTTAATACGACGGAGATGGGAGGGCTGGGTTAGGGACATGGATGACTTGGGAGTGGCGGATGGCCTGTACGAGTCCCAGGGAACTCGCTATTTCTGCGCGCCTCAGGCTAGTACAGTTACATTATTTACACCTCACATACATGACAGTCCGTCACTCTTAGTGGCCCTCAAAGGCCCAACTCATAATAGGGCAGATGTCCCCCACTCACTGAAGTTCCAGTACCTCTTGTATTAGTAACTCTGCCGGTAGAGAAATACCAGACCATTTTCAGGCCGCTTGCAATGAGGGCCTTTTTGCGCAACATAGTTACCAACCAAACAGTGCAATTAGTACATTGTGCACAGGCATATTATTTTATTATTATTTATATTTATATGGCGCACGAATCATCCCCAAGTGGATCTCTCGGTGCCTAGGAGGCGAACAGACCAATGTGCATAAATGCTGAAATGTGCTTAAGAGAAAGAATACAAAGCGGAAGAACTATTTATGTGGGGAATTGCTTATGTATCGATTAACTCCACACCACAAGGTTTAACAGGGATGTGGCAGCCCAATTCAAAATCAGACCTTTGAAAAAGGTGTGCAATTTTAAGTTCAATAGTCTATGCAACTTGTAAAATGTTTGGGTGGGGAATTAAAACGGTTACCTGTTTTTCAGGGTCTGCGTGGTGGGTTAAAAAAGCTCAATTCAGTTATTTACCATAAAAACCCCCCAACTCTAGCTCTAATCTGTTCATTTAGTCTATGCTAAAAAGAGGTCTAATGTATAACCCTTACAATCCTCTAATGCCAACACCTTTTACCTCGAGCTGTTAACCACACACTCATACAAACATTTTTGCTTACTCATCCCAGTCCTCTAACCTCCACCACCATCACAACCACATTAGTTCCATCCTTAAACCAGTTTATGCCATAGTCATAAAAGCATCCCGCTGCCACTGCTACAAACCTTAACCAGTTACCTTGCTGTATGTAGAGCTGTAGTTTTACGCTAACATTTTACCAGACTCCTTCACCCAAACTGTAAACATTAGGTTTTTTTATTAAGATTTTTCTTTCATCGGATTTTGTTTATTTTTTTTATATAGTTTTTTTTCCAAACTGTTGACATTCAAACAAGTGAACATGGACGCCTTTTCAGGGACCGCTTACCCATGCAAATAACATTAAAACCAGAATCAAATCAGCAAACACCAAACACCTCAAAGGTTACCATCACAGAAGAAAGAACCTGTAAGAAGGCTGAGCCACCTTGCAAAGTCAAAGGGAAATGCAAGAGTTGTACAATGCAAAACATGGAAAATAAGGACTTAAAACGTTTTGTTCACTCTGCAGAGAAGGAAGGGTGGAGAGAGAAAAAAAAAATCACAGGCCCTGAATAAAAGATTATAGGTCAATGAGAAATTACCTGTACAGACTCTGCAGCTGGAAGAAAAATTCAAAATGACAGGAATGCATCACTTTAAAAAAAAGAATTCCAATTTGACAGAAGCAACATTTGGAGCACAAAACCTGCCTCACACCCCATGCTGAACAAAACGGAAGGGAGAGTGAAGTGTAAAGAAAGCCAGGCAGAAAGGGACTGATCATTAGCACTCGTCACAACTTTGCTAATGGCTCAAAGAAAGACGTAATGCCTTGACAAATAAGTTGCACCTTCCACCACCAGCTCAGACCAGAGGTGCCAAAGACGGAGACTTATCTTAACTGGGCAACGCGATTGTTCAATAGAAGTAATGTTATTGTCATTGTATGAAATGTGATTTTAACAAGTTTAAGTTTGCTAGAATATGGCGCTTATTAAAATGGTATTTTGCCACAAATGACTCCATGCCAGCTTTTGGTCACCCTTAGCTCTTCCTCTTGTAGCCGTCGAGCGATCGCTGCATCATCCAGCTGCGGGTTCTGGACTTCCACCCGAGGCTTGCTGTGAGCCACATCTCTTGTGGCTCTCGACTTCATGCCTGGAAAAATCAAACAGGATAAATGAGCAATGTGGGTCCAGGGGCATCAAAGGATCAGCCCAGAAACTGTGTGCCCAGGGCTGAAGGATGAGCCCAGACCTGTATTCAGACACAGTTTCTGGGCTACTCACAGCACCCAAACAAGAACCACAGATCTGCAGCTGGAGAAGCCCTCGTTACCAAGTATACAACAGAAAACCTCCAAGCGCTGATACAAGGGCAGAAGGCGAGAGAGAGGTGGCACCACAGACACTAGCGACATTGCACCCATAACCCAGAAATTACAAAATAGGAAGTGAACCAGACAATTTCACATTAAAAAAAGGAAATGGTGGATTTGAGATACCAAGCTTTTCATCCCAGAACAAGACATTAGGCAAAGAACTTACAATTAGAAGATTAAATCCAAGTTTATACAGAGATTCAGACTGCATACGACTGAACATGAGAAAAAGGTACTTTACTTTGCACAGTTTAGTAATGCGGTGCACACATGACATTTCCAAATCATCCCTATGTAATTGATGAGCCAAAGAAATGTTGTCATTTGTAGGAAAATCCGATAGGCAATTAATTGGGAAGAGTGACAGAGGGGACGAGGTGAAGTAACATTGCAGTTTTATGGCAAGATGAGTGAAAGACAAATATTCAACATTTCAAGCTTAACAGTACATGATCTACATGTCACAAAATATAAACATATGGATTCTATACATAATCATGCACAGAAATGGCACTTATTAAAGCCCCCTCCTTTCACATGCAAAATAGCTCATTGATTGTCAAAAGCCCACAAGCCCAAAGTAAAGAGCAGATGGAAGAAGATGTCAAACAGCAAGCAGCCTAAATCAAGACAACCGATGCAGCTTGTGATATGGACAGAATGAAGCGTGATCCGCTATGCACCAAGCAGGGTACAGTAACCATAGCCAGAAGGGAAAAAGAAGTGCTGAAAATTTCTGGAAGAGCAATGGCCAGAAGAATCACTCGGCAGCAAATCGGAGGCATTCGTCCCAAGAGCAGAGTCTTCTGCGCGGTTTTACCTGGATCCTTATGGCGGCCTGCATCCCTGTCCTTGTAGGGAGAGGGGCTCCTTCTCCGATCTCCACTTCGCTTAGGGTCCAAGTGGTCAGCTCGCTTAGGATCCCTTTTATTTTGCACCCTCAAGTCATTGAATTCCTCACAGTCTGCAACTCGTTCGGGAGACCTCCCCGGGGTTCGAGTACACCTGTCTCTTTTGCGGAGCGCGTCTTCCGAAGGACCATGCTGCTCCCTATGGTGGCCTGCGTCCCTTGCAGCGTCCCTTCCATTATAGGGCGACGGGCTCCTTTTTCCATGGCCTTTTCGGTTGGGTTCCACGTGGTCAACTCTCTTATGGTCTCTTCTAGTTCTTTCCTTTAGGTCATGGTATTCGTCGTCGTATGGAACCCCTCGAGGAGGAAGTTCCTGGTGCCGAGTGGACTTATGACCCGCAGAAGGATGGTCGTCCTCACAAACCGGCTCTCTGTGACTGCGACTCGTGACCGCCTCTCTACTGGTCTTGGGGGCAGGAGGTCTCGGAGGCCTCTCTTTATTGGGAGATGATCTGTCTGGACCTCTATGAATCGGACCATCGCGCTCTCCAGGATCATCAGAATGCCTTCGGAGACGATCAGAGACAGCATGTCCGTGCTCCGGGGCATTACTGGAGCTCGCAGGCGGGGAACGCTTCCTCTCGTCCCTTGGCCTTCCAGCTGGCTCCCCACTTCGGGTCCGGTGAGGACGATGATAATCAGATTGGTGTTCCTCGTTCCTGCCTCTTGAGTGGGCTGAGGAATGAGGGGCAGAGAGGACATGATAAACAGGCATGCAGGTTAGTACAACGTTTGGCAATGCACAAGCACAAGCACACTGAATGGATCTATGACGTGAACACAATGAGGGAGGGACACAGTCACTAATAGGCAACAGAAGAGAGCGTGGTCATGATACCGCATGCAGTAGAAGTGATCATCACTGCTGAAGGAATGACTTTATGACACAAACACGGACCACCACAAAAAGTAAATTAAAGTCCTCCTCTTAGCCACACTGTTTGTTCTGCTAGAAAGGACGCTTTCAGACGAACTGGCCCAATTTACAAAGTAGGTTAAAAATGTCTGACTACACTATGCATAAGAAGTGCAATAAAATGCATTAAAGTTTTAACAATTTCCCATGAATTTCTCAAAGACTACAGTGTGTGAGCTCTAAAACCCAGCAGCCCCTCTGGACATCATTTGAGTGCGTTTCTAAGGACTCCATAACCTTTCCTTTTCCACTGAAATGAACACCATAAGTGTTAGATAAACAGTAGATTTGAAAAGAACTGTGTGAAACAATCGGAATGAAGGATATGTTGTAAAGAAAGAAGAACATACGACCAGGACTACCACTGCAGCCACTACTGAAGGAGAACATTGTGTGATGATACAATTAACACCTGTTAAATGGTCTCATTTGGACCAAACTGCTTTAGAGGTTTTGCAACAAGCGGTAATAGTACCCAGATACAAATTGAGCACTATGGGCCAGATGGACGAGCGCTACGTTTTGAAATTTCCTAATAGCAACTCGCAATTAGAAGTCGCAAAATGTGATGTACAACAGTGTGTTAGACACGATTTGCAATCCCAGTGGATCGAATATGTACCTACCTCATCAATAAACATGAGGGAGGTCGCAATTTGAGACCCATAGGGATTTGTTAAAAACAGAGGGATGGTGGCCTGTAGGGGACAGCAGACCACAATGTCTGCCTTAAAAAAAAAAATAATAATAGAAAATAAAAATCAATGCCTGCTCTTAAAAAAAGTTTGTGCAAATATAACCAAAGTGGTCCCCTGTGGACCCCTTCCCTTTTATGACTGGCTTACCACCTACTTGAAGTATTATTATATACATTTGAGCACCCCCCTGCAACTCATTATTAGGAAGGGACGCCATTAACACACCCTTTCCTAATACCGACACGCAAACCTTATTTTGCGAGTAACAGGTTACCGACTCGCAAAATAGGGTTAGTACATGTCCTAAGGCTATTTAGCGGTCGCAAACGGCCTGATTCTCCATTTGCGACCGCTAAAACCTTTTATACATGTGGCACTATATCGAAAAACAGGGAAGAAGAGACCCGGAAAGTGATCGCACCATCAAAAACAAATAGGACCTAAGGAGGTAGAATGAGGACGTAAGTGGGATTTTAGGAGGCTGTAATGGACTTTAATTTGTTGTCGCACTGAATCTTACCCTTCACACAACCCGCAAACCATATGATCTGTCTAGTGTCACACACAATGTGAATGAAGAGGATTCTGTTGGGTGTCAACTTCACCCAACTCTCACATCCCTTCCACTAGACCCAAAATAAGCCAGGACAGCCACGGTAGGTAAGCCAAGCGTGTAAACCCTTCTGATCGCTCAAACAAAAGGAGAAGTGACTCCCAACATGGCTGAGTCAACCCCCAAGGGTAAAGGTGAGGCTGGGTCAAAAAAAGTAGTCTGCTAAGGCAAACATATGACATATGCCAAGCCAAGCTCAAGTGTGTGTGTGTGCTTTCATTTCCTGCTGGAACATCTGGTTGAAAACGTGAACCACAATTGTGGGCCTTCACTCGGTGAGAACTTTAACAGGAGGACTTTATGTAAAAAAAAATAAATAAAAAAAAAACAGTTACTAAAACATGCAAAAAGTTAAGGAGTTTTCATTTATTAAGCAAAACAACTTTAAGGGCAGGCACCAACACCTTCCATTTCACTAACATCACATTTGGATTTTATAGTTCAATGCATCTTGTTTTTAAAAAAGACACATAAGTTACAGAGTTCTCTTGTTGCTCAACTTGTGTGTATATGCATAACAAAAGAATTAAGAAACTGATCCAAGGAAATATATTGTGCATTCTTGGATGACTTCAGAGTGCTTTAAAACAAAAATAAACTTGACATGCATGAAACAAAGACAGCTACTCCCCAATGCCATTTGCTCAATATTCTCCTCCGACCTCCTACTGAAATTCATTCATGAAAAGTCTCTTTTTTTTTTTTTAGACGTGGTAAGATAATTTTATAAAAGTTAAGTAAAAAAACAAACACAAGAGTTCCACAAGTATTGCCAAAGCCATGAAATGAAGGTAAGAGAGCAAAACTGACACAATGGAGCACGGCCAAACAAAGATGTTGTAACAAAGGAAACGTGAGAATGACACCAGCGTTATAAAGTAAACTATAAAACAATCCAATTGAGAAGGAAGGGACAGAACCAGAGCTTAGTGAGAGCAGTGCACAATCCAGAGGAAAGAACAGATAAGGAAGAATATACTTGGGTTAGAAATAGAACCAAAAAATACAAGCGGGGGCCATGACCGGGAACAAACACAAGACGAAGACAGATAGACAAGAAAGAAAAGTAGCTGCAGCTACTGCAATGAAAACAAGCAGACACCAGAGAATGAACTCAAATGTAAACCAAAAAATATTACGCATTAAAAGAAAGTGTAAAATCTGAGATGGCAGCAAGGAGCAGGATTATGGTTCCTCACCATAAATATGCCTTGTGAAATTGTAAAAAAAAAAAAATAATAATAATATTTGGCCATTGCAAATTTCCATAATTACAATACTTCATGTCATTACAAGGCTTTATTGGCATAAAGCAGAGGCTGTTCGCAGTACTTGTGTTTTAGTCCAATTTGTTTTAGTCCAAAATGCATCTTCACACCCAAAATGGCCACAAGTTTGCACTTTTCACATAAGTTTAGCGTTATGGATAACTTTCACATCACTTTAGAAAAACTGAACAATATTAAGAACGAGCTATAGTTCTCCATTCGAGAAGACGCGCTCCACGAGCACGCATCACTAAGAATCATGGGAGCTGGGACAACAATCATTGTCGTTGGGTACGGAAGACAAGAACACTAGAGTTGTGCTGGTAGATCTGCAAGCGTCGAGTGCAGACGCGCCGGCAACTGAGGGAAGGGGCCAATCTACGGAGTGACAGCAGTAATGGCCTTCTAAATCCACTGTGTAGCGCCTACCTTTACAACTCATTCTAGTGCTATAGTGACTATAAGAAGCAAAGTCCAGATGCCAATTTTTAAAAATTCACTTTATTGATAAATGTTTGAATAAACGGAGTGCACCGTGTTTCTCCCATAAGTTACCTAGAATCAGTGACTGCTGAGAGCCAGGGCTATCATCTATCTTCCAAAATATATAAAGGGTAACAACAAAAACAAAGAGAAAGTCTTCCTAGAACCACTGCAGACCTGCCTGGGTTTACATCTGCAAAGGGATCACCACAAAACAAGTGGGAGATGATGGTAAACGAGCAGCCCCTGGTAAGTAGAAACTCACCCTCGCTTTGCCAGGACTGTTGCCCTTTTATCCTGGTGACATCAGCAAGAGAAGGAGCATGCCCCAGATATACAACACTGCTTTCATCTAGATAGAAGTACCATCAAAAGCACCTATAGCGCGCCACCAGTACAGGGTGAATTAAAGGAGAACAATGGAAAAAATTAATTCTTGTAGAATTTGTACTACATTTCAGAGACAGGAAGACTCCAAGAAGCAATCTGACTTTTATCGGTTCCTGAGCACCCTTTCGGACTACGAAAATAAGAATGTTGGATGTAGGTAGGCCTGTATCTGAGGTGTCGGAAGAGCGGCCTGGTCTCTGGGTAGAGGTCCCACTTTGCCCTTTGCTTTCAGAAGATATCTAAAACCACAAGAGTAGCTGCTGCTAATGTCCCTGATGTGCTCGCCGACTGCCACTCCATTGGTGGTAAAGAAACACCTCACCCTGGCACGGCGCTAGTGCACTTTATCACAATATAACAGGTACAATTCTCTCCTCCAACATCCAGGCACAACCACAGGTGCTGCAAAGAATATTCCATCCTCACTATGAACCTCATAGGTAGGAAAGGCACAGTATGTGTGCGCCCTCCCCCCATCCTTGGCATTATTGTTTTGTGCTACACAGAGGCAGGCTGCACAAATGTGCAGCAGGGAATACCTACACGGGGCAGCGGAGACAAGATAGGCTAGCCTTGCAGAGATGCAGGGAGGCAAAAGATGGCGCATGCGTTGGCTGTGCCTTTCGTCTTAAAAGAAGCGTGTGAGACCGCAGAAGTTATTCTAAATGTGGCTGCATGTCTGCACAGGGATTGGCAGTGTGTGCAGCGTCATGAAGCTTTGCACGAAGCCCAGAACACTTGCTTGAGGCAGTTAGAAGCTTGACACATCATTGTTCCTTTAAACAGTTACATTGTTCTTTATTTTTCTTCAGCATGCGCATGTATGCAGTCATTTAGCTTAATCAAAAAAGTTAATGGTACAGCGAAAAAAAAAAAAATAAGAAGCCTTTGTAGAGAACAGACATATATCCACAAACTTCAGGCTGGAAAAACGACTTAGTCTACGGCAGCAAATGGAAGCCAGATAAAAATATGCACAATGTTCTACCAAGAACAGTGTCTGAACTACATTTTTGTAAGTATAAAAGGAAAATATTTTATAGGAATATTGTATTGAGTTTTTGCACAACATCACAATGATTTTCTACACACACACACACACACACACACACACACACACACGATACTTTTGGTGGGAGTTGGTTGCCATGAAAAAGTAGAAACATTCTATCCAATGGCGTCTGCGATCGGGAAAAAGTCCCCTTGGGCGGCTGCTCCTGAAAACATTGCATCTCCTGGTTCGGAAGGGAGGCGCTCTGGAACGCTCTTTGAGGCGGAAGAATACACGAATATCAGGAGAATGAGAGAAATACTGCTCTGGGTGATTGAAAATTTACTGACAATGGATCAAAGCAAAGGATTAAGGGGCAAATGAAAAGCACAAGTCACTGGAGGGGCGGACCCAAAGTCCACTCCGTTTCATTTAAAATCATGAAGAGGTCAAGCAAGGCCGAAAAAAGAAAAAAATCTCTACATAAAACTTAAATAAAATGGCCTCACCAGGACTCAATGACAGAAATACAGTACAAAAGATGTGAGCCGCAAACCACAAGACCTTCCACAGCCCACTGACCAAAATATGTATACAGCATTTTGCAGAGCAACTGATGAAACCAGGTTGCTGGGTCATCCTGTGTATCACTCCATGGAACATGTAACAACAACAAGACTTTAGCTGAACTATCAGTACCTGGAGCCAGATGGAAACTTCCATCGTCTGCAGCCGGCGGTTCCGGAAATTGTTTCTTTCGTTTCTTTTCCTCCTTCAGCTCTTTTTCTTGCAATAAACGAGCGATGTCCTACTCAGACCAGAAGAAAGACGTTAGAAATGAGGATATTACACATTACTTTTCAATAGATTATTCTCCATGCAAAAACCAAGAAACAATGGCCTACAAGCAAGCACATCTACTAGCTGTGTTTACTGCCCCACGTTCTGTGGTGGAAAAGGTCTGTATTCTCAACTGAAAGACAGAATTTTAGGTACCAACAAACTTCCACCTTTTTACTCAGTTAATGGGAAAACTCACAAGCGCTAGTAAGAAAGGTACGCCCACCTTCGGCATGAGAGGGCTTCTCAGGGACTTGTCAGGGAGCGGGGTTTAAGTCTGTTTGAACAGACTTTAAAGATAATGACACAAACCTTAAAGGATCCAAAATCCATTTGCGAAAAGAGGTTTCAGGGGACGCAAAGCTAGGCACTAGCCTGGGGCTTGAACATTGCAACCAAACGCCACGTGCTCTTCGACAATGGTGCATTGGATTCTTTTTGAAGAATCTGATCTATGGGGAGACCCGAAAGAGATATTAAAAAGACCTGCGATACAGAAGATACGATGAAGCCACATCACAAAGAGTATAGCGGCGACCAGAGTCTGTTGGGCGAATGAGTGTTTGTACCATGGATTGAAGCTGCTGGTTCCACGTAGGAGATGTGACTGAAGCTTACTGGCCTGGTGGCGGTAGCTCTTAATTCTGTATGTCAGCGGTGGTAAATTAGCAACTTCCATGACTAACACGAGGTGCCATGGGCCTTCAGAACACCTAAGTCTCCAATGCCGCCAGTAAAAATTTAGAACAAAATAAACAAAGGCAAAAACAAAATTTTTGAAACTGGTTAGTGGCAACCAATCTGGAGGTAGTATCAATGGACTGAAATACTACATTTTGACAGGTTCTAAATGTTCACTTTTCACCTGACGCAATGAGAAGGAATCGTTATTGATCACTGCAAAAGATGTTTCAAAGGATACAACTAAACTTTTGCTCGAGTCCGAGCTTTTCACTCTGAATTGTATTCCTGCTCTTGTGCTTCCTTTCGACCCATCTGCTTTGTGGAGACCTTTATTTGGTATACTTCAACAAAATTTACATTCAATTTTCCGATCCCTACTTGGGAGTGCATATAATATTCGTACGCACTATATATATATATTTTTTTTTTTTGTTTGTTTACAGTGTATTTAATATACAGCCTGTTAGACGGGGACCTGGAGGGTCGGCCGAGCACAAGGGAGAGGCCTCCAGTGAGGACCGTCTCTAACGATCGCACAGACAGGTAACTTCCCCCCCCACAGATGGACACCACACGAAGATCAGGGCAACACCTTTTATAGGCAATTCTTGGAGTAGGGTGGTACGATACAAGGCGATCAGGACACAATGATCCTCTCAATTCTAGTCTCTAGTAGGGGAAGGGGGTAGCGGGACAGTCTTGGTACCCACAGGTACTGAGGTGTAATGGTGGTAGCTCACAATCCTCGAGCTCGGTGTTCGGAGGGGTCAGACCGCGGCAGCGCCAGCAGGTCCCGAAGAGGTCGTAGGTGGCAACGGGCCGCGGCAGCGCCAGCAGGTCCCAACGAGGATGAAGGTTACGTCGGGCCGCGGCAGCGCCAGCAGGTCCCACGAGGAGGAAAGTTGCAGAGGGCCGCGGCAGCGCCAGCAGGTCCCGAAGAGGTCGTAGGTGGCAACGGGCCGCGGCAGCAGGTCCCAACGAGGATGAAGGTTACGACGGGCCGCGGCAGCGCCAGCAGGTCCCACGAGGATGAAGATTGCAGAGGGCCACGGCAGCGCCAGCAGTCCGTCAAGGATGAGTTCGTCGCGGTGTCTCTCGACTCCAGGATACAACTGCCTTCCTGTCCTGGGGCTGCCTCAGTTATAGGTCTGGCGCCCTTTGATGTCCGGACCCTCGCTCTTGGAGGTCCGGAGGTCTGGGATGAGGGAGTCCAGACACCCAGCAGAGGGGTGGAGCCAGCGCCCGAGGAGGCTGGGGGTGATCGGCACCTGGCGGGGGAGAGCCATTGACACTTCTTACTCCCATTGACCTGCCAAGTGGTCCGTTCACCTCCTGGGTGGATGGTGGTGCCGGGATGTCGGGGCCTGGCCAGGCCCAGGGTCGGGCTGAGGCCGCGCGGCCGCGTGGTGCCGTGTCCAAGATGGCGGCTGGGCCGGGCAATGGTGCTGACGGTGGCCCGGGCCCGTGACACAGGGACATCCGGGAGCAGGCGTCCCATGGGGGACGGGTTGCGGGTTTGTTCTGTGGGTAGTACCTGGAAGGCTGGGACCCGGGCCCTGTCCTGCGGGGAGGGAGCGAGCCCTTCATGGGGCCTGTCCAACACAGCCCATGTTTTCACCCAACTATTTAGGAATACCAATGGAAGCCTCTTTCCTGAATCTGTCTTCGGACTATTTATGAATGTAGCCCTGAATTGGATTTAAGATCTAAATTCTACAATTTTGGCTACATTAAATGTTCCATCTTGTTGGGTGTCTTGCGTTGCACACAAACCAGAGTACAGGCCTGTGTCTACGTTTGATGGACATGGGTGAAAGTCTGCTGCCTCTGGCCTCGGTCTGTGAAGGAGAGAGGTGAAGGTGTGGAATCGGCTTTCGGCCTCCTCTGCTTGACCCAAAGCGCTGACCGTGTGCGTCTGCATTTAGTGGCCTCAGTCGATAACCACCAACGTAACCTGTGATCACGATGCACGGTCATACAATTTGTTTGCAATATATTATATAAGAGAATCCCAGTTCAGAGGAGCTGCAGAGCCCTTCACATTAGACATGTATTTGCAGGGGCTGCCGCTTGGATGTGTCTGTTGTACACAGAGCAGGGGTGTACAGAGACTGAACCTCAATGTTAAAGGAGGGGGATGTGCCTTTCGCTCAGTAGTGTGCAACACAGTAGGACACTGGTCGCTGTAAAATATACTTCAGACATGCTAACACTGCACTACATATGTATATGTATTTGTAGTTGAGGCAGCTAGAGATAAACTGAAATGCACAGAATCAGGCAATGCTTTGGGCAGGAACCAAAGCAGAGATTAGGACCAAGGTTTCTTGGTTCATGGACCAGAATCCTAGACATCGGTGGACAACTCGCTCCAGAGACTTTCACCAAATGGGAGGGACAGAGGAACATTATGGACATGAGGATGAGAGTGAAAGGGCGTCAACAATATTCTGGACAAGGAACCGGGTGCCAATAGGGGGAGGGCAACCAGGCGCCAAAGGGGGGGGGGGGGGGGGGTCAGGCAACCAGGCGCCTAAAAAGGTGGGGGGGGGGGGGGCAACCGGGCGCCTAAATGGGGGGGGGGGGGGTCGGGCAACCGGGCGCGTAAAGGGGCGAGTCGGGCAACCGGGTGCCTGGGGGTGGGGGGGGTTCAAGCAACTGGGCGTCTAAAGGGGTTCGGGCAACTGGGCGGCTAAAGGGGTTAGGAAAACTGGGCGCCTAAAGGGGTTAGGAAATCCGGGTGTGAATGTTAATGGGGTGGGAACTCCAGATGCTAAGCGGGAAAGGTCATTGCGGTGTCGAGGGCAGTGCTGCATAAGGGTTCAATTATGCCGAGTGGCCTCAGGGGGAGCACAGCCAGTATTTATTTATTTTATTTATTTATTGCATTTGTAAAGCGCTCTGCAACCCTACGGGCATCCTGGCGCTGTGTACATATAGCTGAAAAACGCTGTGCATCTGGGGCAGAAGGGATACCTTTCGATTCTGGATAATTAGATTTTCGGGAAGAGCCATGAGGGGCCCAAGGGGAGAGCAGCCAGTAGAGGCCCCCCCCCCCCCCAATGGAGCACAGCCAGTAGAGGAGGCCCCTATGGAGCGCAGCCAGAAGAAAGGGGGCACCAATGGAACGCAGCCAGTAGGGGGGCACCAGTGGAGAGCAGCCCGTAAAAGGGGGTCCCAAATGAAGCGCAGCCAGTAGAGGGGGGGCCCAATGGAACGGAGCCAATAGAGGGGGGGGGGCAATGGAGAACAGCCGGTAGGGGGGCCAAGAGCACAGACAGTAAAGGGGAGGCCAAGAGTGCAGACAGTAGGGGGGGGGGGGAACAAGAGCACAACCAGTAGGAGGGGCAAGAGGGAAGAACAGCCGGTTGACGGGGCCCCAGGGAAGAACAGCCAGTTGAGGGGGGGCCCCAAGAAAAAACAGCCAGTTGAGGGGGGGGGCCCCCAAGGAAAAACAGCCAGTTGAGGGGGGGCCCCCAAGGAAAAACAGCCAGTTGAGGGGGGGGCCCCCAAGGAAAAACAGCCAGTTGAGGGGGGGGGGGGCCCCCAAGGAAAAACAGCCAGTTGAGGGGGGGCCCCCCCAAGGAAAAACAGCCAGTTGAGGGGGGCCCCCCCCAAGGAAAAACAGCCAGTTGAGGGGGGCCCCCCCAAGGAAAAACAGCCAGTTGAGGGGGGCCCCCAAGGAAAAACAGCCAGTTGAGGGGGCCCCGGGGCCCCAGGGAAGAACAGCCAGTTGAAGGGGCCCCAGGGAAGAACAGCCAGTTGAAGGGGCCCCAGGGAAGAACAGCCAGTTGAGGGGGCCCCAGGGAAGAACAGGCAGTTGAAGGGGCCCGGGCCCCAGGGAAGAACAGCCAGTTGAGGGGGCCCCAAGGAAGAACAGCCAGTTGAGGGGGGCCCCAAGGAAGAACAGCCAGTTGAGGGGGCCCCCAAGGAAGAACAGCCAGTTGAGGGGGCCCCCAAGGAAGAACAGCCAGTTGAGGGGGCCCCCAAGGAAGAACAGCCAGTTGAGGGGGCCCCAAGGAAGAACAGCCAGTTGAGGGGGCCCCAAGGAAGAACAGCCAGTTGAAGGGGCCCCAGGGAAGAACAGCCAGTTGAAGGGCCCCAGGGAAGAACAGCCAGTTGAGGGGGCCCCAGGGAAGAACAGCCAGTTGAGGGGGCCCCAAGGAAGAACAGCCAGTTGAGGGGGCCCCCAAGGAAGAACAGCCAGTTGAGGGGGCCCCAAGGAAGAACAGCCAGTTGAGGGGGCCCCAAGGAAGAACAGCCAGTTGAAGGGGCCCCAGGGAAGAACAGCCAGTTGAAGGGCCCCAGGGAAGAACAGCCAGTTGAGGGGGCCCCAGGGAAGAACAGCCAGTTAAGGCGGCCCCAGGGAAGAACAGCCAACGGCTGTGCAACTATAAGGGGGCCATCAGAAGATGAACCCATGAAATGTGACTTTAGGGAGTCCAGTCCGGATGAGGGCATTCAGGGGGTGCATCCATGCTGCAATGTATCAGTGCACCAAGGGCAACCAAACTTCAAGGTCCTATCACGAGGCATGAATCAGTGGCAGGGTGTTAGCGCACCAATAGAACCATGGGTGCACCCGAAGTATGACAGGGCATCAGTGTGTGGTCAAGCAGGGGGCATCAGGGGGGGGGGGCGTCAGTGTGCGGTCAAGCAGGGGGGGCGTCAGTGTGCGGTCAAGCAGGGGGGGCGTCAGTGTGCGGTCAAGCAGGGGGGGCGTCAGTGTGCGGTCAAGCAGGGGGGGCGTCAGTGTGCGGTCAAGCAGGGGGGCATCAGTGTGCGGTCAAGCAGGGGGGGCATCAGTGTGCGGTCAAGCAGGGGGGGCATCAGTGTGCGGTCAAGCAGGGGGGGCATCAGTGTGCGGTCAAGCAGGGGGGCATCAGTGTGCGGTCAAGCAGGGGGGCATCAGTGTGCGGTCAAGCAGGGGGCATCAGTGTGCGGTCAAGCAGGGGGCATCAGTGTGCGGTCAAGCAGGGGGCATCAGTGTGTGGTCAAGCAGGGGGCATCAGTGTGTGGTCAAGCAGGGGGGCATCAGTGTGTGGTCAAGCAGGGGGGCATCAGTGTGTGGTCAAGCAGGGGGGCATCAGTGTGTGGTCAAGCAGGGGGGCATCAGTGTGTGGTCAAGCAGGGGGGCATCAGTGTGTGGTCAAGCAGGGGGGCATCAGTGTGTGGTCAAGCAGGGGGCATCAGTGTGTGGTCAAGCAGGGGGCATCAGTGTGTGGTCAAGCAGGGGGGCATCAGTGTGTGGTCAAGCAGGGGGGCATCAGTGTGTGGTCAAGCAGGGGGCATCAGTGTGTGGTCAAGCAGGGGGGCATCAGTGTGTGGTCAAGCAGGGGGGCATCAGTGTGTGGTCAAGCAGGGGGGCATCAGTGTGTGGTCAAGCAGGGGGGCATCAGTGTGTGGTCAAGCAGGGGGGCATCAGTGTGTGGTCAAGCAGGGGGGCATCAGTGTGTGGTCAAGCAGGGGGCATCAGTGTGTGGTCAAGCAGGGGGCATCAGTGTGTGGTCAAGCAGGGGGGCATCAGTGTGTGGTCAAGCAGGGGGGCATCAGTGGGCTGCAAAGCAGAAGGGAACTGGTGCGCCAAGCACATCGGGGCGCAGGTTCTGCAATATGGTGAAGCGCTTTGCTGGGTTCCGGGGACCTCTGGTGAAACGGTGAGGGCACTCGGTGCCTGACCTGGAAGAGCATGCCTCGAGTCCTGCAGCTGTATGTTCACGTTCTTCTGTGGAGCTATGAAGCACGTCACTCGCTTACATCAGCATCTCACCTAATCTGCAGCAACTTTAGGCCTCATATTTTTATTGTTGCGCAAAGTGAAACACGCTATTTGCAAGAACAATCTCAGATATTTTTACTGTGACTCATGAAGGCTTTCCTTCCTCACAAAAGGCTGCAGACATGCTACTGCTGTTCCTCTGACCTCAGCAAGGGGTGGAAACTGGCAGCTGAGAGGAGGAAAGGAAAGAAAAGCACAGGAAAGGGATGAGGTCAGCAGAGGGATGGGGGCAGCTCTGGACAGGCTGATAACTGGCCCTGGAGGAAAGGAGGAGACCTCTGCTAATAAAGAGCCGGGGGCAGCTGAGACAGCAGAGCCATGGGGGAGGCTTGGACCCGGCCTATGCACCAACAAGCACTGGCAATGCCAATAGGCAGTTCTGAAAAATGGAAGTGTCTCTTCAGGCAGGGATAGTTTTATGTACTACATTAGACATACATGCCTTACGTCACTCACTGTTCATGCACCCGTTACTCTATAGTATTTCGAATTCTTATGACATATACAGATTATTAAATTATTATTATTGTGGCCGACTGTTTACTCCAGTTTATATCCTTGAGCCTCACTCTGCTACAAGTGTTTGAACAGCCAACATTTAATCATTGCATCTCTGGTAAAATTCCTAATCTACGTATACTCTTGAATCCCGCGAATCTTGGCCCACCTCGTCTTTTTCCTCCTGTCGCCGCCTTCGGTCTGCTTCGATCGCCAGCTTCTCCTGGATTTCCTGAGCAATCTCACAGTCCTGGCGCTCCCTGTAGCACAGAAAAGGAATGGCCATTAAAGCAATATTTTGGGATCAGGCTCATCAACGCCCAATTACAGAAGCACACAAGAACAACAACAACACACGCAAACCAGTTCCAACTACTTTGTTTCTACAGCCTGTAAAGGGGCAAGCTCTGGGTACCATCTGATGCACAAGGCGTTGACTGGCCACGGTAGCAACAGAAGTTGTGTATGACTGAATACGCCAAGACCATATGGGTGCAGAAAGAGAGCCTAATAGCAGTCAGGGCCAAGAGGGAAAGTGTGGAGGGGGCAGAAGGTGAGGAGGGGGCAGTAGGAGAGAAGGGGCAGAAGGAGAGGCGTGCTCCACATAGGTGCCAACCGATGGGCACCATTGTAGACTTCACATGGGATAAGATAACCAGATGTCTCAGCGCCTTGAGACCCTCAACGTGCGATTCCCTGTGCTTTTTTTAAAATCCTGATCGATTATGCGGAACTAGCAATGGTGGTCTACGAGAGATTTTTCTTGATGAGTGCCCGACCACCTTCGTGATCTGGAGCTTGTATTTCACACTAGAAAGGTGATAGGACATGGGTAGATGGGAAACAAATCTGAGGATTAGGAGGGCACATGAAAAAAAAAAAAAAAACAATCAGGAAGGGCTGTCGCAGGTGAATGGAGCAACAAAAGCGGCAACACAGATGATAGAGCAACATTGTGGGATCCCCATTCAAATTTAACCTATAACAAAAACAATGCGAACGTGAATACTAAGTTGTTGGGAAAAGAAGAAAAGCAGTTTCAGAAGCCACAATATATGGTATATATATGGGTCAATTTGAGAATAATTTCGACATTGACAATTTTTGTTGTGTTCAGTGAAAGCCACTGTGACTAGAGATAGAACAAGTGTAATGGTTATACAAAAAGAACGGATAATCAAATGTACACGTAAGGACCAGGACTGGAGTTCTCAATGCTAGCATATGGTAAAGACACCAGATGCACATCAAGGGTTAGTGGGTGTGAAATACATATTCTTCATACATTGTGTACAGTTTCACTACTGTAGTTCTTCTAAACTTGATTTAACATTTCTTTAAAATGTGATTCTGAACAACACGTATCCATGGAGTTCCATAAGTCAGGCACTGAGCCTGGTGCAGCTCTATCAAGAAGGAGCAGCTATGGCCCAAGCAGGAGGAAGTACAGCATAGCAGCCATCATGGAATAATGGGGTATTCACCGCTTAATAAAAGTCCCATGCAAGAGAAGGCTGATCAGGGAGGGCCTGCAGGAGAACACCCTGGGAAAACGAAGTTGGAGACCTTAACAATAGCTAAATGACAAACATGCTGGCGCCCCAGTCTAGCTGGGATCAGACCGTCACAGGTAAACATGGGGTACAATGTGTTTTGTTTAACTCGCTGGACTGGAGGTCGGTTTAGGTTGGAGTATATTGAAGAGGGATAGAAATGTATATTATTTTGTTTTATTAAAGGATTTACCAACACTAGGAATTTCAGGTTGACAAACTAGTCCTAATATCTTACCCACCTCCCCCCGCCTCACACACCGCTCTCACTGCCTGAACAGGAGTGGTAATCCAGAGCATTATAAGATGCTTTCATACATGATTTACCATACATTAAACTGAGGATTTTTGACGCCAGTCATTAGGAGTGGTTTAATACGGTTACGTCTGGGATACCCTGGGGTTCAATAATTCAACTTCGTATTGTAACTTTAACTACACTAAAGACTAAATGTCAGGAGATGTAATGAAACTCAAAAAACAAACATTTCCACCTCAAGTCACATTAGAAGTGAATCCAAAGTGCAACACAAAATGCTGACAGGCTCCCGGCGTAGCACCACACTCAAGAACAGCAAAGAGGAGGCAAGATGTACGAGGCACTCTCGTATTCTTTAAGGTACCATCTTCAAGATAAAAAGTAGCCATGCATTGCCTCTATTCTGCAACAAGACGTACTACGAGTAAACACGGAACAGTCCTACGGTGAGTAAAAGATGGAGAGCCATCAAAGGCCGTCTTCAATATTTAAATGCAATAATCTGCATTTATGAACCTCCACAAGCCCCTTCACCCTTACTCATCGCAAGCACTTACAGGTCCTTGTGAAGTTTCTTCAACCGCTCTTGTGCGCGCAGGTCTTCTTCCTCTTGTAGCTGCTTGGCCACAACCAAGTCATGCTGCACCAGGCGTGTCCGCTGAATATTGGTCGCCAAGTGATGCTCAACTAGAAACAAATGAAAACGAAATATATTTCAAAACAAAGAAAACCAGGTAAAGTCATCGACAAGAATCATCTTCATCGATTGAAGGGATCAATTGATTCTTCGCTTCTACAAACGTGCCACTGGGAAACCAGCGATTCACTTTCAGAAAATAAAACAGGTGACGGAGCGGAGAGACTCCAACACTACTAAACCTATGGCCCAGTAACCACTGGAGAGTAACGTGGCTTTTACCAACGTTTGGAAGTCAGAGCTGGTCCATCATCAGCAGGAGGAGTCCCTGCCTCCCAGGGGCAGCCAGGACCATGAAGTAAGAAGCATTGATGTTGGTTGGACAAAGACTTAACAGGAAGCAGGCTGGCCTCTATAATCGAGGGTTTACCTAACATGGAACGTGTGGCAGATTAGAGACTAACACAAAAGGGAATTGTGCAAAAATACGCCACGTGTTGTGCAGCATAAATAAAAAAAAAAATCCACATACAAAACATGAGCTTTCAAGCAGGTTTTGCACCTGCTCCATGCAGGCAAAGGAAGACAAGCTTCCACACCTCGACTATCCTCGTGAAGAAATGAGGAATGTCCAGTAGATTGCTGAGAAGTGACCAGGAACTACAAGTAGGGGAGTCATGAGTTCAAAGGTCAGCGTCTTCTACTAAACAACATCACCCTGCAGAACTAGGCACCATGGACAACGGGTAGCGGCATGATGGACAGCAACTTAGCTCCTTAATTGTTACACGCTTGAGGTGGGAAAACAAACCATCCAGCTTGGGCAACAGGAGGCATACTCTGCTTTGCAGTCTTCACTTCGAAACAGAAAAAAGATTGCAAAATAAGTCTGCCAGTGAAGTATGAAATAAACGTTTCAGCCTTTCCAGAGTCGCCTTTGACCTTCGTTGGACACCAGGATCATGGTAAGACTCCTGGGCCTGGCTCAAAAGGACTATTCGAGGGGCCACTTGCCAAGTATGAGGCCCAGATAAAGCAAGCCAGACCAACGTAGTCATATCGGGTGAGACCACAAAGCAAGCGTTTACCTTTAAACTAACCAACAAATGAGCCATGTGGTGCACTGGACCTTCTGCCTCTGGATAATCTTGCCCAGTCTTAATTCGGGCAGAACTAGAATCTGAAAAAACTGCAGTGAGCGATCACCAACCTTGCGACAACTACTTTACTTTGCAGCCTTCGCCAGTGGGAGGACAGCACTGTTCACATACAAACTGGCCAAGGGAACAACTGTTTACCAGCAATAAAGCTGAGCAAAACAAACAGACGTAGAAGCAAATCTCAAAAGGGCATGTCTTATAGCATGAAATCCAGTAATCCGTTGACCCCAGGCTCGAGGAAGCAGAATGAATAGAACATGGCCTTTGGTGGGAGTCATACCAGGTGCATGCGTTAATGTGAAGAATGCTCTTAAAAACATAAGACGTAAGACTGGGCACCAGGAGGAAGGGGTGAAATGGCATTGGGCGACGCGGGTGTCCATTGATTTTCAGTCTCTGGTCTTCAGTGCTGCAAGACTTCAATGACTGACACAAACTGAGCTGTCTGGCAGTCAGAGAAGGCTCCATTGCACTGCAGAAGTTCTGGGCCAGAGACCTCCTTTCCGCAGTTTCCACAAAGCTTTAGACGGACACGCCTAGTTGAAAGCCCAAACCTATAGGAAAAAATAAACTGCCAGGGTAGTTAAAATGCTGTCAACGCAAACCAATAAGAGGGGTATGCAAAGAACTATCCAATCAGGTCAAAGTTTTAAATGGAACAAAACCTGATGCTTGTGACATGCAATACATTTTCCTTTAAACTCAAACATTTTAACAGGCATTTTCCTTGATCATTAAGGTCTGTAAAGGTTGTAAAACGACAGATAGCTCTGCAGATGGCATGACGGGCCTTGTACTGGAGGGCACCAGGTTGTGGCAACAACCCCCACAGTGGAGACCGCCAAGTACCCACCGACTGCTGTTCTCTCTCTAACACAGCACGAGGCCGGCAGTCAAACATTGTAGGGTATTATCAGGAAACTGCAGTTTAGATTATGGAAAGAATGGATTATACAAGATCCTCAAAAACACAATTATCTGGAAGGCCTGTTGCAGGATATAACAAATAACCAATTAAATGTTTTCCTTGTTCTACTCCTCACCCCGGTCACAAAGCAATATTGTAGAGATGAGCTGATGTTCATAGAGAGAATGCCAACACATGGCCCATGCCACTTTCTCCAAAGCTCCACCCACCTGGGATGAGAAGGGGACTCCCCATTGAATGTTGATCACATCATAAGTAACCTGCAGATGTGCACCACACAGGCCAACCTGCATCTACTCCGGCCAACAGGCCTCTCCACCAGCCAACACGCCTCTCCACCGGCCAACACGCCTCTCCACCGGCCAACACGCCTCTCCACCGGCCAACACGCCTCTCCACCGGTGGCGTCAAAACACTACACTTTGCTTCAGAGGGCATCACAGAACACAGACATTTAATTATTCATTTGAAGGGGACACTATGTGGCCACTCAAACTATAAAAGCAAAAGTAACTCAAGTAGTGCACGGTTTGTGGTGACTCAGATGTGCTGCCAGCAATGTGAAGTGAAGCACCCCCCCCTACCTGGAAGAGACACAAAGTAGGTGGATTTTGTTCAGAGGTGGAGGGCGGTGCCTGGGCCAGCCGGGGAGAGCCGGCTGAACAAAGGTAGCACATATCAAACCTCCCAATCAGCAAATAGTTAACATAACAAATATAACATATAGTCAACTGCCATTCTGCAATAGCTAAAAAAAATTAACTATATATTTTTTTAACAGTTTTCCTCCCTTCACACTTCTAACATGCCTTTCTGTTTTGCATGTGCTTCTAAATAACTTACACTTTTTAGCCCTTGTACTGTCAAATAAAGGATTATTCTTGAATGTAGAGCTCCTAAATTCGTCCTGGTACAGAGCTATGCAAGAATGTGAAATACATAAAACCTTTCTTGGCTATATTTCTGGATTCCCAAAGAAAGATCTGACAATCAGGGTCACGAGAGGTATTTGGCAGAGCACAACTAAATTATACAACAGAGATGACTAAATTATGCGGCATGAAAAAAAATCAGTTTGGGTGAAGCCATACACCCTGCTCTGTGGAAGTTTTATTTCACTTTTCCATCAGTTTAACACACATTGAAACAATCTGCGTTGAGCTTCACCCCATTACTACAAGTTTAATAACAAACCGCAATTGGTTACTAGATGGGGGCCGAATCAACTTTGCGTAGGGTGTGCGCCACCCTGTTTCGGGTCTTTTTAATCAATTTTTTTTAAAAAGTAAATGTTTTTATTTGAAAAATGCAAATTATGGAGCAAATGGTGGCAAGTGTAGTAAATCCTTAAATATAAGGAAGACTCTGTTGCCACAAAAATGAGGTATGCCATTGGCCCCGGGAATGGATGCGGTGGTGTGTCGGACGATGCAGTTTTGCCGGGCACATCTAGCGCGGTCCACCCTCTGAAGAACCTGCTTCTGCTCCAGCTGCTGGGCATAGGGTCAGATTTGATGATTAAGCAGTGGAATGACAATTTTTTTTCTCTATTTTTGAAGGGTTACTAAGGCTACACTATAAAATCCTGTATTTAGTAACTAAAAACAAACTAAGACATAATGAGTGAAACAAAGATGAAAGACATTTGCGCGAGTGCGCATGTACATACGCGCCACATTTAGCTCTTTGAATGTCGTCACTGCCTACACTGCGGAGCAGCCACATCATTTGAAAGGTGTGCAGACAGATTTCCACGCCAGTGTTTGCCCAAAACAGAGGTGCCAGGCCACACCCAAAATAAGCCAGTCACGTGACGCAGGTACTCACTTTCCTGCTCCTGTAGATTGTGCGCCAAGCTGTGGTCCTCCAAGACAGCGAAGTCCCGGCAAACTGCAGAGGAAACAACAAGAGGATGTTTGTAAGAACAAGTCATCTTTGATAGTGCAGAGCATCAGTGACACAAACCTCTCCTGCCTACACAAATGTGCCTACTCTTACTGTAAAGGGCAAGTAGGTGGATCATAAAGGTTCCCTTCCCTGTCTTCCGTTTTTGCTGATTTTAACATATAAATACAGACAGAAAACCATGCATTTTCTTGTTTGTATTTATTTTTAAATGTGGATAAAAATGGAAATGTGGTTGTTTTTTGAGTGATTCTAAACGCTCTTTGCCATGACTGCCAGGCCAGCAGCTGTGTGGATTGATGGGAAAGGGGGTTAACAAAAGAAAGGGATTTTATAAAGAGGTTTTAACAGCACTAGATATGCACATGGCTGATACTAAAGTTTGCATATTTTGATATAAGTGCAATGATTTACCATCTTCTGGTGTTCACATTACTAACACCTGGCAGGCATGCAAGCAGGAGTGCAGATTTGTCGGTTAAATAAATGTGGAAATAACTGTTTCAGCTTCATTTTTTTTTATATAAAACCCCAAATAAATAGGGATAAATACAGATACAAATTGTACAACATAAATATTGATAAATACAGACAAATGTTAAAAAATAAATACCATAAAACTGCAAGTCCTAATCATAACCCAAAGAGCTGGAAAAATTACAAATCGCTGTTCAGTTTCACTTGCGCAGACCTTTGTCAAATGTTAAAAACTTTAGAAAGTGCATTATATTTAGACTTCTGGAAGATATGATTAACTGAACCTTGAGTATAAAGTTATAAGCAAAAAGTAAAAAAGTGTATGTATGTCACTGGGACTTCAACTGCCCCCCCCCCCCCCCCCACCCCCTTCAGCTGTGTCGGCAGCACAGCTCGAGTGCTCCGCGCTGGGGCAGAGATATCCCATTACAAGGGGAGGGTTGTATTTGAAACAGGTATACATTCTGGTGCAATCTCGTTGGTAGCTGAAATAGGAGTATGATGATAACGCGAACGCCAAGAGAATAACAAGCCATGGAACTGTAACGAATTTGGATAGAGGCTACAGTGCAACGTTTAGGTCTTGCCTCTGCGACAGCTTCAGCGGTCTTGCTCCGCTGCTGTTTGTCCAAAAAAATGAATGCATAATATATACAAAGAAGGAGGGTCTTTTGGTTAGCAGGCTTGATCAACTGGTCAGTTAAAGCAGAATTCACTTTGTTGCAGAACGCATGGGTCATAGTGGCGTAGCAATATCCCCCGCAGCACGCAGGGTCCCAAACTCCAGGCCCACCACCCCCTCCAAGTTCCTTGGGAAGGGGGTCCCCTCAAGGTTCGCTACACCACTGATGGACCACCAAGACATCCCACTGCGGCCATTGGCTCTCCTCGCTCTGAGTCACTGCACAAAGCCGTTGCACATTGTTGACATCCACTGACAAATAGTTCCTTTCCCTTCAGTGTCAAAGCTGGTTCAAAGTGTGCTGAACGTATTGAGTTTACCATTAAACACAGGATATTTATTTTGCCGGCACTTTGGCTACCCAGCTTCAGGGGATTTATTTTCCAAACGCTGCTATAAAGTTTTTAAGTGGCACTGTAGCTGCCTGCTGTGCGAGCTCTTGGCTAGGTGTGGTGTTTTCATGTCGCGGAAACAACCAATAACACAAAAAAGCGCACGGAGGAGCTGGGAGGCTTGTTGTTTTAAAAAATAACTAGCTAAACAGTCATCACTGAATGTGTTTTTTCTTTTTTTTTTTTTAATTAAATATAACAATCGTATTGCATACATATTACAACAATGTTGAGGTTTGCCATATTTTCAAATATTCTTTTTTCTGGCACATGCTTGCAAAAAGTCTTTAGGAGGAGTTCATGAGGGGCACTGACGTCATCTGGAATGCTAAACGTTGATACACAAATAAGAGAGTAGGGAGCCAAATATATTAAGAAAAGTGAACAGGTGGCAGCTCAATAAATAACTAGATAAACTAGGAAGGCAAGTTGACCCAAAACAGACTATTGTGATTCTAAGGTGGTGAAAGCTGATTGGTGGAGGATACAAGCACCCCACCAACCCCAGGCGGTCAGAGAGTGGAGCAGGAAGGGGAAGCAGACAAGTGCTGCCGGAGCAACTAGTAGGTGGTCAGAATAAAAAAAGTTAAAGATGCCAGAAAACAAGACGGTCAAACGTGTGTGTGTGCTCCATACAGAAAAACAATGGAGAACTAGAGCTTAGAGAAGAAGAAAATAAAAGTGAAACAAGCATTGGCATTGCCAATAGGTCTCGCATTTGTGGGACCTTGTAAGTATTTAGTTTTGCAGCACAATATCCTTGTTGCATAATCGGATATTGTGCTGCAAAACTAAATACTTATAAGGTCCCACAAGCGAGACCTATTGGCAATGCCAATGCTTGTTCTCTTTCTCTCCCCCTCCCATCCGCCCCCCTCCCCTCAGCTCTCCCTCCCCTCTCTGTAGGACACAGTAATGGATTAATAAATATATGTGTGGCTTTATTTGCGCTCGGTGATTAGCCAGAAAACTAGCTAACATGATTTATTGGTATTTAGAAACTTTCCATGCCTTTCGGTACTCTGTGCAACACACACCGGCGCATACCGCTCATTCGCAAACACAGGCTATAAAAAGTTAAATAAATAAAAAAAAAACACCGCAGATAGGGACACACATGCGTACACACACACTGATAAACTGACAGGCACAGGACCGCACACACACCTGACCACACAGAAATTCCGCAAACACAAAGTTTGCACTTGTGACCCAAACGAACAAACAGAAACGCTTTAATGTCTGCCTTAATAAATAAACAATTGCGCAGTAGTTTGAACGCTTTCAGTGGTAATGAGAGAAAGCCCATGTCAGACTTGAAATGAAGGCACACGCCACATGTGAGGCTTGACATGAAGACCATGCGTCACTTGTAGGCACGCACACGTGAAAATCTATATAACATGCCACCTGCGTCGGTTACTGTTAAACATTCAGCATGGTGACGTGTCTTCGCAAAGAGAAGTGTTCTCATGTCTCGCCCCTACGTCTCGTTGGTCACAAGATACACGACAGTCTTACACGCAGCACACCCACCTGTGGGATTTTTCTGTAATGTGAAATGCCGTAACCAGCAAAGATTTCCTCTTGCAAAAACGTTGTGTAAAATAGAATTAGCGATTTTAACACAGGTTTCCTATAAAAAAAAAAAAAGGAGCGAGTTTATATGATATATGTCCCAAAAATTGAGTCAATTCTAGTCATGTTTTACGGCGATTCCAGTATTAAGCTGTGCGTATGTCCAGTCTTTAAAAAGTGCGCCATAGTTTGAAAGATTCACCAGTGAAGTGCTCGCTTCTAAGGTCGAGCGTGATATGCAGTTCCTAGGGTCGACATGACATTTTAGCCTACGGAGACCGAAAAAGGGAGTACAATTTACTTGAGAGGTAACAACAGTAATCGTGTACAAACGCTGTTCTGTGTGAAGCGTTTTGTTCTACGTCTCCATTGTTTTATCTACTCTACCCGTTAGAGCTGTAAAAAGAGGCTGTTGTAGGAAAGGGGGACGAATGGGTTGTCTAAATGACAAAAAGAAAATGGTAGCCATCGCCTACCAGAAAAAGACATGCGATGTTTGCAAACAGCAAATGGTGGGGGCCTGAAGGAGGAGGGGGTGCGAGGGATGGGGGAAGCTGGCTGGGGAGAGAATGCAGAGCGCACGCTGGGCGAAGCCCTTTGATGTGCTGTGAGGGCCGGGAATGAATGATTAGGGGAGGAGAAGCGGGAAAGTGAAAGTACGGCCGGCCTGCGGCCGGCCATGAATAATTATGGGAGGAGAAGCCCTGGCCGTGAATGCGCGTGCATGTTGCTCACGTGGTTCACATGAACGGCAAGAAAACGCCATGAAAACGCCAGCAAAAAGCTGGTGGTTTCATGATGTTTTCGCCGCTTGAATTCTCGCTCCGCTCGATGCGCATCGATAGGTCGCGAGACCTAAAAATAAGCAGCAGATCAGAAGGGGAGGGGGGCAGACAGCGACGAAAAAAATATTGCAAAAAACAGGATAAGGGATGAAAGAACACAGAATGGGGACTACACCTGAATTGGGCAATGGGTCACATTGTCTGTAGCCAAACTGACACTACCAAGGTCATGGCATGGGTGTGACATGATGGCATGATGGCAGAATGATCGCTGTCACCAAACACTAGAACTCACTATATCACACATGGTCCAGTGTTACATCTTTGCCCTATTGTCTTAGGGAGCATTTTCTCCACACCGGTCATATGTATTTCACTGCAAGAAATTGCACACATGGATGGAAAGAATCTCCCAGCCAGCTCTATGGGCTTCCTATTACTAACTTTGTCACCTTAAGCACCTTGTGTTACACAAATAGGAGCACGGCTTCTGAGTCACTGTTCCTGTGGAGAGATGAGGAGCTCTGATGCTCAAGTGCCTTATGCAGCAAATTCTCAATTGAAAAGAGATTGCTTGGGTGACCTTTCCAGCTTCACCTTGTAAGCGGCGCGTTACAGCGCCTCTGGCAAGCTGTGATAAGTGGCGGATTGTGAGTGAGTAATGGCTGGGATGTGTTGTTTGTACCCGTCTTCACAGACATGCCAAACTCATCTGTTCCCATCAATGCATCAAGCGACAGGAGCTGTCACTCCTGCCTCAGACTCATGAAATATAAACTGTCAGGAAGGCCGGGCCAAATCTCATCTCATCTCGGCGAGCTCTGCCGGGCTCACAAATCAAGAGTGATTCGCAAAGTGCCCGTGCGCATGATAAAATACAAGGTTATACTCCAGGAGAATAATTATACCTTTGTTCCATCTCATTACACCATTGCCCATGCTCGATCAGGTTGGGCGAGCATTGCCGCCAACCAAGCACAATTTGTACCACTTTGGCCGCCATAAGTGTGGCAGGGTATGCTCAGACGTGAGTCCCTTGCTCACTTTGCCACTGGATTCAAGCAAGCCGGGCTGAAGACGGCTGGAATGCCGGAAACCGGTCCTAGGAAGCTTGTTTCCGGTCCAGGGAAGGCATGGCTTGGCAGTTCGGGCTGGATTGTTCCAATGAGGCACAGGGTCAGACTGATTTGCATATGGCCATGTCTGAACTGGGGTGGCAGAGTGGGCTAAAGAACGGTGATGGATTAAACCCAGATCCTTTGACTGGGTGTGAGTGTTTGATTGATTCAGATGCTCCATCCATCACCACCCCCTTTTGTACCAACCAGGCACAATGAGCATCCGAGGAAGGTTGATGGCTGGATAAGCCAAAAATAGCCAGGTGCCATTCTAAGACCTCCTAGGCCAAGTGGTCAAATAGTAATGAGCAGAGTTCACAGTTCTAGTGCCTTCTTCATAATCATAAACAGAAGGCACAGAGGGAAAATTGAATACAATGCGTCATCAAAAACAGAGATATAAAAACCATACACTGAATTTGTGCCAATCACTGGGATCAGTTTGCGCACATTCAGACAACTTTGCCCACATTAAACAACACTACAAGCAAATTGGTTAAAATGTTGGGTTTTCAAATGAAAACGGTCAACTCACTTCTATAAGTGCATACCAGCTACAAATGTGAAAGGTACACAGTGTGCACGCCATAGGAAAAACACAGAATGACTTAGTTAAGTTTCTCCTGAGGAGGGAACATCAGCGCAACAGCTCTGAATAAGGGTAGGTTGGAGTCTAATGGGGCCAACCCAATGACTGACGCACCTGCCTATCTGTCTGACAACGCGTCCTCAGTTAGGTCTTCGACGCCGGCAGCCAGACCGCGGATGAAGAAGTGCAAAATGAAACTAACAAGGCAACATACCTTCTCCATCTATGAACCGAGGATCTGGAAAGGCATAACTTCACCCTCAGCACAGCTCCAAACGGCTATAATTTAGGAAAAAACTAACAACTCTTCAAAAAACACTACACCAACAGGAACTAACAGTCTAGTCTGCTTTTACCCTTACCAGCTACCCACTCCAGTCACAAGTTCACAATGTCTTTGGCTTCACTCTGCAGACCACCAGATACCTTGCGGGCCACAGAGAAGCACATTGAAAAGAGCACAGACGATGAATATGAAGGAAACCGATGGACACAGACAGCCACGACAGTGGTACAAAGCACTTAGGAACCAAGACCAAGTCTAAGTCTAGAGAGAAGGCAAACCATCAAAGAACTTTTCAAGAGAAGGCACCAACTGGGTGATGCAAGCTGTGCAAGAATAATGTCCTCTTTGTTTAGGTGTATGATGAAGAGTTAAATAATTCAAAAGTAGAGAAAGACAATGATATTATTTGATTTCATCTCAGCTTCTCTTACAACAGCGGACCTGTTCCACTGCTGCCACCGCCTCTGATCATCAAAGGACAGTGATTCCTTGAGGAACAAGTGTGTCCAGACTTGCCAACCATGAGTCATTCAGCGACTTCACTGGGAGAGAACCACATCTATGGTTTGGTTCTAGGAAGTCTAACTGGCGGCTCTCTTTTAATCATCAACCTCTGCATTTCCAAGAACTATATCCGGGATTAAAAAAACAAACAAGATCTCCTGCCCTTCCTCTCGGGCCAACGTGTCACTTTGGAATCAAATGTTGACACCATCTGGATGCAGACAAGTCACTGAAGAACCAACCTGGTGTTATAAATGCGATTGTAAGAAATATACTTGCTCAAGCAAGTTCTCCTTTGGGTTTTAGAAAACACCGGGGCAGTATAGTGGGGCAACTGTGAATGTGCAACTTGATCACTGCACTGCCCACCATTCGGCCCACCTTCTCTGGGGTCTTCAAGAGTTACTGAAAGCCACTTGCCTGGAGTCAGGCTGAAGAGGATCAGTTCTGTCTCCTCCCCACCATAGAGCTCGTTGATGGCTTTTGGTGTAACAAGAAGGGCATTTCAAGGTGGTGCAAACAGTGGCTCTGGGAACTCGCATCCCCAAACTGTGAGTCTGGGGTCTTGTGCCCCCAAACCGTGGCTTATGACTGACTCTGGGCACTCGTGCCCCCAAACAGTGAGTCCGGGATCTCGTGCCCCCAAACAACGAGTCCAGGATCTCGTGCCCCCAAACAGCAAGTCCGGGCACCCGCAAACAGTGACTCTGGGCACAAGCAAAAACGGTTTAGAAAAGTGGTAATAAAAGGTTGGCATTTAAACACCACAGGAACTGGGCTTCAGCATTAGGCTGCAACCGTGTAAACAGCAGAAGACAATTCCAGGCAACAATTCCACATTGCAAAGCGCGGCTTCAGAAGCCACAAATCTTGCAGTCGGGGCCATGAAATGAAGCAACAATAGGACTTTGGTATTTTGGGCGTAGATCAGGAAAGGGCATAGTGACTGGCACAGGGTCGGTGACTGAATTACACTAGGGCAGCCCACCCGACACTAGCATTGTGGGTCACAGCAGTTCAACAAACACACCAGGGGACATACTGCCAAGGTTAAACCTGGACTAAAGTATTGTTGCACCGAATGACAACGAAAGGTCCACTTTTTACATCGGTCACTGCAGAAATGCTCTGCGCTAAGTAACTATCCAACACTCAACCTTATATTGATAGGACATTCCCTGAACCGTAACCAAATAAAAAGGGGGGGGGGGGCAAGAAGTCACAATACATCATAGTGCTTACGCACACGTCGCCACAAAAGACATCAACAGGTCAATAAAGCCGGACCTTTCTAGCAGCCTTCCCCAGAAGCCGGTTAGTGGGTGATCCGAACAGCGCCTTCGGCCCCCAACAGGGACTGGATGCGGTCAGACAAGTTCAGCTTCTCTGCGCTTGAAATGTAAGTGTCAGAAAAAAACAATACATTTGCACAAACCACTGCAACCACAAAAAAAAAAAATGAACGACAAGATGTGATGATTTCAGAACGCATGATCTTGAATGACACAGTGACTGCTGATGCAGCGGAAGCGTTGAGGGTTTTTTTGTTCGCTCACTTATCCACACCAACCACTATACAATAAACGGAAACGTAGCTAATGACGGGCCCAGAAGTCATTATCACTCAGTTACCAATATCAAAGGTCCTCTGATGAATCTTTGGTAGAGCTAAAAGGGACTAAATAATGAAAGACGGAATGCCATTTCTCCAAGAGGACCTACGGTGAAGATATGCGCTAAACATTAGTCATTATAAACATGTCCGAATAACTCAGTAGCTCTGTAGTAAAGCCAAAAGATATTATTTTCTATTAGTTGTCTTGTTATTTCATAATACGAATGATCAAATACAAATAAGATAGTCATTATTTGGTTCATGAAAATACACATTAGATTCACAAAAATCATAACAGTTTATTTATGAAGACATCAGAACCTCAGGTATAGAGGAGTGAGAGAGAGAAAAACCTCAGCAAAACGCAGTTCACTTATGGAAATGAGATACCAATGCACAGCGTGCAATTAGTACAAAAAGCTAACCCCACGGTCGTTGGGGTATAGCAAGAGCAGCATCACCAGCCGATGATCTGAAAAGTCGGCTGTAATGCCAGAAACCGGTCCTCGGAAGCTTGAATCCGGTCCAGGGAAGGCATGGCTTGGCAGTTCGGGCTGGACTGTTCCCATGAGGCACAGGGTCAGACTGATTTGCATATGGCCATGTCTGAACTGGGGTGGCAGAGTGGGCTAAAGAACGGTGATGGATTAAACCCAGATCTGTTGACTGGGTGTGAGTGTTTGATTGGTTCAGATGCTCCGTCCATCACCACCCCCTTTTGTACCGAGATACCAATGCACAGCGTGCAATTAGAATGAAAAGCTAACCCCGCGGACGTTGGGGTATAGCAAGAGCAGCATCACCAGCCGATGATGTGAAAAGTCTCTTGGAAAGTCTTAGCCTTAGCTGGTTTAGCCAGCCAGAGAATCAGAAGTTAACACAGCATTCAGCACACCATGAACGCAGGGCAGGTCACCAATCTTGAGAAGGAGCCGAGAAACACTTTCCCACAGGAATCTTTATAGTACGCTACTTCCTTTCTTCCGTTAATATGTTGCATTCTCTCTCTTCAGCCAGCTTCTCTATCGATTATTCACGATGGCGTGACAGTCTTTTGACAGTGACTTTACTACTATTTTCTACACACTCTTTGTTTAAATATTGTAAAACCTCCAAGACAGGAAGAGTAAAGAACCTGGCTACAAATGTATTTAAACATTGAAATAGTTGCATTCATGTCATCTACAACCCTCGCCTAGACAGGAAAGAACTCTAAAAGTTTTTTTAGAAACAGGCTAAATTTCTATACTCTAAGGAAGCATCTGTAACATCTGAAGGACATGAGCACGGAAAAGCACATCCTCTAACAATTCTAAGGCCTATATTATTTTAGCAAAACAGAGAATAATTTCTAAAAACCTACACTATACTTTCACAAAAAATAAAGCTTTTCTTTTGTCGTTTATTTTTCTGCCGTTAGAAAGATTGAATAACATTCAGTTAGAATTATTCTCATTATTTTGGATTATGAAAATCAAACTTTTGTGCCTTGTGCACATTTCATGTGTGGTACATTCTCATAATCCTCCTGGACATCAGTGCCGCCTTCGACACTGTCAATCACAGCATGCCGCTAATACGGCTGGCGAACATCGGGGTCTCGGGTAAGGCCAGGTCCTGGCTAGAATCTTTCCTTTCCGACCGCTCCTTCCAAGTGTTCGAGGGCAACACTACATCCCTGAGTAAACCACTCATCTGCGGCATCCCCCAGGGCTCGTCCCCGAGCCCGACGCTGTTTAATGTGTACATGGAACCACTAGCTGAGGTGGTCCGCCCGTTTGGAGTAAAAATCATCACTACGCGGACGACACCCAGCTAGTGGTGTCCCTCAACCAACTGGAGTCCAACCCCGACAATCTTACAACCTGCCTGGAAAAGGTCTCCAGCTGGATAATCATGTCACATCTCAAATTGAACAGTGAAAAAACTGAGCTAATGCTCTTAGGTAATCCTTCCCCCATAGCGCTTAGGCTTCTCTGGCCCTCCTCACTGGGCTCAGCCCCTGAGACCAAAGATAAAATTAAAAGCCTGGGCATCTGGCTCGATAAAGCCCTCAATTTCAATGGTCAAGCAACCAAGTTGTCAGCAACTGGTTTCGGCTTGCTCAGGCCTTTACGCAAGATCCTCCCTGTACTGCCCTTTGAAGCCAGGAAGAGAATGATCCAGGGACGTATTCTCTCTAGACTGGACTTTGGTAATACCCTTTATTTGGGCGCCCCCCAGTCCACCCTGAATATGCTACAGATTGTACAGAACTGTGCAGCCCGCACACTGCCCCAAATTCCTCGTCGTACTTCGGCTAAGGAAGGCGTGAGGAGTCTACACTGGCTGCCAGTCAGGCGGAGAATTGAATTTAAGTCCTTATGTACCACCCATCGAGCCTTTTGGAGAACAGGCCCGCCTATCAATTATCCCCTGGTCACCCTGTATCTCCCTTCGAGACAGCTCAGATCATCGACCTCCTTCCTAGTGACGGTTCCTAAGATTAAAAGGGCGAGGTGTGGAGGCTGAGCCTGCTCATACAATGCCTCCAGGCTCTGGAACTCCCTCCCACTCCGCCTTCGCGCAGAACCTAACTTGCTATTCTTCCGTAAACATCTAAAAACCCTGCTTTTCTCACACCCCGACTAGTCCATCAGTTCACCTCTCCCGCTCACCTCACAATTCTGTCAGCGCTACGACGCCTCAGGGTAGCTATCGTGCTATACAAAATCCTCTTTCCATATGTTAGAAATTCCGCGCATATTATTATACGCATGCATTTGGGTGAATTACATTGAGCAGACTTTATTTACAAAAACCATGCTCCATCACTGCTTAAACGAACCTTGTCAAAACCAAACGTATAGGCTTTTAAATAAAGAGGAACTTTCTTTAACTCCAATAAGAGTGAACACATGCCTCGTGGACAAAGCCGGGAGTCTGCCCTGGGCTAACAGAACAGGTAGTGTCTAGAGGAAAAGGGTTCCCAATGGCAATGGATTACTGGCGAACCTTAAACCAGGTGTGGCCGCTCACTCTACACATCAACAGCATAAATTATTTGGATTTTTTGCACTTTATTTTAAAGAAAAAACACAAAACAGCAAATCCAGTGATAGTGACCATAACGCAGCATATACTTTTCTCTGTATCTAGCAACATTTTAAAAATAAAGGATTCTTGTAGTTGTTTAGAAGGATTCGAATGCAGCTAGATATTAAATTATTAAAGCACCGAAAGCATTGAAAATGTTAAATATTGCTGAACACTGTGCAAAAAAAAAAAAAAGGACCGTTTTTCACATATCTCGAGTGTCGTTTATACAAACATCAAAAGTATTGGACTCTTCAAAACAAAAAAATACATTTTTAAAAACAGCTAGAGCTTTCTCTTCCCCGAAGGAATTTTGTGAGGAACAGTGTGGGCTCATCACATTTTAAAAGTCCTACTTGGCCATTAGGCTGTTTCGGTGAATGAACCCCACAGGAGTTCTTAATAACCATTTATTCTCAGTTTATTCCTTATTGGAGGTCTCACTGATATAATTGTAAAAATAGCTCTCAGATTCAAGTGCCTCACCCGCGGAGTCTTGATGCGTTTCAACCTTCAGTAACACATTCACAGGATCCAGAGGTCTTCATCAGGACTAAAAAAATACGATACCCACTCAGACCATTTTAATATGGACATAGTTGTGTCTGGAGATATAGGGTTATCCTTTATCAGTTCAGATAATGGATGAGAGTCCTTTGAGCTTTAGTTTTCCAACATCGGGCGAAGATGCTGTGCGCCTGATGGAGTCCAATGGGACTGGATTACACACACTTTCTGCCTGAACCGCCCTGCTTCGAAAGTGTAGTATGCGGAGCCAGATCTGGTTACAGAGGCAGTATTAACCTATGGCCATTGAAGAACCATTTCCCTCAATAAAGTATTGATTGCCCCAACCTTCAATGTTCCTTAGAGGGCAAACTTGCCTATTTACACCGAACATATGTAGCATGGGCTGGACAGTACATAGAAAGATACACACACACACCAGGTACAGAAAAGGAACCAACAGTGCTTCCCTTACACACAAAGCACAGGGACAGCAAGAGCAACAGAAGCTACACACACACGTATGTAAACGCTGTAGCAGTGCACGCTTCGCTCATGCACAGGCCCTATGGAAGACATGCTCAAGGTATAGTGCAGTCATCAGCAGAGCATGCATCTCAAACACAAAGTCCAGACATAGTGTAAGCAACAGTAGCACAACACGGACACCAATGTTGAGCAGTGCAAGCTTCTCTTGCACAAAAGGTGACGTGCATAATATTCACCAAGAACAGCAAAGGCAGCAGTCGTGCAAGCTTCCCTCACACAGCTGGAACAACAGATGCTCAAGCGGCACTAGTATACACATATAGCACTAGCACAAGCATTTCAAACAGGGCTATGGATTACAGGAGTGTAAAAGACACACCGGTGTACCACAGCAGCAGCAGAGCAAGCTTCGTACACACAGAACAGGCACAGCTAGGTAGAAGCGGCTCAATACACAAGCTAATTTAAAATACTGATCACATTTACACAGGTGCACGGGTTCTCTGTGCGCCTCAGTCCTGGGCACCAGCACACGAAGACATGCCGGAACACTTGAATCGGGTGCCATTGGCATGGACTGGCAGACACAAAGTTAAAAGTCTGATTCTCTACACTCCTTCATATTAGCCAGCCAATGAGGAGGCTCAGCACCACGACAGGTTGCGGGACGGCGTGTGCCTTATGGTACCCACTGGCCCCTGTTCCAACTGATGGATTTAGGCCCAGATCTCTGTACTGGGGTGAATGTATGACATTGTTCTGCATTCTGTCCATCAATTGTTGTTTTTGTAACTGAGGGAGCAGCATCATTGTTGTGACAGAAGAGCAGGGAGAGTGGTAGAGGTGACATCACCACGAGATGTGAGGGCATCCTACCATTGATAAGGGCAGTGCCCCATTTCAGCATCTGTGCATTTGTATAAAACAAACTACTAGACCATGGCAAGGACACAATGTACTGCAACCAAGCATTGAAGGGACACAGTAGGAAGACCGGTCATGGATGACGTGTCTTCTAACGCTCCATCACCACGGACGACAGCGATGACATCACAGACCCTTCCGCTCACTCCTCCTTTGGAGCAGCAGGAGGTGTTATTTTGTTCTGAAGTCTGCCCCCTGGATATTTAGTTCTCTGCAGGGTGTTCGGTGAGCGAGCCTGTACCACTTGCAGGGTGGGTGCAAGAGCTACTCACCCTCTGTTGTGCCCAAGGCTCTCGCCTGGAGTTCCCTTCATGCTACTTGTGGAGGACACCATTAGGTCATGAGCAGAGAATGACATTCAATTCTAATGAAGCACAGGTGCCTGGTGCTCATAGCCAAGATCACTCTTCCAAGCGCTAGACTTCAACAATGAGGAACAGACGATAGTATGCAAACTCACCTGTTTAACTTGTAATTTGGAAATTAACAAGAGGATAACGAAGAGTGTGGATGGGTGTCAAGAATAAGAGCGTGAGAGAAGCGAGTGCGAGCGAAAGTAACAGGGATGACAGAAGTCTGAGGGTAGAAGCAAAAGCAATGTGAATCTCTTTGTAAATGATCTGAGCCTCCATGAGCTAACTGGGATTTAAGTTTGTTGTAGAGGGGTCATGGTGGGAGGCACTTCTCACCGTGGATTTTCCCCATCAGACACCTCGACCTGAGCTTCTGACTCCATGGGTTGCTTTCCGCTGATCAGTTTGTGCTGCAAGGATCAGTGAATTCATCAAATAAAACAGTAGGTACCAGGTAAAAACTAAAAGGTTCCATATCTGCCAGCAGACGGAAGACCTCCTCAAAAGGCGATAGCCTTATTGTTTTTCACGTACTTCCAAATGCCATGCAGAAATCTTTCGCCATTCAGCTAGTACCAGGCTGGGGTCAGCCCTGATCACTCAATCACAGCATCCTTCATACTTTATTCTGTCCCTGTCAGTCAGCTCTTGCATAAACTCTTTACCTGCTAGTGGTAATCTGCATTGCAGACCCATCGTTTTCTCTGAATCATTGAACAATGCACGACAAACGCCCATTTAAATCTAGATTTCCAGTGATTACATCAGCCCTAAAATATACTTGGGAACTAAATCCTTGGGGATAAGGGGACGAAAGACTACTTTGTAAACAGCACCCACTGCTTTAGGTGGGCTTTCCATAGCGGTATACAACAACTTTTTTACCATTCTTAACATAAATGCCCCACAGTTTCTGATCACATTTACTTGGCAGTAATAAAAGTTTGTCCTTTTACAAGGAATACACACTGCCTTGACATTTATATTGTTGTGTGTGATGTTGCGCTTCCTGAGCTTGTTGTACTGCCCAACTAACCCTCCACCGTGGGCTTGGACTGCTCTTTCGCTATGCCTTGGAGGTTAAGACCAAGACTGGCAGAAATGAGGAGATATTTGGAATTTCTATGGGTTCCTGGCCCTCTGTGAACAGGGACCATGCTTGTTACATGGACTACTTAACTATCTTTCAATGACATGAGCTGAAAGGATTGGCCTGACCTCATGAGCAACCAGTGAGTTACCTGGACCTTAGACCTTAAAGAACCCTATACAGCAAGAATGAGGTCCGCGTCATTACACACTTGAACCAAGACCTCGAAGAACGCAGTACACCATGCATGAGGTCCATGTCATTATTTACTGGCCCTTAGACCTCGAAGAAACATCTACACCAAGCAAGAGGTCCATGTCATTATTTACTCGACAGTAGACCTCGAACGCTGTACACCAAGCAGGAGGTCCATGTCATTATTTACTCGACAGTAGACCTCGAACGCTGTACACCAAGCACGAGACCCATGTAATTATTTACTGGACCTTAGACCTCAAAGAACGCTGTACACCAAGCACGAGGTCCATGTCATTATTTACTGGACCTTCGACCTCGAAGAACGCTGTACACCAAGCAGGAGCTCCATGTCATTATTTACTGGACCTTCGACCTCGAAGAACGCTGTACACCAAGCAGGAGCTCCATGTCATTATTTACTGGACCTTCGACCTCGAAGAACGCTGTACACCAAGCAGGAGCTCCATGTCATTATTTACTGGACCTTCGACCTCGAAGAACGCTGTACACCAAGCAGGAGGTCCATGTCATTATTTACTCGACAGTAGACCTCGAAGAACGCTGTACACCAAGCAGGAGGTCCATGTCATTATTTACTGGACCTTCGACCTCGAAGAACGCTGTACACCAAGCAGGAGCTCCATGTCATTATTTACTGGACCTTCGACCTCGAAGAACGCTGTACACCAAGCAGGAGGTCCATGTCATTATTTACTCGACAGTAGACCTCGAAGAACGCTGTACACCAAGCAGGAGGTCCATGTCATTATTTACTGGACCGTCGACCTCGAAGAACGCTGTACACCAAGCAGGAGCTCCATGTCATTATTTACTGGACCTTCGACCTCGAAGAACGCTGTACACCAAGCAGGAGGTCCATGTCATTATTTACTCGACAGTAGACCTCGAAGAACGCTGTACACCAAGCAGGAGCTCCATGTCATTATTTACTGGACCTTCGACCTCGAAGAACGCTGTACACCAAGCAGGAGCTCCATGTCATTATTTACTGGATCTTAGACCTCGAAGAACGCTGTACACCAAGCAGGAGGTCCATGTCATTATTTACTCGACAGTAGACCTCGAAGAACGCTGTACACCAAGCAGGAGGTCCATGTCATTATTTACTGGACCTTCCTCGAAGAACGCTGTACACCAAGCAGGAGCTCCATGTCATTATTTACTGGACCTTCGACCTCGAAGAACGCTGTACACCAAGCAGGAGCTCCATGTCATTATTTACTGGATCTTAGACCTCGAAGAACGCTGTACACCAAGCAGGAGGTCCATGTCATTATTTACTGGACCTTCGACCTCGAAGAACGCTGTACACCAAGCAGGAGCTCCATGTCATTATTTACTGGACCTTCGACCTCGAAGAACGCTGTACACCAAGCAGGAGGTCCATGTCATTATTTACTGGACCTTCGACCTCGAAGAACGCTGTACACCAAGCAGGAGCTCCATGTCATTATTTACTGGACCTTCGACCTCGAAGAACGCTGTACACCAAGCAGGAGCTCCATGTCATTATTTACTGGATCTTAGACCTCGAAGAACGCTGTACACCAAGCAGGAGGTCCATGTCATTATTTACTGGACCTTCGACCTCGAAGAACGCTGTACACCAAGCAGGAGGTCCATGTCATTATTTACTCGACAGTAGACCTCGAAGAACGCTGTACACCAAGCAGGAGGTCCATGTCATTATTTACTGGACCTTCGACCTCGAAGAACGCTGTACACCAAGCAGGAGCTCCATGTCATTATTTACTGGACCTTCGACCTCGAAGAACGCTGTACACCAAGCAGGAGCTCCATGTCATTATTTACTGGACCTTCGACCTCGAAGAACGCTGTACACCAAGCAGGAGGTCCATGTCATTATTTACTCGACAGTAGACCTCGAAGAACGCTGTACACCAAGCAGGAGGTCCATGTCATTATTTACTGGATCTTAGACCTCGAAGAACGCTGTGCACCAAGCATGAGGTCCATGTCACTATTTACTCGACAGTAGACCTCGAAAAACGCTGTACACCAAACAGGAGGTCCATGTCATTATTTACTGGACCTTAGATCACGAAGAAACGCTGTACACCAAGCAGGAGCTCCATGTCATTATTTACTGGATCTTAGACCTCAAAGAACGCTGTGCACCAAGCATGAGGTCCATGTCACTATTTACTCGACAGTAGACCTCGAAAAACGCTGTACACCAAACAGGAGGTCCATGTCATTATTTACTGGACCTTAGATCACGAAGAAACGCTGTACACCAAGCAGGAGGTCCATGTCATTATTTACTCGACAGTAGACCTCGAAGAACGCTGTACACCAAGCAGGAGGTCCATGTCATTATTTACTGGACCTTCGACCTCGAAGAACGCTGTACACCAAGCAGGAGCTCCATGTCATTATTTACTGGACCTTCGACCTCGAAGAACGCTGTACACCAAGCAGGAGGTCCATGTCATTATTTACTCGACAGTAGACCTCGAAGAACGCTGTACACCAAGCAGGAGCTCCATGTCATTATTTACTCGACAGTAGACCTCGAAGAACCCTCTACACGAAGCAGGAGGCCCATGTCATTATTTACTGGACCTCAGACCTCAAAGAACCCTCTACACCAAGAATGAGGTCTAGGGCATCCTTTACTACACCGTAGACCTCGAAGAACACTGTACACCAAGCAGGAGGTCCACGTCAAAATAGAGAGGCTCTGCTCATACAGCAGCACCCTCTCACATAAAACCACGCACCCTGCCTTCAGGATTATTAAGGCCTGCTATAGGGGTGACTTATAGGTTTGAAGTGTAGTGACTATTAGATATAGTAAACCTATATCTAATGCAAGTGTTACTAGCACCATCTTACACAGGCTGCAGTAGCAGACCTAGAGTTACATTTTGTAGGTCCTCTCATGGGTGGCATAATACATCCTTCAGCCTATGGGGGGGCTCTGGGGTACCGGTGCCCTGGGTACATGGTGTACCATATACTAGGGATTGATAATGGTACCCCAGTATCCAATCTGGAGTGTACCAAAGTACATGACTGTCAATTTAAGGGAGAAAGCAGATTGGCTGTGATCCTGCTTATCAGGACCCCAGCCTGACTAGTCAAAAACGGTGAGACATCAAGCAAAATGTGGGGGTAACCACACGAAGCAGATCCCACTTTCCTACACCCTTCCCCCCATATACAGCATACCAATACAATGACTTCATACAAACACTGCCAAAGCAACAACGTTGTCACCAAACAAAGTAATATACAGAAACACTCTGTTAAATGTAGCATAAGCACACACCACCAGTTCTTGTGCAAAACACTATGTCATACTCGCTCGTTGGAACTGTGAGGGGCAGATAGAGAACACCTTGCTCCGGCTATACAATGGACAACAGACCACCCAATACAATGTCTACAACAGATTGAAGCACTCCACTTATCATAGCTCAAAATAGCATAATATTTGCAAAGTTCTCAGAACAAAAATCATCCAAAGGCTCTTGAAGATTTTCTTCTTTAATTCTTTTCCAATTCCAATCCCATACCAACGCGTTTCGCCGAGGTTATTGAGAACCTATCGGCTTAGCCTTTGGATGATTGTTGTTCTGAGAACTTTGCAAATATTATGCTATTTTGAGCTATGATAAGTGGAGTGCTTCAATCTGTTGTAGACATTGTATTGTGCCTAATCTTTTGATTACGCAGGGAGGAGTGGGGTGTTTCCCTCCCCTCTTGTAAGCACCCGCATTTATAACAAAATTAAGAATAAGGGATACCATAGTGCACTACCTCGTGAGCGCATCTAAACTCCTTTAGCATCCAAGGTTGAAACAGACCACCCAATGATGGGGAAGCACGAGTCCTTCAGCACACATCATACCCACACCTACAGTATTCTACCAACATAAAAAGCACTTTACCCTCACACTAAACTACTCAACCACTTCTAAACCAAAGCATAAACATTCGATCAACTGAGTTATTCTAATATCTACTAATTTCACACAATTATACACCAAACGTGACACAATCAACTGATACTCTTCCCTATTCCACTGCTAAGGGCGCCAGCCAGAGAATGTGCTACAACATCATAGATATGTCATTAAAACTAAACAATTGTGACCAACATAACTAACAAACCAAAGTCAGGACAGCCCACTCTATAGCAAGGCGCTAGTGCACCCTGTACTACTAACCCAAACCTAATACAAAGAGTCCAAGTCCACACTTGGAATTGCCACAGTGATTTTACAGTAATAAATCACTGGTACATCAGCCCAAGTCAGTGAAATATATGGCATTAAAAACAAAAATAGTGAAAAAAAATGCACTGAACTCAAAACAATGGACAATCTAACCCCCTCCGAACCATGGAATGGATATTATTAACCAAAACATAATTTGATCGTCTTCAAAATCAATGATAAAAATGAACAGGGCAACCCCATTAAATACGATGCAACATTAGTCAACCCTTAAGATGTTCCCCTTCCTCGACCCGCAGCGGAGCAGCAAACAATGGTTTACCTGACCTTCTTAAGTACAGTGCCCACCCTCTTGAGACAAAAAGTCCACAAATATCCCTTCACGATTTTACCTGAAGGCAATCTTTCAATTTTTCACTATGGTTTTCCACTCCCAAATAAACTTTATGCGTGCTTGTGTTTTTAACCATGTACATCTTGCAGGTATTTCAGCCCCACTTGGAGATCTTTTTTAAAATCATATACATAGAGAAACGACCAGTTTAAAAGTAAGGATAATAATTAGGTTAGCAAGGAAGATTAGAAATTAGGAAACTAAGTGAGCAACTATTACAATGCTCGCAACAATCACATAGGAGGATTTAGAGGCGGTCTTATTATGCAAAAGAGCTGACAAAGATAGTTTAGACACAAATTCTAGTCTGCGTCCCATAGTAAGGATCACACTTTGAACAAATGCCACACAAGTCCCCAGACTGAAATAACCCTCAGACAAAAGCAGGAACAACCTTTAACCATGAGGGTGCTCCCTCTGTTACCAGGTCTGAAATAAAAATATAACTTATCTGCACAAACAACTGAGTTTTTTTATATGCCTTTGAAAAGCATCCAGAAATAAGAAGGGGCGAGGAAAAAAAGAGAAAGAACAACATGAACAGAGATGCTTTGTTGTGGGACACATCTCTCATGTCAAGCTTCAACACAGCTATTAACTTGGCTTTTGCATGGTGCCACAAACTGGGCGAGCACACATCAAACGTACAGAGGAAGATAAAAAGACCGAGAGAAACCCAAACAGAGACCACAACACACAGGGGTTCTGCAAAAACAAAAAAACAAGAAAAGCAAAACTTACGAGTAAGACTAAAATTTGGCAACCATTATGTACATTTTGATTTAAAACAAAACAGTACAACAGCGAGTAACAACGAGGGTTGTTACCACACAGGTTACAATTGTATTTTTTGGTAAATATTCCGTTTATTTTTATGGGTTTAACCATATCTGAAGAAAGTACATACAAACAGCACGTGACTGGACCTTTAACACTCTTATGAATGTTACAGTTTTAAACCCAGGTGATCTTGCGATGCCTGGGCATATTCTAATTGTTGAGGTGGGTCCTGCCTGTGTGCAACACACAGTTTGCTGTAGACGTTTGGGCACAATCTGCTAACTAACTACAGCCTGCAGGAGCCAGAGTCCTGCCACCCTGGGGTATGTGCCTTGTAGCAACGGAGTTTGGGCATTAGAGATGGCCATAATGGTTGCTTTGAGACAGCCATGCTGTGGCTCCTTCCATCCTGAAGTTCAACCAGACGGCTATCACCTCTGGCTCTCAGTTTGTAAGTCAGTACAGAACCTCATATCTACAGTGCCTTATTTTCAGCTGGAATTTGATTATGTGGAAGTTTTTGCTTTAAACCGATGTTCCCGTAGAAAAGATTTGTGTATGCCCTAAATCTTGCATATCCTAAATCATGCAGCTGTCCTTTTCTACGCTACTCGCATGGTAGAGACGGTTCTGTGTAGGGCACTCGGATATCATTTTGGGTCTGGCTGGCACTATATTAAACTGCATAAATAAAGTTGTGAAAAGTTTAGAGACACAGGAGCAGGCCTCTGAACAATGGGACTGTACCAGGAAATCTGAGGCATTAGGAGGCCCTACATGGTGTCTTCAGCCTTCCTGGCCCCCAGAGCCCCATCAGATGCAGTGGGTCTGGGAGGGGAGGAGGACAGGTGCAAGGGTGGACCATGGAAGGTCCATTCTTCTCTTTATTGCAAAAGGTCCGATAGGAGGAAAGGCCAAGGCGTCAGTAGACTTCCTTGGCTGACAGGTGCAATGAAGCCAGGGTGGAGAGGAGGCTAGGGTAGACCATGGCATCCCTCTTCTCTTACACCGAGAGACCCAGGTAGATGCAGCAGTGAAGGGGGAGGGTGTGGTGGTCGACAAGGGGTGCGCAGCTTGCTTGACTGCAACAGCCATCAGGTGTGGTGGGGTGAGGTTGGAAGGAGAGGGTGCACAAGTAGAGGGAATGGTGGAGGAGGAAAGGGTGGTCAGTTGGACATGGGGCTGTAGCTGGCACAGAAGTAGAGGTGATGGTGGAGGACTGGTTGGTTGGACATGGGCTGTCAACTTGCTTGACCCCAGGAGTCACCAGGTGTGGCAGGGTGAGGCTGGGTGGAGGGTGCACAAGTAGAGGAGGGAAGGGTGATTGGTTGGACATGGGGTGTGCAGCTTACTTGACCCCTGGAGTCATCAGGAGTGGTGGAGTGAGGCTGGGAGGAGGGTGCACAAGTAGAGGGATGGTGGAGGAGAGAAGGGTGGTGACACCAGATGTGGCAGGGTGAGGTGGAGGGTGCACAGGTAGAGGTGGAGGAGGAGGAGGGTAGGGTGGTGCCATCAGGTGTGGTGGAGTGAGGCTGGGAGGAGAGGGTGCACAAGCAGAGGTGATGGTGGAGGAGGGAAGGGTGATGCCATCAGGTGTGGTGGAGTGAGGCTGGGAGGAGAGGGTGCACAAGCAGAGGTGATGGTGGAGGAGGGAAGGGTGATGCCATCAGGTGTGGTGGAGTGAGGCTGGGAGGAGAGGGTGCACAAGCAGAGGTGATGGTGGAGGAGTGGTTGGTTGAACATGGGGTGTGCACCTTTTGACCCCTGGAGCCACCAGGGTTGGTGGAGTGAGGCTGGGTGGAGGGTGCACAAGTAGAGGTGGAGGAGGGAAGGGTGGTCGGTTGCACACGGGGTCTGTGGTTGGCCTGACACCGGCAGGCGCTGCTGTAGGATGGAAGGCGCCAAGAGGACAGTGTAGACAAGGGCGCCTCTTACCCTGCGTGGCTGCAAGAAGTCATCGGGGGGGGGCTCTTCCATTACCTGCCCCCAGCAGGTTAAGGGTGAGTGAAGAGGTCTGGGGCATGTTGAGGAGGGTCCAAGGCTAGTTATAGGGGGTGCACCACAGACATTAAAGACCCCTCCCCTCTAGGCTGGGGGGGAAGGGGGCAGAGTGAGGCTGCAGTACAAAGCGTGGGGTACATGGCTCACGGGGGGTCTCACCTTCCCGGACCCCCGGCAGCCGCTGCTGGTCGATGCTCGGCTCCATCTCGTCCGTCTGTCTGTCCCTCGAACCCTCGGCTCGGCGCACACAGGGCAGGACAGACGCCCTCCCCGCCCCAGCACTCCCCAGCCCTCCCCCTGCGGTTAATCAATTACTACTAAAGAAAACAGACGAGGGACCCGCCCCCCGGGGAGGCAGCGGTGGGCGTGTCAAGAGCGGCCGCCATCTTGGAATGTGCAATGATACAGCGCCATCGAGGGGCGGGGGGCTCCTACCGGACACAAACAGCAACAATGTGAAATATATACCACTTACCGTGCCACAAATGTAATAACCATGGAATAATACCCTTTATTATTAATTAAAAATAAATTCAATCTGAATTTCAAGATAATAATTCGTACTCTATTTTATGAAATAGACGTGAACACAGACCCGGTTCGGGATTTTTCTCATTTTATTCCGTGTTTCTCTCCGTTCCTCGCCGTCGGACAGCCCCCGCCCCGCCTCCCGTCCATGGTGACAGCGGCGCCTCCTCGTCCTTCTTTTGTGTCCACGGCCCGCATTGACCACAATGTAACCAGACCGGAAACCGCGAGCGAAAGTGGGGCGCTGTAGTGATGTTTACATCATATTTCATTAGATAGTTAGGTGGCTCCTTTAATGTTTCTTTAGAACTATTCCATGTCAATTTTAGAATGTATTTATGTCATAGAGAATGTATTCAGAGTGCAAGCCATTACAGGGTTCTCCTTCAAGCTGGCAGCACCTTTTTTATATGTACTACTTGAGTTGTGAATAAAAGAAGAATTATCCTAATCTGCTTCCTAGTGATTCACTACAAATTTGGCGACGAGGGAAACAACTGAATTAATGAAGATTTGTGTGTTCCTGCTTCATTGGTGACTTCAAGCGCATTTCCACAATTTCAACAAAAAAAAAAAAAAAACTTCGTTTTTAAAAAAAAAAGAAATTTCTTCGTGTTTTTCCAGAGATGTCCTCTACATTGCAGTAAGATCTTTCCTTGTATTTAAAAGAAAAGAAAGAAGGAAGCGATTCTGTTTATGTTTCTAACAGCGCCAACAGCGCCGAGAATCTTTCCGTTTGATCAACCGCTGTAACAGAGACGACTTCAGGGAATTCCTGCCACAGTCTCAAGAGGACATTGACCTTCACCAACTAAGGCACTTCATTTAAGGTGCTGCCTACAATTAAATTGTCTTTTATTTGAACAAAGACATATACATATATATATTTTTACTTATATTATTACCTTACCTCATTCAGTATGCCTGACTCTAACAGTGCTACTACATCTAGTGATAATCCTGTACATGGTTTAAACTTAAATGCTCCAAGGGAGTTTTTAATTGTTCCAGGTGATCCTCCTGTTGCTTGGTTAGATTGGAAGGAATATTTTTTGAACTATGTTGCAAACCTGGAAGATGTAAGTGGATCTTTCACTCCTGAAAGAAAAAAAAGGATTTTATTGTTAGGTCTTGGTCCAGAAGGATTAAGAATCTACAATCAATTGGATAAAACTGATAGATCTAGTGGTGACGTTGACGTTTTCAATTCAGCATTATTAGATATTGATGATTATTTTTCTCCGTGCGTTTGCATTGCTGTCACCAGACATTCCTTTTTCCAACGTAAACAAGAAAAATCCGAATCAGTAGAGGACTACGTTTCAGCACTTAGAAAATTAGCTATTAAGTGCAAATTTGCTCAACTCCACGATGACTTTATTCGTGATCAAATTGTCATGTATACCAAAACTAAAACCATTCAAAACAAGTTATGGGTTGAAGGTGATGGAACTTTGAAGGAAATTATTGCTATGGTCAAAAAAGCAGAACTTTCAGAACGTTGTGTGTTGGACAGGCCACGTGTAAGGTTTGCTCCCTCCCCGCACGACCAGGCCCGAGCCCCGCTCCTCAGGCGTTACACGCAACAACAACCCGTTTCCCGTCTCCTATAGGGCCCCTGCCCCTGAACATCTCCACATCGTGGGCCCGATTCCCTACCGGCCCTCTCGCCCGGCCTGGGCGCCATCTTGGACACGGCACCACGAGGCCGCGTGGCCTCCGATCAACCCTAACCCTGGGCCTGGCCAGGCCCCGACATCCCGGCACCACCATCCACCCAGGAGGTGAGCGGACTACTTGGCAGGTCAATGGGAGAAAGAGGTGTCGATGGCTCTCCCCCGCCAGGTGCCGATCGCCCCCAGCTCCCCCAGGCGCTGGCTCCACCCCCCTGCTGGGTGTCTGGACTCCCTCATCCCGGACCTCCCGACCTCCCAGTGCGAGGGTCCGGACATCAAAGGGCGCCAGGCCTATAACTGGCGCAGCTCCAGAGCAGGAAGGCAGTTGTATCCTGGAGTCGAGAGACGCAGTGAAGAACTCATCCTTGATGGACTACTGGCGCTGCCGTAGCCCTGCCTTGCGAACTACCGACCTGCCTGCTGGCGCTGCCGCGGCTCTCTGCACCCATCTTCATCGGGACCTGCTGGCTCCGCCGCGGACCGTCACTACCTTCAACCATCCCGGGACCTGCTGGCTCCGCCGCGGCCCGATCATCTAGAACGCCGAGCTCGAGGATTGTGAGCTAATTCATCTACAACCACATCCCCCAGAGTGGTAACGAGACTGTCCCGCTACCCCCTTACCCAACCAAGAGACTAGAATAGAGGGGACCCCGGAGTCCAGACCTCCTTGTACCACCTCACCGTACTTAAAGAATTGCTTATAAAGTAACGTTGAACCTTATCCTTGTGTGGTGTACGTCAGTGGGGGGGAAGTTATTGGTCTGTACGATTGCTGGAGACGGATCTCCCCGGAGACCTCTCCCCTTATCCTCGGCCGACCCTCCCGGTCCGTCTAACATTGGTGGCCAGCGACGGGATCCGAATCAACGCGTAATCGTACAGAGAGTAGCTCACCCCACGACAAAACCACAATGTCAACCAAAGAAAGCGGATCCACCGAAAAATTCCAGATTGAGAAATTGGAAGAATACAGCCATCGTGAGTTGAAACAATTCTGCATTGAACTAGGTATCGCTACCACCGGTCTGAATACTAAAGACGATTTCAAGCACGCCATTGAGTCATGGGCAGAAACCGGGGCCGTCAGACCCCCGGACCAAAATCTCGCAACAGCAGAGAAAGACACCACGGCTCCCGAGGAGCGAAGAACGGGTCTCTCGCAAGATGAGATCCAAGAACGAGAAAGAAACCGACTACATGAGCTAGAGATGGCCCGGCTCAAAATGGATGGCGAACTCAAATTAGCCGAACAAAAACTAAATCTGGAACATCTGCGGCTCCGAGAAGAACGGGAAGAGAAACAGAGACAAAGAGAGCTTGAGGAGAAGAGACTGGCGTACGAACACGAACGCAAACTAGCTGAGATAGACTTACGCAAGCAGAACAAAGAATTAGGAGTGCCCGAGCAACCGCGCCCCCCGGGGGTGACAGAAAGGAAGGTACACATCCCCAAGGATGTCGTTCGAGAATATTTCCGAGAGGACGACATACAGCAATGGTTCAAGGCCTACGAGATCGCTATGACCTCCCACCGGATCGATCGAAGCGACTGGGGAGCCGGTCTATGGGGGAGGTTCGTCAATGAGGGCCGCGATGCCCTGCTACAGCTCCCAGACCATCTGATGACCTCCTATGACCACATGAAAGCTACCCTCCTCACCCGCTATGGGCTCACACCCGAAATGTACCGCCAGAGGTTCCGAAACTGCACTCGGATCCCGGGCACAACTTGGGTGGAATACGTGAACTATTTCAGCCGGGCCTTCGAGGGGTGGATCAAGGGAAGCAACGTAACGACTTACGAGCAACTCTTCAATCTCATGGTATGGGAGCATCTATCGAACAACTGCTTCGTCGAGCTCAGGCAGCACCTCCTCGACAGTAAATTAACTGATCCACGACAGCTTGCCGCCGAGGCTGACCGGTGGGAAATTACCCGAGTGGGCCGAACTGGGCCCCATGAACAGAACCGGAACAACCACGGTCAGCACCGTCCCCGAGGAGGAGGAGGGGGCCAGGGACGAGGGAGAGACAACGCCCCGGCCGCTCCCGCTACCAGCACCCCACCCCCGGCCAACCGGGGCAACACCCCGGCGCGGCCGGGATACAGAGCCAATGTCACGTGTCACCGATGCCAGCGAGTCGGCCACTACGCCAACGACCCGAATTGTCCACAGAGCCAGACTCCGAGACCCCGCCAGATGGCTGCCGCCGCCCTGGGGGAAGAACAAACCTACGAAGAACATGAGGAATGTGAGCAAGAACGCCAGGAATGGGAACCAGCCGCCATGGTGCTAGCGTGCCTAGGGGGAAGAGACATGGTCCCGCGGGTCCCCCTACCCGCCAACACCCGGAAGTACAGTCAATGGGTGAACATTAATGGACGCCGGGCCGAAGCCCTACGTGACACCGGGGCCAGTGTAACGGCCGTCCGATGTCACCTGGTGACCCCAGAACAGATTCTGCCGAACGTCCTCTGCCCGGTCCGTTCAGCCGACAATTCGGAGAGTCTATGTCGGATGGCTTGCGTCCCCTTCGAGTGGGGAGGAGTCTCCGGCATGTTGGAAGTGACGGTCCGAGATGATGCCCCCGTAGACTGTCTCCTGGGAAATGATCTTGAGAGTTCCCCGTGGGCCGCCGTAGAGAGGAGAGAGCACCTAGGGATGTTGGGCATCCCGGATTGGGCGTGCGTAACCACCCGGTCCATGGCTGCCCGTGCCATCCCCCGACCCGAAGAACCTGAATGGCCGGCACCTCCTCCCCCGGTCGCTCCAGACACCGACCGTGCCGTCACCCCAGAACCAACTCCCGAGGGGCTCGTTCAGCCTCAGGACCTTCCCGGCCTGGATCAGTGGCATCAGGAGGGGGGGCCCACCCAAGAACAGTTTCGCCACGAGCAGAAGACCTGTCCCTCCCTCGAGGGACTCCGCCAACAAGCCCTCGCCCAGAGTGCAGGGGATACCTCCGGAACCCATTGGGTCTATTGGGACAATGACCTGTTGTACAGCGAACAGAGAATCGCAGAGTTAGGGGCCAGTCGAGTACTAGTGGTGCCCCTCCGCTTTAGAGACTTCTTGCTAAACCTGGCCCACGATGTCCCCCTGGCTGGCCACCTGGGTCAGGATAAAACCTACAGTCGCCTGGTGACCCACTTTTTCTGGCCCAAGATGAGGAACGACGTACTCCAACACTGCCGATCTTGCCCCACGTGCCAGGCCAGCGGGAAGAGCGGCCGCAAGCTTAAAGCACCTCTGCAACCTTTTCCAGTGGTCACCACCCCGTTCGAGAGGGTGGGGATAGACATTGTGGGACCCCTGGACCCCCGTACAGCACAAGGACATCGGTTCATCCTAGTACTGGTGGACCACGCCACCCGCTACCCCGAGGCTGTTCCCCTGCGAACTGTGACAGCCCCGGTAGTCGGCCGGGCCTTGATGGGGATCTTCTCCCGGGTGGGCTTCCCCCGAGAAGTCGTCAGCGACCGGGGCACAAACTTTATTTCAAAATACATGAAGTCCCTCTGGCAACAGTGTGGGGTCACCTACCGATTCACGACCCCCTATCACCCTCAAGGGAACGGACTGGTTGAGCGGTTCAACCGCACGCTCAAAGGGATGATTGGGGGGTTGGAAGAGCCCCTCCGTCGCCAGTGGGATGTGCTACTACCGTGCCTTCTCTTTGCCTACCGAGAAGTCCCCCAGAAGTCCCTCGGCTTCAGCCCGTTCGAACTCTTGTATGGGCACCCGGTGCGGGGGCCGCTCAGCCTAGTCAAAGAGGGCTGGGAAATGCCCCCTCTAAAGAACCCTCCAGATGTTTTCAAGTACCTCCTAACCCTCCGCAACCAGACCAGACGGTTCAGAGAGATGGCAAAAGCAAACCTGGAGGCCAGTCAGGAGGACATGAAAAGGTGGTACGATCAGAATGCATCCTCCATCGAATTTGAACCCGGCCAACAAGTGTGGGTAATGTCTCCCACCGAACCATGCGCCCTGCAAGACAAATGGACGGGGCCCTTCAAAGTAATCGAGCGCAAGAGCCCTGTCACCTATCTCATCGATATGGAATCTTCACGAAACCCTCTCCGGGTCCTCCACGCTAATAGACTTAAACCCCACTTTGTACGCTCAGAGCTCAGCCTCTTGATGGCAACCGACAATGGAACCGAGGAGGACTCCGAACCCCTCCCTGACCTCCTACGGTCTCGGGAGAAGGACGGCTCCGTGGACGGGGTCCGACTCTCGGAGGCCCTCACCCTGGAACAGCGCCAAGGCTGCCGAGACCTCCTGCTGCAGTTCGCCACCCTGTTCTCCCTCACCCCAGGGGTCACCCCCTGGTGCTTACACGACGTGGACACTGGAGACAGTCCCCCTGTCCGCCATCGGGCCTACCGCGTACCAGATCGGGTACGGGCCTGCATCCAAGAGGAGGTGGCCAAGATGCTCACGCTCGGGGTCATCGAGCCCTCAGACAGCCCCTGGGCCAGCCCAGTGGTACTGGTCCCCAAAGCGGCCGCCCCCGGCGCCACGCCGGAGCTTCGGTTCTGCGTCGACTACCGGGGCTTAAATGCGGTCACCAGAACAGACGCACACCCCATCCCCCGAGCAGATGAACTAATCGACCGCATGGGAGCTGCCCGCTACCTCAGCATCTTCGACCTGACAGCAGGCTACTGGCAGATCGGTCTCACACCCCGGGCCCAAGAACGATCTGCATTCTCCACTCCTGATGGCCACTATCACTTCAAGGTCATGCCATTCGGCATGAAGAATGCCCCAGCAACATTTCAGCGGCTAGTGAACCAGGTCCTGGCAGGACTCGAAGAATTCAGCGCCGCCTACCTGGACGATATCGCTGTGTACAGCCGCCACTGGTCCGACCACCTCCACCACCTCCGAGAGGTGCTACAGGCCCTCCAACGAGCTGGCCTCACGATCAAGGCCAGCAAATGCCAAATTGGCCAGGGGTCCGTGACCTATCTCGGGCACCAGGTGGGAAGCGGTCTGGTGGCCCCTTTGCAACTCAAGATCGCTGCCATCCAGTCGTGGCAGCCCCCCATCACCCAGACCGAGGTTCGCGCCTTCTTGGGACTCACAGGCTACTACCGGCGGTTCGTGAGGGACTATGGCAGCATTGTAGGGCCCCTCACGGAACTCACATCCAAAAACCAACCCAAGAAGGTCAACTGGACCCCAGACTGTCAAGCGGCCTTCGAGAAGCTGAAGGCCGCCATGTGCTCCGCCCCGGTGCTCCAGGCCCCCGACTACAGTCGGGAATTTATTGTCCAAACAGATGCCTCCGACCATGGCGTTGGGGCAGTCCTTTCCCAGCTGAACCCCGAAGGACTTGACCAGCCAGTGGCTTTCATCAGCAGACGGCTCCTGGCCCGAGAACAACGCTGGAGCACCATCGAGAGGGAGGCCTTCGCCGTGGTGTGGGCCCTCAAAAAGCTCCGGCCTTATCTCTTCGGCACCCACTTCAGGGTCCAGACCGATCATCGACCCCTGCAATGGCTAATGCAGATGCGGGGGGAAAACCTGAAACTACTACGTTGGTCCATCTCCCTGCAGGGGATGGACTTCACTGTGGAACATCGACCCGGGCAAGACCACGCCAACGCAGATGGCCTGTCACGCTTTTTCCGCCTCGACGAGGAGAGTCCCCAAGAGGATGGGTGACTCTCCCCGCCTTCAGCTGGGGGGGACGCATGTTGGACAGGCCACGTGTAAGGTTTGCTCCCTCCCCGCACGACCAGGCCCGAGCCCCGCTCCTCAGGCGTTACACGCAACAACAACCCGTTTCCCGTCTCCTATAGGGCCCCTGCCCCTGAACATCTCCACATGGTGGGCCCGATTCCCTACCGGCCCTCTCGCCCGGCCTGGGCGCCATCTTGGACACGGCACCACGAGGCCGCGTGGCCTCCGATCAACCCTAACCCTGGGCCTGGCCAGGCCCCGACATCCCGGCACCACCATCCACCCAGGAGGTGAGCGGACTACTTGGCAGGTCAATGGGAGAAAGAGGTGTCGATGGCTCTCCCCCGCCAGGTGCCGATCGCCCCCAGCTCCCCCAGGCGCTGGCTCCACCCCCCTGCTGGGTGTCTGGACTCCCTCATCCCGGACCTCCCGACCTCCCAGTGCGAGGGTCCGGACATCAAAGGGCGCCAGGCCTATAACTGGCGCAGCTCCAGAGCAGGAAGGCAGTTGTATCCTGGAGTCGAGAGACGCAGTGAAGAACTCATCCTTGACGGACTACTGGCGCTGCCGTAGCCCTGCCTTGCGAACTACCGACCTGCCTGCTGGCGCTGCCGCGGCTCTCTGCACCCATCTTCATCGGGACCTGCTGGCTCCGCCGCGGACCGTCACTACCTTCAACCATCCCGGGACCTGCTGGCTCCGCCGCGGCCCGATCATCTAGAACGCCGAGCTCGAGGATTGTGAGCTAATTCATCTACAACCACATCCCCCAGAGTGGTAACGAGACTGTCCCGCTACCCCCTTACCCAACCAAGAGACTAGAATAGAGGGGACCCCGGAGTCCAGACCTCCTTGTACCACCTCACCGTACTTAAAGAATTGCTTATAAAGTAACGTTGAACCTTATCCTTGTGTGGTGTACGTCAGTGGGGGGGAAGTTATTGGTCTGTACGATTGCTGGAGACGGATCTCCCCGGAGACCTCTCCCCTTATCCTCGGCCGACCCTCCCGGTCCGTCTAACATTGTGCAAAAGCTTCTCTTTCCAGTGAGAAAAAAGAACCTGATATGGTAAACAAAATTTCTGAAGGGAAATCTTTTGTTAAAACTAACAAAGAATACAGACCTGGCAATTCTAAAAAGGAGAATTTTGACTATAAGAAAACTCCTGAACCAGCATGTTATAGATGTGGTAGTCACTCTCATCTTGCTCATTATCCTAAATGCCCAGCTAAAAACACTAAGTGTTTGAACTGTGGAGTTATGGGACATTTTGCTAAAGCTTGTAAGAGGAAAGTATTTAAAAACTCCAAGAGTAAAATTGCTTCCATTCAAGAGGTAGCACAAGAGGGCACCTCATCGTCTGATGAAGAAGTACTACTTGTGCAAAATGTTGTAAAAAAAAAAAGTAGTATTGAATATTTCTGATATTGATGCTAGTAAACCCTTATGTCAGGTATCGCTAGGTGGAGTCATAACACAATTGGCTGCAGACTCTGGATCACCATACACTATTGTGAATAAGAGTGTTTGGGATCAGAAATTTGTTAACCAAATTGGTAATTGGTTGGAACCCTCTGATATTTCACCTGTAAGTTATACTGACAACACAATTGTAATTTTAGGGTTCAAGCTTTTGATTTTCAAGTTTAAAGGAATGCATGCCACATGCAAACTTTATGTTTCCAAAGATGGCCCTTCAGTGTTGGGTTGGAGGGACCAAAAAAGTCTACATATAATTTTAGATCCCAACAGTAAGGAACAAGTTTTAGTTTCATGCATAAGTGACGACACAAAAAAATGGGTTATGAATGAGTTTCCTTCTGTATTTACTGGTACCATTGGTAAACTGAAAGGTTTTACACATCAAATTAGACTTAAAGATGATGCAGTTCCAAAAATCCACAAAGCTAGGAACATTCCTATGATTATTAAGGATGAGGTGAAATCCGAATTAGATAAATTGTTGAACTCTAATATTATTGAGGCTGTAGAAGCAGCTGAATGGGTTTCGCCATTGGTCGTCGCACGCAAGGCCAATGGCAAGGCCCGTTTGTGTGTGGATTTGAGGTATTTGAACAGTCAAATTCTGGTTGATCAATATCCACTTCCACGCATTGATGAAATGTTGTCATTAACCAAAGATGCAAAGGTATTTTCTACTTTAGACCTATCAGCAGCCTATCATCAAATTGTTCTTGACCCTGAAAGTAAACACTTGACATCATTTGCTACCCCATTTGGATGCTTTAGATTTAAAAGAATGCCATTTGGCTTAGCCTCTGCGGCAGCAGTATTTCAGAGACTAATGACAAATTTGTTTGGGCATGTAAAAGGGGTAATTTTTTTCCAGGACGATATTTTGATCATGGGGAAAGATAAAGATCACCATGACAATCTCCTAAGAAAAGTTCTTAATATACTAGCTGATAATGGTTTAGTTGGGGAACTCAGTAAGTGTAAATTTTCTCAAAATTCCGTTACTTATTTAGGTCATGAAATCTGTGATGGAGGTATAAAACCTAAAACAAAGTTGGTGGAAGCTATAGTAAACTCTCCTGAACCTAAGTCCAAGGACGAACTTAGATCATTTCTCGGTCTAGCTGAGTTCTACTCTAAGTTTGTCAATCAATTTTCACAGAAAACTTTTCACATGCGGGTGCTCATGAAGAACAAATCACCTTTTGTTTGGGATGAAAAATGCAAAGCTGCATTTAAGGAAATCAAATATGCAATAGTTAATGCACCTATGTTACAAGGCTTTGATCCCTCTGCTAAAACATATTTGACCACTGATGCTAGCGGTGTGGGTTTAGGTTGTGTTCTCTCACAGATTTCTGAACAGGGTGTTGAAGTCGTTATTGCTTTCGCTTCACGCTCTCTGTCACCTTGTGAGGAAAAATACTCGGTGATTGAGCGCGAAACTCTTGCTGTGGTATGGTCTATGGAGCACTTTCGTAAATTTATTTGGGGCAAACAATTTATTTTGCGTTCAGATCATAAACCCCTGACTAAACTTCTCACCACCGAGGGTTTGTACAGAGCTTCAGCCAGGATTGCTCGTTTATCCATGAGACTTCAAGACTTTATGTACACTATACAATATGTACCAGGTGTAAAAAACGTAGTAGCTGATTTTTTAAGTAGGTTACCCTTGCCCATGAAGGAAGTTGATGAGAACTCATGGAATGATTGTTGTATTGCTGGAATTTTTTCTGATCCTCATGGTTTATCAAAAGATGAGTGGAATTCAGCATCTGTCAAAGATGGAGTACTGGATACAATTAAGGAAAAAATCAACCTAGGTTGGTTTGCTTTAGCAAAGTCTGACACCCATTTGAAGCCATTTTGGGAGGTCAAGCATGAACTCAGTGTAGATGGTGATTTCCTATGTCGTGGCGACAAACTTATTCCACCGTCTGGTGTACGTCAGAAAATTATTTCCTTAGGACATGAGGGACATCCTGGAATATCCAGAACTAAAAGAATTATAAAAGCTTTGTACTGGTGGCCAGGTATTGACTTGGAGATAGAAAGATGTGTGCGTGAGTGTGTGCAATGTGAATGTTCGGATAAAAGCCAAAAAACTCTCAATCCTCCAATGTCCTCACTTAAGTGTCCCAAGTTGCCATGGGAGGAACTAGCTTTAGATATTATGGGACCTATCATATGGCAAGATGATTCCATCAAATTCATTTTAGTATTAGTAGATCTGTTTTCTAGATGGATTGAATTGAAAGTCGTAGATAAAGTAAACACTGACACAGTCATAGCATTTCTAGATGAATGTTTCATTAGAGAAGGTCTGCCTGCGTCCATTCTAACGGACAATGGTGTTCAGTTCAAGTCTGATACCATGAAAGTCTTTATGGAATCCTCAGGTATCAAGCAGAGATTTTCTGCAGTTTATCACCCTCAAGGCAATTCAGTTGTTGAAAGGGTTAACAGAGTCATTAAAGGTACCTTACAACTGGCCAACAAGAATAGGAAAAATTGGTTTGTTGAACTTAACAAGATGTTGTGGTCATACAGAATCACAGTCCATGAAACTTGTGGTGAAAGTCCGTTTGGTCTTATGAGAGGCAGGTTTCCTTATTCCAAGTTGAACCCTACGTGGATGGGCAGAAGCAAAACATATGTTTGGAATCCTGTCTGTGTCAGTGATAACATCTGCAAATCTCAAGACAAAAACAAATTGTATTATGACAAAAAACGTGGCACCAGGGATACACATGTTGAGGTTGGTCAATTAGTTAGAGTTAAGTCTTCAAAAAAAACAGGTAAATCACAACCTCGTTTTTCAGATCCAAAAACCATTACTAAAGTGATGCGCAACACTGTTTTGTTGGATGATGGTTCCATTCATCATATGAGTAAAATTGCTTTTGCTAGAGGATCTGACTTCTCCAAAAATGAGGAAAGGGATGTGGGTGATGTTGGTGATTTTTGGTGGTTGACTCCTGTTGAATCTTCTGATTCCAATACAAATTCTTTTGACAATGACAATAATGTTTGCCAATCTTTAATTCCTCTGGTTGGGTCTGAGTGGTTATCTGAAGAGTCTGAGAATGGAAATGAAGAACCATGTTCTTCATCTTCGTCATCTCTTCCTTCTGTACCCAAAGATGTTAGCTATGATTCATCTCAGATTTCATGTGAAACCAAGTCATCTGTTTCAGAAAATGTGCAATCTAAGGCATGTACCAGAAGTGGCAGAAATGTTGTTGTTCCCAAATTCCTAGATGATTTTGTGTGTGAATAATATTCTGTTTTTTTTCTTTTTATTTTAAGGAGGAGGATGTGTAGTGATGTTTACATCATATTTCATTAGATAGTTAGGTGGCTCCTTTAATGTTTCTTTAGAACTATTCCATGTCAATTTTAGAATGTATTTATGTCATAGAGAATGTATTCAGAGTGCAAGCCATTACAGGGTTCTCCTTCAAGCTGGCAGCACCTTTTTTATATGTACTACTTGAGTTGTGAATAAAAGAAGAATTATCCTAATCTGCTTCCTAGTGATTCACTACAGGCGCGCGGGGTCAGAGGGCAGCGGAGGTTCGAGGCTGCTGCTGGGAATGCCCCGGAGTCTCACCCTCAACCTGCTGACGTCATTTTAAAAACTCTGCCCCAAAGAAATGGGCAGCTGCTCTTTTCATTTAGTTGCTCACAAAGAGGCTCCTTTTAAAATATTTAACAAATCTGGGCACCTGCTTTGCTGTACTCCGCTGTTTTATTATTATTTTTTATTGCAGTTTTATTTAGCTCGATCACCACCTGAAGGTATCAGAGCGCATTATATGAGCACCAGTTGCATTACACAAGGGCCTGTTCATTATTTGATAGCGGTGGCGAGATTAAGTGATTTTCCCAGAACCACAGGTGTTTAGCCGACCCGCGACTCGAACCCTGTCCCCCGCTCCAAAGGCGGCAGCTCTGGCCATTACGCCATGAGTTAGTGAATTTTTTGTAAGCCTGGGCAAAGTACTACGATACGCACTCGTAGTTTGCGAAGTTTGCGCTACTTCGCACTACGCGAATTGCACGTAGCACAGTACAAACACTCGTAGCGTAGTGCAGCGGTCATTTTTACTTGCTCGCGGTCCTCAACGTCAAGTTGGCGACCGCAAGTAAGCAAAATGACATCCCAGCGAGACTTTTTCCTCGTTCGCGATCAGCAACATCAAGTTGCCGATCTCGAGCGTGGAAAATAAACCTCCTGGCGAGCTTCCCAACGCAGGGAGGTCAAGTTTCTCATTGCGAGTGGTCGCGTATGCTAACGACCGCTCGCAATGAGAAACTACCAGTCCGCGTTGAGAAAGCTGCCGCTCGGGTAGAAATCTTCTCGAGCAGCAGAAAACGACCGCTTGTACTGTGCAAGATGCAGTTTGCACTGATTGCACAGTGCGGACAAGCATCCGGCACAGTGCAATCAGTACGAACAGCATCTTGCATAGTGCACTACGCAGTTTGCGAAGCTACATGTAGCTCGCGTAGTGGGAAGTGCACTTCGCGAACTACGCCCAGGGTTAATTTTCAGGAGTGAGCTGCAGACAATCTAGCCCCAGGTTTGACTCACCGTAGGCAGCATAGAGGGTTCATGTGCTGGCTGTAAAGCAATATGTGCAGCCTACAGCTCGTAGGTTTATATTATATGAACACAGCTCAGCGGGTTACTGCTGTTGCAGCAGAGAGCCCCCTGTGATCTGCCACTCACAAATGAAATTTGTTTTACTATAGCATACGAGTTATCAATTGGTAACAAGGAACTGCACGCAAACCGCAAGTATAGAAAATTACAGTCTTTTTTCTATATTTCCTTATTCAGAAGTTGGTAAAATTGGTCCCTTTCAGTAGTAATAAAGACTTATTTTAAGTACGATAGAGATGGTTCATATGGACAACCAGACCTGACTTTCTTACAGTGCATGCGCATCTCTTACATCAGTGATACTCAAAGTACAGCCTGGGGGTCACATCCGTCCCTCCTGACCTTTACATGCGACTCTCCTGACCTTTATATGCAACCCGCTGGTCAACAGCAGTACTGGGCTGCTGTTTATTCGTCTAAGCACTAAGATTTAAAAAAATGCTATATAAATGGCAATAATGTATTTAAAGGTTCATTGAAGTTAATGGAAGTAACTAGGGTGTTCTACACCACCAACCTTCAGAAACACAATTTTTAAAGATATTTTACTCAAATGTGTAAATAGTATGATAATCTTTTTACATTTCAAAAAAGTGTATTCGGTTAACATGTTACCTTGGCACATCAGATTATATCAGTGCGTTCGGTATACAACCTTTACAACGAAACTTTTACAACGAACTACCATTACAACGCAACTTTTACAACGCAAACTATTACAACGCATTGCTCTGGGGGGTGCTCTAGGATAGGGAATAGGTTAATTTACTATCCAATAACCTTCCCTACTATCCACGGGGACTGGAGTTGGAATAGTAAATTAAACTATTCACTAGCCAGCGCCCAAAAGCATTATGCGTTGTAATGGTATGGGTTGTAAAACTTACGATGTAAAGGTAGGCGTTGTAACATCATACATCCGTGCGTTCAGCAGTATTTTTATTAAAAGTGATAATTTTTAAACATGAAATTAGAAACATTCATTCTTTCCCCACCTTCACAACAATGCCAGTAGGGAGCTAAGAAGCAAGCCAGTTATGTGAACTCTGTGGTTGACCTGTGTCCTGAAGTCATATATGTAATAATGAAGCAAAAGGAGGTAATGTGAAGTAAAACAATAGACTAGGATCATGCAATTTGTTTAACTGGATAAGCCAGGATTAATCCCAGGCATTTTGTTTCACATTGTGCTGTTCAGACAATAGATGTATATGCTTTTCTTCCCCTACTCCCACCTGCCACAAATCCCCTTTGACCTCACTTCTCGACAACCCCCCTGCGGGCATCAGTACAGCCCTCTGGCACATCTCAGACCAAACTTTGTGGCCCTTGGGAACATGTTTATGACTACCCATGTCTTACATACATAGTTAAACTAAAAAATGGCATCCATATTTTAGTTTAACTCAGGCACTTGTAAAGTGACAGACCGAATGCATTTAATTTCTGGATGACATTGTTTTCAAGGTTTTAAAGGTCCAGCTAGCCCCCAGCCAGGCAGAAGTCGAACAAAAGGATTGCTGATGGCCCATTCAGTTATACATTTGTGTTGGGGAGTGGCTAAGACGACAGCAAATGCGGACACACATTAACGTGCTCCGCGCAAGGAGTGTCAAAATCCTGCAATATCCTCAGCTTCCCGCCGGCTTCCATGCTCAGGGGTGCCTTGTTTCCTGTATGTACACTCTCCTATATGGGTGCTGTGGGTGGTGGCGCCCATGAGACGAAGACTTGACGGTGCTGGCTTTTGGCCGGGAGGCGTTGTTGTGTCCCATGGCGGTGTGCAGGCTCGAACACTGCCTTGAGACCTGTTTTTGCAAGCAGAACTACACTTCCCAGGCTCCTAGGAGAAGCGCGCGGCGGAAGAAGCAGGTGACGTCAGCACGCAACGTCTCAAGAGGAAACCGGGAACTGTGGAGCGCCGCCGTTGATTCTACATTCTTCGTGAGGTTCACGGTAGGGATGTTTTGCACCAGTTCCTGCGTATCCTTTTTTCGAGAGCCGTTCAGTAACTCCTTTTATTCCTGTTGCTGGATTGGTTTCGCCTTTGGTTCCGCGCTGAGTTTCTTGGCTCTAGCGGTTCGTTCTTTGAGATTGTTTACCCGGATTCATATCAGATAGATAGATCTTCTTATGATGGTTGGGAGTCATTCTCCCTAGATTTACAGTGTGACTCTGGTCCTTTGAGAGTACTTGTGACTTTGTGTTTCATGCACGCCTTTGGGCACTGATGAGTAACATTCCAGTGACTCTCTTCCTTAGGAGAGTATCCTTGACAATTGTAACGTCCTCCTCACCCCCCCAGACTCAGTCATTCTTGGAGGTGGAACGTTACAAGGAATTTTTCTGATGACTTTTCTTCTTTACTGTTCTGGTATTACCTTGTTGTCATCACCAAGCTGGAGCTTCAAGCTGAAGTATTATTTAATTTGTTTTGTTGTGTGCAAGTTCAGCACACCTTGAATCCTTTTGGTGTCCATTTGATAACCAGTACTGGGTACTGTCTCTGATTTGGATCAATGGATGTTAATGTCATGTGGCAAACTTCAGGGTGAGATTAACCCTAAGCGCAATCACCAGGGTTGGATCAAAGACTTATTCATTGCGCAATCTTTTGTTTCTTTGCAACAGAGGTTAATGAGCTTCGCCTGGCTGGCTGTTTTCCATTGCCCCCTGTTGAAGCCTATTTTCAATTCCTATTTTGGTACGTGTTTTGCAAATGTCTTTTGTGGTGTTATGTCACTGATTTGCTGATAGACATTTAACCTGTTGTTCTTTGCATTGTAGACCTTGTGACGTTCACAGTATATCCAGATAGCCAGGCAAATCACACTATTTTTCCCTTACAGGTATTGCTGCATATATGTTATGTACAGAAGATTATAATGTGCCAGTTGTATCTTATGTATAAGGGGACCGCATTGTATGTGCTTGACTTATAGTGCCTTGTTCTCGTTACAGCTCTCTCTCCCCGCCGTCCCCATCCTACCCTCCCTTTTTTTCCCTCACTGGACCACTCCTTTGAGTCTGTGGTAATTCAGACCTAGGGGCTGTCTAGAGGTGGAACCCATTGAGCATCGTACGATCCTGAGGACACACGGACCTGACAGGCGTCTACTGTCCCTGTGGCCTTCGCTTCTCTGGATTGGTCGGCAGCGGGCTGTGCTGCATCAGGGAGAGGGCCTTGGATAACGGCACTAGGGTGAAGGAATCAAAATCCGTCCGGATCCACCTTCACCAGGGCTGGCGCTCCAAAAGGTAAACTCTGGTCTGGGTGGTGGCAACCTCTCTGCATCATAAGTCCCAGCTGCATTGGAAGTGAGAGGCCCGGCCCCCCACCTCACAGAGCCCTCCCTTCCTCTCCCCATCTCCCCGACTCACACCAACACCGCATCTGCACTACACGACAGCCCCGCAGGGAGCCTTGAGACCGGCACTGCATTGTGGACCCCAGACCAGGAACCGCTGCGGGTGGGAGAATCGATTCATTGTGGGCGACAATGGGTCGCTCTTGGCACACGCTGGATGCAGATGGGGACTAAATAAAAATGGTAGCGTGTGCAAACTCTCAAGCACCAGATGCACTGGGCTGACGCAGATCTACTGCCTGGACATTTCAGATGTTTGCCTCTGTATTTTGCCCTGTAAAGGTTTGTTCCTAAAGACCAGCCCCACCCCTTAGTGCAAGCCCCCATTATGTTTAGCTTTTCTGCGTGACTACTGATCTTGGATGGGAAGCATTGCAACACGTCACCTACCACAGTTGGCGGTCGGGCAGGTACCTGAGGAGGTGAGAGAAACACTCTGACCACCCCAACGGTTGTGCTACTAACATGTTGAGCCCCATCCACTACTCTGTTCTATGCCTTCTGCAGTGCTGACTGAACCTGTTACTGTTCTTCTCCTGCCCACTACGCTTCCCATTACACAGTTCTTGTTCAATAGGTCACACTGCTTTGCCCACAGTGGTGAAGACCAAATAGGACAAGACCCCTGCGCAGACTGGTAGAACGCAAGGATCGGAAATGCGTCCAAAGGTTGCGACCCTGCGGATAAAACACTGGTGGCCACACTGTCCAACCATTCCCATAGATTTGACTAACTACATGCAGCTGTCCTGGACAGCAAATCCACTGCAGAGCCAAAACTAGACTTGCTCTGCATCGAAGTAGGCCTCCTCTGGGAGGATCATAAGAAACGGAGGGACCGGGTTGCGTACTCGGAATCTACGCTAGCAGCCCGGAGACCCACGGTAATGGACTTTGACAAATGCCTCTGCACCATGCAGGAAGAGGTGGAATACTTATGAAGCCGAATCGAGGACCAGGAAGGGAGATCACGTGTAACAATGTACGCATAGCGGGCCTCCCTGAGCAGGTGGAAGACCCAAAAATGGAGCTCTACCTGGAGGACTGGTTTGTCAACACAATATTGCAGGGTAGGCAATCCACCTTCTCAGTGGAATGGGTTCACAGTGTTTTAGGGAGACCACCTCGCCCGGGCGCACGCCACGCTAGGTGGTGGCGCACCTATTTAATTACAGGGACAGAGATCATATACTCCAGGCGATGAGAGCAAGGGGTCCGTGGACGGTTGAGAGTACCCTGGTGCATATATATCCAGACTACACCCTTGAGGTCCAGAGACGCAGGTCCTCCTTCCTCAGGGTGAGGAAATGCTTACGTTTCACAACAAAAAATGCGCCCTACAGTTTCCAGCCATCCTCTGGGTGCAATAGGAGGGATCTGCCAACTTCTGAGCATCTCTGGATGAGGCTTGGGCCTAGCTCAAGCAAAAGGGGGTAATTCTGGCTCCTCTCCTCCATGGCAAGTACAACGACCAGTGCAGAACGCATTCCAGGCGCCGACCGCGAGGACCCAGCAGTGAAGGACATGGAAAAGCACGCATTGGTCCCCTCTCCCTCGGCCTTGGAGACGGAGAGCCAGCGAGGCAACTTGCCCTTGCTGTTTGACTCCCAGGTTGCAGTGGCACTGGGAGGTGGCCCGCGGTCCTCCCTAAAATGTCGGAGGACTTGAAGCGACATGCCCTGAATAGCTTTGGAGAGGGTGTGGGTGCCCGAAGGCGCTCATCCTTATATTGACCACATGTAGCTGCCAGATTAACTCTAAGAGTCAGCCCACTGGAGGCGATGTTCACCATGTGGAACTACCACTGCTGCTAAATTTGCCTTCCCCTCCCAACCACACAGAACCTCTGCTACAGACACTTCACCTATCCTGGTATTATGGCATTTAAGTGCCAATGGCTGGCCACCCATTGATGTTCTGATCTGGGAGTGGGAATTAGGGGTTACTGTTGTTTAGCATTGCTTGGTCACAAGGGAAACCATATATTTCTTCTCAGTGGGGGACCATATAGGCTATGCACGTGGGCGGGCTCAAAAGGCATGTGTGGGGTAAGCTGTTATTGCTGGAGCGACCACTCCTGATTGTAATACCATGGCTTCTTGACAAGTGACCAGGGCTCCCCATTGCAGTTATTAACTTGGAATGTCCGAAGCCTGGCAGGTTACACCAAGCATTCCCGAATCAGTATCTCCACAGGCGCAAGATCCAAATAGCATTCCTGCAAGACACCCACCTCACCACACAAACACTAGAGGCAATGTGCAGATGCTAGAGGGGGATGCTGGTGGGTACCACATACTTGTGCTATGCTTAGGGTGCATTGATAAGGGTTGCATCCGGGACACCAGTAGAGGTCCTGCACACCTGTATCAACACTGAGGGCTACTATGTAATTCTGGAGGGTCAGTTACACGGCCTCTCCATCTCACTGGTGTCATTATATGCCCCCACAGCTAATCAGACCTTCTTACAATCCTTAGCCCCAGCAATATTAGGGAACACACTTTCCCCAGTTTACTGGGGCGGAGTCTTTAGTTGCACTCCTGATCTAGACAAGGACTGTTCCTGCCCCCCTCGTGGGAGCCCAATCAGTTGCGTTTGCACACTGCTTCCTTACAGCAATGGTCAACCAACTTCCAGACACAGGACGCATGGCGGGGTCTGCACCCAGACACTATGGAATACTCATACTACTCTGGGTTACATGACCTACACACCAGTATAGATCTGGTATTCGTCTCACAAGGTGCCATTGCCAGGGTGTCTCAAGCAAAATATCTACGGTGCACCCGGTCGGACCACTGTCCGCTGCTGCTGCGGTTGACCCGGAGGAGACGTAGGCCTAAAATTCCAACGTGGCGACCGCCCATGGAGACGCTCTGTGATGCCCCACTTTGCTCCTCTCTTTCAGTTAACATTACCTCCTACTTCCAAGAAAGCGGTGGTACCGCATCCGGGATCGGGGTGGGGTGGGACGCATTTAAGGTCGTACTTCAAGGACATATGATTATGGCGGTTTACGGTGCACGATTGAGCCTATGCAAGGAGCTTGTCCATTGGAATCTCAGATACGTTGGTTTGAACATGTGTCCCCCACTACCCTGTTGGCTGCAGCTTCGTTGGCACAGACTAAGCTAGCATATAAGATGACGCTAGACCGATTGGGTGCCCTCGATTATAGGGAATTTATGTCTAAACGCACGCACAGGGCGACAAAGCTGGAAAGTTAGTGGCGTGGCTTCTATGATCGTACTCGCCTAGGAGTCAAATCACGGCTATTAGTAATGATGTGGGATGCGTAGTTAATACACAAGAGGACATTAACACTGCCTTCCACTCGTAATGTGCCTCTTTGTACAGACCCCCGCAGGAGTGTGACCCAGCGGAATTACAAAACGTTTTGGAGAGCATTACTCTCCCCCCCATAATCTCGCACACACAATTTGCGGTGTTGGAGTTCCCTCTCACCGTACCTGAAGTAGAAGATGCTATCCAACAGATGGCGAGAGGGAAAACCCGGGGGGCAGTCGGTTGGCCCCTGGACTTCTATGCGATGTTCCGAACCCAGCGGGCCCCCAACTGCACCCTGTGTATATGAATGCATACAACCAAGGCATATTGCCCTCCTCACTTCGGGAGGTGGTGCTGATGGTTCTACCTAAGCCGGGCAGAGATCCACTGCTTGGTTCATATCATCCGTTGTCCCTTCTGAACTCTGATTGATAAGATCCTTGACAGAATCCTGGCTAATAGGTTGATCAAGGTAACCAAACTACTCATACACCCAGTTCAGAATGTCTTTATATCTGCAGGAACACCTTCCTTAACCTGTGCAGACTCTTTATGCTAATGGATTGGGCACATAGAAAGGGCAAGCACTCTTGGGTAACCTTGCTCGATATTGAGAAGGCATTCGACACCCTGGGCTGGTGCTATCTACCGGCAGTGCTTGTTGGCTGTGGGATACGTCCCCAATTACTAAAGTGGATATTCTTGCTCTGTAATTCTCCAATGGCATGTGTGAAGACTGGATCCGTGATATCGGACCCCTTTATCATTGCCCGGGGCACCCGCCAAGGATGACCCTTGTCACCGATTATTATTGCACTGGCAATGGAGCCACTTGCTTGCGCGGTCCGCCAACGAGACATGGACTGGTGAATAAGGGCATACGACCAATGGCACGTGGTCTCACAGTATGCCGACGACGCGCTGATATGTTTGCGCGTGGATGCGTAGATCCTACCAGAACTGATGGCGTTGCTAAAGCAGGTTTTACGTGTGTTGGGCTTGAAAATGAATTTGGACAAGTCCCTCCTGTTCCCTATGACATCCTTAACTCCAGACCACAGAAGCGTGCTCCCTCATGCCCACACCACTGGTCATGAGACTCTTTCAAATACGTGGGTGTCCAAGTGTATAATTCGACCTCTGACTTATTGGACGGAAATTTGAGCAAAGCAATGACCAGTGTTCGGTCCTCTCTGCCGTTTTGGATGGAGTTATCACTCTAACCCATGGGTGGCATAGCTATTTCTAAAATGCTGATCCTGCCCAGACTGCTGTACTTCTTTGCTACCCTCCCCCTCTTCTTGCCCCAGAAATTATTTTGGGACCTTAAGTCACTAATGGTAGCTTTCATATGGGGTTAAAGCAGGACACGGGTCTCACTTGCGAAACTGTTTGCTCCACTGTCTGAAGGTGGGTTGGGAGCACTGAATTGCGTGTACTACTATGCGGCCGCGCAGTTGCAATGGCCAATGCGCTGGATCGCTGGGCAAAACATAATGGAGCTGGGACAATGGGGGACTGGGATGTGCCTGACTGCTGTGCTAGAATGGATGCTGGGCTCAGAAACTATCATCCCGAAAAGGCCAGGAAATCTTCTTATGGCCCTAGCATGTTCCTGCTGGTCCCTTTATTTACACAAGAAATCCCCCTCCCTTCCCCCTTATGCCCTGTAACTACCCCTCTGGGTGATTTGCAGCTGTGTCGCACACGGCTTAAAACCGGAAGCGATGGACTGGACCAATGTGGGTGTCACCTCATGGGGTGACCTGTTCACCGACTCGATTCTATGTACATTTGACAACCTGGTGGGTGACTATGGGATCACCCAAGGGTCCTTTCTTTTGTATGCATCTCTTACACATCAATTACACACAATATGGGGCAGGTCACAGGATAAGCCTGAGACATCCAGTCTCCTTCAAACACTTCTCGTATATGGTACTGCCCGCCATGCCATTACTATGCTCTATGGGAAACAGCCTGATCAACGAATCCTTAACAACGAGTGTATTAACCAACGAATCCTTTACCACGACCTTTACCAGAACCACAACCTCATTAACCACTACTCTACACGAACAACGACCACCTGAACCATGACTTTCTAAACCAGAGGTAAGTATCAAAATGTTAATATTTAATCTTAAATACAAGTGCAATGATAATAAAATAATTTGGAACGGGATGTTGATTTTTGGATATATTTGATAAATTAGGAATGTGTAATATACCATGCTTTATACCTCCATACCTAGGACAAGGCAATCCCTCTCACAATGCTCTAAGCTTATTGTAAGGAAACACTCTCGATAACAATAACAAACATTGGTACAATGTCTGGGACTCCCAAAAATTGTCTCAGTGAACGTCAGGCTTAAGTACACCCAATTTAATTACTTTCATCACGCGTACCGCACACCCCAGAGAATCACCAGGATGTACCTCAGCTCCTCTGACACTTTTCACCGGTGTGACCACACCGAGGCCACATTTACACATATGGTATGGTCATGTCCACGGTTAGCTACATACTGGACAGGAATTGTACATACACTGACGGCGGCCACGGGCAGTGCGGTACAGTTGGATAGCTCAGCGTTCTGCGCAGATCTCTCGTAGCCGAACTTGAGATCTCCCATGGGAATGTACCGGGTCACCCCATCATACCCAACTCTCCCGACTAGAAAGCATACATCACTTCCGTCGAGGCCAAGCTAGCAGATACCCCTCCTTGACTCCCAGTGCTGGGACTGACCTCCATATGGGTGGTGTTGGACAATCAACTCAACCTCCTTGGAAAGGAGCTGTTATCCGGTCATCCTTCACACCCCTCACCCTCCTCTCTCAGACACCGCCTCAGTCGATCAATGATTCTGCGATCTTACAACACACAACCGCCCAGCATCAGCACACCCTTGGTCCATTGCAACCCACTTGAAACATACGTGTCACATAAGAAGGTCATGGTCCCCCCTTTATTCCTTTTTTAGGTACTGTTTGGGATATTTCTTGATATGCAGAGCAATTATTGCTGCTCCTATCTGTATACACAGTCAAATGTGTGATGAGACATTGTGCACTTCACCACTGGTGCATTTATGGTATCTCTGCTGTTACAACTCCACTACATTGTGCTGATGCTATATGCGATCACTTGCTCCTGTTCCGAACGGAGTACTGATTGTTTACCACAGAGTCAATAAAGAAATATTCCCCCCCCAAAAAAACATATATTTGTGTTGCTCCCAGCTGGATGTTACTGGATTGTTTCTTCATCTGGCTTCATGTATTGGCTGGTAGGTTTGTTCATCACTTTCAGTATCATCCATCGACATTTTGTGGATGGATGGTCCTTTACAAAGTTCTTTTATTGTATTTTTATTTTTAAGTAGCTAGTTATAATACTTAATTCTTCTAATAAGCCATTTCCACGATCTGCCACCTCGCTGGATTCTCTTTCTAGGTCAAACCTACCAGAGATCCTAAGGACCTATTGCGAGATTACTTAGAACTTACAGGGCAGAATTGCCCGCGTCTCATCTACCATTGGTTGCCTTTATTGTCACACTTGTTTGCTTGCTTCGTATTTGATGACTTTCCTTGCCCCAAATTTATTATCTAGAGATTGTCCCTCCTCTGGAGCATATCCCCTATACCCTTCTACTGGTTGGCTGACTTGTATCCTTCCACCGCTCACTTTCAGGGAACTCCTTTTTTCTTTTTGGCAATGCACTCCATGAGTGTGCATGTGTTTTCCAGTTCTATTTCTTGTGTGGCTTCTGCCCGCTGCCTCTGTTGTTTTCTCGATTGTTTGCTTCTCCCCTCCCTCCAAAACCATCCTGTGTTGCTTTCTCCATCATGTCCATCATGTCCTCACCCCCCCCAGCACTTTGAGACCCTCGCGGGTGAGTAGTCACGCCAAACAAACACTGATTAATTGTTGTGCTTCTCCCCTCCCACGGAAACTGCCCCGTATGTCATATTTCTCTTCCTCATTCCTCTCAGCATCGATCTGCTTCTTCACATCGCAGTAGTGCAAAGTCTCTGCGATGAGGAAGGCTGAACGCATGAAAGTAGGTGTAGTCCATCTCTCCTTTTTGGAAACACTACCTACTTTCGCAAACACTTTCATTTCTTTGGAAACATTGTGCCTTTTCTTTAGAAGCACAATATATCCTTTCACAGATATTCCCTTTATCTCATTTCCACAGCCGTCCCATCACTTGTTGGAAACTATATTGTTTTTCTGAGGAACTGCTTATATCTTTCAATTTAACACATTGTGTCCAATTTAATCAAACAATCTCTTTTCATGTTTATTCAGGCTGTCACAGAGTTCCCTTTCCAGTATTTGAAGCAGAGGCGTTGCTTGGTCAGTAAGTGTGGGTGGGTGTGGGCATCAGATTTCCTGACCATCACGCAGGCATAAAATGTTAAAATACATTATATGACAAGCAGGGTGCAAGGGTGGGGCTTAAGAGGCAGGGGAAAGGGAGAGGAAAACGGATTAGTGGGAGTACTAAATGTGAGAGAAACACAATATTTTGTAAAACATTTTTTTAGGGCTTTCAAAACAGAGATGAGTGAGTGTGTTTTTGTAAGTCTATGTATATGCGAAAATCCCGGGTGAAATCTGACAAACACCATCTGACAAACACCACACCATACCCAACTGAAAGTACCTGTACCCAACTATTCATCTGAAAATACATTTTTTTTGGTGGGGTGGGGGGTTAACACCCCAAACACCCCCCTTGCAGCTACACCCCTGATTTCAAATTGCTTCTAAACCGTTCTTTTGTGGATACGTTTATAAATGCCTAGTGGTGTCGGTACAACTTGACCCCACCCCAACGGCTCATTAACGTTTCTTGCTATCATTGTGGCCCTTTCACTGTCCTCTCCCAAGCCGCACTCCAGCTGGCATTGACATATGCTTGTTGTAGTAGAGTCTGTATTGAACCACGAGGGAACCAACCTTGGTGCCACCAAGCTGCACAGCCACTGCCTGAATCCAATGAATTAAATTCATGTTATTTAATTTCCTTTTTCCACTTTTTCACCATTAATTTTCATCCTTCTTTTCTTAGGTTCAATTCATTTTATTCAATCCAAGTTATGCGTTGATATTAAAAAAGAGGCTGAAAAGCGCAGAATCGGTTCCATGTCATGATTTGTTTTTACAAACCAAATGCATTTCGGGAATGATTACCCTTCGTCAGGGGCATCTAAAAATACAAGCAAATACATACTTTTAGCCATTTTTATCAAATACTGCAAATCACCACTTTAGACAGCACATACAAATGACTCATGGCTGTGAATGCCTGGCTGTTGACATCAAGGAGGAGAAGGGATTGTCATTTCAGACTCTGTGTCACCTGGCAGGATGCACCTCTGCAGGTGAGGGCCACTTAAAGTGCAGGGGATGTCTGCACTGCACAAATGTTTTCTTAAAAAAACATTTTTGCAACATTTTCAACAGCACAAGCCAGGCCTCGTGCTGTACTGAAATTAACATTTCTTCTTTTTACACAAAACATTTAATTTTTGAAGAAACCAAAAACACTGTAATTATATGAATGCAGTTTTAAAATAAACCACATATAAAAATATATGTATATGTATATATATTCACCGAAGAAAAAAAAGTTTAGCGTAATGTAATAGGTGAAAATTTCCGTTGAAAAGTAACGTTTGAAATGTACAAAAGCACAGAAATGATCTCTAGTAACTATAACTTGTGCCCTAAGGTAACTTACTTATGTCATTTCAAATGTTGCCGCGGCGGTATTAATGATGTCATAGAACATGTCATGATGTGTAATATGTGGGGTAATTAGCAGAGCATGTTACTTAAGATAACTACAGCTGGTGAATTTCAGTGGTTTTGTACATTTAAACCATTACATTGTTACTGAAACTTTAATCTAACGATAGCGTTACTTAAACTTTGTTTTTTTCATCCCACCTGGGGCACCCATCAAACAGTATGTTGAGGGCTGCAAGGGGGGTACCAGGCCCCCGCGGCCCCAGCCCTATCCTTGGATGCACCCATCTTGAGTGCTGTGGGAGCCAGCATTGCCCCCACAGAACGGGTGCAATGTGAGTTTTCCTGCCCACAAAAGCACAGACAGGGAAACAAAAGTCTGCTCCCACCTAGCGGGAGCATTTGTAAAACTCCCGCCGAGTGGGAGCAGACATGCCCGTTTTCCTGATAGCAGGGAAGGCATTTTAATTCCCACCTGATGAGAGCTTTAAAGTGCTCCCACCAGGTAGGGGTAGACATATGTTTCACTGCCCGCCCTATTGCGGTCATGGAAACTACTGTGTCCCAGTGGTGGTCGCCCCGGGACACAGTAATTGAGCTAGCCCACGGCCTCCCCCCCTTTTGAATAGTATTTGTCCCCAGGGATGGGGTCTCTGGGGCTTATTAATGCTCAGAAAGATGGGCCATGCCTGCAGTCCCCTTTTCAAGGAAACTCTATTCCGTGGAATGGGGTCACTGGGGCCTATTGAGTCTTGGTGAGGAGGGCTGTGTGCCCGCTCCCCTTGCTATTCATGATGGCCCCATGGAATGGTGTCCCTGGGCCCTCCCAGAGGCTCGGGAGTGGGGGGGGGGGGGGCACGCTGCCCTTTCCCCAGAAGAATGTTTTGTGCCACCTCCCTGGCCCTGTCCCACGCTATATGCGTGATTTTTTTTATAGTAGCCAGTTTTGGCCCCAAGCGTGGTCCTTCTTTAAACTCCCCACCAGGTCTAGGGTGTCATGGTATCCCTATTCTGCCCCCTTATGTCTGTTTTTTAATGATTTTTGTAGGACTTGGACTTGATCCTGAGTCCAAAGATGGCTGCGGTCACATCCTTGTTGATGTGGTGGCTGTCAATCAGATCCCAGCGTGAGTTCTGATGGGTCTGCGGAGCCTCCCCAGCGTGATATATGCAATGTTCTTTGGAGCATTAATTACTCAAAAACTACTGAATGAATTTACAACAAATCAAAAGAGGCACTCTTTATGGACCAAGATCTAGCTTTGTGGCTTATTTGGTTTATTCCTTTCAGTGGTTCGGGCTGTAGTTGTGTTCAATTCCCTATGGTAATTTGCATGTGGAAAATACGTTTTGTGACCCCCCCTTATCTCAGCCCCAGCTTGACGAATCACCCCGAAAATTTCCAAACAGCAGCTGAAGCGAGTGGCAAACTAGTTTTGACAATTTTGTGCTGAGTCGTCAAACAGCACTAAAGTTATTAGCAACACAAAAAAAGGCATTTTCTATGCAACCACGATCCTAACCAGTGGCGACTGCTCTGGGTAATATTAATAAAAAAAATATATATATCTCCATCCATCCCAGTAACAGTTGCCACTAGGTAGTTAGTGTTAGGACCTAGTTTCGATAGGAAAAGTGTTTTTTGATTTGCATATATCTTTAGTGCCGTTTGATGATTCTTCTCAACATTTTCCCCAAAAAGTGCCATGTGGGTCTTGTGCATGGAAAGTTTTGGGGTAATTCGTCAAGTGGGGACCGAGAAAAAGGGGAATCAAAAAATACTAATGCATCCACTCACAGACCCACTCAGACAGTGACACACCCACTCACAGACCAAGTCAAACACTAACACACCTACTTACAGACCCACTCAGACACTAACACGCCCACTCACAGACCCACTCAGACACTAACACACCCACTCACAGACCCACTCAGACACTAACACACCCACTCACAGACCCACTCAGACACTAACACACCCACTCACAGACCCACTCAGACACTAACACACCCACTCACAGACCCACTCAGACACTAACACACCCACTCACAGACCCACTCAGAGAAATATGCACCCATTAACAGACCCACTCAGACTCATGCACCCTCTCAAAGAACCACTCATGCACCCACTCACAGACATACTCTGACATTGACACACCCCCTCACAGACCCACTAAGACACATAAGCACCCACTCACAGACACACTCAGACACTCACAGACCCACTCAAACAGTAAATCAAATCAAAATGTCTTTATTCGATTAATAGGATATTAATCATAAAAGTTACAGAAAAACATCACAGATAAAAATTTCTAAGACTCCAAACAATTCATTACAGCAATTGGCCAGTTTCCTAGTTCTCAAAGACGCACATAAAAATGAGGCGACACTAAAACAAATTAAAGGGTCAGATAACATTTGTAAAAAATGTAACGCAGGACGACATTGTCTAAAATCTAATTTACGTGAGAGAGGAATTAAAAACCTTTTACGGTGATTACAATAAAATTTACAAAAAAGAAGATGTGCAAATCAGTTTGTAACGAGAGATCATCGCAAGGGCAGCATGGAAGATCATTACTAGAGTAGATACCACCCGGGTAGCCAGCATACACGGGATATAATTTAGGCGGTATTGTAACAGAACACATCTGTTTCGAGGGATTCTAACAAACTCCAGATAGGAAGGTATCCCTTCGACCGGCAGTGGACCCTCCAAATATTCCCTTATAGTAGGTTTCTTATGAAGTGCATTCATTCTCGCATCATCGGAGAAGGCTAAAAAGCGAGTCTTTAAAAACTTTTTTGAAACCGATACACAATTTCCCGGTGATTTAAACAAACTCCCAGTGTCTAGTGTATATAGGGTATTTTTCACATATTTTAACCATGTGACGTTCTCAACATATTCCATGGCTAGGCAGTCAGTTATTATTTGTTGGGAGAGGGGCACAGTACCTCTGGACCATACTGAGTGCCATAGAAGGATAGGGGCTACCTTGATCTGATCAGTTATATAGGGGATATTTAGCTCTTGATGTAGTGTAAAATTGGGACAGCTACTGGGGAGACCCACCATAGATTTCAAGAAAATGTCCTCTATTACTTGTAGATCCTTTAATTTGAAATGGCCCCATACTCCAGCACCATTGGCTGCTATAGCACTAGATTTAGCCCTATAAACTTTCCTCACAATAGCTGGGTTTCTTGTTCCCATTTTTTTTTAAAAAGAGCGTATGGCATTAGTACTTTTTTCCAGTAACATCCCTCGATTCGCCACCATATTCCCCCAAGCTGCTCAGTAGTCAAAGGTAACCCCTATATAAGAAAATCGATCTGTCTGTGCCACTTTGCGGTTCGAGATAAAAAAAGTGGGGGATTTTTCTGCTTCTTCCCTGCGAATAATACGAATGACTTAGATTCATTTGTATGGAGATCCAGGCTGTTCATGAATTCTACATAATTATTCAACAATTTCTGGAGCGATCTTCCCGTGCGTGCCATTAAAACTGTATCGACTCAAACAGTAACGCAACCAGTCATAGACCCAGCCATACACTAACTCACCCACTCAGACACTCATGCACCCAGTCACAGACCGACCCAGACACTAATGCACCCACTCACAGAATCACTGTAAAAAACAAGCACTTCCACTCGCAGACCTACTCAGACACTTAGGCACCCACTCACAGGCCCATTCAGACACTCATGCACCCTTTCACAGACCCACTCATACACTCACACATCCACTCACAGGCACATGCAGCTACTCACACGCACACACAAAACCACTCATCCACACACTCACAAACCCATACAGCCACCCACACACCCATTCTCCCACTTATGCAGCCACTCATGCACATACTCTCAAAGGTTGCAAGATACCGTTAGGAAATAACATTTAAAAAAATGGAAATTCACTGAAAAAACGAAGGTTACATGGCTGGTATAGTTAGGACATAGAATTTAAAAAAACCTTAGCTATTGACTGAAAAAAACAAAGGTTAGTGCAATGTTATAGTTAGGCTCAGATTTTACTGTTGAAAAACTATTGAAATTCAGCAGTTATAGTTACCTGAGCTAAATATAACTTACACCTCTGCAATTCACTGTTTATGACTTCACATATAACATCACTCATGACAAGATCAATGACATCACTCATGACAGCTCAAATGACATCACTGATGCATCTTCAACAGAACCACTCACACACCAACTCACACAACCACTGATACACCCACACAACCACTCACACACCAACTAACTCATTCAATGAGCCACTCACACACCCATTCACTCACCCATGTAGGCACTCACACAGCCATTCACTAACCCATACACCTACTCAAACAATCACTCACTCACCCATACAGTCACTCACACAGCCACTCACTTACCCATACAGTTACATACACACCCACTTCTTTACCTATGCAGCCACTCACACCCACATTCACAAAGCCATATAGCCTTTCAACAGAGCCACTCACACACCCACTAACTCATTTATAGAGATTCGCACAGCCACTCAGTTACCGATACAGCCACTCACAGTCACCCGCCCATACAACCACTCACATAGTTACTCACCCATCCATGCAGCCACTTACATTCCCACTCATTCACCACTACAGCCACTCACACACCCACTTATTCATCAGCACAGCCACTCATACACCCACTCGGACACCCACTCACACATGGATACAGACAGTCACACACCCGCTCAAATCACATGTGCTATAAATACTATCCCTCACTAGTAGTACAAAATAATAGAAATTTAACTTCTGCTCTAACTTAGTACATATCTTTAAGTCTCTGAAACATTTATGAAAACACTTAAACTCACTGGATGATGATGTCATCAGTGATGTAATTTGCAATGTCATCAGTAAGGTCATAAGCAGTACATTGCTGGGGCGTATGTTGTAGTTAGCTCAGGTAACTATAACGGCTGAATTTCAATGGTGAAATCTGCCCTACATGAAACTGAAATCTTTGAGGCAAAGAGGAGTAAATGTACTTGAACAAGAAGTGGGAAATATTGACTCTGCTATTGGCTGATATGGAATGATTCTGTGAAATATTAATTGAGCAAGCACAATGGACCATGGATACCGTGGTCTGCAACTATTTGGGAAACATTAGTGGCCATGATTGATTTGAACAAAATCTGAGCATGAAAACAAGGGGTTTTGAGATTTGGACAGTGAATATGCCATGCGTTCACTGATTCCCCTAATATATATATATATATGTTATTTTGGTGCAATTACTGTCAAGTGACTGACCCAATCTTTGAAGTCTTTCTTTTATGCTTATGCGAAAGTTCTGCTTAAACACAAGAAATTGATCTACTCCGCATTTCCATATGATTAAGACCTGAAGAAGGTCGAAACGTGTCATGGATGCACACTACTTGAACTCTCTGAAATAAATGAAGGGATTCTCTTGAACCCGGCTGCTGTGGCTCTGTTACGCGGTATATATAATTTTATTTATATATAACATTTTAACTCACAGTGTCTGTGTAATCTTCAAACATTGTTGTCTTGGGTTGTTTGTGAGGTATGTTCTGAAATGCTTGTGAAACCTTGAATGAGGTGGTGAATTTCACAGTGACATTTCAGTGCACCAGCAATTGAAAAGTTTGAGGAATTAAAGCAACTTTGCAATGTTATTATTTACAAATGCTGTTGATGTCAACATTGCCCAAAAAGTCAAGATTGACAAAGCCAGTAGGTTGCAAAGCCTACGCTTTTGCACTTCTCGTTCTTACTGAATGTACAGCAATCATTTGTGCCTAATATTTATTCCAGCCGGCCTCTGTATTCAGAAACGGTGAGCGACTGTATGGGTGAGTGACTGGGTGTGTGAGTCACGGTATTGTCCTAAACTTGTCATTTCATAACCGATACTATCCGCCGCTCACCTTCCCTCATACCTTGCTTCCCAGAAGGCTTATGTCATGTAAGCATTAGAGACAAAATCGAAGTCTGTATTGCTTGAAACAACAGAATAGATAACTTGCCATCCCATTTATCTTACTGGCAGTGAGTAATGTTTACAGGGCATCTGCTTGTTTTGTTTTGTTTCATTTTAGCAGCACCATGAAGGATTGGGCCAGATGTATCAAAGGGTTTTATCCATTCTGTGTCTATGGGAAAATGTGTTCATACATATGGCCCAATATTACAAACTGATATGCACAGTAGAAACCAAATACAGCCACAAGACAAAGATGTATTTCTTCTGTGAAGTAACAAATGAGGTGTGAAGGTGCTTTCCTCATTTTTTTTTTTACCTATAAGTTAAAAGATGCCTTTTTAAGAATAACAAGGCATGTTTTCCCTCCACAATATTTTGCTCTTTTTTCACAATTGTAATGTAGCACAAATAATGAGTGCCTTCTATAACGTCATATAAATATATAAAACGAATCTCGTTGCGCGCACTGCATCACCAAATGTGATGCAGTGCGCGCAACGAAATTTGTTTTATTTATTTGTATGTTTACTTACCTGTTAAAGTCCGTAATCCATACATTACTACCCCCCACCCTGCCCCTCCCCCTCCCCACGTCACCGCCCGGCCGGTACTCCCACTACCGGCCGCGGCTGGAACCTTCTCCCCAGCAGAGCTCACAGCGAGGGGTCAGATTCACTGAGGTGCACTTTGGAATTGCTTCTCCTCCACACCCTCTTCCCAAGTAAAGCTTATTGCGAGGGATTGGCTCCACAGAGGTGTGATACAGAGCTCCGGCTCCTTCGACCATCTCACTAGCAGAGCACAATACAAAGATTGGTGTGGAGTGTCATAGAATGGAGTAGAGTAGTATGGCATAGAGTAGGGTGGCATAAAGTGGAGTGGAGTAGAGTACAGTACAGTGGCATAGAGTGGAGTAGTGTCTTGGAGTGGAGTAGAGAGGCTATGTGTGGAGTGACGTAGCATGGCGTTGAGTGGAGGGGCACAGAGTGGTATACAGTGGAGTCGAGCGTCGTAGAGTGGAGTATGCATGGTGCTGTAGTTCACTGCCTTTAAAGACTACATGCGTTCAATTGAAATGACCATTGCATTTGCAAAGGCATATAGCTTTACTGATAAAACTATGCAGCACACAGATCAATGTGTGGACATTTCATAACCTAGTGTATTTGTTTGGATCGTATTAAAATATTTGTTTCCAGCACACTTCAGAATTACAGAAATTGTGCTTCATGTGTGTTTTCTTAATTCTTAAATATTCTGATATTAATATATATCAAGCAGGGTGTTAAAAATTATCGCAGTTTTAGCGGCAGAAAATGGACGCTAAAGCGGCGATAATAGGCTTGATAATATGCCCTTGTAAATTCCTATAAAACTCCATGCTCCGGTGTGTACCTGGGCTTCTATTGGAATTCTCCAGGGCTTATTATCAAGCCCATTATCGCCGCTTTAGCGGAAGTTTTCTGCCGCTAAAACAGCGATAATTTTAACGTACTGCATGATAATATGCCCCATAGTTCGTAATGCACATATGAAATTACATATCTTCACTAAAGTCAGTAAAAGTGCAAACAATAAATCATGAATGACTGTTACAGGTGCCTTACTGGAAGTAAGTATATTTAAAAAACTATTACCAAACTATACACAGCTTCTTTACTGTCTATTTCCGCACACTAACGATGTTATCTACTCTAATTCTTAATTTATTACCTCTATTATGTACTCATGGTCCTAAAGTATTTGCAAAATCAATACGTGCTCACTGGAACCTTTCACTATCTCTATCAGTACTTCGGTATAATTGCATGCTATTAACAGATAGAGTAACACTTTAACAACACTTCAAAACCTACCAGATAAGCAGTGGCTCAGTCAGGGGAAGTGGGAGGTTGTTTTCTCCAACCTTGTCAAATGGGTTCTTTAAACATGATGGGGCATATTATCAAGCATGTTATCACGACTTTAGCGCCCCTTTCCGGCGCTAAAGCGGTACATTTTTTAACGGACTATCAACAAGGCCAGGCTAACATGCATTAGCGCATGTTAACCTGCGATAGCAGCCTATCTTGAAATGCAGCGATAAATTTCGCTAATTATATGCGTAGTAGGCGTTCCCTACATGAACTGCATTTAGAAAGTCGCTATCACAACTTCGCTGTATTAGCAACACGGCCCGGACCCGCGAAGCGATCAAAAAAGCCACGCTAGGTGCGGTTATCACTGGAATCTAACACCTATTTCGAACCTGACTTACCCATCCTCTGACTGGGAGGTGGATCGCATGTTTAAGCCGACGCATGACTATCATCAACCTGTTCATTAACGCTGGAATACCACCATTAATGCAGCTTATCGCCGTCTAGCGCTGGTTTTGGCATCGGCCGTCAGCATAGCGTTGCTAATACGGCGCTAACACGCCGATATAAACAAGCAATTGACGGCAGTAAAAGAAAACGCGCTAAGCGCGCATTGTGATAATTATCGCAATCTGTTATTAATATGCCCCAACATCTGCTTAGGAAACTTAAAGTGCTGATAAGAAACCACAGTGCTGAGGGCTTACTTCACAGAACAGGGGTCCCCAACAGGAAGTGGGCATCTCTCGACCTCGAATCTGGGGAACTGGGGGGCATACTACCAAGGGTGGCGATAACAATTATTGCCAGTTTAGAGGCCGTTTTCAGCCGCTAAGCGGAGATAATTCTATCGCTCTATTAGCAAGCTGTCGCTAACTGATGTTAGCGACAGCTTTTAGGCGATAGCGAGCGGTTTGGGGCCCGCTTTGCTTGTCAGCGATATTTATCGCTAATGCGTACCCAACCTGTTAGCGACTGCAAGCAGTTGCAAACGTCGCTAACGTCGCTATCGCCTATTAACAAGGCAGGCGTAGCAATGGAAATATTCCCGCTATTGCCAAAAACTAACGCCTGCTCAGACCAGTTCTTAGCCATGTTATCCAATGGGAGGTGGATAACATGGCTAAGAGCATTTCGTCGCTAATGCGTGAATATCGCTGTATTGTCAGCGATATTCATGCATTTTGCCTGATTTTTATTGCTTTTGAGATAAACCTTGCTAATAGCAAGTTATCTCAGCGATAAAACCCGTGATGCGGGGCGATAAAATATTGCCGCTAACCGCACTTAGCGATAAATATCGCTATTTGTTGGTAATATGCCCCTGGGTTCGAGTCTTGGGAATGACGCTGAACATCCTGTGACTCTGAGCAAATCACTTAATCTCCCTCTACCTAACAAAAATGAATGTGTGTCCTCATGTAACGTAACTGGTGCTATGTAAAGCGCTCTGATACCTAATTCGGGTCACTTTTGCGCTATATAAAACTCTGGAAAAAAAAAAGCTTCTCTCCCAGCGGTGGAGATACTGGCCTCTGCCCCCTGGTGGAGATATCAATGGTCCCCTGGACTCTGTCTCCCAGGCTATATTGTAGAGTTCACTTGGTCCTTCCCAGACACGGTGGCCAAGGCTCGCGCTCTGCATTAGCAAAGAGACCAGAGAGACAGAATCGATTGTGAATAAGTTGTTTCATCATCTGTAAGCATCCGGCCACATTTCAATAGCAGATATAAATTCATCGATGGTGCTGCTTGAAAGGTGGGTGGCGCGTCACCTATATATCAAATTAATCATGCGAAGAGCTGCGTAAATATTGATTCTGTCAATTCTATCTACTAGTCAACCACTTAATATAAAATATAATTTACTGGAGTAAATGCAGTCCACTTCCTCTTGAGCACTGGCTTCTGGCATGATGGATGGACAGTCCAAGCCTCTGTGGACAGATGTATTCAGTGTGTTAGCAGGCAAGACATAACATTGCACCTTAAAGAGGTCATGCTAAAAACACGCCTCTAGTGGGATGAACAGGCCAACCTGCAATTGCCATTGACAACTTAAAGTCCCTTCTGATGCCTGCATAGGATAAAACGAATAATGCCTGGCTTGCTTAGGGATCCGTGTGAATAGCTGAATGTTACTGATACCTAACATATAAACAAACAAATTGTGCACCAGGGTGAAACCAGCCATGGGGTGCTGTATTCCAGTACAGGAGAACCAGGCTTGGCAGTTTGAGCTGAACTGTTCTCATTGGAGCAGGGCCAAGATTGATTTGCATATGGATGGGTCCAAACTGGGGTGGCATGGTGAGCAAAAGAATGATGGATTAAACACAGATCCTTGTGACTGTGGGTGAATGTTTGCATTGTCCAACATTCCGTCCATCATTTGCTTCTTTTGAATATTTCGCCCTAAGTGGGAAGGGTATGCCCAGACGTGGGTCTCGTACTCACTGCACCACTGGATTCAAGCTAGCCTGACTGATGAAGGGTGATACCCTGAAACCGGTCCCAGGATGCTTGTTTCCAGTCCAGTGAGGACCTGGCTTGGCAGTTCAAGCTGGACTGTTCCCACTGGAGCACAGTGTCAAGGCTGATTTGCATATGGCTGGGTCCAAACTGGGGTGGTGTGGTGAGCAAAAAAAGATGCACCCCGAGTAATTACCAGTGGCTGAGGTGTATCTATTATTGCTTTTTATACTTTAATATGTTACAGACGGGCATCAGTTCCGCAAGACTCTGGCAGGTTCTTTTTCACCCCTTGTTTCCTCCTCTGTCACCATTTCCCTGTCTTTCTATTCCTCCTTCTTCCTTTTCTACTTTTTTCACACTTGCTCTGGGTCAACGTCATTTGTTAGAGGGCCCATCCACTGCAGTTTGCAGCCCGGACACCCCTTTCTAGAAAAGAGTGGGCTTTTTACATTTTTTTTATTAATGTCTCCAAAAGTAGCATCAGCTTACTTGGAGTGGAAAATGTTTATGAAAAAACAAAATGGCTGTCACAGCAGGATGCCTGTCTGGTGATGTGCTGAGGGCCTGCCTCCTGCAGTGTCATCGTGCATTTGCATGCACGTGTGATGACCCGTTTGTGCACAAATCGTAGCATGCTACTTTTTTTGTTCGGATGCTCTTTTACATTGGTAAACATACTTTTTAAAAAATGTCTGCTGATGTGGAGCAGCAGCAGCAAAAATCACTGGGAAAGCCAAAAGATTGGGCAACACCACTGAAAGTTGAGACCTATTGGTTTTGCCAATGCTTGTATTTTTTTCCTGCCCTATGACCCCTTGCAGCTTAGTCTGTGCTCCATATGAAATGTGAACCCTTTACAGCATACAAGGTGCACCCTGTACAGAGCACCCCATGCAGAGTATGAAAGGTGCTCAGTAGTACTGCCTAGTTCATTGACATAAAAAAAATGTGCACTCCGGACAGCCTGGAGCATGTACAATGTACTGTCTCCGTTATATTGTCGAATTTTTTGGGGGCTTTTTCTGTGTTAGGAAGATATGGTCCTCAAGTCTGCCCTGGTATGTTAACTTCCCCTCTTTTCTGATGCACGTCAACTTTGCAGCAAAGTCCCTATTGAGATTTTGTTTTTTTAATTGAGATTTTGTTTTTTTAATTGAGATTTTGTTTTTTTAATTGAGATTTTGTTTTTTAATTGAGATTTTGTTTTTTTAATTATTAATTTAATAAGCCTCGTTCATGTTATTATTATAATAACTTTGAACTTATGTCCCAGCTGTGCCTACAGAAATAGAAAACATATTTGCCCTTCTGAATACTCTTACGACTTTAATGCTAATCAGCTCTAAGAACTAGCGCATGGGTGCCCGCAAACATTTTCCCTGTGGTCAAAAAGTTTGGTCTGTGGTGTGACCGTGAGCCGCAATAATGCCATCAGGGTGGCGTTCGGGGAGGAGGGGTAAAGGTGGGCAATGTCTAACAGAAGTGGAAGGGGCCCCCTGCAGGGTACGCAGAGGGGCCCCGCTCCAGATTGAATCCAGAGCTCTCAGGCCTGAGTACTGTGCTGAGGGGGCCCCCTGTAGCTTGGGCCCCCCTCCACTGCAGGGGCTGAAGGGCCTGTGTTACGCCCCTGAACGCGGGTGTAAGGGAAGCTAAGCAGGTACATGGCTCAATTGCAAGACGTGAAACCAGAAACCCCAGAATCAATCCCGGCTTTCCTACTTGACCAAATGGTGTGATCCTGGTCAATGGTTTTACTTCTCTTCTCTCCTTTTACTTCATTATCACTTTTAAGAAGACCTTGAAAGACATGACTTTGAGGTGCGCACTGGACTAAACCTTCTCCTGTGTTTGATTTAATAAACTATAAAGTTTGTCCTTGAATATTAGCAAGCCTGGCCACCCAAAGGGTGCACTTCACAACTGACTTGCCTCTTAGTTCACTCTAAACATTTCTGTCAGGTTCGTTGAAGCATTAATGTTTCTAAATCTATGTTTGAAAACTATTTTTTTTAAAACATTACTTCTCAATGAACTGATATAATCTGATGTACTAAAGTAAAGCGGTTCTGCATGTTAATGAAATTGACTTTTTGAATTTGAAGAGAATTTATCTATACTTGTACACACTTGTTACAAGATGTCTTTAGTTTAAACATGACCATATTCATAAAGCTAAGCGAGTAAACAGCAGCCCCGGGCTGTTGTTGATAGGGGGGGGGGGCATTTACAGGCCAGGGGGGCCGCAGATGGCCCACAGGCTGCACTTTTTTCAGGCACATGCATCAAAGCCTTTTGCGATCGCAAACGGTGTGATTAGCAAAAAATCGCCCGATTGCGATCGCAAAATTAGCTTTTGCGATGCATCAAGGGTCAAGGCCCTTGCAATTTGAGAATTCGCAATTAATTGCGAGTTCTCAAATTGCAATTGCATTTAAGGAATCACATTTTGCGATTCCTTAAATGCAATGCATTAAAGTTAAAAAATCAGCGATTTTGCTAATAGGAGGAGCAAATTACCATAAAGTTGAACTTCATGGTAATTTGCAAAAACTTTGAAAAATGCACTTTTGTGCATTTTTTAAAGTTTCATGTTGCGCACACACATGCCCTTAGGGCATGTGTGTGCGCAACATATGTGCACAGATCAATTTCAGGGGTGCAATAGGGTGTCCTTTTGACGCCCTGGCACCCTTGAAATTGCATTCTCAATTTGCGATTCTCTAATTGAGAATTGCAAATTGAGAATGTCTTCCCATTCATTCCTATGGACCTCTAGGCCCATAGGAATGAATGGGGAGGTATTCCTTAATTGTGACTCTCAATTTGCGAGTCGCAATTAAGGAATGTTTAAAAATCGATATTTTTTAAGTGATTTCTACATGCATAGGCTTTTGCGATTCCTTAAAAATCGCAATTAAGGAATCGCAAAAGCCTACCTTGATGCATGTGCCTGTTTGTGTATCACTCAACTGGCATAGTCCAACCAGCCCAACCTTTGATTCTCTTTGCGGGCCAAAATGTACTTTCTGCAGTTTCTTGTGTGACTAAGAATAGCAGAAGCTCTCTCCCCCTGACCCAAGGCGGGGATAGGCAGGACGGACAGGCTACGTCTCTCCAGCCAGACAGACACGCGGCAGAAGATTAAAAAAGTGTCATTGATATATGGCTCTGGGGGAGCAGGCGCGACGTGTCCGGCTCACACCTGTAGTCATCGGCTCAGCGGACATGCATCGATCTCCGATTAATCACGCCGCAGTGCCGTTCAATCCCAGCCCGGTGCCCGTCCGAGCACCCCCCCGACTCTCAGAGGACATCAGGCCTCTGTGATTAATCTCAGAGTTGTCCTGAATTGTGGTCCCCGGACCCCTTTGTATTCCTTCCTCCAAGCGATCTTAAGTCCAAAAGCCGGAGAGAAAAGAAACAATTTTGGAACAGGGCCTCCCACCTGCTCAATCAATATCAGCCACGCCCCCTGCCATCAAGTTTGGAAAACCCCCAGGTTAATTAAAACAAGAGCCTAACAACACCTCGATGAATTACCCCCACCTCGACACCCCACCCTCATTTTTTTTTCTCCAGCTCTCATCACAACACTGATGTATGAAATATATGAACTATATCGACCTGCCTTTGACGTCAGTCACGAGCCCCATTTTTCCGTTACTTTTCCAAGAAGTGACTGATGGTGCAGGGGGTGAATTATATTTCTTGGTATATTGCAGAGGATGACACAGCGCGCGCGCACGTGTCCCACCAAATAAAAGGCCCCGCGCCCTGGACGCGAGCTTCATTCCTCCCTCTGGCCCTCAGCTTCCGCTGGACTCGACACCGGTTACCCACCGCAGCATGGACAGGATGACGCTTCCCTTCTGCCTCGGGACCCTGGCCCTCCTGGTGGTGGTCGCGCTTCAGGTGGCGCAAGGCAAGCCCTTCATGCTACAAGGTAAGTCACGAGGGGCGCCTTGAAGGCATGCCTGTCCTGGAGCCATGGGCTCCCCCCAAACTTCTCTGTCCCCCTGGGGATTGCCCAGCCTCGTGGATGGCCAGTCTGACCATGAAGGCAAGTCACAGGACGCTGAAGAGTCATCAGGTAGGGGTCATCTAGTGGTATCTGTTCCTACTTACCAGACAGTTGATTGATTGATTGATTGATTGATTGTGGGTTTCTAAAGCGCTAGAATCGACTCCCGAAGGAGTATCTCTGCGCTGTAGACCGCTGGGGAACCCGTCCTGGCTATCCCTGTGAGATGGTCCCTACTGGGTATCTCCAAGGTGAAACCAGGCATCCCCGGCGTATGTGGGGGGCCGTTGTGGAGATGAGGCAAGCTAATGCCCAGAGTTGCCGAGTGTGATCCCTAGTTAGAGTAGGCACCGAGAAGAGAATTATCGAGTCCGCTGACCCTGGTCCAAGACGTTCTCCCTCAGGATGGTGTAGGAACCTCTCACTCGTAAGCTGTAGGAAACACCTACCCATCAGCAGACCTGGTTTATGTTCCACCTTCAAAATGTTTTGGTAAATGTATCTTTTAAGTAAAACAAAAAAGTGTATTAATATAAGTAAAATAACAGAATGTACGAAATAATCACAGTAAATGCAGGAAAAAAACATACAGCATGATAAATAAAATTGGCAAGTGTGTGAAACAGTGAATAAAAACTCAACAATATGTCATGAAGAATTAGCAACAATTAATATCGAATAAAATAGAAAAAATGTGTTAAAGAAAGCATAATAAATAGAGATAGAAAACAGTAACTTGAAGGAAATTCTGGAGGTTTGGGTACTTCTTGTTGAGGAGGAGTTTTAGACAGAGAGCGGCCAGCACTGGAGTCAATAAACAAGGTAATCGGTTCCCAAAGGTCTTTTCGTTTTGGTGCTAAATGAAGTGGATAAACAAACGTGGTATCTAGTCGATGGTTATGGCAAATGGCATACCACCAAGCTTGATATGATATTTTATTTGATATGGTAAATGTATCTTAACTCCATCTCCATGTTCCTCGAAGATATTAATATATCATTAGGCACCTATACGTTAAGTTAGTTAGCATAGTACACCTGGACTAACCTACATAGCCTTACCTTCAAGATATGCTGAAAGTTTATGTTTGCTGCAATATTTTGGTGGGTGGGTATTAATACATCAATATTCTGGAAGTCACTATTGTTCCCACTAAATTTTAGAAGGTCGGTGTCATTTCCTAGATCTTCTGGAAGTCAATATTTTCCCCAAATTATCTTGGCAGGTCGGTATTAATACTTTGAAATTCTAGAAGTGGACAATTTTACCACCATAATTTGCAGATCAATAAAGTAATACGTCACCATCTGGTAGGCAATATTTTGCACACAATACTTTGGCAGTTCGATATTAATATGCTGTGATCCTGGTAATCAATGTTTTTGCCACACTATTTGGGCGTGTTGATGTTTCACCGTTGCCTCGGGGTGATACAAAGACCCCTCCAGTTAGCGCCTTGATAACACCATTGTGCTGCTTCGGCGCGCTATTACTACAGTTCTTGTGTTACATTGTTGAATTTTTGGGGGCTTTTTTCACTTTTTAGAGCCCTTTGGAGCGAAGGCGTGAGCTCTAGGCAGGCGGTGCTTTCCAAAGGCACCAGAAACTTCCTCCCTGGAGCTCATGGCGGGGCTGAAGCGAGGGCGGCTCAGAGTTTCCCAAGTTTGGCCAAGTTGTCTTGGTGACGGACAGGTGCGAGGCTCAACCTTCCACTTCAGGGGTCGTGAAAGAAACACGAGTCGCCCCTCTCCCAGGGGCAGAGCGAGGCTCTAATATTTTATGAAAAATCCCAATGAAGTTGTATTTAGTGGTAGTACTTACATAGCGCATTGAAACAACTGCACACTGCCAGCGCTATTGAGGCGCTGCTTGACCTGCCTTCCCATTGTACAGTCTCCGTGTCCAAGAATTCCCTTAACGCCTTTAAACACCGCCTTACTTCCCACATTCCTACATTGCATCATCACATGGCAGGCCCAGGGGGCGGCTGGCCTGGCCGGAGGGGGTCCTGGTACCTTTGTCACATTACTGCACGTCTGAGCGTCTTTTTAAGCTTTTGGAAAGAAAAAAATATGTTTCTCTCCACTTTGCCAGGCTGACTTTGTACAGCGGTCACTAATTGTTGGGTTTGAGCCAAAGCAGGCCACGCCCCCTGCGTGAATCTTATAACTACAAAACACTGCTTAGAGCTAGTAAGTGACAGAGGACGAACAGCGCTATTGTAGAGCCCACAGCAGACAAAAGGCTTCGAAGCACTAGAGGTTGGGAGCTGAGAGTCAAAAGGAGATCCAGTGATGTGCACACATTCACACGTGGTGTCAGCTAGACAGTAATGATGGCCTCACCCCAATGTTAGAGCATCCCTACCCCACCACACCTCTTCCACCCAGGTGGAATGTACTCCTGCATCAGGAAATCACCAATCTGTGCATCGGAAAACACGGGGGAAGAGATGACGATGCGTCCTGTCACTAGAATGGTGAATACGATGGTGCACAAGAGTAGATTATGCAGACTGACGTCAATGAAACAGGCCTGCATACCTGCAGATCCCCCGGGGATTCGAGAGGTGGCCCTGCCTCCTGCTCCCCTGAACCCCGAAACAACTCGCACAGCAGGTGCCCCCCTCGGGAAACAACCTTTACAACACAGCCATTACATCGCAACATCCTTTACAATGCATGACACTACAATGCAGGCATTACAACGCATACAATTTCAATGCATAACACAACATCGCATATCACTACAATGCAGGCATTACGACACATACCATTACAACGCATACCATTGGAGTTAGAATAGTAATTTTTAACCCCTACACTATCCAATACTTACCTTAAATGCAATATAATGGTATGCGATGTAAAGGTAGTTTTTTAAAATGCGATGTAGTGTCATGCGATGTAATGGAATGCGTTGTAGTGGATGTTGCGATGTAAAATCTGCGTTGTAAGTGCACGCGTTGTAAATGTATGCGTTGTAACATCATACAATCGCCTCCCTCTGACCCTGGGCTTGGGGGCTCCAGCCGCCCACTGGAACAGGTGTGTGGAAGCCGGAAGTGTACCCACAGTTTACATTTAATGTTGCACCGGTGAAATGCTGGCGCCCCGTCCCCCAGGAGCACCGGGCATTGGGAGGCCATTAACTAGCACAGAGACCCACCAGTTTACCCCGCCCACCCCCCTGCCAATGATGCCCTGACAACACTTCCAAGCACCCCTTCTCTCTCCAGCTTTCTCTTTAGATGACACACACATTTTTACTGCTCCGTCTTTATATTAAATGCATATAGCGCATCTGTAGCTGTTTCCATTAATAACTTATTAATATGGCCGGCTTTTTATGCTATCCAACATTGGGCTGCTGTTGGCATGACGCCGAAGCGGCTGGGGCAGGGCAGGTCACGGGTGCAGAAAGGAAATCTCCGTCTTAACCGGCTCTTCCCCCCGCCCCGCCTTTCCTGTTCACCTTTAATGTTGTTACTGCAAATTACTTATTGTTAGCACTAGGTCTGGGTGGAATTTGCATCACTTCCTTTGCAGAAATTAAACAAAATGTCTAAAACAGTATGCAAAGATGATTCGTTATTATGCAAAATACCACTCTGGCATTTTGATCTTTTTTTAAACCACAAAATGCTTCATCGCATCCATTTTTGTCACCAGGACGCATTTAGCTCTAAGAAAAAGAGTGCAAAATTGCAGGTGACGCGAACAGCAAAAAATATTCTTTTCATTCGTGTTGTTCCCATAAAAATCTCAATTATGCAACATGGCGCAATGGCCTAATTTTGGCATTTGACTTTCCTCTCTTCCAACCCTTCCATACACTAATTACTTATCTCATCTTTCCCCCCTTCCCTTCCCCTCTTATCTCATTTTCTTTTCTTGTTTTCTTCTCTCTTCTCCCCATGTTTCTTTCTTCTTACTCCTTATTTTTAAAATGTTTTATTCCATTACCACCTCTTTTAATATGTGACCATAACTATTCTTACTCATTTTCTCATTCATTAGATGGTTTCTTTACCCCTTTTTCCTCACTGTCTCTGTATCAGATTGTTCCTTGCTATAATATCTTTTGATGATATACGTGTTATCACTCTACTGTTCCATCTTATGTTTTTCTGTTAACGTTGGTACTTTATTGTTACACCAATAAAAATTATTTAAAAAAAAATAAATAAATAACAAGTGTAACATGAAATTCCAGAGTTATGGGTGATTACACCGGCGTAAATGAAATTTCGCCTGGATCCACTTATAACTTTGTCATTTTTTCGTCAAACTAGTCCTGTTTGTAAGCTTAGATTTCCACATATGGGCAGAGACGTTTCAACCTAGCAGAGAAGGTATGCAGCTCCTTAGAGAGAGAGCTCGGGAGGGGGAGAAGAGGCTAGGACAGTCTACTACCCTGAGCCTATGGTAGAGACATGGGGTCTCCCAATTTGGGATTTGGGGCCCTCACACACCCGGCTGGGTGTCACGCTTCATCATGGGGTGTGCTCCTCGTCAGGCCGGTGCTGCAATGTCCGACAGAGATCTTTTTATCCCAGGCGTTTAGGTGCAGTCCGAGTACGGGGCCCGATGTGAGCGATAAGTCCGCAGGGAGAGTATGGAGACGGATACAAACGGGTTCAGTGGTGCTCCAAATCCGAATAAATTGGCGAGCCCACTGTTCCCAATTAAAACGGAAAAGTTGTTGGTTCATATTTAGTATCAACACAACTGTATGACCTGACGCTGTTTCTTGAACAGATCTGTGGATTTCAATGTATCTTATAGCTCCCACCCTTTGGTGTGCTAACCAAAGATACCAAAGATGCGACACACCATAGGAGTATCCGTGTGCGCGGCAGGTTAAGCCGTACTGCTTTCCAGCGTATCTGGTGTGTCGCATCTTTGGTATTAACCACCACACGGACGGCTGAGACGAATCAGCGAGAACCTCCACATTACCCGGTAGCCGAGTCGGAATTAGAACCGGTTGAGAGCACATAGCCATTGTGGCAACAGCTTTGGAACCGCTGCCCGTGGGAGCCCTGATGAGGCCTTGGGGGCTATCAGCCCTGACGAAACACGTGTTGGCTAGGCGTGGTGAATAAAATCTGAATTGAAGAAAAACTTCCATCAAGACTACTTCCACATTGTTTGTCTATTGCTTGTGTTGTTTGATTACCTACAATTACTCTGTAAAAGGCGTTGTGTGCACAGATACCTGTTGTATCAATCCTGTTCAATTTAATGTTCTGTTTCCTTTTCATACACCCTACTGTGTGGTGCAATGTGTAACAGAAAGGTAAACACCAAAAGTTGTGAGAAAAAATGTGAGAAAAGATGTGGAGTGCCTCACGGAAGTAACACCCTGGGAGTCCACTGGTTGGTACTCACCAGTGAAAAACTGTTTATTGTATAGTTAATTAAAACCATTACAATGTTGCAAAACATAAAATGCATTTCCTTCATGTGCTATAATAAATTAGATATAAGCAGCTGATACCACTTTTTTTTTTTTAAACCAATCAAAAATTGCTGAATTGTAACTGTAACCTATATTATCCTTTCAATAAATTCTCTAAATTGGTTACAAATTTGATTAATTGACAAATTAATTGTGGATCCTCTGAGTCCAGAGTTTTTAGTATTGCTGATCGACAGGTGCGAATGCCTCTTTCATTAAACTTCCTCCTAAGTAAATTCCGGCGACAGCGCTCTAACACCGGGCAGATGCATATCAGGTGTATAAAGTCCTGAACTGATCCTCCAATCAGGTTGATTAGCATATGTGGGCATTTGTGGGCAATTTCCCCATGCGCAGCTCCAAGTACTTCAATTTTAAAAGGGGGGGGGGGAAGCGAGGCCCACGATCTGCTGGAATGATGATAATGGTAGTTTCCTTTGCCAGACATCTGCCATCTTAGTGATTTTCGGAGAGGCATTTAAGTACTTCGCATAATGTGACTTAGGATCATTTTGCAGGGCTGCCCAGAGTGCCGAGTTAATTTCTAAGTCATGATTGAGCCATATTTTGTACCAGAATTTGATTGTCTCGAACCTTTTGTGGAGTATTTGGTGCTGTAATCCAAACTCGAGACGTACCTGAGCTGGTGAGGCATCACACGGTAATCGAAATACTCGCCAGTGGACTCAGGTTCTCATCATTAGCACTACCACATCATATTTAGTATCACCTGTGAACCAAGCACTTAACCCCTTCGTTGCGCCCGTCGGCCAACCGCCGCCATGAGCACTACGTAGTGCTGCGCAGGTCCGTTGGCCGACGCGGCCCCGCCCACTCAGTGGAACGCCTGCACCGCGCCCAAAGTGCCGCAGTGGTTAAGGTGTTAAAAAAATCTCCCAATGAGGTAGCTTAATTGTAGCCCAACTCAATTTGGGCAGAAAACTAACTTCTTTGAACCCGACAGCGGAGGGAACGTTAACATCACTAATGATAGTTCAGCAGTGGCTGTCTCGCCCGGAACCTACCCCACACTACACCGGTTTGGAGTGCTTGGTTCACAGGTGATACTAATTATGTACCAACCACTGTGTAGATAGTATACTTACTTTGGTCCTGAAGAATTGCCACAAGATCCCCCGGACACATTAAGCAAGAACCATGTCGACCTTCAACTCGTAGCCGCTACTGACCTTTACCTCAGGGGTGACTCACATTTTCTGATTTTATTGGGAACAGTGGGCACACTGAGAGGTAACGCTCCACTTTTTTTGCTATTCACCATTCCCCAGTGTGCAATTCCACATGCGGGTAGACTTATTACATGTGTCCTTCCCCTCAAATGAGTTGGAGAAACTGTAAAGTTTCTAAATAACTTTCAGACTGTATTTTACATTTTGGCTGGTTGGCGCACATGTTGGACAGGAGGGCAGAGATCTGGGCCACTGATCTACATAATGGAAAGCATAGGAATTGTAATAACGTTTATAATTAAAAAACATTTTACTTTATAAAATATAAAGGTAGATTAATTAAAAAACTTTACTGTTTATTGGAAATATTAAAATACATATTTACAGCAAATTAAATCATCAAAAACAGTCATTTAACAAAGAAATTACTCATCCTACTAACATTTTTATTTTTATTTAATATTTACTAAACTTGATTTAAAGTTGTATACTTAATTAATTGTAAAAAGTTCAGATTAAAAAAAAGTTTACCAGTTGAATGTATTTTTTAATTGTTTATTATTTTTGTAAATAATAATAATTATATATATTTTAAATCACTTAGAATATATATACACATAATTTTAAATTGTGAATAAATTTACTTAATTTAACAGTAGTCCCTCTCAGCGTTATATAAAATCCATTTGATTTGCACCCTCAACTGCATTCAAAATTATGCTTAGGATCTTATTTTTAATCTAGTGGAAGCCCAGCAGTCCTTCTAACCAAGTCTGCGCCAATAGATTTCTGCTGGGTGCAGCTGATGGGGCACCAGTTTACCAGGCCCCGGGTACCAGGATCCAGTCCACAAGGGGGCTGGTAATGGTTACCTGTGGTTGTACTTATCACTGTGGTTAAAATTGCACTTTGTTCTTATTCAGACACACCTCCCCTGAATCTGATTAAAAGTGTTTAGTGCGTTAGAGTGTATTTATATTCATATCGCTCACCACACACTCAGCGGGCTCACATAGGAAAATTTCCTCAGATAAATAGCCCGTTTGTGGGTGCTTGTTGGGCATTGCAGCACCCGTCCAACGAGGCGCCGGCCCGATGATGAAGCATGACACTTTGGTGTGTGTGGACTCTATAATCCTATGTAGGATACCCCCAGGGGCTGGGGTCTCCCTCCGGTACTCCCCTTCAACAGTGGACGAGAGTCTGAAACAGGCACACATTTTCTTTACAGATATGCTGTTAACATTTCAGATTAACTAGAAGAGTGTAGTGCAACCTCCTTGAGTAATATTGCTGCTTTTAGGGTCTGCCACAAAAGAGCCATCAGTAAACAGCAGGACCCCAAGCCCTGGCATCTCCAGCATTGCGTTAAGCAGTTTGCACGGCTTTGACTGTACAACGGATGCAGGGTACTTAGTACACAACTGCTCGGTGTTGTAATATAGCCTTATAGCCCACGTTAAAGGCCTGAGCCGAAGGTGAGGGCCTTTAACAAGAGAGTGGAACTTTACTATCCGATATAGCCCTAATACGAAGGGCTGTAAGGTTATTAGAACATCCTGCCACTAGAGGGAAGAATGTTCTAACAAATAAAACAAAGGCGTTTTCGAGCCGAGGGGGTTTAAATCCCCTCGAGCTCCGAGAGGCCTTTGTTCACAGCAATAGCTGTGAACAAAAGCAACGTTGGAATGTTGCTCTGCGGGCCTTTACCGGCCCATAGAAGCCCGGAGCAGTCCATTGTATTCATTGGTATGCGCCACATTCCAATGTTCTAATAGTTATTACACGTTTTGATGTGATGGCTGAGGTGTTCAGATGTTGTGGAAGCAGTCCTGTCTATGTAGTGGTAGGCCCCTAAATGGTAGGTTTTCATTTTCAGTAAGTCCACTATTTTGGATATTTCCGGGTGAACACATCCAAGGCTGAAGGTGTCAAACTTGACCCGCCTGCCATCTATGTAAATATTAATATACTTGTAAGAGATGACTTTTTTAATGACACAGATGGCAAAGTGCAGCTCTCAACCTGTCAGGCTCATCTGACATCTGTTTGCATCCTACAGGTTCCTTTGGCTATAAGGCAGCTCAGTGGGCTCAGGTGCTAGCAACATCAGCCGCTCTGTAGCTTTCAGGTTCAATCGTTCTATGAAAGCCGAGTACCTCTTGAGTTCTTGAGTCAATAACCAATAGAAATATATGTATATTATTTACAAACCATGCAGTTGGTCCTTGCAAATGAGGGATGCCTGGAAGCCAGATACTATAAAGGCTTGTCTGTCTATAGTTGTCTCTTAGCCTTGTTATATATAACAAGCCCCTTTTCCCACCTGTGTCTTGTATTTTAAATCCTGCTTGCCTGTTTTTAAAGGTGGGCAACCCAATGTAGGCTAAGGTCAGTCTTGAGCCGGATGGCCAGCTATGGCTCAGCTCGGGGTCCCTTTGAAGTTATCACAGTCCCTATGACTTCATTGATGTAACATTGATGGCAACACCCTCCCCTCTGTAGGGTCCACCACAGACTTAAGGACAATTCTGGTGGTGTTGTGCAGGAATGAGACAGTCTGATAGCTAGAGGATTTGAACTTGTCCGATGTGTATTTTTCTGTCTGACATAGAGACAGTTTTACTTGCTTGTTGTCAAAGACTTATTGTTTCTCCTATATTCCAATATATACATAAGGTGGGCTCTGTATCAGCCCGTCGCTCTACATCAGGTGGCGTGCTTGTCTATCTCATTTCCATGCTTCTTATTCAACGTCCCCCCTCCTCACACCTTGCTTGTTGCACCTCTGAGCCATTTCCTCTTTAATATAATTTGACTGGATGGTGACTTGTGTCCTTCCACTGCTTACATTGAGAGAACTAAGGGGCATATTATCAAGAACGGTGTTAAAATTATCGCTGTTTTAGCGGCAGAAAACGGCCGCTAAAGCGGCGATAATGGGCTTGATAATACGCCCTGGAGAATTCCAATAGAAGCCAAGGTTCACACCAGAACATGGGCTTCTATGGGAATTCTCAGGGGCATATTATCAAGCCAATTATCGCCACTTTAGTGGCAGTTTTCTGCCGCTGAACCGGCGATAATTTTTAAAGCCATTCTTGATAATATGCCCCTATGTTTTTCTTTTCTTTTACCGCTCCATGTAAGTGCACGTGCTTTCTTGCTCTCGTCCCTTCCCTGTGAGCTGCTTCTCCCTTCACACCCCGCCACAACTCCGCGCTCTCCGAATTGCTCTCCCACCATAGCTCCCAATGCTTTCCCAACACCAGTTTCGTGTTTTTTATTTTTTATACCCTACACATACTCCATTTCTCCAACGCCTCCTGTTGTTTGCTGCTGCTACAGGGGTTGCTACCCTGTCTCATCTCACAGTCTCATTTTATATTGTATTATTTATTTTTAAAACATTTTGGAGGGCCGTGTAGCTTCAATTTGCTGCCAGGCTCTATTTTTATAAAAAATATGCTTTTGCGCACTTTCTTTCTTTCTTTCTTTCTTTCTTTCTTCCTTTCTTTCCTTTCTTCCTTTTCTTTCTTTCTTTCTTTCTTTCTTTCTTTCTTTCTTTCTTTCTTTCTTTCTTTCTTCCTTTCTTTCCTTTCTTCCTTTTCTTTCTTTCTTTCCTTCTTTCTTTCCTTCTTTCTTTCTTTCTTTCTTTCTTTCTTTCTTTCATTTCTTCCTTTTATTTATTTCTTCCTTTCTTTCCTTTCTTCCTTTTCTTTCTTTCTTTCTTTCTTTCTTTCTTTCTTCCTTTCTTTCTTCTTCCTTTCTTTCATTTCTTCCTTTTTTTTTTTTTTCTTTCTTTCTTCCTTGTATTCTCCAAATAGGTCCACCATCTTGGAACGGTACATTAGAATAAAGACTACCTCATCATGACTAATGTTTGTGCACGTGTGTTGATGCATGAACTTATCATCATGCTTGGGTTGATGTATCATCATGATGCCTACAAGCACATGTTTGATGACAAATGTGACATATACACCAAAACCCTTTTTTGGGCAGTTTAGCATCAGCAATAAACATATTTTGCCATAAGGGGAGATTGATCGGCTTTGGTACCGCTTGTTGATTATTTGTGATTTTGTTCCTGATTTGAAGCAGGCTACAGTAAGTGCCTGACTTGAGTTGGTGGGTGAAGCGAAGCGACAGGTGGTGGTGGAGGGCAGGTGGTGCGAGGGCTTTTATAATGGGGTGACAAAGAGTTTGAGTTGAGGAGGGCAGAAGCCAGGTCCACTAGAAATGAAATTAATTTGTACTTGTAAAGCGCACTGCTGCCCCAGCAAAGGGGCGTCCTGGCGCTGTACGCATACCGCTGTGGAACCCTTCCTGGCTTTCCCTGTGAGGTGTCCACTCCAGGGCACCCCCAGGGTGAATCCAGGCATCCTTAGCGCTGTTGGGGCCGTTGTGGAGAATAAGCAAGCTATTGCCCAGAGTCACAGAGTGGGACTCCATGATTGGAATAGGCACCGAGGCGAGAATTATCAGGTCTGAGGAAATTGAGCCCAAGACCCGCTGAGGCGGGAATTGAACCCTGGTCCCGGCTAGACCTCTGCATTAGGGTCTTCTGCCGCTCTAACCATTGAGCCACACTTCTCCACTCTTCTAGAGAGTCATCTTGAATGGGAAAGACATGTGAAGTGGGCTGCTGTAAAAAGCTTGAGGGGCAACAGAGACAAGCATGCCAGTGAGTTCTGAAGAGTACTTCGAGGAGAACATGGTCACAAAGTGCTGATTGAGGCATGTGTTGCAGTGAAACTAAGAGCGTGAGGGTGGCACAGACCAGATCACCCAGGTAGAGTTGCCTGTGCAGTCCCTTTTTAGGCTCACGTCTTCCTATGATGCTGTAGGGGGGTGGCTGACATTGACACCAGCCTGTTGTTGAGGCAGGACACTAGGTATCTGATGTCTGAGGTTTGTTGGAAGATGTGCCAAGCAGGACCGCTCTGTACGCTCATCAGAATGAGGGTAGGCGGGGGGCACGGCATAGCCAGTTCTAAATAGAAGCAAAGTGCTTTCAAATGATTCATCTCACCCAAGCTTCGGCGTACCCCTGAATAAAGCCATTTACGCAAGTGCCTACTTACTATGCTCTATGCATTTATCAACCGGTCGCATTCATAAGGAGTGGTCTCCAAGAGCCGTCTCCATAGCAACAGAAGAGGACATTGATGAGGAATGATGGGGTAAACCATGGCCATGAGAAGTGGTAAATGATATAGGGATTTGATTTGGGGATTGCTTCCCTCCCTCACAGCCTCTTCGCTAGTGATACTCACACATTCCTACTCTGAAGTACCACATCACCAAGATTCATTTAACCAAGGAGGCGTGGGCACCTCCTGCCTCCCGAGTAGGGCCCCAGGAGATCTCATAAGGGTTGCAGGCAGGTGGCATTGAAGCAAAGTATGGATGGTGTGCAGCATCTAACCTGCTACGCCCCAGAGAGGCAATCCGAGAAGGATGGAGACACCCTGACTCTTTGGGCAGGCTGCCAGGTGTGGCTGGAGGACCTTCCCTTGTTCATGATTCTGGGGGACCAATTCTCCCATGAGAAGGTCACCCTAGTGATGAGCTGCATCACTCAATTACTGCTTCACAAGGAGGTAAGGAGGTCGGAAGATCTACATCCAGAGATGGCCGACGCTTTAGGGACAGGTTTGAGACAGATGACGCTTGCCTCTTGCTATGGTGAATAAGCAAGAATTCAGCTCCCAGGGCTACCCAGTAGGCAGATCTCTAATCCACCTCCTCAGGCACCTTACACCCTCCCTGATACAACTGAGATAATCTCTCCAACATTGTGACCTAATTACTAAGGGTGTGCGGTAAACTCCACTCTGCCGGCGGAGTTCGCTGAAGTTTGCCCACTTCGCACTCCGCCAGGAGCACGGATTTCTGGAAAACGTGGCTAACCACAAAGTGTCGGATTTAGAGTGAGCGACACAAATTGTGCGCTAGGACGAGTCCGACCGCGATTTCTCAACGTGGGCAGTCACAGCAGGTCGCTACCATTCACGTTGAGAATGCAGCCACTCATTAGAAAATCTACTTGAGCGGCAGAAAGAAGCAGCACCCTCTGGTGCGGCACATGTTGCCGTTTCCGACTATTTTTTAGCACGGAACAAGCTCCCGGTGCTAAAAATATGCGCAATCTCAACTTAAACTCTGCAGAATCTCTTGCAGCTTTTATTTAACTCAGCGGAATACCGCAGAGTAAAATTCTGTGCTTTCTGCCCAACCCTGACAATTACGCAATCACTGACACCGCCAACAGCCTCTGTAGGCTTCCTCTCCGGGTATCAACATCCACATCTAAGAAGTGGAAGACGTCTCAGGTGTTCCTTGAGTGGGAGAGTGCCCTGAATGGAGTTAAACCATCTGTATGTAAATTTGTAATTTGTCTATTCTTAGAATATGTTGGCATCAGTCCAACATTTAGACACATTTTTATGAGGAATTTATAAATTTTTATTTCTTGTTTTAGAAAATGAACTGTTTTCAGAGAAAGATGGAACCACAAATGAAGACATGTTGCTGGCACTGCTGCTCAATAAAAACCTGGGATTTGCAAGACCTTCCAGTTTAGGTACCGTATGACCACCTTCATTATTTGATAAACACCCGGGATCGACAAGGCCTTCCACTTTAGGTGCTGTATGTTGACCATCATTATTAGATAAGAACCTGAAGTGGAGAAGACATCCTAGTTTAGATAACGCATGGCGACCTTTATTATTAGATTAAAACCTGGTCTTGAGGACAAGTTAGATGATGAGTACTTTACAATGAGCTGTATTATTGAGTGACCACCCAGGCTTGTGAAGACTTTAGAGTATAGATACTGTACAATGAGATATATTAATGTATTATACTATTAAACCCTGGGCTATGGAAGACCCTCCAGTCTATTTATGGCATAATGGTTGAAGGAAGTGACCCGAAAAGGGTCACCCGGGTCATCTACAGCCTCCTAATCGCCTTCCAAACAAATGAAGAGTTGGGCAGGCAGTATAGTATTCAGTTATTTATTAGTAATACTCAGCAGACGAGTCCAATCTGACTTGCACCCTAAGATGTCTGCCGAGGGACTGGCCCCCCAACAGTCTGCAACACATAATCATTCCTCACTGAACCCCCAACCACGCCTACAGTGGAAAGTTACCGGCTTGAGCTGAACATGAACGAAGGAGGCACAGAAGGATGGGTTACCACCTGCTAGACGGGTACACGCTATCACTATCTCAAGGTTGCCTTGCTGGGGCTCGGCGTCTCCTAACGTGGGAGCAGAGCTACGGACAGGGATAGGCATGTGAGGGCAGAATGGCCTATTCATTAGTAAGTCTGAATCCAACCTTGAACAGAAAGGGAAAATTATAACTAAATACAGTGTTCTGCTGAGGCAAGCAAAACGAATAAAGAGGCCTAGTTCAGACACAGCCTAATAGGGATAACAAAATACAAAATGGAGTCACACGCGCTAACTGAAGCTTACACATTGCAGGGATAACTCAGTGAGTTGAATAAAATGGATATGAATGATGCCTCATTTAGCCGCGCACTGCTAACCTAATATAGAATAGAACAAGCGTATAAGGACAAAGGATTTTTCAAACCTAACAAGGTCTGTATTAATTACACACCCGGGCTGGAGAAGACCATTAAGTCATGACAGAAGGCGATGAGGATTCAGTCTAGGAAATGTACAGTCGTCTGAGGTACCCGATAAAAATCTGCTCACTAAAAGACTTTTGAGTCGAGGCACGGTAGGATGACGTCAATAATTCAAAATGTGGTCTGAGCAAAGAAACCGTGAAAGTACAGCCCTAAAGCACTGTGTTTTAGGACTAAGCACACCTTGAGCTCAATGACCCTTGCCTGATGCTGCCTTCTGATTGACAACCTGGACTGGGTAGACGGTGGTGCTCCTTGTAAGCTCCCTGGTAAACAACCGAGAAAGTAGATGAAAGGGAAGCTCCTCTGTTCCCCGTAGTTACCCCCCTGCTGACAGCAGTTGATGGAGAAAACTTCCCGGGTTGACAAAACATTCGGGCTCTCCTCTGGAGGAAATTCAGATCCTAATTTGGAAGCTTCTCCTGGTCTGCAGGGCATACACGAAATGGCGTTGACATATTGTTCAGAAGGTGCATCTGGGATGTGTTTCAGGTGAACATTGACCAATGCTTGTTGAATGTGCTGTAGGAAAAATACCTCTGGTTCCTTGTGAAATGGGGATCCTGATCATTACTTTCCACAAAAAGGGGCTAGGGTCTACTATATACAACTCAACCACCCCGAACCCCCAAAGAAGATACGTAAGCACACAAGGAGGGGTGGAGGGAACGAAAAACATATATAACAAAAACAGATGGAGAAACTCATCTGTTTTTGAAAACTGCCCTCACTCACACACCGAAGTGTGTGACATGCTTCATCATCGGGTCTGCATACAAAACGCCCTGGTGTAGCCACACACAGGGCGGAGCATAGGGGAGGGGGTAAAAATAATAAATAAAAAGACCACAGGACACAACACAAAACACATGTAACATGTAAAGTGATATATCAGTGCATATCACCCTGTGATTTAAACTGGTTAAACGACAAAAGTGCAGTTAAGGAAAAAGTGATTTTAAACTGGTTTGAGGATACCAAACAAACCGTTAATACTAGGTTCCACAACCAGGATTAAGAGAAAGTAGGATGGGTCATGTTTTTGAAAAGAAATGTAGGATTCTCAAAACACCCCTACTGGTACTGCTTGTGCCAACATGTTTCGACCGACTTACTGTGCCTCGAGAGGTCACCCCGGTCTTCTTCAGGACGAATGTCATTCCCAGTAGCACTTAGGGCTCAACCGTACTTCGGTCAAAATCCCACGATAAGGCCGGTCTTAATAGATCCTGGCTCCTTCGCCACATGTGGCGAATGTTCCCAATGCAATAGGAAACATAAACTGTCAAAAAACATATAAGGGTATAACTATAATTACAACTGTATACCCCAAGGGTCTCGCCTCATGCCAAGCGGACCCATTGATTCTGTCTGTCTGTGTCCCCTTAGTGGTCTTAGGTGTTATTAATAATACACCCTCTTCAACACCCTCTAAGGCTATATGATATTATAGTCCCCCGGGCTTATAGGTATAAAAAAATTATGTACAGTGCTGCATATAAACGAGAGAGTCACCACATCCCATTCCATGAACTCCATCATCCATGTTATGAGATCTCACAGAGATCTGAGATCACATAAAATCGTTATAATCAAAGTCTAATCTAGGTGGTACTGATAGGATCCCTCATATATTCACCGAGTTTATATAGTATACAAACTCGAAATGATATCCGGCATTCTGTAAGCAGACCCGATGATGAAGCATGTCACACACTTCGGTGTGTGAGCGAGGGCAGTTTTCAAAAACAGATGAGTTTCTCTCCAATCCTCATCCTTAAACAGGAAGTTGAGTCTGCTTGCAATAGCAAGTTAGCCACAAGGGTAGGACAACTCCAGGTTGTTGTTATAGTAGGGGGCTGGCTACTCGACTTTGCCTCCAGAAACCACCCCATCAGGTCTTTGCAGAAACTCTACTGATCAAAACAGCAGCTTTAGACACAGGTCTCTCCTGCCTGACATGGAAACAATTTCTGCTCAGCTTCACTGGCCTCTCGGGAAACTTCCCACACTGGCCCCACCGCGTGCATTTCACGAATGGTGTCTGCAGCTCACGCCCATAATCTCATGGCAGAGCATGAACCTTAAGCTGGGAGAGGTGTGGCGCAGCGGCCAGGGCGGCTGACTCCGGAGCACGGGGCTCACGGTTTGATTCCCGGCGGCAGCTCAGCCCCGTACCCTGTGACTCTGGGCAATAGCTCGCTTAATCTCACCGACGGCTCCCAGCGCCTTGAGACCCTTACTGGAGAATAGTTTGCGCTTTACAAATACCGGGTTAAGTGTGCCATATCAAAAAGTTTCATAATTCATCTTTCAGACTAAGGTTCAGATTGATCAAACTCTCATACTACGCAACGCAAATCAGCAAGACACCTTGATGCATTAGAGGGAGAGGGCAGGATTGCACCATACTTACCAATATATGCCACCTTCCTTCATCTCCTAGTGCTGGAGCACAATGTGCTACCATGTGCCAATGCCGGCTCCCTTGAGCCGTGGTGCAAGGGTGCCGGCGTTGTAGGAAGGATGGTTTTTGTGCAGGAAGGGACACCTGCACAAATCCCATTCTCAGAGGCATGCAGCACGTGTAATAAGAGGAAAAAAACAAGGAAAAATCAACATATTACTCCTTGTTACGCCTCCCCTGGGCGGGCGTAGCATTTTGACGCATTTCCAGATCTACCACTCATGGGAAATACGGGGCCCCTCTCTCTTTTATTCATTCATAAATCTGTGAATGCACCAAAATCCACGGGGAACACCCATACTCAACCCATGGAATGCCTTCCCAGCGCAGAGTAACGCAGGGCTGAGACTTGCCGTGCCTTGTATTATTATTGACTTACCAAGCACTGCAGGCCATGAAAGGTGGGTGTCCGTGGCGTGGTGAATCTGACTTCGGGATTGCGTTGCCCTTGTGATATCCTGTGTGACGCAAGGGCAACGCAATCCCTTGATGAATCTAGCCATACATTTTTACCTTTGATGCATTTCTGAAAATTACGGTACAAAAGGGGGGTGGTGATGGACAGAGCATCTGAACCAATCAAACACTCACTCCCAGTCAAAAGATCTGGGTTTAATCCATCACCGTTCTTTAGCCCACTCTGCCACCCCAGTTCAGACATGGCCATATGCAAATCAGTCTGACCCTGTGCCTCATGGGAACAGTCCAGCCCGAACTGCCAAGCCATGCCTTCCCTGGACCGGAAACAAGCTTCCTAGGACCAGTTTCTGGCATTACAGCCGTCTTCAGCCCGGCTTGCTTGAATCCAGTGGCAAAGTGAGCAAGGGACTCACGTCTGAGCATACCCTGCCACACTTATGGCGGCCAAAAGCGGTACAAAAGGTGGTGGTGATGGACGGAGCATCTGAACCAATCAAACACTCACCCCCAGTCAACAGATCTGGGTTTAATCCATCACCGTTCTTTTGCTCACCGTGCCACCCCAGTTCAGACATGGCCATATGCAAATCAGTCTGACCCTGTGCCTCATGGGAACAGTCCAGCCCGAACGGCCAAAGCCATGTCTTCCCTGGATCGGAAACAAGCTGAAAATTACAGCACACTTGAAAACTCCATATTTTGCTTTTTGTTACTTGCTAGTGCAACATTGACATAAGCCGGACGCGCTATCCAATGGCACCAATCATAGAGTCTCAATGGAGTGGACCCCCAAAATACACAGACTTTAAACATTTTATAATGCTTTAGCCATATAAGAGTTATAAGGCTGTCCCCAGTAAGACCTAAAAGTTCTTTCTGCACACATTTCTTGTTAGGGAGTCAGTTATTAGTCTGAATGTGAACTGAAGCCACGTGAAGCTCAAATAACCAACAATCCTTGACTTTAGGACTCTCGGCACCACCGGTGTGTATGAGTGTGAGCGTCTGCAGTGCCAGGTCAAAGGCAACCTGTTGTCTCCATAGGTGGACCTACAGTGACAGGCCTAGGAGGGGAGTGGAGTGAACGGAGACCGCCTTTGCAGGAACAGGAAGGAATGTCCAGGGTGGGACTGGGACAGAAAATAGACCCAGGCAACAAAATAAAAATAAAAGTGGCCCCTAGTGACTTAGCTAGCTAAACATGTGGCCCTTGTTTGCAAATTGGGACAGTTTTGAACTTGTAATGACACAATATACAAGTGGTTTGTGAGATATGGAAGACTGCATGGATTTGAGCTTGCTACAGGCAATGTTTGTTTTAATATCAGGGAAATGAACAGCAAAAACTGGGCCAGCGGACCATAAAAAAGATCCCCCAGTTGTGCATGGAATAAAGTGAGACTGATGTGGAGGAGTAGCCCCCCACCTTATGTGTGGTTGCAGGAGGGAAGTTCCCTCTTCTGAGTCCATTCTCGGGGAAGAACGACAAGCTCCCACCAGGGGGGGGGCGTGTCGCGTGGGTGGTTTCCACCATCCTTTGCTCTTCTGAAGCATGTCTTGTCTCTTGATGCTAGGCCATGGAAAGCCCCTCCGGCAGGATGTGTACAGGAAGCTGTGGTCTGTGTGTGCAGAAACACAGACAGCTGCTCGCTACTAAACATGCACTTAAAATACATTTGCTACTCCCACTTATGGTGAACAAAGAAGATGAAGGCGCAAATTGGCAATTCTTGTAGCATTTGGGCTCACATCACCCAACATAACTCAGCATCCCAAACAACCCAGTGAGGGGACCACCAGCCCACTTTCTCGGTATGAACATGATGAGAGCTGTCTCAAACATGACTGTGGGATGTATGACGTTACACCGCAGGCTATTACAACGCCTGCCTTTACAACGCGGTTTTTACATCGCATACCATTACAACGCATAGCGTTTTTGGGTGTTGGATAGTGAATAGTTTAATTTACTATTCCAACTCCAGTCCCCGTGGACACTAGGAAAGGTTATTGGATAGTAAATTAACCTATTCCCTATCCTAGAGCGCCCCCAGAGCAATGCGTTGTAATAGTTTGCGTTGTAATGACCGCGTTGTAATGGTAGTGCATTGTAAAAGTTTCATTGTAAGTGATGTTTACCATGACTGTGAACCCCCAGACTCAGCAGTCCAGAGTTACCCGGAGACTAGTAGGTTTACGTCACAGGAGGTGAGGTCTAGGTCTGAACCAGTGGGACAATAAACTCCACCCCAGGGGTGAGTCTTGAGGTAGGGAGCACCACTTGCCAGGTATGTAATGACCTGGCTCACCTTGGACACTTCCAGGTGCCTGGATTGCACCCCCTCCCCCCCCAAGTCCTCCACATTGAATTTTGTCATTTGAATTTATAAAAGGGCATTAAACTAGAAGGCATCAAAGCACAGAACCGGATAAGAATCGCCGGGGTGGGGGGTTGGGGAATCTAAACAGAGGAAGGCAAGAATGGCCAGGCAACTAAAAAGAAAACCTAACAAGAAATTAACCAAGGGCCCGATTCACAAAAGTAATCTGAAGCAAAATCCTAACTTCATGACTTTCGGTATTCACAGAAGACATTTAGGAGTAGTAAAGTTAGGATTTTGTCTCAGTTAAACTAAAGTTTTGGTCTTAAGTTAAACTTAAGACAAACTTAAGTTTAAGTGAGACAAAATCCTAGTTGTAAAGTTAGGATTTTGTCTCAGATCGCTTTTGTGAATCAGGCTCCAAGTTTTCACCTGCCTCTGGAAAATCAAGTTCGAGTTTAGCTCCTGATTTGTTCAGGGAGGGAATTCCACAACCTGGCAGCTGCCACCCTGGAAGCTCACCCCCCATCTATCTTTCCTGCACCCAGTGCATTAGAAGAGCCTTCTCTTGCCCATTCATACTGAGGCCTCTTCAGCATCTCCCACCACAGCTCAGATCTTGCTGTCCCCTACTGAGGGTTCAACAGATGTTTTGAATCCCTACATAAGGCAGTCCTCATGGGGCACCATCTTGCTTGTGACACCAGTGCCTTAAGAGAAGGGCGCGTCACAATGCCTGTGTTGGTATGAGAAACAAACTTTACAACGCAACTTTTACAACGCACTACCATTACAACGAAACTTTTACAAAGCAACATCCATTACATCGCATGCCATTACAACGCAACCATTACCTCGCATGACACTACAATGCATACCACTACAACGCATGTCATTACAACGCATACCATTACAACGCATAACATTACAAGGCATAGTACCCTTACACTATCCAACACTTACCCTACTGGTGCACCCCCTGGAGTTAGAATAGTAATTTTTACCCCTACACTATCCAATACTTACCATACATGCAATGTAATGTTATGCGTTTTAATGGTATGCGTTGTAAAGGAAGTATGCGTTGTAATGGAATGCGCTGTAAAGGTAGTTTTGAAAATTTGTTGTAATGGCATGCGTTGTAATGGAATGCGTTGCAATGGATGTTGTGTTGTAAAAAATGCTTTGTAAAGGTATGCGTTGTAAAAGTATGTGTTGTAACGTCATACATCCGTTGGTTCACCATGTGGTGTACACCCGGCTGCACTGCACACATAAGCGCTTGGTGACTGGTTACCATCTAAGAGGAAAGCACAGTGGTCTTACCCTGGGATTTGCACAAAAGCAACACATAATTTCAGCCTGTCCTGAATAAAGGCTAACCTCTTAAGAGTTTGAATTACTCTCTGATTTCCTCCCAATATATCTATTCTACTCTCACGAGCACACTTTCTTTTCCACACTCCCCCTGGAGCAACCCTCTTTTTCTGTTTTGAAGCATTCTCTATAGTGATCTGTTATAATACCTGTGGAATTAAACAGTCACTTTTTGAGGTATTTATGGTGCTTGTGTGTCATTTTGAGGATACACTTAATTAAACTGGAAATAACTAGGATACATTTATGATGCAATTTGATTTCTATGTGTACCACGTTTATAGATTTAGACTCAATTAATGCTTTCCCAAGGAAAATAGTCCAGGACCATTGTTTCCTATACCTGCTTAGAACATAAGCATTCATGGATCAAGTATTTTCATTGTTGCTTCGTACTCATTTTACCAACCTTGGAAGGATAAAAGGCTGAGTGGACACGCTGAGATTTGAACCTGTGACCATGATGCAAGTGAGGATACCAGTAGGGACCGTTGATACTCATTTTACTAACCTTGGAAGGATTAAAGGCTGAGTGGACACGCTGAGATTTCAACCTGTGACCGTGAGGCAAGTGAGGATACCAGTAGGGACCATTGATACTCATTTTATCAACCTCGGAAGGATGAAAGATTGAGTGGAGCTGCTGAGATTTGTACCTGGAACACGTGCATTAGACGCTGAGACGCGACCTTCATGACATCAGCTGCCCGATAGAAATGACCGGATTAGAAACTTGGCAACAGGAACTCCCCTGAGAAATGGACGTTGATGGTGTCTGACTCTCTCTCTGGGAGAACAGGAGGCGCTGATTGGCTTGAGCTCGGTTCTGGACTATGCTTCAGGAAAAGGGATTGGCAGCAGATGTCTGGTCAGCTTCCTGGGGCCGGGAGCACAGCCCTGCTGCATGCACCAGGGGTGTGTGGGAGGCTGTGGTTCTCTGGTGGAAACTTTCATGCTAAGTACACTCTATGACACAAGGCCTCGTAGATACTGCTGACCTGAGACTGTGCGGCCTGGAAGTAGCTGCTTTTCTTGCCCACCAGCCCTTCCATGGCCACGGTACCGACTATTAAGCGGGCTCGCATTGGGGGTCGCTCTTTTAGATATCTGGTGCCCCGATCTTGGAATGCACTACCTTTGTCTCTAAGGAAGACTGAGAACTTGCTATCATTCAGAAAGGATCTCAAAACGTGGTTGTTCGGCCAATAATTCCACCTCCTTTCCTTGTTCTGTGCCTTTTGTCAGGTCTGAAAGCGCCGGGACACTCTGTTCGAGTAGCTGAGCGCTCTACAAAACACCGGGTAACAGAACATAACATAACTAAAGGCTGTGTCAGTAGCCATATGACTCCTTTGGTGCCTGTCAGAGTCCCTCACGCTTGTGCAGACTCACAGTAAAGAGGCCAAATGAGACCTCTCACACTCCTTGGCTCTCCAGACAAAAAGGGTGTCCAGTGGGTGGGTCTAAAGGTGATTGACATTCCAAACAAACCAATACCTGAAGGGGGCTAGCCCATTACCCATGCTATGAATGTAGCCTGTGGGCTAACCCACCATCATTTGACTGACACTTCAACAGAGCAAATGATTATCTACTATTTCATTTCTTCTTCTAATTATTATTAGTTAAAACGTTTCATTTTAGGTCTTGCGTAGACAGTGCCTGCACTGTCTCTTCGAGGCATTTTGTTTAGTGTTAGTGGGATTGGAGCTTTCCCATTACTTACCAAAAGTGGGCTTCAAACCCACTCTCAATTACTTACTTCCTGCTGTCAGTTCTGCGGTCGCCACTTCTCTCTTCTTGCATGTGACCCACCCCAAGAGCATGGCCAAGTCCTTGTGTCCTTATACTGTTCACACTTTTGGGACTTATTTTTTCTTTTTGTTGAGCCTCCTTCCAGAGTGCATCTTTCCCAGCTGGTGCTGTCCTTTGCTTGTTGTTTTAGACTGTCCAGCTTGACTTTCTCTCTCCCCTGAAGTAGTAGCTATCTGTAAACAGGCCTTTAACTCCTTCGATTCTGATGACGGAACCGCTCCGTCATCAGCTGCGGTGGCGCTGTGCTGATGACGGAGCGGTTCCGTCATGGCCCGCTCGCTGCGCCTGCGTGGCGCGGATTCTGCGCCTGTGCTGGGCGTTCCATTGAGAGGGCGGGGCCATGATGTAACCGCTCCGTCATGAGCACAGCTCAACCAAGGCTGGTGACGGAGCGGTTCCGTCACCAGCATGGGCGCGCCGCGCGGCCGCCCCGCCCCCTTAGCGCTGCGGCGGAATAGCCGCCGCAGCTAAGGTGTTAAATCTTGCTCTTATCTTGTCTCCTTTGCTGTGCATTCAAAGACAGAGGTCACATGTCAGGCTTCGTATTCCGAGGGAGCTTGGTGTTTACTTTTCTTTCATTGACTTCAAAGTGAGAGAATTTATGTGACAACCCATCCTGTAGACTACCCATGCGAGCAGACAGGCTGTAGGACGTTATCTTTTCTAGCACACAACAAAAATGAACTGTGCTGATATTTCCGAATACATTAGAATGAGAACAGTAGAAATGAATCGCTTTTTTTTAAGTGTGGTGGAAACAAATATTTTAATACGATCAAAACAAATCAATACTCTATCTGATGACTTTACCACACATTATCATTTGGGCGCAGTAAAACTGCTTGTCTGTGCAAATGTAATGATCATTTTCAATTGGAAATGTGTTGTCTTTATTTTGCAGTCCACTACAACACCATACCTACTTCACACTACACCAGCCCACTTCACAGTACACCACTCGACACCACTTCACTCTACAACACTCTGCTCCACGCTACCCTCTTCCACTCAGGGCCGTGCCACTCCACTGTAAGACACTTACGACATGCCTCTACTCTACACCACTCCACTCCACACCACTCCACTCTACCCAACTTTATACTATCCCACTCCAATCTACCCCAAGCCTACCTACCCCACTCTACTTCACTCCAATCTCCCCCACTCCACTGCAATCTACCATTCCAAACTACCACACTCTAATCCATCCAATCTACTCCACTCCGCTCTAATCCACTCCAGTCTACCCTACTCCACTCTACCCTACTGCAATCCACCAAATCTACCCCACTTCACTGTACCCTACTCCAATCCACCCAATATACTCCACTCCAATCTAACCCATTTCATTCTAGCCCAATCTACCACACTCCACTCTACCCCACTCCACGTCACTTCAATCTATCCCACTCCACCTCAATCTAACCCACTCAGTCTAGCCCAAACTACTCCACTCCAATCTACCCCACTCCACTGCAATCTACCACACTCAAACCCATCCACTCCAATGTACCCACTCTACTCTACCCCACTCTAATCCACTCCAGTCTACTCTACTCCACTCTACCCTACTGCAATCCATCCAATCTACTCCACTCCAATATAACCCAATCCACTCTATTCCAATCTACCACACTCCACGCTACCCCACACCAATTCACTTCAATCTATCCCACTCTGATCTACTCCACTCCAATCTAAGCCACTCCACTCCAATCTACCCTACTTCAGTCTAGCCCAAACGACTCCACTCCAATCTACTTCACTCCAATCTATTAGACTCCAATCTACTCCAACCTACCCTCTCAAACTTCACGTTAATCTACCACACTTTGAAATGCCCCACTCCTTTCTATCCCATTCCAATCTACCCCACTCCACCCCACCCCAATCTACCCCACTTAATTCCAATCTACCTAACTCTATACCTCATAATCTACTTTGTGCCTCAGTCCACTCCAATCTACCCCAATCCACTTGTACCTACCCCACTCCATGCAAACCTACCCTATTTTATTCCTACCATACTCCAAGTACCCCACTTCAATCTACCCCACTCTACCCTACCCAACTTAACTCCAATTTACCCCAATCCACCACACTCCACTCTTCATCAGTCCATCCCATTCCAATCTACCCCAATATACCTAACTTCACTCTACCCCAATATACTCTGATCTACTGCACTCCTATCTACTGCAATCCACCTAAATCTACTATTATCTACCCCAATCCACCCAAATGTACCCCACTCCAATCCACCCACCTCATTTCTCTCCAATCTACCCCACTTTGCTCCAATGTACCCCCTTGATTCCAATCTACTCCCATTTTCTCCACTCAATCTGTCCCATTCAACACCACTACATTATGCCCCACTCCAGTCGAACTCACTCTACCACAATCTACCCCACTACAAAATGCCCCACTCTAAACCAATCTACCCCACTCCATGCTACCCCAGTCTACCCCACTCCATGCTACCCCAGTCTACCCCACTCCATGCTACTCTGTTTCTACTCTACCCTAATCTACCCTACTCCAATCTACCCCACCCCACACCATGCCACTAATGTTTAGCCAAACACGTAGCAAGAAATAGCCCAAACCTTGGTAACAGTTTTTTCTGTGTTTGCAGAACTGGAAATGGCAAACAAAGTGGAACAGCTGGAGCAGGTAAGTGTCGAGTACAGATGTGTGTCTGTGTCAGATGTTGCTGTGAAAGTTATCTTCATTTTATGAGCGACCAGAGCCTCCTCTGTGCCCCTGTTTGAAGGTACTGGGTCCTGACACTCATGGATAAGGATCAGTACTTTATTTGCATCACCACACTTTGACCACGAAAGGCAGAAAAGGGGGAAAGAATGAGGAGCAGAAATGAAAAAAAAACAGTAAAAGGGAACAAAAAAGGAGGAAGAAAATAATAGGAAAACAATGACAAACCCATAAAGGGAATAAAAACAACCTGCAAGAGTATGAGTAAGAAACAGGAAGTGTAGGGTGGTGGGAGAAAGTGGCATAAGGTGGACTCAAATGTTGGCTGTCTTGGAATCTGGAAACCCAGCCAATCAGCGGAATATAAACTTTGGGCCTTGGCCTGTTCTTGCTAATAAAGATCTATTTACATTTGTCTTAATATAAATTTCAAGTAGATAAATTCAATCCTGAGATTGCATTGATCACTCTAAAGTTGGTGCACACAGAAACATGTCAGGTTGGGTCCCAGTGTAGTGTGGCGTTGTTCCCTGAGGGCTGAGTTCTGCCAGATGTTCAGGATGCAAATAATTCTTATTAAGATTAAACTATAAACATTTATTTTATCTGGATATCTGAAAAACTTGGCTTTTGTCCGGCCCTTTTCGACTCACTTTGGACACCCCTTACAAGAAACCATAAGTATCTCTTCAGGATTAGCAGGGTGGTAAGTGCATGTCATGGGTGGGTGCATAAATGAGAGAAAAGACAGAAGCGGAGACCAGGTACCTTCGCTCCTGCAAGGGGTGGGGGTGGTCAGGGGAGAGGGGTGAATGATCTCTTGTCTTCCAAGCCTCTCTAAAGCTCTTCCTCTGCATCCTGTCTAGAGCTGTTATCTGTCAGTCATGGTGCCCAGTCTGTAAAAGAGATCAGTGACTGTCCTTAGCATTCCAGTACTCTAAGGTGGGGCCTTCTTTCCTTTATTGGATGTGACATGGTGGGTGAGAATGATTTTGGAGTGACTGTTAATAAAGTCAAGATTTGGTCCCCACCAGATGTGCAGTGATCCCCAGGGAAAGTCTAAAGTCTGGTCCTGCAGGCCAGTGACCCCATGGTTGTATTGGTCCATTTTTAATGGTGGCCAGCCCTGTGAGCAGACACCAGGAGAGGAGGCAATGCTGGCGCCATATTGGTAAGGTAAACAATGGCTTATCAGAAAATATTCTGGAAACCGGAGGACGTCTGTGAAGTCAAGAGGCTCACGTTGCTGCTTGTTCTATATTTGTCTGACCAGGACGTCCTGGTGCCCTTACCTGCACAGGTGCATACTAACATTGGAGTTGTATGAAGTGCAGGGTGGACCAGCGTCAGACTGGCCTAGAGTGTAATCAGGTGGTGCCCAATGGGCTGGTCTGACAGGTCAGTGTGTGGGCTGTTTTTTTTAGCAGTTTGAGGGCCTGTTTTATGGCCAGATGGGCTGGATTTTACTAATCATTTCCTTAAGTTTAACACAAACATTGGGGCCAATTCACAGAACTAACTTACAACAAAATCCTAAACTTACTACCATTTTGGTATTCACAGAAGACATTTACTCATTTTGGTATTCACAGAAGGCACTTACTCATTTCGGTATTCACAGAAGGCACTTACTCAATTTGGTATTCACAGAAGGCACTTACTCATTTCGGTATTCACAGAAGTTAGGAGTCCTAACTTTAGGACTCCTAAATGCCTTCTGTGAATACCGAAAGTCTTAAAGTTTGGATTTTTTCGCAGTTTAGGAGTAGCAAAGTTAGGACTCCTAGCTTCTGTGAATACCGAAATGAGTAAGTGCCTTCTGTGAATACTAAAATGAGCAAGTACCTTCTGTGAATACCAAAATGGTAGTAAGTTTAGGATTTTGTCTTAAGTTAGTTCTGTGAATCGGGCCCATTGTCTACAAAAAACACAACTGCATGCCGTCTCCCATAATACCCATACAGCGTGTCTTTTCAAGTTCAAAACTATCCTTATTTGGAAACATGGCCACTTATTTAGCTATCTGGTTCAATAATCGGGGTCCCTTTTGTTCTGGTGCCGGGCCTATTTTCTGTCCCAGTCCAACCCTGGGTTAAACTCATCTGTGTTCACCTTGGCTTTTCTTCACACAATGGCCCATGCTGATCCTACCTGAGATTCTGTTAGACTCAGTTCTTGCTGTGCTTTGATGCCTGTATCCTTGGCTGTAGATTCACTGCCCCTGTGTTTACTTTCAACAGCTGGAACGGCTGAAGGAACACCTTCTTCAGGGGAAATCTCCTGAGGCGTCCTACGCGATCCAGGACTTGTCGCCGTCACATCCCAAAAAACGAGGTGGGTGCTGTCGTGAAGGCGTCTCAGCTCTAGACCAAGGCGCGAAGGGTCGCCATGTACCACTGCTTATGCACAATCCTTCTTTGGTGGTGAGATGTTTAGTCGAGCCGGTCACTAGTAACATGTGATGGAGCGTGCACGTCCACCTAGGGTCACAGATCTCACCCGCACACTCCCGGATCCCTGTGCACCTGAAGCTTAGAGAACAACTGTTTTCAAAATAGTGACTCCAGGAACTTCATGGTAAAGATGCCCCTCATCCTGCCTCAGGTGTAGGAGTGGTAGATGTTGGGGCTTCTTCTGAGTGTGAGAGCTTTGCAGGTGGTTCACAGACCCACACAAGAGTGGAGCTGCCTGTTGAGACATCCAGAGATCTATTAACTAGCCAAGGTTTGTAAGCAGCCAGATGTCCAGCCAGCTCACAGGGCAATCGCTCCTGGTAGAGGACTGACTCTAACCCAGCTCTACCAACCTTTCAAGCAGCCTGTAGATACATCATTGCACAGCTCACTGTCAGGGACTTTAACTCTTAGCTGCAAAGACGAGTCCCCACATTTTTCTCTCCTCATCCTTGCACTCTCTGCTCTGTCTGCTTCTCTTCTCACTTGGTGTGTCAGGGCTTGCACACTCCTGTCTTGCTTCTTAACTCTCTAAGGCTAGCTTCTCCATCTTAAGACACATTATATTAATCAGTCAACCCTCTTCTCTGCCCTTTGTCAGGCAGGTTGCTGGGGGTTGCTTCTGGCAGTAATTGCAGAGTAACTTGTTTCCTCTAAATGTGCAGGTATTTTGCTAGTTATTGGGTTTGCAGGGGAGATACTATGGGTCCAGGCTTTTCTTCCCTATACCCACCTTCATGGTGGCAACTCTGAGATCTGCTTTTGTTTCAATGTCTTGCACTGGAACCCTCCAGGGCAGTCCCACCCCTCCAGCATTTTGTTGCACCTCCCCCCTCTTCAATCTACACCAGAAAAAAAATTGGGAGGGGTTAAACTGGGGTAGCAGAAAGTTCCAAAAAGGGTGGAAAAAGAGGTTAGGATGGTTTTGAATTTGCCCTGGAGCACAATTCATATTAAGAGCTAAAAATACTTTCTGGTGCAAACATAACTCATGGTGCAATATCAGCAGACGTGCAGAAGGTCCTTTAGGAGCACAGATGGGTCGCCACTGTAATATATATGCTGTGGAATTTCTTGAGATTTGAGCTGTGCACACGACTAGTGATCAGTAACATTACAAATGCAGCTGTTGGTGAGCCTGGCCACCTTGTTGAAAGGTCAACTTTAAGTTAACAAGAAAAGGAACCATTTCATTATGCAAGGCAACACAACCCTCCACAGCTCATCTTGGAGAGCTCTCTACATCTCTTGCTAAAGTGATTTAAATATAAACACATGTTGCTCATGTGGCTCTAGCCTAAGAAGGACTACTTGATGCTACATCACCCACATGGGAACACAACTCAGACACTGTAAACACCCACATACTAGCATAGCCTTGATGGGCAAACAATGGTGAATCCTTTAAAACATGTGAAAGCCAATGGCTGAAGAGGGTTGACTCAATTTCGTATTGTAATATTTAGAGCACTTGAATAAATGAAGTCTTCTAGACAGCCCCAGAAGCCAGACCTAAAACATTCTAAGGAGAGGACATGCCTTGCACCATCAGTAACTTTTGCTTCTGCTCTTGCTTTGCAGCCTGCTTCTGGAAGTACTGCGTCTGAAGATCCCCCAATCTGCACAGATGAATCTCCACCCAAGAAGACCGCGCTTTTCGTGTGTGCGATGATTGTATCCATAGCTGACATCAACATAAAGGCGGATAGCTGCAACGTTATTTTTGTAAATCATCTGTGATGTCTTTTGATTTCCTTTGTGACTGTGTGAGTGACAGAGTGAACATTTAGGGACCACCACGGGTCACTTTCAGAAGTGGTCTTGTCTTTGGTCCAAAGTGTGCTTTCAAGACCATTGAGTCACAAGGAGGAACACCTAGTGGGACATTTTGGGGCAGATTTACAAGCCCCTTGCGCCACGTTTACGCCGCCTTGCGTGACGCAACAGCGGCGTAAACGTGGCGCATCCCTGCGAGGCATTTACAACGTGACACATTTAGGGAGCTGCGTCACGTTATAAAGTCTAGCGCCACAATGGGGGCGTTCCCACGCAGGGTGGGCGTTCCGGCGCCTGTGCGCCTCATAAAAGTGCCTCCGTAAAATCTACAAGATTTCACGCAGGCACTTCCGCGACACTGCTAAGTCAATTCCTTACGCCTGCTTGAAGCAGGCGTAAGTATTGACGCAGCATGTTATGTATTGGGCGGCCGTGAGCATTTCTGGAGTTGCGTCGCACTTGCGACGTGACTCGAGCGATGCGCCACCCTTACGTCATGAGATGCGTCACGCATCTGCCTACCCTTGCGCCATGGCGTGCAGCATTGTAAATGCGGCGCATCTGCCGTGACGCAAGGGTAGTTTTGCATGACACATTTGTTCTGGCGCATCTCTGCTGATATGCAGAGATGCGCCAGAACTCGTAAATATGCCCCTTTGTGTCTCTATAGGGACTCACCCTATCTAGACCGGACACGGGTATGTTCATACTGATCCTCAGTCAGTGGCGGCTGCCAGTTATGCAGAGTGGTGAGGCAGGCAAATGGATGGTGGGTGCAAACACAGGTAAAACTAGATTAAACAAATTCTTGTGTTAAAGTTAAAATGTTTAACTTTAAAATGGTAATGTAATGCGTGACGGTGATTTAGGGCATACACACACACACTCAATACAAAAAAAAGAAAATAAAGTCACGTACCTTGCTGCAGGTCTTTTTTCCGTCCCTGTCATCTTCTCTCCTCCAGCGTGGGCCAGCCAACTCCCCTAACCAATCCTGGTGCTGCTGTCATGCTGTCAGCATGAGAGAAATGCCAGGATTGGATGAAGCAGGCTCTTTCAGATGTCCTAAGGGCACTGGAGGCATGTGCTTGCTCTTAATGCAGCAGTCCAAGACAGCTGGATTGAGATGATTAAAGTGCACAGGTCTGGCTAGTCGTTGCAAGACAGCTGGCCAAGGAGACATGTTCGGCAGTTAGGGCTGGACTGTTCCCATGAGGATCAGGGTCAAGACTGATTTGCATATAGCTGGGTCTCAACTGAGGTGGTGAAGTGAGCTAAAGAATGATGAAGGATTCAACCCAGATCTGTGACTGGGGTGAGTGTCTGAAAAGTTTCAGCGCTCCGTCCATCATCTCCTTGTGATTGCTAGGTTTGCCCTAAGTTGGCAGGGCATGTCCAGACGTGGGTCCCAGGCTCACTTTGCCACTGGATTCAAGCTAGCCTGGCTGATGAAGGGTGTTACCCAGAAACCGGTCCCAGGATGCCTGTCTCCGGTTCAGGGAAGACCTGGTTTGGCAGTTAGGGCTGGACTGTTCCCATGAGGCACTGGGTCAAGACTGATTTGTATATGGCCAGGTCTGAACTGAGGTGGCAAAGTGAAATAAAGAACGATGATGAATAGAACCCAGATCTGTGACTGGGGGTGAGTGTCTGAAAAATGTCAGTGCTCCGTCCATCATCTCCTTCTTTTTTCTTCATTTTATAAAAACAGCTGTTCTCCGGTGGCGCAGAACATGGTTGCACATTCTAGTTGTGATCCTGGACCACTGTCCATAATATGGACCCTGGATTGGTACAATCTTCGATCTAGAATAGGTTGGCATTGATTTAACAACTGCCCTTACCACTGGACAACTGGATTTGATTACAGATGTTAACTGAATGAATTACTCACATCTGATGTGTCACAACCTGGTATTTAGAAAAGGTAAGGTCTATGTGTAGGTGAGCTATTCCAATCTAGCACGAATAAACGGAGGTCTATAAATGCCGGGATTCGTGTGAGACCCGTGTTTACTGCGACCCACTGCTAGATCAGTGCCTGCCACCACTCTTCACAAAGACTAAGGGTCTGATGACGATCTCGGCGGAGGGTTACTCTGTCATAACGGTGACGGATATCCTATCTGCCGAAATATAAATCTCATAGGATATCAGGTCCTAAGTCTTTTGATTTCAGGATGATCCAGGGAATTTGTTATAGTTCTGTCTCCTGACTGTCCTTCTCTGCCTGAGAGGAAGGGTCAGCAACCTTCTCAGGGGTACACCGCCTCTCTATGCTCGCTTTATACCTCTATGCCAATTCTGTCTCTTGGATGAGGGGCCATTTTCTTCACCAGGTACAGAACCACTGTCTCCCATCTTACTCCTCTGCTCTCAGAGTCCTGCTTGAGCTCGGGCAGTTGTGGTGGGCTTCGATTGCTTTGGCACCCTTCTGGGTGAAACTGGGGCAGACCTTTCAAAAGAGGATTCCCCTCTAAAGCCTTGTGAGGCAAAGCTTCCCCAGGAACTAGAGTATGAAACATCTTCACCTCTGGTCATACATCGCAGGTGAGCAGGTTGGGTAGCTGATGAAACCCGCACAGTAATCCGCTGACACTGCAACACGTGTGCTCTGTTCCACCACAAACACAGCAGAGTCCAACAAACACACCTCAGCAGCTGCAACAATACCGAAAACTAGGCACAGTGCCAGGTCTACATCTCAGCACCCAATGCCACCAACGCAATCCAATGCCGGGTGGGTTGTGGGTCCTGTGCTATCAGTCACACTGTGTGTACAACAACTGAAGGCTGGGAGAAGAGAACCTGCATGAGAGCTGGGGCAGTTGTAGTGTGGGACTGTAGGAGTTTGGGTGCAAGTGTGTGAGCTGGGTGTGGAAGCAGATAGAGCCAAGGAGACCAGAGGTCAGAGGTCAGAGAGGGAAAAGACCAATGTGAATGCCTAACCAGCTTTTGGGATGTGCGTGAGAGTATGTGGGATGGTTTGGGTGTGAATATATTCATGGGTGTGTGTATGTGGTTGTGTAAGGTTGGTGTGAGGGCTCACTCTGGCAGGCAGTGTTCCTTTATGGCCTCAATCTCTGCCTAAAACTCCTCCATTAGCAGTTTGTATCCGCAAGCCAGGTAAGAGCTAGTCTCTGACACCATGGTGGTCATTCATACCATACGTGTGGCAGCCAGTTGAATCTTAGTGGCTGCGCATAATGCTGATCCCGTGACCGATTGCCTCCGCCCTTGCTGTGATGGCGTCTTCTCCATGGCACAGTGGTGGCCACACCCGCCATCTTGGTGTCAATCCATGTCATATTCTGACTTCCTTGACCTTATGGTTTCCAGCAATGAGGGTTGTGAGCATTATTTGGCAATTTTTTGACATCCTTGGACTGCTCGTGCCCACTCGTGGCATTATAATGGGCAGGCCCGTCACAATGGTGTCATCCATGACATAGTGGGGCATCCTTATTTAATCATGTCACCCTGGCACAATGGCGGTGGCCTTCCCTGGTTTATTGATGCCCATTTGAGAAATATTGTTGCCTCTTACGCAGTAAGTTGTGCTACCTTAGAACAGTGGGGGTCCTGCGATGAAGGTGGCCATGCAGTCCATATGGCGGGCATCTATAATGTTATGATTGTCATTCCTGTCAAGTGGCTGCACCACATGAATATTTGAGGCAGACTAATCCCCGGTGAGGTGAGTAATTGATGAAAATGACAAGTTAATAAGTTTAAATCATGCATTTACTAAAAATGCATAAAAATATTTTGAGGCATAAAAAGTTTTATTTTCAAAATAAATGCCAATGACTCAGAGTAATGGAATTACCAGTAAGTAAATGGCACATTACCTTTTCATCCACTTCCTCCTCACTCCAAGCATTAGTTTGTGGTATAAATAAAAAATGTGCATTTTGGATCACAGAAAACACATTATACGATATGTTATACCACCATGTGACATTTAACGACCATTACAGGTTACAGTCAAAAGTTCATTGCTCCCAAAAGTACTTTACAACCAAAGTCCCCAGAGTGTGTGCCCTCCCCTTGAATTCTGTAATGCTTCACAAATGTAGAGAGGACTGTCCTGGTGGCTTCAATGCACATCTCAAAGATGGAAGACCCTTGGTGTTCTGCATTGGAAGCTGCCAATGCTTCTTCTTGATGTCACCTGACTCCTTCCTGGACTAAGAAAGCCTGCTGACATATAGAAAGTTGCAACCACTAACTGTACCCATCTGCTTTAAGAGGCTATCACTGGTTTCAATCCCTTCACAGCTGGACCAACATTCACAAACAAGTTGCTTACTTTCCTGAAAGAAGAGACCCTCTAGCTTAAGACCACCCGTCTAACCTCTGGAGATCGAACAGCGTCTTCTTCAGGAGAAGTGGTCAGGACAAAAAAACAGGCAATCGACTTCTTGTGCAAAATGAAAGTGAGAATTAAATGTTGGAATAAACAACAGACTGAATTGTCTCCCCAATTTGTTAGAAATAAATCTCAGATAAGGGATTCAGCAAGACAAGGAAGTCAATTCTCATAGCTGATGTAATCACTGCAAGAAGAACAACTTCCAATTTAAGAACAGTAAAGGTGCAAAAATGAAAGGTTCAGTGGATTCACTAGAGTTTCTTAAACCAAAAGTAGACCCCAGTCTGGAACTAAGGGGCATATTACCAACAAGTAGCAATATTTATCGCTAAATAGGCTTGGAGACGATTTTTTTATCGCTGAGCATCGCCGGAATTTATCGGAGAGATAACGTGCTATTAGCAACGTTTATCTCCAAAGCGATAAATTTTCCGGCGGTAGCGGCGAAATGCGTGAATATTGCTGAGAATACAGTGATATTCACGCATTAGCGACGAAATGCTCTTAGCCATGTTATCCACTTCCCATTGGACAACATGGCTAAGAACTGGTCTGGGCAGGTGTTAGTATTTGGAGATATTCGCGCTTAGCACGAATATTTCCATCACTACGCCTGCCTTACTAATAGGCGATAGCGATGTTAGCAACTGTTTTCAGTCGCTAACAGTTTGGGTACGCCCACTTTGCATGTCATTAGCGATAAATATCGCTAACGTGCAAAGCGGGCCCCAAACCGCTCGCTATCGCCTACAAGCTGTCGCTAACATCAGTTACCGACAGCTTACTAATAGAGCGATAGAATTATCATCGCTTAGTGGCCGAAAACGGCTGCTAAAGCGGTGAAAATTCCCTATCCCCACCCTTGATAATATGCCCCTAAGTTCTCACCTGTTGGTCTTTTAGCTTAAAACTCAGTCAGCACCTTGAAAACATGTGTACTTGGATTACATAAACCATCTTAAGGTTTCTCAAAGCCGCGATAGGTACCCATTGAAGTCCATCGGTCCATCACAAGCTGCATTTTGTAGTGCGTAAAGTGGCACTAACATTAGTACGACTGACTGCAAAATGCATTGCACAGTCCTACAAGTGTTAATCTCCACCTCCTACACCCCTCCTATCTTTTCTCTGAGGAGATCTTACACATGTAAAGTTTCTGATTAGTAGTCCATTTGGGAGGGACCAGTTGAGTGGCTAGAAAATGGGAATACTTGCAACTTTTTGGGAAGAGTTTAGGTGGGAGGAAGGAGGGGTTTAGGAGGAGGGAGAAGGGGTTTAGGGCGAGAAAGACTCCCACTCATAAGGGTTAATGGTCTAAATATCGATTCCAAAATATCGAGTCACCTAAATATCGAGTCCAAAATATAGAACGGACAAAATATCGACTGGACAGAATATAGACCTCCAAAATATCGTTTTGAAGGTAAGTACTTTAATATCGTATTTAAAAATATAGACAGTCAAAATATCGAAGTACATAATATAATTGATTAAAAATATCGCCTTTTTAATAATATCACATTTTTTAAAGTGTTTTATATGTTAGTTTATGTGTGAAAAATGTATATTTATTTGTAATTTATTGTAAATAATTAATTTTGTTATTTAATTTTTGCGTAATTTAATTCTGTAGCGGGTTGTGGGTTTATAGGGGAATAGGGTGGGAAGTAATTTAATTATAATTAATTAAATATGTTAATTAATTAATTAATTGGTAATTATCTTGAATATATTGGAAATTAATTGTTAATTGGTAATTAATTAATTGTTAATTGTTAATTATTTTTTATTGTTTAATAATTATGTGAATAATATCATTTTATTTTTAGTAGTGGGTTGTGGGTTTGTAGCGGAATAGGGTGGGAAGTAATTTAATTATAATTAAGTAAACATGTTAATTAATTAATTGGTATTTATTTTGAATACATTGTCAATTAATTTTTAATTGGTAATTAATTATTTGTTAATTGATAATTTATTTTTATTAATTGATTAATTGATAATTATGTGAATAATATTATTTTATTTTTAGTAGCGGGTTGTGGGTTTATAGGGGAATAGGGTGGGAAGTAATTTAATATAATTAATTAAACATGTTAATTAATTATTTGGTATTTATTTAAAATAAATGGTTAATTAATTTTTAATTGGTAATTAATTAATTCTTAATTGGTAATTACATTTTATTAATTGATTCATTTATAATTATGTGATTTATATTAATTTATTTTCACTAGAGTGGGGATATTCAAATTTACCCCTATGCTATCCAATGCTTTCCCTACTCTTGCACTCTCTGGAGTGGGAATAGTAATTTTTACCCCTATGCTATCCAACGCTTTTCCTACTGTTGCACTCACTGGAGTGGGAATAGTAATTTTTACCCTTACGCTATCCAACGCTTTCCCTACTGTTGCACTCACTGGAGTGGGAAGAGTAATTTTTACCCCTACGCTATCCAACGCTTTCCCTACTGTTGCACTCTATGGAGTGGGAATAGTAATTTTTACCCCTACGCTATCCAACGCTTTCCCTACTGTTCCACTCTCTGGAGTGGGATTAGTAATTTTTACCCCTACTCCTTCCAACGCTTTCCCTACTGTTGCACTCTCTGGAGTGGGAATAGTATTTTTTACCCCTACGCTATCCAACGCTTTCCCTACTGTTGCACTCTCTGGAGTGGGAATTGTAATTTTTACCCCTACGCTATCCAACGCTTTCCCTACATTTGCACTCTCTGGAGTGGGAATAGTAATTTTTACCCCTACGCTATCCAACGCTTTCCCTACTGTTGCACTTACTGGAGTGGGGATAGTAATTTTTACCCCTACGATATCCAACGCCTTCCCTACTGTTGCACTCACTATCCAAGGCTTTCCCTACTGTTGCACTCGCTGGAGTGGGAATAGTAATTGGTATTTATTTTGAATAAATTGTCAATTAATTTTTAATTGGTAATTAATTAATTGTTAATTGATAATTTATTTTTATTAATTGATTAATTGATAATTATGTGAATAATATTACTTTATTTTTAGTAGCGGGTTGTGGGTTTATAGGGGAATAGGGTGGGAAGTAATTTAATATAATTAATTAAACATGTTAATTAATTAATTGGTATTTATTTGAAATAAATGGTTAATTAATTTTTAATTGGTAATTAATTAATTCTTAATTGGTAATTACATTTTATTAATTGATTAATTTATAATTATGTGATTTATATTAATTTAATTTCACTAGAGTGGGGATATTCAAATTTACCCCTATGCTATCCAACGCTTTCCCTACTCTTGCACTCTCTGGAGTGGGAATAGTAATTTTTACCCCTATGCTATCCAACGCTTTCCCTACTGTTGCACTCACTGGAGTGGGAATAGTAATATTTACCCCTACGCTATCCAACGCTTTCCCTACTGTTGCACTCTATGGAGTGGGAATAGTAATTTTTACCCCTACGCTATCCAACGCTTTCCCTACTGTTGCACTCTCTGGAGTGGGATTAGTAATTTTTACCCCTACTCCTTCCAACGCTTTCCCTACTGTTGCACTCTCTGGAGTGGGAATTGTATTTTTTACCCCTACGCTATCCAACGCTTTCCCTACTGTTGCACTCTCTGGAGTGGGAATTGTAATTTTTACCCCTACGCTATCCAACGCTTTCCCTACTGTTGCACTCTCTGGAGTGGGAATAGTAATTTTTACCCCTACGCTATCCAACGCTTTCCCTACTGTTGCACTTACTGGAGTGGGAATAGTAATTTTTACCCCTACGATATCCAACGCCTTCCCTACTGTTGCACTCCCTGGAGTGGGAATAGTAATGTTTACCCCTACGCTATCCAAGGCTTTCCCTACTGTTGCACTCACTGGAGTGGGAATAGTAATTTTTACCCCTACGCTATCCAACGCTTTCCCTGCTGTTGCACTCTCTGGAGTGGGAATAGTAATTTTTACCCCTACGCTATCCAACGCTTTCCCTACTGTTGCACGCGCTGGAGTGGGAATAGTCATTTTTACCCCTACGCTATCCAATGCTTTCCCTACTGTTGCACTCGCTGGAGTGGGAATAGTAATTTTTACCCCTACGCTATCCAACACTTTCCCTACTGTTGCACTCTCTGGAGTGGGAATAGTCATTTTTACCCCTACGCTATCCAACGCTTTCCCTACTGTTGCACTCGCTAGAGTGGGAATAGTAATTTTTACCCCTACGCTATCCAACGCTTTCCCTACTGTTGCACTTCCAGGAGTGGTAATAGTAATTTTTACCCCTACGCTATCCTACGGTAATAATATTGTGTATTTTTTATTAATATTATGTGTATATATATATATATATATATATATGTTTTAACAGATATGATTGTATTTTTTTTCTTTATAAGTTAAATTAATTATTTAATATTTTAAGGTAATTTAAGTATTTTTAAGTATATTTCAGCTATTTATTTTTAATATATTTTTTTATTTAACATTATTTTTTACAAATTCGATATTTTTACAATGTATATATTTATAAACGATATTTTGGACTCAATATTTTGGTACTTACCTGTTTGTAGATAGGAATTCGATATTTTGTCCATCGATATTTTGGCGTCGATATTTTGGGTAGTCTATATTGTGTTCGTCGATATTTAGTCAGTGATCCCTCATAAGAATAAGCCCATTGCTATTCACAAACTGCACTCCTAAAGTTACTTCAGCTAAAAATGACCCAAACCACTACTAAGTGTGCTCCTTCCATCTTAGGCCTGGAGTAAGTCCATCATCACACATGGCCAACCATTTACTCAGCATCCCTCTCTCATAGAACATAATGGAGGCAGTGACTTAAAATAAAAACTCCAAAGGTAATAAAGCTAGTCAATCAATTCATTTTGACTTTTTAAAAAATATGTATTGATATTGATTCAACTTCTAGAGCGCTTGAATGCCAGTGGTGCCTTGGCGCTTGTGTCAAAGCATCGTCTAATGAGAAGTACTGGAACGAAGGCCTACTGAATAGACGTATCCCATTGGGCCACAACTTACCAAAGTTTTAAGCTCCGTCCTAAATCTAAGCAGCTGAGGCTGGCTTCTCAGATGTTCTGAGAGATTGTTCCACAGTAGAGGAGTAGAATGGGTGAAACTTCTGCCGCCCACTTCTCTCTTTTGATTTTGTGGACGATTTCTGTTCTGGACTTAGTTGATCGTAACATCCAGTTCGGTTTGCCCTAGGCAAGATTTTTTCCAGGTACGCGGGAGCATTTCCATACAGGGTTTTATGAGTTAGGTATAGTTTTGAACTTGACTCTTTTCTTCACTGGAAGCCGGTGGAGTTCTTGAAGAGTCTTAGGGCCAGATGTAGGAGCCCTAATACCGGTCGGAAACGGCCGATTTCGGCAGTTTCCGACCGGTATCAGGGTTTTCAGATGTAGGGGGCTGAAAATTACAGAATCGGTATATTTACCGATTCGGTAAATTAACGAATCGGTAAATATACCGATTCTGTAATTCCAAATGTAGGTGGCACAGTTTACAGTGCCACAGGCCCTTAAGAGTCGGTATTTTACCACACAATCCTATTGTGTGGTAAAATACCGAATTCAGGTGTGCATGCACAGCTGTGCATGCACACCTGTGCAATGTGACACACAGACATGCCCTTAGGGCATGTATGTGTGCCACATGTCACACAAACCTGTACTTGGGGTGCTAGAGGGTGTCAAAGTGACACCCCCTGCACCCTTGCAGGATTCGGTATTTACCGATTCGGTAAATACCGAATCGGCATTGCCCATTGATTCCTATGGGCTTCAAGGCCCATAGGAATCAATGGGCAATACCGATTCGGTATTTACCGAATCGGTAAATACCGAATCTTACAGATTCGGTATTCCTGAATTCGGAATTACCTACATCTGCCCCCTTCCCATTTACAGACTCTTAAATAACGAATCGGTAAAATTCGGTATTTAAGAGTATGTAAATGGGAATTACCTACATCTAGCCCTTAGTAACTGTAATGTTTGCACACTTCTGTATTTATCTACCATGCCATTATCCTGTGTTTTTCCTCTCTACATCATGTTGTAAAGTGCTCCAATACCCTCGGGTCTGGCTAGCGCTATAGAAAACCTCTAAAATAAAAAATAAAAAAATAATAAAACTTGAATTTTGGGATATTTTCAAAAGTCTTGCGGCAGCATTTTGTAAAACGTAAAGTTTTTTTCAGTGAGCGCTGATGAATGCCAAGACAGAGGGCCTTGCAGTTATCCAGCCTTGATAGCACTAAGGCTGTGAGCACTAACGTTTGAAATTCAAAGGGAATGAAAGGAAGAATCTTCCTAATTGTATGCAGAAGAAAGAAACAGGAAGAAGTGAGCTTGTTAGTCTGAACCTTAAAGGACTTATCAGACTAAACAATTATGCCAAGATTTTTGACAGTGGAAACCAGGGTGGGGGGGCGACCGAGCATCTGAGTCCACGAGGACTGGTCCCAAGAAACCGGATTCTTGCTAGAAAGAAGGACCTCGGTTTTTGCTCAATTGCGCATGAGGCTATCGTCATCCATCCATAGGTCAATGACATAAAGCCCTGGAAACAGTGTGCCGTCTCATCGATATCATTCGTGATAGCCGCCACAATTTGTCAGTTGTCGGCATAGGCTACTGGAGCGAAGCCAAAGGATCGGATTTGTTTTGTGAGGGGGGCACATATATGTTAAACAGCGTGGGGCTCAAAGAAGACCCATCGGGAACCCAAAATTGCAGTGAAAAAGGATTGGAGACCTAGGGCCCGATGTAGGTAAATCCCATTTACCGATTTTGAAATACCGAATCTTACCGATTCGGTATTTTAAAATCGGTAAATGGGATGTAGGTCCCAACATCTGGATTCGTTACAGAATCCTTAACAATTCATTAATTACCGATTGGGTAAATACCGAATCGGTAATGCCCATTCTTTCCTATGGGCTTTGAAGCCCATAGGAATGATTAGGCATTACCGATTCGGTATTTACCCAATCGGTATTCAAGGAATTCACAAGGGTGCAGGGGGTGTCACTTTGACACCCTCTAGCACCCCCAAAACGGCCATGTGTGCAATGTGGCACACAGACATGCCCTAAGGGCACGTCTGTCTGTCACATGGCACATGTGTACATGCACAGATGTGCATGTACACAGGAATCGGTTTTTTACCATGGATTTGTATTCCATGGTAAAATACCGATTCTGTAAGCCATGTGCAGCCGGAACATAGGCTACCTACATCACATTTTCGGTAATTTTACCGAATCGTTATCATTACCGAATCGGTAAATATTACCGACTCGGTAAATTTACCTATTCGGTAATGATAACGAATCGGTAAAATTACCGAAAATGTGCCCCTACATCTCCATGGCCCTTTACCGATCGGAAACGGCCGAAAATCGGTATTTTCGGCCGATTCCGATCGGTAAAGGGCTACCTACATCGGGCCCCAAGTCCTCCAAGGCAACCGATTGCACTCTATGAGTAAGGAATGATCGAGGAAATAACAAAAAGGGGAGAGAGAGTCTAAACGAGTGGATTCGTTCTCCCTGGTTAAGTATGTATAAACAACAAGAATCCACCAATAGTTCTAAAAGTGTTCCCTACAATGGTGGGGAGCACTTAGTGTTTTTAAAATACCCCTCACACACTAAAAGGACCCTTGGTGTCATGCTTCATCATTGGGGTCTTCGCACCCCTCTACGGGATGCGGCGTGCTACGACCTACGACTACGCAGGAGCACTTATTTCAATGACTATGCGTGGTGCGTGTGAGGGTTTGATGTGAGTGAGTGGTGGGGTAATAAGGGAGTGATAACGTTAAAAAGTGCCTGGCTCGTGGGGTGGACTAAAAAATCTTTAATAGGCTGCCGGGCTGGTACTGTTAAAAAAGTGAAATGTGAGGTGTCTATGTAACGTTATGTACATCACCTCATGTATGCGTCGACATGTTTCGGAGATCAACTCCTTCTTCAGGACGGGGGTGCACAAATCCCCACCTACTCATGTTTCACTATGTAAAAATGTGGTTGATATCTACAGAAAAGTAAAAATGAAATGCTCGTGAGGGGGCACATGGATATTTTCTCCCATTGAGATCGTAGCAGACTGGAACGCCAACCCCCAACGTTAGAAGGCCCATGAGTCTCTCAACAATGATGAGACAAGTTATGCAAATAGCAGATTCTTTGGATTTTTTGATGTAGGTACATTGTAGCCTGCATTTCATTTTCACTTTTCTGTAAATATCAACCACATTTTTACATAGAGAAACGTGAGTAAGGTGGGGATTTGGGCACCCCCGTCCTGAAGAAGGAGTTGATCTCCGAAACATGTCGACGCACACAAGAGGTGATGTACATAACGTTACATAGACACCTCGCGTTTCACTTTTATCATAGTACCAGCCCGGGGGCCTATTAAAGATTTTTTAGTCCACCCCACGAACCAGGCACTTTTTAACTTTATCACTCACTTATTACCCCACCACTCACTCACATCAAACCCTCACATGCACCACGCATAGTCATTGAAATAAGTGCTCCCGCGTAGTCGTAGGTCGTAGCACGCTGCATCCCGTAGAGGGGTGCGAAGACCCCAATGATGAAGCATGACACCAAGGGTCCTTTTGGTGTGTGAGGGGTATTTTAAAAACACTAAGTGCTTCCCACCATTGTAGGGAACACTTTTAGAACTATTGGTGGATTCTTGTTGTTTATACATAAGGAATGATCGAATCAGCTCCAGGGCTGACCCTTCGATTCCTATTTCCGCCAGGCGATCTATCAGAACCTTGTGAAAAACAGTGTCGAAGGCTGCCGATAGATCAAGCATGATCATTGCAGCCTTCCCTCCACTTTCTAAAACGCTTCTCAGTTCTTCTGAAGCCACAACCATCACTGACTCCGTGCTATGATTCAACTTAAATACGAATTGTGCTGAATCTAGGATCCCGTTCTCCTCTACAAGTTAGTATAGTGCCAGATTCAAGTGTTTTTCAAGGACCTTAGCTGGGAATGAAAACCTGGAGATAGGGCGATAATTCTTTGCCGCTTTATCATCCAATGATGGTTTCATCAGTGGTGGGAGAATGGAGGCTTCTTTCTATTCTGGGGGAAAAAGACCAGATTTCAGAATGGAGTTGAGTAGCAAAGTAAGGGGAGGAGTGACTAACCCAGAAATCTCATGGGAGTATTTTAGGGGGATGAGGATCAGGAGACGCCCCCGATTTAAGTTGACAATGAACACAGCTACTCTGTCCTCCATAAGCAAGGGAAACTTGTTCAGGGTCAATTTGTCTGAGGCAGAGCTATGTGGTTCCTCAGGCAGGGGTGAGGGTCTAATATTTATATTAAATTTTCCATGGATTTTCTCCACTTTTTAAAAAAGAAATCCTCCAGTTGATCACAGAGCAGCTGACACGGAGCCATGGGGCGGGAGAAGGATCGGCTAGAGAGAATCTCCACTATTTAAAGAGTTCTCTTGGAGAATTATTAACTGATTAGATTTTTGCAGAGAAGTTTTTTGACTTTTCAATCGCAATCAAATGTTTAAATTCTTGAATAAATTTGTTGTATCTGACCTTTTTTTTCCCACCTAAAGTGTTTCCTCCACAATTCTTCTTGCCTTCTGCATTTTAGTTTTAATTCCTTGAGTTGGGAGGAAAACCAGGGGGAGGAGGGTCTACTTCTGTAGTTTTTAACAATTTTGACTGGGTGCGAGCTTGGTTACTTTGGCTTGTAGCCACGCAGTGTAAGATGCCACTGTTGGGGTGGCATTTCTCAAAAATCAAGAAGGGGAGCTCTGCTATCAAGTCCATAATACAGACTTGGCTCCAAGCTTGGACTTTTTTAGCCTGCACATGCTTTTTTGTGTTTTTTTATGTGGAAGTAAGTTCTAAGATAAAGTTAATAGCTTTGTGGTCTGACCATATAACGGGAAGAATATTATCAACCTTGTGGTCTAGCGTACCAAGAACACGCCATCCAGGATGTGGCCGGCTCTGTGAGTGGAAGTGGTAACTCGTTGGCTAAGATTAAAACTCCTTAAAATGTCCAGGAAATGTTCTGTCTCTATGTTGTTGCTATCTTCTAAATTAAAATCCCCTAAAATTGTGAAGTTAGCATGCTGCATGTATGGTTCCACCATATCTCCCAGGACTTTTAGGACAGTCATTTTTGGACCTGGGGGCCTATATATCAGGAGTCCCTTACATAATAATTGATTTACTAGAGGGAGGGGGACTTCGATGTTATCTGCCAACAAATTTAGGGACATATTATCAAGATAAGGCGATACATTATCGCCGCTTTTATTGGCAGAAAACTGCTTAATAATATGCCCTTGAGAATTCCCATAGAAGTCCAGGTTAACACCATTACCTGGGCTTCTATGGGAATTCACAAGGGCCTATTATCAAGCAGATTATCGCCGCTTTATCGGCAATTTCCTGCCGTTAAAAGCAGCGATAATGTATTGCCTTGTCTTGATATTATGGCCCTTAGATCTACCTGGCTCGCCCACTTGCAGTGATCCCAGTGAAAACCCCCTGACCCTGGATACGATTACTCACCTTACAAAGCAGACGCTAAACCTCTCTGGAGGTCTCTCAGCGTCTCTCTGGAATACATTTGGGGTGCTGTTAGACCAGAGGTCCATGGAGCAGTCTTGGTGCGGACGGGCGCAGACAGGCTTGTCTTTGGCTGCACGTCCGTGATCCCGGGATCATTAAATACCGAGCCCGGGCTGAGGACTAGAACGCTAACAAAGATGGAGCCCATTGCCACCAGCCCCGGCTCTGAACATGGCCTTGGCGGTGCTGAAGTAAGCAATCCCTGCAGCCGACTAGCATGTAATGCGATGAACAAGCGGCAATGAGCAGAAAACGGTGCAAGAAGCGGGTAAAAACAATGAACTTTAAGCTGAAAAAAAACAGGGAACTTTAAAAATTACAATTCCCTGAAAATTGTTAGCAGCATCTAAAGATCAGTGAACTTCAGACATCACAGTTCTTAAAAGATTATCAGCAGCATTCAGGAACTTCGTACCCAGTCATTCACACTCTATGGTCAGTGCAATTGACTGTGTAAGTATAATTGTGTTGAAAAATAAGCGCATGTAAATGCAAAAAAATATATATTACTTTATTGAAAATATTTTGATATCCTTTTTTTCATTTAAAAATAAATGTCATTATTTTTTTATAAAGACGTTTAAATTAATTGTACCAAACTGTTTGTCATTTGTAACAAATAATAAGTAAATATAAAATATTTTATTTTGGGTCAGATTTTTTAAATACATTTTTAAAATATAAATGTAGTTTAATTATATGTAACTAATTATTTAATGTATTTAATAATGTTTCACTATATTTACATTTATTAAATATTTCATTCAAAAGTAAGTCAATCATTATATTTCTATTAATTATTTATTTAATTCAATATTAAGATGCTTTTTTATTTTTGACATGTTCTGTGATAAAAATTAAATAAAGGAATAAAATAAACATATCAATGAATATACATTACTAAATTTCACGTATGTCTAAATTTTGAAGTAGAAGTACATTCTGAAATAGTGAATAACCAAAAATAATACATTTACTACAGATTGTAAGATTACATTTATGCATATAGTATTACCCTTGTGTAAATGAACATTTGTGACCAGGCCCTCATGCCTTGGTACGGCTTGTTGGTAAAGACAAATCTATAGTATCATCAGTCCTCTTTACTGGAAACTCAACTTTTGGGGGTTATTAGGATGGCGGGCGGGCTGTGCCCGCCCGCCACCCTATTGGCTATCGGGACTGCCTGCCTAAAGGGCGGGGGTCCCGACATTGGAATTAGGATGCGCCCGCCACAGAGGCGGGCGCATTCCTCAATTTACCATTGTGGCGGGCGGTGCTCACTGCACCGCCCGCCACAATGTTAAAAAAAAAATGCACGCATTTAAATGATCGAAGCGGCAGGCACCGCATGGTGCCTGCCGCTTTGATCATGTAAATGCAGGGGGGTAACACAGGTACCCCCCGTGTGCCACCCCCCTTTGGCCTTCACTCTGGGGGCCCACAGGGGGCCCCTAGAGTGAACACCGCATGCTGGCATTGCCGCCACGGAAAGGCATTGAAAAATGCACATAGTAATATGGCGGGCGGTGTTTAACAGACACCGCCACCATATTAATCGATTTCCGCCCCGGCCGTAAGGCGACCAGGGCGGAAAATATGCGGGCGGTGTTTTTCACCGCTGCCATCCCCCACGCCATCCTAATATGGTGGGGGGGATTTGGGCTTGCGATGTCGGGCGGATTGCCTCCGCCAGGCCGGCGGTGGCCACTGCCAGCCTGACGGAGGCAATCCGCCCGACATCGTAATGGACCCCTTTGTGTCTACAGCTGAGTATGGAGTAAAATCATCAGGGTTTACTAAAGTCTTTCCTGAGATAGTCGCCAACAGAGTACACCTTTATTTGGAGCACCCGCTCAGCATTGTCCACAAATGTATTTTCAGCATAAATCTAGGTACGCAAGAGGTTGCCAGCCCATCCACTCTCCAGCGTCAAAGGCTGAATCTTCTCATGAGCGACAAGACAGGTCCTGGTTGCCCTTCACATCGAAGCGTCATCACCATTCTTGACCGACGCCATCGAGATACCCAAAACTATTATCTAAATGTCCCATACCCTTTTCCATCTCATCCCTTCTAAAATATTCCCTTTCAAAGAAGGGCAGCTTCTAGGGTAGGTGATCTGGAAGATGGGGAATCTCTTATGTGGTGTCAAAGTCTCACTCTCATAACTCCTTCTTTTGTTCTGCTTCCTGCTCAAGCTGATACATCTCTGCCTCTTTGTCCACCTTGTCCTACAAAACCAATCTTCAGGAGGAAACAGAAGCTCTCTTGGACATGCTGGTCCCTGTCTCCATGTCACCTTCAGGCGATCAGTGTCATCTCTCTGTGCTTTCCTTTCTTAGAGCTTTTTCTTCCATTGTAAAGGTGTGTCTGTTTCCTTAGGAACTCTAGAAAGTAAAGTAGGACTATAAACATGTGTAACTCCTGTAAGAGTCATGATTGGAGCCAGGAAGTGGACGAGGAGGTGATGCCCTCATCAGAGCTCGCGCGTGGACCAGTGTGCGGCTTCGGCTGATGCTGGACGTGGCTGCTTGATGGTGGTTGCGTGGCCAGAAGACGCCACCTACGGCGCATCACCCAACCTTCATGGTCAGCTGGACTGGTACTGCAGCGGGTGCTGGTCCAGACATGAGGGGTCCCACGAAAACTCCTAGGAGCTAGATGGGGGGTTGGGGGTGAGAGAGGAAAATAGCACAGATAGAAAGAAAACCTGAGGGAAGGAGACAGAGAAGCAAAAAGTGGAAGCAGGGAGAAGGGGGAGGGGGTGGTAAGGCAGGAAGTAGAGAATAGAAGAATAGACTGAAGGAATCGAAGAGCTTAGAAAACAACTGCAACGTAACATCATAAGGTCTGGAGATATCTCACTGGCACCGTATAGGGTCCCAGTTTATTTTTGTTGTGAAACTTCCTCTTCCAAATACCAAATGAAGTGACCAGCTCTTTTTAAGAGTCTCCTGTTTCCCATCTACAGTACAACGCACACAGCTCAAAGACAGACCAAGGAGACGCGAGGCGCTTTGCTAACAGTAACACCTTTATTCATCTCATCTGAACATACAGTTTAGTTAGTACATCACCCTTCGCCCTGCTTGGCTCTTTGGGGGCCATGGGGCAGTGGTTCCTGCTCAGTCTGCACCAGCCCAGAGTTGTCAGAGGCTCAGTGGCCAGTGTCCAGGCACACGGCTAGCTCAGTATCTAGTGTCCAGACACAGGGCTAGCCAGGCTGGCCGCTGCTCCACAGAAAGAGAAGGTACGTCTGCAGCGTCTGCTGTCACCGTGCAGATGTAGTGGTTCACAAAGTAAAAATACAAACAACAACACAACAAGCGAGTGACGTATACCAGGTGTTTTCAGTAGCCCCTGGTCTAAGAAGCGTCAGTGAACTTATATTAAGCTCCGACAAAGAACACTCATGGGGTAGATTTACAAGACCCGTGCTTCACTTTTGCGCCGTCGTTGCGTCACTTTTGTGGTGCAGCGGCGGCGTAAAAGTTACGGCCCATTTACAATGTGACACATCTATGGAGATACGTCACGTTGTAAAGCCCTGTGAGACATTATACCTGTGTCAGGTATGATGTATGGAGGGTAGGCGTTCCCACGCAGGAAAGCCTCGTAAAAGAGACGCAGTGAAATCTACAAAATTTCACTGCGTGACTTTTAGGACACCACTGCTTCAAACTTTACGCCTGCTCGAAGCAGGCGTAAGGAGTGATGCCGTGTATTGGGAATAGGCCGCAACACGCATTGCTGGAGTTGCAGCATTCTTGCGACATGACTCCAGCAATGCGTGACTTTTCCGTCAACAGATGCGTCAGAATTTCTGACGCATCTGTCAATCCTTGCGCCATGGTGCGCCGTATTTACAATACGGTGCAACCATGGTGACGCAACAGTTTTGCATGGTGGTGCAGGGAAAGTGACCCATTTCTACAGATGCGTCACTATCTTGTAAATCTGCCCACAGTCTTTATCCTCATGAGTCTAGCACCTCGAGGCACACCCTGTGAGCTACAGAAGAGAAGACGGGGAAATGGTACACTTCACTGGTGAAATGACGGACAGAGACATCCATGTGCAAACGGTGCTGATGTTACAGTGTCTAGATTATGGCAGTGTAAAATACTTGTGTAAAATAGTGACAAAGATGGAGAGAGAGCGAGAGAGAGAGAGAGAGAGAGATAGAGACAGAGAGAGACAGAGAGAGAGAGAGAGAGAGAGAGAGAGAGAGAGAAAGAGAGAGAGAGAGAGAGAGAAAGAGAGAGAGAGAGAGAGAGAGAGAGACAGAGAGACAGCGAGAGAGAGAGAGAGAGAGAGAGAGAAAGAGAGAGAGAGAGAGAGAGAGAGAGAGAGGGATAGAAGAGGGGAAAAGGTTTGCATTTATATAGCACTTGTTACCCCTGACAAGTAGTACGCTACTCTGGAACCCATACAGTGTTAGTGGTGAATTAGTATAGAGAAATATGACAGTAATTTGAGTGGTGGATAGGTTAGTGAGTTATTTAGATTCAGAAGGATAGCAGAGGGATAGAAGGATAGAAGAGGGAAAAGGTTAGCATTTATGTAGCATTTGTTACCCCTGACGAGGCGTCAAAGCACTTTTTTGGCAGGTAGCACGCTACTCTGGAACCCATATAGTGTTTGTTGTGAATTAGTATAGTGAAATATGAAAGTAATTTGATTGGTGGATTTTAGTCAGTTATTTGGATTGAGAAGGATAGCAGAGGGAGAGGGAAAAACGTTTGCATTTATATAACGCTTACTACCCCTGAAGGGGTGTTGAAGCACTTTTTTAGTGAGCAGCACGCTACTCTGGAAGCCATAAAGGATTAGTGGTGAATTAGTATAACAAAATATGAAAGTACGTTGAGTGGTGTATATGATATTCAGTTATTTGGATACAGAAGGGTAACAGTGGGATAGAAGAGTATGGTGTTCTGTAAGGAAGAGTTAATTGGTGGTAGGGCTTTCTGTAGGAACGTATTTATGACTGGGAGGATCAGTGCTTAATTTGTAAAAGAAAGAGTGCCGGTGCCCGAAGCTCTGCTCAGAAGCCCATGGACAGTTTAAATTAATATTGGTGTGCCAAATATCAAGGCTTGTCATCTTAAATCCAGATCATGCCTGTTTAATCCCCCAGCAGACACTCCCTGCCCCTTTCTCTCACTCTTGCAGTTTCACAGTTTCTCCCTTTGTGGCGGGTATAACGTCTTTCACTTCCTTGTTCTTTTTGATCTGCAGGTTTTCCCTCTCGCATTCAGAAAGTATCTGTTGCAAAAAATAAGTACTGTTCTACAAAAATAAGTGTTGTGTCCTCCACCGGCACCCACCGGCTCAAATTAAGCACTGGTAGAATTTGCAGTCTTCATGGGTAGGTATGAAAGAGTTAATGACTGGCAGTAACTTTAGTCTTCATGGGTTGGCATGAAAGAGTTAATGCTTGGCAGGCTATGTCTTTATGGGTAAGTACGAAAGAGTTAATGACCGTCAGGATGTGTGGTCTTCATGGGTAGGTACGAAAGAGTTAATGACCGTCAGGATGTGTGGTCTTCATGGGGAGGTACGAAAGAGTTAATGACCGTCAGGATGTGTGGTCTTCATGGGTAGGTACGAAAGAGTTAATGACCGTCAGGATGTGTGGTCTTCATGGGGAGGTACGAAAGAGTTAATGACCGTCAGGATGTGTGGTCTTCATGGGTAGGTACGAAAGAGTTAATGACCGTCAGGATGTGTGGTTTTCATTAATAGGTATGAAAGTGTTAATGACCGTCAGGATGTGTGGTCTTCATGGGTAGGTACGAAAGAGTTAATGACCGTCAGGATGTGTGGTCTTCATGGGTAGGTACGAAAGAGTTAATGTCCGTCAGGATGTGTGGTCTTCATGGGGAGGTACGAAAGAGTTAATGACCGTCAGGATGTGTGGTCTTCATGGGTAGGTACAAAAGAGTAAGTGACCATCAGGATGTAAGGTCTTCATGGGTAGGTACGAAAGAGTTAATGACCGTCAGGATGTGTGGTATTCATGGGTAGGTACGAAAGTGTTAATGACCGTCAGGATGTGTGGTCTTCATGGGGAGGTACGAAAGAGTTAATGACCGTCAGGATGTGTGGTCTTCATGGGTAGGTACGAAAGAGTTAATGACCGTCAGGATGTGTGGTATTCATGGGTAGGTACGAAAGTGTTAATGACCGTCAGAATGCGCTGTCTTCATGGGTAGGTACGAAAGAGTTAGTGACCGTCAGGATGTGTGGTCTTCATGGGTAGGTACGAAAGAGTTAGTGACCGTCAGGATGTGTGGTCTTCATGGGTAGGTACGAAAGAGTTAATGACCGTCAGGATGTGTGGTCTTCATGGGTAGGTACGAAAGAGTTAATGACCGTCAGGATGTGTGGTTTTCATTAATAGGTATGAAAGTGTTAATGACCGTCAGGATGTGTGGTCTTCATGGGTAGGTACGAAAGAGTTAATGACCGTCAGGATGTGTGGTCTTCATGGGTAGGTACGAAAGAGTTAATGACCGTCAGGATGTGTGGTCTTCATGGGTAGGTACGAAAGAGTTAATGACCGTCAGGATGTGTGGTTTTCATTAATAGGTATGAAAGTGTTAATGACCGTCAGGATGTGTGGTCTTCATGGGTAGGTACGAAAGAGTTAATGACCGTCAGGATGTGTGGTCTTCATGGGTAGGTACGAAAGAGTTAATGACCGTCAGGATGTGTGGTCTTCATGGGTAGGTACGAAAGAGTTAATGACCGTCAGGATGTGTGGTATTCATGGGTAGGTACGAAAGTGTTAATGACCGTCAGAATGCCCTGTCTTCATGGGTAGGTACGAAAGAGTTAGTGACCGTCAGGATGTGTGGTTTTCATGGGTAGATACGAAAGAGTTAATGACCGTCAGGATGCGCTGTCTTCATGGGTAGGTACGAAAGAGTTAATGACTGTCAGAATGCGCTGTCTTCATGGGTAGGTACGAAGGAGTTAGTGACCGTCAGGATGTGTGGTTTTCATGGGTAGATACGAAAGAGATAATGACCGTCAGGATGCGCTGTTTTCATGGGTAGGTATGAAAGAGTTAATGACCGTCAGGATGCGTGGTCTTTATGGATATATACAAAAGAGTTAATGACCGTCAGGATGTTTGGCATTCATGGGTAGGGACGAAAGAGTTAGTGACCGTCAGGATGTGTGGTCTTCATGGGCAGGTACGAAAGAGTTAGTGACCGTCAGGATGTGTGGTCTTCAGGGGTAGGTACGAAAGAGTTAATGACCGTCAGGATGTGTGGTCTTCATGGGTAGGTACGAAAGAGTTAATGACCGTCAGCATGTGTAGTATTCATGGGTAGGTACGAAAGAGTTAATGACCGTCAGGATGTGTGGTATTCATGGGTAGGTACGAAAGTGTTAATGACCGTCAGGATGTGTGGTCTTCATGGGTAGGTACGAAAGAGTTAGTGACTGTCAGGATGTGTGGTCTTCATGGGTAGGTACGAAAGAGTTAATGACCGTCAGGATGTGTGGTCTTCATGGGTAGGTACGAAAGAGCTAATGACCGTCAGGATGTGTGGTCTTCATGGGTAGGTACGAAAGAGTTAATGACCGTCAGGATGTGTGGTCTTCATGGGGAGGTACGAAAGAGTTAATGACTTTCAGGATGTGTGGACTTCATGGATAGGTACGAAAGAGTTAATGACCCTCAGGATGTGTGGTCTTCATGGGTAGGTACGAAAGAGTTAATGACCGTCAGGATGTGTGGTATTCATGGGTAGGTACGAAAGAGTTAGTGACCGTCAGGATGTGTGGTCTTCATGGGTAGGTACGAAAGAGTTAATGACCGTCAGGATGTGTGGTCTTCATGGGTAGGTACGAAAGAGTTAATGACCGTCAGGATGTGTGGTCTTCATGGGTAGGTATGAAAGAGTTAATGACCGTCAGGATGTGTGGTATTCATGGGTAGGTACGAAAGAGTTAGTGACCGTCAGGATGTCTGGTCTTCATGGGTAGGTACGAAAGAGTTAATGACCGTCAGGATGTGTGGTCTTCATGGGTAGGTATGAAAGAGTTAATGACCGTCAGGATGTGTGGTCTTCATGGGTAGGTACGAAAGAGTTAATGACCGTCAGGATGTGTGGTCTTCATGGGGAGGTACGAAAGAGTTAATGACTGTCAGGATGTGTGGACTTCATGGATAGGTACGAAAGAGTTAATGACCGTCAGGATGTGTGGTCTTCATGGGTAGGTACGAAAGAGTTAATGACCGTCAGGATGTGTGGTATTCATGGGGAGGTACGAAAGAGTTAGTGACCGTCAGGATGTCTGGTCTTCATGGGTAGGTACGAAAGAGTTAATGACCGTCAGGATGTGTGGTCTTCATGGGTAGGTATGAAAGTGTTAATGACCGTCAGGATGTGTGGTATTCATGGGTAGGTACGAAAGAGTTAATGACCGTCAGGATGTGTGGTCTTCATGGGGAGGTACGAAAGAGTTAATGACCGTCAGGATGTGTGGTCTTCATGGGTAGGTACGAAAGAGTTAATGACCGTCAGGATGTGTGGTTTTCATTAATAGGTATGAAAGTGTTAATGACCGTCAGGATGTGTGGTCTTCATGGGTAGGTACGAAAGAGTTAATGACCGTCAGGATGTGTGGTATTCATGGGTAGGTACGAAAGTGTTAATGACCGTTAGAATGCGCTGTCTTCATGGGTAGGTACGAAAGAGTTAATGACCGTCAGGATGTGTGGTCTTCATGGGTAGGTACGAAAGAGTTAATGACCGTCAGGATGTGTGGTATTCATGGGTAGGTACGAAAGTGTTAATGACCGTTAGAATGCGCTGTCTTCATGGGTAGGTACGAAAGAGTTAGTGACCGTCAGGATGTGTGGTCTTCATGGGTAGGTACGAAAGAGTTAATGACCGTCAGGATGTGTGGTCTTCATGGGTAGGTACGAAAGTGTTAATGACCGTCAGAATGCGCTGTCTTCATGGGTAGGTACGAAAGAGTTAGTGACCGTCAGGATGTGTGGTCTTCATGGGTAGGTACGAAAGAGTTAATGACCGTCAGGATGTGTGGTCTTCATGGGTAGGTACGAAAGAGTTAATGACCATCAGGATGTGTGGTATTCATGGGTAGGTACGAAAGTGTTAATGACCGTCAGAATGCGCTGTCTTCATGGGTAGGTACGAAAGAGTTAGTGACCGTCAGGATGTGTGGTTTTCATGGGTAGATACGAAAGAGTTAATGACCGTCAGGATGCGCTGTCTTCATGGGTAGGTACGAAAGAGTTAGTGACCGTCAGGATGTGTGGTTTTCATGGGTAGATACGAAAGAGATAATGACCGCCAGGATGCGCTGTTTTCATGGGTAGGTACGAAAGAGTTAATGACCGTCAGGATGCGTGGTCTTTATGGATATATACAAAAGAGTTAATGACCGTCAGGATGTTTGGCATTCATGGGTAGGGACGAAAGAGTTAGTGACCGTCAGGATGTGTGGTCTTCATGGGCAGGTACGAAAGAGTTAGTGACCGTCAGGATGTGTGGTCTTCATGGGTAGGTATGAAAGAGTTAATGACTGTCAGGTTGTCCACTCTTCATAAGCGGGGTGATTAATGTATGGACGTGTTAACACATAGCGGGATGTCCAGTCTTTGTAGTTAGGAGGGTCTGATGTATGGAAGCCTCAATGAAGGGCAGGGTGTCTAGTCCTCACCAGCAGGAGTGCTTGATTATGGATCTATTATTGACTGGTGTAATGCCTTATCAATATGTAGCAGATTACTTGATTTTCATCCGCAGTGTGTTAATGACTGTTGGAATACATTGTCTTCATTGAGTGGACCGATCCTCACAGATGTGATGGAATGTCTACCTGTGACTGGTGATGGGGAATGGTTCACGGAAGGGATAACTGTTGATTGAATATCAGCCCTTCAGTTGCATTGGGCAAGGGGCATGGCAGCGCCAATGACTGGTGGAGTATGGAGGGGGTGGTGCTGTGAGTCACAAAGGCGTGGCCAGGAGAATTTGATAGTGCTTCAAAATGCAAACCTAGAGTTAGCTTGAAGAGTGCGTCAAAGCTATCTATTGGTGTCGCAACTAAGGCAGTGTGATTATGCCTGTTCATCAATGGTGATGCAGGCTATAGAGGGTCCTGGTACATGCATCTCAAATTGCAGTGCTTGAAACCCACCGTCATATGTATTCAGGTTCTGTGGACTTATCACGGGCAACATTGGCAGTAATGTGTAGAGACCGGTTCTAGGTTTGACTTTCTAAGATACTTGCTCCCTAGCAGAGCTGTGTGGTTTCATGACAGGAATCTCCACAGAAGGATTGTTAGTGCTCTGGTCAGAGGGGTGGCGGGTGTAAGTGGATGGAATATTCCATGGTGGTAGCAGGTGAGACCTTGATCTCCTCTTTTATGTACATGTCTATGATCCTGATAATAGGGGCTAGAGTCAGAGCCCTCTTGAGTCAGTGTATAAGTTGTTGATAATGTTAATTTGTATTAGAGTAGAGGCTCCTGTTGGGCAGTACTCTAAAAATGTTACTGACATTAGACAGCGCTGCTAGGTTTGCAGTGTGATATTAGAGAGGGAAATGATATAGAGTCAGAAATTTGATAGCATTGCAAGATTAGAGTGTGGTATTAGGCAGAGCAGAGAGGTCTCAAGTATTCTTTGGGGAAATGCTGTGGGGTTTAGACTCATGTATGTGTCAGTGGTGTGGGATCTACATTCTTGTGACAGAGCGGCTAAGGTCAACAACACAAGATTAGCCTGCGCTACCACAAAAAGCACGCTATTAAGATCCTGGTATACTGTAGTTTGTGTCACATTGTATTATTTTATGATACCGATTATCAACTGTTGTCTGGGGGATTCTTGTAGGGCCCACACAAATAATATACCTCATGCAAAATTAAAAAAATAGGTTGAAAGAATAAAATGCAAGAAGTGTAAGGTAACGAGTTAAATAACTATAACTAGAAAGTGATGTGTAGCGATGAGTGTCTCCATAAGGGTCAGTTGTCAAAAAAGAGTGGATAGATGTAGCATGGTGTTGCATGACTGGGCAATGATCTCGGTCTAAGAACCTCAAAGCAGGATGCAATATAGCTGTAGGTACTCAACAATGACTTGGAATTATCCCAGGTGTGTCTTCGAATAAAGAAATCTTGGTAGGAATTCAGTGTTGTGTGCAGTGAGCCGCAAATGCCATTGGATTCCTATCAGGGCTGTCTTCTAGTTAAACAGTTTTGGGAGAATTACCAGGATCTGTCTTCCACGTGCCAAACTCGCATTGTGTTCCTCATCCTTTGGTCTTCAGGATCTACTGCAGGGAGATGGAGAATTGAATAATAATACGGATCCTCCCATTGTTACATGGTCCATGTCCCATAAAGTAGCTCCAATTATTAACATTTTTACCTACCTTCCTCCTGTTATTTATATGATTTACCTCATAATGTGCCCAATGTTTCCCTCATGTGCCCAAAGTTGGTCTATGAATCAACAACAAAAAGATGGTACCAAACCATTGTTTTCAAACTTGATGAAAGAGCAAGCTGCTGATCATGGCTAAAATGATGGCACTAAACTGGTATGCTTGGATGGCCCCCCTTGTTACAACCATGTTCAATCAATCACATTGATATTTTAGGGTGATACTTCTCCTCTTTCTACTGTAGTAGCATAATATCGTACAACATTATTAAACCTTTACATAGTAGCATAACCTCTCAGGCTAATACGACAACAACATTAATATTATTAATTTCCATAAACGATCAATTTACAAGCTCTGATCTTTGGACACAAACACTCCGGACCCGATTCACAGAACTAACAAGACAAAATGCTAAATTTACTATCGTTTTGGTATTCACGGAAGGCACTTACTCAAAGTCTTCTCAGTTTAGGAATAGTAAAGTTAGGACTCCTAAACTGAGAAAAACCCTAACGTTAAGACTTTCGGTATTCACAGAAGGCATTTAGGAGTCCTAAAGTTAGGACTCCTAACTTCTGTGAATACCGAAATGAGTAAGTGCCTTCTGTGAATACCGAAATGAGTAAGTGCCTCTGTGAATATAAAAATGAGTAAGTGCCTTCTGTGAATACCGAAATGAGTAAGTGCCTCTGTGAATATAAAAATGAGTAAGTGCCTTCTGTGAATACCGAAATGGTAGTAAGTTTAGGATTTTGTCTTAAGTTAGTTCTGTGAATCAGGCCCTCCACATCCTTTCAATATGTCTAACATATATCATTGTATCAAAATAGTAAAGTCATACACACTGTCTTTTACCCATTCCATGGGACAAAAAATATACAGATAAATGTTCACATAGTACGATAACAAAAACATAATACGAGTGACATACAAAGGTTGAATCAAAACAGAAGACTTTAACAATGGTCTTTCCTCTGTGGCCCAAGATTATCCATACTTTCCAAAAGGCACCCAATACTTTATATTTGGATGCTTGGAAAAAAAACATAAAAAGGGCTGAATGGTTAACAAGTATGTCACTCAGTCAAACTCCTTCCTCTCTCTTCCTCTTGCCGTTTCAACACTTTACAAGCAGAAGTGAGCGGAATCCGGCTGAAAGTCCAATGTTGCTTCAGAATGTCTTGAGGGTCTCCAAAGGACCTGGCTTCACCCCGAAAGAAAATCACACTTGTCTCTTAAACTTTGAAAGAATGCAATGCAAGTAAAATAATACTACTCCCACCCCACGTATTTAGGCTAGACGACCGTGGGAGTCACTTCAAGATCTGATGGGTTGCATGCGATGTTTGATAAGACAGCGTGAGAAGTATATACAGGTCAATTCATTATAATCGGAACTATTAATCAATAACATAGACTCCTATAAGTTTTCTTCGGTACTTTGGTTCATGTTCAAGATATTTCCATAGATCACCCAGGACAGGGCCACCTGTAAATAAATAAAATAGCTCTCATAAGATTCTGAAAATGTAAGTTACATTCGCAATGTTTCACAGTGAAAAAATCTAGCAAGTTTCACATGTTGGCTAACTTTTCAAGCTATGAACATTTAGCCCACTTGATTATATTGTGCTGGCAGTGTATGCATTATACATATGTCATCGGTCCGGCTTTATGATATTTGTTCCATCTGAAATATTTGTTCCGGCATGGGTCTTGGGTGGGGTCCACAGTTACTTAAAAATACAGCGAAATTCTGCAGAGTTCCGCGAGCAGGGAAATTTCCGTTTGTTGTACTGCTCGTGCTGACTTTTAGTGACAGAAGCTTGTTCTGAGCTTTAAACTCAGCACAAACTGCACCGCGTGGCACGCCAGAGGGGGCTGCTTCTTACTGCCGCTCGAGTAGATTTTCTACTCAAACAGCACCTTTTGCAACACAAGTGGCAACTTTCTCAACACGAGCTGTGGCGACCTCTTTGACCGACTGTATTAAGGCTGTCTAGTGCTCTTTTTTCCTGCTCGCCAACCTGATTTTGAAAAGCCGAGCATAAGAAATATCTGTGGTTGGTGGAGTTTTTACTGAGCTCCGCGCTCCAAGTGAAGCGCGGAGTGTGAAAAACTTCATGAATTCCACCAGCGGAGCGAAGTTTACCACCCACCCCTAGTCTTAGATTTTATGTACAATAGACTCTAGTCTGAACTGCACATATTTTGGTAACTCGTGCAGTGAGTAGGGTTTTCTGGTTTGTGTTTGAACAGGGTGCTCGTCGAGAGGCTATTGGTACATTTTTGACACCAGAAGGGTCAATAGTGAGTGTAGCTACAAGATCTGATTGTAGTCCACTCAGCACCATTCTTTTTTGGCTGCCTTGGTACAGTCTGCAGGCATGACGTGTGCATGGCTGAGAATGTCCATAATCAGTCCCCAAATCTATAATAAAACTGAGGATCAAAATAAGAGACGATTTAACCAAAAGAGTGTTCTGAAATATGGATGAATGCAACTAAATGTTCTCTATTAGCTTGACCTGGTGGGGGTGACAGTAATTACATTCAAAATTATGTTGCCTGTAAAATAAATTTACTTATTTAATATTCTTTTACCAAGTTTACAATCAAGTCTCCATGCTTTCTTTTACTATCTCTATTAGCATTCTCTGGAGCAAAAGTAAGGAAGCCAAGGACTCTTGGAAAGTGTTAAATCCACGTCATGGTGTGTTTGGTTTAAGTGATATACAGCTAGATTCATCAAAGACCCGTTTTGCGAGTCTTTATTAGCGATTCATAAGGAATCGCTATTAAGGACTTGCAAAACGCGATTCAGGTAGGAATTGCAAAAAATATTGCGATTCCTACATCTTCCTTATTTGCGATTAGCAAATTGCTATTCGCAAATAAGGAATAACTCCCCATTCATTCCTAGGGGCCTAAAGGCCCACAGAAATGAATGAGGAGTCATTCCTTATTTGCGATTAGCAATTTGCTAATCGCAAATAAGGATGCGATTTCAAGAATGCCAGGGTGTCCAAAGGACACCCTGTAGCACCCCTGAAATGAAAATGTACACATGTGTTGTGCACACACATGTCCAAAGGACATGTGTGTGTGTAACATGCAACTTAGAAAAATGCACTTAAGTGCATTTTTCTGAGTTTTCGCTATTTACCACGAAGTTTCAATTCGTGGTAAATAGCGACCAAAAATTGAGAATTCGCAAATTAAAAATGGTTAATGAATTGCATTTAAGGAATCTTAAATAGAGATTCCTTAAATGCAATTCCTCGCAAATATGCGATTTCGCAAATAGCGATTTTTGCATTTGGGATGATGAATCCCAAATGCAAAAATTGCGCTCGCAAAGGGCCAGATTCTGAGAATCTGGCCCTTTGCGAGCGCAATTTCCCTTGATGAATCTACCAGTTGGTAAATTAAAGATTTTATATTACAGTAGGAATCGTGCTAATTAGGTATCATGAATGCTTTCCATTATGATTTGGTGGAAATTGAGAATTAGTTATTATTTCCTTCAACCATCACCATGACTTACTGACAGAAAGGCATTACATAGATTTATTTTTTATCATTCTGTGCAACTGTCTAGTGTGATTTACTTGACCAACTTTGACCAAAGAGTGGTGGGCGGAACTCGTGGGGTTTCACTCCATGGAATTCTGTGGATTTACAGAAAAACTCTGCACGATTCCGTCAACAGACAGACAAGTAATGTAGCACTGGTAGCACGAGTAGCACTGAAAATCAGTGCAAATTGCACCATGGTTTGTAGGAGAGCGCGCGACCATTCAAGTTAATTTTACTGCTGCTCAAGTTTAAAATCTACTTGAGCTTCAGCAAATCTACTCAAACAGCAGCTCTCTGACCACTAGTGCTCGAGAAACGCAGGTCCTGCCCTTGTTAGAAAATTGGACTAGGGAACGCCAAATCTTGCTCTCACCCACCAGCCACATATTCTTGAGTCTTGCGGGAGAAAATTTCCATCACACGGCGATGGGTGGAATTTGCCCAGATCTCGGCATTAAACAGTAATCCAGAGTGGCCAAAATTCTGCCAGTTGAGCAGGTGGAGCAGAACAATCCATCCACCCCTACCAAAGACAGAGTATTTTCTGATACTATGGGGCATATTATCAGGCACGGTGTTGAAATTATCGCAGTTTTAGCGGCAGATAACTGCCGCTAAAGCGGCGATAATGGGCTTGATAATACGCCCTTGAGAATTCCAATAGAAGCCCAGGTTGACACCAGAACATGGTTTTCTATTGGAATTCTCAAGGGCATATTATCAAGACCATTATCGCCGCTTTAGCGGCAGTATTCTGCCGCTAAAAAGGCGATAATTTTAACACTGTTTCTTGATAATATGCCCCTAGGTTTTGTTACTCGTCATCCTATAACATCTGTGGCCAAAACATTTTATTGGAAAAGGTGGGCAAATGCCAGAATAATTTCTCTGAAATGGGTTGTAAGAGATGTTTGCCTGATTCTTTTTTTCGAGGTTTATATATAAGCTTCAACGTTGTGAAAATCCAAGCTACAGATTTCATAAGTCAGCTTCCTTCCAACTTCTTCAAGGTGTTGAGGAGCCTTGGACTCTGCCGCCAAATCCTAGGTGATGGCTGAAAAGAAACTTTTGTGTCCATCTTCCAAAAATGTAAATTGGTTCGTACTCTGTCTCATGACATTTTTTACAAAAATAATGATTTGACTGTGATTTTGACTAGTTTGTGTCATTTTATTTAAAAAAGGAAAGAATAAGGAATAATTAAAAAAGCAGGGGCATATTATTAAGAAACAGCATTAAAATTATCTCCCCTTTAACGGCAGGAAACTGCCGCTAAAGCGGCGATAATGGGCTTGATAATATGTCCTTGTGAATTCCCATAGCAGCCCAGGTTCTGGTGTGAACCTGGGATTCTATGGGAATTCTCTATGGCATATTATCAAGCCCATTATTGCCGCTTTAGCTGCAGTTTCCTGCCGTTAAAGGGGCGATAATCTTAACTCCTTTCTTGATAATATGCCCCCAGTTTCTTTAGTTTCAAGACTATGAAGATGTGTTGTATATTGATTCTTCTTGCAATATGGCTGACAGTAGTCATTAGCCCTTCCTTTCACCTTCTCAGCCTCCCAGAATACCTGGGAGTGTTCTAACTTGTACCAGAGTGTTCTACCTGGGTCAGTTGATGGTCTGGTCAGCTGGCGAGGTTTGTACTCAGCTGTGTCCTACAATAAATCTACATGTAATCAACTAGAAGTATCCTGTCATCTATCACCATCTTACTACAACAACTAGCTCAACTTACTGAATAACAATACCTCGATGTTTGGCTTTCCTTCTTCTCTTGACTGTCCCACTCTGATTCTCTTCTGTGCCTTGAAACAGTCCCTAACAAGCTTGAGCAGGTGAGAACTAAAATATACTGAGAGAGTGAGATAAGGGGAGAAAAGCCCCACATGCCTCACATTGTGCCTGAACTTCGGGAGCCTTCAAGGGGTCTGGGCAGCCAGACTCAAAGACGCCCCAGAGTCAGTTCTCAAAAGAGCAGCAATGGGCCCCTATATATGGTAAGCCTCAGTCAGAGGTGCATGAAAACAAAAAAAGAGGAAACATAAAAAAGAAACATTTGTCCAAAGCAGTTATGAGGGCACTGAATAGTCAGGCATAATGAGTGTGTAAATTAAAAACTAAAATTGTAATAATACAAATACAGATGAGTTGTAATGATGGGAATAATTGTTTAAAAGACAATTGTCTACATCAACTTAAATAAAATTGATTATAATGTACAATAAAAGTGCTGCTTACAATTTAAAGGGCCAGCAAGGTTGCTGTCAGGGCCAGGAACTTTGTGTCAATATTTCACTCCTTTCTTATATATTCTGTAGTAAGAGTGACAGGTTCGAGACAGCCACATTGTCTGTAGGGCATCCTTTGGAAACAGCTGCTAGCGAGCACCAAAGGAAATCAATGCAATTCCATGTATACCTATTTGTATAGCGCATATCCACCCTCCCTAGGCCTCTCAGCGCTGAGGCCCAAGGCGTACAATACTTCTGAATTTTAAGTCTTGCTGTAGGACCATTTCCTGATCCTACCGTCCGGAGTTCTTCAACTGGATTTATTGTTTTGAAGATTATAAAGGGATAGTGTGCAGGAGGGCTGCTTGCAATGGGGGGGGGGGGGGGGGGGGGGGGGGACTTTCCGGACTGGAGCTTCGAGGACTGGATCCAAGAGAACCGAAGTTTGTAAGGTTGGAACACAAGTACTGCAGCAGAACAGGAGTTCATGAGATTAAGAACATCTGTACTAGAGCTGCAGGACTGGAGTTTATCAGATATAACATCTGTACTAGAGCTGCTGAACTAGAGGTTGTTAGATAAAAACATCTGTACTAGAGCTACACAACTAGAGTTTGTTAGATAGGAACATCTGTACTCGAGCTGCAGAACTGGAGTTCGTAATATAAGAATATCTGTACTAGAGCAGCAGATCTAGAGCCTGTAAGTTAAGAACAACTGTAATTGAGCTGCAAAACTGGGGTTCATGAGATAAGAACATCTGGACCATAGCTGCACAACTAGAGTTATTAGATATGAACATCTGTACGATAGCTACAGGACTAGAGCTTGTAAGATTAGAACCTCTGACCTAGAGCTGCAGAACTAGAGTTTGTTAGATAGGAACACCTGTACTCAAGCTGCAGAACAGGAACTTGTAAGATGAGAACATCTGTACTCAAGCTGCAGAACTGGAGTTTGTAAGATAAGAACATCTGTACTAGAGCTGCAGAACTGGCATTTGTAAGATAAGAACATCTGTACTAGAGCTACATAACTGGCATTTATAAGATAAGAACATCTGTATTAGAGCTGCAGAAATGGCGCTTGTAAGATAAGAACATATGTACTAGAGCTGCAGAACTGGAGTTTATAAGATATGAACATCTGTACTCAAGCTGCAGAACTGGAGTTTGTAAATTAAGAACATCTGTACTCAAGCTGCAGAACTGGAGTTTGTAAGATAAGAACATCTGTACCAGAGCTGCAGAACTGGAGCTTGTAAGATTAGAACATCTGTACTAGAGGTGCAGAACTGGTGCTTACAAGGTAAGAACATCTTTACTAGAGCTGCAGAACGGGAGCGTGTAAGATAGGAACATCTGTACTAGAGCAGCAGAACTGGAGTTTGTAAAATAGGAACATCTATACTAGACCTGCAGAACTGGTGCTTGCAAGGTAAGAACATCTGTTCTACTGCTACAGAACTTGAGCTTGTAAGGTACAAACATCTGTACTAGAGCTGCAGAACTAGAGTTTGTTAAATAGGAACATCTGTACTAGAGCTGGTAAACTGGAGCTTACGGGGTGAGAAAATCTGTAATTGAGCAGCAGAACTGGAGTTTGTTAGATAAGAACATCTGTACTAGAGCTGCAGAACTGGAGTTTGCAAAATAAGCCCATCTGTACTAGAGCTTGTAAGATAAGAACATCTGTACTACAGCTACAGAACTAGAGCTTGTAAGGTAAGAACATCCGTACTAGAGCTGCAGAACTGGTGTTTGTAAGACAAGAAAATCTGTACTAGAGCCGCAGAACTAGAGCTTGCAAGATAAGAACAAATGTACTACAGCTGCAGAACTGGAGTTTATAAGATAAGAACAGCTGTACTCAAACTGCAGAACTTGAGTTTTTAAGTTAAGAACATCTGTACACAAGCTGCAGAACTGGAGTTTGTAAGATAAGAACATCTGTACTAGCGCGGCAGAACTGCCGTTTGTAAGATAAGAACATCTGTACTAGAGCTGCAGAAACTAGAGCTTGTAAGATAAGACCATCTGTACTACAGCTGCAGAACTGGTGTTTATAAGTTAAGAACATCTGTACTCAAGCTGCAGAACTGGAGTTTGTAACATAAGAACATCTGAACTAGAACTGCAGAAATGGTGTATGTAAGATAAGAACATCTGTACTAGAGATGCAGAAATGGTGTTTGTAAGATAAGAACATCTGTACCAGAGCTGCAGAAATGGAGTTTGTAAGATAAGAACATCTGTACTAGAGCTGCAGAAATGGTGTTTATAAGATAAGAACATCTGTACTCAAGCTGCAGAACTGGAGTGTGTAAGTTAAGGACATCTGTACTCAAGCTGCAGAACTGGCGTTTGTAAGTTAAGAACATCTGTACTCAAGGTGCAGAACTGCAGTTTGTAAGATAAGAATATCTGTACTAGAGCTGCAGAACTGGCGTGTGTAAGATAAGAACATCTGTACTAGAGTTGCAGAAATGGTGTTTATAAGATAAGAACATCTGTACTAGAGCTGCAGAAATCGAGTTTGTAAGATAAGAACATCTGTACCAGAGCTGCAGAAATAGAGTTTGTAAGATAAGAACATCTGTACTTTAGTTGCAGAAATTGTGTTTGTAAGATAAGTACACCTGTACTAGAGCTGCAGAAATGGAGTTTGTAAGATAAGAACATCTGTACTAGAGCTGCAAAAATGGAGTTTGTAAGATAAGAACATCTGTACTAGAGCTGCAGAAATCGAGTTTGTAAGATAAGAACATCTGTACTAGAGCTGCAGAAATGGTGTTTGTAGGATAAGAACAACTATACCAGAGCTGCAGAAATGGAGTTTGTAAGATAAGAACATCTGTACTAGAGTTGCAGAAATTGTGTTTGTAAGATATGTAGACCTGTACTAGAGCTGCAGAAATGGTGTATGTAAGATAAGAACATCTGTACTAGAGGTGGAGAAATGGTGTTTGTAAGATAAGAACATCTGTACCAGAGCTGCAGAAATGGAGTTTGTAAGATAAGATCATCTGTACTAGAGCTGCAGAAATGGTGTTTGTAGGATAAGAACATCTGTACTTAAGCTGCAGAACTGGAGTTTGTAAATTAAGGACATCTGTACTCAAGCTGCAGAACTGGAGTTTGTAAGTTAAGAACATCTGTACTCAAGGTTCAGAACTGCAGTTTGTAAGATAAGAACATCTGTACTAGAGCTGCATAAATGGAGTTTGTAAGATAAGAACATCTGTACTAGAGCTGCAGAAATGGAGTTTGTAAGATAAGAAAATCTGTACTAGAGCTGGAGAAATGGTGTTTGTAAGATAAGAACATCTGTACTAGAGCTGCAGAAATGGTGTTTGTAATATAAGAACATCTGTACTAGAGCCGCAGAACTGGTGTTTGTGAGATAAGCAAGTCTGTACTAGAGCCGCAGAACTGGAGTTTGAAGGCGACTCAGGAAAACAGAGCCCAACAGTGCGATAGAACAGTCTGGAAGAGCTGTGACCCCATGAGACAGAGCTGCAGGCCTTGTGCACACACTCATTGTGAAGATGCTTCATGTACTATAGGCCAGTTGACAGTCTGTAAGAGATGCACCAGTTATTGACACGCACCGCACGCATAGAGACAAGGGACACCTCTCAGCACCGCTGCCCCCCTCTTACCTGGCAGTTCTGACCCGCTAGCCCCGGGCGGCACTCGGGCGATTCACGCCGATCCTGTCTAAGGGGATCCCAAACCGTCTCTTCGGAAGTTCAACAACTTTCCTGCAAAGACAAGACACAGCAGTAGTTACTAACACAACTTTTTGAAAGTTCCAATGCAGAGGCCATGCGTGACGTATGCACTCTGCTGATGCCAATCGGTGGAGAATTATTGATGCTAAAGAATTCACTCAGTGCATTTATGTAGTGGACAGTTGGTGGTGTTGCGATTACAACAATCCTTGGCAAAGCCAGTGTGTGCGGCCTGGGCAAGCATGTGCATTAGTTGATTTTTGTTTTACTTTTTCAAGCATAGATCACCAAAATAGAACTATGGAAATAGAGAAAGCACGTGCCACACAAATAAAACCACGGGGGGAAAACATGCAGATTAAACATGGAGGTTAATGTTTGCTATACAAAAAGGAATTAAAAATATAGTTATCTGATATAATTTGAATAGAGCAATATGAGTGTTTCCTAGCAGTCCAGTGAATTAGGAACAGGTACAGAAAACCTTTTATTGCATGACATTGTAAAATATTATTTTTATTGGCGCAAAGTGAAAGTGTTATAGACCTCTTGGGCCTCATTTATGAGGCCGTGCGTCACTTTTACACCGCCGGTGCGTCACTTTTTGTGACGCACCAGCAGCGTAAAAAATGTGCCTTGTTGCACCATATTTACAAAGTGACGCATCTAGGTAGATGCGTCACATTGTAAACCCCTGCGCTACATTAGGGGGGGCGTTCTGACACAAGAAAGGGGCATAGAAGTGACACATTGAAATCTATACGATTTCACTGCGCCACTTCTAGGACCCAAATGCGTCAATTTCATACGCCTGCCTCACAGCAGGCGTAAGACTGACGCAAGCCCTTTCACATGGGGCTTGCCCCATGTGAAAGGACACATTGCTGGAGTTGCGTCACTTTTGTGACACACTCCAGCAATGCGTCACTTTTGCGCCATACAGATATGTCAGAAATACTTACGTATCTGTAACTCCTTGCGACATGATGTGTCATACAGTAAATGACGCATCAATCATGTAGCAAGGAGGGCGCACTGAGAAGTGACGCATCGCTGCTTTCACGCAGCGATGCGTCACTTCTCATGAATGAGGCCCCTTGAATTTATGTAACTTAAATATGTAGATTAAACAGAAAAAATGCCTCGAGAAATGGAAAAGGTTTAAGAAGCGTTTACTGACAGAGTCAAGTATCGGCTCGTCCGGCCTGAAGAGAAGTGCACTCTTCATTAGGGTGTATAAATGTGAAAAAAGCTGCCACTCCCAGTGCAGGAGCCAATGCCTCAGGGGGTTGACCCACTGCCCTATTCTCTGTGCTGTGTTTGGAGGAAACAAATAGGACTGACAGCTGGACACACCAATGGATGAAATGGGGAAACCCCAAACCCTTCTGTGTACCATGGTATGCATGCATTTTTATTGATAAATATTTTTGGTTTTGTGAGCCTGGCAAGGCCTAACCAGTGAGGAAGTGATGTGCAGACCAGATGTTTCCTGGTGCTTTCTCCTGTGACCTTGTGACCTGCCTCTGGTTGAATGTTTGTGGATGAGGGGTTGTAAACCCGGCCCTCTACCTTATGATGGGAGTTCGACTGGCACTGAGTTCAGCCTCCTCCTTCCTTCGAGCTCCCCCCTGAGGGTCTGTCCTGACTGTTGAAATACAGGGAACACCTTCTGGTAAAACTAGAAAGTTCCCTGTCAGATTTATTATTTTGGGCGCCAAGGAGGGATACCGCGCCAGACAAGCACCCAGCATGGCCATGTGCAGGACGCTATGGCACCTCATTGAGTAGGCGCATGTCCACAGTAGTGAGCGCGGGTCTAGGGGTGCGCTGTGGTCCATACACAGCAGCACATGAGCGTTCTTCTTCACAACAACAATACTGGAGTCAGCCAGGCACTGCTTGGACCCCACTTGGGATGTAGAGTCAGTAAGACCCTACTCAAGATGTAGAGTTAGTGAGGCCCTGGTCAGACCCCACCCGTAATGTAGAGTCAGTCAGACCCCACCCGTGATGTAGAGTCTGTAAAACCCCACCCGTGATGTAGAGTCAGTAAGACCCCACCCGTGATGTAGAGTCAGTCAGACCCTACCAGTGATGTAGAGTCAGTCAGGCCCTACTCAGACCCGCCTGTGATGTAAAGTCAGTCAGGCCCTACCCAGGATGTAGAGTAAGCATGAGCGCAAAATCCGTTCCGCTCGCGGATTTTGCGAATTTTCGGTAAATTCGCGATCCGCGAACTCCCGCGAATTTACCGCGAATTCGCAAATCCGCGAGCGGCGGATTCCGAGGGCAAAAGTTCAAGCCTTGCTGGCCTGTTGTAACTATTTTACGATGGCGCCGGCAAGCTGCCAGCGCCATCCTAAAATAGTTACTAAATTAGCTTCAACAGGAAGCACTAATAGATAAAATAAAGCAGCTGCTCGTGCATCTGCTTTATTTTATCTATTCGAGCTTCCTGTTGAAGCTAATTTAGTAACTAGTTTAGGATGGCGCTGGCAGCTTGCCGGCGCCATCGTAAAATAGTAACAACAGGCCAGGCAGGTGTGCCTTCTTCCCAAATCTACCGTCGAAAATCAGCTGTGATGCTGGACAGAGGCCTTTGCATCCTTGACTTTCACAAGCGCAATCCTCGTGCTGTTCCTGTGGCCAGGAGCTTCTGTATCTTCATCTGCTGCTCTGATCGGTCTCTGACCTTTAATACACACAAGATGCATGTGCACTCGCATGGAAGCCCCGCCCCAAATCCGCCGATACGCAAATCCGCAAAATCCGCGGATTTTGCGGATCCACGATCCGTGAATACGCAAATCCGCGAATCGTGGATCCGCAAAATCCGCCCATGCTTAATGTAGAGTTAGTCTGACCCTGCTTGGACCCCAGCCGTGATGCCCAAGACTAATGGAGAAAGCCATTCTGGATCTTTCTGTGGGAAATAAGCTGGTCACAGAAGAGAGGAGCCCATTGGCTAGAGGGTGAGCAGACACCCAGGCACTGGGTATTGCAACAAGGGTTTGTGGTATTTGTTTTCCTAGTACAGTTTACGCTGCATGGCTTGTGCATATACCAGGCTGAAAACATTGCGAAAGAGATCACCAGATTGCTAAAAAAAAATGGATTCACGAAGGTACTAAATCTGTGATCCTAAAATACATTTATCAATGATAAACCAAATCACTTGTTTTTGAAAATGTGATACTTATGAGATTATTCGGAATGTAAATATGAAGTAATAATTTGTAACATTCTAAAATATCTCAGCTATATTTAAAGAATTAAGAAAAACAATATCATTTTTGTAAGATGTCTTAAAAATGTACAGTAATTAGCTTTGCAACCTGCAAGCTTGCTCTTTTACTATGACACAAATTCACTTCCCCTTTCAAAGGCGGGTGTGTTGACTCCCTGCCAGCAGTGGCGCCCAGGACATGCTCATCTTGTGGGCGATTTAGAAAAGCATTTACGAATACCGGAAGTAGTACTACAGAATTAATCTTTTGCATACTCTTGAATGCATCTGTGAATCGCTCTGGAAAGTCCAGGTGCTTAGTAAAAGTCTGCACTTCATCGTATTTGTGGTCATTGTTTATAAAAATGTCCATTCTAGGGGCCCGATTCACAAAGGTAAACGTACACGTTTATATAACTTTACTACTTTTCCATATTCACAAAGGTAAACTTAGACCTAAAGTGTAACTTCACTATTTTATGCTATTTACAAAGTAAACTTAGACCAAAAGTCTAACTTTACTACTTTTCAGTATACACAAAGGTAAACTTAGACCAAAAGTCTGACTTTATTACTTTTCGTTATACACAAACGTAAACTTAGACCAAAAGTCTGACTTTACTACTTTTCGGTATTCACAAAGGTAAACTTAGACCAAAAGGCTAACATTACTACTTTTCGGTATACATAAACGTAAACTTAGACCAAAAGTCTGACAATACTACTTTTTAGCATTCACAAAGGTAAACTTAGACCAGAAGTCTAACTTTACTTCTTTTAGGTATTCACAAAGGTAAACTTGGACCAGAAGTCAAACTTTACTGCTTTTCAGTATTCACAAAGGTACATTTAGACCAAAGGTTTGACTTTACTTCTTTTCAGTATTCACAAAGCAAAATTTAGACCAAAGGTTTGACTTTACTTCTTTTCAGTATTCACAAAGCTAAACTTAGACCAAAGTTCTTTTCAGTATTTACAAACGTAAACTTACACTTGCTCTTCTACTATGACACCAATTCATAAAGGTAAACTTAGAACAAAAGTCTGACTTTACTATTTTATGGTATTCAGAAAGGTAAACTTAGACCAAAAGTGTAACTTTACTATTTTATGGTATTCACAAAGGTAAACTTAGACCAAAAGTGTAACTTTACTACTTTTCAGTATACACAAAGGTAAACTTAGACCTAAAGTCTGACTTTACCACTTTTCAGTGTACACAAACGTAAACTTAGACCAAAAGTCTGACTTTACTACTTTTCGTTATACACAAACGTAAACTTAGACCAAAAGTCTGACTTTACTACTTTTCGGTATTAACAAAGGTAAACTTAGACCAAAAGTCTAACATTACTACTTTTCGGTATACATAAACGTAAACTTAGACCAAAAGTCTGACTTTACTATGTTTTAGCATTCACAAAGGTAAACTTGGACCAGAAGTCTAACTTTACTTCTTTTAGGTATTCACAAAGGTAAACTTGGACCAGAAGTCAAACTTTACTGCTTTTCACTATTCACAAAGGTAAATTTAGACCAAAGGTTTGACTTTACTTCTTTTCCGTATTCACAAAGCTAAATTTAGACCAAAGGTTTGACTTTACTTCTTTTCAGTATTCACAAAGCTAAACTTAGACCAAAGTTCTTTTCAGTATTTACAAACGTAAACTTAGACCTGCTCTTCTACTATGACACCAATTCATAAAGGTAAACTTAGACCAAAAGTCTGACTTTACTATTTTATGGTATTCATAAAGGTAAACTTAGACCAAAAGTGTAACTTTACTACTTTTCAGTAAACACAAAGGTAAACTAAGACCTAAAGTCTGACTTTACCACTTTTCAGTGTACACAAACGTAAACTTAGACCAAAAGTCTGACTTTACTACTTTTCAGTATAAACAAACGTAAACTTAGACCAAAAGTCTGACTTTACTACTTTTCAGTATACACAAATGTAAACTTAGACCAACAGTCTGACTTTACTACTTTTCGTTATACACAAACGTAAACTTAGACCAAAAGTCTGACTTTACTACTTTTCGTTATACACAAGCGCAAACTTAGACCAAAAATCTGACTTTACTACCTTTCGGTATTCACAAAGGTAAATTTAGACCAAAGGTTTGACTTTACTTCTTTTCAGTATTCACAAAGCTAAATTTAGACCAAAGATTTGACTATACTTCTCTTCAGTATTCACAAAGCTAAACTTAGACCAAAGTTCTTTTCAGTATTTACAAATGTAAACTTAGACTTGCTCTTCTACTATGACACCAATTCATAAAGGTAAACTTCGACCAAAAGTCTGACTTCACTATTTTATGGTATTCATCAAGGTAAACTTAGACCAAAAGTGTAACTTTACTACTTTTCAGTATACACAAATGTAAACTTAGACCTAAAGTCTGACTTTACCACTTTTCAGTGTACATAAACGTAAACTTAGACCAAAGTCTAACTTTACTACTTTTCATTATACACACTTTTCAGTATAAACAAACGTAAACTTAGACCAAAAGTCTGACTTCACTACTTTTCAGTATACACAAATGTAAACTTAGACCAACAGTCTGACTTTACTACTTTTCATTATACACAAACGTAAACTTAGACCAAAAGTCTGACTTTACTACTTTTCGTTATACACAAGCGCAAACTTAGACCAAAAATCTGACTTTACTACCTTTCGGTATTCACAAAGGTAAATTTAGACCAAAGGTTTGACTTTACTTCTTTTCAGTATTCACAAAGCTAAATTTAGACCAAAGATTTGACTATACTTCTCTTCAGTATTCACAAAGCTAAACTTAGACCAAAGTTCTTTTCAGTATTTACAAATGTAAACTTAGACTTGCTCTTCTACTATGACACCAATTCATTAAGGTAAACTTAGACCAAAAGTCTGACTTCACTATTTTATGGTATTCATAAAGGTAAACTTAGACCAAAAGTGTAACTTTACTACTTTTCAGTATACACAAAGGTAAACTTAGACCTAAAGTCTGACTTTACTACTTTTCGTTATACACAAACGTAAACTTAGACCAAAAGTCTGACTTTACTACTTTTCGGTATTAACAAAGGTAAACTTAGACCAAAAGTCTAACATTGCTACTTTTCGGTATACATAAACGTAAACTTAGACCAAAAGTCTGACTTTACTATGTTTTAGCATTCACAAAGGTAAACTTGGACCAGAAGTCTAACTTTACTTCTTTTAGGTATTCACAAAGGTAAACTTGGACCAGAAGTCAAACTTTACTGCTTTTCACTATTCACAAAGGTAAATTTAGAGCAAAGGTTTGACTTTACTTCTTTTCCGTATTCACAAAGCTAAATTTAGACCAAAGGTTTGACTTTACTTCTTTTCAGTATTCACAAAGCTAAACTTAGACCAAAGTTCTTTTCAGTATTTACAAACGTAAACTTAGACCTGCTCTTCTACTATGACACCAATTCATAAAGGTAAACTTAGACCAAAAGTCTGACTTTACTATTTTATGGTATTCATAAAGGTAAACTTAGACCAAAAGTGTAACTTTACTACTTTTCAGTAAACACAAAGGTATACTAAGACCTAAAGTCTGACTTTACCACTTTTCAGTGTACACAAACGTAAACTTAGACCAAAAGTCTGACTTTACTACTTTTCAGTATAAACAAACATAAACTTAGACCAAAAGTCTGACTTTACTACTTTTCAGTATACACAAATGTAAACTTAGACCAACAGTCTGACTTTACTACTTTTCGTTATACACAAACGTAAACTTAGACCAAAAGTCTGACTTTACTACTTTTCGTTATACACAAGCGCAAACTTAGACCAAAAATTTGACTTTACTACCTTTCGGTATTCACAAAGGTAAATTTAGACCAAAGATTTGACTATACTTCTCTTCAGTATTCACAAAGCTAAACTTAGACCAAAGTTCTTTTCAGTATTTACAAATGTAAACTTAGACTTGCTCTTCTACTATGACACCAATTCATAAAGGTGAACTTCGACCAAAAGTCTGACTTCACTATTTTATGGTATTCATAAAGGTAAACTTAGACCAAAAGTGTAACTTTACTACTTTTCAGTATACACAAATGTAAACTTAGACCTAAAGTCTGACTTTACCACTTTTCAGTGTACATAAACGTAAACTTAGACCAAAGTCTAACTTTACTACTTTTCATTATACACACTTTTCAGTATAAACAAACGTAAACTTAGACCAAAAGTCTGACTTCACTACTTTTCAGTATACACAAATGTAAACTTAGACCAACAGTCTGACTTTACTACTTTTCATTATACACAAACGTAAACTTAGACCAAAAGTCTGACTTTACTACTTTTCGTTATACACAAGCGCAAACTTAGACCAAAAATCTGACTTTATTACCTTTCGGTATTCACAAAGGTAAATTTAGACCAAAGGTTTGACTTTACTTCTTTTCAGTATTCACAAAGCTAAATTTAGACCAAAGATTTGACTATACTTCTCTTCAGTATTCACAAAGCTAAACTTAGACCAAAGTTCTTTTCAGTATTTACAAATGTAAACTTAGACTTGCTCTTCTACTATGACACCAATTCATTAAGGTAAACTTAGACCAAAAGTCTGACTTCACTATTTTATGGTATTCATAAAGGTAAACTTAGACCAAAAGTGTAACTTTACTACTTTTCAGTATACACAAAGGTAAACTTAGACCTAAAGTCTGACTTTACCACTTTTCAGTGTACATAAACGTAAACTTAGACCAAAAGTCTAACTTTACTACTTTTCATTATACACAAACGTAAACTTATACCAAAAGTCTTACTTTACTACTTTTCAGTATACACAAATGTAAACTTAGACCAACAGTCTGACTTTACTACTTTTCGGTATACACAAACGTAAACTTAGACCAAAAGTCTGACTTTACTACTTTTCGTTATACACAAACACAAACTTAGACCAAAAATCTGACTTTACTACTTTTCGGTATTCACAAAGGTAAACTTAGACCAAAAGTCTAACGTTAGTACTTTTTGTTATACATACACATAAACTTAGACCAAAAGTCTGACTTTACTACTTTTTAGCATTCACAAAGGTAAACTTAGACCAGAAGTCTAACTTTACTTCTTTTAGGTATTCACAAAGATAAACTTGGACCAGAAGTATAACTTTTCTGCTTTTCAGTATTCACAAAGGAAAGTTTAGACCAAAGGTTTGACTTTACTTCTTTTCAGTATTCACAAAGCTAATTTTAGATCAAAGGTTTGACTTTAGTTCTTTTCAGTATTTACAAACGTAAACTTGGACTTGCTCTTCTACTATGACACCAATTCATGAAGGTAAACGTAGACCAAAAGTCTGACTTTACTATTTTATGGTATTCACAAAGGTAAACTTGACCAAAAGTGTAACTTTACTATTTTATGGTATTCACAAATGTAAACTTAGACCAAAAGTGTAACTTTACTACTTTTCAGTATACACAAAGGTAAACTTAGACCTAAAGTCTGACTTTACCACTTTTCAGTGCACACAAACGTAAACTTAGACCAAAAGTCTGACTTTACTACTTTTCGTTATACACAAACGTAAACTTAGACCAAAAGTCTGACTTTACTACTTTTCGGTATTAACAAAGGTAAACTTAGACCAAAAGTCTAACATTACTACTTTTCGGTATACATAAACGTAAACTTAGACCAAAAGTCTGTTTTTACTATGTTTTAGCATTCACAAAGGTAAACTTGGACCAGAAGTCTAACTTTACTTCTTTTAGGTATTCACAAAGGTAAACTTGGACCAGAAGTCAAACTTTACTGCTTTTCACTATTTACAAAGGTAAATTTAGACCAAAGGTTTGACTTTACTTCTTTTCAGTATTCACAAAGCTAAATTTAGACCAAAGGTTTGACTTTACTTCTTTTCAGTATTCACAAAGCTAAACTTAGACCAAAGTTCTTTTCAGTATTTACAAACGTAAACTTAGACTTGCTCTTCTACTATGACACCAATTCATAAAGGTAAACTTAGAACAAAAGTCTGACTTTACTATTTTATGGTATTCAGAAAGGTAAACTTAGACCAAAAGTGTAACTTTACTATTTTATGGTATTCACAAAGGTAAACTTAGACCAAAAGTGTAACTTTACTACTTTTCAGTATACACAAAGGTAAACTTACACCTAAAGTCTGACTTTACCACTTTTCAGTGTACACAAACGTAAACTTAGACCAAAAGTCTGACTTTACTACTTTTCGTTATACACAAACGTAAACTTAGACCAAAAGTCTGACTTTACTACTTTTCGGTATTAACAAAGGTAAACTTAGACCAAAAGTCTAACATTACTACTTTTCGGTATACATAAACGTAAACTTAGACCAAAAGTCTGACTTTACTATGTTTTAGCATTCACAAAGGTAAACTTGGACCAGAAGTCTAACTTTACTTCTTTTAGGTATTCACAAAGGTAAACTTGGACCAGAAGTCAAACTTTACTGCTTTTCACTATTCACAAAGGTAAATTTAGAGCAAAGGTTTGACTTTACTTCTTTTCCGTATTCACAAAGCTAAATTTAGACCAAAGGTTTGACTTTACTTCTTTTCAGTATTCACAAAGCTAAACTTAGACCAAAGTTCTTTTCAGTATTTACAAACGTAAACTTAGACCTGCTCTTCTACTATGACACCAATTCATAAAGGTAAACTTAGACCAAAAGTCTGACTTTACTATTTTATGGTATTCATAAAGGTAAACTTAGACCAAAAGTGTAACTTTACTACTTTTCAGTAAACACAAAGGTAAACTAAGACCTAAAGTCTGACTTTACCACTTTTCAGTGTACACAAACGTAAACTTAGACCAAAAGTCTGACTTTACTACTTTTCAGTATAAACAAACGTAAACTTAGACCAAAAGTCTGACTTTACTACTTTTCAGTATACACAAATGTAAACTTAGACCAACAGTCTGACTTTACTACTTTTCGTTATACACAAACGTAAACTTAGACCAAAAGTCTGACTTTACTACTTTTCGTTATACACAAGCGCAAACTTAGACCAAAAATCTGACTTTACTACCTTTCGGTATTCACAAAGGTAAATTTAGACCAAAGGTTTGACTTTACTTCTTTTCAGTATTCACAAAGCTAAATTTAGACCAAGGATTTGACTATACTTCTCTTCAGTATTCACAAAGCTAAACTTAGACCAAAGTTCTTTTCAGTATTTACAAATGTAAACTTAGACTTGCTCTTCTACTATGACACCAATTCATAAAGGTAAACTTCGACCAAAAGTCTGACTTCACTATTTTATGGTATTCATAAAGGTAAACTTAGACCAAAAGTGTAACTTTACTACTTTTCAGTATACACAAATGTAAACTTAGACCTAAAGTCTGACTTTATCACTTTTCAGTGTACATAAACGTAAACTTAGACCAAAAGTCTAACTTTACTACTTTTCATTATACACACTTTTCAGTATAAACAAACGTAAACTTAGACCAAAAGTCTGACTTCACTACTTTTCAGTATACACAAATGTAAACTTAGACCAACAGTCTGACTTTACTACTTTTCATTATACACAAACGTAAACTTAGACCAAAAGTCTGACTTTACTACTTTTCGTTATACACAAGCGCAAACTTAGACCAAAAATCTGACTTTACTACCTTTCGGTATTCACAAAGGTAAATTTAGACCAAAGGTTTGACTTTACTTCTTTTCAGTATTCACAAAGCTAAATTTAGACCAAAGATTTGACTATACTTCTCTTCAGTATTCACAAAGCTAAACTTAGCCCAAAGTTCTTTTCAGTATTTACAAATGTAAACTTAGACTTGCTCTTCTACTATGACACCAATTCATTAAGGTAAACTTAGACCAAAAGTCTGACTTCACTATTTTATGGTATTCATAAAGGTAAACTTAGACCAAAAGTGTAACTTTACTACTTTTCAGTATACACAAAGGTAAACTTAGACCTAAAGTCTGACTTTACCACTTTTCAGTGTACATAAACGTAAACTTAGACCAAAAGTCTAACTTTACTACTTTTCATTATACACAAACGTAAACTTATACCAAAAGTCTTACTTTACTACTTTTCAGTATACACAAATGTAAACTTAGACCAACAGTCTGACTTTACTACTTTTCGGTATACACAAACGTAAACTTAGACCAAAAGTCTGACTTTACTACTTTTCGTTATACACAAACGCAAACTTAGACCAAAAATCTGACTTTACTACTTTTCGGTATTCACAAAGGTAAACTTAGACCAAAAGTCTAACATTAGTACTTTTTGTTATACATACACATAAACTTAGACCAAAAGTCTGACTTTACTACTTTTTAGCATTCACAAAGGTAAACTTAGACCAGAAGTCTAACTTTACTTCTTTTAGGTATTCACAAAGGTAAAGTTGGACCAGAAGTCTAACTTTGCTGCTTTTCAGTATTCACAAAGGAAAGTTTAAACCAAAGGTTTGACTTTACTTCTTTTCAGTATTCACAAAGCTAATTTTAGATCAAAGGTTTGACTTTAGTTCTTTTCAGTATTTACAAACGTAAACTTGGACTTGCTCTTCTACTATGACACCAATTCATGAAGGTAAACGTAGACCAAAAGTCTGACTTTACTATTTTATGGTATTCACAAAGGTAAACTTGACCAAAAGTGTAACTTTACTATTTTATGGTATTCACAAATGTAAACGTAGACCAAAAGTGTAACTTTACTACTTTTCAGTATACACAAAGGTAAACTTAGACCTAAAGTCTGACTTTACCACTTTTCAGTGTACACAAACGTAAACTTAGACCAAAAGTCTGACTTTACTACTTTTCGTTATACACAAACGTAAACTTAGACCAAAAGTCTGACTTTACTACTTTTCGGTATTAACAAAGGTAAACTTAGACCAAAAGTCTAACATTACTACTTTTCGGTATACATAAACGTAAACTTAGACCAAAAGTCTGACTTTACTATGTTTTAGCATTCACAAAGGTAAACTTGGACCAGAAGTCTAACTTTACTTCTTTTAGGTATTCACAAAGGTAAACTTGGACCAGAAGTCAAACTTTACTGCTTTTCACTATTCACAAAGGTAAATTTAGACCAAAGGTTTGACTTTACTTCTTTTCAGTATTCACAAAGCTAAATTTAGACCAAAGGTTTGACTTTACTTCTTTTCAGTATTCACAAAGCTAAACTTAGACCAAAGTTCTTTTCAGTATTTACAAACGTAAACTTAGACCTGCTCTTCTACTATGACACCAATTCATAAAGGTAAACTTAGACCAAAAGTCTGACTTTACGGGCCCGATTCACAGAACTAACTTAAGACAAAATCCTAAACTTACTACTTTTGGTATTCACAGAAGTTAGGATTTTGTCTTAAGTTTGTCTTAAGACAGAGGTAAGACAGACTTAAGACAAATTCCTAACTTAAGTCTGTCTTAAGTCTGTCTTAAGACAAACTTAAGACAAAATCCTAACTTCTGTGAATACCAAATGTAGTAAGTTTAGTATTTTGTCTTAAGTTAGTTCTGTGAATCGGCCCCTACTATTTTATGGTATTCATTAAGGTAAACTTAGACCAAAAGTGTAACTTTACTACTTTTCAGTATACACAAAGGTAAACTAAGACCAAAAATCTGACTTTACTACTTTTTGGTATTCACAAAGGTAAACTTAGACCAAAAGTCTAACATTACTACTTTTTGTTATACATACACATAAACTTAGACCAAAAGTCTGACTTTACTACTTTTTAGCATTCACAAAGGTAAACTTAGACCAGAAGTCTAACTTTGCTGCTTTTCAGTATTCACAAAGGTAAGTTTAGACCAAAGGTTTGACTTTACTTCTTTTCAGTATTCACAAAGCTAATTTTAGATCAAAGGTTTGACTTTAGTTCTTTTCAGTATTTACAAACGTAAACTTGGACTTGCTCTTCTACTATGACACCAATTCATGAAGGTAAAGGTAGACCAAAAGTCTGACTTTACTATTTTATGGTATTCACAAAGGTGAACTTGACCAAAAGTGTAACTTTACTATTTTATGGTATTCACAAGTGTAAACTTAGACCAAAAGTGTAACTTTACTATTTTTCAGTATACACAAAGGTAAACTTAGACCAAAAGTCTGACTTTACTACTTTTCAGTGTACACAAACGTAAACTTAGACCAAAAGTCTGACTTTACTACTTTTCAGTATACACAAACGTAAACTTAGACCAAAAGTCTGACTTTACTACTTTTTGGTATTCACAAAGGTAAACTTAGACCAAAAGTCTAACATTACCATTTTTCGGTATACGTAAACGTAAACTTAGACCAAAAGTCTGACTTTACTACTTTTTAGCATTCACAAAGGTACACTAAGACCAGGAGTCTAACTTTACTACTTTTAGGTATTCACAAAGGTAAACTTGGACCAGAAGTCTAACTTTACTACTTTTCAGTATTCACAAAGGTAAATTTAGACCAAAGGTTTGAATTTACTTCTTTTCAGTATTCACAAAGCTAAATTTAGAACAAAGGTTTGACTTTACTTCTTTTCAGTATTCATAAAGCTAAATTTAGACCAAAGGTTTGACTTTAGTTCTTTTCAGTATTTACAAATGTAAACTTAGACTTGCTCTTCTACTGTGACACCAATTCATAAAGGTAAACTTAGACCAAAAGTCTTACTTTAGTACGTTTGGGTATTCACAAAGGTAAACTTGGACCAAATGTTGTTCTTTACTTCTTTTCAGTCATCACAAAGGTAAACATGGACCAACAGTCTAACTTTACTTAGAGTAATTTACCTTTGTGAACCCAGAAAAGAAGTAAAGTTAGACCTTTGGTCTAAGTTTACCTTTGTGAATACTGAAAAGAAGTAAAGAAAGACTTTTGCTCTAAGTTTACCTTTGTGAATACTGAAAAGTAGTAAAGTTAGATTTTTGGTCTATTTTGTGAATACCGAAAAGAAGTAAAGTTAGACTTGGTCTAAGTTTACCTTTGTGAATACTGAAAAGTAGTAAAGTTAGACTTTTGGTCTAAGTTTACCTTTGTGAATACCGAAAATAGTAAAGTTAGACTCCTGGCCTAAGTTTACCTTTGTAGTAAAGTTATTCTCTTGGTCTAAGTTTACCTTTGTGAATACTGAAAAGTAGTAAAGTTAGACTTTTGGTCTAAGTTTACCTTTTTGAATACTGAAAAGAAGTAAAGTTAGACTCTTGGTCTAAGTTTACCTTTGTGATTACCAAATAGTGGTAAAGTTAGACTCTTGTTTTAAGTTTAACCTTGTTAATACCGAATAGTTGTAAAGTTAGACTTCACATATACATTTCCCTTTGTGAACACCGAAAAGTAGAACACTTACACAAAAGTGTAAGTTTACCTTTGTGAAGCAGTCCCTAGATGTTGTGTAAATAATTCATAAAGACACCTAAGAGTAGGTAAAAGAGATCTACTGGTATGCTACTTCACATATTACAAAATGCCATTGTGCATATGCCACCGTGCCCACCTTGCGTCAGATTCTAGCCCTAATATTTGTGTGAAATCTTTTGCTGCCACTTGATTGCCTATGTGCTCTACAAGTCTGCATCTCCTTACTGATCACAGCCCCCTTGTACAGACTCAGATTATCACTCTTTCTACCTTCCTGTCGCACTCCTGCAGGGTCTTGGAACCTTAACCTCACATTTAAAACTTCCCTCAAAAAGCATCTCAGCTGTGAGTCACCCCAACTCACCAGTGAGACCCCTATCCCCGCAACTCTGGCCACGAAACGTATATTGTAGAATGTGTACTATGGACATTATATAGACCCCATATTAGAGTGTGAATTTGTATTTACTGCCTTCCCTCACTATCCTCTGTGTTCTCTCCCTCATGGCTTTATTTGAAGATCTTGTCTTAGATGATGCTGGTTTACTGTGTGCAGCATTTTGGTATTGCACAACGGTGCCTGTTGTGAAGCGCCGGGATACCCCATCGGGTGATTAGCAGCGCTATATAAATTCTGATTGATTGATTGATTGATTGGTTTGGACAGGTTGCTTGATCTGCCTATGGAGTTGCTGCTGAAGCTGCCAGCTAAATTTTTTTAATCCTTCATTGCAGCAAGTAGGTGGAGGGGACATTGTTAATGATCTGGCTTGTTTGCCATTGCTGACCCTGGGATGAAGTTACTGATGCACTTACGCTTTTTAAAAATCCATCCTGGATGGTAAATAATACCCCATGGTGGATACATGGACAATTAATGTGTCTGGCTTGTTCCCGATGCCCCCGCTGCAGATGAGACTGGAGAACAGAGGGCAATGCAAGGTATTCAAGAGAGCTCATAAATTTCACTTTGAAAAACCTCTTCCCCTTCCACATCCCCACACCTGCCTCTAATCCATGACATTCAACCTGCTCTACAGGCCACAGAGAAAGAGCACCTCCCTTTCTGAGCAAAGCATTGATCGCACCACAAATAACATGTCCCCTGCTGATCGTGGATTCGCAAGAGATTCTACCACCCAGGGAAAGCACTATGGACTCAGTGACTTCATCACATCAACAAAATATCCAGTAAGCTGCAGGCCATTAAAGGCAACATTTTTTAGGTTGATATCTTGCACCTGATATCTTGTAGAACACAAGCTTTGTTAATCAGATACCACCTCAGCTTAGTTGTCGGTAACAGGTCAATGGTTTGTGATAGACATTACAGTGAGATACCACTGATACATTGCTGTCAGAACCCAGTTCACAGTGTCATTGGTAAGCATGGGCGGATTTTGCGAATTGGCAATTCGCGAACTTGCGTATTTACGGATTCGCAATCCGCAAAATCCGCGAACTCTCGCGAATTTGCGGATTTTTTTTTTTGTGTTCGCAAGGGTTTCTGCCAGTTTGCGAGGGTTGTGTACCAGTTCGCAATTGCGAACTTACTTGTCGGCTCACAACGGCCGTGACTATGTTGTTTCTAGGTCTGGCACTGCCACCCTCTGGTTGGTTTATCACTGTAGATTATTGGGGTGAAAAAAGCAAACACACCTGCCCTGCTTCAACTGACATGAATTAATTTGGGGTTGATTAATGTGTCACTGAATTTAAACTTCCAGTCTGGCTGGCACCTGCTTCCTTATCTGTAATTTGCTTTCTGTTGCAGTGCAATTTTTTTTCACAGGACCTTTGTGGCCTACTTGTAGCTATTCTCTGAGCCTGCTGTGAGGGTCAGAGCAGGGTCATAGAATAGTTGCAAGTAGTCAACTGAACTCTGGAGGGGCCCCTCAGGAAGCACTACAGGGAATGGATACTAATGATAAGATTGAACTTTTGCACCTGCTGAGTGCTTTCAGTTTTGTATGTAATTGCTTTCTGTTGCAGTGTAATTTTTTTAACAGGACCTTTGTTGTATACTTGTAGCTATTCTCTGAGCCTGCTGTGAGGGTCAGAGCAGGGTCATAGAATAGTTGCAAGTAGGCAAATGAACTCTGAAGGGGCCCCTCAGGAAGCACTACAGGGAATGGTTACTAATGATAAGATTGAACTTTTGCACCTGCTGAGTGCTTTCAGTTTTGCAAAAATCCAAATATCCAGCAGCATCCACAAAAAGTAATCCTTCCAGGTCAAGATCCAAATCAAAGTGACCAGCACATGAAGAAAGCACTGGGAGGAGCCTGCTGGACAGGAACAGGAAGTTGGAGACTGTGGGGCACTTCCATCTTCCCATCCCCCCCCCCAAAATGGACTCCTTGCAAAGAAAAAGTGCAGGCAAATGTCAACCTGAGGAGTGATTCTGATAAAAATCATAATTTTCAAGGTTTATGCTGCCTGCTGGTGGATTTCTTGTGCGAAATTGCAAATTTTGCAATCTCGCAATTGCCAGATTGTCGCTGCCCACCGCATCTACGTGTTCGCAAGTGTTTACTCCCGCGAAATTGTATCGTATTCTAGTTGTCAAGTGCGACCAAGCAAAAAATCCGCTTCGCACGGATTTTACGAATTTTCGGCAAGTTCGCGAGAGTTCGCGGATTGCGAATTTGCCGAAAATCCGCAAAATCCGCGAGCGGAACGGATTTTACGCTCATGCTTAGTCATTGGACAAGCAGGGATTACTGGGCCCAACCGTGGGGGTGGAGGCGTTTTAATCCAGATGTCACGGGGCCTGACCTACTATGGATCTTTACAACTGGTCTAAGTACCCTTTCAGCACTTCCCTCTGAGGGGTATGATGGTCTGAGCAGTTCAAGGCTCCCTCAGGGGAGGTAGATATATGGGATGAATACAGGGTCACAACTCAAAATATGCAGAGAAGCAACAAGAGACGATTGTCCAGCCGAATACTCCCTTTTATGAAAACAGAGATGTATTTAATTTACTTCTAACACCACAAATGTAAATTCGATATTCATAAACATCTACACAATTCCTCTGAGGTTTGCACTCTAGTGTTTCGTAGACAGGTCCCTGTGTCCCACTCCCTCCTAGCTCTAGCGATAGTCGTTATTCCACATTCTCTATAGGCAAAATCCAGGGTATGCCCACTAGTAGTTGGAGTCTCCTACTACGACTCTGTATGAAACCGAAAAGTGTTCCAGCCCCGAAGCGCTGTCTACTAAGCAAATTCCCCAAGGAGGACAGGTCCAAATTCAGTCTTACCCACACCTGCAGGGTCAGAGTGACCAGAATTCCTGAGTGTCCCCTCCGCTGTGGACGCTAGAGCAGCAGCGGCTGGTTAAGGTGAGTTCACTTCAGGTGAGTCCACTTCAGGTGGTACAGACAAGCTACGCTCGAAGATACCAGAGTTCCTACAAGCTGTTGAGTAACCTTAGAGACTGGATATTCCTAGCAGTTCCGCCTAGCAGGTAAAGACTCGTCCACCGTGGAGGGAAGAAGTGCAAAGTTCCTGATGCTGACCCCTCATCCCGGGATAGCTTCCCACGGCAGCCTCACTCTTTCGGCCTCAATACTGGTGTTTGTATGACATTACCGTGTGTACCTTTACCACGCATGTTTTTACAACGCAGATTCTAAAATGCATACCACTACCACGCATTTACATTCACTCACATCTGAAATACGTTTACCATTCAATCCACTACCACACATACTTTCACCACGCTTACGGTTACAGAAATATCAATCACAGTCTAACACTGCCACCTACTGTTAAAAAAATGATACAATAAATCGTAATACTTTATTGTAAAATAAACATATATATTTTTTTAAAATACGTTTATCTCAATTACATATTTACTTTTTGGGGGGAGACCCCTCACACCCTTTTTTAATTACCCTTAAAAATATATAAAATACTTACCACAAACTCATCAATACAGACATATATGAGATGTAAAGAGTTGTGTGGTAAAGCCTTGCGTGGTAAAAGTAATTCCGATGTAAAAACTGCATTGTAATTGCATTTTGTGGTAAAAGCTTAGGGACAAAGGCTGTTCCCTGATACTGTTCAGGTCACACTTCTCCCTAGTCCCCGTGATCCCCTCTGGCATACGCAGTTTCCATATCTCTACTGCACACAAGTTCTACCCCAATCGATGGAGCAGATGCTTGCACGGCAGCCCCTCCTGTCATACGGGATAACCGGCTCTTCACTGCGCAAGGGTCACGGCCCACACTGGTTGAGAATCTTCTCATGGTGGCCCCTCCTGGCATAGGGAATCAGCGATTCCTCAATCAATCAATCAAAGCATTTGTAGAGCACGTTACTCACCCGTGAGGGTCTCAAGGCGCCAATTCATATTGGCCCTGGCCCAATCGGCACAGTTATGGCCACACTTTACTTTACAGTGGCTCCTTCTGGCATACGGGTTCGCAGGTTCCTCACTGCACAGAGGCTCTGGCCTGACGATCACAGCGATATGCACAGTTCATTTCACGACGGCCCCCCTCTGGCATGAGAGGGTTGCTAACTTCGTCTTGCACACAAGCAAAGACCCAATTGGTGCAGCAGCCATCTCCTCTCACCTCACTCGGAGGCTCCACTCGACAGGATTCCCCAATGGACCTCGCTCCCTCCAGCACTCTCACACTGGTCCTGGCAAGCAGGCAGGTGCTCCAGGGCAGGTGGTGTTGGATTCCCTGGGTGATGTTCCCTCACCCAGTAGGGAGATTAGCAGGCCTTGGCCCCGAGTCCTGGTCACCGGCAGAAGTCCTGCAAAGCTTCTCTGTGCAGAGCCGACTGGTAGCTTGATAGTTGACAATTTTTGGGGTCTCAACTCCTCTTCTTATAGTCCATTTCCAGATGCCAAATGTGATTTAAAGTCTGAGTCTCTGAAGTTTATGCTGATGGTCAGTTTCCTTTTGACAAGACCCCTCTTTTGCCCTCTCTTCCTCTTCAAAGCAGTCCGTCAGAGTAGAAGCGACTCCAAAATAGAGTTCATACCTGGATGTCAGTCACAGGGATATGTGTATCAAAATATTAGCCCAGGGCCTCAGCCCTGCTCTTACTATTTTCTTATCAGCCCCATCTTATGTATTTATTTATTTTAAGAGTTTTATATAGCGCTTGCTAGACCCAAAGGTATTAGAGCGCTTTACATAAAGTTCCACATAAGTGCCAAATTACATCAGTTACAAATTACAAAAAACATACCATTAAAAACACTAAAATGGAGTGAAGAAGGGAAAGGGGGTAAGGTATAGATACGACGGAGAGACGAAGGGAAAGTATGCCCCAGGTCCGGCTGGGTAGGTGACGGCCACAGGGGGAATCCACAGCCCATCTCCTCTTCAGCTAACAGGTAGCTCCACTGGGCATCGGTCAGATAGCTAGGTCTCAATGGAAAATCATTTAACAAGCTATGATGACAAGAGGAAAGGAGCGTAGAGGGGGAAAAGGGTAGGGTGAATGAGTAGGAGGGGATACGACAGAGAGACAAAGGACGGTCTGTCCAAGGTCTGGCTGGGTCGGTGACGGCCGAGGGTAAATCCACAGCCCATCCCCTCTTCAGCTAACAGGTAGCTCCAACCGGCGTCAGTCAGATAGCTAGGTCTCCACAGTCAAGGGAAAGTTCAATGAGTAAATGCTCTGGAGGGAGAGCAGGATGAAGGGTCAGTGAGGGCTGTAATCAAGATCGGGTAAATGGCCAGATCAATTGTCCATGAGTAATAGGGCGTCGTGGGTAGACCAACTGAGGCAGCCATCTTGAGGTCAGGCAAGGTGGTGGAGTCTTTGCTGCTAAACTCAGTCCGTCTCCAAAATGCTCCAAAACTCAGAGGCAACCGGGGTGTAGACAATGCAGTGGTGCAGCATGAGGACAGGGCAGTGTCCACATGTCTTCGGATGGGGGGGGAGGGGGGGTTTAAGCGCAGGTGAGTAATATCCATCAGTGAGATATGCCCAGGCCCCTTCCTCGTGAAATCTTTGAATCAAAGAGCACCCTTTGAAGTAGGGAAGCCCGGTTTTCCCTCCCCAGTGTGTCCCACCCAGCCTTCAAGAATGCAGCAATACACAAACCTGTCTGTGGGGGTCCCCCAACCTCCTCTCGTCATGTTTCACCACATAGCCCTGGGTCTTCAAACATGGAACACAGAGTCCTCCATGAATTGTACCCTTCATGAGTACACATACACTCAGCACATGCATTTAACATACACGCACTGCACAACACTGTCTATTCTTTATTGATTGTACTACTTCCAGGTACACATACACCCAGCACATGCATTTACATGCACACAGTCGCGGCCGCTGCAGGTACGAGCAGTGGGGCGGTGGGGCCGGCTGGGGGGGATTTCGAGAGACGAACACAAGGGAAAATAAATTATTTATTTAACTTTCCCTTGTGGTCGTCTCTCAAAATCCCCCCAGCCGGCCCCACCGCCCACGCTCTTACCTGCAGCGGCTACATGCTCACACTGCACAGTACTGCATTATCACTGCATTGTCCAATTCACAGGCTCACATACACTCAGCACATACATTTAACATGCACACAATGCACAGTACTAAATCTTTCATGTATTGTACCACTCGCATGCACACATCCAAGCACATGCATTTAACATGCACGTACTGTACATTTTTAATTTTTTTATTTAACAGAGTTTTATATAGCATGAACTTGACCCAAAGGTATTGGGTATCAGAGCGCTTTACAAGCATATCTCCTTCACTCACACCACACCCCTCCACTGGACGGACCACAGTTGCATCCACTTTATTTACAATAAGACCTCAATCCACAACCACCCTCAACCAACTCTGCGAAGAAACTGGAACAAAATCACCACGGACCAGATCTCAACATCGCTTCTTCAAAAACCCCCGGCCTATTCAACGAACCCTAACCAAGCCGCCATCAACCTCACACAATGGTTAACCCAAACCGCCGACAAACTAGCACCCTTGAAAAAACATCAAATCAAGCAAGGAAGCAAGAACGCCCCCTGGTTCAACGATGACCTTAAGAAATCCAAGAAGCTCTGTCGTTCCCTTGAGAAAACTTGGAAAACAGACCCAAACACTATCACCCATGCGCATTCAAAAACGCCACCCGCAAACACCACCAACTAATCCGGACAGCCAAGAAATCAGCACTCAAAGACCGACTAGACAACAACGCCCACAACAGCAAGAAACTTTTCAACATCATCAAAGAATTCACCAACCCCACCACCAGCTCTAATGACATCACCCCCTCTCAAGTCCTCTGCAACTCCCTCGCCTCATTCTTCCATGACAAAATCGCCGACATTCATAACAGCTTTGACAACCAACCCGTAAACCAACCCACCCCACTCACCTCCAAACCTGTACCTCCTCCGAATAACCTTTTTGACTGGAACCCACTCACCACAGAAGACACCATTCGCCTGATGAACTCCATCCACTCAGGATCCCCTACAGACCCATGCCCCCATCACATCTTCAACAAAGCAGACTCCATTATCGCACCCCATCTCCGAGATGTCATCAACTGCTCCCTTAGCTCCGCCACATTCCCAGAAAGCTGGAAACACGCCGAACTCAGCGCCCTTCTGAAAAACCCCACAGCTGACCCCCCGAACTCAAAAACTACCGCCCCATCTCGCTCCTCCCATTCCCTGCCAAAGTCATTGAGAAAGCCATCAACAATCAGCTCGCCGCCTTCCTCGAAACCAACAAATCACTCGATTCCTCACAGTCTGGCTTCCGAGCCAAACACAGCACCGAGACCGCCCTCATCGCAGCAACAGACGACATTCGAACACTACTGGACAACGGAGACACAGTCGCCCTCATCCTCCTTGACCTCTCCGCAGCCTTCGACACAGTCTGCCATGGCACCCTGATACAACGACTCAGAAACATCGGAATTCAAGGAAAAGCAATGGACTGGATCATTTCGTTCCTCGCTGGAAGAACTCAGAGAGTCCGCCTCCCCCCTATTAAGTCAGAGGCCACCGAAGTCATCTGCGGCGTCCCGCAAGGATCATCACTCAGCCCCACCCTCTTCAACGTCTACATGAGCCCCCTCGCAACCATCGCACGTCAACACAACCTCAACATCATCTCCTACGCTGATGACACTCAGCTGATCCTCTCACTCACCAAAGACCCAACCACCGCCAAAACCAAACTACATGAAGGGATGAAAGAAGTAGCCGAGTGGATGAAGCACAGCCGTCTGAAACTGAACTCGGACAAAACGGAAGTCCTCATCTTAGGTTCATCCCCTTCCGCCTGGGACGACTCTTGGTGGCCAACGGCCCTAGGAAAAGCCCCCATACCGACGGACCACGCACGGAACCTGGGCATCATCCTGGACTCCTCACTCTCGATGACCAGACAAGTCAACGCCGTCTCATCTTCATGCTTCAACATCCTACGCATGCTCAAAAAAACATTTCGCTGGATCCCCACCGAAACAAGAAAAACGGTCACCCACGCACTGGTTACAAGCCGTCTGGACTACGGAAACACCCTTTACGCCGGTTCCACCGCAAAACTGCAGAAACAACTCCAACGCATCCAAAATGCTTCAGCCAGACTCATACTAGACATCCCCCGCACAGACCACATTTCCGTCCACCTGAAAGACCTTCACTGGCTCCCCGTCAACAAGAGAATAACGTTCCGTCTCCTCACCCACGCACACAAAGCCCTATACGAACTTGGACCTGATTGTCTCAACACGCGCCTTTCCTTCTACACCCCCACCCGCCAGCTGCGTTCGTCCAACCAAGCCCTCGCCGCTGTTCCGCGCATCCACAAAGCCACCATGGGGGGAAGATCCTTCTCCTACTTAGCGGCCAAAACCTGGAATTCCCTTCCCATCCACCTCCGCCTTACTCAAAACCACCTAGCCTTCAGAAAACAACTTAAAACCTGGATATTCAATAAGTAAACCTCCCCCCCTTCCTCAAGTGCCTTGAGACCCTATGGGTATGTAGTGCGCTATATAAATTCTGACTTGACTTGACTTGACTTTACATAGCACCAGTTGCGTTACATGAGGACACATTCATTTTTAGGTCGAGCCTAGTGCAGGGCGCATGCGCTGTCCTGCGAGACTTTATGTAAGGGCTTCCAGAAATCGCACCAGACACTCACACACGCTTGCGTGTGTGCTTGTACTTTTGCCCCAGGCTAATGGCCTTTGCATGCGTCTTTTTAAGAAAGACAGCACGCAATTGGCCAAAGCCTTTTTTTGTCACACCCAAGTTCCCGCCCACGGCCTAATGCTTGCGGTTACGCACAGCAGCAGCATATGTTTCCAATTATCGTTCCCAGACGCGGGCGCGATAATTGAAAACATATGCTGCTGCTCGCAACCGCGCGCACACACCAGCAGCTCCCGCATCTCAGGGGTGTCATGTGTTTTAAATTATCAAGTCCAGACGCGTGCGCGATAATTAAAAACACATGGCCTGTTGCTCGCACTTGCGCGCACCATTCGCTGGCTTGGGCTTTTTTTTACAGTGCTGCTTCACTTTAATTTGGAGCGCGGCGCACAATTTAGGATCACCCTGCTCTGTTTATTATTATTTTTTTTTATATTTAACAGCACTCACGGGGCACCAGAACTTGTTGCCAGCTGCCCTCCTTTCGAGCAAGAGGGCTCAGTACAAGTACAGGGGTCAGGGGTGCTCGCCTCAGGTGTGTGCAGTTACTCATTGTGCAGGGCTGCATGTGCAGGAGAGGAGCTCCTTCCGCAGAAGCTGCCTGCCTGTGGTGGGAGGAGTTTGTCTCCTGCGGCGTGGAAGCTCTGCACCCGGATACAGCGCTTGCTGCTGACGCCGTCAAGCAGGGCCATGCTGTCTGCGGCTGCAGTCGGGTGCTGCCACGGGGAGGGGGCCAGCAGACACATGGCGCACGCCCCTCCCCCGGGGGAGCAGTAGTCGCAGTGGTTTCCCCTCTCGTTGTCCTTCAGCATATAGGTGTAGGCCTGGCAGGCGAAGACCAGCTCCCCGACCCTGGACTGCTGCAGAGCCCGCAGCCCCTGGCCCTTCCTCGGGCTGGTGAAGCACTCCATGCCCTCGGGGCACAGGGGGCGGCACCGCCTCGCTCTTTATCCTAAAGCCTGGACCGTGGCCTCTTTCTCGGGGGCTTTGTGCAGAGGTTGCTTGCCTGTTCATGTGCTGGGTCATTGGGATGGGTTGGGCCTGCGAATGGCCTCTGCCGGCCTGTGTGCAGGCTCTGTGCCTGGCAGGGCGCTGCTCCCTCCAGGCCTCTGTCTCCGCCGTGGCCTGCTCTTGCAGCCTTGCCAAAGAAGCCGCTCTGCACAGTGGTCGAAGTGGGCAAGATCGGAAGGGCACGGCGTGCCCCTACTTCTTTTATTAAAAAAATTGTGTTCCCCTACTTTCTCATTTCAAAACTGTGTCCCAGGACGGCAGAAATAGCGAACGCTTTCAGATAAGGCTCGGCTGGCTTTCGGGGACGGACAGAGAAGGAAAAGGACTCTGTCTCTTCCTTACTGCCTAGAGAAGACACAAACAATATCCTCTTCTTTTCTGTGCTGGCAAACGGTTCACAACCTCTCTTTCCTTCTTTCATTTAGTTGCTTCCCTGTGAAAAGGATCCAAAAAACAAAAACACTCTTGCGGGAAATGCCCTTTTTCTGAAACTTTTCTGTTCCAAATTGCAGGAGTCTCCGCCCACAGCTCCCCTACTTTTTTCCCCCCACTTCCACCACTGGCTCTGCAGGCTGATCTCTCTCCACGCACACACAGGGGGTGGGAGCCGCTCCTCAGCCTCTTGCCGCTGCTGCTATCACACTTTATATTGTCTCTTCCTGGCTCTGCCAGCTCCTCAAGGAGCTGCACTTTACGCGTTTTTTTTTTTATCCTTTGCTAAATCTTGCATGCAGTCAGAACATGTGTGGCTGTTTACTAATATGGCTGCCGCCGTTCCAGCGGATGTCATTCCGTACACAATGATATGTCGTGTTGTTTACTGGTGTGTTTGGCATTTCTAAACACATTCTTTTGGCATTTGTTGCCATAGCAGCTCAAGTGCAAGCATCTCCAAACGGTTAATTCAACACGTTTTGCACGAAGCCTTTGGGGAGCATTTTTTTTTTACTAACAACTTATAACATCCCAAAGGCGAGACCTATTGGCTATGCCAATGCTCGTTTTGTTAGGCATGGGGAGATTAAGTGATGTGCCCAGAATCACAGGATGTCCAGCGTTGTTGCCGAGACTCAAACCCAGTTCCCCAGAATCGAGGTCGACCGCCCTAGCCGTTAGGCCAACTGCTCTCCCCTATTTATTCCAGTATTGTACCACGCATAGGCACACATACACCCAGCACATGCACTCACCTTGCACATAGTGCCCAGTACTGCATCATTCCTGTAGTGTACGTTTCGCAAGTACACACAGACCCAGCGCAGATACGGCACTCCTGCGCTGTGCAGCACTTCACACCAATCCGATGAAGACCAAGGGTGAGTAAAGCACTCAGCAGTGGAGCTTTACAGGAGCGAGCCTGTCGGTTTCACTCCAGTGACACGGGTAAAAAGAGCCTCTTCACTTCTACGGATCACTACACCTCGCTTGTGCCGCTTAACTCCAAAGAAAAATGTTCCACAGCGGATCTTGTAGACAGCACCTCTATTTTCCGATGTCCCTCTAATATCCAATTTGGTGTTGTGCTGATAACCTCCAGGACCTGCTGCGGTTTTGGTCCTACTGGAAATCCAGACAAAGACTTAAGAAACAGAACAGAGGCAGCACCAAGGATGAAGTAGCCAGGACCATGTAGTATCAATAAATAAATTCTTTTATTTTCTCATTTATAGGACAGCCAACGCGTTTCGCTCCCCAACCATGGGAGCTTCGTCAGAGCAAGTGTGTTAGTGTAAAATTTCTGGTATCCAAAGAACAGTAAATGCGCAGACCATAATAAGCTGCCACCAAAATTGCTGAAGAGCCCCTTTTCAGAGCGGTGTCCCCATGACGGATTCAATCGGCAGTCGATTGAATCCGTCATGGGGACACCGCTCTGAAAAGGGGCTCTTCAGCAATTTTGGTGGCAGCTTATTATGGTCTGCGCATTTACTGTTCTTTGGATACCAGAAATTTTACACTAATTTTTGGAACTTCTTGGACGAATTGTGTCTTTTAAATATATACCCTTGACGTGGCTAAAATATTATCCGGATATCGAAAGTTTGCCATAGGCTTCTGTACTGTTTGGATCGAACGACTCCATTGACGTTATTTTTCGTCGCTTCAAGTTCTGACCAACACACTTGCCCTGACGAAGCTCCCATGGTTGGGGAGCGAAACGCGTTGGCTGTCCTATAAATGAGAAAATAAAAGAATTTATTTATTGATACTACATGGTCCTGGCTACTTCATCCTTGGTGCTGCCTCTGTTCTGTGCCGCTTAACTCCATTTGAAGGCAGTCGTTTTTCACCACTATGAGGGAAGCGCTTTGGGGGCCTTTCTTGTTCAACAAGACCACAACCCGCGAGGCAGGCCTATGTCATGGCGCACACGCATGATCGCTGTTTGCCAATGACAATACAAATTTGCATTCGGGGTCCAGATATCGATACCGTTGGGGTACTCAGGGCAGGGGTGCACTTACATTACTATGAGGAGGACTTTTCCATCCCAACAATTCTATTGTGAATCCCTAACAGGAGGGGGGCACCCCTTCCATGCCCCCTGCAGTTTGTGATTCATATTGGTTGCCAAAGGCCCTTTTAGAAGCTGGAAATCCTTTTTCAACTCAAGAAAGGGAAATGATACATTTTAAAGTGTCTTGTGGGCACAAACCCTGTATTTCTGTGAATCAGAGACTTTGCGACTTCAATGCACCTCTGCCCACGAAGCCCCAAGTCTCTGAATATTAACACGATGCATTTTTATTTGTTTTAGCTCACCCTGGGATTGAGGGCCTTGAATCTTCCCTGGTGTTTGTGCATGGGGTGTTTGTCGTCAGAGAGCTCTTGGGTGTACCAGGAAGTGGTTTGTGGTCGGTAGTTTCAATGGCACGTGGATGTCATCATTGGCTTTAAAGCTAGAGTTGGAAAGTGAATGCTTTGTTGGCATTGGCAGGTGGCTGGGTGAGGGTGGAGAGGGCATAGGACTTCCTTGAGGGTTGGTGAGGAAGTCCTTGAAACAGGAACATTTTGCTTAAAGCAGTATCTGTCCCTTTAATGGGTATGAGCTGCTCTAAAAACAAAGGGACTTATTTATGAGGCCTTGTGACAGTTTTGCGCTTCCGTTGCGTCACTTTTTATGACGCATTGGCGGCGTAAAACATGTCTCCTGTTGCACCCTATTTACAAAGTGACGCATCTAAGCAGATGCGTCACTTTGTAAACCCCTGCGCTACATTATACCTGCGTCAGGTATAATGCAAGCAGGGTGGGCGTTCTCACGTAAGTAAGCCTCGTAGAAGTGACGCAGTGAAATCTACCAGATTTCACTGCGTCACCTCTAGGTTGCAAATGCATCAATATCTTACGTCTGCCTCACAGCAGGCGTAAGACTGACGCAAGCCCTTTCACATGGGGCTTGCTTCTTGTGAAAGGACACATTGCTGGAGTTGCGTGACTTTTGTGACACACTCCAGCAATGCATCACTTTTGCGCCATAAGATACGTCAGAAATATTTACGTATCTGTAGCTCCTTGCAACATGATGCGTCATACAGTAAATATGATGCATCAATCATGTCGCAAGGAGGGCGCACTGAGAAGTGACACATCGCTGCTTTTACGCAGCGATGCGTCACTTCTCATAAATGAGGCCCAAAAAGTTGATTGTTCGGAAAAGCAAATGGGTGGAGGGTTCTTGTGCCCTGCAGGCCACCGTCCCTACATTCACAGGGGGCTGAAAATTGCAATCTGACAAATTAACCTACATTACGCGAGTCATGTTGTGGCCCCCTGAAAAAGGACAACTGCAATGTGGGTTGCTGGTGCCCCCCATCTGAATCTCACCTACACATCGAAACCCCGCCCTCCTGCTACAAATATCACAACTTTTGACTTGACCCCCTCCCCCCTCACTTATTCTGTGACTTTGTCTCCCTGCTAAGAAACCAGAAATGGATACCAATTTCCTAGAGAGAGAGGGTAAAGGTGGTTCGTGAGTCGGTATACACGCACAAGCACGCACACACGCACGCGCACGCACGCCCTCCTACGCTTCTCTGACAGGCGCTTCTACAGAGTGCTTCGGCCAATTTTGTGTCTGGGTGGAGAGAAACATAAAAATATAAGACAATTAGACTCTAACCCTTTTGTCATTTAATGACTTTTGACATTTAATGTATGAAGGATTTTTATTATTATTGCAACAACCAAGCAAAGGGAACATAATTTAGAATTTTAAATGTCATAATTCAGCACTTGCGGATTTTATATAATAGCTGTTGCCAACAATAAATTGCTTAACTAGGCAGCTCTTGACGTCATAGTTCAGTCCTAACTTAATGTTGAAAATCATTTTAATAGAAATGTTCTGTGGGCTGGGAGTTCAAATTGCTTAAGTGCTTGGCACGCATACGGCTTCTTGGCACTCTGCCCTTCGCACTGGCAGCACGTGCCAAGAAGTGCTGGGAGGGCTCGCTTTGGACGTCATTGTTGACATAATGAAATGTGAAAAAGCAAAGAAACTCGCAATCCTTGCTCTAGCCTGCCCTCTGCTGGGTAAATACAGGCACAGCAAAGAAGGACTCAATCCTTGCTCTAGCCTGCCCTCTACTGGGAAAATACAGGCACAGCAAGGAAGGATGCAATCCTTGCTCTAGCCTGCCCTCTGCTGGGTAAATACAGGCACAGCAAAGAAGGACTCAATCCTTGCTCTAGCCTGCCCTCTGCTGGGAAAATACAGGCACAGCAAGGAAGGATGCAATCCTTGCTCTAGCCTGCCCTCTGCTGGGTAAATACAGGCACAGCAAAGCAGGACTCAATCCTTGCTCTAGCCTGCCCTCTGCTGGGTAAATACAGGCACAGCAAAGAAGGACTCAATCCTTGCTCTAGCCTGCCCTCTGCTGGGTAAATACAGGCACAGCAAAGAAGGACTCAATCCTTGCTCTAGCCTGCCCTCTACTGGGAAAATACAGGCACAGCAAGGAAGGATGCAATCCTTGCTCTAGCCTGCCCTCTGCTGGGTAAATACAGGCACAGCAAAGAAGGACTCAATCCTTGCTCTAGCCTGCCCTATACTGGGAAAATACAGGCACAGCAAGGAAGGATGCAATCCTTGCTCTAGCCTGCCCTCTGCTGGGTAAATACAGGCACAGCAAAGAAGGACTCAATCCTTGCTCTAGCCTGCCCTCTACTGGGAAAATACAGGCACAGCAAGGATGGATGCAATCCTTGCTCTAGCCTGCCCTCTGCTGGGTAAATACAGGCACAGCAAAGAAGGACTCAATCCTTGCTCTAGCCTGCCCTCTGCTGGGTAAATACAGGCACAGCAAAGAAGGACTCAATCCTTGCTGTAGCCTGCCCTCTGCTGGGTAAATACAGGCACAGCAAAGAAGGACTCAATCCTTGCTCTAGCCTGCCCTCTACTGGGAAAATACAGGCACAGCAAGGAAGGATGCAATCCTTGCTCTAGCCTGCCCTCTGCTGGGTAAATACAGGCACAGCAAAGAAGGACTCAATCCTTGCTCTAGCCTGCCCTCTACTGGGAAAATACAGGCACAGCAAGGATGGATGCAATCCTTGCTCTAGCCTGCCCTCTGCTGGATAAATACAGGCACAGCAAAGAAGGACTCAATCCTTGCTCTAGCCTGCCCTCTGCTGGGTAAATACAGGCACAGCAAAGAAGGACTCAATCCTTGCTCTAGCCTGCCCTCTACTGTGAAAATACAGGCACAGCAAGGAAGGATGCAATCCTTGCTCTAGCCTGCCCTCTGCTGGGTAAATAAAGGCACAGCAAAGAAGGATGCAATCCCTGCTCTAGCCTGCCCTCTGCAGGATAAATACAGGCACAGCAAAGAAGGACGCAATCCTTGCTCTAGCCTGCCACCTGCTGGGTAAATATAGGCACAGCAAAGAAGGAGCAATCCTTGCTCCATCCTGCCCTCTGCAGGGTAAATACAGGCACAGCAAAGAAGGATGCAATCCTTGCTCCATCCTGCCCCCTGCTGGGTAAATAGAGGCACAGCAAAGAAGGACACAATCCTAGCTCTAGCCTGCCCTCTGCTGGGTTAATAAAGGCACAGCAAAGAAGGACACAATCCTAGCTCTAGCCTGCCCTCTGCTGGGTTAATAAAGGCACAGCAAAGAAGGACTCAATCCTTGCCCAATCCTGCCCCCTGCTGGGTAAATAGAGGCACAGCAAAGAAGGACACAATCCTAGCTCTAGCCTGCCCTCTGCTGGGTAAATAAAGGCACAGCAAAGAAGGACACAATCCTTGCTCTAGCCTGCCCTCTGCTGGGTAAATACAGGCACAGAAAAGAAGGACTCAATCCTTGCTCTAGCCTGCCCTCTGCTGGGTAAATACAGGCACAGAAAAGAAGGATGCAATCCCTGCTCTAGCCTGCCCTCTGCTGGGTAAATACAGGCACAGCAAAGAAGGACTCAATCCTAGCTCTAGCCTGCCCTCTGCTGGGTTAATAAAGGCACAGCAAAGAAGGACTCAATCCTTGCTCCATCCTGCCCCCTGCTGGGTAAATAGAGGCACAGCAAAGAAGGACACAATCCTAGCTCTAGCCTGCCCTCTGCTGGGTAAATACAGGCACAGAAAAGAAGGACTCAATCCTTGCTCTAGCCTGCCCTCTGCTGGGTAAATACAGGCACAGAAAAGAAGGATGCAATCCCTGCTCTAGCCTGCCCTCTGCTGGGTAAATACAGGCACAGCAAAGAAGGACTCAATCCTTGCTCTAGCCTGCCACCTGCTGGGTAAATATAGGCACAGCAAAGAAGGAGCAATCCTTGCTCCATCCTGCCCTCTGCAGGGTAAATACAGGCACAGCAAAGAAGGATGCAATCATTGCTCCATCCTGCCCCCTGCTGGGTAAATAGAGGCACAGCAAAGAAGGACACAATCCTAGCTCCAGCCTGCCCTCTGCTGGGTTAATAAAGGCACAGCAAAGAAGGACACAATCCTAGCTCTAGCCTGCCCTCTGCTGGGTTAATAAAGGCACAGCAAAGAAGGACTCAATCCTTGCTCCATCCTGCCCCCTGCTGGGTAAATAGAGGCACAGCAAAGAAGGACACAATCCTAGCTCTAGCCTGCCCTCTGCTGGGTAAATAAAGGCACAGCAAAGAAGGATGCAATCCCTGCTCTAGCCTGCCCTCTGCAGGATAAATACAGGCACAGCAAAGAAGGACGCAATCCTTGCTCTAGCCTGCCACCTGCTGGGTAAATATAGGCACAGCAAAGAAGGAGCAATCCTTGCTCCATCCTGCCCTCTGCAGGGTAAATACAGGCACAGCAAAGAAGGACGCAATCCTTGCTCCATCCTGCCCCCTGCTGGGTAAATAGAGGCACAGCAAAGAAGGACACAATCCTAGCTCTAGCCTGCCCTCTGCTGGGTTAATAAAGGCACAGCAAAGAAGGACACAATCCTAGCTCTAGCCTGCCCTCTGCTGGGTTAATAAAGGCTCAGCAAAGAAGGACTCAATCCTTGCTCCATCCTGCCCCCTGCTGGGTAAATAGAGGCACAGCAAAGAAGGACACAATCCTAGCTCTAGCCTGCCCTCTGCTGGGTAAATAAAGGCACAGCAAAGAAGGACACAATCCTTGCTCTAGCCTGCCCTCTGCTGGGTAAATACAGGCACAGAAAAGAAGGACTCAATCCTTGCTCTAGCCTGCCCTCTCTGGGTAAATAAAGGCACAGCAAAGAAGGACTAATTCCTTGTTCTAGACTGTCCGCTGATGGGTAAATACATGCACAGAAAAGAAGGTTGTTATACTTGCTCTAACCTGCCCTCTGCCCTTTGTTAGAACTTTGACCCAGATATGGAAAGTGCACTTTAGTATCAATTCAATTCAAATTCAAATTGACTTTATTTCGGATATATTGCAATCCATAAAAGTACAATACATTATACATTACATTTAAAAGCATTACAAAGATGACAAATCAATATGAGATAATACATAAGACATAAGAATCTCTTAGTACTGACCTGCAGCACTCCGGCTGTGCTAGAATTTTGACCCACACACTGACAGTGCACCTCAGTCCTGGCCTGCTGCACTCTAACCATTCTAGACCCACCTCAACCAGTGCACCTCAATCCTGACCTGCTGCACTCTGGCCATTCTCGACTCACCTCAACCACTGCGCCTCAATCTTGTCCTGCAGCACGGCTTCTATTACAGAACTTTGACCCGAACACTGTCAGTACCCTTAATCCTGATCAATCAACTGATATTTGAATGATGAAACCCACGCCAGACTCTGGAACCCGCCCATGTATCCACCGAAGCACAGGGGCGGAACACAGGCCCGCAGCCCCGTGGAGTGGGGGGGCCCCATAGCTCCCGGGGGGCCCTCAGCACAACACTTTGGCTGGAGAGCTCCAGATTGAGCCCAAAGGGGGCCCCTCTACGTACCCTGCAGGGGCCCCCCCTCAAGTTTGTTACACCACTGCCGAAGCACCTCTACCCTACCCTGTCTTCACCTGGCATAGCAGTGCTCAGATGTGGACACATAGCTATAGGTTATGATAGGTGTGGCAGGAGACCTCACTCTTGACGTGTGAGACCCCTGCCCGGGGCACGCTAGCCTGGGCATGTTGAGAAATGTGTTATTCTAGCGCTGGGGGAAGCCCATAGCGCTTAGAAGACTTCATTATCCCTGAGCCGCAGAATTCACTGCCATCCACCACTAGGACACACCTCTCCAGTGCTGCTGAAGCGCCTCTACTGCTAGAGCGCTGAGGACATCCCCCTCCGAGGTGAACTAGAGAAGCCAGTGCCCTGCGGCACAAGGATCCGCCACTGCCCTGCAGCACAGGGATCCGTCACTGCCCTGCAGAACATGGACCCACCACTGCCCTGCGGCACATGGACCCGCCACTGCCCTGTGGCACATGGACCCGCCACTGCCCTGCGGCACATGGACCCGTCACTGCCCTGCGGCACAAGGATCCGCCACTGCCCTGCGGCACAAGGATCCGCCACTGCCCTGCGGCACATGAACCCGCTACTGCCCTGCAGCATATGGACCCGCTACTGCCCTGCGGCCCATGGACCCGTCACTGCCCTGCAGAACATGGACCCGTCACTGCCCTGCGGCACAAGGACCCGCCACTGCCCTGCGGCACATGGACCCACCACTGCCCTGTGGCACATGGACCCGCCACTGCCCTGTGGCACATGGACCCGCCACTGCCCTGCGGCACATGGACCCGCCACTGCCCTGCGGCACATGGACCCGCCACTGCCCTGCGGCACATGGACCCGCCACTGCCCTGCGGCACATGGACCCACCACTGCCCTGCGGCACATGGACCTGCCACTGCCCTGCGGCACATGGACCCGTCACTGCCCTGAGACACATGGACCCACCACTGCCCTGTGGAACATGGCCCCGTCACTGCCCTGCGGCACATGGACCCGCCACTGCCCTGCGGCACATGGATTTGTCACTGCCCTGAGACACATGGACCCGCCACTGCTCTGTGGCACATAGAACCACCACTGCCCTGCGGCACATGGACCCGTCACTGCCCTGAGACACATGGACCCACCACTGCCCTGTGGCACATGGACCCGCCACTGCCCTGCGGCACATGGACCCGCCACTGCCCTGCGGCACAAGGACCCGCCACTGCTTTGTGGCACATGGACCCGCCACTGCCCTGCGGCACATGGACCCGTCACTGCCCTGCGGCACATGGACCGCCACTGCCCTGCGACACATGGACCCGCCACTGCCCTGCGACACATGGACCAGTCACTGTGACACATGGACCCGCCACTGCCCTGCGGCACATGAACCTGCTACTGCCCTGTGGCACAAGGACCCACTACTGCCCTGCGGCACATGGACCCATCACTGCCCTGCGACACATGGACCCGCTACTGCCCTGCGGCACATGGACCCGCCACTGCCCTGCAGCACATGGACCCGCCACTGCCCTGCGACACATGGACCCGTCACTGCCCTGAGACACATGGACCCGCCACTGCCCGGCGGCACATGGACCCGTCACTGCCCTGAGACACATGGACCCGCCACTGCCCTGCAGCACATGGACCCGCCACTGCCCTGCGGCACAAAGACCCGTCACTGCCCTGCGGCACATGGACCCGTCACTGCCCTGCGGCACATGGACCCGTCACTGCCCTGCAGCACATGGACCCGCCACTGCCCTGCAGCACATGGACCCAGCACTGCCCTGCGGCACAAAGACCCGTCACTGCCCTGCGGCACATGGACCCGTCACTGCCCTGCGGCACATGGACCCGCCACTGCCCTGCGGCACAAAGACATATCACTGCCCTGCGGCACAAAGACCCGTCACTGCCCTGCGGCACATGGACCCGTCATTGCCCTGCGGCACAAAGACCCGTCACTGCCCTGCGGCACAAAGACCCGTCACTGCCCTGCGGCACAAGGACCTGTCACTGCCCTGCAGAACATGGACCCGCCACTGCCCTGAGACACATGGACCCGCCACTGCCCTGCGGCACAAAGACCCGTCACTGCCCTGCGGCACAAAGACCCATCACTGCCCTGCGGCACAAGGACCTGTCACTGCCTTGCGGCACATGGACCCGTCACTGCCCTGCGGCACATGGACCTGCCACTGCCCTGCGGCACAAAGACCCGTCACTGCCCTGCGGCACAAAGACCCGTCACTGCCCTGCGGCACATGGACCCGTCACTGCCCTGCGGCACATGGACCCGTCATTGCCCTGCGGCACAAAGACCCGTCACTGCCCTGCGGCACAAAGACCCGTCACTGCCCTGCGGCACAAGGACCTGTCACTGCCCTGCAGAACATGGACCCGCCACTGCCCTGAGACACATGGACCCGCCACTGCCCTGCGGCACAAAGACCCGTCACTGCCCTGCGGCACAAAGACCCGTCACTGCCCTGCGGCACAAGGACCTGTCACTGCCCTGCGGCACATGGACCCGTCACTGCCCTGCGGCACATGGACCCGTCACTGCCCTGCGGCACATGGACCCACTACTGCCCTGCGGCACATGGACCTGCCTCTGCCCTGCGGCACATGGACCCGACACTGCCCTGCGGCACATGGACCCAGCACTGCCCTGAGACCAATGGACCCGCTACTGCCCTGAGACACATGGACCCGCTACTGCCCTGCGGCACATGGACCCACCACTGCCCTTTGGCACATGGACCCAGCACTGCCCTGCAGCACATGACCCGTCACTGCCCGGCGGCACATGGACCCGTCACTGCCCTGAGACACATGGACCCGCCACTGCCCTGCAGCACATGGACCTGCCCCTACCCTGAGACACATGAACCCGCCACCGCCCTGAGACACATGGACCCGTCACTGCCCTGAGACACTTGGACCCGTCACTGCCCTGCGGCACATGGACCCGTCACTGCCCTGAGACACATGAACCCGCCACCGCCCTGAGACACATGGACCCGCCACTGCCCTGAGACACATGGACCCACCACTGCCCTGAGACACATGGACCCAGCACTGCCCTGAGACACATGACCCGTCACTGCCCGGCGGCACATGGACCCGTCACTGCCCTGAGACACATGGACCCGCCACTGCCCTGCAGCACATGGACCTGCCCCTACCCTGCGACACATGAACCAGCCTCTGCCCTGCGGCACATGGACCCGCCACTGCCCTGAGACACATGGACCCGCCACTACCCTGAGACACTTGGACCCGTCACTGCCCTGAGACACATGGACCCACTACTGCCCTGCGGCACATGGACCCGCCACTGCCCTGAGACACATGGACCCGCTACTGCCCTGAGACACATGGACCCGCCACTGCCCTGAGACACATGGACCCACCACTGCCCTTTGGCACATGGACCCGCCACTACCCTGAGACACTTGGACCCGTCACTGCCCTGAGACACATGAACCCGCCACTGCCCTGCGGCACATGGACCCGTCACTGCCCTGAGACACATGGACCCAGCACTGCCCTGCAGCACATGGACCCGCCACTGCCCTGAGACACATGGACCCGCCACTGCCCTGAGACACATGGACCCAGCACTGCCCTGAGACACATGGACCCAGCACTGCCCTGCAGCACATGACCCGCCACTACCCTGCAGCACATGAACCCGCCACTGCTCTGCGGCATTTGGACCCGCCACTGCCCTGCAGTACATGGACCCGCCACTGCCCGCAAACTCATGGACCCGCCACTGCCCTGCAGTACATGGACCCGCCACTACCCGCAAACACATGGACCCGCCACTGCCCTGCAGCACATGGACCCGCCACTGCCCTGCAGTACATGGACCCGCCACTGCCCTGCGGCACATGGACCCGCCACTGCCCTGCAGAGCAGGGACCCGTCACTGCCCTGCGGCACATGGACCCGCCACTGCCCTGCGGCACATGGACCCGCCACTGCCCTGCAACACATGGACCCGCCACTGCCCTGCAGCACATGGATCCACAACTGCCCTGTGGCACATGGACCCGCCACTGCCCTGCAGCACATGGACCCGCCACTGCCCTGCAGCACATGGACCCGCCACTGCCCTGCGGCACATGGACCCGCTACTGCCCTGCGGCACATGGACCCGCCACTGCCCTGCGGCACATGGACCCGTCACTGCCCTGCGGCACATGGACCCGTCACTGCCCTACGGCACATGGATCCACAACTGCCCTGCGACACATTGACCCGTCACTGCCCTGCGGCACATGGATCCACAACTGCCCTGCGACACATTGACCCGTCACTGCCCTGCGGCACATAGACCCAGACAGAGCTCGATTAATGCAACTCAATCCGTATCAGGGACTCCTCGTGCTGGTCAAGGCTGAGCCCGCACGCGCAGCCAGTAGCTACCTGCATTGTGAACTCCATTCTCTTCCAAATAAGGGAGTGTCGTCTAGCCTGGGAGAGGCGACAAGGTTGTCCTTATTTGGTTGCACCACAATATTTGGATGATGTTCACGAGCTGCTAACTTCTAAAAGATATGTGATATTTAATGCTGGTCTCTGCAGTGATTCAGGCAAGAGGACACAATGGTCCTTGTGTTGAAATACACGCAAAGAAGGACACCATTGAAGACCTTTTGTGGTTGGGGCAGGGTCGGGGGTCATTATTGTTCTTAGACAATGGAGGATGCCACCTAGAAATGTCAGCAAGAGAGGCAGGCTGAGCGAGGTCCAGGGTGAGTGATGCTGAGTTTGGTTGGTGCGAGGATAAAGGGTTCTTTACTGTGAGAAAGACCTTCATGTCTGTCCTGGGTTTTTTATGTGTAGGGTGAGAGTGTTGTTAACCTTAGTGGACAAAGAGGGCCACAATACTTCTGACTTTCGCTGTTCAACAAGTGTGAGATCAAATTTGTATTTTAATTTCAATCAGAAAACAAGAAATGTGGCCTTTTGTGGGGTTCCAGTTGGAGTTTCATGAGGCAGGTCCCAAGAAGGAGGAAGTCTTGGAAGGGTGATGCTTAGATACGGGTACTGGTAGATTTTGATTCCTGAGGCCAATTGGTGGAAGATTCCTGGCTGCAAGTATTGGTTGAACAACGGTGTTGGAAGTACAAACCCTTGACGTGCCGCATTGAAAAAAAAGATTGCTTTATTTAAAAGTGACTGCAGACATGTTGATCTGCTGACCCCAGCAGGCCACCATTCTTGTGATATTTGCAATTCTCGATGGGTCACAAACCGAGACCTACTTCATTAATATTCATGAGGTAGGTCTACTTACAACCCACTGGAAGTCACAACTATGGGGGAACATCGTTTACAACAAAACTTTTACCACGCCTTACCATTACAACACAGGAATTACAACGAAAGTTGTTACAACGACTTTCGCTGGAGTGCGCTCTAGGATAGGGAATAGTTTAATTTTCTATCCGACACCTTCCCTACTATCCACGGGGACTGGAGTTGGAATAGAAAATTGTAACGACATGCGTTGTAATACCTGTGTTGTAAAGGCATGCGTGGTAAAAGCATGCGTTGAAACGTCATACAACCCAACTATGTAAACCACACAATTGTATATGGGTGTTTCAGATTACCAAACAGCGAATTGCAAAAATTTGCCTTTTGGTGATTGCAAACAAGTACTTCTGTACATCAGGCCCTAGCTTGCTTGTTCTACAGCCCACACCTCAATCACTAAGTGACATAAGGCTGATAGGGTGGTGGTTGGTGAGTCTGAGTGCAGTCACCCGGAGACTGAGAAGAACTGTTGCAACTCTGAGTGTCAGTGCAAACAGCTTATCCAACATCCCACACCAGAGTGACAGGTGACAAGACGAGGGACCAGCCGCACAGGACACATGCAGTAAGATGGTCTGAAGGTAGAAGATCCTTTGCATTTTTACTTAATGCTAGCATTTAAAACTATTTCTAAGCACTCCCATTTGTTTAGGTATGGGGCTAGAGACAGAGGGAAATAGAGTAACTGCATAAGATCACACAGTTGAGCACCTGTGAAAGTTACAGTAGAACTTAGGGGTCTTCTCTCCACATCTAACAATAAACACAGTGGACAACCCAAAGGTTAGGGTGGAGCAGACAGTTCATCTGAGGGCCACCCTTGTCTAGGCAATGTTCATGATAACGTGGTGAAAGTGGGTGTCAAGAACAGTCAATTTGAGCACTTAATGTCTGTGGGCCTACTTCACAAAGACATTTTGGAGTATTTGTAGCATTATTCCTGCAGTACTACTTCTTGTGTTCCTATATGTAATTTACAAATTTAAGGACATAGGGGCAGATTCTCAGAATCTGCCCCTTTGGGACCTGTATTTTTGCATTTGGGATGCATCATCCCAAATGCAAAAATCGCAATTTAAGGAATCTCTAAATTGAGATTCCTTAAATTGCGATTGCATTTAAGGAATCCCAAATTGAGATTCCTTAAATGCAATGCAACAAAGTAAAAAAAATAGCGATTTCGCTAATAAGGGGAGCAAATTACCATGAAGTTGAACTTCATGGTAATTTGCAAAAACTTAGAAAAATGCACTTTTGTGCTTTTTTCAAAGTTTCATGTTGCGCACATACACATGCCCTTAGGGTATGTGTTTGCGCAACATATGTGCAAAGATTATTTTCAGGGGTGCAACAGGGTGTCCTTTGGACACCCCTGCACCCTTGAAATTACATTCTCAATTTGCGATTCGCTAATTGCTAATCGCAAATTGAGAATGTCTTCCCATTCATTCCTATGGGCCTCTAGGCCTCTAGGAATGAATGGGGAGGTATTCCTTAATTGCGACTCACAATTTGTGAGTCGTAATTAAGGAATATTAGGAAATCACATTTTTTTAGCGATTTCTTCATGCATAGCATTTTGCTATTCCTTATTAGCGAATCCTTATTTTTCGCTAATAAGGAATCGCAAAATGGATGCTTGATGCATCTGGGGGATAGATCTCTGCCTATCGCTTATGTGCAGAGTTCTACACCGACAGTGCTTACAACACCGCAGAAGCAGTTCTACGTTTTAGGTATAAATATTGGAGGGGCAAAGGAGATTGGATGGAAAATAATGAATATCTAATAGGTGGTAGGAGAAAAGGGAAAATTAAAGAATGGACTAGGGAAGGGCATGCAAATATCAAATTAAATCACTTCCAAAAGGGTAAGTCAGTTGCAGTTCACATAAGTTATACCCACAACATTCTCCAGCTGTGTTAACCCAAACACTCAAAGATACTCCAGCTGAGCCTTGGAGACAACTCCACACCACACCAGACAATTTCCTGGCTCTGTTAGAGATTCACATAGAAATCAGAGAAGGGGGGGCCCAGGCTGTGGCCTGTACTTTTGTGCACTCAGTAGTAATATTTATGAAATGTGTATTGTTTTCTTCAGGAGATGCCAGTTTACTTCTTCTTTTCGATTCTTGGTTGTAAAGAGCATAGCCAAGGTCACCACTTACAGAAGGTAGAACTTAATTTAGCTTATTTAAGCATAAAATACTTGTGGTAACTTTCCGCTCACAGTTTGTGTTGTATGTGCCCCCAATCGCTTGTGTAAAGTGTTGGGGACGCCTGCTCCTACAACCAGATGTAAATCTTCACCCAGTGTTGCTGAATGACGTTTAGGTAAAGATATATAGTTATGCGTAGGCATAAACCTACATGTATATACATTTTTATCTTTAGATTCAGAATTGTGAATTGGAGCCAGCACTTTGCATCGTTTTATGTACTCCACAGTCTGTTTTTTGCAGGAGTTTAGTAAAATATATTCATTTGACCAAGGTTGTATAACTTAGACAAGTTGATAAATTGAGATGAGAAACTAGCTTCAAACGTGGTCAACACCTGATTACCTCAACCTTTCTTCCTGACAATAATACCGAGCCTAAATCACAAACTCTTTTGAGTATTTTTACATCCAGATTTGATGTAGAGCAAAAGTTTGTAAACTTACTCAAAAGTGTAAGTTATTTTTGTGAATAGCCCCAGCAGTTTATCGGTACCCCCCAGGCCCTTCACTTTGATGGAGAGATGTAAGCTCTTTTTGGAGAAAATGTAAAATCTAGGGGATTAATTATAAGAAAATGTTGGAGCGTGGAGCTGCGCCAAATTTGGCAGCGCTGCGATTCGATATTTTGAAAACGCAGCGATGCTCTGTATTCACAAGGATATGGCGCACCCCTGTGATTTCCCTAGTGCTGGTGCTACATTTAGCTGCTAAGGGTGCCTGCGTTGCAGGGAGGATTGTTTATCTGCAGGAAGGTGTCCCTTCCTGCACGTTAACAATCACTAATGGCGAGTTGTTACTTCTTTGTGTGCTGCAGTACACACATAGAAGTAACAAATCGTCATTATTTAATTAATATTTATGTGAAGGAAGGGACACCTTCCTGCACATAAACATTATTTATTGGCATTTTGCTCTTTGGAGAAGCGTGGCTCAGTGGTTAGAGGCGGCAGACCCGGAAGCTGAGATCGACCGTGGACCAGGGTTCAATTCCCGCCTCGGTGGGTCTCGGGCTCAAAAATTCCACGGACACGATAATTCTCGCTTCGAAGCCTACTCGACTCACAGGGTCACACTTTGCGACTCTGGGCAATAGCCTGCTTAATCTCCACTACAGCCCCTCGCGGCGGGATGCCTGGCTTTCACCTTGTGGAAACCCTGCCGGGGTATCTCACAGGGGAATACCAGGACGGGTTCCCTAAGCAAGCGCTTAGATACCGGGTCGGTGATTTGCGCTATATAAATACATGTACGTGTACATTTACATATGTGCTGCAGAATGCAGCACACATAGAAAAACAAATGCAAAAACGAGGAGAAATAAAAGCATTCCTTCTCGTTTCGCCTGCTCTTGCATGGCGTTGGTTTTTGACACTGCCTCAGATATACACCTCCTTGTAAATCTGGGACAGCATCACAAGTAATGGGATTTGCGATGGATTGCCCACAACAGCACCCAATGCACGCCGCTTTCACACTAATTGTTGCATGCAAATGAGCCGTATTTCCAATGCGGGTTTACTCCATGAAGAGTGGCTTAACGCAGCTTTGTAAATATAGAGAAGGGCATAGCACCACCAGAACTTTGCTAAAAGTGACTTCTGGTGGCACTCTCCCCTTGTTAATATCCCGCAGATTTTGCGAATAGACAAAAAGTAGTAACCTTCCCCAAAAGTATGAATGACTCAAAAGTGTAAGTGTCATTGTGTGTCAGACCAAGGTGCTTTTTCTGCTCCGTAAGGCAGGTGCGTGAGCTGCAATTTCTCTCTTCACACCGCACAGGCACACCGTAGAGAAGGCAGTCCTATAAACACTCGTAAATAGATCCACCTCTGGAGCACTGCACATACACTGCTTAATTTGAGCCGATGCCCTAAAACTGTCACATATCACCGCCACTTAGCCAACAGGGCCCTGGTTGAAGAACATAACTGACTATCACGCACGCCAGATACACACATATGTAGCTCTACTTCTCCGTCATGCACACACTTATCTCTACTACTCTCTGCTACGCACTGTAGATCCCTTTACCCCAGCCCCCCGCTGCTTCTCTAGACTGCATCACGCCTCATTGCAGTGCAATGGTGCGTATATACTCAGCTCAGGTTGCAATAATCAAAACCCTTTTCACCCATACATCAGGGGCAGTTCGCAGGCCCCTGTAGCGCAGGGGGGCACATCCTTGCACCCCCACACACTCTTCAGAGGGGCCACACTCTGCCCAAAGCCAATCAATATCCATGAAATATGAGAGAATCAGGGGCCTCTTCTCCCATTCTGCAGGGGCCCGGGGCCCATCAATTATATGTTACTACACTGCCACACATGCACCCCTCTGGGGCAGTAGCGGCTGCTACCGGACCCTGGTGGTCGGGCAGGAGCAAGAGGGTGGGAGGGGGGACGAAAAATGTCATTAAAAAAATAAACACACTTACTTGTGCCGGCCAACGCCTCTCCTCTGCCCTCTTCTTCCTGACTCTCGTCCTCCAGCTGGAGGCAGAAAGCAGCAGGAAGCATCTGGCTCCTAGCCTCCTGATAGCCAATCACAATGCTGCAATGCAGCGTTGTTGTTGGTCTGAGCTCTGTGGATTGGCACTCAGCCAGGGAATGGGGGCCTGGGCATGTTCTCCACTTATGTAATGCAGCCTGCATGGAGAATATATGAAGTGAGACAAACAAAAAGAGGAGTACCACCAAAGGAGAAATTGAAGGTTTTCTGCAGGGTGGGTTTGTTGGCAAAAAGGAAAGAATTCATCCTTTTGTATGAAACCCCTCACTCACCAGCCTAGTGGTGACATGCTTCAAACCCCTCACTCACCAGCCTAGTGGTGACATGCTTCATCATCGGGGTCCACCCTCGTGACCTAGCGTCACCAGGATGTGCTTCGACACCTGTAATACAGTGGAGCGGGTTGTGGCTGTAGGTGCAAAAAAAGGTGTTAAAAATTGTCCTGGTTTAACTCAAAACAGAAATTTTATTTTAAAGTAACTGGACAATGTTAAAAAGCAGTGGCGAGATACTGGTAGGGAAGTTACAGCCAGTGTATCTCTATATGTGTATTTGTGGGTTGGTCAACATGTTTCTACCATATGGGTAAATACCCGGTATTCCTCAGGACCAAAAACAGGGAGACAGACGGTATGGGCCCCCTAAAAGGCGCACCCTATCCTGAATCCCTGTGTACCTAATGGCAAATAGCCAATGGTATTAATGCTTAGTCAAAATGGACGAGCATGGGTAAAAAAGAAAGACCTGTGGAGAAGAGAAAGTAAGCAGTTATCAGGCGTGATCATGCTTACTAGCCTGTTACGTCGTGATGTGTCTCTGTGCTTTCAAACTTCATGCCAATGTGATTTGTAGACCTTCATATGATCAATAACGTGATGATCAAGTGTCCGTGGGGGGCTTATCATTGTGCCAGGACACATATACTTATCAATAGGTGCGTGCATTGTCGCATGCATTACTTTTATCGCACTCGTAATTTGTCTTGTGAATACAGCAAACGGCGCGATATTTCATTCGATATGCCCAGTTATGATGGTCTGGAAAATCGGTGGTGCAAACTTTGCCCTTATATATAAATAACATACAAGACTAACACACATGTAACACGGAGAGGCACATAGGAGCTGCATGACGTGGGAGAAGGGCTTACTTAGTTTGAGGCTCTCAAATGCTTCGGCGGGCAGGGGGTAGGCTCATCACGCAGAGAAAACATATTCTGTAATGTTTGAATATGTATTAGTGAGAGACGGATCTGTTAGTCACCGAGCGGCGTGGGAATGCCCATCTCAGTAACGTAGTGCTTCGCGATAAAATGGCAGACTAGGTGTCAGGGTTTCTGTAGGGAGAAAAAGTCATCTACTTACAGTTTGCTGGTGAGGTAAAAGGCCATTAACCTACTTCTACCGTCCTCTGCTCGGCTAGTGATGCCGTGCGGGACGGGCTAGGTAATGAAAAGTTTAGCCGCTTCCGGGTTGGGCGTGGTTGCGCGGCGTCACGGCAATGGGAGGGGCTACGAACACCGACTGGCGTCGTGATGCGTTCGGAGACGTGGGGTTACTATGGAGATGCCGCCGAGTTCTGCAAACGTGCAGATATGAATCGGCAATGAAAGATGTATGTTTCTGACCTTCAGTTGTTGTGGTAATATCGTCGAGTCCTGCAAATGTGCAGATAGGACTTGGCAAAAGAAGGGTGCCTTAAGCTATGCCCTTGGACAGTAATCCGAGTGAAGCACCGATACCTGGATCACTTCTAAGGTTGGCAGTGATCACGTGGGTGTCATAAGCACCCAGCTGGGGTGCTGTTGTTCATAGTGGACCAATGAAAAATTACAGAAATGGTGCCACGGAGAAGTGGGTCATTACGTGGGCTTTCAAATTCAGGGGGGGTGGCGACTCAGTAATTCATAGAGCAAGGTATAGAAATATTATTTTAATACTGATGCCCATGGAATATTATCATTGAGACCTGTTTTATGGGTGGAAAGTCTATAAATCCACCGTTGTTCCTTTTCAAAAAGGCGAGTTTGTGCATTAGGACCTGGTTGGATTTGTTCAATCATGGTCCACTTCATATCGTTCAGGGTGTGGTGTTCTGTCAGGAAGTGGTCCGTGAGTCTGGTGGTGTTTTTCTTGTATCTGATTGTGCTACGATGTTCGGATATGCGTTGCTTCACTTTGCGTGTGGTCATTCCTATATAGGGTTTACCACAGGTGCATTTGATCAGATATACGACGTTGTTACTGTTGCAGTTGGTGTGTGACCTTTGTTCTCAGATTTTTCCGTCTTCAAGATTGAGGGTCTTGGTATTGTCGGTGAGGTGACAGACACTGCAGTCTCCACATCTTGAGTGTCCTGTGACGGGTGGAAGCCCCCATATTTCTGTAATATATGAAGTGCGCATGAATGTTTAGCCGACCCGAGAGGGCGGTCAAACAGTCATTGCGCGATTAGGAGTGGGCACACCACTGCTTCCATGCTCCCCTTTCATCGGAGCACCGCCCCAAACGCAAAGCTGCTGCAGAAGGAAACATAAAATGATAACATGTGTTATGACCCTTTTATGTTTCCTTTACTTCATTTCTGTGAAGCCGTGGGGCGATGCTCTTCCGCCTTATCGGAGGATCCGCCATTGCTCGGGGGCGAGGTTCACAGCCCTTCAAGGCCACCCAGTGCCTGCAATGTGCTATATTATCGCAACACTAATGCCTCCTTAACCTCATCGATGCTGGTGACGGAACCACTCCGTCACCAGCCACGGACGCGCTGTACTGGTGACGGAGTGGTTCCGTCACGGCCCGGCCACCGCGCCTGTGCGGCACTGATTTTGCACCTGCGCTGCGCGTTGTATTGAGCGGGCGGGGCCGTGACGGAACCACTCCGTCACAAGCACAGCGCGCCCGTGGCTCGTGACGGAGCGGTTCCGTCACGAGCATGGCGGCGCCGCGCGGCCTCCCCTCCCCCCTAGCGCTGCGGCAGAATTACCTCCGCAGCCAAGGGGTTAAGCTCCACCTTTGTAGTATAACCTCATCTACAATATTCTCCCCCTGGTTTACGGCCCCCACCTCACCCCCCTCCCCCCGCCAGCTGCAGCCCAGGATTATACGAGACAGAAACACTTTTGTGAGGCCCCCACATTCCTCTTTTATTTCCTTTGACAGATTTCTAATCTGCGTTCCTTGGAGTTGGAATATACTTGGGTGTGCCTCGACCCCTCACTAGTGTCTGCCAGCCCCCTGATGCCTAGACTGCTGCAGTAATTAATAATATGTAGTAAATGCAGGAAGGAGAGGTTTCCTGTACTTGGGCGCCCTCTTGTGGACATTCATGGGCAGCGCATGAGTCACAATGCGATGGATTTGCCCTGCACAAACTTGTCAGCTCCTACTGACAGCACAAACGGACCCTTATCCTGTACAACTCGGGCTCTGAGGGTCCTGTGTGCAGATGACGTGCACGTGTGTCCGGCTTATGAACTTAACCCGCAGCGAGTGAGTGCATCCATGTATCCTACTATTCTGCTCTTCGTAGGAGGAGGACTAGTTGTAGTAATAGTAGTGGTATTGTTAATAATAACAATACAGCCCATAACTCTGAACATTTTTTGTGAAACCAATAAGTCCACATTTCTGTGCTCTGTGGCCATATTTTGTAGCCCCTTCCTGAGGGCACTGCACCGCGCACCCCTCACTGCATCATCTACTTAAGTATCGGTTCACAATATACATTTACTCTCTATGCTCCTTGTCTGTGTGTCGTGCTGCCACGCCGTAAAGTGCTCTCCCACCTCGAAGAGGGTCAACAATGCACTGAAAAAATGGAGGGGTATATTTACAATGAAATGTGGGAGTGCAGACCTGCTCCAAATTTGGCAGGGCCACGCTCTGACATTTTCAAAACGCAGGGATGCGCTGCATTTATAACAATGCGGTGCACCCCTGTGCTTTCCCTAGTGCTGGAGCTAAAATTAGCTGCTGTGTGGCACCCCAGGCACCCGTGCACCATAGTGCAAGGGTGCCTGCGTTGCAGGGAATGATAGTTTATGTGCAGGAATGTCTCCCTTCCTGCACATGCTTGTAAATCTAAGGAAACATCACAAAGCAATGGTTGTTGCTTGGGAACACCCACAGGAACACCCATCGCTCGCCCCTTTCATGCTAAGCAAAGAGTGTAAAGGGGTATGTAATTACAAGGTGGCGTAATGCCACAAAAAGGACCTTAACACCGCTTTGTAAATAAATATAGAGAAGTGCATAGCGCCACCAGAATGTCGCTAAAAGTGACGTTTTGGTGGCGCTATCCCTTTGTAAATATACCCCAAAGTATGTGGCATAAAGGACCCTTTATACTACACCGTAGGAATATTTCAAGTTACAGAATAGAACAATGCCCCTACACGGGGCAAGCTTGAAGGCCGAGTTCCTTTATTAGAGCACAGAACTTGGAAGTGACTTGTAATTTACTTTTAACTTACAATAGAGGGTATTTTAAAGACTTATAGCCCACTGCTGAGGACTATACCAATCATGACAGGCCCAGTAACAATGGAGAGGGTCTTTAACAACTGGCATAGCCCGAGTCAGAAGGGCTATAAGGCTAAGAGAACATTCTGTCAACTTAGAGTACAATGTTCTTAATTTGAAAGAGAGAAACAGAAAGACAGATACTGGCATGTGGGAGCACAAGGAATATACCAGCCATTATTGGCCCGGAGTCACTTCCTTGTCTTCTGTGGAGCTCCCAACATTCCAGTTATATATCATTCCTTATAATGTATACTCACACCATTATCCTTTCTTGGTGTCTTGTGCATTCTCTACAGAGAGATTGTAAGGTTAGTCATAGGTTGAATAAATGCAAATTTGCAGCGCAAATAGAAACAGCAAGTGCACTGACAATGCAAAAATATATTATATGCAGTGCAAGAATATATTATAGGCAGTGCAAAAATATATTATAGGCAGTGCAAACATATATTATATGCAGTGAAAACATATATTATAGGCAGTGCAAAAATATATTATATGCAGTGCAAAAAGATATGCAGTGCAAAAATATAATCATAGGCACTGCAAACGTTCATTATAGGCTGTACACAAATATATCATAGGCACTGCAAAAATATATTATATGCAAAGTAACACTATATTATAGGCAGTGCAAAGCTATATTATATGCAGTGCACAAATATAATATAGTCAGTTCAAAATTGTATTATATGCAGTGCAAACTATTTTATACGCAGTGCATAAATATATTAAAGGCAGTGCAAAAGTTCATTATAGGCAGTGCAAAAGTATATTATATGCAGTGTAAAAATATATTATAGGCAGTACAAAATATAATATATGCAGTGCAAAAATATATTCTAGGCACTGCAAAAATATATTATAGATCCTGCAAAAACTATATTATATGCAAAGTAACACTATATTATAGGCAGTGCAAAACTATATTATATGCAGTGCACAAATATAATATAGTCAGTGCAAAATATAATACACGCAGTGCAAAAATATATTATAGGCACTGCAAAAATATATTATAGACATTACAAAAATATATTATATGCAAAGTAACACTATATTATAGGCAGTGCAAAACTATATTATATGCAGTGCAAAACTTTTATATCCACAGTGCATAAATATATTAAAGGCAGTGCAAAAGTATATTATATGCAGTGCAAAAGTATATTATAGGCAGTACAAAATATAATACACGCAGTGCATAAATATATTATAGGCACTGCAAAAATATATTATAGATACTGCAATAATATATTATATGCAAAGTAACACTATATTATAGGCAGTGCAAAACTATATTATATGTAGTGCACAAATATAATATAGTCAGTTCAAAATTGTATTATATGCAGTGCAAACTATTTTATACGCAGTGCATAAATATATTAAAGGCAGTGCAAAAGTTCATTATAGGCAGTGCAAAAGTATATTATATGCAGTGTAAAAATATATTATAGGCAGTACAAAATATAATATATGCAGTGCAAAAATATATTCTAGGCACTGCAAAAATATATTATAGATCCTGCAAAAACTATATTATATGCAAAGTAACACTATATTATAGGCAGTGCAAAACTATATTATATGCAGTGCACAAATATAATATAGTCAGTGCAAAATATAATACACGCAGTGCAAAAATATATTATAGGCACTGCAAAAATATATTATAGACATTACAAAAATATATTATATGCAAAGTAACACTATATTATAGGCAGTGCAAAACTATATTATATGCAGTGCAAAACTTTTATATCCACAGTGCATAAATATATTAAAGGCAGTGCAAAAGTATATTATATGCAGTGCAAAAGTATATTATAGGCAGTACAAAATATAATACACGCAGTGCATAAATATATTATAGGCACTGCAAAAATATATTATAGATACTGCAATAATATATTATATGCAAAGTAACACTATATTATAGGCAGTGCAAAACTATATTATATGTAGTGCACAAATATAATATAGTCAGTTCAAAACTATATTATATGCAGTGCAAAACTTTTATATACACAGTGCATAAATATATTAAAGGCAGTGCAAAAGTTCATTATAGGCAGTGCAAAAGTATATTATATGCAGTGCAAAAATATATTATAGGCAGTACAAAATATAATACATGCAGTGCATACATATATTATAGGCACTGCAAAAATATATTATAGATACTGCAATAATATATTATATGCAAAGTAACACTATATTATAGGCAGTGCAAAACTATATTATATGTAGTGCACAAATATAATATAGTCAGTTCAAAATTATATTATATGCAGTGCACAACTTTTTTATACACAGTGCATATAAATATATTAAAGGCAGTGCAAAAGTTCATTATAGGCAGTGCAAAAGTATATTATAGGCACTGCAAAATATAATATATGCAGTGCAAAAATATATTCTAGGTAGTGTAAAAATATACTACATTCAGTGTCAAACTATATTATAGGCAGGACAAAAATATATTATATGCAATTTAAAATATCTCATAGGCAGGGCAAAAATATATTTTAGTCAGTGTAGAAATGTATTATAGGCAGTTTAATAACCACCCTTCTTCAGAATGTGTGGAAAGCTGCTGAGAGGTTTCTGTTTTTATCTGATGAGCTCCAGAAGTGCAAACTATAAACATTAATGTCTTCTCTTTGCTGCTTTCACTCTATCTGGTGGCTGTACCATTGTCACAACACAAAGTTGGTTGAGTACTGATATCATCTTTTTAATACAGGTGAGAAGCGATATCCCAACTATTCTCCAGTAAGACAATGAGGGACAGGTTTCTAAGAATTATTGACGGCTTCCGTATATTAAAAGATCAGAAATAAACTCAAGTTCTTCACACTCTTTCCCTTAGATCACAACCCAACAAGGTGATTTATCATCATCACACCAGACCAGAGTGCAGAAAGTGTGTAACTCTCGCAGCACTAGACCAAACAAGACACAATTTCACACTTCACAAAAATACAGAATTAAAGTGACAAATGGGGCATACAGTGAGACATAAGAGGTTGATACAATGAGTACAGTTGAATAGCCCAACCAACTGTTATTCAGGTCAAAATGCTGACACGCGCCTACAAGGGCCCCAGCAACCAGGGACCAGCATACATCAACCACCGCCTGAACTTCCATCTACCCACTACACACATGTGCTCTGCCTCCGTCGTCCTTCGCACACTCCCCGTATCCACCAAAGCCACAGTGGAGGTCGTTCCTTCTCCTACCTCGCCACCAAGTCCTTCACAGGAGACTGACTACCCAACTATCCTTCTCGCAAGATGGAAACCATAAAATTCTGTATTACTTTCCTTTTGCAAGCTGCAACCATATATTAGTGAACAGTCTGATTAATGTAATATAATGTCTCTGTATCACATGTATTAGATCTCAGAGGTTTCTGTACCCCTGTATGTTAATACATCCCCTTTTTGAGAGCACACCACCTGAATGGCAGACGTTGATTGACAACAAATGCTAGTATAAACAAATGTTTATAAATTATTCCAACCTTACTCCCGCCCTCGGAGGTCCACCTGACATCCTTGTACAGCGCTCCGACGCCCTCTGGGGCCTTGTTCGCGCTCTATAAAGCCGCAAAAATAAATACATAAATAAAATGAACAATGTGACCATATAAAGTGAATTTTAAAAAACTAACATAATGTGTTGAAAACAGTTCTATAAATAAAAGAACATAAATTAAATTCCCTTAAATTCTAGAACAAAATTTGAATTAAAAGAGCATTAAGATTTTACGCGTTGCATGAATGATATACTATGGTAAAGAAATAAATAACTAATGACATTAAGTGAAATAAAGTGCATGAAAGGAATATTGTTATTGGAGCTTTTACATGCTATATATAATCTTAAATAGTCCATGAAGTTCTTACAAATCCTTTGGTTACAATTTCAAAAGAAATCAAAGAAAATGTGGAATTATATGATAAATTTCATTTAATTGAGCAATAAAGGGTGAAGATATACTCAAAAATATAGTGATCGAAGATCAATCAGAGGTCAGCCAAAACTTTGCGCTCTTATTTCATAGTTTCTATCACCATCAGGGGATAGGCTAAACATATCATCTAAAACTGTAACAAGTGAAACACAAAGAGGTGGCAGCCATCACTCCTAGAAGTTATTCACTTCATTCTGCTTTCTTGTTTTTGCAGACTGAGTCAGTCACCGTTGGCTGAAAGAGCATCCAGTCATATTATTCCAAAGAAGGATCTACCCCACATGGATATAAGATGCTTTTTATGGCAACCTGTGGGCGGGGTCTCAGGGGGTTAGCTTGCTGTGTCATAATTGTTGCTCCACGTTTTATGGTGTTTTTTTTAGACATTTCCTCCTATATTTATTCATATATATATATTTTTTTACTTATTTTATCTGTATTTATCCAGATTTATTTTGGGGTTAGTGAAAAAATGAATTTGAAACTAGTAAATGTCCATATTGTCTTAACAGATAAATATTTTCTCATGCTTCAGGGCCTAACTGATTTTAATGATATGAACACCCATGAATGATAAATCAATACATTCAAATGAAAATGCGATCGTTGTCAACTTTGTCCACATCTACAGCCTCCTTAGAAAACATTATATCTTTTTTTAACTCCCTGACCTGCCAATCCGCAGAGCTTTGGCAGTCATGACCGAAGCATTTTAAATCACTCAAACGCAGTCTATTATCCATTGCTTCTATAGTTATAAATTGATACAGACTGGAAAAATAGATGTTTTTTCTGTCTGTATTTATTTATATAAATCAGTAAAAAATTGAAAAATGGAGTTGTACTCAAAATGTAACCCTGCGACCCGGAAATCAGTTTAGTGTGGGTGAAATGGCTAAAGGGGCAAAGAGTCCCCCATTTCTCTGGTGTGGCTTAGACACCCCTGAATTAGCCTAACACGTACCTGCATGTCTTCACCACAACACACTTTCTTCACCTGCAGAGCCACTGAACTTATAAAGTAGCTGCCAGGTGTACTTGCGTCTACCTCACATGAATGTATCAAGATACAATGCATACATTTACAACGCATGCCTTTACAAAGCAGTTTTTACACACCAAAATCACTTACAACGCATATATTTACATTGCATGCCATTATAACAAATTTTTGTAAACTACCTTTACAGCGCATTCCATTACATCGCATTATACCTTTATAATGAATACCATTACAACGCATACCATTACAGTGCATTTAAAGTAAGTGTTGGATAGTGTAGGGGTAAAAATTACTATTCTAAGTCCAGGGGAGTGCAACAGTAGGGAAAGTGTTGGATAGCGTAGGGGTAAAAATTACTATTCCCACTCCAGTGAGTGCAATAGTAGGGAAAGTGTTGGATAGCATAGGGGTAAAAATTACTATTCCCACTCCAGAGAGTGCAACAGGAGGGTAAGTGTTGGATAGTGTAGGGGTAAAAATTACTATTCTAACTCCCGGGGGTGCAACAGTAGGGTAAGTGTTGGATAGTGTAGGGGTAAAAATTACTATTCTAAGTCCAGGGGGGTGCAACAGTAGGGTAAGTGTTGGATAGTCTAGGGGTAAAAATTACTACTCTAACTCCAGGGGGTACAACAGTAGGGTAAGTGTTGGATAGTGTAGGGGTAAAACTTACTATTCTAACTCCAGGGGGTGCAACAGTAGGGTAAGTGTTGGATAGTCTAGGGGTAAAAATTACTACTCTAACTCCAGGGGGTACAACAGTAGGGTAAGCGTTGGATAGCGTAGGGGTAAAAATTACTATTCTAACTCCAGGGTGTGCAACAGTAGGGTAAGAGTTAAATAGTGTAGGGGTGCTATGTGTTGTAACGGTATGCGTTGTAATGACATGCAATCTAATGCCTGCGTTGGAGTGACATGCTTTGTAGTGTCATGCGTTGTAGTGTCATGTGCAATAGTGACATACAATGTAATGGCTGCGTCGTAGTGACATGCGTTGTAAAGGATGTTGCGAGTGTGCATTGTAAATGTCGTGCGATGTGATGACTGCGTTGTAAAGGTTGTTTCCCTTTAACACATGTACCACAGAACCATTTTCCATTGTCTAAGCAGAACCCCTGACGTCAGGCCTCTGACAGTCATATGTGCATACATTGGCTGTGGTATCTGGTGAGTGATGACTGCCCTCTGTTCTATGCCAGACTTCAATGTGCTTGGCTGCTTTTATCCTGCATGAGCAGTGTGTACCTATGGAGTTCCTTACGCTTTCGGTGCATTTACATTTCTAAGGTGCTTTAATGGCTATTAATTCCTTCAGAGGGAGGGTGCCAATGCATTCAAATGGATTTCATGACATATAGATCAGTCTGCGATAATGACCTGGTGGATTTGCACTCTCCATTGCAATGGCTTCTTTTTGCTTTGCTCATGACTTTTCCACCGTTTGGCAATTCTGCATACATTTTGGCAGACAATTAGTTAATTCAGCAAATTTTTATGTCATGTTTCAATGCAGGTATTATTCTTACTTAGGAAAATATGAAAGAGGGGGTACAAATGGAGGTGTGTTTGCGGTGTCGCTACAGACATCTCAAGCTGCCTATTGGGACATACCATTCTATACCATACTTCACAGAGCCTATCCTTGCTCAAGATTGGATGGCTTTCATGCCGCTCTCAGTTGTCTTTCTCCTATTTGTTGTTTTTCGTCTCTTCCTGTGTTTGACCCGCCCACAGGAGCTTCTTGGGTTCGTCCTACTTCCTGCTCCAAATGCAGCATTGAAAACAGAGCCACATTTCTCTACAGCATCAGTTTGCTGCCCATTTACTGCCACTAATGGTCATCAGAAAAAATACGGTATAAATGTGGAACAAGCAACAATGATATTAACAGACTTCTAAAAACAAGCATTGGCAAAGCCAATCGCTTTTGATTGTACGTAAAGGTACGTGGGACCGACTGGCATTGTCAATGCTTGTCTATTTAGCTCTCATAGGAATTTTTAGGACTCACCTACAAATATCAGTGGTCAGAAGAATGAGAACATGCTAATCTAATACTTACAGTGGGCTTTCAGCCATGCAGATCTTTTTTTTTAATTAGCCTCCATACTCAGGGCTCATCGGTTGCTTTCCCAGCCCCTGCATGGCATTTCTTTTTTTTTTTTTCTTCTACTTTTTAAGAAGGCCTGGAAGCTTCGAGGCTCCATCATTCAAAAAAATGTGCTTTAGTCCACCTATGTTTTTTTAATTTACTGTTCATGATGGGCGTCCACCATTTGGAACAGTACATTTAAAAGGGAAAAAACACTTCTTGATGATATGTACGCATGAAAGGTAACACGTGCACCTCAGCATCATCATGTTGAGTCTTTTCTTGCCAATGCAGATCAGCATTAGCAAAAAGGAATCGACAAAGCCAAAAGGTAAGGCCAATTGGTTAGGAAAATGCTTGCTCTTTTTGCTGCAGCACAGACTGCTGGACAGAATTATATAAATATTTGTATGAAACTAGACCTTCACTCAGAAAAGAAGTTAATCTTTGTTTCGTGTAAATCATTCATCAGTTTGAGAAATATTTACATTACAAAACATGCTGGTGGACGTCGAAGCGTTGAACTCATAGATGTCCTGATGGTTTTTTCAGGATCCGGTTCCAATAAGGATTTGAGGAGAATAAATGTGAAGGCCCTGCTCACTGGGTTGTGTCCACAGGGAGGCGGAGCTAACTGAAGGGAGGACAGAGGGAATCTCACTTTAACAGGCTAAAGAGGGGACCAGTAGCAGACATCACCAATGGAAAATGATACGGTGTCTTACAAGGGACACAACGCCAGATAATCATTGTACAAAGACACCTATGGATGGTGTCCACATTGTCTATCCCTATCAGGAAATACCAGCACATACACAAACAAATAAAGGCATGTCAACAGTGCTTTCACCAAAGACCTCAGGGCCCGATTCACAAAAGTAATCTGAGACAAAATCCTAACTTTACGACTTTCGGTATTCACAGAAGGCATTTAGGAGTAGTAAAGTTAGGATTGTGTCTCAGTTAATCTTAAATTTTAGTCTTAAATTAAATTTAAGACAAACTTAAGTTTAACTGAGACAAAATCCTAACTTTAAGACTTTCAGTATTCACAGAAGGCATTTAGGAGTACTAAAGTTAGGATTGTGTCTCAGTTAATCTTAAATTTTAGTCTTAAATTAAATTTAAGACAAACTTAAGTTTAACTGAGACAAAATCCTAACTTTAAGACTTTCAGTATTCACAGAAGGCATTTAGGAGTACTAAAGTTAGGATTGTGTCTCAGTTAATCTTAAATTTTAGTCTTAAATTAAATTTAAGACAAACTTAAGTTTAACTGAGACAAAATCCTAACTTTACAACTAAGATTTTGTTTCAGTTAAACTTATGTTTGTCTTAAATTTAACTTAAGACCAAAATGTAAGATTAACTGAGACAAACTCCTAAAATTAGTACTCCTAAATGCCTTCTGTGAATACCGAAAGTCGTAATGTTAGGATTTTGTCTCAGATTACTTTTGTGAATCGGGCCCTCACTGAGGTAGTAAGTGGGGTCTTCAGCGACGTAGTTTGAGATGGCAACTGTGGCATCATGTATGAGGTCACAAGTAGTGTACTGGGGAATGAGTTACGGTCGCTTTGCTCCCCCTAAACAGGAATGTCCGCTTTTAAGTTTCACACTGAAGCTATAATATTGTTTCAATATAAGGGCCAGGTGTATCAAGCATTTTTCTGGTCACCCGATTTGCAGAATCAGGCCGTTTGCGACCTGAAAAATGCATTTTGGTATGTATCATTGCCAAATTACGAGTCGGTAACATGTTACCGAATCGTAGTTTGGATTTGTGAATACATACAGATTAGGTATTAGGAAGGGGCGTGTTTAGAGCGTCCCTTCCTAATACTGAATTGCAGTGGTATGTAAGAATGTTTAGTGACCGAAATGCAGTCACTAAACATTCGTATTTTACCACCTACTTCAAGTCGGTGGTAACCCATTTGCAAACGGGAAGGAGTCCCCAAGGGACCTCTCCACCTCTGTGAATGTTTGTAAAAACTTTTTTCAAGAGCAGACAGTCGTACCATGGACCACTGCCTGCTCTTAAAAAATGAAAAGAAATCTTTTAATTTTTCTTTTTTTAATTGCAACCCTTTTTCCTGTTACTTAATCAAACATGCAAATACCAAAACTTCTAATAGTGTGCATAAATTCAGAAATATATTACAGTGAACTTTTTAAAATATTTGTTTAAACAATTAAAACATTTTCCAATATTAAATAGTTTTTGCTTCTCTGTGTGTGATGATTCTGCGAGATAGTGATTACTCTGCAGTAGAATCAGAGGAATTATCGACAGGCTTTCTTTTTACAGTGTTGAATTCCTCTGTGTACCTGTTCGCAGTGAAAGGTTTCACTATTGATTTATTCATCCTTCAAAAGACTTTCAAGGTGCTTTGACTTTTAGTACAGAGAGGATTTGTATTTTAGGCGTGTGTGATATTCGTATTATTAATTTGCTTTTGCGTAATTATAAGAAATTCCAAATTACATGGACTTATGTGAAATGGAAAACCGCCATTTGACGCTATCTTCTTGTGTTTATTTTAGACACAAGGGCACATTTTGCACTAGAAAGTGGCACCAAAAACACGGGTGCACAAACTACAGTTACTCGTGTTCTTGTTGCTCAAGCACTTCATGTGCGCCCACGCTATGTTTTTGCTGTGAATGGCGTGTAATAAGATGCCGTTGCGTAATAGCGGAATTTCAGGGAATTCCACATAGCACATATAACAGAAAATTATCGAAATTATGGGAGATTATGCCACGTAAAGAACATTTCCTCCGAACTTACAAATGACATCACTGGTGACGTCATGCGGGGCACCACCATTGGTACTATCAATGAAACATATCTAGGCCAAATATGCGTCCTATTCTCTCACATGTTGGTGATTCTAAAGGTATATAGGGTTTGTTGATTCTCCTGGAAGGAACCAACAGCCTGATTCATCAAGCTGATTTGCGCTCGCAAAGGGCCAGATTCTGAGAATCTGGCCCTTTGCGAGTGCGATTTTTGCATTTGGTATTCATCATTCCAAATGCAAAAATCGCTATTTAAGAATTCGCATATTTGCGAGGAATTGGATTTAAGGAATCTCTAATAGAGATTCCTTAAATGCAATTCATCAACCAAATAGAAATAGCGAAATCGCTATATTTGGTCTCAATTTACCACCAGGTCTGACTTGGTGGTAAATTGCGTAAATAGTGTAAAAAGCACTTTAGTGCATTTTTTTCTTTTGCATGTTACACACACACATGTCCTTTGGACATGTGTGTGCGCAACACCTGTTCAAATGTGCATTTTAGGGGTGCTACAGGGTGCCCTTTGGACACCCCTGGCACCCTTACAATCGCTATCTTATTTGCGAGTAGCAAATTGCTACTCGCAAATAAGGGATACTCCCCATTCATTCCTATGGGCCTTTTGGCCCATAGGAATGAATGGGGAGTTATTCCTTTTTTTGCGAGTAGCAAATTGCTACTCGCAAATTGAGAACATGTAGGAATCGCTATTTATTTAGCAATTCCTACATGAATACCGTTTTGCGTGTCCTCAATAGCGAGTCGCTATGATTCGCTATTAGGGCCACGCAAAACGGCCCCTTGATGAATCAGGCTGCAAGAAAATAAACAAAATGCAGCAACTTTTTTGTTTTATTAAATGGGGAAAATGATGTGCAAAAAAGAGTATATATATATATATATGGATATATATTTTTTAAATGACATGAACACATTTTTCTGTGCTAAAATCACCCCCTTCCCAGCTTTCATGAACAGGCAGAACTATCGTTTTTTTAATACAGCTTTGGTATTTTTTAAGTGGTAGTTGATATTTCCATATTTTCTTGTGACTTCTGCCTACTTAAAGTTAGTGATGGAAGCAGGTGTGAAATTCATGGGTGAACCTGGACAGATTGCATTTCCGTTAAGTAAATAACATTTGGAATTCAGCAAGGGATCATTTGTGCAGCTCACTCATGGTATCCCCAAAGAAACTAAGCATTGAAATCAGAAACAAATCAAAGTAAGTAAAAATAAAATGCCCTTAAAGCCAAAGATAATATACTGTTTTGTCCGTAGACTTTTCTGGTCGAAAGGATAAATAGAGTTTGTTTGTTGATCAAAAACATCTGGAACCCAGATGTTTAATTATGTACAGCCTGTGCATTCATACATATTTTAAAATCTAGTTGTCCACCCAGGGTTCATTCGTATATGAAAACTGGACATCCAGGGGAGTCCTGGGTGGTGTGATTTGCGTGGATCCACTCAATGTTTTATCCACACAACTTTGCGAATATCAAGCTTTGGCTGAGATACTAGGACGAGCAAACTTTAAAAGTTTTTCCAGTTTGGATGTGTTCTGTACAGTGCTGCATACATGAAAAGTAGTTAAAGTTTTTGAAAAAAGCATTTCCCCTAATTATTATCAGTCTCCATAAGGTGTTATTTTTGGGGATCAAACGTCTGTCTACCGCTGTTAGTAGTTAGGGGTTTGCGTCAAAGGCCATTGGGGATGTTACATGAGAACACCCATGTAACATCCATGGAGGTCCCCGAAAGCAAACTAATGCAAAGCAACGCACAGCGGGACTTTGTGTTACACTCACCAACATTCCAAAGCAAAGCAAGACTGAGCTGGAAAGGAAATTCCAAATGAACATTTTGCTTTGGTGTGTGTCATTTTTGTGATGCAAACCCAGTACAAAATGTTAGTAAATCTGCCCCCCCCCCCCCCGTGAGGCTGGATACCCCTTGGAATGAATACAACGTTTACTTTTCTGTGGAATTTCACATTTCTTACATCTTATATTTTTAGGTCTGTTTATGCATACAGAGCAACAGATGACTTAACCTTTGTGGTAGAGAATCAGGTGAACTTCTGTATTTTGTTATCTCACACAAGAACAATTAAAGAAAGAACTCTGGTCTTGAAACATATTCATCATTGAAAGAAAAGTGTCTAGATTGGTAAACTATTGCTATTTCAGTACTCACCCGGTTGTACCTACCTACCACACAGGTCCAGGTTGAGGTTGTCGTGCTGCTGACCATCGCACCTACGCTTGAGTGGACTCACCTCTGCTTGGCCTTCAGCTCCGTGGAGGCGGCCGACAGCCGGTCCAGTGGGGTGCCGAAGCCGGGAAAGCTCCTCTTCTTCTTGGTCTCGATGACGTCATTTTCAAGGGACACCAGCTCATCGAGAAGCAGGAGCTTGGCCACCAGGTCGGTCGCGGCCTTCTCCTCGCTGGACGCGGAGTGTGAATCCATGTCTAAGAGAAGGGAGGAGTCCACGGACTGCAGAAAGAGATGGTGGACACTGTTAGGGAGTTACTTGAGTGGACATCACATTGAGCTGCCAAACTGACCTTGTATGCATCTTTGCAATTAACCTTATCCAATGCAAAGCAGTCAGTTAAGTAATATTGAGTTGTTAAGCACAAAAGTGAACATTTGGTAAATAAAGAACAAGGCCTATGGGGTAATCCTAAAATAATGCAACACCATAACATATGTACTTTTAAATGCACATTCACCCGTGTGCATCTTGGCGCCTCAAAACAAATGTTTATTCTTACCCAACTCAATGGCAATGATTTTATTGACCTCAAAAGGAGGAAAGGCTGAGTGGATCCGCCAGGATTTGAACCTGTGACCATGAGGGCAAATACAAACCCCTACAGTGGGTGTATTAGTTCACCAAGTCACCAGACCTGGGTAAATAACATAACATGTGCATTTATAAAGTGGACTTGTCACCCATGGGTCTCAATGCGCTGAATAGTACATGTTTATTGTTACCCAAGTCAATGGTACTCATTTTATCGACCTCAGATGGATGAAAGGCTGAGCAGACCCGCCGGGATTTGAACCTGTGACCATGAGGTCGAACACAGGCCCCTGCAGTGGGCCCATTAGTTCACTGAGCCACCAGACCCAGCTCAATCATTTAACACCTACTCACTGAGGAGGGAGTAGGAAGGAAGGTATGATGGGGGTGCTGAGGTGTTCCACCCAAAGGCTGAATGCACCCGTGATCTTCGTCTATCGCCAGATATACTGCATGGATTTCTACTCCCCATATCTCTTGCTCCAGGACTAGTCTATGGGGCTACACGAAGGGCCTAGTGAGCAAGAACTAACAGAGTTTCACTACTCTTATTTTTACTTTCAGATGGTTGTAATGTTTTATTACTATTTTCAGAGCTCTGATTCATCTCTTTTGCAATCAAAGGATGGCTATTTTCAATTTAGAATTGTAGAAGAGATGCAAGTAGGACAACACCTTATTGCAAGTATTCACCTGATGTGGCCCCAGAATCTCAAACAAGATGGCAGTCAACATCTGGCCAGCTCCCTTCCTCCTCCTGTCCATCAAGTGAGGACACTTGTCTTCACACAGCCTCTCTCACACCCACAAATCCCTGCACTGCTCACCTCCCTCTCTAGTCTATAAAGGATCATAGATCACCACTCCCCACCCCTTCAAACAAACTCTAAATACCTTTTCTGTTACCCTTTGACCTCTGTGTAACAGTGACCCCTGCACACCAGGCTTCATTGGTACTAGGAGCACTCTTCTCAGATGATGGAGTAGAGCTCCTGCTGCTGTCTGTGATTTTCTTTGTTAAAAACTATTTATTGGCTGAAATTAGATGACATTTTAATCATTTTCACAATATGTTTGTGTTCTTTTTAAGGGCATATCTGGTTAGTCTCAACCACTCTAGACAGAGCTCTGGTTTCCCCAGAGCAGCATCTCCCTGGACAGGTATGAGGGGTAACCCAGGCCCCTGGCCAGGACTTTTCCCACCTTGTGGCCCCTGTGTCCCCTGAATGAGGCTGGGGAGGGGCCCTGATGCGGGTCATTGTCAGTCCCCAGAATCCCATTGACTACATCCTTGGCAGTGTACTTCCGCCAGTCAGAGAACCGCCAGACGCCCTAACCCCTCAGATTTCTGGGGATAATGGGCCAGATGTAGGTAAAGTACATTTACCGATTCTAAAATACCGAATTTTACCGATTCGGTATTTTAGAATCGGTAAATGCTATGTAGCAAAAAAATTGGTAAACATTACCGAATCGGTAAGATTCGGTATTTACCGAATTGGTAAATACCGATTCGGTAAAATGGAGGACACTTTCAAGGGTGCCAGGGTGTCACTTTGACACCCTCTTGCACCCCTGAATCGTGCTTGTGTGCAGATGTGGCACACATACATATCTACCCTAAGGGGATGTATGTCTGCCACATGGCACAGTTGAAAATGCACAGATTTGCATTTTCAAAGGTATCCGTTATTTACCACCAACTTGTTGTTGGTGGTAAATAACGAATCCTAAAATTGGAAAAGCACTCATTTGAGTGCTCCCTACATTGCAGATTCGGTAATTCACCTATTCGTTTTTTTAAGGAATCAGTAACTTACTGATTCCTTAAGATACCGAATCAGTAATTTACCGAATTTGCAATTTAGCCCACCAACATATCAGTAGCCTAATACCGGTTGGTAATGGCCGAAATTCGGTAATTTGGGCCGTTACCGACCGGTATTGGGCGACCTACATCGGGCCCCTTGTCTCTAAATGGCGAGTGCAGAGGCCAAGATGGAATAGGAGCAGTAATTCAGGGGTTACCTGCTATGAGAGAAGAGCACCCCGAGACAGACCCTGGTGAGGCCATTTCTAACTCTAAGGTGCTGCCTGTGCTGTCCCAGAGGACAGGAGACGTGCCCCCGGCAGACCCTACAGGGCACCGAGTGTGTCACCTTGAAGGGGGTTGTGACCCCCCCCTGGAATTCCTTCACTGACAGGATCTGTTCTGGGGAGGCATAAGGAGCCGCAACGAGGAGAAATACTTTTAATGGAAAATGCCTATAATGCCTTTAATTATTGTTTTTTGTTCAGGAATGTGTCCCTTCCTGTGCAAAGACAATCATCCTCTCAGTGCAAGCACCCTTGCAAAATGATGCAAGGCTGTCTGCAATGGCACATGGCTGCTGTTTGTGCACTGGCGCAGGGGAGAAGGACAAGAATGTGCCGGATCTTGTAGATATGCCTCATTCCTGCCCTTATATTTTGATGCGCGGCAGCACAGCAGGAAGGCTTGCTGAATTGCCATGCGTTAAAATTTTGTAAATGAGTCCAGTGGTCTTTAAAAACAATTATTTTTAGTAACCCTGGGCGGGTAACTCCCATCCGCCAGAGGAGTTTGCGGGGATTTGCATACTCCGCGCCGCGTGGCGAACGCAGAGTTAGCCACTCCCTCCCCCTCCCAAAGTCTTTAAAAATGTAAAAGAAGCCACTTACCTGTTGCTTGCTGCCTTCCCTGCCTGGCCGCTCTACGTCCTACTCCTCGCGTCCTTCTGTAATAAAAAAAAACTACGTTGCACAGCTGACATGCTTGCGCACGTGCACAAGCGTCAGACGTACAACGTAGTTTTTCTTTAATTACAGATCATTTTTAAAGACTTTGGGAGGGGGGAGGGAGCGTAGCGTATTTCCACTGACTTTTTTTTAAACTCCATGGAAATACGCATAGAGGCCTGCTACGCCCAGGGTTCATTTTTAGGCGAGCCTTTCACTGCCCAAATAGAAACTGCAGTGTTAATAAAATAGTGTTTCTATGCTTCCTTGCAAGAAACATCAGTTGCTGTTTTGAATGGGATCTGCAGAACGCATACATTTCTTTCATAATATTATTGTGTATTTCAGACAGCACTGGGGCCCATTTTATATCAGTGTGTTAAAATTCCAAAACAGAGACAACAATAACACAAAAAGTGCTTAAGAGTTGTGATTTCATTATTGTGTCATGTGCCTCATAACTTGATATTATTTGTCATACAATTTTCCAGTTATGATGCATAATTTAGTCAAACGTGCCACATCATTTGGCCCATCACTGCCACATATTTCCAGTGGCCCTGCTTCTAAGTGAGTGGGCCTTGAGTGTAATGGTCCTAAGTGCTGGCTCACCTCAGGCGCTGCACCAGCCAGGAGGAGCCTTCCTGCATTCCACTGGATCAAGGCCACAGCCAGGAGAAAATGCACGCACAGAAGCCGAGTCACCAACATCTGCAAGTAATCACACAGGTTACACATGTGAGAGTGTGCAAGACACACAGCTGGGAACAAGGAAAGTGCATGCACAGAAGCCGGGTCACCAATCTGCAAACAAACACACAGGTGACAAGTACAAGAGTGTGAAACACTGTGAGAACTGGGGTCACCAATTCCACGGAGGTAGCTTGGTGTGAGCAGGAAGGCACCCGAAAGCTTAAGTGTAAAGTATCAGTGCAGCACACACTCCCACTGAGACAGGAAACACACGCAATACAGGATACCACACCAGCTGGTCTGTTAAAATCAATATGCTTTTATCTAGATCAATTTCAGGGCTGGCAAATCATTCAGGGTTATCTATTCAACATTAACTCATTAGCAACATTTCATTGTTGGCACACGTAAATCCATTTCATGAGGACTCAGGCAACATTTCATTATAAAGGCATAGAGATATCAGTAAAACCATTCCTTCAAAACTCAGGTGTTATTTCATTAGGTCTGCATAACATCAACATTAACCTCAGCAGTTTTAGTGAAGGGAACAACAATTCCTATGGGTAATTGAAAACATTGCATACGGGCTACTGCCAGCATAACTCATTGTAGTGTTGTAAACGAATCTAGGACTCTAATTTAATATTCCCGATTTATGCCCTTATGTGGTTATATCAAATCATATCCATATATAGGCATAAGAATCATATCCATATTAAGACATAGCCAATGCAGTCCAAATACGGCAAGGCTACTCCCATAAACTCCTAGAAAGTACAACGTGTTCTTAAACAAACCAAGCCTCCAGCAGCCCGGGAATTCCCCCTGCTTCTGTATTGATTTGTCCTAGAACTCCCGAAGTCCTGAAAGAACTGTGAGTTCTTAGTGACGTCTTATGTCCAACCTTACATCAAACTCAGCACCTTCCAGGTATAAATATAACAGCATCTGCCCTAGCAAAACCCACGGTGGTTTGGAGCAGATCGACTAACTACTTGCCCGACGCCCTGCTGTAGCGAGTGCCGAAGGAAGCCGCCCCTCCTATTGACGCACTGAGAGAGACGCTGTCTTTTCTCCTGCCGAGAAATCCAGCTCCAGTGTTTTCCGGTCACCCTTGCGGGTTGCTGGGAGATCGAGTCCTGAGAGAGAGATACAAGACCTCCTTCATTCTATAACCAAGGTACGGAGCTGATTAGACCCTTAGAGAATTCTTGATTCAGATTCTTGGCAAAAACTATCTTAACTCAAACTATATCTCACTTACTCCTTCCTTAGGTTAGGTACTCCGGGGTAAGCGTATCTTAGACGCACCAGTTGAGTACTGTTAGTCATTATTTTATCATTGTATGTATTTTAACCATTTTAAACACCGTATGGCTCAGAAACCATACCATGCTTTTACAGTATTACTTTGTAACACTCTTTTTACTGTACGCACTTTACTTTATAACAAGTATTGCAATTGTGGCAACTCACTTCTCTTGCATGAGAAAGAAGACTGTTCAATAAATAACCACTGGTATTGAAAACGCCCGTCTCTCTGTTTCTCTGCACTTATGGTGAAACTAAGCATGCACGAGTGACTGAGTAAAATAGCTATCTATTGTTTCCGCGACTCTGGAGGTATACTCCTTATTCTGGAGGGAGCAAAGTTGTCATGTTTATGCGGTTGTCAGAAACTAATCCCTTCTTGTCTATTCAGGAAAGCTAACCCCTTCCTGTATACTCAAAAAAGTTTCTAGTGACCTCTGAGCTAGCTGGCATTCAATAGAGACCTAGTCGACCTCAGTCCTACATCTAAACTATCGTTTATGTTATTCGTACAGCTCTATGGACTTGGTTTCCGAATGAGCGAGTACGATGACCGATTCAGACAGCCTTTCCAAATTCAGTTTGCTGGGAACAAAATGGCTGCCAGAACTGGTCTTTGGGGGCCCGTAGCATGCCCTCCTGAATCCAGGGCCCTCCAAATCAGGCCTGTGGGGGTACCTATGGGTCTCCTTTTCCCAACCATTCACAATGTGGCAGGCACCATGGGGTGCCCACCACAGGGTGCATGATTTTCCCAAACCACCCCTTTCTTCAATGGGAGCCTGTGTTGACGTTCGGAACACAGGCTCCCTTTGAAGTCAAAGGGAGACCGACCGAATCGTATTCGATGCATACAGATGCATCGTACTCAGTTGATTGGACTCCCCCGATCCGAGTCGTACAGAAAGCATTCCAGAACAGATTTGGTTGGTATTTATTCATTTAGATTTAAAAAACGCCTTATCACCCAGAGGTCTCTAAGTGCTTGTATGATTTCCGAATGAGATCGGAATCAGGCCCTAGGTCGGTATCCTTATCTTAGTCTGAGCATTTAGTGCAAGTTCAGCAAGCAATTGAAGCACTGGTATGGGCTGACAAAAAGCGAGCATGCATTCAGAGCACAAAAGACAAGTGATATAAAGTTTAGTAAAGTGGTTCTTAATCATTTGACTTCTGTGGACCCCATTTAATCATTACTGGAATCCGGGCACCCCCGCTGAGTCATTATGGAACCCTGGACTAAGCAATTTTGATTATTTGAACCGCGGAACAAAATACAAAAATACAGAAACAATCATTCATCAAACGAATAAGCAATTAAGTAAATATTTTCTTTAATTCATACATAAATATAAAAAAATCTAAATTTGAATTTTAAAGTGAAGTTTGATGCTTTTCTAAATTAAACTGAGGCTTTTCATCGTCCACATTGCTGCACTTGCACTGCTCCCACAATCAATTTAAGGATGCCAACCTATTCTTTAGCTTCCAATTTCAAATTCCTTTACATATACAGAAAGGCCTAAAATGTTCAATTTTACATTTTGTTTCTTTATTTTTACACGCTTTATTGATCTGCTAATATCATTTAATTTTGTAAGCAGTGGTGAACATCCTGAAGAGGTGTAATACCCGGGTCCACAGTCCACGGGTTAAGAACCACTGGTCTAGCATCTTTCTTCATCATTTAGACATTAAAGAAGCAATTGAGTAGCTACAACCTTCCCATCAAAATTAACATTTTGATTTTTACATGTTTTTTGTGAATTAAATAAAATATTCCATCATTTGAGTATTTGTTTTATTTCTATACTTTTCTGCATTTTATCTATTGTTTCGAGGTTGAAATGGTAGAAACTGCTTGGTCAGTGGTCCTTTTCTTTCAGTAGTGATTCCATAGGAATCCAAAAGGTAAAAAGGCAAAGATCCCCTGGGGCAGACCTTTGCATTTGCATATACTTGGTCCTCAGGCCTCCCCAAGCTTCACACTAGAGCCATGCTGGAGATTTACTGGGGCATATTATCAAGGGGGTTTATCTCCGCTTTTTTGGCTTTAAAAGCCAAGAAAGCGGAGATAAAATTATCTCCCTATTACCTAGCTGTAGTAGGAGATAGCGACCATCTTGGGCCCCACTTTGCATGTCAGTGATAATTTTCGCTAATGACATGCAAAGTGGGCGTGCCAAGATGTTAGCGACTGGAAACAGTCGCTAACATCGCTATCTCCTATTACCAACTTTTGGAGATATTCGCGCTAAGCGCGAATATCTCCAAAAGCTAACACCTGCCCTGAGCAGTTCTTAGCCATGTTATCCAATGGGAGGTGGATAACATGGCTAAGAGCATTAGCTCGGTAATGCATGAATATCGCTGACTTTTCAGCGATATTCATGCATTGCGGCCGTTTTTTATCGCATTTGCGACAAACCTTTGTAATACCAAGGTTTATCTGCGATAAAAATCGCTGCAGCTCAGCGGTAACATTTTGTCTCTAACCAAGCAATAGCGATAATTATCGCTATTGCTTGGTAATATGCCCCACTGTTTCTTGCAATTCCTGTCTCACTTGTCAGCACCGATCCGTGCTCAGGTAAGTTCTGTATGGACCATAGCATAGCCTGTGTCGCGGGCCCTAGTGCAATGAAGGAAATGGCCCTCTGGCATCTGTTTGAACTGTAAAATACAGCAATATTCAGGATTCAAGGAGCTCTTCGGGCCTCTGAGCCCTGTGCCACTGCTCCGCTACGCCTCCTATGTACAGAGAATAAGCATTAGGTCAATAGTGATGTGTTTTCAGTTTCAAACCATTCAGCTCCCTAGGGGGGATGCAGAAGAGCAAGAGGCAAGAGTTGTGATGGAAGGAGGGTGTGAGGAAAAGGAAAGAGGTAGAAAGGAGGGCTGGGAGAGGAAGAAGTTGTAGCAAAGAAGGGCTTAAAGCCCAGCAAGGGCTACCTGACACAGGCAAGTTCTACAAAGCGTTACAGAGCCAAACCAGAGTCAGCAATGTGCTCTACAAATACCAACACAATGGAAAGTGTCGGGACAGAGGGGCACATGCATCAAGGTAAATACCGGTCGCAAAGGGGAGATTTTGCACGGGAGATTCTAGAAATAACCAAAGCTGGTCTTGATCAAGGGTTCCTATCGGAATTGGAGTTTAATTTTCTAAATAAACCACATCCCCGGTTGGCTACCATCTACACCATTCCAAAGATACACAAATCAATGGTGGACCCCCGGGTCGTCCCATTGTTTCCGGGTGTGGCTCTATCCTCGAGCCCCTGGGCAAGTACATTGATTTTTTTCTAAAGCCAATTGCAGAGGCCACTCCGGCGTATGTGCGTGACACCATGCACATGATAAACATCGTGGAACAACTGACCTTTGATACCAATCAACAACGTTTAGCTACCTGCGACGTCGTGTCACTTTATACGTGCATTCCGCAACAAGAAGCATTAATGGTTATAACACGTTGCTTGCACCAGCGACAAGCTCCAGTTCAAGTACCGACGGAGTTCATTGTGGCTTTGCTACACATAGCGATGACCAAGAACTTCTTTATTTTCAAGGATAAATTCTACATGCAAACATCGGGAGTTGCCATGGGCGCTCCCTTTGCTCCGGATGTAGCCATTCTATACATGGCCGCCTTTGAGCAAGACACTGTGCTCAACTCGATCAATCCATTCAGAGACCATCTAGGTCTCTGGATGAGATACATAGACGACATTTTACTGATATGGAATGGCAATTTGGAAGAACTGATGTTGTTTTTTGACTGGTTGAACGCCCAATCCCAGTTTCTCAAATTCACTATCCAATCAGATAACCATCAAATCCATTTCCTGGACCTTACCATTTATGAGAATGCTGGGCACTTATTGACCAGACTATACCGAAAACCTGCTGAGAGGAACTCGCTGCTGCACTATGACAGCCACCACCCTCGAGCCCTGCGGGACAATCTGCCCTTTGGGCAATTTCTACGCTTACGCCGCAATTGCTCCAATAAAGATCACTACTTTACCGAATCGGAAGAACTTAAACAGAGACTTCTGAGCAGAGGCTACCCCAAACAATTGGTTAAGCGAGCAAGGAAAAGAGCCTGGTTTTACCCTCGCGAGGAGCTACTGGTTCCCAAGACTGATAAAGACCAAACGGAACAGAGAATCGTGTGTGTTACAACCTTTAACACAAAAAGTAACAAAATAAAACGTATCATCAACAACTACTGGGAACTGATATCAGATGATATCCAACAAACTGACCCGCCACTACATGCTTTCAAAAAAGCAAGGAGTGTCAAAGACCATGTGGTCCGCTCGTTCCTCAGAACACCGGAGGACCCTACCATCAATACCATGTGGAACTTACCTCCAATTTTGGGCCACTTCAGATGCGGGAGCTGCAAGGCCTGTGACAGTACGATACAGACAAAAGAATTTACATATCGTCATCACAGAATTCCGATCAAAACTCACACTAACTGCAACACTGTAAACATCATTTACGCCATCCTTTGTCCATGTAATCTAATATACATTGGTCAGACACAGCAAAAAGCTAAAACGAGGATACTTCAACATATGAGCAGAATCCGTTGCCAGGTCCCAGGCGCACCCATGGTGGATCACTTCTCCACAGCAGGTCACTCACCGGAGAGTTTAAAATGGGTAATCATTGAGAGAGCTTCACTTGGACCTCGGGGTGGGAGCATTTCCAACATCCTCAATACTCGGGAACTAAAGTGGATGTTCACTTTTGACTCAATTGAATCTGGGCTTAATGAACAGGATAGTTCTTTCTCGCAACTAGCTACTCTGTCCTGATGAATGTATGACTCTAGTCAGCATTGGCCTTTACCCGCATGTGTGAGGTACGCCATCACTGTCCTTTCCTGAACAATGTCTTATTTTAATTATTAGTGGCCTTTACCCACATGTGTGAGGTACGCCACCACTGTCATAGGTGTTATGTAATGACAACATTGAATTAGACACATAGGTGCTTGGGTACTATGCTCCATCCAACATATGTGCTAAACTGTTATGTTTGCCCTCCATTGCAGCCGCTAACTTCATGTGAGAATGATGCCATGACTGTTTTATATGTATGATCACAATGGTATCATATTAGATCATTTTTCCAACACTACAGTAATGCTCACCTTAATACGAGTGTCCCGTTCATTACGTGTTGCACAATATTTCCAATAAGCTATGTATAATTCTAGATTTAATTGATTGCGAACACGAACGCGCTCCGTTTCAACTACGGTGATTATTATTAATTATATCACGTTTTACATGGGTTAAGCAATACTAATACGTTTTACCTGGGTTGAGTAACACTACCACCAACTTAGTGTATCCACTATGTCTATTGTTGACACGTTACCAAGCAACCCGAGTCAGTCCTCCAACTATGTCTGACGTAGGTACCAAGTATCACGTGACCTCGTTGCCACGGCGATATCAGCATACCCGGAAACTGGCCCTGCCACTGAGACGGCCAGCCGTGATCTGACAGTGATTCATTCCTCGATCGGTAAGCAGTTTTTGGCTGTGTGAGGCTTTCCTGCTTTTCTCCAATCAATGCAGTAATGGTTCGGCTACTAAGCTTAGTTTAACACTCAACCCCTCTTTCTAGACTTAATAACGAGAGTTTGCTCGCCTGACCGCCACGGACCACGATTCCCGCCGGACGTGTCCCTACTACGGCGATTGGGTGAGTCCCGATCCCGTTTGCTATACAGCACACCGTCTGACCACGCTAGTTTCCCTATGTTTGTCTAACAGTCGCTTCCGCCTTGTATTTGTCAGATTTAGCTATCGATGATGTCTGTGACCTAAACCTGCAAATATTCCTACAATAATTGGTGCAAATTACGGTGAGTTCCTCACCATTGTTACCGAACTTCACCTCTTGGTAATTAATTGGTGCACTTTCTAAAACTTTGATACATTTATTCTACAGATTTATTCGTTATACTGACTCTCAACAAACGTTTGGTCCTGTGTATACCACCTTTGTGGTAAGTTTCAATTGCTGCAATTTCTACGATGTAATGTGTTTAACTACTCCCTGGCTGAGACTTTGGTCTGGCCTAAGGCTGAATACGCTATATTCCTGAGCAGTCCTTACTATCTCCTACTATCTCTTGATACCATCTACCGTGTTAGATCTGGCTGATCCTCAATTGCTCTTGACTAGATATTAAATAAGTCTGACGCTCTAGCGCCATTTAAATCAATTTTATTCTTCGTGTAGACACAGTCCCAACCATCAGTGTGGGTTGCTTTATATTGACCTTAATCTAACCCATATTGGGGTGATGTGCTTTAATGTCTGAAACATTTACAGGGATATTGCTTCCCGTATTCACAATACATATTTATATATCAAATAGGTTGTGTGTCCCCTCCAGTCCTGATGAAGACCCCACCGCAAGATAACCACTTACATCTGCACGTTTGAGGGTCGAAACGTCGACATCTGTTTACTCTTTATTGTCAACTCCATACCTCATTGTTTTCATTCATTGAACTGCTTGGAGTATGACTATTCCTGAATAATCTAATGAACCTGTTGGTCTCATTTTGTGTACATAGTCTGTAACCTTGTTAAATGACTGACAATTGTTGATTTTACTGTCACTTACGAATCTTCTCTCTCTTCCTCACTAATTCCCCACACCAATACACCACCCCTCCCGCTTCTCCTTCTGGGGCACCTTGTAAACTACGGATTTAGTATTTTGTATAATAATATTGCATATCCAATATGCTTTCCCATTGTGAATTAAACAATGTGGACCAAATTTATGTTTCTTTAACTATTTTCATTAGTGTGGTTAAATGTTCCTATGCTACTGGGACCCTCTCTCTTTACTTACTTGATAACCCAGGTCCCCGTAACTTTAACTGGGTAAAACCCCCATACCAATATCCTACAAATACCAACACAATGGAAAGTGTCGGGACAGAGGGGCACATGCATCAAGGTAAATACCGGTCGCAAAGGGGAGATTCGCAGAATCGGCCCCTTTGTGACTGGTATTTATCAAATTGGGATGCATCAACCCAAAACGCATTCGCAATATAGGTGATCACAAATTTAGCGTTTACCTAAATTACGAAAGCTTTTAGGGAATCCAAATTGTGACTCCCTGTTTGGGATGCGTCAAGCCTTTCCTAAATGCGACTTCACATTTAGAAAACGCTAATACATTTCCAAAAGCTTGGACAAATGCACAAAAGTGCATTTTTCAAATCGCAATGTGGGACACACATAGGGCGTATGTGTGCACCACATGTACACACATGACATTTTTTGGTGGTGCATCAGGGTAGCCTTTAGGCACCCTTCATATTGCATTTGCAATTTGCGAGTACCTATTTGGTACTCGCGAATTGCGAATGACTTCGCATTCATTCCTATGGGCCTTTAGAGCCACAGGAATTAATGGGAAGGTATACCTTAATAGCGAGTTACAATGAATTTGTAGGAATCTCATTTTTTGTTGCAATTCCTACATGCATAAGGAATTGCTATTCTTAAATAACGATTCCCTGAAAATCGCTATTTAGAATTCTCAATTCCATACTTTGATGCCTGTGGCCCAGAGTGTTCACCAGCAGGATTCTTGAGCCAGAAGTGGGTTCTCGGACACCCCTTCACATTGTCCTGTCAGTGCCCCAGTGCAGTGAGCCAACACCCGGTCGCCAGCAGCATATATACAACATGAACCCTTTGGTGTGAGTGGTGTTTCGAAAGGGAACAGTTGGAGGTCAAATGCAGCACTTGTGTGACCTTCTAATGGGGAGGCTGTTAAACTCAGAGTTGCCCTATTCTGAAGCCTGCCCGTGAAGCACCTCTTGCCAGTGAGTTCTGCGCTCTTTCAACGATCAGCCCATCCAGGTCTCTCCAATGCACCACAGCTTTGGACAAAAAGGACCGTATTACATCACTGGGTGCCTTGACGCAGCCTGCATCGGATGCTGTTAACCGACACAGGCCGTGAGAATGTGACCCATTATGAAAAGCTGCTGTACCCAATGTATGCACCAACTTGGCTGTGCAGGTGACAGTGATGCAGTGAAAGACAGACTGGCAGCTTCAAACGGTGAACAACACTTACAACAAAACTTTTACATCGCAGAGCCTTTACAACGCAACCATTACAACGCAAACTATTACAACGCATTGCTCTGGGGGGCGCTCTAGGATAGGGAATAGGTTAATTTACTATCCAATAACCTTCCCTAGTGTCCACGGGGACTGGAGTTGGAATAGTGAATTAAACTATTCACTATCCAGCACCCCAAAGCACTATGCGTTGTAATGGACTGCGTTGCAATACTTACGTTGTAAAGGCATGCGATGTAAATGCATGCGTTGTAATGTCATACATCCCTTCAAACCATTGGTCCAGGGCTTGGCTAGCAGTAGTGGGCACCGAGCATTTCCCCGGTGGGCCGGAGGGGTGGGGGCTGGTTTTGTCACTGCAATATTGGCCCATGTATCAAAGCGGGAGTGGTGTTTTTTGCTAGCACCCTTTCCCCTACTCCCACTCCGAGGTACGGTCGAGTAGCAAACTGCCCGGGCTGGTTGCTGATCCCAGTCCAGCCCTGCATTGGTTCTTAATTCATAGTCAGAAGTGGATTTCTGGCAGCTTTAAACCACTGGTTTGTCGTTCCTACAAGGATTGGACTTCTTTCAGCTTTAAGCCATTGGCTCATCCTATATTGCTGAATTTATAGAGCGAGCAGAGACCCTCTCCCTTTCTGCCACAGAAGGTTGCAGATTGTGACAGAAATGCCTCATTGGAGCAAAAACCAGCCACAAGTGAAAACAGAAGACTTAATTCACTCTGTAAAAATCACATTTGCTTTCTGATCTTAGCCTTTCTGGACAAAATGGATTTTGAAATACATAGAAAGTGATATATTTTCAGGTCTGAGAAAGAAAGAAAGAAAGAAAGAAAAAGAAAGAAAGAAAGAAAGAAAGAAAGAACGAACGTAAGGGAAGGAAGGAAAGTGGACAGCTGCTTATCCACAGCACTGCAATGTATTACATTGCCTGTGTAGTATAGCTTTCTTTAAAGGTGACATTAGGTTAATTATAGCACCACAGTTCTCAACACACAAGCAGTATTCATCAAACAAAGGAACATTCTCGAACATTCTAGAATGCCTATTTTTGACTGCTCGAGATGTAAAAAAAAAAAGAGACAGAGGACTCGTGTTTTCTCGACAGTGAATGGCTCTATTAGACCAATCATTGGTCGGGTCTATAACTCACTGACCCCCCTCTGTGCAGGCAAGAACTGCGGCGCAGACATCCGCTATAAAAAGCATGAGAAGCGGAAGTGTTTGCACAAGAACCGGATATTCTGTAAGAGCATCAGAAACCACTAGGCCCCATACCTGTGTGTTTATAGACTAATAGTACAATCTATGGCCCACACAACCTAATAGAAGGGTAAAATAGCAGTTTCACCATTTAGCTGTAGAGGTTTTTGGGAGGGGCAATTATGTACATCTACAAGATTCCATGGCCCAGTGACTGCAAGGGCAGATAGCCTTCACGTGTTTACTTATCTATAAGGCTCCTTGGGGCATATTACCAAGGGCCTTATCGCCGCTTTAGTGGGAATTTTTCCCACTAAAGCGGCGATAATTTTATCGCCCTGTTACCCAGCTGTCGCTGACACCAGTTAGCGACAGCTAGTAGGAGATAGCGATCATCTTGGGCCCCACTTTGCATGTCAGCGATATTTATCTCTAATGACATGCAAAGTGGGCGTGCCAAGATGTTAGCGACTGTAAACAGTCGCTAACATCGCTATCTCCTATTACCTACAAAGGCGTACTTTAGGAAATATTCACGCTAAGCGTGAATATCTCCAAAAGCTAACGCCTGCCCAGAGCAGTTCTTAGCCATCTTATCCAATGGTGGGTGGATAACATGGCTAAGAGCATTAGCTCGGTAATGCATGAATATCGCTGACTTTTCACCGATATTCATGCATTACGGACAATTTTTATCGCTTTTGAGATAAACCTTGATAATAGCAAGGTTTATCTGCGATAAAAATCGGCGGAGCTCGGCGATAATAATATTGCCGCTAAACGTGTTAAGCGATACATATCGCTTCATCTTGGTAATATGCCCCCGTGTTTTCTGTTTTTACTGATTTTTGCAGATAAATGCAGACAGAAAACCATTTATGTTCTTGTCTGTATTTATTTTTAAATGTGGATAAAAATGGAAATTGGGTTGCTTTTTGAGTGATTCTAAATACACTTTGCCATGACTGCCAGGCTAATAACTGTGTGGATTGATAGGTAAGGGGGTAAAAAAAAGGAAGTTTAGTAAAGAGGCTTAAACACCAGTAGATATACAATGATGGTACTGAAATTTGCATATTTTCCTATAAGTGCAAAGATGTATCTTCTGCAGGAGTTCATATTACTGAAACCTGGCAGGCATTCAAGCGTGGTTACATATTTATTGATTAAATAAATGCAGAAATATACTAGTTTCAACTTAATTTTTTTCACAAACCCGTAATAAATATGGATAAATACAGATAAAGTTGACAAAAAATAAATATGGATAAATACAGACGGAAATGTCAAAAAAATAAATACCATAAACCCGACTTATCTACCAGCTGGTAATCGCCTCCCGAAGATGGACAGAACTTTGTGTTTCCCAGGATTCTCTGTGAGTGTGTGAACCTGCACAGCCAGGGCGCGCCAAGATAAAAAGTATTTCCTATGGGTGTTCCATCGACCTGCTTTCTCTATATGCATCTTTAGGCTAGAGTTAGCCACGCAAGCCTCTAGGAGTGAGCGATGCACTGCACGACAGCTGCCACGGGCAAAGTTAGAGCAATTTTAGTGCAAAACGGGGAGAGGAGTTGGCTTAACGGCTAGGGCAGTTGACCTCAAATCTGGTGAACCGGGTTCGAGTCTCGGCAATGACGCTGAAAATCCTATGATCCTGGGCAAATCATTTAATCCCCCCTGCCTAACAAAAATGAATGTGTCCTCATGTAATGCAACTGGTGCTATGTAAAGAGCTCTGATGCTGGATTTGGGTCAAGTATGCGCTATATAAAACTCAGTACATTTTTTTTTTAAATGTGCAGGGATATTAAAGCCATCAAAAAAATGAGAGGCCGTGGACCTCATTCCCTGGTGCTTATTTTTTAATCAAGAGGAACTAGGTGTACTGTCCCCCTTCCTCCGTGGACCATTTATTCAAGAAGGGGAGGAGCCACTCATTTATTATTCACTGCTTCTAGCAAGGAGCACCCCATGGGGCATTTTAACAAAGTATATTTTCATGCGTGTGATACCCCTAGAAGAGGCAGGGGCACCACCAAATTTTTTTTAAATTATGTGTGGGGGTGGGCTGTGGGGAGTGCAGCAGGCCCCACCAGTAACATAAAAAACAGTCAGTCTCCTGGGTCTTTTGTATCCATAACCCAAGGAGAGCTTACCATATTTTTAACGCAGTCCTTGCTGGAGCTCTACACCTTTCAGCTAGAGTGCAGAGCCCTCTAGTGGCTGTTTTTATGGCAGTACTTCGTAGCTTGAAAAATATTTACAAAAAATATTCAAAGACATTTTGGTGTTTTTTTTATTTTTTTTAGTAAAGTTTTATATTTTTTATTGGCAAGCACTTTTATTAAACATTGAACTGTGCCAATAAATGAAATATATATTTAATTATAATTATTGGTAATTTTCTGATAAAGGTAATGCATGTGTTTTACATGTTTAAACTATGGTTAAAGTGATGCTATAGTTAGGTGTGATAGTATATGAGTTTGCATTTAAAAGGACCCTTAGAAATTCACTGAAAAATAAAGTTGGAAGGGGCGTTCTAGTTTAGTGAAAATCGCAATTAAAACATTCCATTTTAAAGTTAAAAAAAACACTGAAATTCAAAAGTTATAGTTATCTCAAGAAACTATAACTAGTTCCCAAAGGTACCAGGGCCACTGGAATTAAGCAGCAAGGGAAGACCAACTTATGCGGTAGGTTGATTAAATCATGCAGCAAGAAAAGGCAAACTATGCAGATTAATGCAACACATTTTGTGATAGAATTACTTCATTGTTTTCTTATTTTTACACATTACTGAACCTGTCTGGGCATAGTTTGCACCTTATTAGCACCCAACAGGAGACATAGACAATGGAAAGGTGACCAATCAACCTTTGAAAAGGGCCTACCACTATGCGGCACCATGCGTCATTGCCTTATTAGTAACTTTTGAACCGTTTATGCTGCATGTGATGAATTATGTGGCAAATGCTGCAAATCCATAACTATACGAAAAGCACTGCAGCTGCACAGTCACATTATTCCACCTGCCCTGACTATAACTCACACCCTCGACATGGACTGCTAGTTCTCCGACATATTAAGTCACTCATTACATGTTCTGTGACATCATTGATAACATGACTGCAACATCTGAAATAACATTATTCATGACAAGACTGTGCATGGTGGGGGCACAAGTTATAGTCCAAGGAGTTGCTGAGGATTTTCTAATCCATATTGGACCTGTTACCAACCCCTCCGGATAATTGTTGCATTTATAAAATGTCCCTATTACGCATTATCATTTCTAACCTGTAAGTGGGGTCTTGTCTCTGTATATGTCAATCACACCAATCCTCATAAAAGTACTCTACTCAAACTGCGATCTCCACTGGTACCACTAACCTGCTGTGTAAGTCATGTCTTGAAGAAACACAAGTTGTTTATTCCATAAGATCAGCCCAGATAATATACGGTAAGGTACGGTAAGGTAAGGTAAGGTAAGGTAAGGTATGGTATGGTATGGTATGGTATGGTATAAGGTATAGTATGGTACGGTATGGTATGGTATGGTATGGTATGATATGGTTAAGATAAGATAAAATAAGATAAGATAAGATAAGATAAGATAAGATAAGATAAGATAAGATAAGATAAGATAAGATAAGATAAGATAAGGTGAGATAAGGTGAGATACGGTAAGATAAAATAAGGTAGGATAAGGTAAGGTAAGGTAAGGTATGGTAAGGTAAGCTAAAGTAAGATAAAATAAGATTAGATAAGATAAGGTAAAATGAGGTAAGACAAGATTAGATAAGATAAGATAAGATACGTTGAGGTGTAAGGTAAGGTAAGGTAAGGTAAGGTAAGGTAAGATAAGATAAGACAAGATAAGATAAGATAAGATGTAAGGTAATGCAATGTGAGGTAAGATATGATAAGATAAGATTAGATAAGATAAGATAAGGTAAAATGAGGTAAGGTAAGGTAAGATAAGATGAGATAAGATGAGATAAGATGAGATAAGAGATGAGATAAGATGAGATAAGATGAGATAAGATGAGATAAGATGAGATACGATGAGATGAGATGAGATGGGATGAGGTGAGGTGAGGTAAGGTAAGGTAAGGTAAGGTAAGGTAAGGTAATGTGAGGTGAGGTGAGGTGAGGTGAGGTGAAATGAGATGAGATGAGATGAGATGAGATGAGATGAGATACAGTAAGATAAGAAAAGGTAAGATAAGATAAGATGAGATAAGATGAGATAAGATGAGATAAGATAAGATAAGATGAGATAAGAGATGAGATAAGATGAGATAAGATGAGATAAGAGATGAGATAAGATGAGATAAGATGAGATAAGATGAGATAAGATGAGATACGATGAGATGAGATGAGATGGGATGAGGTGAGGTGAGGTAAGGTAAGGTAAGGTAAGGTAAGGTAAGGTAATGTGAGGTGAGGTGAGGTGAGGTGAGGTGAAATGAGATGAGATGAGATGAGATGAGATGAGATGAGATACAGTAAGATAAGAAAAGGTAAGATAAGATAAGATGAGATAAGATGAGATAAGATGAGATAAGATAAGATAAGATGAGATAAGAGATGAGATAAGATGAGATAAGATGAGATAAGATGAGATAAGAGATGAGATAAGATGAGATAAGATGAGATAAGAAGAGATAAGATGAGATAAGATGAGATAAGATGAGATAAGAGATGAGATAAGATGAGATAAGATGAGATAAGAAGAGATAAGATGAGATAAGATGAGATGAGATGAGATGAGATGAGATGAGATGAGGTGAGGTGAGGTAAGGTAAGGTAAGGTAAGGTAAGGTAAGGTAAGGTAAGGTAAGGTAAGGTAAGGTAAGGTAATGTGAGGTGAGGTGAGGTGAGGTGAAATGAGATGAGATGAGATGAGATACAGTAAGATAAGAAAAGGTAAGATAAGATAAGATGAGATAACATGAGATAAGATAAGATAAGATAAACAAGTAAAATATTCAAGCTGTAAATGGCCGATGCAAGAATGAATAGGCTGCATGGTTCCGCACGACATCCAACACTGACAGCAGCCCCCCAGTACAGATGTACTGCTTACCCCTTCTAACACAGCAGCAGTTGATCAGCCACTGGGACATTGACCCCTGCCCTGCTATCCCTTTGGTCATACAGAAACCCTCATGGCATTAACCTATGGCCTGCATGCCGCTTCTAGCCTAGAAAGCAACCCATCACCCCAGGGCACAGTCCTGGGTGTAAGCTGTCTGTTCCTACCTTCACAACCTTTACAGCAGCCCACCAACCCCCTGAACATTGCCAGGTGACCCTTATGCCACGTCCTGCCCTGACAATTTCCCAGCAGCCACTGAGACATTGGCCTGTGCCTCGCCTGGCTATTCCGTCCTGGCAGCAGCCCACAAGCCCTGCAGGCCTTGCCCAATGTCCTGCCTGGCCCTTTTGAAACAACAAAAGGCCACCGACCCCGGGCATTGCAATTGGCCAGCATCCGTCCCGATGCTGATGGTATCCTCAGCAGTCAACCAGGTCCCTGGCATTGCCCAGCGTTCCCCTCTTCTTTCTGGCACAGCAGCCAACCAGAATGCCGCATGTTGCCTTCTGAGTATATCTATCTTTCTTTGCTTGATTTTATCAGACTTAAGCCCATTTTTTCACCTGTCTCACTATCTCTTTTGAGAATGACATAATGGTCTATCCATTGATATGCATGCGACTCACTAAAGCTTTTTTTGTACTCTCTCACATCACCCTGAGAGCTTTTTCCTTTGGGTCTTCGCTTTCTTTGCATAAAACAGTACTGGGTTTAGTGAAATGTTTTACTAAATGCCCTATAAATCACTTATTCATGAATGCTATTACTATTATTGCAGTGTGAAGAAGTTACGAATGCAATGAAACATGTGTCGGCTGCCATGTTTCTATTTCACCGTTATATTCTGTCCTTCCAGCGACAAAAACTGGACCTTGAAAAAATAACTGTATAAACATGAAATGTTTTTGAAAAAATCTTTTTCTTGTAAGAATATTTGTACAGACTGTGGTGACTAAATGATACACTGATTATTAAATTTGGGAGACCCCAGTACAAATCTAAATATTGTCGTATCCTGTGATTTGCGCGATCAACACAATACATAGATCTTGTGTTTCAAATTTATTAGAAGCAATGTTGAATTAATACTGTTGAGTGCCGGGGTCCATCTGTCTTTCCAGGGATCCTTGGTATTTCCCAGCATCCCTCCTCTTCCTCCTGGCCTTTACGATAGCCAACCAGATCCCTGGCATTGCTCAGTGTCCCTTCTGGACCTGTCAGCCCTAATGGTAGCCCCCCAACCCAAGGACATATTATTTTCTTCCTCCTGCCCCGTCCAACTGCCCCATGTGCGTTGCTCAGTAACAGACCTGCCCCTTCCAGCCCTCGAAGCAGCCAACCAACTTCTGGGGCATTCCTCTTTGTTGCCCCTGTCCACTACAGGCCTGAGGGCAGCTTCCCACCTCATACCACCTGGCCCTTTGTGGCCCTAACAAGAACCCACGAGCCCCCTGGGGCCTTACACTGTGGCATGCCTGCCCCTGGCAGCCCTGGCAGGGTCTCACCAGCCCCCATCAGAGCACCAGTCCTAAAAAAGAAGTGGGGGGGACACTGACGTCACAAAAGGAAGTTTGGGCTGGACTGTTTCCATGAGGCACAGGGTCAAGGCTGATTTGCAAATGGCCATGTCTGAACTGGGGTGGTGTGGTGAGCAACAAAACGATGGATTTAGACCCAGATCTCTGTACAGGGGTGAATGTATGACATTGTTCTGCATTCTGTTTATCAACTGTTCTTTTTGCATTTGTCACCCCGAGTGGGACGGGTATGCTCAGACGTGAGTCCCAGGCTCTCCACACCTCTGGAGTCAAGCTATCCTGGCTGAAGACGGCTGATAGCCAGAAACCGGTCCTAGGATGCTGGTTTCAAGTCCAGGGAGGACCTGGCTTGGCAGTTCGGGCTGGACTGTTCCCATGAGGCACAGGGTCAAGGCTGATTTACATATGTCTGAACTGGGGTGGTGTGGTGAGCAACAAAATGATGGATTTAGGCCCAGATCTCTGTACTGGGGTGAATGTATGACATTGTTCTGCATTCTGTCCATCAACTGTTGTTTTTGCATTTGTCAGAACAGGAAGTGACGTCACGAAAGGTGGCTTGCACCATCAGACTCCTTGCCTCTCCTCGCTCACCCCTTAAATGCGATTTCATCAGAGAAGCCAGAGCGTGAGCAGCGTGCTGAATGAGCTGCGATCTCGCCCCAGAGAGGCCAAAGAGTGAATGTGTGGCTCCATTTGCTCCAGTTATCGAGCTCCCGGTAAAATAAGTGGGGGGATGCCGTCCACCCGCATGGTACCCCGACTCAAGCCCTGACTGATATTACCCCAGCCCGTCCCCGGCCCTGGATGCCTTCTGGTGTCGCTGAGAAGTTATTGTATTTGTATTTATATTTATATAGCGCTTACTACCCCTGAGGAGACGTCGAATCTGAGTTCGACCTCCTTCCCAGTGCGTGAGGAGGGTTTAAAACCTGCCTGGCGTGAGGGTCGCTTTGCTCCTTCGAGAGGGTCCCATTACCCAACATTCATTGCGGTAAAATTGTGCAATTTTCGGCAGATTTGGTGAAAGGTAAACACCCTCTGCAAGCTCCATTCCTGAGCCCCCTGTGCCGGGACGGACTCAGATATACCTGAAAGAAATCGCTGTTTATTTTAATTGCAGGCGTCAATGGGAAGTGCACGTGTTCGGGGCTCTATTTTTGGGCCAAGTTGCCCAATCCACACACAAATATTTTTTGTACAATCATCCCTTTAAATTGGGGCTATTTGCAGCCTTTCCTCCTGTCGCTTTGCTCAGCCTTTCATCTTCTATGAGTGGCCCAGGTCAGACAGCGGGGTAGGGGCCCTGCTTTTCCCCCTGAGTGTATTTTGGGGTCTGGAATGCATATACAGAAGAAATATTAAAAAAGAAAAATGCCCCCAGCCCTCACCTCCCTTGTGACCGCTTCCTGGTTAATCGGACGGCTGGTTATAAAAATAAACTCGCAGCTCAGGTCCACGCTTCTAATATAGTTTAATGGGGGCGCGCGTGCATTCATCCCCCGGGCCTGGGCTCTAAAAATAGGGCAGGTGCCCTAATGCAAACAAACACCGCACAAAAGACACTTGATTAACCGTTGAAATTAGACATGTGCGCGCTTTTGGTATGTTTTGATGAAATGTGAGCTTTTCATCTCCCCTCCCTTCCTGCTGCCCCGCACACACAAGGCCGAGGTTAAATTTGGCCTGGCACCATAAACCCAGCTCCTTAAGTGCCCTTCCCGTAAGATAGCTCAGCGGGTCGGTCGCCAGCTGTGGCGCTCCCAGACTATCGCTAGCTCCTATCGTGACATGGCTGGCTAAACATGCCAAAGAAAGGCAAGGTGGTGGATAATAGCTAAGGTATTTTTTTTTTTTGCAAACTTAACGAAAAGCTATAGAAAACTTTGCAACTTCGAACATAGGGGCATATTAGCAACAAATAGCGATATTTATCGCAAAATGCGCTTAGCGTATTTTTGTTATCGCTGCCTATCGCTGGATATTATCGCAGAGAGAACAAGCTATTAGCAAAGTTTATCTCCAATGGGATGAAATATCCGGCGATAGCGGCTCAATGCGAGAATATTCTCGCATTATTGCCAATGGGGGCTTAATGTGATAATCCACCCCCCATTGACTATACAGGTAAGTCAACTTTTTAGCAGGCGTTAGATTCTAGCAATAATCGCGCTTAGCGCGATTTTTTTTATCGCTACGCCTGCGTTGATAACAGGCGATATCTGTGTTAGCGATTGCTTTTAGTCACTAACAGGTTGGGTACGCCCACTTTGCATGTCATTAGCGATAAATATCACTGACATGCAGAGCGGGCCCCAAACCGCTCACTATCGCCTACAAGCTGTCGCTAACTGCTGTTAGCGACAACTTGCTAATAGGGCGATAAAATTATCGCCGTTTTAGCAGGAAAAAGTCCTGCTAAAGCGGCGATATTGTCCTTGCTAATATGCCCCTTAATTTTTTTTTTTTTTTGCATTTCACAGTATTTGTATGAACATTATAAATGTTGCAATGAATGATGTCACATATATTCATTCATAAGTAAAGCAAAAATAGTTTTGAAGAAGCTTAACTTCAGGAAAAAAAACAGTTTGCATTCTCCTGGGCGATTCAACTGTGCATATAAAACTCCACAAAATGTATAATTGCAGAAAAATCATGCATACATATTTTCACTATTCGAGGATGATGCTTGTACGCAAATTTCATCAACCCCATTCCGAAAAATTCTAGGACTTTGCAAAACTTTCCCGGTAAAAAAATGACTTTGCATATACTTGCTGAATATTGATTAATGCTTATTTTTCGAAGTTTTCTTATTAATAGTGAATAGAATCAAAAATCTAAACATACAAGCAGCAAAATTGAATCCAGCTGTACAAAAACAAAAGGGAAAAAAAGGAAATGCTTTTCACAAACTCAAATCTGTTACTAACATTAAACTACAGGCTAGCTTCGTGCAAAACCTTTTTGCGTTCGAAAACCCTGCAATCCTCAAAATCAAATAGGGCCTGATGTACAAGAAAGTGCCGCAGCGCGGCACCGCAAGCCCTTTGGCTGCGCCACGCTGTGGCACTCTCAAAGCACAGGGATGCCACATATTTACAATAATATGTTGCATCTCTGTGCTCCCCCCTGCGCTGGCGCACAAATGGCTGCCATGTGCCGACGCAGGCACTCGTGTACCATGGTGCAAGGATGCCTCGGTCTCGGGGATGATTGTTTGGGCCCTATTTATGTGAAACTGATGCAGTATGGTGCCTCAAGTCATTTTGATGCGCCACGCTGCGTTCGTTTCGAAGCACAGGGATGCAACACATTTACCATATTTACAGTGACATGTCGCATCTCTGTGCCTTTCCCTGCGCTGGCGCACAAACTGCTGCCATGCACTGGCACAGACACCCTTACACCTTGGTGCAAGGATGCCGCGTCGTGGAGCTTGTTTCCGCTCAGGAAGTGGCACCTTCCTGCACAAAAACAATCAATTGAGGTGATTTCCTCTTCCACTGCATGCTGTAGAATACAACACAAATTGAAAGAGGAAAAAAACAAGGAGAAGTGAAAACATTTCTCCTCATTGCACCTCTTGACACCGCCCTTGGGGTGGAGTAGCATTCTTAGGCATTTCCAAGTTTCCAAGCGGAGCTCGCGGAGATCCGAAAAAAAGAGTTTTTTTCCTCGCTTGTGATCGTTAGCGTCAAGTTGGTCGACCGCGAGCGAGGACAATCAACCTCCCGGTGAGATTATTCCTCACTTGCGATTGTCAACATCAAGTTGGCGAGCAAGAGCATGGGAAAAAAACATCCCGGGGTGTGGTCAGGTTTCTCGTTGTAAGTGGTTGCGTATGCTCGCGACCTCTCGCAATGAGAAACTAATTTTTTGCATTGAGAAAGCTGCTGCTCGAATAAAAATCTACTCGAGGCGCAGGAAAGGGAAAGAAGGGACTGCTTACGCTGTGCACGATGCCGTTCGTAAGGATTGCACACTGCGGACAAGCATCCACACTGTGCAATCCCCGCAAACAGCATTTTTCTATGGAACTCCCCCGCTTGCGGAGCTCCGCGTAGTGCGGCAGAGTTTTTTTGCCACTTCGCGGAGTTCCGCCCAGCGTTAATATGAACACCACAAAAAAAGTCAGAGGGGGGTGGGCGCACACTGCCTCACACTCCAGCACTCAGTTCGCCCCGATGCATCATAATAAATGCAATGCATGATAACACTTTCTTCGGTGTCAGGCTTTAGTGTTTCACCCTTGTTGGTGCAGCCAGTGCTGTGTATCTCTAGACAAGTGTTTCAGGAAAATTGTCCTTCTTCAGTAGAGAGCAATGCTTTTTTTCGGGGTGCTGGAGATTCTGCCACAAAAAAAGTATTACAAACCAGAAGAGGGATTAACCTCTTCCATGCTCATGACGGCTCCCGGCCGTCATGAGTCACGGTGGGCGTGTGCTGATGATGGCCGGGAGCCGTCATGACCACACCCGCGATCGGAATGTTCAGCACTGTGGTGGAATTCGCGCCTCAGTGATGAGGTTAAGAAAATCTGACACAGACCCTAATAGAGGTAAGAAGTGTTTGGACAAAGAACCCTCACCCATCATCATTGGTCCTGTCCACATTCAAGGCGAAGCATTGCTTGAATGGCTCAACCAATATTAGGAGCTCTTTCATATCAATGATAGTTTATCAGGGAATCCAGATAAATTAGTATACAATTATGTACTGGATCATGGAAGATACATGTATTGAGGGTTCCCTGATAAGACTAAACACCTTGTAAGGAGGATGCGTAAGAAAGTTAATTATTTCCTCATAGAGTGCGTCAAAATGTTTCAACCAACAATAAATGCCGGACTAGTCAGTGGCCTTCATCAGGACTTTGATCCTTCATTCAAGCCCATCCTACCAAATCAATATGTTGGGTATTGTGTAGGAGGAAGTGTAGCATTCAGCACATAAAGTAAAGAAAACAACTTACTGTTGTGAATGGTTCAGGAATTTTCCTAACACAAGGAGAGACATATCTCAGAGGAGGAGTGAATGCAACCCTCTGTAATAAAACACTAGTTAAGGGCAGTTTCTGGGTTGGTACTCGTTGTGGGCTCAGCCCCCCTCCCATACATGTTTCTCTTCAAGTGTGCCTTTGCAGACCTTTTTTATGCACAATTGCACATGTACACTGAATCTTTACTGCAAGTTTATATACAGTGTCAAGCGCACACAACCTGAGTTTATTCGATAGTTTGTGATGTGTTCTTTGATGGAAGGACAAGACCAGACTTTTCTTTTTTTATTAGTTCCTTTCCTTATTTATTGTGTCACAAAATGGTATTCGTATAAATGCAAACTGCAAGTTTAACTGTAGCAACTTAAAATGTCACAAAAATATTCAATTCCCAAGTTTGTGAGAAAAAGAGACTTTGAAAAGTCGCAGGCTTATGCAGTGATTTTAGACTCTGTGGAAGTGGTGACTGTGATTGGGGTAGCAGTGTGAGTTAAAGGTATGAAGGTGTGCCAGGGGAAAAGGTGGCCTGGGTCCTCAGACTGGAACTGAAAGTAGACCTGGGCAACAAAATAAAAGTGCACTCCCTTGAGTGAATTAGTCAAAACAGTGGCCAATGTTTGCAAATTGGGTCAGTTTGGAACTTGTAAGGACGAACTGCATACGTGTTTTGCAAAGTAAAGGAGGCTGTACGGAGTTGAGCTTGTTGCATGCAATGTTTTTTCAATACCTGGGAAAGCTACAGTCAGACCAACCAGAAGAGGATAAAACAGGCCCACAAACAGCCAAAAACGGCCCCCACACCAGCCCTTCGGACACTGCCTGATGGCCCTCTCGGCCAGTCCAATGCCAAGGTGGCTGAAAGCAGTAGAGTTCGGATGTATGTCATCACAACGCATGCTTTTACTACGCATGCCTTTACAATGCAGGTTTAACAACGCAAGTCATTACAACGACTTGCGTTGGGGGGCGCTGGATAGTGGAATAGTTTAATTTACTATTCCAACTCCAGTCCCTGTGGATAGTAGGGAAGGTTTTGGATAGTAAATTAAACTATTCCCTATCCTACAGCGCCCTCCAGTGCAAGTCGTTGTAATGACTTGCGTTGAAAATCCTGCGTTGTAATGGTAGTGCGTCGTAAAAGTTGCGTTGTGATGGATGTTTCCCTAGAGTTTTTATATTTTCAGGGGATTTATCGATCTGTTCTGCTCAGCATTCGAGGTAAGCTGGAAAAATACTATTGTAGACAAAGATATCTTGTGACAAAAATATTGTGTCCTGGAAATAATAGGAACAAATATCACCTCAATCAATCAATCAATCAATCAATCAGGGTTTGTAAAACGCGACTACTCACCCGTGAGGGTCTCAAGGCGCTAACATGAGAAGATATACACTCGACTGAGATCTTTGTATATGATATTTGGCACCATATTTATCGTATGACCTTTTGATGCACAGCTGCGTTGGAGGTGAAACTTTCTAAGCAGCGATTCCAACGCTATAGCGGAGAAGCATCGTCCCCCCGGCTGACAGCCAGCTAAGGAAAAAGGGAAAAATAAAATGATAAAACCAGATAATTATCTTTTTATTTTTATTTCCACCTAGAGCCAGCCAGGTCAGGGTGGAGCGGGTCCATGATGACAGCAGGGAAGGAGTAGTGCACACTGTGGGTGCGTAAGATGGTTTGGCCGGCTGTCTAAGGCTGGCTAAACCGTCAGTGGCACTCTCTCCACCAGAGTTGCACTGCACAGCCGGGTGGAGAAGAGGCACAGACTCCCAGGACCTGAGTGAGCATCAAACCAGCCCACTCAGGCCAATAACAGAACTTCTCTCATGCGGTATTACCAGTATGAGAGCAGCGTCTCGATTGGTTTCTAGGAGCCTGTGCAGTGCTCACCAGCCCATGGGGAATCGGAGTTGGGACCAGAGCAGGAGAACCCCAAAACAGTAGGCGGCAGGTATTTTGTTGTTGTTGTTGTGTTGTTTACCCCTACACCGCCCACCCCCACCTCACCTCTTGTTATGAAGAACAGCCTCTCCTGACTCTTACCAAATGCTACTTCGTATAGTATTGGGATGTGAGGTTATGGTCACTATTATGGTTCATTCCTACCCCACCCCAGTGACATACGTCTTACTCCTGAGCCCTAATGTGGTTGAAATGTGTATGTGAATGTTGAACATGTCTGAGGTGTATGCGTCCGTATGGAAGTCCCCCCTTTTAGTCCTTGACACTACTTGTTTCTGCATGGTATCTATGAAGTTGAAACTATGGCCTTCATTCATGGTGTTTTGGCGTAGGGCAGCGCAGCAAGCAGCGCAGCAAGTCCGCTTGCTGCGCTGTCTTATGTCAAAGTAAAAGGGCACCCAAAACAGTGCATTCCTGCCCTATCCCTGTGCTGGCGCCGGTTTGGCAGCCTAGCACCTGTTTAGGGTCCTTTGCACCATGGTGCAAGGGTGTTTGCACTGCATGCAGGATTGTTTTGTGCAGGAGGGGTCACGTTCCTGCACAGAAACAATCCATAGAGGCGATTCCCTCCTTCTGAATGCAGCACACATCGAAAGAGGAAGTAAGGTTTTGGTGAATTCCCAGGTTTACAAGTCCTTGTGTATCTGGCAATGTGTCAAAGACCATTGTTGCTCTGTGGGAACGCCCACCGCAACACCCATGGAACGCCTGCCTTATGCAGAGCCATGTATCGCAGTGATTTGCGCTGTATTGCCATACTCAAGATTTCTGAGGCCGCTCAAGGACACGCAATGTGGGCTTGCTTAGCTTCATAAATCTGACTCAGAGCCTTGCGTCACGCATGTACCACTTTAACTCTCACACAAACGCCCCTATCTGTTAACCAGAAAGAACAACCGTCGTGCAGGGCCAGCCTCGACCTTTATTCTCGGGTGGCATTTTCACTTCTAGGGGGTCTGGGCGTTTGTGCGATGTTTGGACTTTTCTTTGAGTGTCTGTTTTAAACCACACACTCCAGCCGATGGATTTGTGTACCACGGTAACAGGCAGTCCTGACACGTCTTCAAGAACATGTTTTTTCTTATATTATTATTATTATTGTTTATTTCTGAATTTTCTACGTTGCCACAGGTCCCCCTGCAGCCAGTGCAGAGCAGCCTCTGCGACATGTTTTTCAGCTGAGAGCTTCTTATTTTGGCGGGAGTCCTCGCAGCACGCGTGGCCCCAAGCCCGCCCCTCCGCGGGCCATGGCTGAGTTGCCAACATGCCCTGGCTCTGCTGAGCGCGAGGTTGGCGCTGCCTGCTGAGCTCCCAGCAGGATCACTTCCTCCTCAGGTCTTGTAAAATCCAGCGGAGGTCAGGGCTGACCTCAGCTGCTTCCAGAGCCGGGGACTCACTCACCACTGGCTCATGAGCCCGGGGCTGCTGCCTGCGCTGCAAACTGTGCTCTGTGGAAGTTTCACTACCGACTGTGCATTATTACCAGGGCCACTGGAATTATAGTGTAAGGCTAAATTATGTGGCAGGGTTGACTAAATTATGCTGCAAGAAAAGGCAAATTATGCTGCATAATGTAACGCATTTTGTAATATTACTTCATAATTTTGTCATTTTCAAACTTGTTAACACTGTCTTGGCATCCGCTGCACCTCGTTAGTACCAGTTTAACACCCAAATGTAGCAGAACTCACAGGTCAACACCGTATCTTTCACGTGCTTCAATACCTTCTGCATTCTCCGCAAGACCTTCAAATGGATCCCCCCGAATCCAGAAAGACCATCACCCACGCACTCATAACCAGCAGACTGGTCAACGGGAATACCGTCTACGCCAGAATCAACAAATCCCTACTCCACAAACTCCAGACCATCCAGAATGCCACAGCCAGAGTCGTCCTCAGCATAGCACGATAAGACTACATCACCCAACACCTACGAGACCTCCACTGGCTCCCTGCCAAAAAGAGAGTGACCTTCAAGCTGCTCACTCACGCCTACAAATCCCTCCCCAACACTGGACCCCAATACCTCAACGAAAGAAACTCCTTCTACACACCCAAGAGAAACCTCCTCTCTGCCGACCTCGCCCTGGCTGAAATCCCACGCATCCACAGAGCCAGAACGGGAGGAAGAGGCTTTTCCTACGTTGCGGCGAAGACCTGGAACAAACTCCCCCTCAGCATCAGACGAACCCCCACACTGCAAGTATTCAAGACCTGGTTCTTCGGATGAGACGCTGCGTGAATCCCCCTCCCCCTAGCGTCTTAAGACCCTCACAGGTGAGTAGTGTGCTTCACGAATCCCTGATTGATTGATTGATTGATTTATATACTATGATGCTCAGTGACCAGGCAAGGTGAATTGCACGGCGTATAACCGCATTTAACGGGTTAAACTCAGTGCAAAAAACAGCCTGCACACATTTTTAATGGTGTGAATAATAGGGCATGGACTTTTTTTGTCACATGTAGCTGCTTGCTTGCTATCAGATGGACGAAACAGGGTCTGTTTCAGTACATATTACCCAAATAGTTTGTTGCCCAGGACCCTACGATCCTCCTTGCATGTTGTGTGATCTAATCAAAGGATCACACAGTTCCCGAGCATCAGGTTCGGTGATAAAAAACAAAAGAATCTAGAAAATGACTTTGGTTGACATCGCGTGTGCCAGACATATCGGGCCCGATTCACAGAACTAACTTAAGACAAAATCCTAAACTTACTACCATTTATGTATTCACAGAAGGCACTTACTCATTTCGGTATTCAGAGAAGGCACTTACTCATTTTGGTAGTCACAGAAGTTAGGAGTCCTAACTTTAGGACTCCTAAATGCCTTCTGTGAATACCGAAAGTCTTAAATTTAGGGTTTTTCTCAGTTTACGACTCCTAACTTTACTACTTCTAAACTGAGAAAAATCCTAACTTTAAGACTTTCGGTATTCACAAAAGGCCTTTAGGACTCCTAACTTCTGTGACTACTGAAATGAGTTTGTGCCTTCTGTGAATACCAAAATGGTAGTAAGTTTGTCTTAAGTTAGTTCTGTGAATCTGGCACTTCGAGTTTAGTGAATGAGCTGCAATGACACTGCAAAATGCCTTTTAATTGGCAGCCTCTGCTGCTGCAAACCGTCAGGCCTGTAATGTCTGCTGAACCGTGAGCAGGACGTACATAGAGGAAAAGTGAACTAAAACACGCAAAGCTGCAAATTCCTGCGCACTTAAACCACTAGATACACAGGATTAAAGAGCTTATGGTGCTGGAGAACAAATATATTTACTAATAACACTGAATGTTGTGTGGTGCTTCGTGCAGTGAGCTATACATCACACTTGCTTTCATTTTGAGAAAGACCACATTTGGAATGGACAATAAACTCTTGTTATGTGGTTCAGCACACTCTTGCAGTATTTACATGAACCAGATGAACAGAGTTACTGGGTACAATATGTGTAGTGTATATGTAGATGCAAAGAGCATAATATAGCTTTATAGCCCGCCGTAGAGGGCTATACCGGCTATTAAAAGCCCTCTCCAGCGTTAAAGGCCCGAGCCGAAGGCAAGGGCCTTTAACAAGGGAGAGGGACTTTAATAGCAGTATAGCCCTCTATGGCGGGCTATAAGGCTATTAGAACATTCTGCCACTAGAGGGTAGAATATTCTAACAAATAAAACAAAGCCTTTTGGGAGCGTGAGGGGATTGGAATCCCCTCAGGCTCCCTGAAGCCTTTGTTCACAGCCAGAGCTGGGAACAAAGAAACATTGGAATGTTGGAGCTCCGGGCTTATAGCAGCCATTATAAGCCCAGAGCACTCCATTGTTTTCAATGGAGTTCCCAACATTCCAATGTTCTAATATGTTTTTATTTCATGCCTACCAGGTATTGCAAAAGACCTAAGAACTTTCAGGGGTTTAAAGCCCGCCCATTGCTTATCATTGGTTGGTTTTTTTTGTCACTCTCATGTGCTTGCTTCTTATTTGATGGCTTTTCTGGTCCCAGCTTGTTCATCTTGTGTTAGTTTCTTCCTAAAGCATGGCCTGTTTACCAACTTTCTGACTGGCTGGCTTCTATCCTTCCACTGCTTACTTTTAAGGAACTTTTTTTCTCCATTTTGGTTGCGATGTCAAGTTCTACCATTCTCTGCTCCATCACCTTCCATCTAATGATGACCCCTCCTGCTCTCTGTATTTGTCTCCCGTGTACTTCTCCCCATGCCACCCTCGGGCTCCACGATGTAGCGCCAGCTCAGATGCATCTCCCTGCTCCCCGCCATGTTGTCACTTTTCTGTGCTTCTCACTCTCTTGTGTGCTTCTACCCCACGCTTGGTGACGTTCACTCCCCGGCACCCCTAGCTCTATGTTCCTCTCTCCATGTGCGTATATACCCTACCCCTGTGTTGGCACTAGAAGTAGTCACGCCATTGGCGCTTTATTATAGCCTTATGGCCCGCCGTAGCAGGCTATATGGCTATTAAAGGCCCGCTCCAACTTAAAAGGCCCGAGCCGAAGGCAAGGGCTTTTAACAAGGGAGCAGGACTTTAATAGCCCTATATCCTAGCTACGAAGGGCTATAAGGCTATTAGTACATTCTGCCACTAGAGGGCAGAATTTTCTAACAAATAAAACAATGGCGTTCTCGGAGCCCGAGGGTGTTTAATTCCCCTCGAGCTCCGAAAGACCTTTGTTCACAGCAAAAGCTGTGAACAAAAGAAACATTTGAATGTTGCTCTGCAGGTCTTTACTGGCCTGTAGAAGCACGGAGCACTCCATTGTATTTAATGGGGTTCTCCACATTCCAATATTCTAATTTTATTTATTTTTGACAATGCTGCACGGTGTCAGAACAATGCCTGCCGGTGTAGGGCATTTCCAAAACGTATTAGCAAAGCCAACAGTTCACACAGGCAAGACCTTTTCTGTTTGCCAATGCTTGTTTTACTTGAAGGAGCTCTGTGCACCATTGAAGATACATGATTGGACCAGAGGCATGAAACTTGGCTGCCTCAGCTGAAAGAGAAGGGAATATACATCAGGGCTAAGAAAACTCCCCCTATGACTGTGATCTGTACTGAAAAGGAGGAAGGTGGCGGGCATGGCTGCGGGGAACCTTCCTTCGTCCAACCTCAGAGACGCAGTCCCTGCTGCTCCAAGTGCTGCTATGAGGAACGCGGAAAGAGAAAGAGCTGCTTAGACCAGAGACCTCTTATCACTGCCTAATTCAACTTAAACCTTCTAAAACCAGAGAGCAGAGCTACCCGTGTCTTCCTTCAACAAACTGTGAGTTATCTACCAATCAGATGAGAGATTGGAGAAGCTCTAGAGGTTGTCACATGGTAGACAACTGCAAAATAAGTACTGACTCAGGCCCTTTTCCCACATCCTTGCATGGCCCTCCTCCTTTATATACTGGGGCGAAGAGCGCCATACCGCTATAGGGTCACCCTGTGCTCCTCAGAACCTGGGTCAAGTAGAGTACATCATATAATGGTTCCGTCGGATTAATTTACAAATCAACTTTCACATTATAGAGTACAACAACTAATAGATCCTCCCCCAAGGTCAAACAAAAACAACAATAAAACATATTTGCACATAAGTAGAATTATTGTAAATGTATGTAGTATCAACACAATATAACATACATCAACATAATACAAAGTGCAAGGACAGTGCATGAGGTGAAAAGGTGCTTGTGCAAGTGGTGTTCGTGCTATTTAAGAGGCATTGTACAAACGATTTGAACATTATTCAATGCACTGCCCATGCCATGATGTCTAAGCCAGTAGTGGCTTATCCTCATAAAGCTAAAGATCAATACCAGCCAGTCTGGTCAATGGTACAGCAGAGATAACAAGCAGTGACGTTTCGACCCCTCAACATTCAAGGTGTGTCTGACCACATCTGCGGGGTCTTCATCAGGACATCAGTGGAAAACACATAGGGAGGCTCCCTAAAAAATATGAACCACATACCATTATTACTATATACTATAGAAAACTGATATGGACAAGGAAGTGTTTGGCTCAAACACTACCTCGTCCTACGTGGTTGAGCAAGCAAATACCCCAAAAAGTCCAAAATGCCTACAACTAACCTTAATGAAATAAGAAGGGGGTACATAGCCTTTACAGTTTAGTACCTCGCATTAGCCCCAAACAACCGCTAAAAGCAACCTAGATGCATAGTCAACAGAAAGCCATATTACATGGATGGGTCAAAGCCAAACACAACTAATTTACCAGCCACCCAACTGACTGACCAATGATCTCCCCTCCGAGCAAAGCATCTAGTAGCCCACTGGCACGAAGACGCGGCAGAGATGGCCCGTATAGACATCAACGAGCTCGAGGACAACAAACTCACCCAATATGGTGACCAACTTTGTCAGCCTAGGTGAAAAGCCAGCAGAGCCCTACAATGCAAAACAAGCATTGGCAAAGCATTCTTAGGAGAAAGATAAAATAAAATAACTAAGGATGAACACAGTGATAATCCTGGGACTGAGTAGAACTCTAAACAGGATATGAAGCCCAGTAAAAAGTTAGAAACAATCCCATCATTGCACGTGAAAGCCTACGGTAGGGTCCAACCAAACACCGCGGATGCCATGGGGCACGATACAGTTGCCCATTTGAGTTTATACGCTTAATGTTACAAAACACCAACAAGAGAACATACATGTTTGAACTCTTCGAGGTGATAATAATCAATGAATATCCTGTTAGTTACTGTAAGTTAGAAAGACATACGATCGACATACAGAAATGTTTTAAAAATGTGTGTATGGTATTCCAAATTCATCCATTTAATGGTCCAAAAAAACACCAAGGCGAAAATATATGATTAGTATCTCCATAGTGAGAGTGATCAATAAATACCATTTTAGTTGCTATATTCATAGGAGCATACACTCTACACTCAAAAATATATCTTAAGGGGACGTTGCATGATAAGAGGGACGGCATGGACTGAAGTACATGTAAAAAGCCCTTAGACCAAAGGGATAACAGACTGAGCCCTCCAAAGTTATCATCCACTGTTAAAATGTGACTCTTGTCTGTCAATCTCTTCATATACATTAAGGCCATTTTTAACAGAATCCAGTGTGTGTATCCACTTACACTCCTTATAACTAAGAGTGACAGTAGGATTCCCTCCCCTCTGGGTGGGTTCACATTCTCTAAAACCAACCACCCCATGTCCTCAACCTGATGTTCTGCTTTCACAAAATGTTCCACCAATCTGTTCTACATGACGATAGAAGTGCCTTCCCAGTGTGTTCTTGTGGTTTGAGAGTCTGCCATTTATTGCAGTATTATACTTCTACTTGTAAGGTGTACTGCTTTGTACCACGCACACGTCACTTTTCCTCATGTAACGTATCGTTTGCTACCTCTTGTACTTTGTTTGCTCTCGATATATGCACAACTGCCACCATTGCCTCATGTAACGTAACGTTTGTTCTTGTGTTTTGAGTATCTGCCATTTAGTGCAGTATTATACCTCTATTTGTACTTTGTACGCTTTTGTAACATACACATGTCACTTTTTTCCCTCTTGTAACGTATTGTTTGCTACCTCTTGTATTTTGTTTGCTCTTGATACTTGCACAACTGCCAGCTTTGCCTCATGTAACGTAACGTTTGTTCTTGTGTTTTGAGTATCTGCCATTTAGTGCAGTATTATACCTCTATTTGTACTTTGTACGCTTTTGTAACATACACATGTCACTTTTTTCCCTCTTGTAACGTATTGTTTGCTACCTCTTGTATTTTGTTTGCTCTTGATACTTGCACAACTGCCAGCTTTGCCTCATGTAACGTAACGTTTGTTCTTGTGTTTTGAGTATCTGCCATCTAGTGCAGTATTATACCTCTATTTGTACTTTGTACGCTTTTGTAACATACACACGTCACTTTTTTCCCTCTTGTAACGTATTGTTTGCTACCTCTTGTATTTTGTTTGCTCTTGATACTTGCACAACTGCCAGCTTTGCCTCATGTAATGTAACGTTTGTTCTTGTGTTTTGAGTATCTGCCATCTAGTGCAGTATTATACCTCTATTTGTACTTTGTTCGCTTTTGTAACATACACACATGTCACTTTTTTCCTCTTGTAACGTATCGTTTGCTACCTCTTGTATTTTGTTTGCTCTTGATACATGCACAATTGTCACCATTGCCTCATGTAACGTAACGTTTGCTTTTGTAACATGCTAACTTGTAATTTTTCCTCATGTTTCACTACTGTTCCTATTGTGAAGCGCTCTGACACCTTCGGGAAAAGTCCGCGCTATATAAAAAAGCATAAAATAAATATAAATAAATAAAATAAATAAATAAATCTGCCAGTGGGGTGTATTTGGTCCTGTTGTATGTTTAGGCTGCAACGATTCCTTGACGCCATTCCGGCGAGAATTCTGGCCACGCCCACCTTCCAGGCCACGCCCCCATAGGCAGCCTATTTAAGCGCCAAATTGAGCGCCGAAAGCAGATTTGCCCAGGACTCCGCAGGCATACGCCGGGAGCAGCTACAGACCTAAAACTTTTTAAAATTTGATGTGATACTCTGTGTATTTTTAAAAAACGAAGCCTACCTAAACAGCTGAGAGCGTTCATTGCACACGCCGGCTGCAACGATTCCTTGACGCCATTCCGGCGAGAATTCTGGCCACGCCCACCTTCCAGGCCACGCCCCCTAATCGCCTATATTATGTGTTTCCAGAGAAAGCGCAGCGGACGAGCGCAGTGGGAGCGGCGTTTGCGCGCCGAAGGCGCGCCTAAGGCAAGCCCGTCTGCGCCCGTCCGCGACCGACCGGGGCTAGGGGCCCTAACCCCTGCATCTCCTGCGCGTCACAGACAGTGCTATACAAGTAAGAGACTGATAGACCTTTGCCCCACTTTACCTACCCTCTGTCATCACACAATGGAACCACTGGACCTTGGTCCATGTCCACATTGTTCATTTAGAGGAAGCTGCTTAGCGCACATTGTCCATAACCCTGAAGCGACTCTTGTAAAAGGGGGTCTCCTAAACTGCAGATCCATCAGCAAACACACTCTTCAGCTGTGGGATCTCTTATTGGATGAGAACCTGCAAATACTGTTCTTAACTGAGACCTGGTTGGGAGAACACTCTGATCCAGACATAGTGGACACTATCCCACCAGGCTACACCCTCCACAGACTCGACAGGATAAAAGGTAGGGGAGGCGGTATCGCCATTATAGTCAAACACCCTTTCGAATGTGTTCTAAAGCTAATAAAAATTGAGGACAGCGAGGCAGGCGAATTTAGCATTAAATTGACACAACAGGAGACTATCTCAGGCATCCTAATCTACAGACCTCCTGGGTCCCTGGGCAACTTCCGCAGTAGCCTACTAGAAGGGGTTGCTCAGACCGCAATTAAACACAATAAAGTTCTAGTGCTAGGTGACTTAAACCTACACCTAGAGGATCCCGCACAGAAGGAGGCAGAGGATGTTTGTCTGGTCTTACAAGAATTACAGCTCAAACTGCTAAGTGTCGCAGCTACACATCAGAGGGGTCACTGTTTGGACCCTATCTTTGCGAGCTGGGATATGATAAAAGTACTCACCCCTTGTCAGCTCCCTTGGACTGACCATTTCCTGGTCCCTTTTCAATGCTGTCACCAGACTGCTAAGATTATGGATAATGGGAAAGGAAATACTATGAAACGCAAATGGAGACAATACTCCAAAGAAAATTTTATAAACGCTATCCAGAAAGCACAACCTTTTCGTTCCACGGATTGTGATCAGGCGAACAAGGATTTTAATCTACTTGTTACTGCCACCTTGGATGAGCTAGCTCCCATGTGCAAGGGTAAAGCTAGAGAGGGCAGACAGCGTACTGCACCCTGGTTCACTACCGAACTCCAGCAAATAAAATCTAACTGCAAAAAGCTTGAAAGGAGCTGGAGAAGGAACCCGAGTGAACAAGAAAAAAACAGTTATAGCTCAGCACACCGGAGCTATCAGTATGCGGTGCGTAGAGCAAAAGCCAAATACTTTCAGACTCGTATTGAGGATGCCGAGTGCTCCGCGCGAGAATTGTTTAAAATTTACAAAGAAATATCAATAGTCTCTAGCTCTAATACCCCTACTAAGACTTCCTTGGAAGGATGCAATAAAGTCGCTGACTTTTTCTCCACTAAAGTCAAAAAGATTTACGCCTCCTTCTCTCAACAACCAGATAAGGGTATAGATTTTATAGCAGATAGCTCACTGACAACTCCTGATGCCTCATTAATAACTTTCGATGTCCCCGCAGCTGATAAGCTAATAAAGATCTGTTGAAGTGTGAAATCTGGATCTCCTAATGATCCGGCTCCTGCCTGGGTTATCTCAGAGGGCCTGACAGCCCTGGAACCTCACATCAGACACGTCCTACAAACCTCCTTTTCCTCTCAACAGGTCCCGATGGAGTGGAAGAAGGCCATAGTACTGCCAATAAGGAAAAAACCGAATGTAAGCTTGGAGGTGCTAGAAAATCTAAGACCTATTTCCTTATTGCCGTATGTGGCGAAGGTGGCTGAGAAGGTGGTTAATGCTCAGCTCACAGAGCACCTGGAAAAATGGAATTTACTCCATCCCTCACAATCAGGATTTAGGGCGGGCTACTCCACGGAGACGGCCCTCCTACGAGCCACTGAGACATTAAGAGCAGGGGCAGATGCAGGGCATACTATGGCCTTGATTATGCTCGACCTAAGTGCGGCTTTTGACACCGTAGCACATTCCATCTTGCTACGGTGTCTGAACGAAGCCGGGGTCGTTGGTCCGGCGCTATGCTGGTTGCAATCGTTTCTGACGGAAAGATGTTTCCAGGTACAGCAAGGGACATGCCGCTCAGTGGAGATGTCATTAGACCAGGGAGTGCCTCAGGGCTCAGCTCTGAGCCCCACTCTTTTTAACTTATACATGGCCTCCCTGGCGAAAGTTGTACATTCCTTTGGGGTGGAATTGGTGTCGTACGCGGACGACACCCAGCTGCTAATCTCTCTATCGCAGAACACCTCCAACACCCCTAACAACTTTAAATCCTGTATGCAAGCACTAGCAGAATGGATGGATGCCCATTGTCTAAAACTCAATGGCTCTAAAACAGAGGTACTGGTGGTAGGGGGTAAAAGCGAAAACTGGTCGGCTGAGTGGTGGCCTTCATGTCTGGGCCCCACCCCCATACCCTGTCAGGAGGCTAAGAACTTAGGAATCTGGATGAATCCCACTCTCTCATATGATGACCACATAAGGCGTCTTGTGGGCAAATATTTTGGAGTACTAAAGACCCTAAACAAAACTTTAGACCTCCTCCCTTTATCGGCCAGAAGGACACTAACGCAGGCACTGGTGACCTCGCGGTTAGATTATGGCAACATACTGTTCCTTGGGGCAACCGAGGGCAGCATAGGTCGCCTACAAGTCATACAGAACTCCGCCGCCAGACTGGTGTTAAGAAGACCCAGGAGAGCCAGCTCGAAAATGGCGCTGGATGCGCTTCATTGGCTACCTGTGAAGAAACGTGTGCTGTTTAAGTGCCTCCTTTTCTGTCACCGTATCGTCTGGGACAGGTCTCCGACTTACCTAAAGGATCTAGTCAGCCGATATGAACCTACTAGGACCCTCCGTTCGGAGGGTACCGGACTGCTGACAGTCCCCAGGATTAGGAAGGCTAGAATGGGTGGACGCTCCTTTGCGCTCCATGCAGCTCAACAATGGAACAAACTCCCCCCTGCTCTGAGACTGGAGAGCAGTGAAACACGGTTTAGAACCTTACTTAAAACACATCTATACACTGCTTAGATCCTGGTTTTTTTTCTGTCTGCTGCTTTTCCTGGGACAGCTTCAGGGCGGGGACACGCCGTGATGGCGTTACTGAGCGCTCTATAAGCTCAATATTATTATTATTATTATGCTGCAAAGGGTGTTAAAATGACCGAGGCAGGGATTGCCCTGCAAGTGCAGGGAGCATCCACACAGTTATACTTTGTGGGAATTTACACATGGTATATGTTAGACGGACCGGGAGGGTCGGCCGAGGATAAGGGGAGAGGTCTCCGGGGAGAGCCGTCTCCAGCGAATCGTACAGACAAGTAACTCCCCCCCCCACAGACGGACACCACACAAGGATAAAGTTCAACGATACTTTATAGGGAATTCTTCAAGTACGGTAGAATGGTACAAGGAGGTCTGGACTCAGGGGTCCCCTCTATTCTGGTCTCTGTTTGGGAAGAGGGTAGCGGGACAGTCTTGTTACCAAAAAGATGGCAATAGCTCTCAATCCTCGAGCTCGGGGGTGTAGATGAACGGGCCGCGGCGGAGCCAGCAGGTCCCGAGATGGATGAAGGAAGACGACGGTCCGCGGCAGAGCCAGCAGGTCCCGATGAAGGTGGTGGGTACAAACGGTCCGCGGCCACGCCAGCAGGTCCCGACGACGATGAAGGATAGGGTGGTTCCCAAAGCCGCGGCAGCGCCAGCAGGCAAGACGAGGGTGCACAAGACAGAGCTACGGCAGCGCCAGTAGTCCGTCAAGGATGAGTTCTTCTTTGCGTCTCTCGACTCCAAGATACAACTCCCGTCCTGCCCTGGAGCTGCCCCAGTTATAGGGCTGGTGTGCTTTGATGTCCGGACCCTCGCACTTGGAGGTCGGGAGGTCCGGGATGAGGGAGTTCAGACACCCAGCAGGGGGGTGGAGCCAGCGCCCGGGGAGGCGATGGGCGAGCGGTACTTGGCGGGGGAGAGCCATCGACACCTCTTGCTCCCATTGACTGACCAAGTAGCCCGCTCACCTCCTGAGTGGATGTTGGTGCCGGAATGTCTGAGGCCTGGCCAGGCCCAGGGTTGAGGTCGATCGGGGGCCAGGCGGCCTCGTGGTGGAGTGTCCAAGATGGCGCCCAGGATGGGCGCGCAGGCCGGTAGTGGGTCGGCCTACGCGGTCAACAGGTTCGAGTGTAGGGGTCCCTGCGGGGACGGTGGGCGTGCAATGGTGGTGTGTGGTACTTGCGTGGCTGGCTCGGGCCTGGTTGGGCCGGGGGAGAGCGGCCCTTCATGTGGCCTGTCCAACATGCGTCCCCCCCAGCTGAAGGCGGGGAGAGTTACCCATTCTCTTGGGGACTCTTCTCGTCGAGGCGGAAGAACCGGGACAGGCCATCTGCGTTGGCGTGATCTGGCCCAGGCCGATGTTCAACTGTGAAGTCCATCCCTTGTAGGGAGATGGACCAGCGTAGTAACTTCGGGTTTTCCCCCCGCATCTGCATCAGCCACTGCAGGGGTCGGTGGTCGGTCTGTACCCGAAAGGGTGTGCCAAAAAGGTAGGGCCGGAGCTTCTTGAGGGCCCATACCACCGCGAAGGCCTCCCTCTCTATGGTGCTCCAGCGTTGTTCCCGTGGTAGGAGTCGCCGGCTGATGAAGGCCACCGGTTGATCACGGCCTTCGGTGTTCACTTGAGACAGGACTGCCCCAATGCCATGGTCGGAGGCATCCGTCTGGACGATGAACTCCCGGCTGTAGTCGGGGGCCTGGAGCACAGGGGCGGAGCACATGGCGGCTTTCAATTGTTCAAATGCAGCTTGACACTCTGGGGTCCAGTTGACTTTCTGGGGCTGATTTTTTGACGTGAGTTCTGTGAGGGGCCTCACGATAGTACCATAGTCTTTCACGAACCTTCGGTAATAGCCCGTGAGGCCCAGGAAGGCTCGTACCTCGGTCTGGGTAATGGGGGGCTGCCAGGACTGGATGGCGGCAATTTTTAGCTGCAGAGGGGCCACCAGGCCGCTTCCCACCTGGTGCCCGAGGTAGGTTACAGACCCTTGCCCAATTTGACATTTGCTGGCCTTGATCGTGAGGCCAGCTTGCTGAAGGGCGTGCAGCACTGCTCGGAGGTGGTGGAGGTGCTCGGACCACTGGTTGCTGTATACAGCGATGTCGTCTAGGTAGGCGGCGCTGAATCCTTCGAGCCCCGCCAGGACCTGATTGACGAGCCGTTGGAATGTTGCTGGGGCATTCTTCATGCCGAAGGGCATGACTGTGAAATGGTAATGGCCATCGGGAGTGGAAAAGGCAGAACGTTCTTGTGCCCGGGGTGTGAGGCCGATTTGCCAGTAGCCCGCCGTCAGGTCGAAGATACTGAGGTAGCGGGCAGCTCCCATGCGGTCGATTAGTTCATCTGCCCGGGGGATGGGATGTGCGTCTGTCCTGGTGACCGCATTCAAGCCCCGGTAGTCGACGCAGAACCGGAGTTCTGGTGTGGTGCCGGGGGCAGCTGCTTTGGGGACCAGTACTACAGGGCTGGCCCAGGGGCTGTCTGAGGGCTCGATGACCCCGAGCGTGAGCATTTTGGCTACTTCCTCCTGGATGCAGGCCCGTACCCGATCTGGCACGCGGTAGGCCCGGTGGCGGATAGGGGGGCTGTCCCCCGTGTCCACATCGTGCGTACACCAGGAAGTGACACCTGGGGTGAGGGAGAACAGGCTGGCGAATTGTGACAGGAGAACTTGGCACTCCTGTTGTTGCTCTCGGGTGAGGGCCTCTGAAAGTCGGACCCCATCTACGGAACCGTCTTTCTCCCGCGTTCGTAGGAGGTCCGGGAGGGGCTCGGAGTCCTCTTCAGCCCCATTGTCTGTGGCCATCAGGAGGCTGAGTTCTGTCCGTACAAAGTGCGGTTTCAGTCTGTTAGCGTGGAGGACCCGGAGGGGGTTCCGGGAAGATTCCAAGTCGATGAGATAGGTAGCCGGACCCTTGCGCTCGACCACTTTGAAGGGCCCTGTCCACTTGTCTTGTAGGGCGCAGGGTTCGGTGGGGGACATCACCCATACCTGTTGCCCAGGTTCAAATTCGATGGAGGAGGCATTCCGGTCATACCACCTTTTCATGTCCTCTTGACTGGCCTCTAGGTTGGCTTTTGCTAGTTCTCGGAATCGCCGGGTCTGGTTGCGGAGTGTTAGGAGGTAGCGGAAAACATCTGGTGGGTTCTTTAGAGGGGGCATCTCCCAGCCTTCCTTAACTAGGCTGAGCGGCCCGCGCACGGGGTGTCCATATAGCAGTTCAAATGGGCTGAAGCCCAGGGACTTCTGGGGAACCTCTCGATATGCGAAGAGGAGGCACGGCAGCAGCACATCCCACTGGCGACGGAGGGGCTCTTCCAACCCCCCGATCATCCCTTTGAGCGTGCGGTTGAACCGCTCAACGAGTCCGTTTCCTTGAGGGTGATAGGGGGTCGTGAACCGGTAGGTAACCCCGCACTGTTGCCAGAGAGATTTCATATATTTCGAAATAAAGTTCGTGCCTCTGTCACTGACGACCTCCCGGGGGAAGCCCACCCGGGAGAAGATCCCCATCAGAGCCCGGCCGACTACCGGGGCTGTCACAGTCCGCAGGGGAACAGCCTCCGGGTAGCGGGTGGCGTGGTCCACTAGCACCAGGATGAATCGATGGCCTTGTTTTGTGCGCGGGTCCAGGGGCCCTACGATATCGATTCCGACCCTCTCGAACGGGGTGGTGACCACGGGAAAAGGTTGCAGGGGGGCTTTCAGTTTGCGGCCGCTCTTCCCACTGGCTTGGCACGTGGGGCAAGATCGGCAATGCTGGTGTACATTGTCCCTCATTTTGGGCCAGAAGAAGTGGGTCACCAGGCGGCTATAGGTTTTGTCTTGACCCAAGTGTCCTGCCAGGGGGACATCGTGGGCCAGGTTTAGCAGAAAGTCTCTAAAACGGAGGGGTACCACTAGGACTCGGCTGGCCCCCAGCTCCGCGATTCTTTGCTCACTGTACAGCAGATCGTTGTCCCAGTAGACCCAGTGAGTTCCGGAGGTATCCCCTGCGCTTTGGGCTAGCGCTTGCTGGCGGAGTCCCTCGAGGGAGGGACAGGTCTTTTGTTCTTGGCGAAATTGTTCTTGCGTGGGCCCCCCCTCTTGAGGCCACTGGTCGAGGTTAGCGAGGTCTGGAGGTTGAGCTGGTTCGGGGGGGACGTCACGGTCGGTGGTTTCGGCGGGGGCGACCGGAGGCGGTGGCGCCGGCCATTCGAGTTCCTCTGGGCGGGTGTTGGCACGGGCGGTCATGGACCGGGTGGTGACGCACGCCCAGTCCGGGACGCCCAGCATCCCCAGGTGCTCTTTTCGTTCGACTGCTGCCCATGTAGAGCTTTCCAGGTCATTACCCAGGAGGCAGTCTACGGGGGCATCATCTCGGACCGTCACCTTCAACATGCCGGAGACCCCTCCCCATTCGAAGGGGACGCAGGCCATCCGACACAGACTTTCTGAGTTATCGGCTGAACGTACAGGGCAGAGAATGTTTGGTAAGTATTGTTCGGGGGTCACCAGGTGACAGCGGACGGCTGTTACACTGGCCCCAGTGTCACGAAGGGCTTCAGCCCGGCGTCCATTGATGCCCACCCATTGGCTGTACTTCTGGGTATTAGCGGGTAGGGGGACCCGCGGGACCAGGTCTCTCCCCCCTAGGCAGGCGAGAGCCATGGCGGCTGGCTCCCATTCTTGGTGTTCCTGTTCATATTCTTCTTGTTCCTCTGAGATCTGTTCCTCCCCCAGAGCAGCAGCGGCTACTTGGCGGGGTCTTGGGCTCTGGTACTGGGGGCAGTTTGGGTCGTTTGCATAGTGTCCGACTCGTTGGCATCGATGGCAGGTAACATTGGCTCGATGTCCCGGTCGCGCTGGGGTGCTGCCCCGGTTGGCCGGGGGGGTGGGGCTGGTAGTGGGGGTGACCGGAGCGTTGCTTCTTCCGCGTCCTTGGCCTCCACCTCCTCGGGGACGGTGCTGACCATTGTTGTTCCGGTTCTGTTCGGAGGACCCATTTCGACTCACTCTGGTGATCTCCCACCGGTCTGCTTCGGCTGCGAGCTGCCGGGGATCCGTTAACTTGCTGTCGAGGAGGTGCTGGCGAAGTTCAATGAAGCAATTGTTCGACAGATGCTCCCATACCATAAGATTGAACAGTTGTTCGTAGGTTGTGACCTTGCTTCCTTTGATCCAGCCCTCGAAGGCTCGGCTAAAGTAATTGACATAGTCCACCCAAGTTGTACCTGGGATGCGGGTGCAGTCTCGGAACCTCTGACGGTACATCTCGGGTGTGAGGCCATAGCGGGTGAGGAGTGCAGCTTTCATATGGTCATAGGAGGTCATCTGGTGGTCCGGGAGTTGCAGCAGGGCGTCGCGGCCCTCATTGAGGAATCTCCCCCACAGACCGGCCCCCCAATCGCTTCTATCGATCCGGTGTGCAGTCATAGCGATTTCATAGGCCTTAAACCATTGCTGGATGTCGTCCTCTCGGAAGTATTCTCGAACGACATCCTTGGGGATGTGTACCTTCTTCTCTGTTGCCCCTGGAGTGTGGGGTTGCTCGGGCACCCCTGCTTCTTTTTTCTGTTTGCGTAGGTCGATTTCAGCTAATTTCCGCTCATGTTCATATGCCAGTTTCTTTTCCTCGAGCTCCCTTTGTCTCTGTTTCTCCTCTCTTTCTTCTCGGAGACGCAGGTGCTCTAAGTTGATTTTCTGTTCGGCCAACTTCAGTTCAACGTCCATTTTGAGCCGGGCCATTTCCAGCTCGTGTAGTCGGGTTCTTTCTCGTTCCTGGATCTCGTCTGGCGAGAGACCCGTTCTTCGTTCTTCAGGGGCCATGGGGGTTTGTGCTGCGATGTCTTGATCGGGGGTTCCGGCAGCCCCGGTTTCTGCCCAAGATTCTAGGGCCTGCTTAAAGTCATCTTTGGTATTTAGTCCGGTGGTAGCGATACCTAATTCGATACAGAACTGTTTAAGTTCACGATGGCTGTACTCGTCCAATTTCTCCATCTGGAATTTCTCCGTTGATCCGCTGTCTTTAGTTGACATCGTGATTCGCCGTGGGGTGAGCTACTCTCTGTACGGTTTATGCGGTGATTCGGATCCCGTCGCTGGCCACCAATGTTAGACGGACCGGGAGGGTCGGCCGAGGATAAGGGGAGAGGTCTCCGGGGAGAGCCGTCTCCAGCGAATCGTACAGACAAGTAACTCCCCCCCCCACAGACGGACACCACACAAGGATAAAGTTCAACGATACTTTATAGGGAATTCTTCAAGTACGGTAGAATGGTACAAGGAGGTCTGGACTCAGGGGTCCCCTCTATTCTGGTCTCTGTTTGGGAAGAGGGTAGCGGGACAGTCTTGTTACCAAAAAGATGGCAATAGCTCTCAATCCTCGAGCTCGGGGGTGTAGATGAACGGGCCGCGGCGGAGCCAGCAGGTCCCGAGATGGATGAAGGAAGACGACGGTCCGCGGCAGAGCCAGCAGGTCCCGATGAAGGTGGTGGGTACAAACGGTCCGCGGCCACGCCAGCAGGTCCCGACGACGATGAAGGATAGGGTGGTTCCCAAAGCCGCGGCAGCGCCAGCAGGCAAGACGAGGGTGCACAAGACAGAGCTACGGCAGCGCCAGTAGTCCGTCAAGGATGAGTTCTTCTTTGCGTCTCTCGACTCCAAGATACAACTCCCGTCCTGCCCTGGAGCTGCCCCAGTTATAGGGCTGGTGTGCTTTGATGTCCGGACCCTCGCACTTGGAGGTCGGGAGGTCCGGGATGAGGGAGTTCAGACACCCAGCAGGGGGGTGGAGCCAGCGCCCGGGGAGGCGATGGGCGAGCGGTACTTGGCGGGGGAGAGCCATCGACACCTCTTGCTCCCATTGACTGACCAAGTAGCCCGCTCACCTCCTGGGTGGATGTTGGTGCCGGAATGTCTGAGGCCTGGCCAGGCCCAGGGTTGAGGTCGATCGGGGGCCAGGCGGCCTCGTGGTGGAGTGTCCAAGATGGCGCCCAGGATGGGCGCGCAGGCCGGTAGTGGGTCGGCCTACGCGGTCAACAGGTTCGAGTGTAGGGGTCCCTGCGGGGACGGTGGGCGTGCAATGGTGGTGTGTGGTACTTGCGTGGCTGGCTCGGGCCTGGTTGGGCCGGGGGAGAGCGGCCCTTCATGTGGCCTGTCCAACAGTATACCAGTCGTTTGCCACCCGGAAATGGATGAAATGCTGGTCCATCCAAAGTCAAGATTAAGTGCCTTTTCAGGATGTGAAAGAGAAGTAAATATTCCTGTGTTTTCTGGGAGCAAAACGTAAAGGGACTTGGTTTTCCATGTATTAATCATGCATATGTTACACACCATAAAAACTCATGGGACTATGGACTCTTTTGAAAGTTGCAATTCTCCTGGTAAAAGTGTCAAATTCCAAAACTGCTCCAGGGGTTGTTTGTAAATTTCAAATTATCAAAAATTTGCTCTAAATGTAGAAAGAGACCTTCTATCGTAGATGTAAAGCTTTTTGAAGTTGTACTTTGTTTACTTTGGTGCCATCAGACACATTTATCCTATTATGTGGATAATGTCATTGTTGGACAGGCCACATGAAGGGCCGCTCTCCCCCGGCCCAACCAGGCCCGAACCAGCCACGCAAGTACCACACACCACCATTGCACGTCCACCGTCCCCGCAGGGACCCCTACACTCGAACCTGTTGACCCCGTAGGCCGACCCACTACCGGCCTGCGCGCCCATCCTGGGCGCCATCTTGGACACTCCACCACGAGGCCGCCTGGCCCCCGATCGATCTCAACCCTGGGCCTGGCCAGGCCTCAGACATTCCGGCACCAACATCCACCCAGGAGGTGAGCGGGCTACTTGGTCAGTCAATGGGAGCAGGAGGTGTCGATGGCTCTCACCCGCCAAGTGCCGCTCGCCCATCGCCTCCCCGGACGCTGGCTCCACCCCCCTGCTGGGTGTCTGAACCCCCTCATCCCGGACCTCCCGACCTCCAAGTGCGAGGGTCCGGACATCAAAGCACACCAGCCCTATAACTGGGGCAGCTCCAGAGCAGGACGGGAGTGGTATCTTGGAGTCGAGAGACGCAAAGAAGAACTCATCCTTGACGGACTACTGGCGCTGCCGTAGCTCTGTCTTGTGCACCCTCGTCTTGCCTGCTGGCGCTGCCGCGGCTTTGGGAACCACCCTATCCTTCATCATCGTCGGGACCTGCTGGCGTAGCCGCGGACCGTTTGTAACCACCACCTTCATCGGGACCTGCTGGCTCTGCCGCGGACCGTCGTCTGCCTTCATCCATCTCGGGACCTGCTGGCTCCGCCGCGGCCCGTTCATCTACACCACCGAGCTCGAGGATTGAGAGCTATTTTCCATCGTTTTGGTAACAAGACTGTCCCGCTACCCTTTTCCCAAACAGAGACCAGAATAGAGGGGACCCCTGAGTCCAGACCTCCTTGTACCATTCTACCGTACTTGAAGAATTGTCTATAAAGTATCGTTGAACTTTATCATTGTGTGGTGTCCGTCTGTGGGGGGGAAGTTACTTGTCTGTACGATTCACTGGAGACGGCTCTCCCCGGAGACCTCTCCCCTTATCCTCGGCCGACCCTCCCGGTCCGTCTAACATTGGTGGCAGCGACGGGATCCGAATCACCGCATAAACCGTACAGAGAGTAGCTCACCCCACGGCGAATCACGATGTCAACTAAAGAAAGCGGATCAACGGAGAAATTCCAGATGGAGAAATTGGGCGAGTACAGCCATCGTGAACTTAAACAGTTCTGTATCGAATTAGGTATCGCTACCACCGGACTAAATACCAAAGATGACTTTAAGCAGGCCCTGGAATCTTGGGCAGAAACCGGGGCTGCCGGAACCCCCGATCAAGACATCACAGCACAAACCCCCATGGCCCCTGAAGAGCGAAGAACGGGTCTCTCGCCAGGCGAGATCCAGGAACGAGAAAGAACCCGACTACACGAGCTGGAAATGGCCCGGCTCAAAATGGACGTTGAACTAAAGTTGGCCGAACAGAAAATCAACTTAGAGCACCTGCGTCTCCGAGAAGAAAGAGAGGAGAAACAGAGACAAAGGGAGCTCGAGGAAAAGAAACTGGCATATGAACATGAACGGAAATTAGCTGAAATCGACCTACGCAAACAGAATAAAGAAACAGGGGTGCCCGAGCAACCCCACACTCCAGGGGCAACAGAGAAGAAGGTACACATCCCCAAGGATGTCGTTCGAGAATACTTCCGAGAGGACGACATCCAGCAATGGTTTAAGGCCTATGAAATCGCTATGACTGCACACCGGATCGATAGAAGCGATTGGGGGGCCGGTCTGTGGGGGAGATTCCTCAATGAGGGCCGCGACGCCCTGCTGCAACTCCCGGACCAGCAGATGACCTCCTATGACCATATGAAAGCGGCACTCCTCACCCGCTATGGCCTCACACCCGAGATGTACCGTCAGAGGTTCCGAGACTGCACCCGCATCCCAGGTACAACTTGGGTGGACTATGTCAATTACTTTAGCCGAGCCTTCGAGGGCTGGATCAAAGGAAGCAAGGTCACAACCTACGAACAACTGTTCAATCTTATGGTATGGGAGCATCTGTCGAACAATTGCTTCATTGAACTTCGCCAGCACCTCCTCGACAGCAAGTTAACGGATCCCCGGCAGCTCGCAGCCGAAGCTGACCGGTGGGAGATCACCAGAGTGAGTCGAAATGGGTCCTCCGAACAGAACCGGAACAACAATGGTCAGCACCGTCCCCGAGGAGGTGGAGGCCAAGGACGCGGAAGAAGCAACGCTCCGGTCACCCCCACTATCAGCCCCACCCCCCCGTCCAACCGGGGCAGCACCCCAGCGCGACCGGGACCTCGAGCCAATGTTACCTGCCATCGATGTCAACGAGTCGGACACTATGCAAACGACCCAAACTGCCCCCAGTACCAGAGCCCAAGACCCCGCCAAGTAGCCGCTGCTGCTCTGGGGGAGGAACGGATCTCAGAGGAACAAGAAGAATATGAACAGGAACACCAAGAATGGGAGCCAGCCGCCATGGCTCTCGCCTGCCTAGGGGGGAGAGACATGGTCCCGCGGGTCCCCCTACCCGCTAATACCCAGAAGTACAGCCAATGGGTGGGCATCAATGGACGCCGGGCGGAAGCCCTTCGTGACACTGGGGCCAGTGTAACAGCCGTCCGCTGTCACCTGGTGACCCCCGAACAATACTTACCAAACATTCTCTGCCCTGTACGTTCAGCCGATAACTCAGAAAGTCTGTGTCGGATGGCCTGCGTCCCCTTCGAATGGGGAGGGGTCTCCGGCATGTTGAAAGTGACGGTCCGAGATGATGCCCCCGTAGACTGCCTCCTGGGTAATGACCTGGAAAGCTCTCCATGGGCAGCAGTCGAACGAAAAGAGCACCTGGGGATGCTGGGCGTCCCGGACTGGGCGTGCGTCACCACCCGGTCCATGACCGCCCGTGCCAACACCCGCCCAGAGGAACTCGAATGGCCGGCGCCACCGCCTCCGGTCGCCCCCGCCGAAACCACCGACCGTGACGTCCCCCCCGAACCAGCTCAACCTCCAGACCTCGCTAACCTCGACCAGTGGCCTCAAGAGGGGGGGCCCACGCAAGAACAATTTCGCCAAGAACAAAGGACCTGTCCGTCCCTCGAGGGACTCCGCCAGCAAGCGCTAGCCCAAAGCGCAGGGGATACCTCCGGAACTCACTGGGTCTACTGGGACAATGATCTGCTGTACAGTGAGCAAAGGATCGCGGAGCTGGGGGCCAGCCGAGTCCTAGTGGTACCCCTCCGTTTTAGAGACTTTCTGCTAAACCTGGCCCACGATGTCCCCCTGGCAGGACACTTGGGTCAAGACAAAACCTATAGCCGCCTGGTGACCCACTTCTTCTGGCCCAAAATGAGGGACAATGTACACCAGCATTGCCGATCTTGCCCCACGTGCCAAGCCAGTGGGAAGAGCGGCCGCAAACTGAAAGCCCCCCTGCAACCTTTTCCCGTGGTCACCACCCCGTTCGAGAGGGTCGGAATCGATATCGTAGGGCCCCTGGACCCGCGCACAAAACAAGGCCATCGATTCATCCTGGTGCTAGTGGACCACGCCACCCGCTACCCGGAGGCTGTTCCCCTGCGGACTGTGACAGCCCCGGTAGTCGGCCGGGCTCTGATGGGGATCTTCTCCCGGGTGGGCTTCCCCCGGGAGGTCATCAGTGACAGAGGCACGAACTTTATTTCGAAATACATGAAATCTCTCTGGCAACAGTGCGGGGTTACCTACCGGTTCACGACCCCCTATCACCCTCAAGGAAACGGACTCGTTGAGCGGTTCAACCGCACGCTCAAAGGGATGATCGGGGGGTTGGAAGAGCCCCTCCGTCGCCAGTGGGATGTACTGTTGCCGTGCCTTCTCTTCGCATATCGAGAGGTTCCCCAGAAGTCCCTGGGCTTCAGCCCATTTGAACTGCTGTATGGACACCCCGTGCGCGGGCCGCTCAGCCTAGTTAAGGAAGGCTGGGAGATGCCCCCTCTAAAGAACCCACCAGATGTGTTCCGCTACCTCCTAACACTCCGCAACCAGACCCGGCGATTCCGAGAACTAGCAAAAGCCAACCTAGAGGCCAGTCAGGAGGACATGAAAAGGTGGTATGACCGGAATGCCTCCTCCATCGAGTTTGAACCTGGGCAACAGGTATGGGTGATGTCCCCCACCGAACCCTGCGCCCTACAAGACAAGTGGACAGGGCCCTTCAAGGTGGTCGAGCGCAAGGGTCCGGCTACCTATCTCATCGACTTGGAATCTTCCCGGAACCCCCTCCGGGTCCTCCACGCTAACAGACTGAAACCGCACTTTGTACGGACAGAACTCAGCCTCCTGATGGCCACAGACAATGGGGCTGAAGAGGACTCCGAGCCCCTCCCGGACCTCCTACGAACGCGGGAGAAAGACGGTTCCGTAGATGGGGTCCGACTCTCAGAGGCCCTCACCCGAGAGCAACACCAGGAGTGCCAAGTTCTCCTATCACAATTCGCCAGCCTGTTCTCCCTCACCCCAGGGGTCACTTCCTGGTGTACGCACGATGTGGACACGGGGGACAGCCCCCCTATCCGCCACCGGGCCTACCGCGTGCCAGATCGGGTACGGGCCTGCATCCAGGAGGAAGTAGCCAAAATGCTCACGCTCGGGGTCATCGAGCCCTCAGACAGCCCCTGGGCCAGCCCTGTAGTACTGGTCCCCAAAGCAGCTGCCCCCGGCACCACACCAGAACTCCGGTTCTGCGTCGACTACCGGGGCTTGAATGCGGTCACCAGGACAGACGCACATCCCATCCCCCGGGCAGATGAACTAATCGACCGCATGGGAGCTGCCCGCTACCTCAGTATCTTCGACCTGACGGCGGGCTACTGGCAAATCGGCCTCACACCCCGGGCACAAGAACGTTCTGCCTTTTCCACGCCCGATGGCCATTACCATTTCACAGTCATGCCCTTCGGCATGAAGAATGCCCCAGCAACATTCCAACGGCTCGTCAATCAGGTCCTGGCGGGGCTCGAAGGATTCAGCGCCGCCTACTTAGACGACATCGCTGTATACAGCAACCAGTGGTCCGAGCACCTCCACCACCTCCGAGCAGTACTGCACGCCCTTCAGCAAGCTGGCCTCACGATCAAGGCCAGCAAATGTCAAATTGGGCAAGGGTCTGTAACCTACCTCGGGCACCAGGTGGGAAGCGGCCTGGTGGCCCCTCTGCAGCTAAAAATTGCCGCCATCCAGTCCTGGCAGCCCCCCACTACCCAGACCGAGGTACGAGCCTTCCTGGGCCTCACGGGCTATTACCGAAGGTTCGTGAAAGACTATGGTACTATCGTGAGGCCCCTCACAGAGCTCACGTCAAAAAATCAGCCCCAGAAAGTCAACTGGACCCCAGAGTGTCAAGCTGCATTTGAACAATTGAAAGCCGCCATGTGCTCCGCCCCTGTGCTCCAGGCCCCCGACTACAGCCGGGAGTTCATCGTCCAGACGGATGCCTCCGACCATGGCATTGGGGCAGTCCTGTCCCAAGTGAACACCGAAGGCCATGACCAGCCGGTGGCCTTCATCAGCCGGCGACTCCTACCACGGGAACAACGCTGGAGCACCATAGAGAGGGAGGCCTTCGCGGTGGTATGGGCCCTCAAGAAGCTCCGGCCCTACCTTTTTGGCACACCCTTTCGGGTACAGACCGACCACCGACCCCTGCAGTGGCTGATGCAGATGCGGGGGGAAAACCCGAAGTTACTACGCTGGTCCATCTCCCTACAAGGGATGGACTTCACAGTTGAACATCGGCCTGGGCCCGATCACGCCAACGCAGATGGCCTGTCCCGGTTCTTCCGCCTCGACGCGAAGAGTCCCCAAGAGAACGGGTAACTCTCCCCGCCTTCAGCTGGGGGGGACGCATGTTGGACAGGCCACATGAAGGGCCGCTCTCCCCCGGCCCAACCAGGCCCGAACCAGCCACGCAAGTACCACACACCACCATTGCACGTCCACCGTCCCCGCAGGGACCCCTACACTCGAACCTGTTGACCCCGTAGGCCGACCCACTACCGGCCTGCGCGCCCATCCTGGGCGCCATCTTGGACACTCCACCACGAGGCCGCCTGGCCCCCGATCGACCTCAACCCTGGGCCTGGCCAGGCCTCAGACATTCCGGCACCAACATCCACCCAGGAGGTGAGCGGGCTACTTGGTCAGTCAATGGGAGCAGGAGGTGTCGATGGCTCTCACCCGCCAAGTGCCGCTCGCCCATCGCCTCCCCGGACGCTGGCTCCACCCCCCTGCTGGGTGTCTGAACCCCCTCATCCCGGACCTCCCGACCTCCAAGTGCGAGGGTCCGGACATCAAAGCACACCAGCCCTATAACTGGGGCAGCTCCAGAGCAGGACGGGAGTGGTATCTTGGAGTCGAGAGACGCAAAGAAGAACTCATCCTTGACGGACTACTGGCGCTGCCGTAGCTCTGTCTTGTGCACCCTCGTCTTGCCTGCTGGCGCTGCCGCGGCTTTGGGAACCACCCTATCCTTCATCATCGTCGGGACCTGCTGGCGTAGCCGCGGACCGTTTGTAACCACCACCTTCATCGGGACCTGCTGGCTCTGCCGCGGACCGTCGTCTGCCTTCATCCATCTCGGGACCTGCTGGCTCCGCCGCGGCCCGTTCATCTACACCACCGAGCTCGAGGATTGAGAGCTATTTTCCATCGTTTTGGTAACAAGACAGTCCCGCTACCCTTTTCCCAAACAGAGACCAGAATAGAGGGGACCCCTGAGTCCAGACCTCCTTGTACCATTCTACCGTACTTGAAGAATTGTCTATAAAGTATCGTTGAACTTTATCATTGTGTGGTGTCCGTCTGTGGGGGGGAAGTTACTTGTCTGTACGATTCACTGGAGACGGCTCTCCCCGGAGACCTCTCCCCTTATCCTCGGCCGACCCTCCCGGTCCGTCTAACAGTCATTCTATAGAGGTTGGATTTTATGACACCCCCTTCATCTGTCCTCTCTAGTAGACATGATCACTTTTTTCTATCTAGAAGAACAGAGTCCCACCTTCTATAACCACAACACCCTCTGATATTTTAGGGAAAGGGCATTAGAAAGTCACTGAAGAGTTTGCCAATCAGGTTTCATCCATTAGCTTCCAACTATATCCCACTGGGTAGGTCAGGGTCAGTTAAGATGGGGTTCACCCAGTGAATCATTGCCTTATCTTGTCCTTGCCAACCTTCATATTTCTGGATCTTTATTTTTTTTCAGAAATCCATATGTGACTCGTAGCCACTTTCTCTTTGTCAACATGTCCTTAATTTCGCCACCTTATCCCTACAAACGTTCCATAGTGTATTGCAAGTGTATTGCAAGTGACTAACCCGGGGCAAAGTACTAGGCCACGCTCGCGTAGTTTGCGACGTTTGCTATACTTTGCACTACGCGAACTGCACGTAGCACAGTGCGAACACACGTAGCGTAGCGTTGCGAGCAAAATGACACCCCGGCGAGACTTTTTCCTCGTTGGCGATCAGCAACATCAAGTTGGCAATCGCGAGCGTAAAAAACAAACCTCCTGGCGAGATTCTCAACGTGGGGAGGTCAGGTTTCTCATTGCGAGTGGTCGCGTATGCTCGCGACTGCTCGCGATGAGAAACTACCAGTCCGCATTGAGAAACCTGCTGCTCGAGTAAAAATGTACAGGAGCGGCAGAAAACGACAGCTCGCACTGTGCAAGATGCCGTTTTCAATGATTGCACAGTGCGGACAGGCATCCCGCACTGCGCAATCATCGCGAACAGCGTACTACACAGTTCGCATAGTGCTACGAGTAGCTCATGTAGTACGAATTGCACTTTGTATAGCTACGCGTAGCGCTACTTCACGAGCTACGCCTAGGGTTACAAGTGACTTTAAATCTAAGACAAGGTTCCCAAGAGGTGCATCCAAAGGCAGAAGAGAAGCAGATGAAACTATTTTAGAAACTTTACATTCTCTGGGTAAATTAACTTTATTAGTCATACTAAGCAAACCTGGGAGTTAATGAACACATTCTTATATGTCATACACACTGTTTTTTACATATAGCACACAAATGTGTAAGCAGCTTCAAAGCACATCAGAACAACAATACAATCTAAAAAGAAGGAATACATTTATCCACAATAGGAATGAAAATATTTGGAAATGAGGAGTAACAAATTATTCCCAAAACCCATCTGAAGTCAAGGGGGTAATTTAAAGTTATCAAAAGAACCCAAAGTGCTGACCGAGAATGAACAATGATCAATGCAAGTCATAAAACCCCGACTCCTGGGGTGGTAAGACCCTAGCAATACAGATGCAGCGCTGATGCAAAACTACTATGGGGGTAATTCTACTGAGTCCTTTTAGCTTGCGTTTAAAAAGACAAACATTTGTAGCTGAGATATATTCTAGAGGAATGAATTCCACAACATTGCCCTGGCCACCTGTAGTGACCAGCCGCCAAGGTTATCAAGATGCCATTTTGGAATTTGTAGCCTGGGATCCAAATTAGGTGCAAAAAAGCCTTTATGATTGGAGAAACTCTGGAAGAAGCTAGGGAGATGGCAGGATGTTTGGCTGGTAATATCCTTCCACAGAAACCATGAGGGGCTTTGCTTGATTTGGAAATTGGTTCTGAATCCCAGACCTGGGATCACATATCTTGAGTCCAAATACGCTTCAGCCTTACAGAGAGAAGTTGGCATGTGGCTCAATCGATAAACGTTTGGTACCCTCAACTCCTGTGAATCCTGGTGAAATTGGCAATGTCTGTGGCCTGAGGAAGTTATGCATCACTACTGGAAGGTATTAGATATAAAATGGCAAAGACATTCCCTTTTATTGGTGGCTTCCTTCCTACGTGATATAAAAACCCCACCAATTCTGGGCGGGGAACTCCACTCCGATCGCAGAGTTTGCAGAGCTTTTCGCACTCCATGTTACGCAGAGCTTGCAGAGTTCCGAAAAACTCTGCTCCTCATAGCAGAGCAGACTTTTTTCATCGCTCGCGCTAGCCTACATCAAGTTGGAGAGTGAGGAAGATCCACCTCCCGGTGAGATTTTTCCTTATTCGACATATTCAACAGCAAGTTGGCGAGCAAGAGCCTGAAAAATCAACCTCCTGGCCAGATTTTTAAACGCAGGCAGTCAGATTTCTCATTGCGAGTGGTCGCGTTGAGAAACCGTCTGTTCACGTTGAGAAAGCTGCCGCTCGAGTAAAAAATATACTCGAGCGGCAGAAACGGAGCAGCACCTGCTTGCTCTGTGCATGATGCCATTTGCGACGACTGCACAGTACAGACAAACACCTGGCGCTGAAAATCACTGTGAACAACATTTATCTAATGCACTCCGCCACTCGTGATGCACTCCCCAACTCGTGCAGCACCGCGTAGCATGACGGGGATTTTTTTTGCACTTCAAAGAGTTCCACAACTCCGCAAACTCAGCCCAGGCTTACACGCCACCAACAATAGGGAGGCAGAGACCAAGATAGCTGGGAAATTAGCCTATTTAGGGTAAAGATCATGATGCGCTATAATCCAGGATACAAATCCCTGTAGAAAACTAATGGAACAAGAATTTGCAAATCAGAGAACGGAAGTGAACACGAGCCAGCATATACAGCATCTCAGCATCCTGCTCGGTGCTCACTAGGCACTTCTTGTACTTCACTTGTGTCCAATGTCCTGGTATCCACCGGTGGTAACATGCTTCGTGCAGGCGTTACGGACAGACGTGATAAAGAAAGCAGTGAAAAGTGCCTGCATTTTTATCGAACACACATTTCATCCATTGTTGGTCATAATTCTTTCAATGACAAGCACTCTGGGTCAAACTCACATGCTCGTTTTAAAGGTGGCCGGGCTAGGATTGGACCACTTAATTTCCAATATCACTTGTCTTCGCGTAGGATATCAAGGGGCCCGATTCACAAAGGTAAAGTTATACAAAAAGTCTAACTTTACACCTGAAGTTTAAGTTTAGACCTAAAGTCTAACTTTACACCTGAAATCCAACTTTACGTCTGAAGTGAAACTTTACATCTGAAGTCTAAGTTTAGACCTAAAGTCTAACTTTACACCTGAAATCTAACTTTACATCTGAAGTGAAACTTTACAGCTGAAGTCTAAGTTTAGACCTAAAGTCTAACTTTACACCTGAAATCTAACTTTACATCTGAAGTGAAACTTTACATCTGAAGTCTATGTTTAGACCTAAAGTCTAACTTTACACCTGAAATCTAACTTTATTTCTGAAGTAAAACTTTACAGCTGAAGTCTAAGTTTAGACCTAAAGTCTAACTTTACACTTGAAATCTAACTTTACATCTGAAGTGAAATTTTACATCTGAAGTCTAAGTTTAGACCTAAAGTCTAACTTTACACCTGAAATCTAACTTTACATCTGAAGTGAAACTTTACATCTGAAGTCTAAGGTTAGACCTAAAGTCTAACTTTACACCTGAAATCTAACGTTATTTCTGAAGTAAAACTTTACATCTGAAGTCTAAGTTTAGACCTAAAGTCTAACTTTACACCTGAAATCTAACTTTATTTCTGAAGTAAAACTTTACAGCTGAAGTCTAAGTTTAGACCTAAAGTCTAACTTTACACTTGAAATCTAACTTTACATCTGAAGTGAAACTTTACATCTGAAGTTTAAGTTTAGACCTAAAGTCTAACTTTACACCTGAAATCTAACTTTACATCTGAAGTGAAACTTTACATCTGAAGTCTAAGTTTAGACCTAAAGTCTAACTTTACACCTGAAATCTAACTTTATTTCTGAAGTAAAACTTTACAGCTGAAGTCTATGTTTAGACCTAAAGTCTAACTTTACACTTGAAATCTAACTTTACATCTGAAGTGAAACTTTACATCTGAAGTCTATGTTTAGACCTAAAGACTAACGTAGACCAAAAGTCTAACTTTACTTCTTCTAGGTATTCACAGAAGTAAATTACTGCTAGTAAGTTTACTACTAGTAATCTAGTTACTAGTAGTAAACTTAATAATAGTTACCTACCTTTGTGAATGATGAAAAGTAGTAGTAATGCTACTGGTAAGTTTAATGTGATCTATGTTTATTAACGGTTCATCTAATGGTCTCCGTTTGTGCTGGGTGCAAACAGCTGTGTAGAAAATTAACTGAGGCAAACTTGTTTGCTCCATTTTGCTTCACACAAGCAGCATAAACAGTCCAAAACGGATTTGATCATTTTTTGCATGTGTGATCGTGTGCAGGGCGCATTCAGCGTGTGTGACGTGTGAGCGTGTGCTGGGCACATTCAGCGTGTGTGCATGTGTGATCATGTGCAGGGCACATTCAGCGTGTGTGAAGTGTGAGCGTGTGCTGGGCACATTCAGCGTGTGTGCATGTGTGATCATGTGCAGGGCACATTCAGCGTGTGTGACGTGTGATCGTGTGCAGGGCACATTCAGCGTGTGTGCATGTGTGATCGTGTGCAGGGCACATTCAGCGTGTGTGCATGTGTGATCGTGTGCAGGGCACATTCAGTCTGTGTGCATGTGTGATCGTGTGCAGGGCACATTCAGCGTGTGTGTATGTGTGATCGTGTGCAGGGCACATTCAGTGTGTGTGCATGTGTGATGACGTGCAGCGGCACATTCAGTGTGTGTGCATGTGTGATCGTGTGCAGGGCACATTCAGCATGTGTGACGTGTGATCGTGTGCAGGGCACATTCAGTGTGTGTGCATGTGTGATCGTGTGCAGGGCACATTCAGCGTGTGTGCATGTGTGATCGTGTGCAGGGCCACATTCAGTGTGTGTGCATGTGTGATCGTGTGCAGGGCCACATTCAGTGTGTGTGTGCATGTGTGATCGTGTGCTGTGGCACATTCAGTGTGTGTGCATGTGTGATGTGTGCAGGGGCACATTCAGTGTGTGTGCATGTGTGATGGTGTGCAGGGCACATTCAGTCTGTGTGCATGTGTGATCGTGTGCTGGGCACATTCAGCGTGTGTGCATGTGTGATCGTGTGCAGGGCACATTCAGTCTGTGTGCATGTGTGATCGTGTGCTGGGCACATTCAGCGTGTGTGCATGTGTGATCGTGTGCAGGGCACATTCAGTGTGTGTGCATGTGTGATGGTGTGCAGGGGCACATTCAGTCTGTGTGCATGTGTGATCGTGTGCTGGGCACATTCAGCGTGTGTGCATGTGTGATCGTGTGCAGGGCACATTCAGTGTGTGTGCATGTGTGATGGTGTGCAGGGGCACATTCAGCGTGTGTGCATGTGTGATCGTGTGCAGGGCACATTCAGTGTGTGTGCATGTGTGATGGTGTGAGGGGCACATTCAGTCTGTGTGCATGTGTGATCGTGTGCTGGGCACATTCAGCGTGTGTTCATGTGTGATCGTGCGCAGGGCACATTCAGTGTGTGTGCATGTGTGATCGTGTGCAGGGCCACATTCAGTGTGTGTGCATGTGTGATCGTGTGCAGGGCACATTCACTGTGTGTGCATGTGTGATCGTGTGCAGGGCACATTCAGCGTGTGTGCATGTGTGATCGTGTGCAGGGCACATTCAGTGTGTGTGCATGTGTGATGGTGTGCAGGGCCACATTCAGCGTGTGTGCATGTGTGATCGTGTGCAGGGCACATTCAGTCTGTGTGCATGTGTGATCGTGCGCAGGGCACATTCAGCGTGTGTGCATGTGTGATGGTGTGCAGCGGCACATTCAGTGTGTGTGATGTGTGATCGTGTGCAGGGCACATTCAGTGTGTGTGCATGTGTGATCGTGTGCAGGGCCACATTCAGCGTGTGTGCATGTGTGATCGTGTGCAGGGCACATTCAGCGTGTGTGACGTGTGATCGTGTGCAGGGCACATTCAGCGTGTGTGCATGTGTGATCGTGTGCAGGGCACATTCAGTCTGTGTGCATGTGTGATCGTGTGCAGGGCACATTCAGTGTGTGTGCATGTGTGATCGTGTGCAGGGCACATTCAGAGTGTGTGCATGTGTGATCGTGTGCAGGGCACATTCAGCGTGTGTGCATGTGTGATAGTGTGCAGGGCACATTCAGTCTGTGTGCATGTGTGATCGTGTGCAGGGCACATTCAGTCTGTGTGCATGTGTGATCGTGTGCAGGGCACATTCAGCGTGTGTGCATGTGTGGTCGTGTGCAGGGCACATTCAGCGTGTGTGCATGTGTGATCGTGTGCAGGGGCACATTCAGCGTGTGTGACGTGTGATCGTGTGCAGGGCACATTCAGTGTGTGTGCATGTGTGATCGTGTGCAGGGCACATTCAGCGTGTGTGCATGTGTGATCGTGTGCAGGGCACATTCAGTCTGTGTGCATGTGTGATCGAGTGCAGGGTACATTCAGTGTGTGTGTGTGATGTGTGATCGTGTGCACGGCACATTCAGAGTGTGTGTGTGATGTGTGATCGTGTGCAGGGCACATTCAATGTGTGTGCATGTGTGATCGTGCGCAGGGCACATTCAGCGTGTGTGACGTGTGATCGTGTGCAGGGCACATTCAGCGTGTGTGCATGTGTGATCGTGTGCAGCGCCACATTCAGTGTGTGTGCATGTGTGATCGTGTGCAGGGCACATTCAGTGTGTGTGTGTGATGTGTGATCGTGTGCAGGGCACATTCAGAGTGTGTGTGTGATGTGTGATCGTGTGCAGGGCACATTCAGCGTGTGTGACGTGTGATCGTGTGCAGGGCACATTCAGTGTGTGTGACGTGTGATCGTGTGCAGGGCACATTCAGTCTGTGTGCATGTGTGATCGTGTGCAGGGCACATTCAGTGTGTGTGTGCATGTGTGATCGTGTGCAGGGCACATTCAGCGTGTGTGCATGTGTGATCGTGTGCAGGGCACATTCAGTGTGTGTGCATGTGTGATGGTGTGCAGGGGCACATTCAGCGTGTGTGCATGTGTGATCGTGTGCAGGGCACATTCAGTGTGTGTGCATGTGTGATCGTGTGCAGGGCACATTCAGCGTGTGTGCATGTGTGATCGTGTGCAGGGCACATTCAGCGTGTGTGCATGTGTGATCGTGTGCAGGGCACATTCAGTGTGTGTGACGTGTGATCATGTGCAGGGCACATTCAGTCTGTGTGCATGTGTGATCGTGTGCAGGGCACATTCAGTGTGTGTGCATGTGTTATCATGTGCAGGGCACATTCAGTGTGTGTGCATGTGTGATCGTGTGCAGGGCACATTCAGCGTGTGTGACGTGTGATCGTGTGCAGGGCACATTCAGTGTGTGTGCATGTGTGATCGAGTGCAGGGGCACATTCAGCGTGTGTGCATGTGTGATCGTGTGCAGGGCACATTCAGTGTGTGTGCATGTGTGATGACGTGCAGCGGCACATTCAGTGTGTGTGCATGTGTGATCGTGTGCAGGGCACATTCAGTGTGTGTGCATGTGTGATCGTGTGCAGGGCACATTCAGTGTGTGTGCATGTGTGATGACGTGCAGCGTCACATTCAGTGTGCGTGCATGTGTGATCGTGTGCAGGGCACATTCAGTGTGTGTGCATGTGTGATCGTGTGCAGGGCACATTCAGCGTGTGTGACGTGTGATCGTGTGCAGGGCACATTCAGTGTGTGTGCATGTGTGATCATGTGCAGGGCACATTCAGCGTGTGTGACGTGTGATCGTGTGCAGGGCACATTCAGTGTCTGTGCATGTGTGATCGAGTGCAGGGGCACATTCAGCGTGTGTGCATGTGTGATCGTGTGCAGGGCACATTCAGTGTGTGTGCATGTGTGATGACGTGCAGCGGCACATTCAGTGTGTGTGCATGTGTGATCGTGTGCAGGGCACATTCAGTGTGTGTGCATGTGTGATCGTGTGCAGGGCCACATTCAGTGTGTGTGATGTGTGATCGTGTGCAGGGCACATTCAGCGTGTGTGCATGTGTGATCGAGTGCAGGGGCACATTCAGCGTGTGTGCATGTGTGATCGTGTGCAGGGCACATTCAGTGTGTGTGCATGTGTGATGACGTGCAGCGGCACATTCAGTGTGTGTGCATGTGTGATCGTGTGCAGGGCACATTCAGTGTGTGTGCATGTGTGATGACGTGCAGCGGCACATTCAGTGTGTGTGCATGTGTGATCGTGTGCAGGGCACATTCAGTGTGTGTGCATGTGTGATGACGTGCAGCGGCACATTCAGTGTGTGTGCATGTGTGATCATGTGCAGGGCACATTCAGTGTGTGTGCATGTGTGATGACGTGCAGCGGCACATTCAGTGTGTGTGCATGTGTGATCGTGTGCAGGGCACATTCAGTGTGTGTGCATGTGTGATGACGTGCAGCGGCACATTCAGCGTGTGTGCATGTGTGATCGTGTGCAGGGCACTTTCAGCGTGTGTGCATGTGTGATCGAGTGCAGGGGCACATTCAGTGTGTGTGCACGTGTGATCGTGTGCAGGGCACATTCAGTGTGTGTGCATGTGTGATGACGTGCAGCGGCACATTCAGTGTGTGTGATGTGTGATCGTGTGCTGGGCACATTCAGCGTGTGTGCATGTGTGATCGTGTGCAGGGCCACATTCAGTGTGTGTGATGTGTGATCGTGTGCTGGGCACATTCAGTCTGTGTGCATGTGTGATCGTGTGCAGGGCACATTCAGTGTGTGTGCATGTGTGATCGTGTGCAGGGCACATTCAGCGTGTGTGCATGTGTGATCGAGTGCAGGGGCACATTCAGCGTGTGTGCATGTGTGATCGTGCGCAGGGCACATTCAGTGTGTGTGCATGTGTGATGACGTGCAGCGGCACATTCAGTGTGTGTGCATGTGTGATCGTGTGCAGGGCACATTCAGCGTGTGTGCATGTGTGATCGAGTGCAGGGGCACATTCAGCGTGTGTGCATGTGTGATGACGTGCAGCGGCACATTCAGTGTGTGTGCATGTGTGATCGTGTGCAGGGCACATTCAGTGTGTGTGCATGTGTGATCGTGTGCAGGGCACATTCAGTGTGTGTGACGTGTGATCGTGTGCAGGGCACATTCAGCGTGTGTGCATGTGTGATGACGTGCAGTGGCACATTCAGTGTGTGTGCATGTGTGATCGTGTGCAGGGCACATTCAGTGTGTGTGCATGTGTGATCGTGTGCAGGGCACATTCAGTGTGTGTGACGTGTGATCGTGTGCAGGGCACATTCAGTGTGTGTGACGTGTGATCGTGTGCAGGGCACATTCAGTGTGTGTGCATGTGTGATGGTGTGCAGGGGCACATTCAGTGTGTGTGCATGTGTGATGACGTGCAGCTGCACATTCAGTGTGTGTGCATGTGTGATGACGTGCAGCGGCACATTCAGTGTGTGTGCATGTGTGATCGTGCGCAGGGCACATTCAGTGTGTGTGCACATGTGATCGTGTGCAGGGCACATTCAGTGTGTGTGCATGTGTGATCGTGTGCAGGGCCACATTCAGTGTGTGTGCATGTGTGATCGTGTGCAGGGCACATTCAGTGTGTGTGCATGTGTGATCGTGTGCAGGGCACATTCAGCGTGTGTGCATGTGTGATCGTGTGCAGGGCACATTCAGCGTGTGTGCATGTGTGATCGAGTGCAGGGCACATTCAGTGTGTGTGCATGTGTGATCGTGTGCTGTGGCACATTCAGCGTGTGTGCATGTGTGATCGAGTGCAGGGCACATTCAGTGTGTGTGCATGTGTGATCGTGTGCAGGGCACATTCAGTGTGTGTGCATGTGTGATCGTGTGCAGGGCACATTCAGCGTGTGTGCATGTGTGATCGAGTGCAGGGGCACATTCAGTGTGTGTGCATGTGTGATCGTGTGCAGGGCACATTCAGTGTGTGTGCATGTGTGATCGTGCGCAGGGCACATTCAGTCTGTGTGCATGTGTGATCGTGTGCAGGGCACATTCAGTCTGTGTGCATATGTGATCGAGTGCAGGGGCACATTCAGTGTGTGTGCATGTGTGATGACGTGCAGCGGCACATTCAGTGTGTGTGCATGTGTGATCGTGCGCAGGGCACATTCAGTGTGTGTGCATGTGTGATTGTGTGCAGGGCACATTCAGTGTGTGTGCATGTGTGATGACGTGCAGCGGCACATTCAGTGTGTGTGCATGTGTGATCGTGCGCAGAGCACATTCAGCGTGTGTGCATGTGTGATCGTGCGCAGGGCACATTCAGTGTGTGTGCATGTGTGATGACGTGCAGCGGCACATTCAGTGTGTGTGCATGTGTGATCGTGCGCAGGGCACATTCAGTGTGTGTGCATGTGTGATCGTGTGCAGGGCACATTCAGTGTGTGTGCATGTGTGATCGTGTGCAGGGCCACATTCAGTGTGTGTGCATGTGTGATCGTGCGCAGGGCACATTCAGCGTGTGTGCATGTGTGATCGTGCGCAGGGCACATTCAGTGTGTGTGCATGTGTGATGACGTGCGCAGGGCACATTCAGCGTGTGTGCATGTGTGATCGTGCGCAGGGCACATTCAGTGTGTGGGCATGTGTGATCGTGTGCAGGGCACATTCAGCGTGTGTGCATGTGTGATCGTGTGCCGGGTCACATTCAGCGTGTGTGCATGTGTGATCGTGTGCAGCGCTACATTCAGTGTGTGTGCATGTGTGATCATGTGCAGGGCACATTCAGCGTGTGTGTATGTGTGATCATGTGCAGGGCACATTCAGCGTGTGTGTATGTGTGATCGTGTGCAGGGCACATTCAGCTTGTGTGCATGTGTGATCATGTGCAGGGCACATTCAGCGTGTGTGTATGTGTGATCGTGTGCAGGGCACATTCAGTGTGTGTGCATGTGTGATGACGTGCAGGGGCACATTCAGCGTGTGTGCATGTGTGATCGTGTGCAGGGCACATTCAGCTTGTGTGCATGTGTGATCGTGTGCAGGGCACATTCAGCGTGTGTGTATGTGTGATCGTGCGCTGGGGCACATTCAGCGTGTGTGCATGTGTGATCGTGTGCTGGGGCACATTCAGCGTGTGTGACGTGTGATCGTGTGCAGGGCACATTCAGCGTGTGTGCATGTGTGATCGTGTGCAGGGCACATTCAGCGTGTGTGTATGTGTGATCGTGTGCAGGGCACATTCAGCGTGTGTGCATGTGTGATCGTGTGCAGGGCACATTCAGCGTGTGTGCATGTGTGATCGTGTGCAGGGCACATTCAGTGTGTGTGCATGTGTGATCGTGTGCAGGGGCACATTCAGCTTGTGTGCATGTGTGATCGAGTGCAGGGGCACATTCAGCGTGTGTGCATGTGTGATGACGTGCAGGGGCACATTCAGCGTGTGTGTATGTGTGATCGTGTGCAGGGCACATTCAGCGTGTGTGTATGTGTGATCGTGTGCAGGGCACATTCAGCGTGTGTGCATGTGTGATCGTGTGCAGGGCACATTCAGCGTGTGTGCATGTGTGATCGTGTGCAGGGCACATTCAGTGTGTGTGCATGTGTGATCGTGTGCAGGGGCACATTCAGCTTGTGTGCATGTGTGATGACGTGCAGGGGCACATTCAGCGTGTGTGTATGTGTGATCGTGTGCAGGGCACATTCAGCGTGTGTGACGTGTGATCGTGTGCAGGGCACATTCAGTGTGTGTGCATGTGTGATCGTGTACAGCGCCACATTCAGTGTGTGTGCATGTGTGATGACGTGCAGGGGCACATTCAGTGTGTGTACACGTGTGATCGTGTGCAGGGCACATTCAGCGTGTGTGACGTGTGATCGTGTGCAGGGCACATTCAGCGTGTGTGCATGTGTGATCGTGTGCAGGGGCACATTCAGCGTGTGTGCATGTGTGATCGTGTGCAGGGCACATTCAGTGTGTGTGCATGTGTGATCGTGTGCAGGGGCACATTCAGCTTGTGTGCATGTGTGATGACGTGCAGGGGCACATTCAGCGTGTGTGTATGTGTGATCGTGTGCAGGGCACATTCAGCGTGTGTGACGTGTGATCGTGTGCAGGGCACATTCAGTGTGTGTGCATGTGTGATCGTGTGCAGGGGCACATTCAGCTTGTGTGCATGTGTGATGACGTGCAGGGGCACATTCAGTGTGTGTACACGTGTGATCGTGTGCAGGGCACATTCAGCGTGTGTGACGTGTGATCGTGTGCAGGGGCACATTCAGCGTGTGTGCATGTGTGATCGTGTGCAGGGCACATTCAGCGTGTGTGCATGTGTGATCGTGTGTAGGGGCACATTCAGTGTGTGTGCATGTGTGATGACGTGCAGGGGCACATTCAGCGTGTGTGCATGTGTGATCGTGTGCAGGGCACATTCAGCGTGTGTGCATGTGTGATCGTGTGTAGGGGCACATTCAGTGTGTGTGCATGTGTGATCGTGTACAGCGCCACATTCAGCTTGTGTGCATGTGTGATGACGTGCAGGGGCACATTCAGCGTGTGTGCATGTGTGATCGTGTGTAGGGGCACATTCAGTGTGTGTGTGCACGTGTGATCATGTGCAGGGCACATTCAGCGTGTGTGCATGTGTGATGGTGTGTAGGGGCACATTCGGTGTAAATGGATGGGTGTGAAACGTCACAGACATGACTCAATTCCGTGAAGGTTCTGGATACTGAGACCCCCTGGAGTGGAAACCTCATCTGCTCGTCTACTGAAACGTTAGACAAAAGCGTCTAGACACGAGCCGGAGGTTTTCAGAGGGAAGAATACGGACCCCCCCCCCTTCCAACCCCTCCCCCACTCCCACCATGACCAGTCAAGTCGCCACCGGAGGGGGGGGGGGGCTTCTGAAGTCGATGGCTTTACTATCTTTGCAGTGAAGTAAAACCAAAAACAAACGACGTCATCCCAGGATGGGGGGGGGGAGTGCTGGGTTAGGGTCTGAGGGAGGAGCTAGAAACAGACCCTGGGGTTCAAGGTGTGCCCCCCAGAATGACTGACGGGATGTCTTTTAAGTATTGTTTAAACTACAGTACTGTGCCCCAGCGTTATTGGCATTAAAACACACGAATTTCGTGTACACAGAGATTATATCTTCCCACCAATAATGACCCCCCCTTTCCTATCTGTTACAAGTGAATTCTTTCAAAAGCGCCTCGTGGATATGTTACCGCAGTGAACATCCGGGGGAATTGTGACACCTGTAGGAATGTGCCGGGTGCGCACGTGCACAATCTGGAAAAACGTGTCACCTTTGGAAATGTGAACACCACGAGCCTCTCCGCGTGCAGGGGGCGTGTCGTCCCAAGGGTCTGTGGGCAGTGCTTAATTTGTAAAATATGAAGTGCCAGGGCTCTGACCAGGAGGTCACTGCAGCTTGCACCACCCATCGCCCTTATCATTGCTGCCAAAACAACTACTAACCATCTCTCTCGCATGTAAGAGCGACAGTTCAGATAATTCAAGGTCCCCAAAGCTAAAGGAATGGCTGGGGAGGCCGGTATTAGCATTTTTAATGTACATTGTGTTGGACCCAGCCTCGTGGCGTGGTCCCCTTTCTCCCTCATGGCGGGCCCTGGACAGCAGCGACCCCTGACCTCACCGACAAAGCTACCTGTTCAACCCTCCCCGAGAGCCACCACTCCTGGCGACCCCCGGCTCTCCCCCTCAGAGTAACGGCGACCCCTACTCGCCCCACTCTGCTGGTCCGACCCCTATCCCGGGCCGCCATCTCAGGGCCCGACTCCATCTTGGACCCTCCACGTCCGGACCACATGGCCTCGGCCCGACCTCGGCTGCGGTCCCAGCGAAGCCCCGACATCGAGGCACCAAGATCCGACCAGGTGGTAAAGCGGCCACTTGACGGATCAAGGAGGCGGGGAGTTTCGATGGCCCTCCAGCCGTCCCCGGACGCCTGGTTTCGATCGCCCTCCGGCCTCCCTGGGCGCTGGCTCCACCCCCCTGCTGGGTGTCTGGACACTCTCATCCCGGCCCCTCTGACCCCCAGGCGCGAGGGTCCGGACATCAAAGGACTCCAGACCTATATCTGGGGCAACTCTGGAATGGGTCAGTAGTTGTATCCTGGAGTCGAGAGCCCTGCTGACGTTGTCGCGGCTGACCCTAAGAAGAACTCACTACTGTGAACCCTGCATCTTCGGAGCCTGCTGGCGCTGCCGTGGCCCAACCTCGCTGAAACCATCTTCGGAGCCTGCTGGCGCTGCCGCGGCCCAACCTCGCTGAAACCATCTCCGGAGCCTGCTGGCGCTGCCGCGGCCCAACCTCGCTGAAACCATATTCGGAGCCTGTTGGCGATGCCGCGGCCCAACCTCGCTGAAACCATCTCCGGATCCTGCTGGCGCTGCCGCGGCCCAACCTCGCTGAAACCATCTTCGGAGCCTGCTGGCGCTGCCGCGGCTCGACCTTGCGGAACCCCCCAGCTCGAGGATTGAGGGCTGTGCGCAGGGTATCCCCGTACCAAGCTGACACTAAGACTGTCCCGCTACCCCCCTTTTTCCCCTGTTACCAAGACTTTAAGGATCCCCCGATCCGTATGTACATAGTGCCGAAGGCACCCATCGTTATTGCTGATAAAGATTCTAAGACGTTATCCTCTTGTGTGGTGTCCCTTTGTAGTGGTGTGATTGCTCTGCTGTACGATTCTAAGAGAGGAGCCTCCCGCAGGTGGCCTCTCGACGGCGCTCGGCCCTCTTCCATACGGAGAGGTGGAACTCGGGGTGGTCAGTCAGACATCTTCTGCCTCCCCAGGAACCGCCTTTCTAACATTGGTGGCAGGCGGTGCGATCCGAGCCGACGCAAATCGTATCAGAGAGTGACTCACCCACTACTGACAGAAACACACCACAACCATGACCACCAAAGAAACCAGACCAACCGCGGAGTTCCAGAAGGAACGGTTGGAGGATTATAACCACAAAGAATTGAAACAATTCTGCAAGGACCTGGGCATCGCTACCACTGGACTGAGCACCAAGGAGGATTTCAAGCTGGCCCTACAAACTTGGGTGGAGGCAGGAGCGACGCCACCCCAGAGCGAAGACAACACAGTTCCGAACATGCAACCAGCGACCGACACAACCCCGACGGAAGGAAGACCTACAAACGTAGACGTGGGCCTCTCCCATGAAGACGCCCGAGAGCGAGAAAGGAGCCGGCTCCACGAATTGGAGCTCGCCCGACTCCGTCTGGACGGAGAACTACAGCTGGCCGAGAAAAAGATAGCCCTTGAGCAACTACAGCTGCAAGTAGACCTGGAGGAGAAACGAAGGCAGAGAGACTTAGAGGAGAAGAAGCTCACGTTCGAGCACAAGCGTGGCTTAAAAAAACTTGAGATCAAGGCCAAAAATGGTGAGGCCAGCGCCTCCGGGAACCGAAGCCCTCCTCCTCCTGCGGATACGAAGGTCCACATCCCCAAAGACGTCGTCAAAGAATACTATAAAAACGACGACATCCAACAGTGGTTTAAGGCCTATGAGGTAGCCATGACCTCTCATCGAGTACCCCAAAAAGACTGGGGTGCCGGCTTATGGGGGAAGTTCATCAACGAAGGGAGAGACGCCCTGCTGGAGCTCCCAGACACCGAGATGACCTCTTACAAACACATGAAAGCCGCCCTCCTTACTCGCTACGGACTCACCCCCGAGATGTACCGGCAGCGATTCCGAGACTGTAAGAAACTCCCCGGTACTACATGGGTGGAGTACGTGAACTTCTATAGCAGAGCCCTAGAGGGCTGGATCAAAGGCAGCAAAGTCACCACATACGAGCAGCTGTTTAACCTCATTGTATGGGAGCACCTCTCCAACAACTGTTTTATCGAACTCCGGCAGCATCTCCTCAACAGCAAACTGACCGAGCCCCGTAAACTCGCAGTCGAGGCCGATAGATGGGTGAGCACCAGAGTCCCCCGGAGCCCGATGGGAGACTACGTCCGAGGTTCCCCGGGGAACCACCGGCCCGAGGCGGCAGAGGATACCAGAACAGGAGCCGAGACTCCCCTACGGGGCCGCCCCCGACCTCCACTTCCCCACCCCTGGCCGGAAGAGGGGCCCCCCCGGCGCGACCAGGGCCCCGCCCGAACCTTACCTGCCACAGATGCCAGCGGCCCGGTCACTATGCCAATGATCCCCTCTGCCCGATGAACCAACGACCGGGCACCACCGGTCCTCCAAACCGCCAGATCGCGGCCGCCTCCCTAGGGGAAGAGAGGGGCGAAGAAGAGAACTATGCCGAAGACCAGACCGAGTGGGAGCCCGCCGCCATGTCCCTGGTGTGTCTAGGTGAGAGAGACATGGTCCCCCGGGCTCCGATCCCGGGTAACACTCAGAAGTATCGCCAATGGGTCACCATTAATGGGCACCGGACCGAAGCCCTCCGCGACACCCGAGCCAGCGTGACGGCCGTCCGCTGCCACTTGGTAACCTCCGACCAAATCCTGCCCCACATGCTGTGCCCAGTACGGTCGGCGGACAATTCCGAGAGCCTGTGCCAGATGGCCTGCATCCCCTTCGAATGGGGAGGGGTGTCCGGCATGCTGAAGGTGACCATCCGGGACGATGCCCCTCTGGACTGCCTCCTTGGGAACGACCTAGAAAGTTCCCCCTGGGCCGGCGTCGAGCGGAGAGAGCATCTGGGGATGCTAGGCCTTCCCGAGTGGGCCTGTGCGACCACCCGATCCATGGCCGCCCGGGCCCCCACCCAGACGGAGGCCGCCCCGGCTGAAAATCCCGAGTGGCCTGCACCTCCGCCGCCCGCCGTATCCGAAGACACGGACCCAGAGCCCGAACCCCTGGGGCCCAACAGTGAAGAAATTGCTGAGCTCTGCAACATCCCGGAACAAGCCCAATGGCGCCAAGAAGGTGGCCCCACACGAGAACAGTTCTGGCAAGAACAGAAAACCTGTCCCTCCCTCGAGGAAATCTGACAGCAAGCCGCCACTCAAGCCGCCGGAGACCCCTCGGGATCCCACTGGGTCTATTGGGACCACGATCTCCTCTACAGTGAGCAAAAGGTTGCCGAACTGGGGGCCGGCCGGGTGCTGGTGGTCCCCGTCCGATTCAGAGACTTCCTCCTGAGCCTGGCACACGATGTGCCCCTCGCCGGGCACCTGGGGCAGGACAAAACATACAGCCGCCTGGTGACCCATTTCTACTGGCCAAAAATGAAGAATGATGTGAACAATCACTGCCGGACTTGCCCTACCTGCCAAGCCAGCGGGAAGAGTGGAGGGAAGCACAAGGCCCCCTCCAACCCTTCCCAGCCGTCAGCACCCCATTCGAGCGGGTGGGAATAGACATTGTGGGGCCTCTGAAACCCCGCACCTCCCAAGGACACCGGTTTATTCTCGTCCTGGTGGACCATGCCACCCGCTATCCTGAAGCCACCCCCCTCCGGACTGTGACGGCCCCCGTGGTGGGCCGGGCGCTGATGGGGATCTTTTCCCGGGTGGGCTTCCCTCGAGAAGTCGTCAATTACCGGGGTACGAACTTCATTTCCTGTTACATGAAGTCCCTGTGGCAACAGTGCGGGGTCACGTATAAGTTTAGGACCCCCTACCACCCCCAAGGGAATGGATTGGTGGAATGCTTGAATAGAACACTCAAGGGCATGATCATGGGCCTGGAAGAGCCCTTGCGACGCCAATGGGACGTGCTGCTGCCCTGCCTCCTCTTCGCCTATCGGGAGGTCCCTCAGAAGTCCCTGGGATTCAGCCCCTTCGAACTATTGTACGGACACCCCGTCCGGGGTCCCCTCAGCCTAGTCAAAGAAAGCTGGGAGGTTGCAGTCAAAGGGGCTCCCCCCGACGTCTACCGATACCTCCTGACCCTCCGGAATCAGACTCGTAAGTTCCGGGAACTTGCAGAAGCCATCCTCGAGGCCAGCCAGGAGGAGATGAAACGCTGGTATGACCAAAACGCCTCTTCCATTGAGTTCGAGCCGGGCCAACAGGTCTGGGTCATGTCCCCGGTCGAACCATGTGCCCTCCAGGACAAGTGGACGGGGCCCTTCAAGGTGGTAGAACGCAAGGGCCTGGCCACTTACCTGGTGGACCTGGAGTCCCCCAGAAACCCCCTCCGGGTCCTCCACTCCAACCGGCTCAAGCCTCACTTTGCTCGAACGGAGCTTAGCCTGCTGATGGCTACCGATGGCAGGGCCGAAGACGACTCCGAGCCCCTACCGGACCTCCTGGGCACCTCAGAGAAAGAGGGCTCCGTCGAGGGGGTCACCCTCTCCTCCGCCCTGACCCCAGAACAACGCCAGGACTGCCGAACATTGTTGGGTCAATTCGCAGACTTGTTTTCCCTCACCCCCGGCGTCACCTTGTGGTGCGTCCACGATGTCGACACCGGGTACAGCCCGCCTGTGCGACACCGAGCCTACCGAGTTCCCGACCGAGTTCGGACCTGCATCCAATCGGAGGTCTCCAAGATGCTGGCCCTGGGGGTAGTGGAACCCTCCGACAGTCCCTGGGCCAGCCCGGTCGTCCTGGTCCCGAAAGCCGCCGCCCCTGGCGCCCCTCCTGAACTTCGATTTTGTGTCGACTACCGGGGGTTGAACGCAGTCACTCGGACCGATGCACACCACATTCCCCGGGCCGATGAACTGATCGACCGCCTGGGGGCGGCCCGCTACCTGAGCACATTCGACCTAACCTCCGGCTACTGGCAGATCGGACTTACCCCGGGCGCCCAAGAGCGCTCCGCTTTCTCAACCCCCGATGGCCATTACCACTTCAGGGTGATGCCCTTCGGGATGAAGAACGCCCCGCAACGTTCCAGAGACTGGTGAATAAGGTGCTGGTGGGGCTAGAAGAGTTCAGCGCCGCATATCTGGACGATATTGCGGTGTACAGCCTCCACTGGGCCAAGCACCTCAAGCAGCTCGGGAGGTCCTGGCGGCCCTCTGACGGGCCGGACTGACCATCAAAGCGAGCAAATGCCAGATAGGCCAAGGTTCCGTGACCTATCTGGGACATCAAGTGGGGAGCGGCCATGTGGCTCCCCTCCAACCCAAGATCGACGCCATCATGGCCTGGGAGCCCCGGTCACCCAGACCGCCGTCCGAGCCTTCCTGGGGCTCACTGGGTATTACCGGCGCTTCGTGAAGAACTATGGGAGCATTGTGGGCCCCCTCACCGAACTCACTTCCAAAAATCAGCCACAGGAGGTGCACTGGACACCCGAGTGTCAGGCCGCCTTTGAGACTCTGAAGACAGCGATGTGTACCGCCCCCGTGCTCCAGGCCCCGACTACAGCCGGGAATTCATAGTCCAAACAGATGCCTCGGAGCACGGTGTCGGGGCAGTCCTGTCCCAAGTCAACCCCGAGGGAATTGATCAACCTGTGGCCTTCATCAGCCGACGTCTGCTGGCCCGAGAACAACGCTGGAGCACCATTGAACGAGAGGCCTTCGCCTTGGTGTGGGCCCTCAAGAAGCTCCGACCCTATCTCTTCGGCACCCACTTCCGGGTGCAAACTGACCACCGGCCCTTGCGGTGGTTGATGCAGATGCGAGGAGAGAACCCAAAGTTGCTGCGATGGTCCATCTCCCTCCAAGGGATGGACTTCACTGTGGACCATCGCCCCGGCAACGACCACGCCAACGCCGACGGCCTGTCCCGCTTCTTCCGCCTCGACGAGGAGAACACCCAAGAAGATGGGTGACTCTCCCCGCCTTCAGCTGGGGGCGACGTGTGTTGGACCCGGCCTCGTGGCGTGGTCCCCTTTCTCCCTCATGGCGGGCCCTGGACAGCAGCGACCCCTGACCTCACCGGTGAAGCTACCTCTTCAACCCTCCCCGAGAGCCACCACTCCTGGCGACCCCCGGCTCTCCCCCTCAGAGTCACGGCGACCCCTACTTGCCCCACTCTGCTGGTCCGACCCCTATCCCGGGCCGCCATCTCAGGGCCCGACTCCATCTTGGACCCTCCACGTCCGGACCACATGGCCTTGGCCCGACCTCGGCTGCGGTCCCAGCGAAGCCCCGACATCGAGGCACCAAGATCCGACCAGGTGGCAAAGCGGCCACTTGACGGATCAAGGAGGCTGGGAGTTTCGATGGCCCTCCAGCCGTCCCCGGACGCCTGGTTTCGATCGCCCTCCGGCCTCCCTGGGCGCTGGCTCCACCCCCCTGCTGGGTGTCTGGACACTCTCATCCCGGCCCCTCTGACCCCCAGGCGCGAGGGTATGGACATAAAAGGACTCCAGACCTATATCTGGGGCAGCTCTGGAATGGGTCAGTAGTTGTATCCTGGAGTCGAGAGCCCTGCTGACGTTTTCGTGGCTGACCCTAAGAAGAACTCACTACTCTGAACCCTGCATCTTCGGAGCCTGCTGGCGCTGCCGCGGCCCAACCTCGCTGAAACCATCTCCGGAGCCTGCTGGCGCTACCGCGGCCCAACCTCGCTGAAACCATCTCCGGAGCCTGCTGGCGCTGCCGCGGCCCAACCTCGCTGAAACCATATGCGGAGCCTGCTGGCGCTGCCGCGGCCCAACCTCACTGAAACCATCTCCGGAGCCTGCTGGCGCTGCCGCGGCCCATCCTCGCTGAAACCATCTTCGGAGCCTGCTGGCGCTGCCGCGGCTCGACCTTGCGGAACCCCCCAGCTCGAGGATTGAGGGCTGTGCGCAGGGTATCCCCGTACCAAGCTGACACTAAGACTGTCCCGCTACCCCGCTTTTTCCCCTGTTACCGAGACTTTAAGGATCCCCCGATCCGTATGTACATAGTGCCGAAGGCACCCATCGTTATTGCTGATAAAGATTCTAAGAAGTTATCCTCTTGTGTGGTGTCCCTTTGTAGTGGTGTGATTGCTCTGCTGTACGATTCTAAGAGAGGAGCCTCCCGCAGGTGGCCTCTTGACGGCGCTCGGCCCACTTCCATACGGAGAGGTGGAACTCGGGGTGGTCAGTCAGACATCTTCTGCCTCCCCAGGAACCGCCTTTCTAACACATTGTATTCCTAAACTACCGTTGTTCTGCTCGTCTCTAAATTAGATGAGCAGCGCCACCATGTGGTGAACTAAGTATGGTGTTGACTATTAGGTGCCGGTGCCGAGCACCGGAAACCAATTAAGTGCTGGGGCTTAGCACCGGAAAGCCCAGCTCAAATTAAGCACTGCAGAAAGAAGGTGCATTTGGAAGCTGCACACGGCGGCAGCAGGTCCGCGCCTTGAAGCGACTCTGCGCCGCGCTCCTGACAAGGTGCTAGAAAAGAGAGGAAATGGAAATATCCACCGCTGGGTCATGTTTATAAAACGTGTTCGACCAATGCCAATGAGATGCTATCAGTGCTCATCAATGCAGGCCTCAGTCAGCGTCATTCACAAACAAGCCTTGGTGCGACAAGTGCTTTTCACGTCGGTGCAGCAGGTGCAGTGTTTGAAGATGGCATCACAGGCGGCTGTAAAGCACCCTGTGTTCCCTCCAGTCCTCACTGTACACTGGGGCCACTGGCAGTCTGACGTCATCACCAGTGTCTGTCAGTCCGAGCACAGCTGCCCCAGGAAGGCCACTGTTTGACTTCATTGAGACATTAATTTCATGTTGCTTGGAATCAGGGTATAGCTCATCAAAGCCGGCTGCACTGGGAGGAAGCGCTTTTTATAAATAAATCTATAACACAAGAAATTGTAGTTGTGGAAACTTCCAAAGACGCCGGTGCCTCGGAAAGAGAGGTAGGGCTGGGGTAGAGTCACCCCCCCATCTCCACAGAGTCAGGAGCATATGTACAAGCCCCTATCGACACAGGAACATGACTTTTTCGATGTTCTTGTGGCGATAGGGCTTGGCCTTATTTACAAGTCAGCGTTAAGCCACTTAACCTGGCTTAACGCTGCCTTGCAAACAAGGTCCCCTTTTCTAAGCGTGAAAGTGGTAGTGATTTTGATGCTGCACCCTATTCACAAGGGTGACGTACATAGGAGGCAGCGCCACAATTAAGACCAGGGAAAACCTGGCCTTAACCAGGCGAAACAAGGAGAAATGCTTTCCTTATCCTAGTTTTTGTTTTTTCCATGTGGTCTGCCTTGTGCAGCACACATGGAAAAAGCAAAATGCCTTGGATTGTTAATGTGAAGGAAGGTGACCCTTCCTGCACATAAACAATCTTTTTTTTAAAAAATGATATGTTGTAACTTCCATGTGTGCTGCATAAGTGACAAAACAGCAGTTAAAGATTGTTTATGTGCGGGGAGGGGACCTTCATGCACAAAAAGAATCCTCCCCTGCACACAGACACCCTTGCACACTGGCGTAACGAGAATTGAGGGGGCCTCCCTGCAAGGTGTGTAGAGGGGCCCCCTCCGGGATCAATTAGGAGCTCTCCGCCGAGGGGGCCCCCTGGAGCTTCGGCCCCCCCGCACTGCGGGGCCCTGTGTTACGCCCCTGCCCTTGCACTATGATGCAAGGGTGCCTGCGTTGGCGCTGAGCTGAGCAGGGCCGGACTGGCCGTAGCGGGCACCGGACAATCTCCCGGTGCCCCGCACGGGTGGGGGCCGGTTTTGGGCCCCTGGGGGCCGATTTTGTTACAGGGCCTTTTTTGCAGCATAGCTGCAAAATCATCCCTGTAGCAAAATCAGCCGAAAACCGGCCCCGCAAAGAGCTCGGCAGCATCCCAACCCCCCGCGGGAGAGGGGGGGGGGGCGAGCACTTTGCCAGGGCCGGTTTTGGTTCCCAGTCCGGCCCTGGAGCTGATAGACGTAGCACCAGTGCAGGAGGAACAGCCGGGCTGTACCATATTCTTGTAAATATGGTGTAGTCTTGCATTTCTGAAGTGGCGAAGTGAGGCGTTAAGCCATGACGGCTAACACCTCACCCTGCCACTTCTTGTAAATATGTCCCTGAGTCCTTTACCAGGCGCTTCCCCGCTAGACCTTGGCTGCGACAGCCTCTATTGCCTCCAGAGGCAGCAGGCTGGCAGGTGACTGACTCTGTCCCAACTCTGCAGTTTATCTAAAGGGACAGGCACCCCCAGCTCTATAGGTATTTCAGAGGCACCCTCCTCACATGTCACTGATTCCGCTCCAGCCCTATTTACTCGACTTGAAAAGTTGATTAACTCTTCCCCAACCAGAACAGCTTTTCAGACCACCTTCTATTGGGAAAGTTCCACCATTGCACTCTCAGTTCACCTCTGCTCACCTGTAAATACCTTTTCCCTCTAAAGGCAAATCAGTTTAAGTCTGGCTAGGCAGCACAGCCGTTCCTAGACCTAATGAAATCAACAGAAAAAGAGCTTTCAGAAGTACTACAGAGAGGGGGGCTTTAAATCCGCCCACATAATGATTATCCTGAGTACATCATTTAATTGGACAGAGAGTGTGCGCTGTTAATGAAATAGAATTCTTGCTTTGAACTTTCTGACTTGTGGAAAAACTTATCTTCCATACATCAGCATTTGGTTATGTCTGCAAGCCAGACAGAGTCTCAGCGTGTGATTCACTTATTATGAAGTTACAACACCGGCTGTCAGGCCGACACACTTATTGTAAAAAGACTATGGCCCAGATGCATCAAGCTAAACACCGCTTGCAAAGGGGCAGATTCTCAGAATCTGCCCCTTTGCGACCGGTATTTTTGCATTTGGGATGCATCATCCCAAATGCAAAAATCGCAATTTAAGAAATTGCAAAATTGCGATTACTTAAATTGCTATTGCAAAGCGTGGAGGCAGCACCAATCGTAAAGTAAATCGCAAGAGGCCAGAATTGTGCAAAAACAGATTTTTCTTTTTATTTTCGTTTTTTCATAGTGCACAGGGCAGCCAACGCGTTTCGCTTACCAACCATGGGAGCTTCGTCAGGGCAGATTTAATTTTATTAGTACTTGTACCATTACAGTGGTGCAGCATTTTCTTCACCTATACTGCACTGATAGAGGAAAAACATCTATTAAATCTGCCCTGACGAAGCTCCCATGGTTGAGGAGCAAAACGCGTTGGCTGTCCTGTGCACTTTGAAAAAACGAAAATAAAAAGAAAAATCTATTTTTGCACAATTCTGGCCTCTTGCGATTTACTTTACTATTGGTGCTGCCTCCACCCTTTTCAAGTTTTCTATCTGGGATTCCAGTGGGACCGAACCACAGCAGGTCTCGGAGGTTGGACAGCACAATAAGATTGAACATTTTATGGGACTTTGGAAATTTGAGGTGCTTGCCGTTTGATCCCCTGTGGAGATTCTTTCTTTTTCTATTAAATTGCTATTGCATTTAAGGAATCTCAAATTGAGATTCCTTAAATGCAATGCATTAAAGTTAAAAAATTCGCGATTTCGCTAATTGGGGGGGCGCAAATTACCATGAAGTTAAACTTCATGGTAATTTGCAAAAACTTTGAAAAATGCACTAAAGTGCATTTTTCAAAGTTCCATTTTACAAACAGACATGCCCTTAGGGCATGTGTGTGCAAGATGTACCCATATGCAGATTTCAGGGGTGCAACAGGGTGTCCTTTTGACACCCTGGCACCCTTGAAATTGCAATCTCAATTTGCGATTCTCTAATTGAGAATCGCAAATTGAGATTGTCTTCCCATTCATTCCTATGGGCCTCTAGGCCCATAGGAATGAATGGGGCGGTATACCTTAATTGCGACTCGCAATTTGGGAGTCGCAATTAAGGAATTTTAAGAAATCGCTTTGTTTTAAGCGAGTTCTTCATGCATGGCATTTTGCTATTCCTTATCAGCGAATCCTTATTTTTCACTAATCAGGAATCGCAAATTGGATGCTTGATGCATCTGGGGGTGAGACAACGCCAATATGCATTTATGGGTACATTGTTATTACACTATGTTAAAGCCACAGAGAGGTACTTTGTTACATGCAATCTTACAGATTACTGTAGTAGGCAAGGATTTTGTGCTGGGTACCCCCTCTAACAAACACACGAGGAGCAGAGGTGCACTCTGGGAATCCGTGCCAGGTCCTCTTAGGAGAGGTTTTATTTTTTACTAACCCTAACTGCATATATATATATACTCTTGTGACTGTATGCCTGATGGTTGCGCTGAGGGAAAGCTTATATGTGCACTACAGTAGGCCTGGGTTGGTGAGTGTAGTAAGACAGCTATAGTAGTCATAAACAGGGCCACTGGAATTTTCTGACAGGAGAGGGACAAATTATGCGGCAAGAAAACACAAATTATGCAGCATAATGTGTCACGTTTCGAAATAGTATTACTTCATTATTCCATCATTTTTTCACTTGTTTACTGTTAGCACTGTCTGGGCATTGGTTGTGCCTCACAAGTACCGGTTTAACTCCCAAATATAGCAATAAACAACACAAAGGTGACCAGTCCAGCTTTGCAAAGGGCTTTCCACCGCACTGCAACACGCGTCACTGCATTTTTAGAACCATTTGAGCTAGAAATAAAATATATTTTTTTGTTAATATCTACAGATTATGTGGTAGGTGATGGATTATATGGCAAATGCGGAAACGTATAATTATGTGAACATCGCCATGGCCGCACAATTGCATAATTCCAGTGGCCCTGGCTATAGGCCAGATTGGTAGATTGGGAACAGCTGTTTCAAATGCCATAAATCCGATTTGTTTATTATGAAAAGTTTTAACAAATGCAGAAGGCGTCACTTATTTATAGTGAACACAAATCCTGAAACCAATAGGCCTTTGAGGGTGGGTTGTTATTACACTGTATTAATGATTGCAAGCAGGTAATCTAACACGGGGAATATCACAGATTACCATACCAGGCAAGGCTTCTGGGGGCATATTAGCACCAAATAGCGATATTTATCGCTAAATAAGCTTAGAGCATTTTTTTTTATCGCCGCGCATCGCCGGATATTATCGCAGAGATAACGTGCTATTAGCAACGTTTATCTCAAAAGAGATAAAATATCCGGCGATAGCGGCTCAATGCATGAATATCGCTGGAAATCCAGCGATATTCACGCATTATCGCTAATGGATGTATGACGTTACAACGCCTACCTTTACAACGCGGTTTTTACCACGCATACCATTACAACGCATAGCGCTTTGGGGTGCTGGATAGTGAATAGTTTAATTTACTATTCCAACTCCAGTCCCCGTGGATAGTAGGGAAGGTTATTGGATAGTAAATTAACCTATTCCCTATCCTAGAGCGCCCCCCAGAGCAATGCGTTGTAATAGTTTGCGTGGTAAAAGTTGCGTTGTAATGGTAGGTCGTTGTAAAAGTTTTGTTGTAAAGGTTGTATACCATCGCTAATAGGGTCTTAACCTGAATATCCACCTCCATTGGATATGCAGGTTAAGAAGTGGTCTGAGCAGGCGTTAGTTTTGGCAATATTTGCGCTGAGCGCTAATTTTTTTATCGCTTCGCCTGCGTTGATAATAGGCGATAGCTGTGTTAGCGACTGCTTTCAGTCGCTAACAGGTTGGGTACACCCACTTTGCATGTCATTAGCGATAAATATCGCTGACATGCAAAGCGGGCCCCAAACTGGTCGCTATCACCTACAAGCTGTCGCTAACTGCTGTTGGGCTCCCAGTTTTCCGTTTTTACTGATTTTTACAGATAAATACAGACAGAAAACTATTTTTTTCCTGTCTGTATTTTTTTTTTAAATACAGAAAAATATGGAAAATATGTCTTCTTTGGATGTTTTTTTCTACTGTTAATCATGAGAGCCAGGTCAGTAGGTGTACAGATTGAGAGGTAGTGGAGATGAAAAAAAATGATTAATTTTCTAATTAAGCTTAATTAAGTGCAGATATACAGTTATTTATGCTATTCTGCAATGCAAGTGTTTTCAGATAACACTATTGCACTGTATACTGCTGAAGCCTTTTGGACAGTCAAATGTGAATGTACATTTATCAGTCAAATAAATGTGGAAAAATACCCATGGCAGCTTCATTTACGCAGAAAATACAAAATAGAAATGGATAAATACAGACAAAATTATCAAAAAATAAATATGGATAAATACAGACGGAAATGTAGAAAAAATAAATACCGTAAAACCGAGAGCCCTACTAATAAGGTGATAAAATTGTCGCTGCTTTCGCGGGAAAAAGTCCAGCTAAAGCGGCGATAATGCCCTTGATAATATGCCTCCTGGTGTTTTGGCATTGTGATGCTGATCAGCCCCCGATAATACTCTGAGGTGAATATTTGAACTTCGATGGTCCACGCTAACCTCTCCGAGGAGGCGAGTAGAATGTTTCGCCGTCTGTGGTTTTGAACCTGCGTGTGACGGGGGAAGCAGATGGCAGAGGCTGTCCTTCCTTCCAAGTGCAGCACATTTCACTGGACTTAGCTGCAGAATAAACTGATGAAACACCTCATATGTGAGGGTCTCCAAGTGGCCCCTCGTCAAGTGTGACACCTTCAGCCAGAGGCACACTTTGCAAGCCTTAAAATTGTACTTTACATCCTGCTCTTCTCCTGTGACCAGCAGTGAATACATATTTTGTGAATATATTGGCCACAGATATTGTTACACTGGCAGTGGATTATTACAGGGCTGTTATATAAATATACAACAATACCCCTGAGGGGTTCAGTAGTGCAGAATTTTTTTTACCAGCTGGAATATTATTTCAAACTTTGTGGATAATTTCTGCAAGGACCCTCTTTTTCTCTGGAGGGTCCCGAGGCAAGAGCCTTCACATCGGCCTACATGGCGCTGTCTCTGCCTGCGCCGTCTCTGCGGACCACTGTCTCTGTCTGCACTGCCCTGTCTCTGCCTGCGCTGTGCTATCTCTGCAGACCACTGTCTCTGTCTGAATTTCGTTGCAGGCACTGCATCACCAAATGCGATGCAGTGCGCGCAACAAAATTTAAAAAATGTATTTATATGTTTACTTACGTGTAAAGCTCCGTAAGCCATACATTACTACCCCCCACCCTGCCCCTCCCCACGTCACCGCCCAGCAGGTACTCCCACTACCGGCCGCGGCTGTCAGCTCCACCTGTAGCTACTGACCTTTCTCTACTCAGCCATGCACTCTTTGCAGTGCAAGGATACTGTGCTATGGTTGGAAACCTCATCACTCTGTGATGGAGGCTTTGGTCTCCACTGGCAATCTATACAACTTTCTTCTAGGCCACCAAGGAAGCTTCCTCCCTCCCCCCACCATCAGAAGAGCACAGCGTTCAGGCGGAATAAGTACACTGCAAAGGTGTACGTAGAACCAACGAAGGGGAATATACTCACTTCCCTAAGCTGATTACAAGGTTTTCGTATTCAGCCACCATTTCACTCAATCAAGAGCATACACACCAGGTGCGCAACACCCATTGGACTCAAAGGGCTTCCACACTGGCGGGCGCATGGAGCATCTGCAACATTGCGGCGGGTGGTGCACGGATCACCGCCCGCCGCAATGCCACAGAGGCAGGTTGTGCATTTCAATGCACAACGGGACAAGCACCACGTGGTGTGCACCCCCCCCCCCCCCCGCAAGCAGACTCCGCATGCCTCTTCTTGGTGGCAATGCCTCCACGGAAAGGTATGTTCCCGCCCACATTCTAATATGGCTGGTGGTGTCTAACAGACACCGCCACCATATTGAACCCTTTTCCGCCTGGTCGACTTGTCGACTGGGCAGAAAAGCGGCGGACGGTCTTTCCGTCTGCCGCGGCCCCCCCTGCCATAGTAATATGGCAGGGGAAATGGGTGGTGGGTGCGGTTGGATCACGGGCGGGTCGCCACCGCCAGGCGGGCGGTGGCGATCCGCCCGTGATCCTAAGGGGCCCCCATAGTGTCCACCTAAAAAACATCCTTAAGAAGCATCAAACCCCAATGTTGTCTGTCCTACTGCTACTGAAGGAAGACACCCTTTTCTTGTCCACAGCTCGCCCTGCCTGTGACAGTTCTCACTCATCGCCTTTTCGGACACAGAACCATTTTACTAGTGGTTTGAAACATGACAAACTTGTGAAATTATTCTAAGTTTTTGAAAATTTTACTTTGAGGAGTTTTGCTTGCAAATTGAATGTAAGTGCAGTCCCTGAGATCAAACGTCACGACATACAAGTGGATGACTTCGAGAGACATATTCTTCTAGAGACACCCCCCCCCCATATAAAACATGGTAGTATATTTAGTTGAGCAAGTTAAACATGCACACATGCCTACATGTTTTAATGTCTGCCCATCTCCTCCCCAGTCGACTTTGCTGATTTTACGAGCTGGTTGAAGTGACTTCTTTGTCTGGACACTTGCACCCCAGCTGACAGACACTCAACACTCACTGCAAGCATTGGCTCATGCAGGACAGACACTAAACCACCTTTAATAAACACTGTCCATAAACCATGAACTACCACAGTCCTCGTAAGGCCCAAATAAGGAATACGAAAGGGCCAACACGTGTTCGCCCTCTCTATAAAAGACTCGTAAAGGGGATTCTTAAAATGCAAAGTGAATTTTAATAGATGCCTGGACAAGAAAAGAAACCCATGAGCTGCTGTCCTTGGGAGCAGGGTATCACAGCAAGGAAGTCCAATAAAACCATTCTATGTTTGAAAAGGAAAGAATCTATTGAAAGGATAACGGATTCATCCTATTAACAAGAATCCTCCAATATCTGACACCCTAATTATTTACTGTAACTTGGAAATGTGTGTTTATAGACGAAGTATTTAAAAGTATATAAAAAATGTGGTCAGCTGTATGTGTAATTTCATTTCTCTTGTTATTTACTAATCGAAAGTAAACTTGCAAAAATACATTTGGGGGCATATTATCAACAACTAGCGATATTTATCGCTTAATAAGCTTAGCGACATTTTTTCTATCGCCGCGCATCGCCAAATTTTATCGCAGAGATAACGTGCTATTAGCAACGTTTATCTCAAATGCGATAAAATATCCGGCGATAGCAGCTTAATGCTTGAATATTGCTGGAAATCCAGCGATATTCAGGCATTATCGCTAATGGGGACTTAACCTGAATATCCACCTCCCATTGGATATATAGGTTAAGAAGTGGTCTGAGCAGGCGCTAGTTTCCAGCGATATTCGCGCTTATCGCGCATTTTTTAATCGCTACGCCTGCGTTGATAATAGGCGATAGCGATGTTAGCGACTGCTTTCAGTCGCTAACAGGTTGGATACGCCCACTTTGCGTGTCATTAGCGATAAATATCACTGACATGCAAAGCGGGTCTCAAACCGCTCGCTATCGACAACAAACTGTTGCACACTGCTGTTAGCGACAGCTTGCTAATAGCGATGAAATTATCGCCGCTTCTCGGCCGGAAACGGCTGCAAAAGCGGTGATAATTTCATATCGCCCGCCTTGCTAATATGCCCCTAAGTGTCCAGAACAACACATATTCCACAAGTAGTTCCTTCAGAGAAACAAGCAGCGAGTCAACCACAACAAATTTGTTTCAAAGATTTCCCATGCAAGGTACCTACATGTGTTTCTTAATTTCTACATGTCATTTTATTTTTATTTATCCATTCTGAATCTTCCAAGTCGATTCTCCTAGTTTTATAATCAAATCTACTTGAAAGGAGAGGGTGGAAGTCTACTAGTTACACAAATCTCACAGTCACTGAGATGGATTGTAGAGCAAGACAGATTAAATGGTGTCTTGCATTGGAGGGGGTGCACAATTCACAGCAATCTTAAGAGGTGAGACAGGTTACACCAATATTATGGGCCATTTGCATCTCACCACAGTAGAGATAAAACCAAAGAGGATATATCAACATAGATAATGAAATTCCCCCAAAACGTCATGAAATAGAAGCCGTAGCAGTAAGCGCCCTCTTGTACCAAGGAACCATGTTCAGAAATAGGCCTTCCAAATTCATACTTAAACAACAGCTTTTGATATATTGTGGAGATGCTAACATTTTTGTCTCAAACGTCATTTGCAAGGGTCTGAAAATAGGCATATTTTCATAACAAGCACACATTTTTCACATTGGATAAATAAGCTTACTCCTACCTATTGCATTTTCATGAAAAAACAACATTTTGCCCACACAAAAATTAGTTATATTGTTGTTTTTTTTAAAACATACTTTATAAATGACCATTATGTCAAATTCGATGCAAAGAGTATTTCAACTAGACAGTCGTTTTGTACTTACCATAGATACAACATATACGTTTCACGAATCTGCCCTAAAAAATGATTTATATTGTTGTTACATTTGTTTGTCCCTGAGTTGTCAGCTTGAATTTCCATCAAATACTAACATGCATTATTGTCAGAAATTACATTATTCTACCTTTTACACTTCATTATTGTCTTTAAAAACCCCTTGGTTGGGATTCTCACCAGCATCATACCAGTTATAGCCAGAGTTAAATAAAAGATGAAGACAATATTAAAAAGATATACATGATTTCACTGGGACAGCCTCCACGCCATGGAATACACAATTACGTCAATTACCATACCCATAGATGGTCAGCGAAGTCCCAAGGCCACCATGATCCATGAATTGGCCAGAAATAGGTCAAAGGAGCCAACAGAATGTCCAAAAATCAACAGTTTAGCCAGTGACATCCACAAATAAGTCACAAATGTCAACAAAATGTAGAGGAAGCACAAGTATTCCAATGCTACCGCTATACATTACTTCAAGAACGCGACAAAATATCAGAGATGGTTGCCAACATGCCACGGTCATTATTATGGAATATAATGAGAATTTGGTCAAGATTGCCCATAATAAGACCACAATGGACACCATTATTCACAGCCGATATTGTGTCAAAAAGAAAAAAAATAAGACAAAAGGACTTTTTCCATCTCTGCAACCAAGATCTGGAACAATATCCTTGTATTGTCCCAGTTCCCCGCCCCATACTCTCAGAAGGCTGCTCTAATTTAAGGAAGAGTTGAAGGCTCATCTCTTTAACCCCTCCCATGCTCGTGACGGAACCGTTCCATCACGAGCCTCGGATGGGCTGTGCTGGTGACGGAACCGTTCCGTCACGGCCCGCTCGCTGCGCCTGCGCTGACGTTCTAAAGAGCGGGCGGGGCCTTGACGGAACCGTTCCGTCACATGCACAGCTCACCCAAGGGCCGTGACGGAGCGGTTCCGTCATGAGTACGGAAGCGCCGCGCGGCCCTGCCTCCCCCTTAGCGCTGCAGCGGAATATTCACCGCAGCGAAGGGGTTAAAGAGGACTGCAAAACAACGCATCAACAGTACACAGCCCATCTACCTCTCTGAACAATTGTTGACTTTGTGCTTCTCTTGGACCATGTATGGCTTTTGTCTAGGCTAGACTAGCTGACGGGCTAGTCTAGGCTGCCTAGGCCAGGCTTTCCTCTAGGTTTACAATATAGACATACCATAAACATCCATACATACATGTCAAACAGATCCCTATTGCTACTAAATGGCTTCAAAAGATGTAAGGTTTATATTAGGTCCATGGAAGTGCCCCAGAAATGCACATGCTTTGCAGTTATGCACTCACTAACGTTCGTTCACTCCTGGCACATAATCATGCACTTCCCAGCATGCACCATCTACAATAAATGCCCTTCGATCGTCTACAGAACTTCAGGTAATCTCATGTAAACCAACACATGACACATGAAAAGCACTGCTGCCTACTGACCTAACACACGGTAAAAATGGGACACAATTTGAAGAAAAAAATCTTTGTACATGACCCTCATATCCTGCATCACAACAGCAGCTCAGCAGTATACGACAACCGAATCTATGTACACGCGACAGTGCAGACCCCACAGGCCTGTGCACAACAATAATAAACACACAGGGGCATATTAGCAAGGGCAATGTCGCTGCTTTAGCAGGACTTTTTCCTGCTAAAGCGGCGATATTTTTATCGCCCTATTAGCAAGCTGTCACTAAGGGCCCGATGTAGGTAAATCCCATTTACCGATTTTGAAATACCGAATCCTACCGATTCGGTATTCAAAAATCGGTGAATGGCATGTAGGTCCCAACATCTGGATTAGTTACCGAATCCTTAACAATTCTTTAATTACCGATTCGGTAAATACCGAATCGGTAATGCCCATTCATTCCTATGGGCTTTGAAGCCCATAGGAATGATTAGGCATTACCGATTCGGTATTTACCGAATCGGTAATTAAAGAATTCACAAGGGTGCAGGGGGTGTCACTTTGACACCCTCTAGCACCCCCAAAACGGGCATGTGTGCAATGTGGCACACAGACATGCCCTAAGGGCACGTCTGTCTGTCACATGGCACATGTGTACATGCACAGATGTGCATGTACACAGGAATCGTTTTTTTACCATGGATTTGTATTCCATGGTAAAATACCGATTCTGTAGGCCATGTGCTGATGGAACATTGGCTACCTACATTGCATTTTCGGTAGTTCTACCGAATCGTCATCATTACCGAATCGGTAAATATTACCGATTGGGTAACTTTACCGATTCGGAAATGATAACGATTCGGTAAAATTACCGAAAATGTGCCCCTACATCTCGATAGCCCTTTACCGATCGGAAACGGCCGAAAATCGGTATTTTCGGCCGATTCCGATCGGTAAAGGGCTACCTACATCGGGCCCCTAACTGCTGTTAGCGACAGCTTTTAGGCGATAGCTACAGGTTTGGGGCCCGCTTTGCATGTCAGCGATATTTATCGTGCAAAGTGGGCGTACCTTAACTGTTAGCGACTGAAAACAGTCGCTAACACAGCTATCGCCTATTAGCAAGGCAGACTAAGCGATAAAAAAATAACACTAAGCGCGATTATCGCTATAAAGTAACGCCTGCTAAAAAGTTGACTTACCTGTATGGTTAATGGGGGGTGGATTATCAGATTAAGTCCCCATTGGTGTTAATGTGAGAATATTGCTGTATTTCCAGCGATATTCTCGCATTTCGCCGCCATCACTGGATATTTTAGCACAATGGAGAAAAACGTTGCTAATAGCATGTTTTTTCCGCTAACATATCCAGCGATAGCCAGCAATAAAAAAAGGGGGCTATCCACTTTTAGCGATAAATATCGCTATTTCTTGTTAATAAGCCCCATAGATTGTGGGGAGGCCTCTCTCACACACCCTAGAACGATACAACAGCAGCCCCATGCCAATCTTCACAAGGCACCAAGGTGGACACATGTAGGAATGCGCTCATCAACACTCAATGCGTAGATATGTCACCTGTTCCCGGCCCATCCGCAGTAAACTCAACCGCAGAAGGAGAATACTTGCATCATTGTTTCACATGGTGACACTGTACATTGCAACACTCTCCATCTACTACATGCCCTCCTCCTCTGCAACTTCTTCACTGTACGCAAGCGGAGAGGCGCTGAAGGTCTACACAACATGAACATGTACTCAACCTCTCAAGATGTCCACCCCAATGCCAGTACACAACCTCTCAAGATGTCCACACACAACATGAACATGTACCCAACCTCTCAAGCAGTCCACCCCAATGCCAGTATAGTATCCATACTAATATTATGAAGAGAGAGCCCAAACCTTTGAGGCGGGTAATGTCAGTACCACAGCACCAATCACAACACCCAATACAGCATTGGAAAGGGCAGTTGCAGCAGAAGGACATAGGCTATGCGGACGGATAAAAAAATGTATAAAACAAATTGCAAAACATCCATACTATCCATATCCATACTAATATAATAAAGAGAGAGCCCAAACCTTTGAGGCGGGTAATCTCAGGGACCACAGCACCAATCACAACACCCAATACAGCGTTGGAAAGGGCAGTTGCAGCAGAAGGACATAGGCTATGCAGACAGCCACATATACATTTAAAAGGTAAGAGAACCGTGCCAGCAAAGTAGTCCCTTGTGGGCGTGTCTGCGTTCTGTTGTGGGCGTGTGCTGGGGGGCGTGACAAATGCTGGGGGCGTGTGGTACGTTCCGCCCTTCATGCCATGTGAGTCGTAATTGCGCCACATCAAGGGGCACACTGGGGGCGTGACACGCTGGGGCTGTGACAAGCGCTGTGGGTGTGTGTCCGGCCCTTCATGCCATGTGAAGCGCCAATTACGCCGTATCAAGGGGCACTCTGGGGGCTTGATAAACGCTGGGGGTGTGTGCTAAGTTCCGCACTTCATGCCATCTGGGTCGTACATTAATCAGATTGATTGGCTGCTGTGGCCGTGTGCTGGGGGCGTCACAAAGGCGTTCACCTCGAAGCATGGTAAGTAACCATTCGCAAGACTCCTTTGGGGGACTGCCCGTTGTCTCACACATACTGGGGGTGCCGAATGCAGTGTGTGCCTTGGCCCGGGTGCATCTAAAAAGGCCGAACGCAGTGTGTGGCTTGTCCTGGGTGCGCCAAAAAAGCACTCCGGGCCGAAGAGCGTCGGTGTGGGTCATAAAAAAGTAATAACAGCGGGAAACAATCATTCAAGACTCACACAATTCTAATTGTTAGACGGTCACCGCTAGCCCTCAAGCGGGGGCACACGCGACTGAGCGTGTCTGCGGGGACAATTACTGCAGCCTCTCATGCGCGCTGTAACTGAACTATCACATTAAAGCAAATTACACGCACCTGCTAACATCAGCCAGGGCTGTAGCCGGGCTCAGGCGGCATTTCACTACACTAATTACATGCGCCTGCTAACATGAACCAGGGCTGCAGCTAGGCCTCAAGCGGGGGGACACGCGCCTGCTAACATCAACCAGGGATGCAGCTGGGCCTCAAGCGGGGGGACACGCGCCTGCTAACATCAACCAGGGATGCAGCTGTGCCTCAAGCGGGGGAACACGCGAATGACCGTATCTGAATACACACGCTACACACATTCTATTTCATACCCGGACAACATCGGGACGGGCTGCTAGTAAATATATGCATACATACATGCATACATATATATATATTTAATTTTCTTGCAGTACCAAAACAAATTAAATTGATCCAGGGCGCTTGCAGCAGATGCTGAGACAAACACCGCATAAACCAACGCGTAGCTACAATAAAATGGATACAAGAACCAATAAAGCAGTCATCAAGGGACAATGGTAAAGAAAAAAAACAACAGCCCAAGCTTAGAGTAAAATATAGAGCATGGCTGGTGTGCAGCAGTCACAAATTAAAGAGTGACATTAACTTAAAACTAACTGCAACAAAACAAGAAAAAGAATCCTAAGGAATTTATAAAGAGCCGTATCACATCGATTAAATCTGCAACACACGTATGTATGCTCTGCAACAGATCGTAGTGGGAATGGACATAAATGTCCCACAGATTGATAGAGGGCAATATCTCCTTCGAGTGTTTAGGTACCGAACCCTATAGACCTTCTAAAATACGAAGCGGAAGTTATGTGATTCTGTTTCCGCAGCATTTTCTGCGAAATGTTGCTGTACTTGCCACATAATCCACCATCGGCTATACATCTGCAAATTTGAAACAAATATAAAAAAAACGTTGACTAGATGAAAAGTTACTTATATTTGTGATGTTGCGCAAACGCGGACCCTTTGACAAGTTTAATTTATCATCTTTCCATTGGTAATTCCAATACTGAGGTGGTAAAGTGATAGTAATTAGGTGAGACCTCTGCCCAGACAGGTTTAATGTGTGTGATAGTGACAAATGCTAAAATAATCTTGCCACAGATTATGCTGAATTACGCCTCCAGCTAGTCTTTTCTTACTGCATGATTTAGACGCTGCCATATAATTTGGCCCTCCATTGCCACATAATTCTAGTCCCTCTGAATTTAGGTGATTTTACTGTCACTTTCATAAAGCACCAACTTGGCGGCAAGAGCTCCTTCACCCACAGCCTGGAGGCCAACGTGGGCCTCCTTTGAGGCTGCATCCTCAGACCTGCTGTATCACGACAAGATGGCGAGGACCAGCACATGGCCCCGCCCCATCAGAAGATGACCCTCTCAGCACACCGGACTGGTAACTCTAACCATGGTACCCACAGACTCCTGGTGTGTGGAGCTGGTTTGGGCATGCTTGCCAGGGCTCGTATAGGATTGTAGCCTGTACCTGCCTCTCAGAGGCAATCAAACACAAAAGTTACAAAACCATCAATTCTCAAACCAGAAGCATATAATAGGAAAGTTCAGAAGACCAGTCATCGTAAGATGCACAGCAACAAGGTGGCACGACATCCCTCCACCCCTCGCGATCACAACTTGACCACCGCAATTAAGAAGACATCTGAAATCTGCCACCAAAAACCAACCACACCACATCTCCAGCCTGGAGACACTGACCTCCTCCTCCCTCTCTGCTTCGGATTATGATATTAAATACCCCTCTCAGCCTTCTACTAGGTGCAGGGGGGGTGGAGCTGCATTCTGAGGGACTTTCCTTTGTCCTTCGGTGCCAATATGAAGCCGGGTGTGATGTTTGCTGATCTGGTCTGTGGGGCGTGTACCATTTTTGGATCATAATTGACTTTTAAGCTTTTGACTTTGTGACTGCCCGAGGCCACCCGGTGGCCATCAGGAGGGCCGGCCCTTAGTCACAGAGGGCTGCCCCCGCCCCTTGCTGTGGTCAGCCACCCCTCCCCAGGGCAGGCGTTGCCCAGCTGGAGGTGGCTGGTCGGTGACGCACGTCCGGGGCGGCAGGCAGGGAGAGGGTATTTCTCTCCATTATGGGTGGTGGCTTTGCACGATGGGCTCCTATCAGGAATTGGACACACGGCTTCTCGATCACAGTTAGTATGGTTGGTCTCCCCTGGCTTGCGTTGGAACAGCCTCGTGAATTAACCTGAGTAACCTTTAGATTCCTTTGTGCCCCTCCCAAGGTGAGAAGCTGGCCTGACGTTTGATGTCGCCAATTATGGGGGCACCTTGGTTCAGTTTAATAAATCCCTTATGGCGGGGTCGTAAGTCAACCTTATAGACAAGCTATCCTTGAGGTAGCATGGACTAAGCAGCCTCCAGGCTAAACTAGGGGGCATGGATACCAGCTGTTTACCTTGGCTATCCTGCATATCATATGTAAGTCCACCACGCAAGTTATATACTAAATTTAAGCATTGCGCACTGAAATATCCCTCTGTACTTTTCGTGAGTATAGTTGCACAAGCGTAAACAAAGCACAGTTTACAGTTGAATTTTGAGAACTGCGCTTCTGCAGAAGTTGTACATTACTGGGTGTAGTCTGCTGATGCTTTGTGTGAAGGTGTCTAGTGGGTCTTAGTGACATGCGCTGGTTCTCCTTTTGTATAGATTAGGGAGCGATATCAGCAGGGGAGGCCCTCTCATCACCTGGTCTCTAACCAGGGGTATGACCTCACGAACCTGGGATAGTCTACACTATTGCTGTAGAGGGATTGTACCCGGGGGTATATGCTGATTAGTGTCAGAGGGGCATTGGTTTCGACAGGTGTGTCATTATGCAGGTCAGGATCTTAGGGGGCACTTGGTTTCAGTCCCAGCAATCCCTTGGTGGTGGTCGTAAGTCAACCTTACAGACAAGCTATCTTAGAGGTAGCATGGCCTAAGCTGCTTCCAGACTAAAACCCAAGAGGGCAGGTGATGCCTGCTGTTATACCTTTCAATCCTGTATTAGCATATGAAGGGACATCGCCCAAGTTATATAGTATATTACGTATTGATCCCTTCAATGCCCCTGTGCTCTTTTGAGTATAGCAGCACAAGCGTTTAACGTAAGCACACGTTCTCGATGTTATGCAGAGGACGGCGTTACAGCAGTAGTTGTAACTTAACCTGGGTGTAGTCTGCTGACGCTTTCTGTGAAGGCGTGTGGTTGAGTTTCAGTGGCATGTGCACGCCTTTTGTATGATACGAGGCGCCTTCAGCAGTAGGGGCCCCTCCTCATCACTTTGTCATTTACCTGGTAGTATGACCTTACAAACCGGGGATGTTTACACTAATGTTGTAAAGAAAAAAGGACCCGGGGGTATCTGCAGATTAGTGTCAGAGGGGCCTGGGTTTCATCAGGCATGGGATTTTCATGTCAGAATCTAAGGTCACTTTGAGGTGGAAAGGGTCCACCGCTCACCTGTCGTTTTGGTCTTGTCCTATTGGACTGACGAGAAGCTCTGCAGAGCAAGGGTTGCAGGTTCCCTAAGTAGCGAAGTGGTGGGGGGCCCGGACGGCGACGGTGGCCGCCGGCCGGGCTGTGGCGGAGTTACAGGGCGATCCGGAAGCGGAGAGGTGCAGCACTGTACTTCAGCGGGCACATAGGGGTGCCAGAGCCTAACCTAGAACCTCATGGGAGGTCCAGGAACCCGTGTCGGCGCCCCAGTAGTCCTTCGGGTGGTTGTGGGTCTGTGCAACCGGGGGTTTGCCTAGCTACGCTCCGCATGGGGCGTGAGTAGTGTGATTACCATAATGGTGCAGCAGTTGGGTGGTTCGCCACTGTGCTGATTGGCTCATCAGGTGGGCAGGTGGCGAGAATGCGGCCTGCCCTTGGATTGCCCGTAAGATAACCCACCGTGATTACATAATGTTGTATGTAATAATAAACCTGCAGCAACTTTTCCCAATCTTAACACTTGTGTCTGTGTGTTATTTGCGGGATGTTGGATATGTTGGGGCGGGGGGTTCCTGTTGCCTTGATGTGACTATGTGACTGCCCGAGGCCACCCGGTGGCCATCAGGAGGGCGGGCCCTTAGTCACAGAGGGCTGCCCCCACCCCTTGCTGTGGTCAGCCACCCCTCCCCAGGGCAGGCGTTGCCCGGCTGGAGGTGGGCTGGTCGGTGACAAGCGTCCGGGGTGGCAGGCAGGGAGAGGGTATTTCTCTCCCCCTCGCCATTGTTGTGGCCTCTTCGCTGCTCCGGACGTCGCGCGTACTACTTCGGGACATTCTTTTTCCCTCCCTACCTCTAATCCAGAGTGTCAGCTAGGGGGGGTGGGCTCCTGAGGGAGCTTTAATGTGTTCCTTTTTCGTTGCAGGCGGAGTTACTGGGCGATCCGGAAGCGGAGAGGTGCAGCACTGTACTTCAGCGGGCACATAGGGGTGCCAGAGCCTAACCTGGAACCTCATGGGAGGTCCAGGAACCCGTGTCGGCGCCCCAGTAGTCCTTCAGGCGTTTGTGGGCCTGTGCAACCGGGCTTTGCCTAGATACGCCCCGCAAGGGGCGTGAGTAGTGTGATTACCATAATGGTGCAGCAGTTGGGTGGTTCTCCACTGTGCTGATTGGCTCATCAGGCGGGCAGGTGGCGAGAATGCGGCTTGCCCTTGGATTGCCCGTAAGATAACCCACCGTGATTACATAATGTTGTATGTAATAATAAACCTGCAGCAACTTTTCCCAATCTTAACACTTGTGTCTGTGTGTTATTTGCGGGATGTTGGATATTTTGGGCGGGGGGTTCCTGTTGCCCTGATGTGACTATGGTGCTAGCGTCAGCTGACCAGACAAGGGTCTAGGATTGGTCGGCGGTGTGACCAGCAGAGCCAGTAACACTCAGGCCTGAAGTGATTCATGTGCAGGGAGCTTGTCTCATAGGAGGACGGGCAGGACTGTGGCACCTGGGATTGGTTTTGCTTGTTGACAGTACGCATTTTGCGTTTCAGGCGCGCAATGTAATTCACTTTATGTATTTATTTACTTACATTACTCGGGTCGGCCGTGAGCCGGAGTTTACTATCCATCACCCTGCCCCTCCCCAGCCCCACCGCCCGCAGCACTCCCTCCACGAGCCGCTACTGGACAGGCATAGTATATGGGGAGACAGCATGTACCCGCTTTTTTCGCAGGGTCGTAGCTGTCCAACCAGGCAAGAGGTTGGTCCCAACAGGAATATACTGAACTTGTTTCTGTGAACTTTTCAGACACAGCGACACACAGGTATCACTTCACCGTTACTTAAGAGAGGCAGCTTTTGACTTTGTTCATTCCCTGCTTAGAAGTGCATACACTGTAAGAATGTCAGATGTGTTGGTCTGCAACAGTATTTACACAAATAACAATTTAAATACCAGTATTTTGTTTTATTTATTTTATAGCGCTAAAGCGCTATTCTTCCAAGTGTAGGGTGTCAGAGCACTTTTCATCACATGTACACATTATACATTGACAATAAATCATATGTGTAAATAAATGTACAGGATGTATTACATAAGGCACTGGGGGTTACAAGGTGTAGGAGTCACGTGTCCTTCTTAGCTCACTGTACTTTATTAGAAGGATAACAATTTATGAACTGCAGGTAACAAATGGATCTCGGTGTTAAAAGCACTAAGCCACTTACCCATCTACATACAATAAAAATCTGTCATTTGCATGTTACATGATGTGCTTTTCAGGAGAGATATTAACACTATATGCTACTTTAATTTAAGACTGGGATGGACTGGAGTGGTGTGGCTCACTGGTTAGAGGCGGCAGACCCGAGAGCAGAGAAGGGCCCGGGACTAGGGTTTGATTCCCGACACGGCAGGGTCGTGGACCAGGATCAGCGGACTTGATAATTCTCGCCTCAGTGCCTACTCTAACCAGGGATCACACTCGGCAACTCTGGGCATTAAGCTTGACTCATCTCCACAACGGCCCCCCACAGACGCCAGGGATGCCTGGTTTCACCTTGGAGATACCCAGTAGGGACCATCTCACAGGGAAAGCAAGGACGGGTTCCCCAGCGGTCTACAGCGCTACGAGGCCTGCGGTGCGGGTAGCAGTGCGCTTTACAAGACACTTAATTAATTAATTATTAATTAGTTCAATCACAGCTCTCTCCAGCAAATACGTTAACCTGCGGAGTTATTTTACCATTATTAATAATGGCTGAGATTTACTGGGCACACAAAGATCTCTGCAGCAGGTGTCTTAACCACATACGATTTTGTAAAATGCTGAGTTTGCAAGCAATTAAGCAGAACAGATTTATTGCCACAAGTCTCCTTGTTGCCAATTTCATTGAGGCAGAATAAAAAAAAAAAAGTATAAATTGAGGCCCAGATTTTGCACCAGGGTTGCGACACACAATCTTGTTTGTTATATATTGTATTGCACTCAGAGAGACTCAGGCTAGGCCTGCCAAACATATGTCCGAGGTCTTAAGATATGCTGTCACTTCTTGTGATGTCACTTCCTGTGAGGTCATGGACAGTGATGCCACTTCCTGTGATACCGTGTGGGATGTCATGCACTGTGATGTGGCACAGTGTGATGTCACACGCTATGATGTCACTTGCATTCTGCCTAACTTAGTTAGTTCCCCCACTTCTTCTTTTAGGACCCGTGCCCTGGTTTGCTGGAAGGTGGACAGCTGACTTTCTTTTATTGTTCTGCAGAATATATTTTATATTGTATAATGTTGCTGCATGCCCACTCACCGGGCCAGCAAGTGACCAGCAAGTGACCAGCTGTGAACCGTGAGCTGAGCTGGGAATTCTTGCAGGGGGTGGGTCTCCAGGCTGGGACTGCAGGATCTGTGATGCCTCAGTCTATTGAAGGTTGCTAACTTACCCAGGACACTGGGGTCAGCTCCAGACATAGATGCCTGGCATAGCATTTGCTCTTTTCAATTTTTTTCCCATTGGTGGTTTTGTCTTCTGGGACACCGTACTTTTACTTCCCAAGTTGCCTTTTTTAAGAGTCTGGACTCTGGAGTAGTTGGCCTTCTGTGTCACCTGAGCAAGCTTCCTTCTGCTCCATCTCCATTTGGGAGACTTTGTTTCTGGCCTCTAGTTGTACTGTGCCTTGTTTGTGGAGGAGCTGTTGTCCAGTAGGATGGGGTGGCCCACAATGCACTTGTGCTATAGCTCAGCGGTGTAATTCTGGCACTCGGCTTGCTTGTGCACCCCATATCAAAGAAAGGGAGCCTTTATTCGCTCCTCCACTTTGAGGACTCTACGTCCCTTAGGGTGAAGGGCTGTTTCCAGTCCTGGCACTTGCGCCCACCACATTATCCTAGCACCGGTCACCCCTGTGGTTTGGGATTGGGCGATGAGCTAGGGCGGTCTATAAGCCCTATGGGGGCCGCCGCTCAACCCTTTTGTTCCTTCAGTGGACAGACGTGAACCCCTTTGGCTGCAGCGAAACAGCCCCAGCTGGGCTTTTGTAAATACCCCCCCACACCTGCAAACTGGGCAGAAAACATGACTTAAATATGTCCAGATTACCGCAAATCCCTTTGAGACTTCTATATGTCAACCTAAGAGAAGGAGCAGCCAGGGTTACGTGGGCTACAGAGAGGAGGTGGGGCTGGATTTCCTAACTCTACCTCAGGGTCACCAGTGGATCCTGCACCTGTGGGGGTTGCGGCTGACTAGTTTGACCACGAGTGCCCAGGCATGGAGGGTGCCTTATGAAGTTCACTAGTGACCATAGCTCAGCAAAGGGTTACTGTGCAGTGCCGCGAAGCCCATTGCATCCTGTGCCACTGCAGCTCTCTTCTGTCTTCTGAGAATTGGCCTGATCCACACAGGTATCACGTTTCCTGCTGTGCAACAATGTTTCACACCTTTGCATTTACATTTTGATCTTCTAGAGTAAGCTGCGCTGTTTTGACCACAAATCTGGTTTCACTGACTGACAAACAGACGTTTGCGGGAGGGGCCGAGGTGCATTTCCGATTAATCAATCAATCAATCAATCATAGCACTTGTATAGCGCGCTACTCACCCGGAAGGGTCTCAAGGCGCTTGGGGGAAGGGGGTCGCTACTGCTTGAACAGCCAGGTCTTGAGTTGTTTCCTGAAGGCGAGGTGGTCCTGGGTCAGCCGAAGATGGATGGGGAGGGAGTTCCATGTCTTGGCCGCCAGGTAGGAGAAGGATCTGCCTCCGGCGGTGGCTCTTCGGATGCGTGGTACGGCGGCGAGGGCGAGGCTACCGGATCGTAGCTGGCGGGTGGGCGTGTGGAAGGTCAGGTGGTCGTTGAGGTACTTGGGGCCCAGGTTGTGGAGAGACTTGTGTGCGTGGGTGAGGAGCCTAAACGTGATCCTCTTGTTGACGGGGAGCCAGTGCAGGTTCCTCAGGTGGCCGGAGATGTGGCTGCGTCGAGGGATGTCCAGGATGAGTCGGGCGGAGGCGTTCTGGATGCGTTGTAGTCTTTTCTGTAGCTTGGCTGTGGTTCCGGCATAGAGGGTGTTTCCGTAGTCCAGCCGGCTGGTGACGAGGGCCTGGGTGACCGTCTTCCTAGTTTCGATCGGGATCCATCGGAAGATCTTGCGAAGCATGCGGAGGGTGTGAAAGCATGAAGAGGAGACGCGTTGACTTATCTGGTCATCGAGAGGGAGGAGTCCAGGATGAAGCCCAGGTTGCGTGCGTGGTCTGTTTGCTTGGGGGCGGTGCCCAGGGCAGGGGGCCACCAGGAGTCGTCCCAGGCGGAGGGTGATGGTCCAAGGATGAGGACTTCCGTCTTGTCTGAGTTCAGTTTCAAGCGGCTGTTCTTCATCCACTCTGCGACGTCTTTCATCCCTTCGTGGAGGCTGGTTCTGGCGGTGTCGGGTCTCTGGTGAGGGAGAGGATCAGCTGGGTGTCGTCGGCGTAGGAGATGATGTTGAGGTTGTGTTGGCGTGCGATGGCTGCGAGAGGTCTCATGTAGACGTTGAAGAGGGTGGAGCTGAGTGATGATCCTTGCGGGACGCCGCAGATGACTTTGGTGGCCTCGGAGCGAAACGGGGGGAGGCGGACCATTTGGGTCAATTTACGGGGTTCAGCCGTTCACCCTATCATTGCACTCCTGTATCATGGGCCCCAGAGAGGTGCAGTGACTGGCCCTCTTCACCCAAAATATCGCACCTCTTTCTATAAAATCCAGGGGAGGAGGGCCCGTTTTCCTTGACTTTATTAGGGCCCCCAGCACCCTTGCTTCTGTATGGACCCCTAGGAGAGCGGGGGCCACTCTCCAGGACTGCGCAGAATCCATCACTGCGCTGTCAGCTATTCCCTGTCACTGACACTAAAGGCGCCATTCTTCAGGCCTGGGTGCAAGAGAGAGCAGCAGCGACAAGCGTCCGCAAACTCCAGACAATACAGAACACCGCCGCCAGACTCGTCCTCGGCATCCCCCGTCAAAAACCCATCAGCCAACACCTACGAAGTCTCCACTGGCTCCCCGTGGTGAAAAGAGTCACATTCAAAATCCTCACTCACGCCTACAAAAGCCTACGCAACACCGGACCCAAACACCTCAACGACAGAATCAACTTCCAGGTACCCAAAAGAAACCTCCGATCTTCCAACCTCGCACTGGCCGAAACCCCACATATCCACAGAGCCAGAGCAGGTGGAAAATCCTTCTCTCACATTGCAGCCAAGACCTGGAATGAGCTACCGGCAAACATGAGACGCGCCCCCTCCCTGAACACCTTCAGAAAGACCCTCAAGACCTGGCTCTTCGGCTAAACAGATCTACGCCCCTCAGCGCCTTGAGACCCTCACGGGTGAGTAGCGAGCTTACAATTCCCTGATTGATTGATTGAAGCACCCCCAGAGCATGCTGGGTAAGATGTGGACATGTGCTGAATCCATCACTGCCCTGTCAGCCACTTCCTGTCACAGACACTAATGGCCGTCATTCTTCTCCGGCGGAGCTTCCGGTTCCAAATGATTCTGAATAAATGGCCCCCGTCAGCTGCCACAAATGCTATCTGGCACTGGCGGGAATTCTCAGAAACCTGACTGTTCCTGACACGCTATCTCACCGCCGGGCTCCCGGCCATCACCCTATCTGACTCCGATCTCCCCTCTGCTGGGTGGACAGGGAGTCCAGGGGCGGGGAGGGCAGGCGGAACGCTGTGGTGGGGGGGGTATCACTGGTGTGATGTGTGAGGGAGGGAGGGAGCCCTCCTCTGCCTCAGGAGGCCACACCACAAGTGCAATGCCCGGGTTTGGACTCCATGTCTGGAGGGTTGTGGGCAGCTCTGGAGGCCTGGCCACTCTCCACACAACATGTGTGCACAACTGGAGGTTAAGAATAGTGGGGACGATTTACAAGCCCCTTGCACCACTTTTGCGTCATTTTTAAAATGGGAAAAGTAACGCAAAAGTGGCGCAAGGGGCTTGTGAATCTGCCACAGTGTGTCTATTTCTGGCGCACACACCTGGAGTGTTGTGCTTCTGTTCTGCAGGACACTTCTAAATATTTAAATAATAAATATAGTCTTATTTCGTCCCTCCTCTTCACTCCCTCTTTCCTTTCTCTTTTCTCGCTCCCTTTCATCCTTTCTTTATTCTCCCTTTCATCCATATCATCCCTGCTCCATTCCCTCTAGTCCTCCTTCCTTACTCCCTCCCATCTTTCCTCTCTTCCCTCTCCCCTTTTATCTTCCCTTCCCTCCTCTCTTCCCTCCTCCCCCTCTCTTCCCTCCTCCCTCCCCTCTACTCTTCCTTCCTCCTTTGCCTTGCCTTTATGACATTTATCTCCCTCTCTTTCTATCTTCTTTCCTCTATTCCTTGTTTCTCTCCTCCGTTTCATACACAATTCCTTCTTCCTGTGCTTTTTCCAAAAGTTATTTATTTTCCTCTTTCTTCCCTCCTTCATTGCTCTCTCCCACTCCTTTCCGTTCTCTCTTGTCTCCTCCTGTGCTTTCTACTGTGTGTTATGTTTTCCTCTCATTCTTCTTTCTTCCCTCCTTCCTTCACTGTACACTTACCCCCTCCTGTGCTGAGTCCCTGTGTTATTTCATTTTCGCCCTTTCTCTTGTCCCTCCTTTTACTCTTTGTTGCTCCTGTGCTTTGTCAGTGTATTTTCCATCTTTTCTTCCTTTCTTCCCTCCTCCTTCCTCCATTCTCTCTCCTCTTGTGCTTTGTTCATGCATTTTTGGTTTTCCTCTCTTTCTTCCCTCCCTCCTTCCTCTCTCTACTCCTGTGGTTTGTCCTTGTATTTTGTTCCTCTCTTTCTTCCCTCCCTCCATATTTCCCTTCAATCTCTCTCCTCCTGTTCTCTGTCTGTGTGTTGTTTCTTTTCCTCTCTTTCTCTCTTCCCTCCTTTCCATTTCCACTCTTTACTGTGCTTTGTCAGTGTATTTTTCCTCTTTTATTTCCTCCCTCCTTTCTCCACTCTCTCCTCCGCTGTTATGTCAGTGTATTTTTTGTTTTCCTCTCTTTCTTTCCCTCCCTCCTTCCTCACTCTCTCTACTCCTGTGCTTTGACCTTGTATTGTTTTCCTCTCTTTCTTCCCTCCCTTTTTTCCTCCACTCTCTCTCCCCCTGTTCTTTGGCTGTGTTATTTCTTTCCCCCTCCTTCTCTCTTCCCTCCTTTCACTCTTTCTTCCTCCCGTGCTTTGCTCGTGTATTTTTGTTTCCTCTGTTTCTTCCCCCTTTCTTTCCCTCCATTCTCTTTCCTCCTGTTCCTTGTCCGTGTGTTATTTATTTTCCTCTCCTCCTCTTCCTCAGTGGGTCTCTCCACCCCTCTCCCTCTCCTCTCTCACGCTGCCTCCCTGACTGCTCAGTAGTCCCAGACTCTTGGCCCGAGCACAGCCTGTGGTTTCTCTAAGGTGAAGCCGATGGGCTTCGGCTCTTACATCCTATTACAGGGAACTAAACCGGTCGGAAACGGCACATTTCAGAGTACAAAAGCCTGCGGGAGCCTTTCTTCTCTGCTCTGGAGACCTCGTGCAACCCCTGTGCATGTTCAGGAGCAGGCCGCCTGGGGGCAGCACCGTGGCAATGGGCTCTGTAAACCGCAGCCCCCCAGAGGGGGCAGGAGGAGGGGGCAATGTGTGAGAAAAGACAAATATGGTTCACTTCTGGCCCAGACAGGCTCTGGTCTAGAGATGATTTTAAATCCCCTCTGCGCCAGACAGACTGACATTTTACTACTCGTCACACCATGGCCAAGGTCACACAATGAGCAAGGTCACACCATGACCAAGGTCACACCATGAGCAAGGTTACAACATGAGCAAGGTCACACCATGATCAAGGTCACACCATGACCAAGGTCACACCATGGCCAAGGTCACACCATGACCAAGGTCACACCATGACCAAGGCCACACCCTGACCAAGGTCCCACCATGAGCAAGGTCACACCATGACCAAGCCTAGAGGCTCAGTCACAAACTGACAGGTAGAGCGTTCATTGTTTTCGGGGTACCTCACTTTTTAAGGGCCTTCTGATCATACTGGTAAATGTTTTTCTAGATTTTGAAGCGAGTCTTCCATGTTTATTCATGAGAAGTGAGATAGAGTGGCTCTATATACCACTAGAGGGCGCCAGGTGCTGGAGCTGCTGAGTTTTCTTTCCTAGGGTAACATCTTTTTAGGCTTGGTGTTAGCCAAGACTTTTTGGGCCACTTTTATGAGGCAGTGCGTCACTTTTACGCCGCTGGTGCGTCACTTTTTGCGACGCACCAGTGGCGTAAAAAATGCGCCTTGTTGCGCCATATTTACAAAGTGACGCATCTAGGTAGATGTGTCACTTTGTAAACCCCTGCGCCACATTATACCTGCGCCAGGTATAATGTATGCAAGGGGGGGCGTATTGACGTAAGAAAGGGTCGTAGAAGTGACGCAGTGAAATCTATGAGATTTCACTGCGTCACTTTTAGGACACAAATGCGTCAATTACTTACGCCTGCCTCACAGCAGGCGTAAGACTGACGCAGGCCCTTTCACATGGGGCTTTCCCCATGTGAAAGGATACATTGCTGGAGTTGCGTCACTTTTGTGACACACTCCAGCAATGCGTCACTTTTGCGCCACACAGATACGTCAGAAATACTGACGTATCTGTAACTCCTTGCGCAATGATGCGTCATACTGTAAATATGACGCATCATTGGTGTTGCAAGGAGGGCGCAGTGGAAAGTGATGCATCGCTGTTTTCACGCAGCGATGCGTCACTTTTCTTAAATGAGGCCCTTTGTTTTGAAGAAAAGTACGTATACTAGTACACATGGCCTTTCAGTCTGTCCTCTTCGTCCATTGGTCACCTGAAGTGTCATTCACGTTTCTTCTCCCCACCCCGACATACAGCATGGGACACGGGTCACCCCACTTCAGCCACTGGCTAACCTGTTTGGAGAAGGTAGCATTCTGCTCTTGCACAATGTGCACATACACACAACAAAGTAGTCCCCTTCAGTGCCATGAAATACCTGTGGAATGCGTGCATTTGCATTAAAAACATATTTTGTCTTTTAGAAAATGCTTGTTTTACGTAGGCTCCCCTAACACTGCCACTGCGCCTCTCATGGATTCAAATAAAAACCTTCACAAACCAAAGATTTCTTGGAAAAGCCAAAAGGTCAGCAGTCAACTACAAAAAAAATGACTTTGCCAATGCTTGTTTTTAACTTATGACCAGGTGTTTTTACTCTCTGAGGCCTGCGCGAAATTCTTGACCCAGACCCTGCTAAAACTGTTGGCATGACGACCAACAACACATATACAAGACACACTGATGTTAGGATGGACAACATGACAGGAGTGGTGTGAAGCGGTGGTGGCCTCCGTCCATTCAATCCCAGTCCTAAGCATGAGAACAGAGGTACAAAGAGACCAACAGGCACGCGTGCATGTCTGCATTGAGGAAAATAGAAACATTGGATACACAAACAACACACACACACACACAGAGTCACAGTTAACTTTGACCATGGATAGTGAAACTTCCCTGTCACCGTTCACTATTCCCTGCCAAAGTTAACTATCACTGTAAGTTTTTGTGTGTGTGAGCATGTTTGTGTGTGTTCATGTGCCCACATGTGTGTGTCTTTGTGTATCCAATATCCTTATTTTCTGCTTCATTTGGTGCCCACCCTACCATAAGACTTCTATGCAGTGGTTTACTCCATGGATGTTTGCACACTGTCCTACTTTGGGTCTACCTGGACCCCTTCACAAGGGTGACTGGCACACCGTGTACCGTTCTCTTGTACTGATACAACTGTTGGATTGTGGCAGTTCTAGGTGGAATCATCAACATTCACCCCTAGAGAAATGCTTTAGAAAGATGCAGAGACTTGTGGTGTGGCATTGCAATGGTTTGGTATCATCTGAGCAGGAATGGCTACTAAAAGTGCTACAAGGCACTTGCTTATTTGTATCTTATGGGAGACCCAGGTTTGTGTGAGCACAGCCTGGGCCGCTGCTGCTGTGTACAGCACTTGTGTATTGTTCAATACAGGTCCAATTTGCTCTCTTCTACCACGTGCTGCCCTTGAGATTCTTACATGTGCCCTGGTGCTATGGCCATAAGGCTGTCTCCCGCTGCCACCACCCTGGCCCCCTCATTCTACTCTATACATGACTTATGTGAAATTGTGTGAAATGTAGCTGCTGTTATCTTGTGTGATAAATAAAAATATACCTTGCATTAAAAAAACATTGAGATACTGGCAGGAGATGAGTTTCATAACAAAATGGCTCTCAGCCGCACTTCTATTGTTGCGGGGAGACGTTTGTCCTTACACACAAACATCACGCAAACATCACATGGAATTTTGCACCAATTAAATCATTCAACATTCTTGTAATACAACATGTACACATTTCTCAAGATTTTGCATATGCGAAAAAAGGCCAAGTCATACTGACACTAACATAACTAATTCTTTCTCTTCTATATACACAGACTCCTGCCTTTATTATCATTGTGTGGACTCGCAATTACACATCTCTGTGCCGACTAAGTTGATTATATGCAATACCTATTTTTGATGGTTGACTCCACTCATTAACCTGCAAGTTAGTAATTTCACATACATGCATTGCTTCTAAACCGTAGGGCAGCCCCGCCAGACGCCCTCCTTTAGCGTGCAAGTGTAAAGCACGCCAATGGACCCAATATACACAAAAGCAGGCTCTTTCAAGTGCCACCCCAGCAGAACGAGCCAATCAAATCCAGTCAAACGCTCCTGAAGCATGACATCCACAGCACTTCTGCTAAGAGCGTGGAACGTTTGTGGTGTTGCATCAATGTGAAATAACAAAAAATGTGATGTCATGATGCAAGCTCTCACTTTATACTCCCAAATCCACTTTTAATGTAACAAAACCACTATATCATGCATTATGGAAGATGCTTTTTTCAGCCTGAATGCACCCAACCTCTGCTACCCTACACGGCTGCAGAGAGGACCAGTGGTGATCACATTGGCATGGTGATGGCATCTTTCTAGATGACTGTGTAAGGTTGTACAACATCCACGTCACTGACCACAGGCACACAGGCTCTAATTTAAAGTAGGGCAGAGCAGAATTCCTGCATATATTTCTGCTCCACACTAGCATTAGTGTACCGGGGTTCCAGCATCCATGTTTTCCTGGTACTGGAACAAAACACCAAATTTTAGCAGTTGGAAAAACTGGCTCATAAAATCAAGTTGCGAATAGTCTACATAGTAGACTGGATCCATTTCCTGGGCTACGCCAGATCCTCAGCAAAGTCACAAGTGAGCATATAATGGCTCCGCAAAAAGGCAACAATTTTCCCTGCCATTCAGCCACTCTCTTCACCCTGCCATCACCCCACACCACGCACAAAGGTCCAGCAGAATGTACCACCTGATCAAAACAGATGATAAATGTCAATGGTAAATAAGAAATTCCACCTGGAAATTCCTTGGGGCCGATTCACAGAACTAACTTAAGACAAAATCCTAAACATACTACTTTTGGTATTCACAGAAGGCATTTAGTAGTAGTAAAGTTAGGATTTTGTCTTAAGTTTGACTTAAGGCAAACTTAAGACAAACTTAAGACAGACTTAAGACAAACTTAAGACAGACTTAAGACAGACTTAAGACAAACTTAAGACAGACTTAAGACAGACTTAAGACAAACTGAAGACAAAATCCTAACTTAAGTCTGTCTTAAGTTTGTCTTAAGTCAAACTTAAGACAAAATCCTAACTTCTGTGAATACCAAAAGTAGTAAGTTTAGGATTTTGTCAGAAGTTAGTTATGTGAATCTGGCCCCTCGTGTGCACATTTATCCCCATCCGGAAGAGTTTAACTTTTAGTATGAGGTAATCTGTGTGGAAATACTGTCCAGTATGAGAACTGCTGACCACCCTGTATCTTTTGTGTTGTGAACCTTGTATTTCCAAAGGACAGGCGAGGGGCTTTAGGGTAATGGTTAGCACCCTTAAACTTATATATTATTAGATATACAAAAACCTTCTCAATGGTTTTTCGCATCCAATTAGTTCAACCACAATTAGAGTCCAAAAAGGTTAAGCATCTGTTACAACTCTGCCATTGCACATTCCCTGACACCCATGTGTTTTCATGGAAACGTATTGGAAATATGTCAAAATAGTAAAAATGTTATACATTTGTAATTAAAGTGCAATTGTACGTGCACAGATTTGACCGGATGGAGGAGACAGCGTTGTAATGTCTATAGTTGAGTGCTAGATGTCCCCTTTGGTCCTATATCTTGTCAGTTCCATTTTTGTTCTCTACTCATACCTTGAGCATTTTCTTTCTTTATTCCTCACAAATTTAATCTGAACATACTACTGCTATGATATAGTGAGACAAGTTGTGGAGCACACACAATTCAGTGGTGTTTCTTGTACTGTATATAAAGTTCATCTTACTTTACTCAACACACGAGCCTTGGTTACTTCACACCATTCTGATATAAACTGTACATGTTGAAACCTACAATTGTAATAGATCTAGATATGTTTTGGATGCCAAAAAAAGCAGTTACTTTACAAAATATTCATGCTTAAACCTACAATTGCCACCTTCTTTGTGTACTGTCTTTGAACAAGATGAAGGCTCTGTCACTTGAAACCTGACGAGGCCGAAACATCATTCAATGCTATCCTTTCAGGGTGAAAAAACATGAGCTGAATTAACTAATTAAATAATTGAATGACTAGCTCACTTACGCCAAACACCACTGTAAGAAACTTCCAGAAACAAGGTTATGATGCAAACAGTACATATCACACTGAAATGTGATTTCTTAGTTGTGGTTTTAACCGCTATGCTGAGATACATTTTTGCTGCATACACTCTCATTCAAGATGCCAACATTTTCAAGTTCATGTACTAATAATCCTTCTGCAAGTAAGAGAAAATTGAGCACAGATATTGCCTTATGAAAAATGGTTCTGTAAATGTCATTATTCCTGAAAGTGCAGGCATATGAATTACCCATCAGTATTCTATGAGAAAGGAGGTATTTTGGCTTGCTAATGTAAATCAATATCAGATTTAGAGTTCAGAATAAGTACAGAACCTCATGATTTAAGCGTCAGAATTATCGAAAGAGTAGACTTCCAAGCTGCATTATAGCCTTATAGCCCGCCGTAGAGGGCTATACCGGCTATTAAAGGCCCTCTCCAGCGTTAAAGGCCCGAGCCGAAGGCGAGGGCCTTTAACCAGGGAGAGGGACTTTAATAGCAGTATAGCTCATCTACGAAGGGCTATAAGGCTATTAGAACATTCTGTCACTAGAGGGCAGAATGTTCAAACAAAAAAAACAAAGCCTTATGGGAGCGCGAGGGGATTGGAATCCCCACAGGGTCCCTGAAGCCTTTGTTGACAGCCAGAGCTGTGAACAAAGAAACATTGGAATGTTGGAGCTCCGGGCTCATACCAGCCATTATAAGCCCAGAGCACTCCATTGTTTTCAAGTTATTTATTTATTTATTTAGTATATTTATAGAGCGCAGAACCTGTCACCCAGAGGGCATCCTGGCGCTTTGGCTCAATGGAGCTACCAACATTTTGAATACGCCTTATTGTCTTAAAATAGGAAGTGTAGCTCTAATTCACTCTTTTTCAGTAGTTTGAGACGCTCTTAAAACTGTTTAAAATCGGAAAATGTCAAATGTTGTCTTATAACAATATGGACGCTCTTTAGTAAGAACAAAACCCTCAGCAACGAGGGCAATTTTTTCTGTCCGAAGGCGGTCTTCAATTAAAACTGTTTAATACTAAGGAAAATATGACTTAATTTGGAGTTCATTTCGGTATTTACATCAACACCCTTTATGGTATGTTGGATTGAAAAATGTAGTGAGTAAAATCTCTCTCGACTATAGTGAATTTTGAATTTACCTTCAACTGGTAATTCCCACTTAACATACATAATGTCACATATATTCGTGTCTCTAAAATTTACAGTCATACAACAGACTTACAAGTAGAGGTTTTTTTTCAGTACAAGAAAGTATATTTTCTTCAAAGACGTCTCTTATTTTGACGAAATATTGTTTGCAATTTGTAGCACAGATTTTCAGAAGCACATTTTCCCCTTGAGTGAAATACACATTTTCCTCCCTCATGCCTTAGCAGCAACACTTTCACACACTCTGGGGCATATTACCAACGATCAGCGATATTTATCGCTAACGATGCTTAGCAATGAATTTTTTAACGCTAAGCAGCGCGGGAAATTATCGCAGAGATAACTTGCTATTAGCAAGATTTATCACAGAAGTGATATAAATCCTCGCGCTAACTACCAAATGAGAGATTATCGCTGGAAAACCAATGATAATCTCTCGAAGTTTGGAGTTAGCTTGATGATAGGGGCTCACAAACTTAGCCATGATATCCACCTTCCATAGGATATCATGGCTAAGTCAGGAAAATACCAGGTGTAAAAAAAGCAGTGCTAACCGCGGTTAGCACTGCTTTTTTTATCACTAACCGGGTTAGCGAAATCCTTGATAATAGGAGAAATGTCGCTTAACAACATTTCTCCTATTATTTTTCTCTGGAACGCCCCCTTTGCATCTCATTAAAGATGCAAGGGGAAGCGTAGAGAAAAAGGGTGCTAACATGCGAATTTGCGTGTTAGCACCCTGTTGCTGATAGGGAGATAATTTTATCTCCGCTTTCTTGGCTTTTAAAGCCAAAAAAGCAGAGATAAATCCCTTGATAATATGCCACTCTCTTCGTTCAGCTTTTCTTAAGCAGCTGAAATAGTTCCGAGAGAGGCTGCTCCCAGCGATGCAAAACCACAATTTTTAAATTGCTTCCAATCCAGCACGGTTTCCCTCTAAAGCAGGTTTCTGATGCGATTTCCCATAAGTGCGCAAGGCGAGCTGTAGCCTCATTCACGGGGCTGGGGGTCGGTGCTAATAGCAAGCAGACACAGAGCCCTTAAACTGTGTGCCTGCCCTCTGCACACAGGCTGCTGTCTTTAACTGCGAGCACTTTCATCCCAGGGCACGTATTTCAGAGGCTGCTCGCGCGCTGGGGATCCGGGAAGGGTGCAAGAGTTCAAAGATGTACTTTACAATTAGAAACGAGCCTTTCTTCCTCCAGTGAGTAACGCTGGCCACAGGGAGTGAGGGAGTGTGGACTCAGGCTGAGTTATCTGTCGAGTTTTAAGAAAGGGTAAGTGTATAAAACCATGGGGCATATTACCAACAAGCAGCGATAATTATCGCTAAATAGGCTTAGCGACGATTTTTTTACCGCTGCCTATCGCTGGGTATGTTAGCGGAGAAAACATGCTATTAGCAACGTTTTTCTCCATTGTGCTAAAATATCCGGCGATTTCGGCGAAATGCGTGAATATCGCCGAGAATACAGCGATATTCACGCATTAGCGATGAAATGCTTTTGGCCATGTTATCCACCTGCAAAAACAACAGTTGATGGACAGAATGCAGAACAATGTCATACATTCACCCCAGTACAGAGATCTGGGCCTAAATCCATCGTTTTTTTGCTCACCATGCCAGTCCAGTTTGAACCCAGCCATATGCAAATCAGTCTTGACCCTGTGCCCCATGGGAACAGTCCAGCCCGAACTGCCAAGCCAGGTCCTCCTTGGACTGGAAACAAGCATCCAAGGACCGGTTTCGGGCTTTCAGCCCTCATCAGCCAGGATAGCTTGATTCCAGTGGCATGGAGAGCATGGGACTCACGGTGATGGATTAAACCCAGATCAGTTGACTGGGGGGTGAGTGTATTGTTGTATTGTCAACGCTCCGTCCATCATCACCTTTGGTTTTTCTTTGTTCGCCCTAAGTTGGCAGGGTATGCTCAGACGTAAGTTCCTTGCTCACTTTGCCACTGGAGTCAAGCAAGCGGTTGAAGACGGCTGTAATGCCGGAAACCGGTCCTGGGAAGCTTGATTCCGGTCCAGGGAAGACATGTCTTGGCAGTTCGGGCTGGACTGTTCCCATGAGGCACAGGGTCAGACTGATTTGCATATGGCCATGTCTGAACTGGGGTGGTGGAGTGGGCTAAAGAACGGTGATGGATTAAACCCAGATCAGTTGACTGGGGGTGAGTGTTTGTATTGGCAACGCTCCGTCCATCATCACCTTTGGTTTTTCCATGTTATCCACCTCCCATTGGATAACATGGCTAGGAACTGGTCTGAGCAGGCGTTAGTTTTTGGCGATAGCGGGAATATTTCCATCGATTCGCCTGCCTTGTTAATAGGTGATAGCGACGTTAGCGACTGCTTTCAGTCACTAACAGGTTGGGTACGCCCACTTTGCATGTCATTAGCGATAAATATGGCTGACACGCAAAGCGGGCCCCAAACCGCTCGCAATCGCCTAAAAGCTGTCGCTAACATCAGTTAGCGACAGCTTGCTAATAGAGCGATAGAATTATCGCCGCTTAGCATCCGAAAACGGCCGCTAAACCGGCGATAATTGCCTATCGCCACCCTTGGTAATATGCCCCGATGTCCCTTTCAAAAATGTAGACAACAAAACTAGAGGTAAAAAAGTCTTTTTAAAAATGACATTAATTTCTGTGTATTATGCAGTGTGTTACAAAAATGTGAAGATTACAATAACACACGTTTTTCCAGGCCAATGTCGCCTGTTTGGAGGTGCTGTTTATTTCTCCTCCAGCTCTTTTAGTAGTGTGTGTATTAAAGTACTTTTTAGATCCCACCTGACAGCTTTAGCTGTTTGCCAGGCTCTTATTATTAAAAAAGCCAAAAAAACGAATACATACATATGCATGCATAAGCGGGGTTATGAGTCAGCCCTGCTCAGCTTTTCGTATGTTCAGGGGCGTTCACATTCTGTTTCCACACATGACAGCATATAACATAGCGTAATATATCAGCTCACTTGCACCATTGGCTGTATTTCCTCTGAGTGGCTGCATTTTGCCTGATCACCTGTGCACATCAGCCTGAAAACGAGCACACTTCTGTGCAAGTGCGTTTGCAACAGTCACTTTAGTTTTACATTTTCTCTTTTTTAGGTCTTGCCTAAAACAGCGCACGTGCTGTCTGTTGCGAGACATTTTGTTGCCTTACAATGGGTTTGGAACCCGCCACTGTTTATAATTGGTTTGCCTCACTGTCACTATAATTTGCTGGCTTCTTATTTGATGGCTTGGGTGCGCTTTACTTCTTTGTGAGTTTGTCATTTCCCTGGAGCATGGGTGCATTACTGTGTCCTTACACTACGCTTTTTTTTGGTGCTATCTTTTTCTTTTTAATGAATCTCTCTATAAGAGCCTGTGTGTTTTCCAGCTGTCTTCTTCAAGTGCTTTTTCCTTGTACCCAGGTTGCTCTGCCTCACCATGTGCTTCTCTGCACCCCCAACTTGGTCTCCGTGCTGCCGTGTCTCCCCGTATGCATGTGCTTCTGTACTCCCCCCGTGGTGCTCTGTCTGGCTGTGTGCTTTTGTGTTCTTCCTGGTTTGCTTTGCCTGCCCATTTGCTTCTCTGCCCCTCCCATGTTGTTTTCATCCCCTGTGTTGCTTACCCCCTCCATCTTCCCTTTTTTTGTCTCCCCTCCCTTGCATTGTATTTTCATTTTTAGCTACCAAGCCAACTCAGATCAGTAAGTAATAATGAAAGAACCACCCATGGATTTTGGTCCCAACAGAAGTGTAACAAGGAGAAATATGTTTATTTCTCCTCATTATTTCCTCTATCTACTGGTGCTCCATTTTGCAGCTCATATAGAAAAAGGAAAGTCCCTTGAAGGATTGTTTTTGTGCAGGAAGGTCTTCAAAAGCAATCCTGCCTTTAACACAGGCCCCCTTGCACCATGGCGCAGGGGGGTATGTATTGGCGCTAGGCTGCACTAAGCGTGCTAGGGCAGGGAGAGCAGTAATGCGCCACCTGTCAGTAAATATGGTGCCGTCCTGCTCCCTCCTTTTTATGCAGTGCAACGACGCAGGTTGTCTAGCTGCGTTGCGTTGCGCCAAATGTGAGTAAAAATGGCCCTCAGAGTTCATACCCCATAAAGGCAGTCGACCCGCGGCCTTGTGCCTCTGCAGTTTCATATAACTCCTCGGTAACTTGCAATTTCCTTATAATGTATATAAAGTGGGTATTGTATATCATATATGTTTCTAGCTGTGACCTCACTGTTCACATATAATGAGAAAATAACATCACTTCTCTAATACACGGGATTATTACTGATGAGTTGTGACTTTACGACGTGTCCAGCCAGAGCGAAAAGCACCTTTCTGAGCAGCATAGGAACAGATAGATTTCCAGACCCTTTCCATCTATTAGCACCACAGCAATGGCGACGTGTCCACTAATGCAAGCAAAGGAAACAGTCACAATACCACTAGGCCTGGGCGGCAAATTCCATTCCGCTCGCGGAATTTGGGTAATTTTGCATTCCGCGGAGAACGCGAAATTGCCTAAAATTCTGCGTTCCACGACTTTACAGAATTTTTTGCTTGTTCGCGTTCTCAAAATGCGTGTTCGTGAGATACTTCCCCCCGAGCATGCAAACAGCGATTGTGAACAGGAAAAAAGCATCGCGAACAAGCAATTCCGCGTGTTTGTGGAGATTTTTTACTGTTTCGCGGAGATTTGCGTAACGCGATTACGCAAATTCCGCCCAACCCTAAATACCACCCGGTGGGTAGTAAGACAATCATACTTAGGAATCAGTGGGCCCCACTGGTGTAATGAAACTTGAGGGGGGCTCCCTGCAAGATACGTGGAGGGGCCCCCTCTGGGCTCAATCAGTAGCTCTCGGTCAGAGTGCTGTGCTGAGGGGCGCCCTGGAGCTTGGAGCCCCCACCACACCACAGTGGCTGCGGGGGCCTGTGTTATGCCTCTGGTGGGCCCCCTAATATCTGTGAGCTCCGGCACCACTGCACCTGCTGCACTACTGGTACCACTATTGTGTATGCTTTCCATTTTCCAAAGTCCACAGTCATGGGCTGTTTAAAATAAAAAGTCTTTTTTATTTACATTTATGTGCTGCACTGCTACACCACAGGAGATCTGTAACCTATTGGCCTGTTGCACACAGACTCCCAAGTACCAGAGAAGCCTCATTCATGAAACTTTCAAGAAATGAATTGCAGCCACTTTTTGATGTTTTCATTCTCAGGTGCTGATACTGCACTGCACTGGGTCTGAAGCCAGAAGACCTCTTGATTGGGATAAAGAAGAGGCCACAACTTAATGGGGGTTGTTGCATGTGAGGAGGTTACACCATGTGTATAAGGATAAAGTACCCCCTGCCGTACATAGAACAGGTTTTGCAGGCCCCTTGGGAGTTCCATGGCCTTATGGAGATAACCTGCTATTGACATTGGGGATGTTTTTGCTCATGTTCTGCTCTGTGACTTGCAGTCCCTTCATGATATACGGTCAAGGGCACTATGCGGCATAGATTATAACTCTGTGACTTGGGGTCTCCTCATGATGTACTGTCAAGGGCACTATGCGGCATAGATTATGGCTCTGTGACTTGGGGTCTGCTCATGATGTACTGTCAAGGGCACTATGCGGCATAGATTATGACTCTGTGACTTGGGGTCTCCTCATGATGCACTGTCAAGAGCACTATGCGGCACAGATTATGGCTCTGTGACTTGGGGTCTCCTCATGATATCCTGTCAAGGGCACTATGCGGCATACATTATGACTCTATGACTTGGGGTCTCCTCATGATATAGGGTTAAGGGCACTATGCTGCAACAATTATGGCTCTGTGACTTGGGGCCTCCTCATGATATCCTGACAAGGGCACTATGCAGCATAAATTATGTCTTAGTGACTTGGAGGTCTCCTCATGATATAGGGTCAAGGGCACTATGCAGCATACATTATGACTCTGGGACTTGGGACCTCCTCATGATATAGGGTTAAGGGCACTATGCGGCATACATTATGACTTGGTGGCTTGAATTCTCCTCATAATATACATTCATGGGCATCTAAGGCATAGATAATGATGTCCGGGTGAAAGTGACCACATCTGCTCTATGTATTTATGTAAATCATCTCCTCTCTTCTGATAGGCTGAGAACAGAAGAGTAAGCCTGGGCCACGAACTTGGCTCCGCTGGCAGTGTTTGCGGATTTTTGCATATTCCGCGTTCCACGGAGAACGCGAAGTTCCTGCAAAACTTCAGACTCCGCAGCGGAGTGGAGTTCAGCCTCGGACCCTCCGGCCTCCCAACCACTCAATAAATATTTTTCAAATAAAAATTACAATGAGAGTAAATAAAAGCGCACTTACTTTTATCACGGCGTCTCCGGGCTGCCCTCCTTCTCACTGTAATCCCCTACATCAGACGTACGTCATGGTAGAACCATGACGTACGTCTGATGTAGGGGAGTTTGTAGGTGAGGAGCAGGAGGGCAGCCCGGAGACGCCGCGATAAAGGTAAGTGCGCTTTTATTTACTTTCATTGTCATTTTTATTAGAAAAATATTTATGGCGGGGTTTGGAGGCGCGGAGCAGAGCTCCACTGAGTTTTTGCCCAACTCCGTAGAACTCCGCGTAGAGCAACTCCGCCTGCTCCGCCCGGGGTTACAGAAGAGTATCTTCAGACTCAGGCTCCGGTCTGTCACAGAAACACTAGGACCGCATAGAGTGCACAGCGCCATGAGGCCGCCCTAATGGCAGACGGCGCTCCAGAGACTGGCGAGTTGGAAACCACTGCCTCAACGCCCCCCTCCCGCGTTGTATATTCAGTGGCAAAAGAGGGAGAGGGGTGAGGAAGGAGCAGGGCGTAGCTTCAGGGGGGTGTTTGGGGTGTTACACCCATTAATAAATGTATTGTCTGGTAAATAGTTGGCTACAGGTGTTTTTCTGGCAGGTGTGATGAGGAGTCTGTCGGATTTCACCAGGAATTTTTACATGTACACAGACAAAAACACACACACACTCTCCCTTTGCTTTGAAAATCTCCCAAAAACTTGTCTATTTTACAAAATACTCTGGGGCATATTATGAAGCACGGTGTTAACATAATCGCCGCTTTAGTGGCAGAAAATTGCCGCCAAAGCGGCGATAATGGGCTTGATAATATGTCTTAGAGAATTCCCATAGAAGCCCAGGTTAACACCAGAACATGGGCTTCTATGGGAATGTACAAGGGCCTATTATCAAGCCCATTATCGCCGCTTTAGCTGCAGTTTCCTGCCGCTAAAGCGGCGATAATGTTAACGCTGTTTCTTGATAATATGCCCCCGTGTTTTCTCTGACTTAGTGCCCACATACTGCCTTCTTCTTTCTGTGCACTGCGCCTTTAGCCCCTCCCCTGCACCCTGCCTGTGGTTATGTGTTTTAAGGTTACATCCCAGCGTGTTTGTTGGGAAATCTGAAGCTCTCGCCCCACCCCCTCCCCATCCTCCAATCTTACCGACCAAGCCCCGCCCCTGGGCAGGAGGTCGCTTCAAACTGGCCCCGTACACTTTTTGTACCTGAGCCAGGTGAAGGGTGTTTCACCCAACCCATCTCGTGTGTGCGCGCATGCGCGTGTGCACGCAAATGTGCCGTGCGTAATAAGGGATAAAGTACCAGAAACTGTACTTCCGACTCTCGTGACGTTCTACAAGACTAAATGAGGGATGCAATGACTGCTGGAAACTATTTCAGGGTGACGTACTCTCTACGACGTCACAGAACGTCTGGCGCAGGCGGCGCTCAGTGTGCCACCGAGGGTCCAATGATTGCTTAAACTTGACCAGGAGGAGTGAACATTTTTTAATCCACAAACTTTTGCAAAGTTCCGATTCTTGCACTACTCGTAGTTCACGGAATTTCCGTTGCAAAGTTTGCCTCCACCTGCTGGAAAATGTTCCCTAATTATGAGATCATTTGAATAACATTATTAGATATTTTTAAACGTAACTTAATCCAGGTAAAATAAAAACTGTGTGCACACACTTTTTTTCAGTGCCAAATGCAATGTAAGTAAGACTTTTTTTTCCTCTGCATGTTTGCAATGTTTCCAAAGTTGCGCGATTTTTACTCGAATGTGGGCGAGCGTAACATTTTCACGTTGGAGATATTTACAAACTTTTACAAAGCACGTTGTGACGTTTTAGAGGAAAATACTCTGGAACACCGCCCATCGGTGCACTCCCAGACTTCATGTGAACGTGAGGGTTCACCAGAGCAGCTTTCGGACTCAGTCATCCGATCCCTCCAAGGGAGGCAATGGATGTGGCGCTGTTTTCTAGCTCCTTGAAGCAGCCGAGGCTCCACCAGGGAAGATAATAGACTCATAAAACATCGAACACTTCTGTGCTCCAGGCTCCTGCATTGACCAGTCACCTCCAGAAGGGGGCGCAATGTTGGAACCGCAGCTAAGCGCCCCTGCTGGGGTCACCCCTGGCGGGAGCCACTTTGGGGACACCGGTGCCCCGAGAAACCGCATCACAGGTCTCCCTGCACCGGCCCACTATGGAGCATGCACCCACTGAATGGGGTCTGTGACCAGTGGCGCGTGATTCGGTGCCAGGGTGTGTGTGGCGCCTCCTGCGGGCGGACCCTGACTCCAGGCGCACCCGCTCCCACCGCGCGACCACCTCGTAAAGTGCAGCCGGTTCACAAGCAGAAGGGGCCGCCTGTGGTTCGACCACCAGTGGGGGCTTCCGGGGCCCTGCCCTGAAGCCGGACCCCAGCTGTCCATAGTAATGTACAGACCTGCTCTGTGCCCTGTAAACACCCCCTCCCACAGGAGCACGCGCGCGCCGAGGCGCCCTCGACAAGACTGGGAAAAGTTCCGCCAAACTCTTAAAAAAGTGTTTTTTAATGGGTATTTATGACTCCTCGGAGGGATTCACCTTTGCGCACGGCGGTCTGACCCCAGCGAGGGTCTGTTTCGCGCAGCGCTCGGGTGTCTCCATGGATGCGCTTTTACGCACGGTCTTTCTTAGCGCTTTGAACCCGGCTGTGTTTGATCTGCGCTACAGAAAACAACCACGGCTTGCAATCGTAAAGAATAGTTTGCTTCTGTCTACAAATACCGGTATTTTAAGGAAAACACAGTTCAACAAAGTATATCCTTTCCCACGCATCTGTTTGTTACAACTGGGAGAGCAGCGCCATTTATGTACCATAAGCCTCTCCTCATCCAAGACAAAAGCGCACTGAAGTGTCCAAGTGATTCATGCTGGCACTATAAAAAGAAGGAATGGGAAACAAACACCCCACGTCAGTTCTTGCATAAGACGCCCCATTCGCTTCTTTCCCTTAGCGAAGTCCCTCTCAGAGGGGCAGATTTACAAGTCTCATGCGCCACTTTTGCGTCATTTTTAATATTGGAAAAGTGACTTAAGGGTGGCGCAAAGGGCTTGTACATAAGCCCCAGAGTGTCTCCCAGGACCCCGGTGCTGAAGGCAGCTTCCCGCCTCGGAGAGAGTCCAACACAGCAGAGAGACACTCCTTTCATCAACGATGCACCCTGCTTTTATCCAAAGGCGAATGAAGCTTTAGTTGAACGAGTGACACACGGGAATCGGAAAGACACGGGCTAATGTTCTGTCGGGTGCTCGTATGCGAGGTGAATGGGTGGACACAGCGCATTGCGCAAACGCGCTGCCTCGAGGCACTGTGCGTCCGAGGCGCGCGGGTCCTCTCCCTGCACGGGGACGCTTTCAATAGAAAGGAAGTCTCAAGTTACTGTCACTGCGAGGAACTGGATCAGACCCAGTCTATGCGTCGGCACTCTCTACCACAGGTACAATGGAGTGCATTATACAAATAGTCATATACAATGATTCAGAGAAAACGCTGCCAAAGTTTGTCACAGAGCTGCCGACTTTAGAACTGAGGAACCAGGCTCAAGTCTCGGCGTCGCTTCAACATCCTGTGCTCTTGGGCAGCTCACTTAATCACACCGAGACTAAAAAAAACGAACTTGACCAGACCTTCTGTATAACAGGTGCTCATGTGCACTAATATCTCGCGCTACATATAACAGCAACATATACATTGAATCCAGCGCCTAGAGGCAATCCAGCTCCCAAACGCACGTGCTTCCTGACGCTCTCTCCTGGCTGCGCTGATAACTTTGGAAGCACGTCACAGATACATCAATCCCGGCTGCTCCACTGGGCACTTTCTAATCACTGCGAACATTGAAAGCACTTGCAAACAGCATATATTCAAATCCTAAGCGCTATATGAAACTGAACAATTCTGTACAGGTTGGAAGCGGCTAGAGGCTGCAGCTCCTCGCATGGCGCTATATGCAGGATGCTTCATTACATCAAAGAAGCCATGTCAGGTACGTAATCTGCCTGTTACTCTGGGTGTCTGCGGCTGCCTGCCTCGAGTGGGTGACAGGTGGGTGTCAGAGGGCAGAGGGGACGCAGGCGGTGCACTCACCACCGCATCTTTACACTGGCGAGAGGCTGCCTGCAATGCATGCCTCCTTACCCTGGAGAAGTAATGCATGCCTCCTTACCCCAGAGAGGCGCTGCCTGCAATGCATGCCTCCTTACCCCAGAGAGGCGCTGCCTGCAATGCACGCCTCCTTACCCCAGAGAGGTGCTGCCTGCAATGCACGCCTCCTTACCCCAGAGAGGCGCTGCCTGCAATGCACGCCTCCTTACCCCAGAGAGGTGCTGCCTGCAATGCACGCCTCCTTACCCCAGAGAGGTGCTGCCTGCAATGCATGCCTCCTTACCCCAGAGAGGTGCTGCCTGCAATGCAAGCCTCCTTACCCAGGAGAGGTGCTGCCTGCAATGCATGCCTCCTTACCCCAGAGAGGTGCTGCCTGCAATGCACGCCTCCTTAACCCGGAGAGGTGCTGCCTGCAATGCATGCCTCCTTACCCAGAGAGGGTCTGCCTGCAATGCAGGCCTCCTTACCCTGGAGAGGTGCTGCCTGTAATGCATGCCTCCTTACCCAGAGAGGGTCTGCCTGCAATGCATGCCTCCTTACCCTGGAGAGGTGCTGCCTGCAATGCATGCCTCCTTACCCCAGAGAGGTGCTGCCTGCAATGCATGCCTCCTTACCCCAGAGAGGTGCTGCCTGCATGCCTCCTTACCCCAGAGAGGTGCTGCCTGCAATGCATGCCTCCTTACCCCAGAGAGGTGCTGCCTGCAATGCATGCCTCCTCATCAGAGAGGCGCTGCCTGCAACGCAAGCCTCCTTACCCTGGAGAGGCGCTGCCTGCAATGCATGCCTCCTTACCCAGAGAGGCGCTGCCTGCAATGCATGCCTCTTTACCCCAGAGAGGTGCTGCCTGCAATGCATGCCTCCTTACCCCAGAGAGGTGCTGCCTGAAATGCATGCCTCCTTACCCAGGAGAGGTGCTGCCTGCAATGCACGCCTCCTTACCCCAGAGAGGTGCTGCGTGCAATGCACGTCTCCTTACCCCGGAGAGGTGCTGCCTCCAATGCATGCCTCCTTACCCCAGAGAGGTGCTGCCTGCAATGCATGCCTCCTTACCCCAGAGAGGTGCTGCCTGCAATGCATGCCTCCTTACCCCAGAGAGGTGCTGCCTGAAATGCATGCCTCCTTACCCAGGAGAGGTGCTGCCTGCAATGCACGCCTCCTTACCCCAGAGAGGTGCTGCCTGCAATGCATGCCTCCTTACCCAGAGAGGAGCTGCCTGCAATGCACGCCTCCTTACCCCTGAGAGGGTCTGCCTGCAATGCCTGCCTCCTAACCCCAGAGAGGTGCTGCCTGCAATGCATGCCTTCTTACCCCAGAGAGGTGCTGCCTGCAATGGATGCCTCCTTATCCCAGAGAGGTGCTGCCTGCAATGCATGCCTCCTTACCCCGGAGAGGTGCTGCTTGCAATGCATGCCTCCTTACCCTGGAGAGGTGCTGCCTGCTATGAATGCCTCCTTACCCCGGAGAGGTGCTGCCTGCAATGCATGCCTCCTTACCCCAGAGAGGTGCTGCCTGCAATGCATGCCTCCTTACCCCAGAGAGGTGCTGGCTGCTATGAATGCCTCATTACCCCAGAGAGGTGCTGCCTGCAATGCATGCCTCCTTACCCCTGAGAGGTGCTGCCTGCAATGCATGCTTCCTTACCCCAGAGAGATGCTGCCTGCAATGCATGCCTCCTTACCCCAGAGAGGTGCTGCCTGCAATGCATGCCTCCTCCTCAGAGAGGTGCTGCCTGCAATGCATGCATTCTTACCCCAGAGAGGTTCTGCCTGCAATGCATGCCTCCTTACCCCAGAGAGGTGCTGCCTGCAATGCATGCCTCCTTACCCAGGAGAGGTGCTGCCTGCAGTGCATGCCTCCTTGCCCGAGAGAGGTGCTGCCTGGAATGCATGCCTTCTTACCCCAGAGAGGTTCTGCCTGCAATGCATGCCTGCTTACCCCAGAGAGGTGCTGCCTGCAATGCATGCCTCCTTACCCAGGAGCGGTGCTGCCTGCAGTGCATGCCTCCTTACCCGAGAGAGGTGCTGCCTGCAATGCATGCCTCCTTACCCTGGAGAGGGTCTGCCTGCAATGCATGCCTCCTTACCCTGGAGAGGGTCTGCCTGCAATGCATGCCTCCTTACCCCAGAGAGGTGCTGCCTGCAATGCATGCCTCCTTACCCCGGAGAGGTGCTGCCTGCAATGCATGCATCCTTACCCTGAAGAGGTGCTGTCTGCAATGCATGCCTCCTTACCCCTGAGAGGTGCTGCCTGCAATGCATGCTTCCTTACCCCAGAGAGATGCTGCCTGCAATGCATGCCTCCTTACCCCAGAGAGGTGCTGCCTGCAATGCATGCCTCCTCCTCAGAGAGGTGCTGCCTGCAATGCATGCTTCCTTACCCCACAGAGATGCTGCCTGCAATGCAGGCCTCCTTACCCCAGAGAGGTGCTGCCTGCAATGCATGCCTCCTTACCCCGGAGAGGTGCTGCCTGCAATGCATGCATCCTTACCCTGAAGAGGTGCTGTCTGCAATGCATGCCTCCTTACCCCGGAGAGGTGCTGCCTGCAATGCATGCCTCCTTACCCCAGAGAGATGCTGCCTGCAATGCATGCCTCCTTACCCTGGAGAGGTGCTGTCTGCAATGCATGCCTCCTTACCCTGGAGAGGTGCTGCCTGCAATGCAGACCTCCTTACCCCAGAGAGGTGCTGCCTGCAATGCATGCTCCTTACCCTGGAGAGGTGCTGCCTGCAATGCAAGCCTCCTTACCCCAGAGGAGCTGCCTGCAATGCATGCCTCCTTACCCTGGAGAGGTGCTGCCTGCAATGCATGCCTCCTCCTCAGAGAGGTGCTGCCTGCAATGCATGCCTCCTTACCCCAGAGAGGGTCCGCCTGCAATGCAGACCTCTTTACCCCAGAGAGGTGCTGCCTGCAAAGCATGCCTCCTTACCCAGAGAGGTGCTGCCTGCAATGCATGCCTCCTTACCCCAGAGAGGTGCTGCCTGCAATGGATGCCTCCTTACCCCAGAGAGGGTCCGCCTGCAATGCAGACCTCCTTACCCCAGAGAGGTGCTGCCTGCAATGCATGCCTCCTCCTCAGAGAGGTGCTGCCTGCAATGCATGCCTCCTTACCCAGGAGAGGTGCTGCCTGCAATGCATGCCTCCTTACCCAGAGAGGTGCTGCCTGCAATGCATGCCTCCTTACCCTGGAGAGGTGCTGCCTGCAATGCCAGCCTCCTTACCCCAGAGAGGTGCTGCCTGCAATGCAAGCCTCCTTACCCCAGAGAGGAGCTGCCTGCAATGCATGCCTCCTTACCCTGGAGAGGTGCTGCCTGCAATGCATGCCTCCTTACCCAGAGAGGTGCTGCCTGCAATGCATGCCTCCTCCTCAGAGAGGTGCTGCCTGCAATGCATGCCTCCTTACCCAGAGAGGTGCTGCCTGCAATGCATGCCTCCTCCTCAGAGAGGTGCTGCCTGCAATGCATGCCTCCTTACCCTGGAGAGGTGCTGCCTGCAATGCATGCCTCCTTACCCTGGAGAGGTGCTGCCTGCAATGCATGCCTCCTTACCCTGGAGAGGGTCTGCCTGCAATGCAAGCCTCCTTACCCTGGAGAGGTGCTGCCTGCAATGCATGCCTCCTTACCCTGGAGCGGTGCTGCCTGCAATGCATGTCTCCTTACCCTGCAGAGGTGCTGCCTGCAATGCATGCCTCCTTACCCAGGAGAGGTGCTGCCTGCAGTGCATGCCTCCTTACCCTGGAGAGGTGTTGCCTGCAATGCATGCCTCCTTACCCCCAGGAGGTGCTGCCTGCAATGCATGCCTCCTTACCCCCAGGAGGTGCTGCCTGCAATGCATGCCTCCTCCTCAGAGAGGTGCTGCCTGCAATGCACGCCTCCTTACCCCAGAGAGGTGCTGCCTGCAATGCATGCCTCCTTACCTAGGAGAGGTGCTGCCTGCTATGAATGCCTCCTTACCCAGAGAGGTGCTGCCTGCAATGCATGCCTCCTTACCCAGGAGAGGTGCTGCCTGCAGCCCCCCACCCTTCCTTTGGACAGGTGCTGCTTGTAGTGAATGGCCCCTTACCATGGGGGACGAGTTGCCTTGAGTAGATACCCCCTTATCCAAACGAGGCGCTATATTCATCGCTGGCCCCTTACCCTGGAGAGGTCTGCCCCCAGCTCCTGCCCCTCCCTTGGAGAGGTGCTGTGTCCAGTGCATGCCCCGCCCAGCCCCCCCTCCCCTTACCTTGACGAGGCGCTGCTCCGACCTGTCCCGGGGATGCTGTGCAGAGTTCAGCCCTGGACCCAGCGCCTCCCGGCCTTTTATAGGCTCCGGCGGGTCCAGGCGCTCCAAGCCCCGCCCCCTGACATCACTTCGGAAGACTTTCCACTGCTCGCTGCCCTCAGCCTCCTGCTCCAGCTCCGCGGATCTCTGCCCCGTCCCTGCTCAGCGCAGCCAGGCTGCAGCCCTCACTGCTGCACTGCACCATCACTCACTGCTGCACCCTCCCCTCAGCCTCTCAATGCACCATCACTCACTGCTGAACCCTCTCACTGCACCATCACTCACTGCACCATCACTCACTGAACCATCACTCACTGCTGCACCCTCTCACTGCAGCATCACTCACTGCACCATCACTCACTGCTGCACTCTCTCACTGCACCATCACTCACTGCTTCACTCTCTCCTCAGCCTCATACTCCACCATCCCTTCACTGCTTCACTCTCTCCTCAGCCTCATACTCCACCATCCCTTCACTGCTTCACTCTCTCCTCAGCCTCATACCCCACCATCCCTTCACTGCTTCACTCCTCAGCCTCATACTCCACCATCCCTTCACTGCTCCACTCTCTCCTCAGCCTCATACTCCATCATCCCTTCACTGCTTCACTCTCTCCTCAGCCTCATACTCCACCATCCCTTCACTGCTTCACTCTCTCCTCAGCCTCATACTCCACCATCCCTTCACTGCTTCACTCTCTCCTCAGCCTCATACTCCATCATCCCTTCACTGCTTCACTCTCTCCTCAGCCTCATACTCCACCATCCCTTCACTGCTTCACTCTCTCCTCAGCCTCATACTCCACCATCCCTTCACTGCTTCACTCCTCAGCCTCATACTCCACCATCCCTTCACTGCTCCACTCTCTCCTCAGCCTCATACTCCATCATCCCTTCACTGCTTCACTCTCTCCTCAGCCTCATACTCCACCATCCCTTCACTGCTTCACTCTCTCCTCAGCCTCATACTCCACCATCCCTTCACTGCTTCACTCTCTCCTCAGCCTCATACTCCACCATCCCTTCACTGCTTCACTCTCTCCTCAGCCTCATACTCCACCATCCCTTCACTGCTTCACTCTCTCCTCAGCCTCATACTCCATCATCCCTTCACTGCTTCACTCTCTCTTCAGCCTCATACTCCACCATCCCTTCACTGCTTCACTCTCTTCTCAGCCTCATACTCCACCATCCCTTCACTGCTTCACTCTCTCCTCAGCCTCATACTCCACCATCCCTTCACTGCTTCACTCTCTCCTCAGCCTCATACTCCACCATCCCTTCACTGCTTCACTCTCTCCTCAGCCTGATACTCCATCATCCCTTCACTGCTTCACTCTCTCTTCAGCCTCATACTCCATCATCCCTTCACTGCTTCACTCTCTCCTCAGCCTCATACTCCACCATCCCTTCACTGCTCCACTCTCTCCTCAGCCTCATACTCCATCATCCCTTCACTGCTTCACTCTCTCCTCAGCCTCATACTCCACCATCCCTTCACTGCTTCACTCTCTCCTCAGCCTCATACTCCACCATCCCTTCACTGCTTCACTCTCTCCTCAGCCTCATACTCCACCATCCCTTCACTGCTTCACTCTCTCCTCAGCCTCATACTCCACCATCCCTTCACTGCTTCACTCTCTCCTCAGCCTCATACTCCATCATCCCTTCACTGCTTCACTCTCTCTTCAGCCTCATACTCCATCATCCCTTCACTGCTTCACTCTCTCCTCAGCCTCATACTCCATCATCCCTTCACTGCTTCACTCTCTCCTCAGCCTCATACTCCACCATCCCTTCACTGCTTCACTCTCTCCTCAGCCTCATACTCCATCATCCCTTCACTGCTTCACTCTCTCTTCAGCCTCATACTCCATCATCCCTTCACTGCTTCACTCTCTCCTCAGCCTCATACTCCACCATCCCTTCACTGCTTCACTCTCTCCTCAGCCTCATACTCCACCATCCCTTCAGTCCTTCACTGTCTCCTCACCCTTTTATTACTCAATCCTTTCAGCACCCCATCCCTTCACTGCTTCACTCTCTCCTCAGCCTCATACTCCATCATCCCTTCACTGCTTCACTCTCTCCTCAGTCTCTCACTCCATCATCCCTTCACTGCTTCACTCTCTTCTCAGCCTCATACTCCACCATCCCTTCACTGCTCCACTCTCTCCTCAGCCTCATACTCCATCATCCCTTCACTGCTTCACTCTCTCCTCAGCCTCATACTCCACCATCCCTTCACTGCTTCACTCTCTCCTCAGCCTCATACTCCACCATCCCTTCACTGCTCCACTCTCTCCTCAGCCTCATACTCCATCATCCCTTCACTGCTTCACTCTCTCCTCAGTCTCTCACTCCATCATCCCTTCACTGCTTCACTCTCTCCTCAGCCTCATACTCCACCATCCCTTCACTGCTTCACTCTCTCCTCAGCCTCATACTCCACCATCCCTTCACTGCTTCACTCTCTCCTCAGCCTCATACTCCACCATCCCTTCACTGCTTCACTCTCTCCTCAGCCTCATACTCCACCATCCCTTCACTGCTTCACTCTCTCCTCAGCCTCATACTCCATCATCCCTTCACTGCTTCACTCTCTCTTCAGCCTCATACTCCACCATCCCTTCACTGCTCCACTCTCTCCTCAGCCTCATACTCCATCATCCCTTCACTGCTTCACTCTCTCCTTAGTCTCATACTCCACCATCTCTTCACTGCTTCACTCTCTCCTCAGCCTCATACTCCACCATCCCTTCACTGCTTCACTCTCTCCTCAGCCTCATACTCCACCATCCCTTCACTGCTTCACTCTCTCCTCAGCCTCATACTCCACCATCCCTTCACTGCTTCACTCTCTCCTCAGCCTCATACTCCACCATCCCTTCACTGCTTCACTCTCTCCTCAGCCTCATACTCCATCATCCCTTCACTGCTTCACTCTCTCCTCAGCCTCATACTCCATCATCCCTTCACTGCTTCACTCTCTACTCAGCCTCATACTCCACCATCCCTTCACTGCTTCACTCTCTCCTCAGTCTCATACTCCACCATCCCTTCACTGCTTCACTCTCTCCTCAGCCTCATACTCCACCATCCCTTCACTGCTTCACTCTCTCCTCAGCCTCATACTCCACCATCCCTTCAGTCCTTCACTGTCTCCTCACCCTTTTATTACTCAATCCTTTCAGCACCCCATCCCTTCACTGCTTCACTCTCTCCTCAGTCTCTCACTCCATCATCCCTTCACTGCTTCACTCTCTCCTCAGCCTCATACTCCACCATCCCTTCACTGCTTCACTCCTCAGCCTCATACTCCACCATCCCTTCACTGCTTCACTCTCTCCTCAGCCTCATACTCCACCATCCCTTCACTGCTTCACTCTCTCCTCAGCCTCATACTCCACCATCCCTTCACTGCTTCACTCCTCAGCCTCATACTCCACCATCCCTTCACTGCTTCACTCTCTCCTCAGCCTCATACTCCACCATCCCTTCACTGCTTCACTCTCTCCTCAGCCTCATACTCCACCATCCCTTCAGTCCTTCACTGTCTCCTCACCCTTTTATTACTCAATCCTTTCAGCACCCCATCCCTTCACTGCTTCACTCTCTCCTCAGCCTCATACTCCATCATCCCTTCACTGCTTCACTCTCTCCTCAGTCTCTCACTCCATCATCCCTTCACTGCTTCACTCTCTCCTCAGCCTCATACCCCACCATCCCTTCACTGCTTCACTCTCTCCTCAGCCTCATACTCCACCATCCCTTCACTGCTTCACTCTCTCCTCAGCCTCATACTCCACCATCCCTTCACTGCTTCACTCTCTCCTCAGCCTCATACTCCACCATCCCTTCACTGCTCCACTCTCTCCTCAGCCTCATACTCCATCATCCCTTCACTGCTTCACTCTCTCTTCAGCCTCATACTCCATCATCCCTTCACTGCTTCACTCTCTCCTCAGCCTCATACTCCATCATCCCTTCACTGCTTCACTCTCTACTCAGCCTCATACTCCACCATCCCTTCACTGCTTCACTCTCTCCTCAGCCTCATACTCCACCATCCCTTCACTGCTTCACTCTCTCCTCAGCCTCATACTCCATCATCCCTTCACTGCTTCACTCTCTCCTCAGGCTCATACTCCATCATCCCTTCACTGCTTCACTCTCTACTCAGCCTCATACTCCACCATCCCTTCACTGCTTCACTCTCTCCTCAGCCTCATACTCCACCATCCCTTCACTGCTTCACTCTCTCCTCAGCCTCATACTCCACCATCCCTTCACTGCTTCACTCTCTCCTCAGCCTCATACTCCACCATCCCTTCAGTCCTTCACTGTCTCCTCACCCTTTTATTACTCAATCCTTTCAGCACCCCATCCCTTCACTGCTTCACTTTCTCCCTATTCTCTCATGCCTCCATCCCTCTACCGCACCATATCCTCACTTCTCTTTCTCCTCAGCCTCTCACTCCTCCAACCCTCCAACCACCATATCCTCACTCCTCTTTCTCCTCAGCCTCTAACTCCTCCATCCCTCCTCCAAACCATCTCCTCACTTAGCTTTCTCCTTAGCCTCTAACTCATCCATCCCTCCACCGCACAATCTCATCAGCCTCTCACTCCTCCATCCCTCCTCCCCACCATCTATTCACTTCTTCACTCTCTTCTCAGCCTCTCCCTCCTCCATCCCTTCTCCACACAATCTCCTCACTTCTCTTTCTCCTCATCCTCTCACTCCTCCATCCCTCCATCACACCATCTCCTCAGCCTCTCACTCCACTATCCCTCCTCCACACCATCTCCTCAGCGTCTTACTCCTCCATCCCTCCACCACACCATCTCCTCAGCCTCTCACTCCTCCATACCTCATCCACACCATCTCCTCAGCCTCTCACTCGTCTATCCCTCCTCCACACATCTCTTCAGCCTCTCACTCCTCCATCCCTCCTCCACACCACCTCCACAACACCTCCTCAGCCTCTCACTCCTCTATCCTTCCTCCAGACCATCTCTTCACTTCTCTCTCTCTCCTCAGCCTCTCACTCCTCCATCCCTCCTCCATACCATCTTTTGACTACTCTCTCTCCTTAGCCACTCACTCCTCCATCTCCCCACCACACCATCCACTTAGCCTCTCAATTCTGTATCCCTCCACCTCACCATCTCCTCAGCCTCTCACTCCTCCATCCCTCCTCCACACCATCCCCTCAGCCTCTCACTCCCCCATCCCTCCACCACACCATATCTTCACTTCTCTCTCTCCTCAGCCTCTCACTCCTCCATCCATTCACCCCACCATCTCCTCAGCCTCTCAATTCTCTATCCCTCCACCGCACCATCTTCTCAGCCTCTCACTTCTCTATCCCTCCTTCACACCATCTCCTCAGCCTCTTACTCCTCCATCCCTTCACCCCACCATCTCCTCAGCCTTTCAATCCTCCATCCCTCATCCACACCATCTCTTCACTTCTCTCTCTCCTCAGCCTCTCACTCCTTCATGCCCCCTCCACATCATCTCTTCACTTCTCTCTCTCCTCAGCCTCTCACTCCTCCATCCCTCCTCCACACCATCTCCTCAGCCTTTCAATCCTCCATCCCTCCACCACACCATCTCCTCACTTCTCTATTTCCTCCGCCTCACACTCCTCCATCCCTCCTCCACACCATCTCCTCAGCCTCTCACTCCTCCATCCCTCCACCACACCATCTCCTCACTTCTCTATTTCCTCCGCCTCACACTCCTCCATCCCTCCTCCACACCATCTCTTCACTTCTCTATTTCCTCCGCCTCTCACTCCTCCATCCCTCTACCGCACCATCTCTTAACTTCTCTCTCTCCTCAGCCTCTCACTCCTCCATCCCTCCACAGCACCATCTCTTCACTTCTATTCTCTCCTTAGTCTCTCACTCCTCCATCCTTCCACCACAAAATCTCCTCACTTCTATTCTCTCCTCTACGTCGCGCTCCTTCATGCCTCTACCACACCACCCCTTCACTTTGTTCTCTCCTCAGTACCTACCTTCACTCTCTCACACTGGTAGATGACAATGTTTACAGGAAATTTCAGGCACTCAACACTACAAGGATGGTTTGGTGACATGTATTAGTCCTTTTTAATGTATATTTAATTAATAAACAACTGTTCTACTGTTTATTTATGAATTAGATAGACAGCGCCACAATGTGGCATACTGTCATAAGTACTGGTGTTGACAATTAATTTATAGAGAAAAAAGGGAGGTACCCTATTGTTTCAGATAGGGACAGGGTAAGTACAGGTTACAAAACAAGGAGTCCCAAATTCAAAAACTAAGATCCCTAAGCACACTTGATTGTCAATTCAATAAACAGGAGAGACAAAGTTATGTCAGCAAACATCACAAAATTAAAACAATAACAAAAGTTAAAAAGAGAATTTGTGTCTATTTATTCTGTTCACATATTATAAGACCAATAAATTTCACAGATTAAAAACAATTCATACAATTTATACAATAAAACATTTTATACAATCAATTTTTTTTTTAAAAAGACCAATTTTAAGAAAACAGAGGTCGACACAGCGTTTCGGTGATTCAGATTATATTCACCTTCATCAGGACAGTTTTCTAGACAGTAGAGAGAAATTATTATTCAAACAATCGTGTGTTGCTGACAATAACCCTTAACATCTCTTATACACCCCACAATTCAATATAAGTAACAATTCCTACTGAAATTGTTCTAACAAGTATTACAAGAATTTGTAAGTTCTAAAAACCATTTTCTTTGTAACAGACATCGTAATTTGAAAAGACATTTTAGTTTAGTCTTTTGCCTGATAAACATCAAAGTTATTTTTACAAGGGAAAACATGATGATCATACCTCTAGCTAGTTGAGGGTTTTAATTCCTTCTAGCATCATTATCGCTGTTTAGATTGGCACAGAGAAAGGTGGGTTTATGATTCCCCTTTAGTGTAGACTCACTGTGAAAGGTATGTTTGTATAAAAATTAGTGTTCATGCAAATTTGTTAAATATCATGCAAATTTGTTAAATAAGAGTAGGATTTGTATTACTTCTCTATACATACCACTGGACAGGTATTCAAGAGGGATGGACCTTCGTTGGAGCCACCGATTTATCAGCAATAAAATTCAACTGTAAGGGCAAGACAAAGTATTTCTAAATTTCCATATACTGAGCCTACAGCCTAGTGAACTTATTAATACTTCTAACTGGGCTCTGTCGCTTGGGCATAGCACTTGCCTTTCAAAAGCCTGTCAAGGAGCCTAGTGTAGGTCAACTTTGCAGTCGCGTCTGGATGTCAACTGGGCTTGAAACCACGTGATCCTTTCTCTTTATATCTTTTTGAACTATGGATACAAAAATTATTTTTATATATGTTTAATTATAAAAGGGATTTGTCTTGTGTTAAATCTGCTTTCTTTCGGCTTTTTATTACGCCCCCTTCTCATTACCTGAAGTATAGTGGCAGTAGCGTTGTGCAGGTTAAAATACTTGACAGACCTGAAATTCAAGAGTCACATAGATCTATATTAGGATTTTTTCTGATTTGTTATCCTCATTATTAGTTTAGATATGGTAACAACTCTTGATAAAAAACGAATCGTATCAATTATTTCTAACTACCCCCCTATTTTATTTCAGGTGGCATACCGTGATCATTAATCAGTATAGTCTGTTTCTCTGACTGTAAAGTCATGAGTTTATCCTTCTATCCTTATGTTACTGGTCCCATTAAGTTTAAAAGGTATTTCAATAGAGTTTCAACTGATTTACTCTAACGGCAATCCTCCTATCGGGTGTTAAGTAAATCCCTTTCTTATATACTAACTAACGTGAACAGGCTGACTAGCGTGGCCATAGCGCTTACCTTCGTAGATGAAAACGGCCTCCCTGCATCCAACACGGTCCCGGGTTGATTATGGGTGTGGAACGATGTATCGTGTGTGGTTGTTTAAATACACGTGAGAGGTGAAAGTTCATACCTCATTGGTGACATATTTTCTAAGCCCGCAAAATAGCAATCCATGAATGCTCCAATGGGAGAAAGTTAGATGGTACGACTCGCTCGATCAGAAAGTTTATAAAAACTAAGGCTTAAACCTTATTATTTATGTTCTCTACACATCGTGGCCAGTCCCGTGTCATGGCGGCCATCTTAGACTGGTGTGACATATACCGGACCCGCAAACAGTAAACACTTAATAGCTCTAAAAGGAGAAAGTGTAGATGGATCAACTGGCTCGATCGTGAAGGTTCAAATAACTTAGCCTTGAGTCTTATTATTTTAGTTTAATTCTCTACAGATTGCGGCAATCACGTAATATGGCGACCACATTGGATTGGTCAGTGTCTAACTGCCGGTCTTCAGTTTTTCGATGTGATATTGTCATTTTTTTATGTTAAATAAGTGAGTAGCGCCAGAAAGTAAAACTATCTAATTTTTATAAAACACACTCGATTGTAATGTTTATGAGAACCGAGCCTTATAATTATTACCTACGGATCACGGCCGAGTCCAGTATCATGGCAGCCATCTTTAAATGGTCTATCCATGTCTACTTCTCTTCAATTAATCCATGTTATTATTCGTTTCATGAGCAAAACAGTCTATAAGTACTATGTTCATTCAAATTACAAATTTACTATCAGTAAGAAGTTCAAGAATAAATGTTTTATTTGTTGGTAATACTCTAATAAAAACAAAAACAAAGAGCAAAAACTCAAAGGTGCACATAACACGCCCTTGTTTAGTGACCTTAGTCATGTTCTGTGGGCCTCTACACTTGTGTTAGGTCCGGACTACAAGGGGCCTATGTTGTAGCAGTCATCTTCTATAGTTAAACTATAACTATTATCTATAGATTCTATTATTGGCCATTCCATTGTGCGAGGAGGGAGTCCTGATGAAGCTTCCTCATCTCGTTAATTATGCAGCCACACTCTACTATGCTTTTACCTTTTAAATGTCCTGCGGGTTGGATCCCAAATCTATTCAAATAATTGACCTATGCGCAATACAGGGGAAACCAAAGCAAACAACCATTTTAGTGTACAAATATATTGGTTTCTCCGCTCTCTGTTAGTCTAGGGTCAGATACGTTTTTCCCAGTCTTCTCTGGTATTTAATATATTTCTTAGTGTATCAAAGAAGCACATATAGAATTGTTTTCTTTTTTCCTTTTTATCAGTTCATTCCCTCCTCTAAAGCTCGATTTCATATTTTCAATACCACACCACCTAAGTTCATTCAGGGTATGTTTCTCTTTTAACCAATGTTCAACCAATGGTGCAGGTTTTTTATTAGTTCTTATAGCAGATTTGTGTTCACACATTCTAGTTTTTACTTCCCTAGCTGTCTCGCCTATGTACCCATAATTACATGGACACATAATCAGGTAAACTAGATTTTTGGAGCGACAATTGACAAAACTTTTTATGTTATGTTTAATTCCATTGACTGTTATGTTGTCTCCTTTGATGATATTGGGACAGATGCTACAGCTACAGCATGCAAAAGTTCCAACTGGTAAGCTTGTATTGGTAAGTCTTGTTTGGGTGGAGATATTTGATTCGCTATAAGTGTGTACCAAACAGTTCCTAATAGCCCAGTTAGAAGTATTAATACGTTTACTAGGCTGTAGGTTCAGTATATGGGAATTTAGAAATACTTTGCCTTGCCCTTACAGTTGAATTTTATTGCTGATAAATCGGTGGCTCCAACGAAGGTCCATCCCTCTTGAATACTTGTCCAGTGGTATGTATAGAGAAGTAATAAAAATCCTACTTTTATTTAACACATTTGCATGAGATTTAACAAATTTGCATGAACACTAATTTTTATACAAAAATACCTTTCACAGTGAGTCTACACTAAAGGGGAATCATAAACCCACCTTTCTCTGTGTCAATCTAAACAGTGATAACATTGCTAGAAGGAATTAAAACCCTCAACTAGCTAGAGGTATGATCATCATGTTTTCCCTTGTAAAAATGACTTTGATGTTCATCAGGCAAAAGACTAAACTAAAATGTCTTTTCAAATTACGATGTCTGTTACAAAGAAAATGGTTTTTAGAACTTACAAATTCTTGTAATACTTGTTAGAACAATTTCAGTAGGAATTGTTACTTATATTGAATTGTGGGGTGTATAAGAGATGTTAAGGGTTATTGTCAGCAACACACAACTGTTTGAATAATAGAAACTTCTCTCTACTGTCTAGAAAACTGTCCTGATGAAGGTGAATATCATCTGAATCACCGAAATGCTGCGTCGACCTCTGTTTTCTTAAAATTGATCATTTCTTTAAAAAAAAAATTTATTGTATAAAATGTTGTATTCTATACATTGTATGAATTGTTTTTAATCTGTGAAATGTGTTGGTCTTATAATATGTGAACAGAATAAAAAGACACAAATTCTCTTTTTAACTTTTTGTTATTGTTTTACTTTTGTGATGTTTGCTGACATAACTTTGTCTCTCTCTCCTGTTTATTGAATTGACGATCAAGTGTGCTTAGGGATCTTAGTTTTTGAATTTGTTGACAATTAAGTGCCAGTGACGAGCACCAGAAACATCAGGCTCAAATTAGACATGCTTACTTTAAACGTGTTTTCAGTCCTAGCACCCTTTCTCATCGTCTCTGCTATAGCAAACCGTCATGGCAGACTTGCCAAATCAGTTCATGTGGGAAGGGCTTCATGTTTCTGGTCCATGTCCTTTACAAATCATTTTATCAAGTGAGTGACGGCCCCATGTACTAAGCCCAAGTCGCACATGGAGGAGGTCTCGTAGGCAAATCAATGGGGCAAGACGAGCCATGGATCTGGCTCGACTCCAGGAGTTGTTGCACGAGCTGAGAGATGAAAATTGTTGGCATGTATATCATGCATAAAAATATAATACATCTCTACAAATTTGAAAAAAGGGTGTTTCTTTAACATGTGGAAGCGTTTCACCTTAGTTCATCAGATTAAATCACTGCATAGACCGACATTTTTTAAAAGTGATAGTTGTTATAAACATTCAAGGCTCCACCTTAACGACTTGGCACTAAGAGGAAAGTCAGTAGAAATGTAAACCCTAATGGGCTAGATTCTTATTACAGATGGAGCAACATTACAGTAATTAAATCAAATGTAAGAAGTGCTGGGGCCGCACACAGCCTGAATTTACTTATTTAAAAGTGCGCTCATATGTGATAATAAAGAAAAAGAAGGCTCTGTGAAATTAATTTTTTTGTCTAATATCACACAATTTGGACTCAGCCATCAGATGGTTATCTCTCTCTCTCTCTCTCTCTCTCTCTCTCTCTCTCTCTCTCTCTCTCTCTCTCCCTGTCTCTCGCTCTCTCCTTTTTACATCAAAGTTCACTGTTTTGTCTTTCATTATTGCTCAGGACAATAAAAAAGGACAAAGAGATAACTTAACCGACTCAAGTCCCACCCCCCACCTAATATATCACTCTATCGTTATGTCCCCCCTTCTGCTCTAATTTATTATATGAACTTCCATACTTTCTAACTCTACATTCTCTCTCTCTGTTCTCTAAAAATCTATTCTTACTTTAGTCACTAACTTATGTATTTGTCACTGTTGCAGCTCACTCTTCAACTCAAATATTTGAACTAACATGCTCTTACAATGTAGTTGATTCTACCACCCTCTTCTATCACTCTCTGCTTCTTCACCTATTTTCTTCTTCTTCCCTTTACACCTCAAAGCAAAACTGGGTATTTCTCTATTCTCTAATCTATAATTGATTATCCTTCTCCTCCCATCTTGTATCTAATTACTTTTCCTCCGCTTTCTAATATGTCTGGTTAGTTTTGTCTGTCTCTCTTTTATTCGCTGGCTCTTTAGTTTCTCTCCTTGCGCTCTCTGCCATTCTGTTTCTCCCCATCTCCATTTCTCTCTCTTCTTTTCTCTTCGTATCAGTCTGTCATTCTTTAACTTTTTTCCTTTCCTCTATACATGCAAAAACATAAATGTAAATAATATGTAGAGATGCCAGTAGCATTTCTTTAGATATGGCTAAGTCAGACTTTCCATTAAAAACATATTTTTGAGCTCTTAATAATTTTCAGGGCCACTTGACAAAGCTTCATGAAACTTTTCCAAACAAAAAGGTGTTTTTTTAATTTAGATTCTTCATGTAAAATGTTGTGCAGATTTGGTAAGGGAGCAGGGAGGTTCCAAAAGTGACATTTCCCATTTTAACCCCCATAGGATTCTTCACACCTCCATACAGAACAAGCATCTGCAATGCAATATGTCTCACATTTACGCGAGTTTGAGCTATTGGTATTGTAAATGACAATGCCTTTTTAATAATGATTTGTTTTTTAAAGGCTTTGTCATTTACAATGCCAATAGCTTAAACTCGTGCAAATACGAGATCTGTTGCATTGCAAATGCTTGAAAGCATCGCTGAGTGCCTCCTTCTATCTCCTATGACCCCTGAAGAGCTCCTTGTTTGCTAAGCCGGTGGTCACAACGGTGCAGAGCAGGAATATCGCCGGAGAAATATTGTGGGACATTAATATCTCCGCAGAAATATTGTGGGGTAGAAATATCGACAACAAAAATATAGTTGACAAGAATATCGACTGACAGGTAAGTAATATCGATTTAAAAAATATCGTTGTAATAAATATCGTTTGCAAAAATATAGTTGACAAAAAATATCGATTTATTAATAATGTTATGTATTTTAGTGTTTTTAATGAGAATTGTTCGTCATTTTATTATATGTTTTAGAATTTTACTAGTTATTAATTTATTTTAAGTTTAATTGTGCGTTTTTAGCTCGGTAGCGGGTTTGGGTTCATAGGGAAATAGGGTGGGAAGTAATTTAATTATATAGATTTAAAAAATCATTTATAGTAGTTAATTTTGTAATTTTAAAATTTGAATTTTGAGTTTTTAGTTCCGTAGGGGGTTGTGGGTTTATAGAGGAATAGGGAGGGAAGTAATTTAATTATATAACATGTATTGAATAATTAATGTGATAATTGATGAATTAATAACAGTTTATTAATTAGTTGTTAATTAATTTTAATTAGTCAATTAATATTTAATTATGTTAATTGTTTAATTGTTTTAGGTGTGTATTGTGGTGTTTATCTGTGTAAGTGGTGTGAAAGGTGATAAGTAATTAATTTTGTATTGATTAATTACTACATAATAATACATTAATTTTAATGAGTAATTATTAAATGTATTTGTGTAATTAATTTTAGGTGTGTGTTGTGGACATTATAGTGTTAAATAATGTGTAACAAATTATTTTTTATTATCTTAGTTAATAATAATATGTTAAAATTTATATTTTAATTATGCTAATATTGGAAATTAAAGTTAATAAAAATGGTGATGTTTTTGTTTTTTTATTGTTTTGGGATCCATCACTTTCCCTCCTGTTGCACTCACTGGAGTGGGAATAGTAATTTTTACCCCTACGCTATCCAGCGTTTTCCCTACTGTTGCACTCATTGGAGTGGGAATAGTAATTTTTACCCCTCCGCTATTCAACGCTTTTCTTAGTGTTGCAATCACTGGAGTGGGAATAGTAATTTTTACCCATCCGGTATCCAACGCTTTCCCTATTGTTGCACTCAATGGAGTGGGAATAGTACATTTTATCCCTCCGCTATCCAGCGTTTTCCCTACTGTTGCACTCACTGGAGTGGGAATAGTAATTTTTACCCCTATGTTATCCAACGCTTTCCCTACTGTTGCACTCATTGGAGTGGGAATAGTAATCTTAACCCCTACGCTATCCAACGCTTTTCTTAGTGTTGCAATCACTGGAATGGGAATAGTAATTTTTACCCCTACGCTATCCAGCGCTTTCCCTACTGTTGCACTCATTGGAGTGGGAATAGTCATTTTTACCCCTCCGCTATCCAACGCTTTTCTTAGTGTTGCAATCACTGGAGTGGGAATAGCAATTTTTACCCATCCAGTATCCAACGCTTTCCCTATTGTTGCACTCAATGGAGTGGGAATAGTACATTTTGTCCCTCCTCTATCCAGCGTTTTCCCTACTGTTGCACTCTCTGGAGAGGGAATAGTAATTTTTACCCTCCCGCTATCCAACGCTTTCCCTACTGTTGCACTCACTGGAGTGGGAATAGTAATCTTTACCCCTCCGCTTTCCAGTCCTTTCCCTACTGTTGCACCTACTGGAGTGGGAATAGTAATTTCTACCCCTACGCTATCTAGCGCTTTCCCTACTATTGCACTCACTGGAGTGGGAATAGTAATTTTTACCCCCTCGCTATCCAACATTTTAACTACTAATGTTTTTATTTTGTTATTAAATGTTTGTATTTTTTTTAGTAGCTTAATGTGTTAATTAAATATAGAATATTTTATCTTATTTTAAATTATTTATATGTGTTTATTTTATTTTTATATAATTTAAAAAGTGAATAAATTAAATACAGACAATGGTTAATAAACTGTATTTATGTAAATATATGTATATGCACACTTTTTGTGTTTATATTTATTAAATTACGTTTCTTTGATATAATTAGTTAAAATATATATTACATTTAATTTATGTTGTTAATAATATTTATATTATTTAAATAATTTAATTTAAGTTCTGTTATTTTTTAAAGTAGATATTTTTTACATCTATAGTTTTTTACATCAATATGTTTGTGTCGATATTATTGTACTAACCTGTTTAAGTATAGCGAGTCGATATTTTTGTAATTGATAATTTTACATCGATATTTTTTTCAACTATATTTTCCACATCGATATTAAACATGGAACCGTCACAACTGCACATGAGAGACCCTGCTGTCCTTCTGCAGTAATAGAAACTCATTAAAGAAAATAGTGCTTACACACTAAAGAAGACGTACCGTGAGGCAATCGAAGTAAAAGGGCCAGTCCTCATGGGAGGTTATGAATGAAGACAAGTCGGTACTAAGGAGGGCCTAACAAGCCTAATGACGAATCAGAAGCCAGCATTTACGAAGGACAATGACACAAGCCAATGGCAAGTATGGGTGGAGAGTGGGTGGGGCTTTAAGTACATACTCCAAATGCAGCATGGCTCGCAGAGTAGCGCATGCAATGCCCATGATCGACCTAAAAATGGCTGAATGGAATTACACCAAACTTCAAATTTAAATAAAACTTCACTCGAGGAACTGCTTTTACTTCGTGCAGTGTAATTACATTTAGTAGCAAACCATTGAACAAAGGAACTCTTTCTCCCTTTATCTTTTGCACTTCCTCAAATCTGGCTGCAGATTTGTGAATTTGCCGTGCTCTCATTGGCTAGCTTCTACACAAATATTCATGTTGTGACTGGCATTATGGAACATGGTGCATCGAGTAATGCACTATGAAATATAAAACGAAAGAGCACTTAAGGGGCATGATGAACCTACCATTACAGCCAGTCACATGTGGGGGGCCCAAAAAGGAACCTTCTGAACAACATAATTATCAAAAGCATGATTTTGTTTTGTGATTCACAATTTCTATGCTGGATTTGCAAACTCTGGGCCCTTATTGGGTCCAGAGACTGTACTGGGTCTCAGAATTTGTGAATCCAGCATAGAATCTGTGATTCCTGTAGAATATATATATTTAAAGCATTCATGTCACTGGAAATGCTCTTGGCCAATGGCCATCCTTGGGCACCCACGCACATGCCGTGGTGGGAGTAGCACTAGGCCGGAGTACAGTTTCTGCCAACAACCCCTTCCACCAGGAGCAGTCGGGGTGTCTGCCTATGGAGAGATAGGTGCAGGGCCTGGCCAAAGACCAGAGCCTGTGGCACTCTGATGGGTAAGGCAGAAGGCTGAGCACAGATCAGGGGTTGGACACCTGTACAGGGATGGGCTAAGGCTGGTGGCGGCCGGGCCCTGTGGGCAGGCCCTGATGTGCCTGGCTGAAGGCCCTCATGGAGGGCTGTGTGCCAGGCCTGACTCTAGGCCATACTCTGCAGCCAAACTGCTGCTAAACAGGGCACAAGGCTATGCCCAGGGGCAGCTGCCCACCCGCAGAGGACTGAAGGCAGGAACCCACGGTTGGCTCATGAAAAGCCCCAATGTTCACTAAAGAACAAAAGTTAAAGTGAAGTTGTGATTAGCTTTGGTACAAACCCCTCAACATATGTTAAAAAAAACATACAGGGGCATATTACCAAGGAATAGCGATATTTATCGCAAAATGCGCTTAGCGCATTTTTTTTATCGCTGCCTATAGCTGGATATGTTAGCGGAAAAAACATGCTATTAGCAACGTTTTTCTCCATTGTGCTAAAATATCCAGCGATAGCGGCGAAATGCGGGAATATCGCTGAGAATACAGTGATATTCACGCATTTGCGACGAAATGCTCTTAGCCATGTTATCCACCTCCCATTGGATAACATGGCTACGAACTGGTCTGAGCAGGCGTTGGTTTTTGGCGATAGCGGGAATATTTCCATCGCTACACCTGCCTTGCTAATAGGCGATAGCGACGTTAGCGACTGCTTTCAGTCGCTAACATGTTGGGTACGCCCACTTTGCATGTCATTAGCGATAAATATCGCTGACATGCAAAGCGGGCCGGAATCCGCTCGCTATCGCCTAAAAGCTGTCGCTAACATCAGTTAGCGACAGCTTGCTAATAGAGCGATAGGATTATCGCCGCTTAGCGGACGAAAACGGCCGCTAAACCGGCGATAATTGCCTATCGCCACCCTTGGTAATATGCCCCAAAGTCACACATAAACCACAGTTGAAAAATTGAACAAAATCTACGACATTCTCAAGCTGTGGTTGGGGCCACAATTCATACTTTGAGCACGAGCCGTGCTAACCATAACCTGGTTACAACACATCCACAGATCTGATGTTTCCTTTTAGCATTTCTTTTTGGGCGTTGAACCTAACCCAGCATGCAAGGGCTGGCAGGCCTGCTGTGAGGTACTTACTTACCTTAAAGAGGCCATATGAACATGAGACGTGCTGCGTGAAACCAGCGTGCAATGCACGCGGTGACGCAGTACAGGCGCTTTCTGCCACGTTAATCTCCCTATACCATGTTCATATAAATATGTGAATATGAGGTTATCAGGACAGTTGTTCTCATTGTGGCATTGGACCCCTTTAGTTCTCTCCTCTTTTCTCTCACTCTAATGTCTACATACATTGACACCTATACTTAAACATTTCTCTGATCCCCTGAATCTTTCTCTTCCGTTCTATTTCCCTTTTACTCTCCAGTTTAAGTTCTCTCCTTTCTTCCTCACGTCACACGCGGTCGAAAGCTCTACTTCTTGCTGCATCATTTTTTAACCCCCCCTTTACTATGTCCTTTGACGCATCTCTTCCTCTCCAATCATTGGTCTCACACATTACCGACTATTTCTCTAACTAGTCTCTCCTCTGTCCCACTTTCCATCTCAGTATCTCTCTCCACACAGTAAAACCCGAGTAGCTGCTGTTCCCACTTTCTTCATCACTTTATATATTGTGGATCAGCTCTCTGCAGTGCCAGCTCGAGCCCTTTATATAGGGCCAGGATAATGTTTACAGATTGCAAACAAGAGATTACATATATGGAAATGAAACAATGCAAACTGGGTAGGGTACATGGTAAATGTTCAAAAATAAGTTACATGTAAGGGTGCTAATACTCAAGAGGCCTAGGTGGAAACTAGGGTACCACACTGTCAACAACTCGGTGTATTTCTGCTGTTCTGCCTTTTCCTTGTCTCCTTTCTTCACATCTTTCGGACCGATGCCCGTTGGAGCTTGCTAGATAGCTATAGAGGAGAATGGCTTTGGATTATCTCCCTGGCCGTCACCTACCCACTCGGTCTTTGGGCCGACTTTCCCTTTATCTCTTTTCCGTCTTCCCCCTAGTCCTCTCCCTTCTCACTCCACCTCTCCTCCTGCCCTCTCTATTTGTCTCTCCGGACTTTGGACACAGTTCTTTCTCATCTCCCTGCTATGGCTCCTTCCTCCCCTCCTTTCCTATAAATTCTCTCAATCTTGTTGTTTGTTTACTGTACCTTACTACTCTATTGTAATTTGTAACACAATGTTCCTCTGTTATAGCGCTCTGATACCTACGGGTCTAGCCAGCGCTTTATAATCCTTTTGATGTACCTTCTAATGCAACTTTCCCCTGGTTATGCCCTCTGATACCTCCGGGTCTAGATAGCGCTATATAACCTTCGCAAATCAAATAAACTACAAAAACGTTTTTTCCTGAATGCTGAGACCTGAGCAACATGGCTGATGCCCGGTGGAGCTGCTTGACCGCCAATGAGGGGATTGGCCCTGGTTTTCCCCCTTGAGCGTCATCTACCCAGCCGTACTTTGGGGATTGTACCTCCTCGTCTCCCCGCTATTACTCCTTCCTCCCCTCCCTCCTACGTATTATTGAAACATTGTTTATGTGCACTGTACCTTACTATGCTCTTATCTGATGTAACTTGTAACGCAACGATCCTAAATGTAAAGCGCTCTGATACCCTTTTGGGTCAAGTTCGTGCTATATAAAACGTTATAAATAAATAAACATGAAAAACAACGAAATGCCAGGGGTGGCACACATCACCAATCACCAATACATAAAAATGTGTAAACCTGTCAGACTATAACAGTCTATCACTATCAAAGGAGAGAGAGAGAACTAGGTAGCTAGTCGGTATCCCCAGGGTTTATATGTGAAATCAATAAGGACTAGCCTATTTGTGAATTTACATAGACTCAAGACTGAAAGACAGGGTACATACCCTTTTGTTTGTTCATGAAGCCCTCACCCACCAACCTGGTTGGTGGCATGCTTCATCATCGGGCCCACCAAGTGACACTGAGGGGGTCATTAGGATGACGGGCGGAATTTGTCCGCCCGCCATCCTGTCGGTATACGGGACCGCCCGCCATAAGGGCGGGGGACCCGGGGGTGGTATTAGGATGTGCCCACCATAGTGGTGGGCACATCCTGCATGTTAAGCATTGTGGCGGGCAGTGCACAATGCTTAAAAAGCACTTTTACATTTGCATAATCAAAGCGGCAGGCACCGCGCGGGGCCTGCCGCTTTGATTATGCAAATGCAGGGGGGTACCACAGGTACCCACCGTGTGCACCCCCCTACTCTCCTTCACTCTTGGGGGCCCGCAGGGGGCCCCCAGAGTGAAGTCCGCCTGCCTTTCCGTGGCGGCATTGCCGCCACGGAAAGGCATTGAAAAATGCCCATCATAATATGGCTGGCGGTGTCTGATAGACACCGCCACCATATTATTCCTTTTCCGCCCCGGCCGCAAGGTGACCGGGGCGGAAAAACGGCGGACGGTCTTTCCGTCCGCCGAGGTCCCCCCGCCATACTAATATGGCGGGGGGGAAACGAGAGTGGATGGCGGGCGGATTGCCCCCGCCAGGATGGCGGTGGCCACCGCCAGCCTGGCGGGGGCAATCCGCCCGCCACCATAATGAGCCCCTGAGTGTGTCCCGAGTGTGCTTCGACACCTGAATACAGCAGAGCAGGTATGTTTCTGAGTGTGCAGTGTAGTGACATGAAGGTGAAAGTTTAAAAGCTATACAGGGATTCCAGTACCCGGGGGTAAATTATATTTTAATAACTGAGTCACTGTTAGCATTAAAAAAAGGCTGATGGATGTTACAGGAGTGTTAATTAGGGTCTCCTACATCCAGGTGTGGTCTACATGTTTCAGCCAAGCCTTTATGATTAAAACTGGCTTTCTTCAGGACCAAAGTGTGTAGGTGCAGATTACTTCATTTTAAGAAATTGTGTAATTTTGAAAATGTGTAGCACTCGCTAAGGTGCTTTACATGTGTGAGGGGGGCTTCTCAATGCATCACCAAGTGCGTGCAGCGCAACAAAATTTGTTTTATTTATTTATATGTTTACTTACCTGTTAAACTCCGTAATCCATACATTACTACCCCCGACCCTGCCCCTCACCCTCCCCACGTCACCGCCCGGCAGCTACTCCCACTACCGACCGCGGCTGAGCCTTGGACTTCCTGCAAAGAGTGAGAGTTCCTAGCCAGCCTGGGCAGCGCCAGGGCTTGAATCACTCCCTCAAAGCCTGTTTCTGGGACGAGGTGTCTGGCACTTCAGAGGAGCTTGAGCACGTGCTGCGCCCCTTTTCCTAAAAGCTGTTGTGTGCTTTGTGCCTCAGACTCTTCTATGGTGAGTTGCACTCCACCCTTGTGGGCTGACAGTGCAGCTCGGAGCATGGGTTGAGTTGTGTTTGTACCGTAGGATGCATTTTGGAGGAGCAAACAGCAGTGCTGTGTTTTGAGTGCGGTGGGTTTGATACACTGGAAGGTCACCCAGGACTGGGTGTCAGCAAGAGTTTGGACAACAGTCTTACGGTCATCGAGGGGAAGGTTTCCAGCTCAAGATGAGAGCCATCAGTGTACAAGTGGTCAGCAATGTTGACTGCCTGAGGGAAGAGGCAAGTCTTACCACATGCTAGGGCATATTTAAAACAGGATGGAGAAGCGTGGCGTTAAGCAAAAATTGCTCAGCCAAAATTGCTAACGCCACGCTTTTCCATTCTGAAAACGCAAGAATGCGCCGTATTCACAAGAATGCAACTTGTTCTCATAACGGTGGGCAGCAGCAGACCCTTGTCTGCGATGGCCAATCAGGACATGAATACTGCATCCAGGGCAGCCGGCTCAGAGGAGCATGGTACAGTTGACTGGAGAGACACAACAACCTGGAAGCCGACAGTTGCATTGCCATTCCCACACTGGGCTTCATGCTAGAGGGGCAGAGGGAAACCATGGAAGATATTTCGATATTTTCAATCAGAGATATGAGAGGGAACCTTAGCGTGACCTTTCTTGCTGAAGAGAACGTCTCTGAGTGGACACGGATGCAGCACTGAGCACACACAAAGTAGACATGTTGGTGTGATGTACCCTCACCGCTCTGATATAAACCATCGTTCTATATAATTAAGGGCATCTTTACGAGTGGAGTTGCAATACTCTGGCACCACTCCAGGTGGTGCAAGAGCGACGCAAGTCCTAAATGAGATTTATGATGCCGCGCTTTGTGCGGCACATAGTTGCTCCATCAATCTAGAACAAAGCAACGCAGCACAAACCGCTGTGTTGCATTATTCTACGCAAGGGAGACGTTTCATGGGCGTTGCGTGGGTGTTCTTAACCCCTTCGATGCTCATGCCGAGCTCAGCTCGTCTTGAGGTACACCTCTCGTACGCTCATGACGAGCTGATCTCGTCATGAACCGCGGGTTTTTTAAAACTTCAGCGCACAGCGGGAAAATGCGCCGCACCGATGGTGTTAAGCAACTCCTACGGTTTTTGACGCATTCTCAGATTTACAGCTATTGGTTAACCCGGGAATGCTTCAAAAAGGTACGCCCTACCAGGGAGGCGTAACGAGGAGAAATATCTTTATCTCTCCACACTGCTTCCTCCTTGTATGCGTGCTGCATTCAGCGGCATACGTAGATAGAGGAAAGCGCCTCTTCGGATTGCTTTTGTGCAGAGGGAGCTGAAATGAATAGGATTCATCTATTTTATGGGAATATAGGGGCATATGTAGGTAATTCACATTTTGCGATTCTCAAACAGCGATTTTTAAGGAATCGCTATTTGAGAATTGCAAAATGGAATGTAGGTAAAAAATCGCAATATTTTTGCGGATCTCTAAAATTCCTTAATTGCGATTCGCAAATTGCGATTCGCAATTAAGGAATGAGTGTCCCATTCATTCCTACGGGCCAAGAGGCCAAGAGGCCCATAGGAATGAATGGGGATACATTCTCAAATTGCGATTTTCTATGTGAAAATCGCAATTTGAGATTCGCAATTCCAAGGGTGCCAGGGTGTCCAAAGGACACCTGTTGCACCCCTGGAATGTGCCTGTAAGTACATGTGGCGCACATACATGCCCTAAGGGCATATCTGTGCGCCACATGGCACTTTGAATTTTTTTTTAAAATGCATTTCGACCGGAAATCGGAAAAATACCATCTACTTGAAGTAGGTGGTATTTTGCGATTCCTTAAGCCTAAATCGCAATTTTAAAGGCACCCCTACATAGCATTTAAGGAATCGCAAAATTGCGATTCCTTAAATGCTTGAGCAAAATAAGGAATCGCAATTTTTGCGATTCCTTATTTTGCTAAGCGGCACCTACATACCAAAAGGCCGTTTGCGATTCGCAAACGCCGGAATTCTGCGAATTCCGGCATTTGCGAATCGCAAACGCCTTCCTACATATGCCCCATAGCTCCTAAAATGATTGAGGATGGCGTCTAGCCCTTTGCTGTGTGTTTAGAGCGTGCATAGAGCCACAGGCACTAAGAAGGGATCTGAGACAATATCGTTATGGAATGTGCTTTTTCTGCTAACGAGGAGTCCAGGGCATGCTGCTTTTGGTGGGGGGGTACCTCTCTGTTTGTGAGATTCTAATCTCTTCTGTCTCTTATGATTACCCTGTTTACTACCCATTGGTATGCTGATACACTCCAGGCCTGCAGCCCAGATGTTTACAAGTGCTGACACAGGTCTCCTACAATGTGCTTTGTCCAAAGAAAGTTAAACACAGTTTCACAATCTCCACCTGTGTTTTGTACAGGCAGGCATTGTTTCTTAGTGACCCTGTGCACCCAGGTCTCCCCAGTTTCACATGGCCATCATGCATGTGGACTTCTTTCATGCACTTATATCTAATGATATATGCAGATGACGCAAGCAGGCTTCAAGACTTAAGCCATGGCACCGGGTGGGTGCATGAGGCTGAGGTTTTGAGCAAAGCTGTCCCAGAGCTTTCTACATCACATATTGCAAGAAGTTGTGTTACAGATTGCATCACTAGAGAGAGAGAGATCCTGTTTATGAGTTGGAGTCCCTTGAGCCAGCAAAAAGCAGTGTCCTGTAGTGCACAGTAAAGTCTTTATTGCACAGTAAAGTCCTGTGGATAGACACAGAAGGAGCGTGTCCTGATGATGACCCATCAAATTTACTGTCGACCGAAACATCAACCGCATGCGTCATTAACTCAAGAATTTTTTATTTACCATAAACAATGTACCAATATTTTTTGATGTCTTAACTGCAAATATGTTTTTTTTTTTGCACCAGTTGACAAGCAGCCTCTTTTAGGAGCTGAACGCTTTCTGGTTGGACTGAGCCTGGCTTCTGCGCTGGAGTGATCGTAAGTTCACCGGACGCCATCCACGAATGGACCTGGTCCATTTAAATTATACAGAGATATTCATTAGACAAGAATCTCCCACCAGAGCCAGGGTGTATGAGTAACATATGAAACACTCCTGAAGGCCGGGAGCCCGGTGCTGCACTGAAGGAGTCATGGCTGTGGAATTTAATAGGATAATGGTATGTGAACCTAAGGACAGGCTGGTCCCCAAAGGTCCTTGTTTTATAAGAAATGCTGGGGCCTGCTTGGATTCTTGGCAGTGACTCCCCTACATAACACAGTGACAGCTGCTGAGATGAGACACAAACAAGGTCGCATATGTACTCAGAACCCAGCTACACACACTCTTGCACTGTTAACATGTACGTTTCACGTGCCTACATGTCAGAGTTTAAATTCATGACTGAAAGAGTTGAACTTTTGATTTCTTTGCATACTTTTGGGTTCTTTTATTGGCCACAAACTAAAATGCAGCAGTGTTTTCAGCAGGGACCCCGAGGCCTCTCTTTCTCTCCAAGCTGTGTGAAAGAACCAAGGGGCATATTAGCTAGAAATAGCTATATTTATCGCTAAATGCGCTTAGCGCATTTTTTTTATCGCTATGCCTGCCTTGCTAATAGGCGATAGCTGTGTTAGCGACTGCTTTTAGTCGCTAACAGGTTGGGTACGCCCACTTTGCATGTCATTAGCGATAAATATCGCTGACATGCAAAGCGGGCCCCAAACCAGTCGCTATCGCCTAAAAGCTGTCGCTAACTTCTGTTAGCGACAATTTGCTAATAGGGCGATAAAAACATCGCCGCTTTAGCGGCGAAAAGTGCCGCTAAAGTGGCGATATGGCCCTTGCTAATATGCCCCCAAATTTTACAATCGGTAAATACACCCTCAGAGCACCGAAAATGAGGCAGATTCTGATGACCTGATTTAAAGCCCTTGTGTAATTTTCATTAGATGTGGGTAATGCAGTATAACTCCAAGAGTGCACGTTTTTCGTGATTTGCATCACGCAAAATTAAGCACGACTCTCGCCCGCAGGAGACTTTTCAGAAAAAAATATTTAGCTGAAAGACATTTTCTGTTCAAACCTTAAGTAACTTTACTAAGCAGTGCTTAATTTGTAAATAAATGTCAGGAGGCCACGGCAGCTTACACCACAGACTCCTACAAGTGTGACATTTTACACTGTCCTAGGCCCCAAAACCATAAGAATGGCTTGGCCGACACGTGCTAGCCATTTTTATTGAATATTGAATTAATAAACAGCAGTTGTTGTGCTGATCACTAAATTAGCCGAACAGTGCCACCATGTGGCAGACTGTCATACCAGTCAGTGTTGACAATTAAGTGCCGGTGACGAGCACCGGAAACTACAGGCTCAAATTAAGCACTGTTTCTAAGGTAGGCATGCTCTCGCTTATAAAAGTATGCGAGGTACCTACCAAAGTCTTCTTACACGCTTTGCATAATTGTGCATAATTTCCCTAACATTTCTGGATGTTTGGCAAAAACAAAAACCACACAGATTATGTAAAGCTTTTGGAGACCAACTTGTCTTTTACATTTCTGAAACTTGAATTTCTAATCAGAACTGCACTGAAATAAATATCTACAAATAATATGCTGGCGCTTTCTTCACCGCCGAACCTGCTGTCAAAGGTACGTAAAATCATGCTTTATTGTTTGAATGCATTTTACTTTCTTTATTGCACCTTCATTTCACATTGATGAGATAATATTACGTCATAGGGCATATAATGATTTGTAACCCTGACTAATGGATCCATAAAAAGCTTTTAAACCAATACTGTGCAGAAAGTTTCAATGTGAACACCTCTGTGTACTGGGAGATGTTCACAAGAACTCTTCGCTCATTTCTTCAAAGTACTTGTTTCAGAAGCAAGTGTCAGGGAGAGGTGGGTGTAACTCGTGTAATTCCATATAGCACAATTTTGCAGAATTACCCCAAAAATACTGTGAGATATGCAGAATTATGAGTGACGAGTAACTCTTCATTAAGCACTATTTTCTTAGCACAAAAATGCCCAATAGTGTTCAAATGGACGCGAGGATCCACTTTGCACTAAGAAATAGCGCTAAATGCAATAGAACATGGACAGCGAGCAGCGCTACTGATCGCTAAATGTGCACTAGGGTTAGGGTTTTTCCCCAAATTACTACTGACTTTTAGCTCAATTTTCTTATCTCAAAATATACCCTTGTGTCAAAAATAGAAGCGAGGATGCATTTTGCGCTAAGAAATTGCGCTCAATATAGTAGAACAGTAATAGCGGGTCCAAGCGGCCCCTTGAGCTCGCTAAATCTGCTCTTTGAATAGGGCTTTTCCCTCCAAATGACTCTAAATTATTTGAGGAGGAGAAATCGTGTAATGATCGGTAATTCTGCATCAAAGAGTAATGCAGGATTACCAAAACTACTCCGATTACTCCATCGTAGCTGAAATTCTGCCCATGCCTACCCCTCAAATTACTCTTAAATACGCCGGCAGGTGTAATCGGTAATTCTGCATCAAAGAGTAATGCAGAATTCCCAAAATTACTCTGATTACTTTGGCGTAATTGAAATTCCGCCCAGACCTAGTGATTGACAACCAGCGGTGGTAGTAGATGTTATATGACATTCTTGCTACAATGTAGTTTATGCCAAGGAATGTAAAATATCCTATTGATTTTGACTAGTTTTCGTGTTGTGGTACTGCTGATTTTTTATCTCTTCTGCCAGACATGGCATCCAGGGTTTGGTACATGTTGAACCTAGATTCCCCCCCCACCCCCCCGAGTTTTATATAGGGCAAACTCGCCCGAAGGTATCGGGCATCAGAGCGCTTTACATGTGCACCAGTTGCGTTACACAAGGACACATTCATATTTGTTAGGCAGAAGGAGATTAAGTGATTTGCCCAGAATCACAAAATGGTGAGCACCCCTGCAGAGACTCAAACGTGGTGCCCCAGTGTCGAGGTCGCCCGCTCTAGCCGTAAGGCCACAACCTCTCCCCTAGATCTCTCTATCTAGATGATGTGGCTTAACCCGTTTACCGCAGCGGCAATACCCCAGCAGTGCGGCAGCTTTGAAGAGTGGGCGGGGCCGCGTTGGCCAACGGACGTGCACAGCACTATTGATGTAGTGCTCACGATGGCCGTTGGCCGACAGAAGCACACAACGGGTTAAGGCTGGATGATGTAAACAGGCTCAGGATGAGACACAGGTTGAGATCCATAATTCCCTGGTTCAGATGAGAGGAAGCCTGTTGTCTATGGCAGGTACACTGCGGTCATGAACATCAGCATTCAACACTTGCAACGGATCTCCTGGGCATAAGGAAGGAAGATTCTGTTTGCCAGATGTGGGAAAATGGTTAATGTGACGAGAAAAATCAGGTTTGGAAGTAGTAATTACTTTTTTTTTAGGTTTACATTTTTTTATTGATTTTAAAAACTAAATACCATTACAATTAATTACTTGTCCATTACTTGTGGTAATGACATTTTCAACAATCCTGGACTTTATTAATATGATGACTATAGTAGCACTGAGGACATGCTGCCTGTTGGAGGCTGCTGGAGCAGTGAAACTAGTCGATAGGTGATGTGGTCGATGGAGAGCATCAGACAGCAGAAGACCTTGCCATATTTCTTGTCTGTCTTAAACGTTTCTTGGTCTGATCCTGGACGCATTCTCCAGTATAATTCTTGTCTCGGATACCCCTGTGGATACACTGTATTGCTGTGTACATAACATTGGTGTCAGAAATAGAGCCTGGAAATACGCTTAGTATTGTACAAGTTTTTGTCTTACTGTTTTTCTGTCTTCATGTATCAATCTTGCTGGTCAACATTGAATGTCAGTTGTTTTATGGTTTTTATTGTTTAAATTGTTTTAATTGTGCTAAGTGGTGCTCTGTCCACTTTTTTAATTACTGAATGTTTAATAAATTGTGGTCATTATTTCATATGTGAATTGTGTAATTGTTTTCGCGTAACAAAATATTTTGCACTATAAATTGTATTTTTGCTCAAGGGAATTTCTCCTTTTAACTGATCCTGGTATACCCAGATTCCTGTCTGGGTTCCAATACGTACGGATATTCAAATTCCACCATACTTGATAAAGTTCCACATTCAACAGTGCACTTATAAACCATAAATTCTACCATTTCTGTTGCTATGATGACTAGGCGGCCGATTGCGATGTCGGTCGTTAAGCCTATGACCGCTCATCGGAGGCGTACCTACCGACATGGTAGGTTTACAGTCCGACTGCCAAATTACAAGGGCTGACAGTCGGAGTGTAAACCCGCAGGTCAATCTGATGGGCTTAAGGAACCCATTGGCCAGTCAGAAACCTCCACATAATCCCTTACGGACGGCATTTCCGCATTCGGGATTATGATGTCGGTTTACGACAGCCTTTCCATGTACACTTTCAGACATGGAAAGGTTGTTGGAGAGTGACTTTGTAGGGCCCCCTTCTCCCCTGAACCTCTGGGTGTTGGCCTGGGGGGCACCTATAGTGCCCCACTGTTAATCCCAGCACCACGTGGCAGGCACAATGAGGTGCCTGCCACATGGTGCAGGGATTTACAGAAAACTCCCATTTCTCCATGGGAGCTTGTGCTGCGGCTGGTTTCTGACTGCCGCAGAAGCTCCCATAGAGAAATAGGAGTTTTTGACGCACCATGTGTGGTTACATTTTAATTGTGGTGTCAGGAACGCCAACGGGAGTTCGGTCAGATCCGCAACCGCAGAGATTTCGGTCAGACGCAACTCCGGCGGACATCATAATGAGGCCCTATGTTGGGGTTAGATGCACAAAAATTTATAAGACATTGTTGATTTAGACGTACAAAAGGGGGTGGTGATGGATGGAGCATCTGAACCAATCAAACACTCACACCCAGTCAAAAGATCTGGCTTTGATCCATCACCGTTCTTTAGCCCACTCTGCCACCCCAGTTCAGACATGGCTATATGCAAATCAGTCTGACCCTGTGCCTCATGGGAACAGCCCAGCCCGAACTGCCAAGCCATGCCTTCCCTGGACCGGAAACAAGCTTCCGAGGACTGGTTTCAGGCATTCCAGCCGTCTTCAGCCCGGCTTGCTTGAATCCAGTGGCAAAGTGAGCAAGGGACTCACGTCTGAGCATACCCTGCCACACTTATGGCAGCCAAAAGCGGTACAAATGGGGGTGGTAATGGACGGAGCATCTGAACCAATCAAACACTCACACCCAGTCAAAAGATCTGGGTTTAATCCATCTCCGTTCTTTAGCCCACTCTGCCACCCCAGTTCAGACATGGCTATATGCAAATCAGTCTGACCCTATGCCTCATGGGAACAGCCCAGCCTGAACTGCCAAGCCATGTCTTCCCTGGACCGGAAACAAACTTCCGAGGACCAGTTTCTGGCATTCCAGTCTTCTTCAGCCCGGCTTGCTTGAATCCAGTGGCAAAGTGAGCAAGGGACTCACGTCTGAGCATACCCTGCCACACTTATGGCAGCCAAAAGCGGTACAAAAGGGGGTGGTGATGGACGGAGCATCTGAACCAATCAAACACTCACACCCAGTCAAAAGATCTGGGTTTAATCCATCACCGTTCTTTAGCCCACTCTGCCACCCCAGTTCAGACATGGCTATATGCAAATCAGTCTGACCCTATGCCTCATGGGAACAGTCCAGCCTGAACTGCCAAGCCATGTCTTCCCTGGACCGGAAACAAACTTCCGAGGACCAGTTTCTGGCATTCCAGTCTTCTTCAGCCCGGCTTGCTTGAATCCAGTGGCAAAGTGAGCAAGGGACTCACGTCTGAGCATACCCTGCCACACTTATGGCAGCCAAAAGCGGTACAAAAGGGGGTGGTGATGGACGGAGCATCTGAACCAATCAAACACTCACACCCAGTCAAAAGATCTGGGTTTAATCCATCTCCGTTCTTTAGCCCACTCTGCCACCCCAGTTCAGACATGGCTATATGCAAATCAGTCTGACCCTGTGCCTCATGGGAACAGTCCAGCCCGAACTGCCAAGCCATGTCGTCCCTGGACCGGAAACAAGCTTCCGAGGACCGGTTTCTGGCATTCCAGCCTTCTTCAGCCCGGCTTGCTTGAATACAGTGGCAAAGTGAGCAAGGGACTCACGTCTGAGCATACCCTGCCACCAGCCGCGGGCCGTGGAGGGAGTTACGGTGGGGAATTTCGTAGCGCGCACTGCATCACAATTTGCGATGCAGTGCGCGCTACGAAATTTGTTTTATTATTTAAATTGTTTACTTACCTGTAATTATCCATATGCTGGGTTTTAGCCCTCTCCACCCTGCCCCTCCCCCTCCCCGCCTCCCTGCCCCACCGTAACTCCCTCCACGGCCCGCGGCTGCCTGCCACACTTATGGCGGCCAAAAGCGGTACAAAAGGGGGTGGTGATGGACGGAGCATCTGAACCAATCAAACACTCACACCCAGTCAAAAGATCTGTGTTTAATCCATCACCGTTCTTTAGCCCACTGTGCCACCCCAGTTCAGACATGGCTATATGCAAATCAGTCTGACCCTGTGCCTCATGGGAACAGTCCAGCCCGAACTGCCAGGCCAGGTGCTCCCTGGACCGGAAACTTGGTAAATGCTTTCCTTAAAGAAGAAAAGGTAAACAACAGGATAAAATAGATAATGCCATTTGATCAATTCTTGGGGAGTGAGAAAGAGAAACATTTCTACAACTTGGAAGTCTCACTAAAATCTTTAGCAACTTGAGAAAACTTTTGAATATCAGATTACAAGAAATTCAAAGATATGTCATGGAAAATATGGAACAACAAACAAGGAATTTTAGACAAATGTTCTGGAAAAGATCTGCTATTAGCCCTTAGGTCTTGGAATGCACCTGCTCCAGGAAGGATGTTCAGAGCTGCAAATTCTCTGCTAACCGCTTGTAAGGAACATGGTCTACCTGTGAGCAATAAATCATTTCTTTATTTTATTATACTTCTTGTTCTTTTTTTAGTGATTACACCCCAGATAGCTGTTTCACCTGTGCCAGAGGAGGTAAAAGACAGAAGTAAGATGTGCGGTCGGCGTCTTATAAGGAGATTTGGATGAATGATCCGGCTGCAACCCATGGAGACAGGTATCTGCGATTCACACACTACACCAGACCAGAAGAAAGAGTTTTGACGCCTTATGTGGAACTTCATATGGGTTGGTTTCAGGTGGTGAGATGGTAAAGGGAGTCCCAGAGGATGAAGCCTTTACATATAAGATTTTACATCAACAAAGTTCATAGCCAACCAGGTGGCCTGGAAGTCCTTGTTGGGTAGCTGACTTCTGGCATCCTGCTGGCTTGTAGGATCGACACAGCTGGCGAGCCCGCAACCAAGACCTTCAGATCCAGTAAGGGTACCTAGAAATCCATCCTTTGACCAATAGGAAGCTGGTGTCAGTTCTATGTGGTCTGTATGGGTCAAGCAAAGGTTTTTTGCATGGTTTTCCCCTTAATGGGTCTAGAGTAACATCTTTGTCTGAAGGCTTGCATAGGCTTGGGTAGGAGAAGCTGAGGAGACCATCAGAAGTACCACAGAGGTCACAGGTGGTCGGAGCAGAGGTGGGAATCCAGGTGGTTCCCAGAGGAGGGACAAAGCATTGATAATCTTAATAATCATAGGAATGAGCAGGGCATTTGCGTCAATCCTGATAGCAAACGTTTTGTTCGGGTGTCAGAAGCTGATGGCCTGAGGTGTCTGCCTGACTGCAGTGGGCCTGAAACCCAAACATGGCTGTCTGTGTAAACAATTGGGTGATTGCACCACCTTGGCGTGGCTTCGGCTTGAATTTATCATCTTCTGGAAGTGGTCACAGTGAGACTCTAAGGCCGCTGTCCTGCCACCTATTTATTTATTTATTTTATGTATTTACTCATATAGCTCTAGAATCGACCCCCGAAGGGGTATCTCTGCGCTTAAACGGAACATGAGGGTAACGTGCGGCTCCAGCAAGTTAACAGGTGCGGAAGAGAGTGGTTTTGAGCAGCTTCCTGAATTGTAGATGATCTAAACACTGTCTCAGAGGTAGAGGCAGCTCATTCCAGTAACTGTAGGAGTAAGGGTTGTCTTTCACTCCCATAAAGTAGGAGAGACATACCTACTAAGCAAAGAACATCAGCCGACTCCAAGCTTCCTGCTGTAGGCTAATCCCAGACCCTTCCTGCAATCTTAATATTGGCCTTATTAGGCTTAAGGGAGCATTTGATTTCGCTCCACGTCAGTTCCTCTGGTTAGATGCATTCTACGTTGTTATTCCAATCCCCCGAGAGAAGAATCAAGATAAGGACGAACAGTCCATGGAAGACAAAAAATGCAAGAAAGAAGATAAGTAAAGAAAAGACGCTGCTCAGAAGGTGTCTGACTGGGAGTGCCTTAGAATATTCAATATCTGAAGTAGAGCCCTATATTCAGGAAGTGATGATTGTGAAGATAAATCCCCATTTCATGGAAGGTTTATAAACTATACTTAGGCATTGTGCAGTGTGCATACCCTGTACCATGGTTTGCATACTCCAGACTATGTTTAAAAGGGATATCCTAGAGTGTCACACATCAGGGTAGACTCTTAAGGACATATTTAGGACCTGGCTGGCATCCCTCTTGCATTACACAAGAGCAACTCAAACCTTGAGTCATATTTTTGAAGCCATCAAGGCCAATTTGTGTTGCTCTAAAATAGAGAGTAACGCAACGCAAATCACCAAGGTACCTTACTCTGATCTTTGCAGGCATTTCATGGGTATTGTGTGGGTGTTCTCACCAAACTCCCATGATTTTTTACGCTTTGCCAGATTTACAAGACCTTTTAAATAAGGGTGGGTGGTGAATTCCGTTTCGTTCAGTGAAGTTTGCAGAGATTTGCCACTCCGCACTCTGCTTGGAGCATGGAGTTTTGGCAAAAGCTCCACAATCATGGGCAGAGTGGAATTTTCAGTTGTGCTGAACCTTCCCAGCCAATGAGGAGGGAGGAATAATATTCCCATCAAGGACACCCTGACTGAACACATTCTATCCAATCCCCTGCGGTGCCAATGTTGCTTGCTTTCCAATGGGAGGAGGCAGAGGGTGGGGTGCTTTGATTCGCCAGTGGAGGCTGACACTAGTAGGGAGCGGATTGAGACTGGTCAAGACTGGAGTTGGTGACAGGCCGAGATGATGGCAGTTGGCATTGCGCTTGCACCTCACTGGAGGCACCTGGGGATGGTGTGCCTTGCCCTGGGGTTCAGTGTGTGTTTGTCATAATTAACCCAGGGCGAAGCACTACGCTACGCTCGCGGAGTTTGCGAAGTTTTCGCAACTTCGCACTACGCGAGCTGCACATAGCACAGTGCGAACATGCGTAGTGCAGCGTAGCGTAGTGCAGCGGTCATTTTTTGCTTGTTCGCGGTCCTGAACGTCATGTTCGCGACCGCGAGCAAGCAAAATGGCATCCTGGCGAGATTCTCAACGCGAGGAGGTCAGGTTTCTTATTGTGAGTGGTTGCGCATGCTTGCGACCGCTCTCAATGAGAAACTACCTGTTCGCGTTGAGAAAGCTGCCGCTCGAGTAATAATCTACTCGAGCAGCAGAAAACTACAGCTCGCACTGTGCAAGAAGCCGTTTTCAATGCTTGCACAGTGCCGGATGCTCGTCCGCACTGTGCAATCATTGAAAACGCATCTTGCACAGTGCGAACACGCTACTACGCAGCTCGCGTAGTGCTACGTGAAGTTTGCGTAGTGCGAAGTGCACTTCGCGTAGCTTCGCGTAGCGCTACTTTGCGAACTACGCCCACCCTTAGTCATAATTACTTTTACTGATGAGCTTGTCGGAGGCTGTTGTGGCGGAAAAATAGCCTCATTAATTGCTGTGGCCTACCCTAGTCCTGAGGGGGAAAGTGTAGTGAGATGGCAGCTCTCACCTTTAGACATGCGAGCATGATTGGGGGGGCGGCCGGCAAATTGATCTGCACTGTGTGTAATCCGACTTCCATTTCTGACTCTCAGCACCTCCTTGAGGACAAAGATGGTAATGCAAGCCATACTTCTCAAGGCCAAAGTGGCCTGACCTCTCCTTCAAGATGGAGCAGTCAGTTGGCATGCATGTGAAGGAGAGAATAGCTGTCTGACTCTACACACATATTCTGTGTCTTGGTGCCATGGCATCTTATTAATGCCTTTGATGCCCACCACCCAAGTTTAATTGATATTCACGGAGAATAGCACCGCTGAACATGGCCTTAATATTAGCACCTGAAGCCATTGCCTCTTTATTAGGGGTGCCTGAGCAATACTCCGCCCGCTTGCGGAACTCCACAAAATTCTGCGGAGTTTTTCAGGAACTCCACGGAATTCCACCAAGTGAAACTCCGCAAGTTCCACAGAGCCCAACTTTTAAACCTGGGGATATGCAAAAAACACATGCCCCCCCCCCAGGAGATGCACAATGAGGAGAATGATCTTTATTTCTCCTCGGTTGTCCTCTTCCTATGCACAAGTAGAAAGAGGAAAAAAACTCTAATGATTGTTTTTCTGCAGGAGTGTGCCCTTTCCTGCGCAAAAAACAATCCTGCATGCAATGCAGGCATCCTTGCACAATGGTGCATGGGTGCCTGTGTTGGCGCTAGACAGAAGAAACAATGCCAGCCAAGGGAAAAGGACAGTCATGTGTCGCATTGGACAAATATAGCACATTCCTCCCCTTTCCCTGTAATGCATGGAAGCGCAGAAAGGTGACTTGCTGTGCTGCTCTGTGCCACAATACTCATGATTATGCCCCCAGATGTTTAAGTGATGTGCACACACAAACTTGCATGTTTTTGGCTCTCTGTCCCGGGTATGAGGCACTATGTGTAATGTTTCTTTTCCCAGCTTACATCTCAGATTGCTTTCTACACCTTATATTCTTTGTTTCTTGCTATCTCAGAAAGCCGCCTTCCACTATACTCCTAAATCCCTACATTAAAAAACACAACTTGCCTTCTTTCCACTTGGTTCCTCTAGGCTTGATTCTTCACCGGTCTCTCTTCTGAGGGGCCCTCTTCTGCCCTTCCATCCTCAGCATGCTTTCTGTTTCTGAGTATAGCCTCCCCTCAGTGTCATGCCTGCCTTATTCTCTCTTATTGTAATTTTCAAAAGCTGACACCTCATTTCCTAGATCACTAGCCATTCACCTGAAACCACATAGTCCCCATAAATGATCACACATAGCTGGTATTAATATATTCTCTCCTCAAGTAACTGGAGAAAACACATGTAATGTGTTTTTAGTTCAGAGCACATGACTAAACACAACGACCAACATTTAACCACTGGATTAGCCACTAGCCCAGGGAAAGCAGTCTTTACAAGTTGATTTTTAACTCACAGTGCCTTTACCACACATTTACCACCACACAAGTTTTTACCATGTATAGGCCTTTACCACGCATTTAAGGTAAGTATGGGGGTTTGAGAGCATATGAGTGCTAAAAAACTGCAGGGTACAACATGCATTGTAAACGCATGCAATGTTTTACCTGCGTTGTTCCATCATACAACTGGTACGGAGTAGCGTGCTACTCACCGTGAAGCGCTTCAACACCTCGTCAAGGATAATAAGCGCTATATTAATATAATTGCATTGTAGGGAAGGGGGTAAGAAGCTTGTGCTGCTGTCCAGCTAAACAACGAGCGGAGTGAGACTCATATGCTGCTGCTCAGGTAAACAATGGAAGTGAGGAGGGGAGTGTGCTGCCTAAAAAAGCAGGGGGAGTAAGGTGGGAGTGAGACACTTATGCTGCTGTCCGGCTAAACAAGGGGGAGTAGGGTGGGAGTGAGACACTTATGCTGCTGTCCGGCTAAACAAGGGGGAGTAAGGTGGGAGTGAGACGCTTATGCTGCTGTCCGGCTAAACAAGGGGGAGTAGGGTGGGAGTGAGACACTTATGCTGCTGTCCGGCTAAAGCAGGGGGAGTAAGGTGGGAGTGAGACGCTTATGCTGCTGTCCAGCTAAACAAGAGGGAGTAGGGTGGGAGTGAGACACTTATGCTGCTGTCCGGCTAAACAAGGGGGAGTAGGGTGGGAGTGAGACACTTATGCTGCTGTCCGGCTAAACAAGGGGGAGTAGGGTGGGAGTGAGACACTTATGCTGCTGTCCGGCTAAACAAGGGGGAGTAGGGTGGGAGTGAGACACTTATGCTGCTGTCCGGCTAAACAAGGGGGAGTAGGGTGGGAGTGAGACACTTATGCTGCTGTCCGGCTAAACAAGAATGAGTAAGGTGGGAGTGAGACACTTATGCTGCTGTCCAGCTAAACAAGAATGAGTAAGGTGGGAGTGAGACACTTATGCTGCTGTCCAGCTAAACAAGAATGAGTAAGGTGGGAGTGAGACACTTATGCTGCTGTCCAGCTAAACAAGAATGAGTAAGGTGGGAGTGAGACACTTATGCTGCTGTCCAGCTAAACAAGGGGGAGTAAGGTGGGAGTGAGGCACTTATACTGCTGTCCAGCTAAACAAGGGGAAGTAAGGTGGGAGTGAGGCACTTATACTGCTGTCCAGCTAAACAAGGGGGAGTTAGGTGGGAGTGAGACACTCATGCTGCTGTCCAGCTAAACAAGGGGGAGTAAGGTGGGAGTGAGACACTCATGCTGCTGTCCAGCTAAACAAGGGGGAGTAAGGTGGGAGTGAGACACTCATGCGGCTGTCCAGCTAAACAAGGGGGAGTAAGGTGGGAGTGAGACACTCATGCTGCTGTCCAGCTAAACAAGGGGGAGTAAGGTGGGATTGAGACACTTATGCTGCTGTCCTTCTAAACAAGGGGGAGTAGGGTGGCAGTGAGACACTTATGCTGCTGTCCTTCTAAACAAGGGGGAGTAGGGTGGGAGTGAGACACTTATGCTGCTGTCCAGCTAAACAAGGGGGAGTGAGGTGAGAGTGAGACACTTATGCTGCTGTCCTTCTAAACAAGGGGGAGTATGGTGGGAGTGAGACACTTATGCTGCTGTCCAGCTAAACAAGGGAAGTAAGGTGGGAGTGAGACACTTATGCTGCTGTCCAGCTAAACAAGGGAAGTAAGGTGGGAGTGAGACACTTATGCTGCTGTCCACCTAAACAAGGAAGAGTTAGGTGAGGAGTGAGACACTTATGCTGCTGTCCAGCTAAACAAGGGAGAGTAAGGTGGGAGTGAGACACGTATGCTGCTGTCCAGCTAAACAAGGGGGAGTAAGGTGGGAGTGAGACACGTATGCTGCTGTCCAGCTAAACAAGGGGGAGTAAGGTGGGAGTGAGACACTTATGCTGCTGTCCAGCTAAACAAGGGAAGTAAGGTGGGAGTGAGACACGTATGCTGCTGTCCAGCTAAACAAGGGAAGTAAGGTGGGAGTGAGACACGTATGCTGCTGTCCAGCTAAACAAGGGGGAGTAAGGTGGGAGTGAGACACTTATGCTGCTGTCCAGCTAAACAAGGGAAGTAAGGTGGGAGTGAGACACGTATGCTGCTGTCCAGCTAAACAAGGGGGAGTAAGGTGGGAGTGAGACACTTATGCTGCTGTCCAGCTAAACAAGGGAAGTAAGGTGGGAGTGAGGCACTTATGCTGCTGTCCAGCTAAACAAGGGGGAGTAAGGTGGGATTGAGACACTTATGCTGCTGTCCTTCTAAACAAGGGGGAGTAGGGTGGCAGTGAGACACTTATGCTGCTGTCCTTCTAAACAAGGGGGAGTAGGGTGGGAGTGAGACACTTATGCTGCTGTCCAGCTAAACAAGGGGGAGTGAGGTGAGAGTGAGACACTTATGCTGCTGTCCTTCTAAACAAGGGGGAGTATGGTGGGAGTGAGACACTTATGCTGCTGTCCAGCTAAACAAGGGAAGTAAGGTGGGAGTGAGACACTTATGCTGCTGTCCAGCTAAACAAGGGAAGTAAGGTGGGAGTGAGACACTTATGCTGCTGTCCACCTAAACAAGGAAGAGTTAGGTGAGGAGTGAGACACTTATGCTGCTGTCCAGCTAAACAAGGGAGAGTAAGGTGGGAGTGAGACACGTATGCTGCTGTCCAGCTAAACAAGGGGGAGTAAGGTGGGAGTGAGACACGTATGCTGCTGTCCAGCTAAACAAGGGGGAGTAAGGTGGGAGTGAGACACTTATGCTGCTGTCCAGCTAAACAAGGGAAGTAAGGTGGGAGTGAGACACTTATGCTGCTGTCCAGCTAAACAAGGGAAGTAAGGTGGGAGTGAGACACTTATGCTGCTGTTCACCTAAACAAGGAAGAGTTAGGTGAGGAGTGAGGCACTTATGCTGCTGTCCAGCTAAACAAGGGAGAGTAAGGTGGGAGTGAGGCACTTATGCTGCTGTCCAGCTAAACAAGGGGGAGTGAGGTGGGAGTGAGACACTAATGCTGCTGTCCACCTAAACAAGGGGGAGTAAGGTGGGAGTGAGACACTTATGCTGCTGTCCAGCTAAACAAGGGGGAGTAAGGTGGGAGTGAGACACTTATGCTGCTGTCCAGTTAAACAAGGGGGAGTGAGGTGGGAGTGAGACACTAATGCTGCTGTCCACCTAAACAAGGAAGAGTTAGGTGGGGAGTGAGACACTTATGCTGCTGTCCAGCTAAACAAGGGAGAGTAAGGTGGGAGTGAGACACTAATGCTGCTGTCCACCTAAACAAGGAAGAGTTAGGTGGGGAGTGAGACACTTATGCTGCTGTCCAGCTAAACAAGGGGGAGTAAGGAGGGAGTGAGGCACTTATGCTGCTGTCCAGCTAAACAAGGGGGAGTAAGGAGGGAGTGAGGCACTTATGCTGCTGTCCAGCTAAACAAGGGGGAGTAAGGAGGGAGTGAGACACTTATGCTGCTGTCCAGCTAAACAAGGGGGAGTAAGGTGGGAGTGAGACACTCATGCTGCTGTCCAGCTAAACAAGGGGGAGTAAGGTGGGAGTGAGCCACTTATGCTGCTGTCCACCTAAACAAGGGGGAGTAAGGTGGGAGTGAGACACTTATGCTGCTGTCCAGCTAAACAAGGGGGAGTAAGGTGCGAGTGAGACACTCATGCTGCTGTCCAGCTAAACAAGGGGGAGTAAGGTGGGAGTGAGACACTCATGCTGCTGTCCAGCTAAACAAGGGGGAGTAAGGTGCGAGTGAGGCACTTATGTTGCTGTCCAGCTAAACAAGGGGGAGTAAGGTGGGAGTGAGACACTTATGCTGCTGTCCAGCTAAACAAGGGGGAGTAAGGTGGGAGTGAGACACTTATGCTGCTGTCCAGCTAAACAAGGGGGAGTAAGGTGGGAGTGAGACACTCATGCTGCTGTCCAGCTAAACAAGGGGGAGTAAGGTGGGAGTGAGGCACTTATGCTGCTGTCCAGCTAAACAAGGGGGAGGAAGGTGGGAGTGAGACACTTATGCTGCTGTCCAGTTAAACAAGGGGGAGTGAGGTGGGAGTGAGACACTAATGCTGCTGTCCACCTAAACAAGGGAGAGTTAGGTGGGGAGTGAGACACTTATGCTGCTGTCCAGCTAAACAAGGGGGAGTAAGGAGGGAGTGAGGCACTTATTCTGCTGTCCAGCTAAACAAGGGAAGTAAGGTGGGAGTGAGACACTTATGCTGCTGTCCAGCTAAACAAGGGAGAGTAAGGTGGGAGTGAGACACTTATGCTGCTGTCCGGCTAAACAAGGGGGAGTAGGGTGGGAGTGAGACACTTATGCTGCTGTCCGGCTAAACAAGGGGGAGTAGGGTGGGAGTGAGACACTTATGCTGCTGTCCGGCTAAACAAGGGGGAGTAGGGTGGGAGTGAGACACTTATGCTGCTGTCCGGCTAAACAAGGGGGAGTAGGGTGGGAGTGAGGCACTTATGCTGCTGTCCAGCTAAACAAGGGGGAGTAAGGTGGGAGTGAGACACTTATGCTGCTGTCCAGCTAAACAAGGGGGAGTTAGGTGGGAGTGAGACACTCATGCTGCTGTCCAGCTAAACAAGGGGGAGTAAGGTGGGAGTGAGACACTCATGCTGCTGTCCAGCTAAACAAGGGGGAGTAAGGTGGGAGTGAGACACTCATGCGGCTGTCCAGCTAAACAAGGGGGAGTAAGGTGGGAGTGAGACACTTATGCTGCTGTCCAGCTAAACAAGGGGGAGTAAGGTGGGAGTGAGACACTTATGCTGCTGTCCACCTAAACAAGGGGGAGTAAGGTGGGAGTGAGACACTTATGCTGCTGTCCAGCTAAACAAGGGGGAGTAAGGTGGGAGTGAGACACTCATGCTGCTGTCCAGCTAAACAAGGGGGAGTAAGGTGGGAGTGAGACACTCATGCTGCTGTCCAGCTAAACAAGGGGGAGTAAGGTGGGAGTGAGACACTTATGCTGCTGTCCAGCTAAACAAGGGGGAGTAAGGTGGGAGTGAGACACTTATGCTGCTGTCCAGCTAAACAAGGGGGAGTAAGGTGGGAGTGAGACACTTTTGCTGCTGTCCAGCTAAACAAGGGGGAGTAAGGTGGGAGTGAGACACTCATGCTGCTGTCCAGCTCAACAAGGGAAGTAAGGTGGGAGTGAGACACTTTTGCTGCTGTCCAGCTAAACAAGGGGGAGTAAGGTGGGAGTGAGACACTCATGCTGCTGTCCAGCTAAACAAGGGGGAGTAAGGTGGGAGTGAGACACTCATGCTGCTGTCCAGCTAAACAAGGGGGAGTAAGGTGGGAGTGAGACACTTTTGCTGCTGTCCGGCTAAACAAGGGGGAGTAAGGTGGGAGTGAGACACTTATGCTGCTGTCCGGCTAAACAAGGGGGAGTAGGGTGGGAGTGAGACACTTATGCTGCTGTCCGGCTAAACAAGGGGGAGTAGGGTGGGAGTGAGACACTTATGCTGCTGTCCGGCTAAACAAGGGGGAGTAGGGTGGGAGTGAGACACTTATGCTGCTGTCCAGCTAAACAAGGGAGAGTAAGGTGGGAGTGAGGCACTTATGCTGCTGTCCAGCTAAACAAGGGGGAGTAAGGTGGGAGTGAGGCACTTATGCTGCTGTCCAGCTAAACAAGGGGGAGTAAGGTGGGAGTGAGACACTTATGCTGCTGTCCAGCTAAACAAGGGGGAGTTAGGTGGGAGTGAGACACTCATGCTGCTGTCCAGCTAAACAAGGGGGAGTAAGGTGGGAGTGAGACACTCATGCGGCTGTCCAGCTAAACAAGGGGGAGTAAGGTGGGAGTGAGACACTCATGCGGCTGTCCAGCTAAACAAGGGGGAGTAAGGTGGGAGTGAGACACTCATGCTGCTGTCCAGCTAAACAAGGGGGAGTAAGGTGGGAGTGAGACACTTATGCTGCTGTCCAGCTAAACAAGGGGGAGTAAGGTGGGAGTGAGACACGTATGCTGCTGTCCAGCTAAACAAGGGAGAGTAAGGTGGGAGTGAGACACTTATGCTGCTGTCCAGCTAAACAAGGGGGAGTAAGGTGGGAGTGAGACACATATGCTGCTGTCCAGCTAAACAAGGGGGAGTAAGGTGGGAGTGAGACACTTATGCTGCTGTCCAGCTAAACAAGGGAGAGTAAGGTGGGAGTGAGACACTTATGCTGCTGTCCAGCTAAACAAGGGGGAGTAAGGTGGGAGTGAGACACTTTTGTTGCTGTCCAGCTAAACAAGGGGGAGTAAGGTGGGAGTGAGACACTTATGCTGCTGTCCAGCTAAACAAGGGGGAGTAAGGTGGGAGTGAGACACTTATGCTGCTGTCCAGCTAAACAAGGGGGAGTAAGGTGGGAGTGAGACACGTATGCTGCTGTCCAGCTAAACAAGGGGGAGTAAGGTGGGAGTGAGACACTTATGCTGCTGTCCAGCTAAACAAGGGAGAGTAAGGTGGGAGTGAGACACTTATGCTGCTGTCCAGCTAAACAAGGGGGAGTAAGGTGGGAGTGAGACACTTATGCTGCTGTCCAGCTAAACAAGGGGGAGTAAGGTGGGAGTGAGACACTTATGCTGCTGTCCAGCTAAACAAGGGGGAGTAAGGTGGGAGTGAGACACTTTTGCTGCTGTCCAGCTAAACAAGGGAAGTAAGGTGGGAGTGAGACACTTATGCTGCTGTCCTTCTAAACAAGGGGGAGTAAGGTGGGAGTGAGACACTTATGCTGCTGTCCAGCTAAACAAGGGGGAGTAAGGTGGGAGTGAGACACTTATGCTGCTGTCCAGCTAAACAAGGGGGAGTAAGGTGGGAGTGAGACACTTATGCTGCTGTCCAGCTAAACAAGGGGGAGTAAGGTGGGAGTGAGACACTTATGCTGCTGTCCAGCTAAACAAGGGGGAGTAAGGTGGGAGTGAGACACTTTTGCTGCTGTCCAGCTAAACAAGGGGGAGTAAGGTGGGAGTGAGACACTTATGCTGCTGTCCAGCTAAACAAGGGGGAGTGAGGTGGGAGTGAGACACTTATGCTGCTGCCCAGCTAAACAAGGGGGAGTGAGGTGGGAGTGAGACACTTATGCTGCTGTCCAGCTAAACAAGGGGGAGTAAGGTGGGAGTGAGACACTTATGCTGCTGTCCAGCTAAACAAGGGGGAGTAAGGTGGGAGTGAGACGCTTATGCTGCTGTCCACCTAAACAAGGGGGAGTAAGGTGGGAGTGAGACACTTATGCTGTTGTCCAGCTAAACAAGGGGGAGTGAGGTGGGAGTGAGACACTTATGCTGCTGCCCAGCTAAACAAGGGGGAGTGAGGTGGGAGTGAGACACTTATGCTGCTGTCCAGCTAAACAAGGGGGAGTAAGGTGGGAGTGAGACACTTATGCTGCTGTCCAGCTAAACAAGGGGGAGTAAGGTGGGAGTGAGACACTTATGCTGCTGTCCAGCTAAACAAGGGGGAGTAGGGTGGGAGTGAGACACTTATGCTGCTGTCCAGCTAAACAAGGGGGAGTAAGGTGGGAGTGAGACACTTATGCTGCTGTCCAGCTAAACAAGGGGGAGTAAGGTGGGAGTGAGACACTTATGCTGCTGTCCAGCTAAACAAGGGGGAGTAAGGTGGGAGTGAGACACTTATGCTGCTGTCCAGCTAAACAAGGGAGAGTAAGGTGGGAGTGAGACACGTAGGCTGCTGTCCAGCTAAACAAGGGGGAGTGAGGTGGGAGTGAGACACTTATGCTGCTGTCCAGCTAAACAAGGGGGAGTAAGGTGGGAGTGAGACACTTATGCTGCTGTCCAGCTAAACAAGGGGGAGTAAGGTGGGAGTGAGACACTTATGCTGCTGTCCAGCTAAACAAGGGGGAGTAGGGTGGGAGTGAGACACTTATGCTGCTGTCGTGCTAAACAAGAATGAGTAAGGTGGGAGTGAGACACTTATGCTGCTGTGCAGCTAAACAAGGGGGAGTAAGGTGGGGAGTGGGATGCTTACGGTGCACCCCAGCTCAACAATAGGGGAGTAAGTCAGCTTTGAGGGACCAGGAGAGGAATAGGCTGGAAATGACAGGGGACACGTTTGTCCTGCACCATTGAGGAGCCCCCTACAGACAGAGTAAGTAGCTCACCCAGGCTGCCATTCCAGAGGGATGGTATGGCAGGCGGAAAGTGTCTCACTTTACAGAAAGTTGATGCCTCATGACAGCTGCCTCTTTTTGACAGAGGAGATGCTTTGCCTGATCCCTTTGTCCTGCTGACCTCATGTAGTTTGACATGGAGACTTGAGCAGAGAAGCTGTCTGTGATTTCCATGTCAAAGGGCGCCTCTTCATGTCCAGACTGAGAGTGGACGGTGTCCGATGGTGGGCGACCTGAGGATGGGTGCTTGTTCAGGAACCTGTCTCAATGTGCAGACAGACGGACAGCCTCGTGCAGTGCCAAGCAGCAGAAGATGGCGCCTGAAACTGGACAGACATGTGTCTCTTGTGACCTTCTCAATGTATAGATGACGTAACTTCTGAAGGCTCGAGGCTTGGAACAGCGACTTCCTGCCCTCCTGGGCATGAAACAGAAGGCCCACTGCCCACAAGACCCCTAACATGTTCTACTGTTTCTCGGTCTTACCTCTCACCCCCTCACACTTCCTCCCGGAGGATTCTCTGATGTCACTGCCAGGACGTATGAAAGTAAATATTATTTTATTGTAAACATGACACACGATTTCAGCTTTCTAAAAGTGTCTAGTGTAAGCTTCATGTCTTTCGCTGGGTGTTAAATATTGTTACTGCCCCGTGACAGCTTTGTAATCTCTGCCCACGTACGGGGGGGGGGGGGGGCGCAGGAAGTTGATGCAACTTTGGAATTTGTTTAAAAGAGCAGTCGAGGCGGGTTTAGCTTGTTACCGGGCCAAGAATTGGGTCGTCAGTACCGCAGTAATCTTTTTGTCTGAATGAAAAAGTTATTGTTAGAGAGGAAAAACATTTGCACAATTCACTTTTGAATAATTACACAACATTTCTGTGTAACTACGTGAAATTGTGCATCATGACTCAAACTGCAAATCCTTCATTCAGACTTATCTTTTAGTGTGCAATGCGTTCTCACATCAATTTTTGATGCGAGGACGTATTATGGTAAAAAAAAAAAGAAACGAAAAGCATCACGAACAACAGCTGCTCTCGGTTTCTTGTGTGTGAGCCACAAATGGCAAGTTCGTGGTCAATTTTTACTGTACATGGTGAGTAATTGTGTGAGGTAACGTAATAAGACCGTTTCAGGAATTTCGCGTAACAAGCGTAACATGAAATTTCAGAAATTGCACAAATTATGGAGGTATAGTTAAAATTTCCCTCAGGCCTAGGTATTTTTATATTTTTATTGCCAGCATAGGCTACAAAAAGGAAAAGAAAAAAACGTGACACACCTAAACTTTGTGTTTACATACTTACAATAAAAATGTTGAATTAAAATACATTAACTAACGCTCATTCATTACTTCTGGTGACAACTTCTTCGTCCCATTCCTTGCTTTATTAGGGAAGAGTTCCTGTGTGACAGACATGTCAATCTGTTTTCCCTTAAATCTTAATTATAGGCAAGCCTACCTTTTCCATACTACATATACAAAAGGCGGAGATCATGTCCTAGAACTTCTTTTAATTCCATGCTCCTGGTCAAAAATACAGTGTTATTCAGGAGAGAAGGGCCTTAAGGAATGGCATAAGAAATAAGGGTTACAGGGGCATATTACCAACAAATAGCGATATTTATCGCTAAGTTGGGTTAGCGGCAATGTTTTTATCTCTGCGCATCACCAGTTTTTAGCGCTGAGATAACTTGCCATTAGCAAGGTTTATCTCAAAAGCGATAAAAATCAGGCGAAATGCGTGAATATCGCTGAGAATACAGCGATATTCAGGCATTAGCGACGAAATGCTCTTAGCCATGTTGTCCACCTCCCATTGGATCACATGGCTAAGAACTGGTCTGAGCAGGCGTTGGTTTTTGGTGATAGCGGGAATATTTCCATCGCTACGCCTGCCTTGCTAATAGGCGATAGCGACGTTAGCGACTGTTTTCAGTCGCTAACAGGTTGGGTACGCCCACTTTGCATGTCATTAGGTATAAATATCGCTGACATGCAAAGCGGGCCCCAAACCGCTCGCTATCGCCTAAAAGCTGGTGGTAACATCAGTTAGCGACAGCTTGCTAATAAAGCAATAGAATTATCGCCGCTTAGCATCCGAAAACGGCCGCTAAACCGGCGATAATTGCCTATGGCCACCATTGGTAATATGCCCCACAGAGTATTAAACATGATAGGTAAGTGATTGAAATATTACAACCCCCTGTTGTCACTTCCTCGCCCCCTACTTAATTTGAAGAAGTACCAGGCAGACCCAACTGGCAGGTGACCAGAAAATAAATTCGAATAGAATTGCACTCAAGTCCAAATTGTAGAAAAAGGCAAGTAAGTTTAATTTATATTTGCCAGTTTAATAAATCAAGGACATGAAATGCAAGACAGCATGTTTCAACAACAGTACAACTCTTTTCCGAGCTTAAATGCAACCTATAACGGAAAATGAACGTAACCCAAGAAGCTGCTTTGCAAACAGAGAAGTCCCTTGACATCTGCCCAAGAAGTAACGACCCCTACCCTAGGAGAAGTAACTGTAGGCTTCAATCCCTTCTTTGCTCAATCAAGATTCACAAAAAAGAGAATTAGAATTATTGCTATAAATGTATCTACCTGTGCGAGCATCAGTTGGTTGAAAAGATTGCTATTCGGTGAAAGCCAGATTCACAAAAGAGAGAAGGGAGACACAAATTTATCTGGTACAATAAATTTGAAAAAATCTTTAGACCAGGTTTAAGACCCGGCCTCTCTGAAAAAAATCTAAGGTGTGGTGGGATGCCCAGTTCCACAAAATTTTAGCTTAGGTGATGGCTGTAAACAAAAAACTAAAAGTTTGTAGGTTACAAAACACGTAACATCAAAGGATGGCCCCAAAATGGAACATCTGTCTTGGACACAATTGTCCACTGAAGAGGCATGGAGCGAAAGGCTCCAAATCTTTAGTGACCCCCAAGGATCTCTTAAGAATCCGTAGAAACCTTAATGGTAGCCTACTAAACCTTTAATGCAGAGACAGCTGGCCCCTTGAAAAACCTTGAAAAAGGAATTAAAAAATCCAAGCCTTGTCATAGTACCAAGAACAACATCTTAAAATGACTTCAATTCTGGAAAATTCACCAATGGCGAACATACGCTTTCAAGGTTGAAAGTCTAGAGTGATTCTGAGGCCCTCCACCGCAGACCTAACGTCACCAAAGACAATCAGTCAATTAGAGTCTCCTGAGGAAAGTTATGGAAGGCTTGGACTGCTCAGAGGAGAAGGAAATCCCCACCTCTGGCTTCACTCATATCTGTCTGAGGAGAGGGAACCCCAGCATCATTGCCCAACAAGGGGAGAGAAAAAGAACCCACGCTCTTATAGGACTCCCTTGTACCCTGATTCTGTTTCCGTCTCTTACGGCCTGAGAAGCGGCACACTCCTGGAGTAGTTATGTGCATTTATAAGAGCCTCTCATCCATCCATCCATGCACCCTTCCATCCATCCATCCATCCATCCATCCATCCACCCGTCCATCCACCCATCCATCCACCCATCCATCCATTCAGGCATCCATCTATCATCCATTCATGCCTCAACAAATGAATCCAAAGCAGTAACCTAGGAATTAAAGTAAGGGAATGCATGAAGTAGGCCTTTTAGCCTCTGATATAACAGCTGTTGCTGAAATTGAGAGCAAAACCAGAGAAGCAATGCATTGTGTTGGGGAGGAAAGTGGCCCATCAGCTGACCTGTCATGAATAGCCATGGAGCAGACCTATTGGAGATGTGTTCATTCAGATACTTTAAATCTGTTGCCAGATGTAAGATCCAAGAACACTTCTGTACCAAGAAAGTACTCGGAAAAAAGCTTTGCCCTCTTATTCTCTTTGGAACAGGAGTACTACAATTTTGACTAATAGTTTCTGGATGTGAGATCAAAGAGCCATTAGTTATAGTTGATTCCAGGGCTGCAGGGGATGCTTTACTCACGAATCTAAAGGGACTGAGTAAAACTCTATGTTTACCCTCTTTTGATGATGTCCAGAACCCACTGGTCTTTGACGCGCAGAAGCCAGAAATTGTAGAAATGAAAGATACAGAACTGGTATATTTAGGTGGAAAAGATCAAGAAGGATTCTTGACATATCCCTTGTGGTTTTGTTGTCTGTCTGGATGTCACTCCTTAAAATAAGCATGGTAATGTCTGGACCTTCAGATTGAGTGCCAATGACAATGAGACTTCTTAGCTTCTGGATTGATTTCTCCAGGGTTGAGAGATGGGTTTGGTCCTTAAAAGCTGTTCAAGCTAGTTCATCCATCGAAAGGACCGGACAGAACTTGATTTGAGCAAATATCTTAAACAGAGAGGACTTATGAACCTCTTCACCTTTCGGCTTCTCATAGGCAAATGACAATGACCAGAAATAATGCTACTTGAAGACAAAGCAGAAGATTTTGAGGGTCACAAGACACAAATGAGATACTTTGGCTAAACTCTAACAGACCAGAAACACCATCTCCATTTTGAATGGCTAAAGTTGATTGTAAGTTGGAGAATCCAGGAGTATTAGTGGTGAACAGCCTTTACGACGCGGCTGTTACACCGCCGTGCCGTTACAACGCGGTATTTTCAACGCAAGTCGTTACCACGACTTGCGCTGGAGGGCGCTGCAGGACAAGGAATTTTTTAATTTACTATCCAACACTTTCCCATCTGTACGTAGGCTGGTGTTGGAATAGTAAATTAAAAAATTCCTAAGTCCGCACCCCCTCCAACGCAAGTCGTGGTAATGACTTGCGTTGAAAAAAACGCGTTGTAACGGCACGCGTTGTAAAAGTACGCGTTGTAATGCCGTACATCCGTATTAGTACATCCATGGTTCAGTACCTTAGACTCTAGTGAATGCGTGATGAAATGTGAAATGAATATTCACTTATAATGTATAAAATGCTATGTGCATAGTTTGATAGAAAAACTATAAATATTGAGCCCCACCTCTAGCCTACAATCTTTGTCGAGCTTGGAGTGACAGGCCATACAACGAATAAGTGGTGTCTACCACCTGATGCCTGCTTTCCCAACACAAAAAGCCTCACCCGCATTTTTAACCTAGTGTGAAAGGAATGATGCCGGAGAGAAGCTGCCCTGACCTCACTGTTACAGGCATGCAATAATTAAAGGCGTGAGGCGGGGACAGGAAAGGGCGGCTGCATGCTTCAGTTAAATGGGTCTATGGTTCCAGTAGTAATGGAGAAGATATCACAAGACTGCTTTGATGGCCAAGAGATTTCTACATTGATCAAAAGCCATCAATCTACTGTACTGGAAAAAAGAATAGAGGCCACAACCCATTTGGTTGGTAATAAAATATCTTGCATGTCCTGTGCCCAGTACATCCTCTGAGTGGATTTTCAGTACAGCTCGTCCAGTTGCCGTGGTCAGCAGGACACGTTTTTCTCCTCAAAACTTGAGAAGATTGATGAAGATCCTCAGCCCCTTCCCAAATCAATCAAATATAAAAATAGGATAAGTTTGCACGCTTTTCAGTTTTAATCTCATCCGGGTTGGTTTAGAGTCTTCATTTTATTAATAGTTTATTGGAGGGATGGGACTGTGGTCTCTCCACTCCTGAGCCATCACAAGGCCCAAGGAATCCGCTCCTAGGGCCATTAGGAGGCCCCGGGGACCCCATCCCATGGGACCGCATCAATATTTAAAAAGGCGGCGTTAATGTACCCCAGCCCCCGCCATTGCCCATTTTGAGGCCCCAGGGATGCCATCACCAGGGCCGCAACTATTATAAACATTTTAACGGTGACCCAGTCCCACCTGGGACACCCACAGCAAACCTGTGCTCCCTGCTCACCAGAGCACAGGCAGGGAATAGGAGTTCTCCCAGCCTGCACACTTGTGGGCAGGCAACAGAAGTACCTCGGGGAATGGGGTCCCGGGGACATTGCTACAATCAGGTCCTGGGGTCCCTGGGGGCACGCGTTAGCACAGGGAGAAGGGCCTCATGTAAAAAAATAATTTGGCACCTAGCGGAGAGGCTCCTTCAAGGCTTATGGGGAGGGGTCCCCATGCCTCCTTCCCTAAAAAATAAATTTCTGTCATACAGGATGCAGTCACCTGGATCTTTTGTGTCTCAGGGATGAGAGGGCGTACATTCCCGTGTCCAAAAAATAATCTTTGGCCCAGTGGAAGGGGGACACGGGGCACTCTTTTGGTTCTGGAAGGGGGCCGCATGCCCCCACCTCATTAAAATGATATCGTCCCGGGGGATGGGCTCCCCTCTGCCTTGATAAGGCTCATGGGGGGGACCACATGTCCACCTCCCATTAAAAAAGTAATCGGCCCCAGGGGATAGATTCCCCAGGGCATTGAAAAGGCTTGGGAGGGGGGCCACAAACAGTGCAGGCTGGGCAGCAGGTTGGGGCAGTGGGGTCCCTGAGGCTTCCCCTCCTGCTCCATGGCCAAGAATTTTTCTGAATGTCCTGAGTGGGTACTGGGGCATCCACAGCAATACTTTAATATGCAATTGCCCCGGGGATGGGAACGTGTGCCCAATCCACCCTAAAAAATCAATGCAGTCTGAGGGGGTGGAGTTATCCCTAGGACCTGTAAAAGGCTCAGGGAAGGGGGGGCTGTTCTTCCCCCTCCCCCTCTAAAATCAATGCGGCACTAGGAAATGGGGTCCCTGAAACCAAAAAAAGGCTCAGGTATTGGCCATGCGCCCCCACTCTTCGATCCTCCAACCAAGCCCATGCGCCCCCACTCTTCGATCCCCCGATCCTCCAACCAAGCCCTTGCCACTGTACCTCGCATCAACAAAACCACCATGGGAGGCAGATCCTTCTCCTACCTGGCAGCTAAAACCTGGAACTCACTTCCCACTCACCTTCGACTTACTCAGAACCACCTAGCATTCAGAAAGCAACTTAAAACTTGGATATTCGACAAGTAATTCCCCATCCTTCCTCAAGCGCCTTGAGACCCTATGGGTATGTAGCGCGCTATACAAATTTCCTGACTTGACTTGACTTGACTCTCAAATATCAACGGGCCGAGAGTCTTGGGGTCCCCAGGGCCTAGAAAAGACCTGGAAGCGGGAGCCACATGACCCCCTCTCCATTAAAAAACAATATGCACTGCCTACATGGGGCCCTGGCCCACCCCGGGGAGGGGAAGGGGGGGGGGGGGGGGGAGGTTAAAACAACAAATTTGCGATACAATTTAAAACCAAAGGGGCAGATTTATGTCGGACTTGCGCCACGTTTACGCCGCCGTTGCGTCACGCAATGGCGGGGTAAACGTGGCGCATCCCTGCGACCCATTTACAACGTGACGCATCTAGGCAGATGCGTCACGTTGTAAAGCCCTGCGCCGCTTGTGGGCGTTCCGGCGCAGGGTGGGCGTTCCGGGGCAGGTGCGCCTCGCAAAAGTGCCTGCGTGAAATCTACAAGATTTCACGCAGGCACTTTTAGGCCAATGCTGCGTCAAAACCCTGCGCCTGCTTGAAGCAGGCGTAAGGCTTGACGCAGCATTGGACAGATAGTGCCCCCCAGAGCATTGCTGGAGCTGCGTCGCACTTGCGACGCAACTCCAGCAATGCGCCGCCTTTACGGCACAGATGCGTTACGCATCTGTGCCGTTTTTGACCCATGGTGCGCCGCATTGTAAATGCGGCGCACCATGGGTGGCGGAGCTGCGGCGCACAATAACTGGCTGTGAACGTGGGCGGTCAGCGGACTGGAAAAGCAGGCAAGGAGGCCGGATATAGTGGGCAATAGTGGTCTTTTATTGCACACAAGGCAGCTCTTTTAGCAAGACAGGGGTGAACAAAAGATATGGCTCCACTGTACAAAACGAGGTGAAATGTCTTCTTCCTCCTCCGGGTGATGTAGGGTCTTGGTAGGGGTCCGGGTCTTGGGTATAGATGTCTTCGGGATGTCCTGGTTGGTGGGGGAAAGGTCCTCGGAGGGCAGCAAGAGAAAAAAAGAGAAGGAGCCGTTAGTCCCGCTGGGGCTTGAGGTTTGCACAACCGTTACCGTCACCAGGGTGTGAGGAGTCAGAAAGGACCGTGAGGAAAGGGTGGAGAGGAAGGGGGAAGGCAAAGCAAAAGAGGGTGTCCAATGAGGGTCGTGTAGGGAGAGTCTTTTTACAGTGCGAGGTGCTGTACACTTTATACACGGTGTCGAGCTACTAAGGAGAACGTGCCTAGAATAGAAGGAGTATTTACAAAAGGGGGGGCGGAGTATTTACACAGAGCACCTAGCATGCTTTAAGGAGGGTAGCTGGTACTCACGCGCTCCGCCGCAACTCTCCGTCGAGTTGCGGCCGCTCTTCAGCCACCTCCTGGCGACTCCACCAGTCTTCGGACCACTCGTCTGCTTCTCCGTTCCCGTCTTCTTCTTCTGCAGCTCCAGTCGAAATCTCCTGCCACGATACTCCGACGACGTCTGGATCCCGGCTTCCGTCTTTTCTCTGTCCTGACGTCGGCGATGAGGCGGGACTTCCGGGGTCAGGGTGAAGCGTTTCCGGTCCGCGGCATCTCCGGATTGGGTCCTGCAACAGAGAGAGGGGCAGGGTTCCAGTTGTCATGGACGCCTTCGTGGCTGCGTCTGGTCGCGGTTCCTGGAAGGGTGAGCCTCGGAGGGGCGGCAATCCTAGCGGGGTGAGTAAGGGGATCGCAACCCGCGGGGCCGTATCACATCCCCTTTCTCTAGCTGTCCTTCTTGTAGGGGTTGGGGACATGGGGTAGCGGGAGAGGTAATCAGCATTACCCTGGTCTACACTCTTCCGATGAACTGTTTTGAACTGAAAGGGTTGAAGTGACAGAAACCAGCGGAGGACTCGGTCGTTGTGCCCTTTGTTCCGGGCCATGCACTCCAGAGGGGGGTGATCCATATAAATGATAAAGTCTCGTCCCTCCAGGTAGTAGCGGAGGCTCTCAACAGCACACTTGATCGCAAGGGCCTCTTTTTCCACTACCGCATAGTTTTTTTCTCGTGGTAATAGTTTTCTACTGAGGTAGAGGATGGGTTTTTCGTTCCCCAAGCGGTCTTTTTGTGACAGGACTGCCCCTAAACCCTGTTCCGAAGCGTCTGTCTGGAGTAGGAATGGCTGGGAGTAGTCTGGACTCATTAATACGGGACTGGAGGTCAGGGCGTTTTTTAAGTCGGAGAAGGCACGCCATAGCAACGGCGTAGGGTTTTGTAGGGCTGCTTCTGTTTTGGTGGATTTCTTTAGAAGGTCAGTGAGTGGGGCTGCTCTCTGTGAGAAGTTGGGGACAAACCTCCGGTAATAGCCTAAAAGGCCTAAGAATGCTCGAAGGTCTCTTCTGGTTTCGGTTTTGCTATTCTGCAGCCTTATCAGGCCCTCACCCAGGAGGTATCCAAGGTATTTCACCGTTTGGGCTGCTAGGGTGGTTTTGGCAGGGTTTATCGTGAATCCAAAAGATCCTAGGGCGGTGACGACATTGTGGAGGTGTTCTAGGTGTTGTGCCCAGCTATCCCTGTATATGATGATATCGTCCAGATAAGCCCCTGCATACTGGGCGTGTGCCCTTAAAATGTGGTTCATGGCTTGTTGGAATGTAGCGGGTGCGCCGTGAAGGCCGAAAGGCAGAACAATGAATTGATACAATCCCTCAGGGGTGGAGAACGCTGTCTTTTTTCTGTCTTCCTCTCTGAGGGGTATCTGCCAATACCCCTTACAGAGGTCTAGCGTGGAGATGTACTGTGCCATCCCTATCCGTTCGACCATTTCGTCGACGCAAGGCCACGGATAGGTGTCGAAGTTGGATATTTTGTTGACCTCGCGGAAGTCGATACAGAACCTGACTGACCCGTCAGGCTTTGGCACAAGGACTATCGGGGAGTTCCAGTCGCTCACCGAGGCTTCTATCATACCCATCTTCAGCATTTGTTCCGTCTCCCGCCGCATAACCGCCCTGCGGGCTTCAGGGACCCGATACGGTCTTTGTCGGACGACCTTCCCAGGTTCTGTTTGTATGGCGTGTTCGGTGATGGTGGTACGACCGGGAGAGGAGGAAAATACCTGTCGTAGCGGGTATAGGACTTTCTTAAGCTCTAGGATTTGTAAGGTTGTCAACTCTGAATCTAAACAGGGGTCAAAGGAGAGGGGAACATGACCATGAGAGCCGGACAGGATAGGATGAGGTCCTTCCACTCTTTTCAAGTGATTCACATGATATATCTGTGTCGTGCCTCGGGTGGGGTCGAGTTCCAACTCGTATGTGACAGGGGTCACCTGTCGGAGGATGGAATATGGACCCTGCCACTGGCCCAGGAACTTCTGGTCCGATGACGGCATCGGATGTACGCCGTTACGACGCGTTCCATTACAACGCGTGCTTTCACAACGCGTCCCTTACAACGCAATTCGTTACCACGACTTGCGTTGGGGGCGCGGATTGCGAATAGTATAATTTACTATTCTAACACCGGATAACAACCTTTACAACGCAACTTTTACAACGCACTACCATTACAACGAAACTTTTACAACGCAAAAACCATTACAATGCATGTATTTACAACGCATGTTTTTACAACGTAGGTACCTTTACAACGCATACCATTACAACGTAAGTATTGGTAAGTATATAATTATATTTAAAATGTTATATGTTTGGTTTTTTTTAAGGGGTATTTTTAGGGTTCAGGGTCAGTTTTGGGTTTTTGGGTAAAGGGGTATTTTTAGGGTTCAGGGTCAGTTTTGGGTTTTTGGGTAAAGGGGTATTTTTAGGGTTCAGGGTCAGTTTTGGGTTTTTGGGTAAAGGGGTATTTTTAGGGTTCAGGGTCAGTTTTGGGTTTTTGGGTAAAGGGGTATTTTTAGGGTTCAGGGTCAGTTTTGGGTTTTTGGGTAAAGGGGTATTTTTAGGGTTCAGGGTCAGTTTTGGGTTTTTGGGTAAAAGGGTATTTTTAGGGTTCAGGGTCAGTTTTGGGTTTTTGGGTAAAGGGGTATTTTAAGGGTTCAGGGTCAGTTTTGGGTTTTTGGGTAAAGGGGTATTTTTAGGGTTCAGGGTCAGTTTTGGGTTTTTGGGTAAAAGGGTATTTTTAGGGTTCAGGGTCAGTTTTGGGTTTTTGGGGTACAGGGGTACAGGGTAAAAATAAAGTAAAATTAAATTAAAATAAATTAATTAAATTAAATTAAATTAAATTAAATTAAATTAATTTCAATTAATGTACATTAAAAAAATTAATATATACTCACCAATACTTACGTTGTAATGGTATGCGTTGTAAATGTACCTGCGTTGTAAAAACATGCGTTGTAAATACATGCGTTGTAATGGTTTTTGCGTTGTAAAAATTTCGTTGTAAAGGTATGCGTTGTAAAAGTATGCGTTGTAACGTCATACATCCCTAACACCAGTGCCCGTGGACACTAGGGAAGGTGTTGGAATAGTAAATATACTATTCTTAATCCTCTAGCGCCCTCCAGCGCAAGTCGTGGTTACGACTTGCGTTGTAACAGACGTGTTGTGAAAGCCTTGCGGAGTAAAATCCGCGTTGTGAAGGATGTTCCCCGACTGCATCATCAAGAGAACCAGATCACCAACGTCAAAGGCCCGTGTTTTTGTGCCCTTGTCGTATTGTCCTTTTTGGTTGTTTTGTGCACTTTCCATGTTTTGTCGGACAATGTCCCTAATCACGGACAGGTGTGTTTTCAGGTTGTCTATGTATTCAGGAAGGGGACGTATGCGGTCTGGTTCTGTTTCCCATGCTTCTTGAGCCATGTCTAACAGGGTACGAGGGGGTCGTCCATACAGCAGCTCGTAAGGAGAATAACCTGTGCTGCTCTGTGTTTTACATCGAATGGCGAACAAGGCAAGTGGCAACACTTCCTCCCACTTTCTCTCTTCTAGACTCAATAACTTTTTCAGGGTGTGTTTCAATGTGGCGTTGTATCGCTCGAGTAAACCATCGGTTTGCGGATGGTAAGCCGACTTTCTGATCTGTTTTATCCCTAGTTGGGAGCAGACCTGTTTCATGAGGGCTGAGACAAATGAGGTGCCCTGATCGGTCAGGATTTCCCGTGGAAACCCCACTCTGGAGAACTCGGAGATGAGGGCCATGGCGATGTTCAGTGTAGTGGGTTGACGCAGAGGTAGGGCTTCAGGGAAGCGCGCTGCATAGTCCACGATAACCAGAGCATAGCGGCAGCCACTTCGGGAGGGTAAGAGGGGCCCAATGATGTCCATCCCTACTCTGCTGAACGGGACATCAATGACAGGAAGAGGCTGCAGGGGTACCCTAGGGGGCCGATACCTGCTATGCTTTTGACACACGGGGCATTCACGGCAATAAGTCTTGATATGTTGATTAACACCGGGCCAGTAGAACTTCTCTAGGATCGCTTGACTGTTTTTTTCGTCGCCAAAATGACTCCCCAGGAGGTGACTGTGGGCTAGGAACAGGACTTTGTCTCGGAAGGGGCCAGGGATCAGAAGCTGGGGTTTTTGCTGGGTCCCTCCCTTTCGGTATAACAACCCATTTTTCTTGAAAAAGTAGGGACCTACTTTAAGGGGGTCGTCGTTGTCCAGGGCTCTTCCCCACGCCTCCTGCAGGAGAGGGTCCATTTGCTGTGATGCCCTGAATTCCCTATCAGTCTGCCAGGGATGCTCCTCCGGAATCACTGGGTATACACAGGCGTGCTCTCTCTTTTCTTTCTTCTTCTGAGTTTTGGTTTTGTGGGGTTTAGGCTCCATAGCTGGGGGAGACAGGCCTGAGGGAATGGCGCTTCTTCCCACCACCGGGTCAGGGAATCGGTCGTGTCCTGCAGAAGCCTAGGCAGTCTGGGATAGTCGCTCCCCAAAATGGCCTGTTCTGGAAGAGCCGGCACGAGACCCACTGTGAGGGTAGTTCCTGGGTCCTTGGGGTGTTGAACACGTACTCGGGTAGTCGGATACATTTTGGTGTCCCCGTGGACGCATTGTATGGCAACCATGCCAGATGGAGGGCCAACAGGGGAGAACAGGTCTTGTGGTCTAAGGACGCTCTGTCGACACCCGGTGTCTGCTAGAGCCATGACTGTCTGTCCGTCAATGTTCACTGGACAACGGAACAGGGGTGGTGCAGTACCTGGAGTAGAGCAGATATAGTTCTGAACAAGGCCTACCTCCATGGGCTCTTCCTTGAGGGGGCACACCCGAGCAATGTGTCCAAAACCCCCACAACTGTAACATTGGGGCCCAGGGTTGGTAGGTCGATACAGGACAGGTGTGGGTAAGAGAGGGGATGGTTCTGGTCGTCTTGGTAGAGGGGGTCGGTGGGGTCGGATGCCTGTGGAGGGGTGTGGTTTATGTGGGTGTTCTTCCTTGCCTCGTTGGAGGTTCTGCGCTCGGCTGTAGGCGCTAGCTATTTCAACGGCGGCTTCCAATGTAAGACGGGCATGTTGTCTGACCCACCGTTGGGTGCCTGGGTGTAAAGAAGCCAGGAACTGCTCCAGGTATACCTTCTTAAGGATTTCTTCTTTTGTGGAGGCATCTGGTCTGAGCCACCGGTTGGCTAAATCCTTGATCCTGAAGGAAAGAGCTCTGGGGGTTTCTTGGGGACCTTCTTTGGCCTGTCGTAACTTTACTCTGTATGTCTCATCGTCTATGCCCAGGCGCTCGAGGATACACTTTTTTATGTCCACATAAGGGGTGTTGCCTTGTTTGTTAGCCTGTTGGTATGCGGCTTGCAAGTCGCCAGTCAACAAGGGCCCAAGGTATTGGCCCCAACGGTCGACAGTCCAAGAGGTGGCCTGTGCTAGCCTCTCTGGGGATGCGCCAGTTATTGTAAATCTGCCCCAAAGAGTTTTTGATCCCGTATTTTCGACGCATTAGTACTCTAAGCCACCAGAGCCAGCTATGTGCCTGTATTGGCGCACGGCACCACATGGTGCGTCCGCAGAAGGAAAGGGCAGAACCGTAAAGTTTCTTTGAAGATATGATACAGCTCTGCTCCCTCCCTTTCTTATGCATGGAGTCTTTTCAAGTATGCCCCTAATAAAGAATTTTCACAGCATACATTGCAACCTTTCTGTCTTTCCTCTTCGACAAAGAGAATGTATTTATATTGGTGTAAATGTTTTTCGAATATTCTTTGTAAACCCAATCCAATCCAATTCAATCCAAAAGTTCTTTATTTCGGCCCTCAAGGCCATAAAAGATGCAGTAAAACACATTAAAATCATCCATTCATAAAATTCAGATTAACAATAAAAGCATTTGCAAGGAAAGCTCTTAAAAACAATAATTACATTCTATAAATGAATTTAAAAAAAGTAAACATGCTCTGCACTAGGGTTTCATCTTCCAGTTAATTCTTGGCTTTGCAGTAATTTTTTTCTAGTGATCCACATAGCTAGTAGGAACTTGGAAAGTGCAAAAACAATGCAATTTAAAGTGCTCGTTTTTAGGATTCTGAACGAATGTAAACAGTTTCTGAAACCTAAATTCCTACACAGTGGTACCATCCAATACCTCATTGGGCTGCTATAAGCGGGCAAAAAAAGAGCGCATTAACTTCATCCTCCACTCTAGCATTGCATCCTGGGCAGGATTTATCGTCCATGGCAGACCATTTGCTTGTGAAGGCTTTGAGAGGTAAGGTACCATACCTCCATTGGATAAAAAGTTTCCTTGCGATGATAGGAAAAATAATATCTATAAATTCTTCAAACTTAAAAGAACTTTTGGAGACCAGGAATTGATCAGTTAGGGTCCCGATTTTATGGGCACACACAAGCATACTTAGACTTTTGTCCTTAAAGATCCTGGTCAGGGATTTGCGGGAGACCTCGCAACAACCCCGTTCAGGTTCCTCCCACAAGAGATCCAGACCCAGTCGTGAGAATTCTCGTTTGACATAGGCCAGCCAAGGTATTCTATCAGAACAGCTAAAGCTCAGTACGTGCTTCAGCTCTTGCCTGTAGTGTGACAATTCTGTAGTGGACCATAACCTATGGCAAAAGCTCAAGGGTTTAAGTGCGAGCTCGTCACCTATAGAAGGCAGTCCCATATCTAATCTTAGGGGTAGGAGTGGAGTGTCTTGGGGTAGGAGTGGAGTGTCTTGTGGTAGCGACAACAACCGTCTAAGGAAATTTGTCTCTACCTTGGTGAGTTCTATGCTACCATTGTTCCCCCATAATTCTCTGCCGTAAAGTGCAGCTGCTCTGGCTTGGGTTTTGTACATCTCCAGCGGTGGGCTTACTGGCTTGAAGGTTGAGAAATTTGAGACCTTCAGAATGCCCCCCAGTAGTTGCGATAGCTTTAAACGAGATCTTACTATCTGTGGTCCCCAGGATAAGTTTTCGTGCAGAGTAACCCCCGGGTATTGGAACGTCGTGACCCTTTCCAACCTGTCCGACCCTAGAGTCGGATTGGGCCTGGTGGTTGCCGAGGGATTAAATACCATAAACTTAGTTTTCTCGGCATTTATCTCGAGGCCATGATCTCTACAAAAATCCACAAACCCGTCCAATATCCGTCGGATCCCCATTGGGGATCTGGAGAGCAGGAGGGTATCATCGGCAAACCCCTTTACAGGCCAGGGCAGAATTCGCGGAGTTAAACTCCGCAAAACTCCGCGAAGTGATACAAAGAAAATTCTGCCATGCTGCGTGGGGTTCTGCGAGTGGCGGAGTTTGGCAAGTAGCACTGCTTGCACTAATTTTTAGTGCCAGCAATTTGTCCAGCACTGCAAAATCAGCATGAAAGCACTACATGCAGCGAGAGGGTGCTGCTTTGTTCTGCCGCTCGAGTGGATGTTCTACTCGAGTAGCAGTTTCCTCAAAGCAAGCAGCAGATTTCTCAACGCGATCGGTCATGACCTATCGCGAGCTGTCGCAACATAAACTAAGAACCTTCATTGCGAAAACTCACTGGGAGAAGGTCTACCATGTGATTTTTTTTTTCGCGAGCACTCGCCTACTTAACGTTGGCGAGGCTGCTCGTGAGAAAAAACTCCGCTCTGCGTCACTTTACGGAGTTTTGCTGAACTTCGCGCTCCACGTGGAACGCAAAGTGGGCAATACTTTGCAAACTCCACCAGCGGAGACGAATTCTTCACCCACCCCTAGCTATAATACTAATTGGCAGAAGACGGTGAAAAAATGTGAATAAATTAATAAATAAAAGTACAGTTACTGAAAATATGTGGTTGTGTGCAGCACAGCGAGGACACGTTTATACCTCCCAGGTGGTGAGATTCGCGGACCTTATTCCGAGCAGTCGATGTCTGCGCGCACCAGGCTGACTGCCAGGCACTTAAGTCCTGCTAAAACCCTGGAATGTAGGTGAATTGTAGAGACAGTTTGTGCAGTGATGCCAATTGTTGGAAACGGTATTTAAGGGAACGGGGGAATGAGAGAGAGAGGGGCTGCGTCCTGGAAACCCCATGCATCCAGACCATCACCCCCCTCCCCCTCCTGGCCCCCCCAGGCCCCAGCAATATAGCTCACATCTGCGGCTGGGGTTTTACTGTCAGTAACATAAAGATGTGGACAGCTCCGCGGGGAATGGACGCTGCCAGAAAGCCTTTCGCCCTCCTTTAGGGCTAAATATAGAAAGAAATGTCATAATAATTGCTGGTTTTGTGTGTTTTCAATGTAAATCACCAAAGGTCACTCACTTCACTGCAGGAATGGGAGATGTGATTTTTAAAATGGATGCAAATTGAAATCGGGAAAGTTCTGGCGAGTTACACTTTTACTGAAATTGACACTAAAAACACAAAAATAAACGTCGTCGTCACATAAAAATGAATCCGTAGGTAAATTATCACGCCACTGAACTACCACCCAGCAGTGTTTTGTTTATTTATTACTATGGAATTACCGCTCAACAACACTGCAATTATATATTACTGCCAGTAGTATGGAATTAGGGCCCATCAGTATTGCAGCTGTATATTACTGTCAGGGGTATGGAATTACTGCCAGGTAGTATTGCAGTTAAGTGTTACTGTCTGTGGTATGGAATTACCTCTCATAAGTATTGCAGTTATGTATTACTGTCTGTGGTATGGAATTACCGCCCAAGAAAGTTATGCCTTACTATCAGTGGTATGGAATTACCTTTCAGAAGTACTGCAGATATATACTACTCTTGTGGTATGGAATTACTGCCCATCAGTCTTGTAGTTATGCAGTGCCGTCAGTAGTATGGAATTACCGCACATCAGTATTACGGTTATACATTGCTGTCAGTGGAGTGCAATTGCCGCATAGCAGTATTACAATAATGCATTACTGTCAGTGGTATGGAATGACCGCACATCAGTATTACAGATATGCATTGCTGTCAGTGACATGTAATTACCGCTCAAAAGTATTACATTTATGCATTACAGTCAGTGGTATGCAATTACCCCACATCACTATTACAGTTGTTTAGTACTGTCAGTGGTATTCAATTACTGCACAGCAGTATTACAGTCATGCATTACTGTCAGTGGTACGCAATTTACGCACAGCAGTATTACAGTTATGCATTACTGTCAGTGGTATGGAATTTCCGCACTGCAGTATTACAGTTATACATTACTGTCAGTGGTATGGAATTTTCGCACAGCAGTATTACAGTTTTGCATTACTGTCAGTGGTACGGAATTTACGCACAGCAGTATCACAGTTTTGCATTACTGTCAGTGGTATGGAATTTCCGCACAGCAGTATTACAGTTCTGCATTACTGTCAGTGGTACACAAATTCCGCACAGCAGTATTACAGTAGTACATTACTGTCAGTGGTCTGGAATTTCCGCACAGCAGTATTACAGTTTTGCATTACTGTCAGTGGTACGGAATTCCCGCACCGCAGTATTACAGCTATACATTACTGTCAGTGGTATGGAATTTCCGCACAGCAGTATTACAGTTATGCATTACTGTCAGTGGTATGGAATTTCCGCACAGCAGTATTACAGTTTTGCATTACTGTCAGTGGTATGGAATTTCCGCACAGCAGTATTACAGTTATGCATTAATGTCAGTGGTACGGAATTTCTGCACAGCAGTATAACAGTTTTGCATTACTGTCAGTGGTACGGAATTTCCGCACAGCAGTATTACAGTTCTGCATTACTTTCATTGGTATAGAATTTCCGCACAGCAGTATTGCAGTTATGCGTTACTGTCAGTGGTATGCAATTTCCGCACAGTAGTATTACAGTTATGCATTACTGTCAGTGGTATGGAATTTTGGCACAGCAGTATTACAGTTTTGCATTACTGTCAGTAGTATGGAATTTCCGCGCAACAGTATTACAGTAGTACATTACTGTCAGTGGTATGGAATTTCCGCACACAGCATTACAGTTTTGCATTACTGTCAGTGGTATGGAATTCCTGCACAGAAGTATTACAGTTTTGCATTACATGTCAGTGGTATGGAATTTCCGCACAACAGTATTACAGTAGTACATTACTGTCAGTGGTATGGAAATTCCGCACAGCAGTATTACAGTTTTGCAATACTGTCAATGGTATGGAATTTCCGCACAGCAGTATTACAGTTTTCCATTACTGTCAGTGGTATGGAATTTCTGCACAGCAGTATTACAGTTTTGCATTACTGTCAGTTGTACACAAATTCCGCACAGCAGTATTACAGTAGTACATTACTGTCAGTGGTATGGCATTTCCGCACAGCAGTATTACAGTTTTGCATTACTGTCAGTGGCATGGAATTTCCGCACAGCAGTATTACAGTTTTGCATTACTGTCAGTGGTATGGAATTTCCGCACAGCAGTATTACGGTTTTGCATTACTGTCAGTGGTACGGAATTCCCGCACCGCAGTATTACAGTTATACATTACTGTCAGTGGTATGGAATTTCCGCACAGCAGTATTACAGTTTTGCATTACTGTCAGTGGTACACAAATTCCGCACAGCAGTATTACAGTAGTACATTACTGTCAGTGGTATGGAATTTCCGCACAGCAGTATTACAGTTTTGCATTACTGTCAGTGGTATGGAATTTCCGCACAGCAGTATTACAGTTTTGCATTACTGTCAGTGGTACGGAATTCCCGCACCGCAGTATTACAGCTATACATTACTGTCAGTGGTATGGAATTTACGCACAGCAGTATTACAGTTTTGCATTACTGTCAGTGGTACGGAATTTCCATACCGCAGTATTACAGCTATACATTACTGTCAGTGGTATGGAATTTCCGCACAGCAGTATTACAGTTATACATTACTGTCAGTGGTATGGAATTTCCGCACAGCAGTATTACAGTTATGCATTACTGTCAGTGGTACGGAATTTCCGCACAGCAGTATTACAGTTATGCATTACTGTCAGTCATATGGAATTTCCGCACAGCAGTATTACAGTTATGCATTACTGTCAGTGGTACGGAATTTCGGCACAGCAGTATTACAGTTTTGCATTACTGTCAGTGGTACGGAATTTCCGCACAGCTGTATTACAGTTCTGCATTACTTTCATTGGTATGGAATTTCCGCACAGCAGTATAACAGTTTTGCATTACTGTCAGTGGTACGGAATTTCCGCACAGCAGTATTTCAGTTCTGCATTACTTTCATTGCTATGGAATTTCCGCACAGCAGTATTACAGTTATGCATTACTGTCAGTGGTATGCAATTTCGGCACAGTAGTATTCGAGTTATGCATTACTGTCAGTGGTATGGAATTTTGGCACAGCAGTATTACAGTTTTGCATTACTGTCAGTAGTATGGAATTTCCGCACAACAGTATTACAGTAGTACATTACTGTCAGTGGTATGGAATTTCCGCACACAGCATTACAGTTTTGCATTACTGTCAGTGGTATGGAATTCCTGCAAAGAAGTATTACAGTTTTGCATTACATGTCAGTGGTATGGAATTTCCGCACAGCAGTATTACAGTTTTCCATTACTGTCAGTGGTATGGAATTTCCGCACAGCAGTATTACAGTTTTCCATTACTGTCAGTGGTATGGAATTTCCGCACAGCAGTATTACAGTTTTGCATTACTGTCAGTGGTATGGAATTTCCGCATAGCAGTATTACACTTATGCATTACTGTCAGTGGTATGGAATTTCCGCACAGCAGTATTACAGTTTTGCATTACTGTCAGTTGTATGGAATTTCCGCACAGCAGTATTACAGTTTTGCGTTACTGTCAGTGGTATGGAATTTCCGCACAGCAGTATTACAGTTTTGCATTACTGTCAGTTTTACACAAATTCCGCACAGCAGTATTACAGTAGTACATTACTGTCAGTGGTATGGAATTTCCGCACAGCAGTATTACAGTTTTGCATTACTGTCAGTGGTATGGAATTTACGCACAGCAGTATTACAGTTTTGCATTACTCTCAGTGGTATGGAATTTCTGCACAGCAGTATTACAGTTTTGCATTACTGTCAGTGGTATGGAATTTCCGCACCGCAGTATTTCAGTTTTCCATTACTGTCAGTGGTATGGAATTTCCGCACAGCAGAATTACAGTTTTCCATTACTGTCAGTGGTATGGAATTTCCGCACAGCAGTATTACAGTTTTGCATTACTGTCAGTGGTATGGAATTTCCGCACAGCAGTATTGCAGTTTTGCATTACTGTCAGTGGTATGGAATTTCCGCACAGCAGTATTACAGTTATGCATTACAGCCCTGGCGATCCTGGTCCTGGTTTTTGGCACCACACTCCCAGCCATCAAATAAAGTCATATCAGTAAAGGAGGACAGACTTCCTAAATTAGCATTGAAATCACTGCATTAAACCTAATATTCTGAGGGGCAGGTATATAAAATCAAAAATCTGGAATAAGTTCGGAATAACTCTAGACACGATGCCGACTCATAACTTTCCTACCTCCTCTGATCTCAGAGTCAAAAGCCAGCAGACCCTTGCACATTTACCTTCTGAAATGGGGCTACTGACCTAAGCCAGTCTCCTTGGTCAAACAATTTAGCGGTAAAAAGAAGCTGTATCCCTGACATGTAAAAACAAGCATTGGCAAAGCTAATACATCACGCATTTGTGGTGTATTGGCTTTATCAATGGTTTTTAGCCACACTAAACAGCATCTACAATACTGTGTAGATTGGTTAAAGTAAAAAAAGCGTTATAGGTGTCCAACCGTGTCATTTTGTAAGCATGCACAAAATGCAAGCGCCCACACCTATAAAATTACACAAATGCAAAAACAACAGTTGATGGACAGAATGCAGAATAATGTCTTAACGCCCTACTGCAGAGATCTGGGCCTAAATCAATTGTTTTTTTGCTCACTATGCCATTGCAGTTTAACCCAGCCATATGAAAATCAGACTTGACCCTGTGCCTCATGGGAACAGTCCAGCCCGAACTGCCAAGCTAGGTCCTCCCTGGACTGGAAACAAGCATCCTAGGACCGGTTTCGGGGTTTCACCCCTCTTCAGCCAGGATAGCTTGATTCCAGAGGCATGGAGAGCATGACAGGACCCACACATGAGCATACCCGTCTCACTCGGGTGACAAATGCAAAACAACAGTTGATGGACAGAATGCAGAACAATGTCTTACATTCACCCCAGTACAGAGATCCGGGCCTAAATCAATAGTTTTTTTGCTCACCATGCCATTCGAGTTTGATCCTAGCCATATGCAAATCAGTCTTGACCCTGTGCCTCATGGGAACAGTCCAGCCCGAACTGCCAAGCCAGTTCCTCCATGAGGCACAGAGTCAAGACTGATTTGCATAGTGGGCAAAAGAACAATAGATTTAACCCAGATCTTTTGACTGGGGGAGAATGTTTGCATTTCGTCCGACATTTGTTTGTTGTAACACTTTTCACCCTATGTGGGATGGGTATGCCCAGACGTGGGTCCCTTGCTCACTGGCCACTGGATTCAAGCTAGCCTGGCTGAGGAACGGTGATATACTCTGAAACCGGTGCCAGGATGCTTGTTTCCGGTCCAGGGAGGACCTGGCCTGGCAGTTCAGGCTGGACTGTTCCCATGAGGTATAGGGTCAGACTGATTTGCATATGGTTGGGTCCAAACTGGGGTGGCTTAGTGGGCAGAAGAACAATAGATTTAACCCAGATATTTTGACTGGGGGAGAATATTTGCATTGTCAGCATTCCGTCCATCATTTTTTTGCTGTTACAAAATTAAACAGTTTTTTTTTTCTTTTTTTCTTTTCAGTTACATATCTGAGTTGGTTTGGTAACTAAAAATAAAATAAAATATTCAAAACCATTTTTTGTATGAGCAGACAGGGAAGCAGAAGCAACACAAGGGAGGGTGGGGGAAATAGCGAAACAACACAGGGGTGGGGGCTGAATGACGAAGGAAGATGGGAGTAAAAGTGAAAACAACCAGGTGAGGTCTGGAGTGGAAGTGAAAGAAACAAGGAGAGGCCAGCGCAAAAACTACGGGTGTATGGGCAGGCATCAAGGAGGGCGTGGATGAGTGGAACCAACAGAGAGAAGCACTTGAGTGAGCACCAGAGGGGCTGGGCCGGGAAGAGCAGTCCAGCAAAAGTGAGCAACACGGATTGTAAGGCGAGAGACGTGCACTAGAGAGATGGCTCGAGAAGACACGCACTGTAATGGAGGTTCACACAAAAGAAAAAGAGTAGAGCTTGAAGAGGAAGCAGTGGAAGCAGCACTACCAGCCGCACAAGAGACTGTAAAGAGGCCATGCTCCGTGGGAGGGACAAACACAAGATTGACAAGTTGAGACATGAATAAGAAGCAGGCAAACGAGAGTGACAGGAAAAGCTAACCATTGGTATGCAATGGGCGGACTCCAAGCCCCTCTGTGTTTTTGGCAAGTCACAACATGCCTTGCAACAGACAGCACAGGCACTGTCTAGTAGGATGGACCGACCAATCACCTGCAGTAGTGTCATCCTGGGGTGTTAATCTCAGGGAGCGGAATAGGGTTCTTCCCTATCAAAGCGTTGGAGGCTGGAACAGAAAAGCCACATCCTCAACAGGGTCATGATTATGGTAATGCTCTTTACTTGAGAAATCATATATCATCCTTCGGCCATTTCCTGAGTGCCCGCGTTACTAATCCAACCCTGTGAACATCTCGTCAGGTAATAAGATGGTAAATTTAAGGTTATTTTGGATACATATTTGTTGCCACACAGGTACTGGCTTCTCGGATGGTCACGGTAAAGCCACCAATAAGGGATTCCAACAAGTCGTGTATGTTATTGAAGCTAAGATGACTGGGAGGAGTCGGTGGGGGCAGGGATCGCTCACGTGGACCCCCATAAGATCCCAGCAGGGTGGGCTCATTGCATGAAAAATGAAGGTTGATCCTTAGATTAGTGACTTTAGGAAGTGTCCAGAGGGCTCACCGGATCCCCGGATCCTACAAGAGAATTCCTGGAAAAGGGAGTGCCGGTAGCCAGTCTAAGGATCTGGTCATTCTGAGGGTGATTTGAGGGCCGCGGACCTGGACTTCTTTATTTTTTTATTGGTATTTAAACAAGCTTGATTGTTTACACAAGATTACAGAATATTACTGTTCTTCCATATAGAACCGTGCAGTCTTCCTACATCATACTTTAGTTCCAAGTGTATACATAGCAGCGCATTACTCAGTTGAAGTATCAGTCATTGTGCACCAATAATCAAAATACACATTTGAATAAAAACGCATAGTTTCCAAATAATTACCCCCACCTGTACTTGCATACTCAGATTGGTCAACAAATACAGGGAATAAATATCATGATGTTTTAGTCACAAATCTTACACATATGGCCTGAATTATAGGTGTTATTATTGTGTTTCTGCTATTGGTCTCGATTGTCTCTGGGTACTGTAAATGTAAATGTCATGGTACTTATAGAGCGCACTGTCACCAGACGGTCACCTTGCAGTGTCGCCTATTCAGCTTCCTGGCGCTGATACTCATACCGCTGTGGAACCCCTCCTGGCTTTCCCTGTGAAGTGTCCACTCCTGGGCACCCCCAGGGTGAAGCCAGGCATCCTTAGAGCTGTTGGGGCCGGTGTGGAGGCTAAGCAAGTTATTGCCCAGAGTTGCAGCGTGGGGCCCGTGATTAGAATAGGCACCGAGGCGAGAATTAACAGGTCCGAGGAAATTTGAGCCCGAGACCCCGCCAAGGCGGGAATCGAACCCTGGTCCCTGGCCAGAACTCTGCATCAGGGTCTGCCGCTCTAACCATTGAGCCACACTCCTCCACCTGTCTCATATCCCCACACCTCTTAGCCACTATAAGCCCAGCACTGTGACCCCCTGATTAGCTTCCTAGCATTTTCCAGGAGTAAACCTAGCGGACACTGTTCAAGTTTATAAGGGACTTCCCATCCCTTGACGGATTTAATGTGGACCAGTAACTCCCCCCAATGTGGACTTAGGCGTGACCTTCACACTGCCTCTGGAACAGAAGTCTTTAGGGGCCTCATTTATGAAAAGTGACGCATCACTGCGTGAAAACAGCGATGCGTCACTTTTCACTGCGCTCTCCCTGCGACATGATTGATGTGTCATATTTATAATATGACGCATCATGTCGCAAGGAGTTACAGATACGTCAGTATTTCTGACGTATCTGTAGGCGCAAAAGTGACGCATTGCTGGAGTGTGTCACAAAAGTGACGCAACTCCAGCAATGCTTCCTTTCACATGGGGAAAGCCCCATGTGAAAGGGTTTGCGTCAGTCTTACGCCTGCTGTGAGGCAGGCGCAAGATTTTGACGCAACAGCATCCTAAAAGTGACGCAGTGAAATCTCATAGATTTCACTGCGTCACTATTACGAGGCTTTTTGCGGTTGAACGCCCCCTCTGCATACATTATACCTGACGCAGGTATAATGTAGCGCAGGGGTTTACAAAGTGACGCATCTGCTTAGATGCGTCACTTTGTAAATAGTGCGCATCAGGAGGCATGTTTTACGCCGCCGATGCGTCACAAAAAGTGACGCATCAGAAGCGCAAAACTGACGCACGGCCTCATAAATGAGGGCCCAGGTGTCCAAGAGAGAGGAATGAGGGGAAGGACCAGAGAAAGGCTTCATAGTTCAATCAGTGTTTTAAGGAGGAAAACCATAATGATGGCAGAATCAAGGAGCAGAGACACAGGGTCCATTCTCTCTTGAATCTTCTCAGGGACCCCTTGCTCCTCATGTAAGAGCAGAAGGGCTTGAGGAATGTTTAAATAAACATAGAATATTAATTTGTAATCATATTTATCACAAAACATTTTAGTTATTTTTTAATTGACAAACAATTTGTACTTTTCCCTTCACTTTACCATAGGGAGATCTCTACCCTGGTAGCAAAGCTTGTTTCCTATCTGTGAAAATGTACTTGTAGTAAATGTATACTTGATTTTATCCTATGTGTGAAAATGTACTTGTAGTAAATTTATACTTGATTTTTTCCTATGTGTGAAAATGTACTTGTAGTAAATGTATACTTGATTTTATCCTATGTGTGAAAATGTAATTGTAGTAAATTTATACTTGATTTTATCCTATGTGTGAAAAGTACTTGTAGTAAATGTATACTTGATTTTATCCTATGTGTGAAAATGTGATTGTAGTAAATTTATACTTGATTTTATCCTATGTGTGAAAATGTACTTGTAATAAATTTATACTTGATTTTATCCTATGTGTGAAAAGTACTTGTAGTAAATGTATACTTGATTTTATCCTATGTGTGAAAATGTAATTATAGTAAATTTATACTTGATTTTATCCTATGTGTGAAAATGTACTTGTAATAAATTTATACTTGATTTTATCCTATGTGTGAAAAGTACTTGTAGTAAATGTATACTTGATTTTATCCTATGTGTGAAAAGTACTTGTAGTAAATGTATACTTGATTTTATCCTATGTGTGAAAATGTACTTGTAATACATTTATACTTGATTTTATCCTATGTGTGAAAAGTACTTGTAGTAAATGTATACTTGATTTTATTCTATGTGTGAAAATGTAATTGTAGTAAATTTATACTTGATTTTATCCTATGTGTGAAAAGTACTTGTAGTAAATGTATACTTGATTTTATCCTATGTGTGAAAATGTAATTGTAGTAAATTTATACTTGATTTTATCCTATGTGTTAAAATGTACTTGTAATAAATTTATACTTGATTTTATCCTATGTGTGAAAAGTACTTGTAGTAAATGTATACTTGATTTTATCCTATGTGTGAAAATGTAATTGTAGTAAATTTATACTTGATTTTATCCTATGTGTGAAAATGTACTTGTGATACATTTATACTTGATTTTATCCTATGTGTGAAAAGTACTTGTAGTAAATGTATACTTGATTTTATCCTATGTGTGAAAATGTAATTGTAGTAAATTTATACTTGATTTTATCCTATGTGTGAAAATGTACTTGTAATACATTTATACTTGATTTTCTCCTATGTGTGAAAAGTACTTGTAGTAAATGTATACTTGATTTTATCCTATGTGTGAAAATGTAATTGTAGTAAATTTACACTTGATTTTATCCTATGTGTGAAAATGTACTTGTAATAAATGTATACTTGATTTTATCCTATGTGTGAAAAGTACTTGTAGTAAATTTATACTTGATTTTATCCTATGTGTGAAAATGTACTTGTAGTAAATTTATACTTGATTTTATCCTATGTGTGAAAATGTACTTGTAGTAAATTTATACTTGATTTTTTCCTATGTGTGAAAATGTACTTGTAGTAAATTTATACTTGATTTTATCCTATGTGTGAAAATGTACTTGTAGTAAATTTATACTTGTAAATTAGGCTCCACCTGTATTCATGAGGTAGAGACTTGTAAATCTAGATTTTATAGTAAATTTGCTCTCATAAACGGTATATAGCCAAAAGTAATACATTTACTACAAAGCGTAAGAGTAAATTTACACATGTGCAAGTTTCTCTTTGCGAAAAGACGGCAGACAAATGAATATACTCACAGAGACCGTCCCAAACATTGCCGATTTAAATCTAACTAACAAAAGGCATCCAATTAGTAAACCTGCCATAGCATGCATCTTTGGTGCACACGATTGAAAGGCTCCAAAGAGGACTGAACTTACATCTTTGTTAAAAGGAGATCTAACACGTGACCACAGGAGGCCTTGTTTCTTTATTCACAAGAATTCTTGACCCATTACGAAAATTATGAAAATTATTATTATCATTTTCTGATAACCCCCAGCCACTCCATTTGAGATTCCTTTTTATTTCAGAATAATAATGGTGAGAGAGAATTGTTGATGGTGAGTGTGTGTGTTTTTTTTGTATTTTCAGTAATTACATCTTGATTTGGGAATTGTCTTGGCGGCTACCCAGTTTGCAAATAAGGAACAGATGAAATTATTCAAATGTTAAATTCTGATTCCAGTTTCGAAATGAAAAGTGACTACTGCATATTGAAATATTTGTGACTGCATAGTAATTTGTGTAACTGTGTGTTGTAATTTATGTATTGCTAAATGTTTGTCTAAATAAAGTTGAACTTGTCTTTTTACGTATTGCACAATGATAAAACAAGTTAAAAAAGTATAAAATGGTTTTGTGCAAAGAAAACTTCAACAAAAAGATATATTTTTGTCATTAACAGTGCTGTATGACATTGATATTAGGGCTGTGGTGCTTTTGAGCCATCATTGGCCATACTGAAAGCAATATAGGTCAGTTTAGAGGTTCCTCTTGCTAGTTACCACACAAACAATGGACATTTGTCTGCCAAAACTCACAGGGCCATATCAAGAACGGGCGATACATTATCGCCGCTTTTATCAGCAGAAAAATGCTGCTAAAGCGGCGATAATGGGCTTGATAATATGTCCTTGTGAATTCCCATGGAAGCTCAGCTTAACACCAGAACCTGGGCTGCTATGGGAATTCACAAGGGCCTATTATCAAGCCCATTATCGCCTCTTTCGCGGCAGTTTCCTGGTGATAAAAGCGGCGATAATGTATTGCCCTTTCTTGATAATATGGCCCACAGTTTGGTCGATGACAACTTACTTTGGCTAGTAAATCCACCCTTTATTGCCCATTGCCATCCCTTGTGAGCACAATTACTGTGGCAGAATGTGCACCATAGTGTCAGAGGTTTCACTATGAGTCAGCCAATGTTAAAGTACAAACTGACATTTTGTTAATCCCTGACACAAACGTGCACTTGTGAATAGTGGTATTCACATGCAGAGTGACGCCAAGGTGCGTAAACACTTTTTTGTAAACTGGGCCCAGGATTTTTATTGCCACTAAATGAGAATATTTTATGTTTTACGGATGCAAAATGTTGCGAAATACACGTTCCTCCCCTAATATTTGCCCATGAGATGCTGCGTAAAGCAGAACATGTCTCACAGGATAGTCTCCTTAAAAACTGCCTCCAGGCAGTACCCTGCCTGACTTAGGAATGTCGGCCATGGCCTGGCCACACATGATACATTTCCTGTAATATTACACACCCACATTTGTTAATCGGTTTCAAAGACCTGATTAGATAGAAAGATGGATTCAAACGTGTGACTCTCAGATTATGTACTGAGAAATCTGCAAAGGATGCAGTTTTATCCGACGTACCATACTAGCTAATACTGGGTTTGTTGGGAAACACAAGGGTGCATTGACCATACTTTAAAGACAGCACCTGAGTAAAGTCCTACAGTGTCCCATCTGATGCTGGGTAGAGCCCAGGGACCTGACGTCACAGCGTTCATCTCTGTCCATTCTACAGCCTCTTCTGGCACAGCATGGCCTGTCTTTTTGTAATGTTGTGTTTTGTTTCTTGATGCTTGTGTCACCTGCCATGACCTCGCAGCCAGTTCAAGGTTAAAAATATCCTGGAACCACAAGTGCAGCCACAAGGCCACAAAGCATGCTCCTTTAATGAGGGAGGGTTCAACATATGGAACGCAGCAGGAAACCGAAGAGGACGTTCAGCTTTAAGGCTAAGATGTTAGAAGCGGTTCACAGAATCAATGAGCCCGATTCACAAAGGGAAAACTGACCATGTTGTGTAAGTTTACTACTATTCGGGATTCACAAAGATAGTTTACTACTAATAAAGTTAGACTTTTGGTCAAAGTTTTTCTTTGTGAATACCGAAAAGTAGTAAAGTTAGACTTCTGATCTATGTTTACCTTTGTGAATACCGAAAAGTAGTAAAGTTAGACTTTTGGTCCAAGTTTGCCTTTGTGAATACAGAAAAGTGGTAAAGTTAGACTTTTGGGTGAAGTTTACCTTTGTAAATACCGAAAAGTAGTAAAGTTAGACTGCTGATCTATGTTTACCTTTGTGAATACCGAAAAGTAGTAAAGTTAGACTTTTGGTCCAAGTTTGCCTTTGTGAATATCGAAAAGTAGTAAAGTTAGACTTCTGATCTATGTTTACCTTTGTGAATACCGAAAAGTAGTAAAGTTAGACTTTTGGTCCAAGTTTGCCTTTGTGAATATCGAAAAGTAGTAAAGTTAGACTTCCGATCTATGTTTACCTTTGTGAATACCGAAAAGTAGTAAAGTTAGACTTCTGATCTATGTTTACCTTTGTGAATACAGAAAAGTGGTAAAGTTAGACTTCCGATCTATGTTTACCTTTGTGAATACCGAAAAGTAGTAAAGTTAGACTTCTGATCTATGTTTACCTTTGTGAATACCGAAAAGTAGTAAAGTTAGACTTCTGATCTATGTTTACCTTTGTGAATACCGAAAAGTAGTAAAGTTAGACTTCTTATCTATGTTTGCCTTTGTGAATACAGAAAAGTAGTAAAGTTAGACTTCTGATCTATGTTTACCTTTGTGAATACAGAAAAGTAGTAAAGTTAGACTTCTGATCTATGTTTGCCTTTCTGAACACCGAAAAGTAGTAAAGTTAGACTTCTGATCTATGTTTACCTTTGTGAATACCGAAAAGTAGTAAAGTTACTTTTGTGAATTGCGCCCATAGACTTGCAGAGTAGACGAACAGTAACACCTTCAGAATGGGAATGTGGCCGTTCACTATAGTAGGTATCACAAGCAGCTGTTAAACCCACAACTCCTTAAATCGCTTGAAAAAAAGGGGCGCATAACTAGACAACACTGGATATGGGGCCGTATAACAGATGACGAAGCAGGCGCTAATTGTCGCTAATTGTCGCTGTGCACCAGAATATGTTTACGTTTATGGGCGTTTGTGTCTGTGGGCTAATACAATAGGCGCACAGACGCAAACACACATAAACACAGAGTTCAAAGTCAGCGCCAACATCAATGCGCATTACAGACCGATCCTCTGTAATGCTGTCGGGCGCATGCTCTGGCACACAGCGACAATTAGTGCCGGGGCCGTCATCTGTAATACGGCCCATGGAGTGACCACGCCAAGGGTGGAAGGAATTATGCTCAGCAAAAATGTGTGCTCCAGAGAATCCTGGTGGACATAAGGGAAGGTCTAGGGCTGTGGACTTACACTGTACATGGGACTCAAAATGTATGTTATGTAACTTATGCTCTGTTTTGTTGTCAGATCCGATTCAAGAGGCCACAGGTGGGCAGGGATCGTTTTCCTCTGCTGTCCTGGGGTCTGTACTGTTGTTGATCTGCAAAATTGGGTCAAGCACAACCTCTTTGACACTTGACTGTCAGTGGTAGGGATGGTGAGCGGTCAGAGGTTTCCCGGTGATGTTACTGCGTGACGTCAGAGGGGCTCAGCACCCGTCACAATAAGCAATAATGACAATAATATGATTGCCAAGGCCAGTGCTTCGCTTTATGTAAAAAAAACAAAGGTACTCTATTCTTCTATAAGGCACAATACTACACACAACTCAAGTGTCATCAGATGTTCCATGCACTGGTTAAAGTTGAATATGCAAGCAGGTTATCCCCTGTCAGTCAACACCCCCCGCTCCTCAGGTGATCTAGGGTAGTGTGGCACGGTAGTTAGTGCAGGTGTAGGCCTTCACCTCTGTTAGCATACGCTCTTTACAGCCGGTGCAGCAGAATAATCTCTGAACCGCTCTCTTGGCACAGGGCACGGACTGGGAACGAAAACCAGCCATGGCAAAGTGCTCGGCCGCCCCCGTGCACCCCCCCTAATGCCCCCCCGCACCCCCACCCCGGCAGTGCTGATTTTGCGAATATGGCCCTGTGACAAAAACGGCCCCCAGGGGCCCAAAACTGGCCGTCACCCTTGCGGCGCACCGAGGGATTGCCCGGTGCCCGCATTGGCCAGTCTGGCCCTGACTTCTGGAGGATGCTCTGTTCTGGCTTTCAGCAGTGTTGGCAGCAGGTGGGCCTTGAGTTTGCAGCTGGTCTGGTTCCACTGATCCAGTGAGACTCAATGGTAGTCACGCTGGGCTACCCTGGGATGTGCCATGTCGCAGTCCTCCATCCATGTGCAGGACTCCAGTGGTGACCTGATGGATTTGAGGCACTTTGGTGCAAGAACAGCTCTATCCAACTGGGTGGGTTCTCTTTCATGTCCAGCTGTCTCCAAGTTCATTCTGAGTCTTGACTGGTGCTCTTCAGAGCAGGGTTGACTCAAGCCTGGAGCACCCATGACACTTACAGAGAGGGGTGAGGAATCTGCACTCGACTATCAGCAGCCGATGGATATGCATGCGCAGTTCTCTCCAGATGTATGGCCCACGTAGGAGAGAGACGACAAGGAGGAAGAGGGCAGCCCGGGGATGCCACAGTACAGGTAAATGTGTTTTTATTTCATTTAAATTAATGTGTAACTGTTTTTTTTAATTTGGGGGGGTGTAGGCAAGTTGCGGAGTGGATTTCCACTGAGTTTTTCCCCAACTCCGTGGACCTCCGCTTAGTATCACTGCACAAGCTCCATTCAGGGTTAGATCATTATAGAACTTACAATTGGTGTTGATTGAAGGAGATCCTTGGCGTTTTAACCCCTTCGCTGCGGGGTGTTTTCTCCCCGCTGTGCGGGGGGAGGGGGGCCGCGCCCGGCGCCGCCGTGCTGGTGACGAGCTCTGCTCGTCACGGCCACACCCGTTTTTAGAACGTTCAGCACAGCGGGGAAATTAGCCCCACGTGCAAACGTTCCAACGGATGTGACGAGCTCAGCTCGTCATGAGGGCAGCTCCGCTGCGCCTCATGACGAGCTCAGCTCGTCAGCAGCACCCATGTGGTTAAGGTGGGTATGGAGTGATGGTGACCTGGCCGGTCCACGGTCCTTCACCAGGCTGTAGCATTCCAGAACATGTGAACCAATGTTGTCTTTGGAGTGATCCCGCTTGATGTGGGTTCAAATTGAGCTTCTCAGTCTGACAGTCGTGGGCCTACAAACAATCCTACGAATATCAGGGCTATGATGGTTCATGAATGGTTTTGACTTCTTGATGGGACAAATAGGTTTGGTTTGAGTCAGCTGATAGAATAAACATATTCTGTCTACACAAGCTCATTGATCTTGTGTTGCTCATGCCTTGAGCAATAAGCAGCATGTAACCTGCTAGCATTACCAGAGTCAGACGAAAAACAATACCAACTTGATAAATAAATGGTTATTCAAACATAGGAAGGTCCAGCAAATTGAAGAGACAAGAAGTGTCTGAGGCTTATAATTACTTATGTAAGGACTGGCCAGTTTACAGTTATTGGACTTTGTGTAGGTTCAGGTTGTAGAAATTCCTACTTTAGTTGTTCCCCACACTTACTCTTATGAGTTTAGTGTGAAACTGCATGCACTCTCTGACACACCCAGCAGAATGATACACCAAATTACAATTGTGTAATAAACATATAGCGGGGTGCCAAAGGCTTCTCCTGAGTTAGTAGAAAGCTTTTAGTTGATAATGAACAACATGTGATATTAAAATTAGGGGTGCACAATATATTTGGCTGTGCCATCGGACTTTGCAGAGTTTTGTCCTCTCCATGTTACGCTTGAAACACAAAGTTCCAGCCAAATTCCTCAATTCGCCGCATGACAGAGTTTTTTTCTCACATGCAGCTCACCAAAAGTAAGTTGGCGAGCGCGAGCAAAATTTAGTGTCCCCTAGTGCGATTTTCGATTGCTAGGAGGGCACCGGGCAATATTTCTCCAATGTGGACGGTCAAGGGAGGTTATGTTCGTTCGCAGTCAGAAAGCAACCGCTCGAGTAGAAAATCTACTCGAGCAGCAGCAAAATCAACTCGAGAAGCGGTGCACTCTGGAACGCCGCACAGTGCTGTTCATACTGATTTTTGAGTGTGGAATGAGATCCGGGCACTAAATCATAGCGCAAGAAGTGTGATGTGGCTATTTCCACCCGTTTGCGGAATTCTGCACAGTTTTTTTGTAACTCCGTGGAATTTCGCAAAGTTAAACTCTGCGAGTTCCACCCAAGCCTAATTAAAATGATTGATTCCAATCAAGCCAACATGGTTGATGACGTTTAATCTTTATTCAAATGTTTAGTGTTCATCAAATTTATGAATCCATCAAGATATTTCCAAAATCCATTATAGTCATGAATTGTCAATTACGTTTCATTATACCTAATGCATTTCGGGTTATCAAGCTAACCCTTCATCAGGGGTCTATAAAAAAGAAACATACAGGAACTTAGTATTCAGTACATAACATAAAAATTCATAAACATTCAAAAACAGTGCGTACTCTAGTATTACACAATATCTAAAGTTCAAGCATGTCATACTAACTGATGTTAATATTTAATCATACATTAGAAATCAGACAAAAAATCATGATGATACAGATCATAATAATGTATATGAATTCCTAAGTGGAAAAATAGTCATGTGGGGGCTGTATAAATCTTCTAGAGCGACGAGAAATCGTTACATGCAATCGAATGCCTAGGACATTTCATGGAGTTGTGAGCCTGGGTGAATGCAACGTTATACTAATCATGAAACTAGTTAGCCGAGTGCTAACTGTCAAAAAAAACTTGCAAATGATCAAGACTTAACTTATCAAAGAGCGGATAAAGGAGGAGCATTAATTATCATGGACACTCAGTTCTATGAAAGTAGCATAAATGAACATGTGAACAACACAGACATTTATTTACTTCTCGAATCAGATCCAACCACCGAATATCAAAAACATTATCACAAATTCTAGAACATGCTTTAGAAATGAAATGGATCAATGAACAAACAAAAATCTTTCCAGAGACCAAATTCTCACGGAGACCTAAACTGTATATGCTGCCGAAGATCCATAAGGACCCATCTAAACCACCATTCAGACCCATTGTGTCAGCATGTGGATCAATATCAGAAAGTATTGGAAAATATGTTGACTGGTACCTTCAACCCAGGCTGCAGCTCAGCGGTACATTTTTGTCTCTAACCAAGCAATAGCGATAATTATCGCTATTGCTTGGTAATATGCCCCAGTGTGTGTACTGAAACATTCTACAGCATCACAAAAGATAAAAAAAAAGCCATTAATCGACATTGGAACTTAATTAAAACAGAACCGGATCTACAAAACTTGTATAATGATCATGTCACCTTTGCTTTTCAAAGATCCACAAACCTAAAAGAGATTTTATCTATCAAAAGGGCAGTAAAACTAACGTTCAAAGGAATGGCTAAATGTCTAAATTGCATTCACTGCAATAATGTAATGATCGGTAACGTTTTTATGCACCCAACAAAAGGCCATAGAATTGATTTACAATACTCAGGAACATGCGACTCTACTAATGTCATCTACGCAATCAAATGCCCATGCGGCACAATTTATGTGGGCCAAACTGAACGCAAAATCAAAGTGAGAATATCAGAACACAAAAGTAATATACAAACAATGAACAACAAATCCACCATAGCCATGCATTGGCTAGAAGCCCACCACCAAATAGCACACTTGAGATTCACAATACTGGAGATACTCCCACATAGCTGCGATATGGATCCTGTGAAACAACGCCTTAAATCTGAGTTCTTTTGGATAAAAAAACTGAATTCTTTGCAGCCCACAGGGATGAATGACCGGATAGTACTTTCATATTTTCTATAAACAGTCTAAAGTTTATGATATATTGCAGCTCAGGTTTTAACCATCCTCAGTCCGTATATAATACTTTGTCTATGTAATTATTCTAGAATTTATGCACAATCATGTTCGTATTTATCATGTTCATACATGTAGTAGTTTTTTGATTGTACTTACATTATGTAACAGAATTCGAATATACTCAGATTACATTCAATCATGGAACTCACATTATATTCGTTCTAATTTATTTCATTTCTATAAACTTTAATTTTCCTATAGTTTAATCACACGCGATACCACGTGATCGGGACTCCAACCAATCATGTAGCATCTTTCATCTTCCTAGAGTGGAACTACACGCGATATCACGTGATCGGCACTCTAACCAATCACGTCATATCTTTCATTCCGCAACCATAACATTGAATCACATTAATCATGAACGTCTATTTTTTAATTTGAATCACAGAAGATTTATCTTCATTTACGACGTGTGTATCTGGCTACCTAGTTGGCAATATTAATTACGCTTTATATCTTGAGCGTACGACGTACAGTCACGTGATGTACCATACTTTCTACAAGAAGCACAGTGATTGGCTCTTGTTAGAACCGGCCGTCCTCGAAGTTTGGAAGCCTGTCGCGTTTTCATAAGTAAGTTTGTCTGTGTTCATATTATTGTTGATGCTCGTATTTCAGACGGCGGCCACTTATCGCTATAGTCTGTCCATTTGTCTTGGATTGTTAGCGCATTTTGACAGTTAGCACTCGGCTAACTAGTTTCATAATTAGTATAACGTTGCATTCACCCAGGCTCACAACTCCATGAAATGTCCTAGGCATTCGATTGCATGTAACGATTTCTCGTCGCTCTAGAAGATTTATACAGCCCCCACATGACCATTTTTCCACTTAGGAATTCATATACATTATTATGATCTGTATCATCATGATTTTTTGTCTGATTTCTAATGTATGATTAAATATTAACATCAGTTAGTATGACATGCTTGAACTTTAGATATTGTGTAATACTAGAGTACGCACTGTTTTTGAATGTTTATGAATTTTTATGTTATGTACTGAATACTAAGTTCCTGTATGTTTCTTTTTTATAGACCCCGGATGAAGGGTTAGCTTGATAACCCGAAATGCATTGGGTATAATGAAACGCAATTGACAATTCATGACTATAATGGATTTTGGAAATATGTTGATGGATTCATAAATTTGATGAACACTAAACATTTGAATAAAGATTAAACGTCATCAACCATGTTGGCTTGATTGGAATCAATGAATATTCATTTAAGTAAAGTTAAGAAACATCTATGTTTCATGTCAAAGGAGCGCGCCCTTTTGTGATAACATTATCACACCAGCAATTCGTTTATTAAGGCACTGAGAGACACAGTGTGAAGAGGACAGCGCCACAATTAATTGATTTAAATTAACCTAAGTTATACGTGTGCACGGAGATCTCATTCATGTACTAATTAAAATGATCACATAAGTACTATTTTTCTTGTAGAAATTCAATTGCTTGGAATTTATGACCTTCACATAGTTGTTGTACTTTGCAAGAAATATGCAAAGGTATCAAGAAAAGAACATTGTAAATATGCACAGTCCATCTCTCGGAGAGACAACCCTTCTAAAGCAGTCGGAGCATGTGTCTACACTGTCCTATAGTTAAAGAAGCCCGGAGGTCTTCAATGTGGGGTTACACTACAGGGTGGACAGAAGGCCAAAGCACTCACGACTCCCTGTGCACACTGGGACGCAAACGTGGCCGTCTGTGTGACAATGTTTCCAGGGGAATCGCTGTGAAGCCGCGTGGTGGTTTATGCCTTGCTGCTATACGGTGTTTCTCAATTGGCTGTACAGATTCCCACAGCGCTCTCTTCTCTGTGTGCACTGGATGCTTGTGATGGAAGCATGAGGTCTCTGCCTCAATGTTACCCATAAAAAACACGGAAATGTGCCTACACCCCCCTATCTCATACCTGATCTTAATTATGAAGGTCAAACAACAAAATCTTTGGGTTGACCTGGTATTTTTATTTATACCATTTCATTTTATACTTTCTTTTGAAAACTTTTTTTTGGGGTTAGTTTATGCAAAAAAGTGAAACAACTGTACATTCATATATTTACACTGATATACAATGCAATTCCCAAGCATACATTCACATTCCATATGTACACTAAATCAAAAAAATACATCATACATCCCAAAGAAACCTTTAAACAAGACGAAACATTATATATTCATATATATTTTCTATTAAAAAGAACGAGAGACAAAGTCAAAAAGCAAGGAGAACAGTCAATACATGATAGCAATCGTTAAGCTAGCAATTGCTATTTTGCACTGCGGATGACCAAATTCACTGGTTGGCCAACGCGTTTCGAAACCAGGAAAACAGTTCCTGGAATCTCATCAGGGCTTTGTCATTTGTCAGTTTTTAGAAAAAATGGGGGGCTGTGCTTTTGAAATCATGAACCCCATCTCCAGTTTAAATTACACCACAGAATCTCTAAATTAGTGAATGAAGTGGATGCAAGTCGTTTTCCTTTTATACTCGACAGCTATCTACTGCACCCAACATTTTTGCATCGCGAAACAGGGCTGGTCCTAGGTTTTTCGGGGCCCTGGGCAAAAGGGAATGTGGGAGGCCCCTGAAATCTACATAAGTGACACCTTATGATCTCGGGAAGCTGCTTTGTGCAGACTCCACTTGGGCCGCAGCTCCTCTTCTCAGCCACCCCAAGTAACTCTTGTACAGCCCATTTCGAGCTGAAGGTGTGAGAATTGCTTGGGGGCTGAGTTAAACCTGTGTGGGCTAAAGTGCTGGCAATGGGCGCCCTGCCGAGTCTCTGAACTGGCTGCCTGAGAGGTGTACCCTCCCCTAGGCCTTCCCACACCATACCTTAGAGGCCCCAGGAGGGGGGCGGCCCTCCCATGAGCCCGTTTGTGAAGCATTTCTTTCACTCTGATCGGCAGACAGACATGAGGACTAGTGGGGTGTTAATTGCCATTGTGGGGGGCCCCATCCTGGCAGGCAGAGTGCCAGGCCCTGGGCAGCTGCCCACACTGCTCATGCCAATCGCCGGCCCTGTCGCGAAACTGTTTTCAGTTGCGCCTGACTTCGCCTTGTTGTGTTCAGGATCAAAAATCGGTCCCTTACGCACGAGTGCCGCTGCAGCCTAAATCTCGATCGACTGAAGACCGCTGTTTTCAGTTGCGAATTCAGGCGCAACTGAAAACAGTTTCGCGATGCAAAAATGTTGGGTGCAGTAGATAGCTGTCGAGTATAAAAGGAAAACGACTTGCATCCACTTCATTCACTAATTTAGAGATTCTGTTGTGTAATTTAAACTGGAGATGGGCTTCGCGATTTGAAAAGCACCGCCATTGACATGGAGTGAATTTAGATATTCCATTGGATACCATGAATTATCGCTTTTTGGAAATTAAGAAAGCCCTTGTGGAGAGTCTGTGCCTTGATGTACCTGTCAGGGTGGACAGTCAGTGCCTTGTGGACAGTCTGTGCCTTGGTGGTACCTGGCACGGGGGACAGTCTGTGCCTTGGTGGTACCTGGCAGGTTGGAGGTCTGTGCCTTGGTGGTGCCTGGCACGGCGGACAGTCTGTGCCTTGGTGGTGCCTGGCACGGCGGACAGTCTGTGCCTTGGGGGTACCTGGCAGGGTGGACAGTCTGTGCCTTGGTGGTGCCTGGCACGGTGGACAGTCTGTGCCTTGGTGGTACCTGGCAGGGTGGACAGTCTGTGCCTTGGTGGTAGCTGGCAGGGTGGACAGTCTGTGCCTTGGTGGTAGCTGGCAGGGTGGACAGTCTGTGCCTTAGTGGTACCTCGCAGGGTGGACAGTCTGTGCCTTGGTGTTACATGCAGGGTGGACAGTCTGTGCCTTGGTGGTAGCTGGCAGTTTGGAGCTCTGTGTCTTGGTGGTAGCTGGTAGGGTAGACAGTCTGTGACTTGGTGGTACCCGGCAGGGTGGACAGTCTGTGCCTTGGTTGTACCTGGCAGGGTGGACAGTCTGTGCCTTGGTGGTACCTGGCAGGGTGGACAGTCTGTGCCTTGGTGGTACCTGGCAGGGTGGAGAGTCTGTGCTTTGGTGGTACCTAGCAGGATGGACAGACTGTGCCTTGGTGGTAGCTGGCAGGGTGGACAGTCTGTGCCTTGGTGCTACCCAGCAGGGTGGAGAGTCTGTTCCTTGGTGGTACCTAGCAGGGTGGAGAGTCTGTGCCTTGGTGGTACCTAGCAGGGTGGACAGTCTGTGCCTTGGTGGTACCTAGCAGGGTAGACAGTCTGTGCCTTGGTGGTACCTGGCAGGGTGGAGAGTCTGTGCCTTGGTGGTACCTGGCAGGGTGGGCAGTCTGTGCCTTGGTGGTACCTGGCAGGGTGGAGAGTCTGTGCTTTGGTGGTACCTAGCAGGATGGACAGACTGTGCCTTGGTGGTAGCTGGCAGGGTGGACAGTCTGTGCCTTGGTGGTACCCAGCAGGGTGGAGAGTCTGTTCCTTGGTGGTACCTAGCAGGGTGGAGAGTCTGTGCCTTGGTGGTACCTAGCAGGGTGGACAGTCTGTGTCTTGGTGGTACCTACCAGGGTGGACAGTCTGTGCCTTGGTGGAACCTACCAGGGTGGAGAGTCTGTGCCTTGGTGGTATCTGGCAGGGTGGACAGTCTGTGCCTTGGTGGTACCTGGCAGGGTGGACAGTCTGTGTCTTGGTGGTACCTAGCAGGGTGGAGAGTCTGTGCCTTGGTGGTACCTAGCAGGGTGGACAGTCTGTGCCTTGGTGGTACCTACCAGGGTGGACAGTCTGTGCCTTGGTGGTACCTACCAGGGTGGACAGTCTGTGCCTTGGTGGTACCTACCAGGGTGGACAGTCTGTGCCTTGGTGGTACCTACCAGGGTGGAGAGTCTGTGCCTTGGTGGTACCCAGCAGGGTGGAGAGTCTGTTACTTGGTGGTACCTGGGAGGGTGGAGAGTCTGTGCCTTGGTGGTACCTACCAGGGTGGACAGTCTGTGCCTTGGTGGTACCTACCAGGGTGGATAGTCTGTGCCTTGGTGGTACCTGGGAGGGGGAACAGTCTGTGCCTTGGTGGTAGCTGGCAGGGTGGACAGTCTGTGCCTTAGTGGTACCTGGCAGGGTGGACAGTCTGTGCCTTGGTGTTACCTGGCAGGGTGGACAGTCTGTGCCTTGGTGGTACCTACCAGGGTGGACAGTCTGTGCCTTGGTGGTACCTACCAGGGTGGACAGTCTGTGCCTTGGTGGTACCTGGGAGGGGGAACAGTCTGTGCCTTGGTGGTAGCTGGCAGGGTGGACAGTCTGTGCCTTAGTGGTACCTGGCAGGGTGGACAGTCTGTGCCTTGGTGTTACCTGCAGGGTGGACAGTCTGTGCCTTGGTGGTAGCTGGCAGCTTGGAGCTCTGTGTCTTGGTGGTAGCTGGTAGGGTAGACAGTCTGTGACTTGGTGGTACCCGGCAGGGTGGACAGTCTGTGCCTTGGTTGTACCTGGCAGGGTGGACAGTCTGTGCCTTGGTGGTACCCGGCAGGGTGGACAGTCTGTGCCTTGGTGGTACCTGGCAGGGTGGACAGTCTGTGACTTGGTGGTACCTGGCAGGGTGGGCAGTCTGTGCCTTGGTGGTACCTGGCAGGGTGGAGAGGCTGTGCTTTGGTGGTACCTAGCAGGATGGACAGACTGTGCCTTGGTGGTAGCTGGCAGGTTGGACAGTCTGTGCCTTGGTGGTACCCAGCAGGGTGGAGAGTCTGTTCCTTGGTGGTACCTAGCAGGGTGGGCAGTCTGTGCCTTGGTGGTACCTGGCAGGGTGGAGAGTCTGTGCCTTTGTGGTACCTGGCAGGGTGGACAATCTGTGCCTTGGGGGTACCTGGCAGGGTGGAGAGTCTGTGCTTTGGTGGTACCTGGCAGGGTGGAGAGTCTGTGCCTTGGTGGTACCTGGCAGGGTGGGCAGTCTGTGCCTTGGTGGTACCTTCAGGGTGGACAGTCTGTGCCTTGGTGGTACCTGGCAAAGTGGACAGTCTGTGTTTTGGTGGTACCTGCAGGGTGGACAGTCTGTGCCTTGGTGGTACCTGCAGGGTGGACAGTCTGTGCCTTGGTGGTACCTTCAGGGTGGACAGTCTGTGCCTTGGTGGTACCTGGCAAAGTGGACAGTCTGTGTCTTGGTGGTACCTGCAGGGTGGACAGTCTGTGCCTTGGTGGTACCTAGCAGGGTAGACAGTCTGTGCCTTGGTGGTACCTGGCAGGGTGGAGAGTCTGTGCCTTGGTGGTACCTAGCAGGGTAGACAGTCTGTGCCTTGGTGGTACCTGGCAGGGTAGACAGTCTGTGCCTTGGTGGTACCTGGCAGGGTGGAGAGTCTGTTCCTTGGTGGTACCTAGCAGGGTGGACAGTCTGTGCCTTGGTGGTACCTGCAGGGTGGAGAGTCTGTGCCTTGGTGGTACCTGGCAGGATGGACAGACTGTGCCTTGGTGGTAGCTGGCAGGGTGGACAGTCTGTGCCTTGTGGTACCTGGCAGGGTGGACAGTCTGTGCCTTGGTGGTACCTTGCACGGTGGACAGTCTGTGCCTTGTGGTACCTGGCAGGGTGGACAGTCTGTGCCTTGTGGTACCTGGCAGGGTGGAGAGTCTGTGCCTTGGTGGTACCTAGCAGGGTAGACAGTCTGTGCCTCGGTCGTGCCTACAGGGTGGACAGTCTGTGCCTTGGTGGTACCTGGCAGGGTGGAGAGTCTGTGCCTTGGTGGTACCTGGCAGGGTGGGCAGTCTGTGCCTTGGTGGTACCTTCAGGGTGGACAGTCTGTGCCTTGGTGGTACCTGGCAAAGTGGACAGTCTGTGTCTTGGTGGTACCTGCAGGGTGGACAGTCTGTGCCTTGGTGGTACCTGGCAGGGTGGGCAGTCTGTGCCTTGGTGGTACCTGCAGGGTGGACAGTCTGTGCCTTGGTGGTACCTTCAGGGTGGAGAGTCTGTGTCTTGGTGGTCCCTGGCAAAGTGGACAGTCTGTGTCTTGGTGGTACCTGCAGGGTGGACAGTCTGTGCCTTGGTGGTACCTAGCAGGGTGGACAGTCTGTGCCTTGGTGGTACCTGCAGGGTGGAGAGTCTGTGCCTTGGTGGTACCTAGCAGGGTAGACAGTCTGTGCCTTGGTGGTACCTGGCAGGGTGGACAGTCTGTGCCTTGGTGGTACCTGCAGGGTGGAGAGTCTGTGCCTTGGTGGTACCTAGCAGGGTGGACAGTCTGTGCCTTGGTGGTACCTAGCAGGGTGGACAGTCTGTGCCTTGGTGGTACCTGCAGGGTGGAGAGTCTGTGCCTTGGTGGTACCTAGCAGGGTGGACAGTCTGTGCCTTGGTGGTACCTGGCAGGGTGGACAGTCTGTGCCTTGGTGGTACCTGCAGGGTGGACAGTCTGTGCCTTGGTGGTACCTAGCAGGGTAGACAGTCTGTGCCTTGGTGGTACCTGGCAGGGTGGAGAGTCTGTGCCTTGGTGCTACCTGGCAGGGTGGACAGTCTGTGCCTTGGTGGTACCTAGCAGGGTGGACAGTCTGTGCCTTGGTGGTACCTGCAGGGTGGAGAGTCTGTGCCTTGGTGGTACCTAGCAGGGTGGACAGTCTGTGCCTTGGTGGTACCTGGCAGGGTGGACAGTCTGTGCCTTGGTGGTACCTGCAGGGTGGACAGTCTGTGCCTTGGTGGTACCTAGCAGGGTAGACAGTCTGTGCCTTGGTGGTACCTGGCAGGGTGGACAGTCTGTGCCTTGGTGGTACCTGGCAGGGGGGACAGTCTGTGCCTTGGTGGTACCTGGCAGGGTGGACAGTCTGTTCCTTGGTGGTACCTGCAGGGTGGAGAGTCTGTGCCTTGGTGGTACCTAGCAGGGTAGACAGTCTGTTCCTTGGTGGTACCTGCAGGGTGGAGAGTCTGTGCCTTGGTGGTACCTAGCAGGGTAGACAGTCTGTGCCTTGGTGGTACCTGGGAGGGGGAACAGTCTGTTCCTTGGTGGTACCTAGCAGGGTGGACAGTCTGTGCATTGGTGGTACCTAGCAGGGTGGACAGTCTGTGCCTTGGTGGTACCTGGCAGGGTGGAGAGTCTGTGTCTTGGTGGTACCTAGCAGGGTAGACAGTCTGTGTCTTGGTGGTACCTGGGAGGGGGAACAGTCTGTTCCTTGGTGGTACCTGGCAGGATGGACAGTCTGTTCCTTGGTGGTACCTGGGAGGGGGAACAGTCTGTTCCTTGGTGGTACCTGGCAGGGTGGACAGTCTGTTCCTTGGTGGTACCTGCAGGGTGGAGAGTTTGTGTCTTGGTGGTACCTGCAGGGTGGACAGTCTGTGTCTTGGTGGTACCTGGCAGGGTGGACAGTCTGTTCCTTGGTGGTACCTGCAGGGTGGAGAGTCTGTGTCTTGGTGGTACCTGGCAGGGTGGACAGACTGTGCCTTGGTGGTACCTGGGAGGGGGAACAGTCTGTTCCTTGGTGGTACCTAGCAGGGTGGACAGTCTGTGCCTTGGTGTTACCTGCAGGGTGGACAGTCTGTGCCTTGGTGGTACCTGGCAGGGTGGACAGTCTGTGTCTTGGTGGTACCTAGCAGGGTAGACAGTCTGTGTCTTGGTGGTACCTGACAGGGTGGAGAGTCTGTGTCTTGGTGGTACCTGGCAGGGTGAACAGTCTGTGCCTTGGTGGTACCTACAGGGAGGACAGTCTGTGCCTTGGTGGTACCTGGCAGGGTGGACAGTCTGTGTCTTGGTGGTACCTAGCAGGGTAGACAGTCTGTGCCTTGGTGGTACCTGGCAGGGTGGAGAGTCTGTTCCTTGGTGGTACCTAGCAGGGTGGACAGTCTGTGCCTTGGTGGTACCTGCAGGGTGGACAGTCTGTGCCTTGGTGGTACCTTCAGGGTGGAGAGTCTGTGTCTTGGTGGTCCCTGGCAAAGTGGACAGTCTGTGTCTTGGTGGTACCTGCAGGGTGGACAGTCTGTGCCTTGGTGGTACCTGCAGGGTGGACAGTCTGTGCCTTGGTGGTACCTGGCAGGGTGGACAGTCTGTGTCTTGGTGGTACCTGACAGGGTGGAGAGTCTGTGTCTTGGTGGTACCTGGCAGGGTGGACAGTCTGTGTCTTGGTGGTACCTAGCAGGGTAGACAGTCTGTGCCTTGGTGGTACCTGGCAGGGTGGAGAGTCTGTGTCTTGGTGGTCCCTGGCAGGGTGGACAGGGGCTCACAGCGCCTACCCCTCCATGTGTGCACTGTGCTCGTGTAACACAAGGGTGGAGCTCTGTGCCTTGGGGTTACTCAACCTCGTGGGTGGACAGGAGCCCCTGTCAAGCGAGACGATAGTCAGACCCTAATAAAACCACCCCCGGGGGCCCGGCGGGGGTGTGTGTGTGTGTGGGGGGGGGGGTTCACCTCGCAGCCTCTGCACTTCGTCACTCGGTCGCGCCTTGGAGCAGTCCAGGCTTATTTTTAAAGGCTGCCACAATTATTGTGCGCGCACGGGATGATGTGTGAGCTGGCGCGAGCTATTCCCAAACCACCCAGAATCGCATAAAACCATTTCCAGGAATTAGATTCAACACGGAGGGCGCTCCTGGCGGCCCCCGAGACGCCCCTTCAAACACTGAGGCCTATTTTTAAGTTATCATAAGTTGAACTGATATTTCTGCCGGGGCCGGGCAGTGTTCTTTGCGCGCTGCTCATCTGTCCTCCAGTGTGTTTGTTCCGCCGGCCGTGCCCATAGAAACAGCCAGAGCTGGCTTCTAGCCGCTGCGCGGCTGTCGGCGCTTCGGCAGAGGGGCCGGGCGGGCTCCAGGCCTCGGACCCGGACCCAGGACGAGTCAAGAAGAGCTTAGAAGGACAATGACAAAATGACCAAGAAAGGCCGGCCTGCTCTTTCTCCTTGTATATGAAAATCATTTCTACCACTTACTTGACGCTCAACTAACAGTGCACTCAGGGGCAGATTTACAAGCCCCTTGCGCCACTTTTGCGTCACTTTTCCCATGTTAAAAGTGACGCAAAAATGACGCAAAGGACTTGTAAATCTACCCCTCAAGATTAAATAAGGTTCTACAGAAGCATGAATTCTGAAAAGGTTATGACGGCGTAAAACCTGCCACCATACAAAGTTGTGAAAACTTTATCGTGATGTGTGGGTGACATTGTCTGCGAAAACTTTTCTGTGAAAAACATTGGGGCATATTCACAAGGAGCCATCGCGGAATTAACTGCAATTTACCGCAGCCAAAGTTGTGATAAATTTACCCCACCATTTACAAGCCGGTGCTAACAGCCCACAGCACCACTTTTCCCGCGATAGCAGCCGCAAAAAACATCGTCACAGGGGACACCCGCAACTATCGCTGATGAGATGCAGAGTAGGCGTTCTCAGGACAAAAGCCGCGACAACACCACACTTCAACATTCTCAACGACCAGACAGATCGGAGATAAAAACACAAAACACGCGATAAGGCGCATTAGCAGCAGGGGCCTCATTTATGAAAAGTGACGCATCGCTGCGTGAAAACAGCGATGCGTCACTTTTCACTGCGCTCTCTCTGTGACATGATTGATGCGTCATATTTATAATATGACGCATCATGTCGCAAGGAGTTACAGATACGTCAGTATTTCTGACGTATCTGTAGGCTCAAAAGTGACGCATTGCTGGAGTGTGTCACAAAAGTGACGCAACTCCAGCAATGTGTCCTTTCACATGGGGAAAGCCCCATGTGAAAGGGCTTGCGTCAGTCTTACGCCTGCTGTGAGGCAGGCGCAAGATTTTGACGCCACAGCATCCTAAAAGTGACGCAGTGAAATCTCATAGATTTCACTGCGTCACTATTACGAGGCTTCTTGCGGGGGAACGCCCCCTCTGCATATATTATACCTGACGCAGGTATAATGTAGCGCAGGGGTTTACAAAGTGACGCATCTGCTTAGATGCATCACTTTGTAAATAGTGCGCATCAGGAGGCATGTTTTACGCCGCCGATGCGTCACAAAAAGTGACGCATCGGAAGCGCAAAACTGACGCACGGCCTCATAAATGAGGCCCCAGGAATATTACACCTGCTCTGACCTGGTGTAAAGTCGGACGGCAGCCTGCACCACAGCAGGGAGCCCTGCCCAGGGCATCAGATGCCATGGAGCAACTGAACATGCAGCCTGGACACCCAAGAGGGCCACGACACCCACCCGGCACACCCTGCCCCCCGGACCACCACAGAGGCAGCGCCGACAAAGACAGTGGACCCCCAAGAAACACAGCTGCCTCACAGGCACAACATCTGACAATGTCACTGTCCACTACAGGCTGAAAGGGACAACGAATCCTATGCCTGCTGGCCATCATCACCTAACAGGCATACAGCACCATCACAGCAGACAACCAACATCACACCCCACACCAAGCAGCTGGCCGTGCACTACCTGCTGGCCCCTGGCACACCCCAAACAACACCCGCCAGAGTCGGCGGAGTGTCACAGCCAGCCACATCCAAGACCCCCCACGACAGTTCTGGACATCACCATCACCCTGGCACCCCAGGCCCCATGCATCCAACACAATGCGCAGGAACCACTGGAGACCATGCAAGGACCATGCACCACAGCCAGATGCACGCACGTGTAGGGGGCAATCCACTGCACACATGTCCCACCTGTGCCCCCTGGTGACACAGCACACAATCAGCACAACAGGAGGCACATGTCACACATCAATGTGTCTGCAACATCAGAACATTGTGGGTCCCTCACCAATGTCGCCTCCAAATACACAGACAGCTCACATGATCCCTTCACCCTCCGACATTCCAACAGCAACCAGCCATCCCAAGAATGCACAAACGGAAAAGCACAGCCCCTTGTCAACTTCCCAATTAACACCCCACTCATCTCAACTCCACAACCATGCAATCCACAACTGTGGCAATGCACACGTCACAAAACCACAACCAACATGCACCACAACATGCACACCCACCAGACAGGACAGAGCAACTCACAAAGGTAACCTGGGCAAGCCGTCAACATGAGCCATCAACGGCATGGCACCTCAGCAACACAATAGCCAAATGTGGGGAGAGGTGGCAACCAGGCATGTGTGAAGGATGCAGTAGAACCATGATTGGGAGAGTACACAATCCCAAGAGTGGCGGAGAAGTACTGAACAAACTGCAGTATGCAGAACACACCCATATCCACGGCGACATACACTTCTGGTGAATGAAGTGTAGTGAACAGTGGACGCAACCATGTCACCCCAGCCAGTGGGGGTCCTTGCGGAAATGTTGCCTGTTATGCCCCACCCGTAAGCGTAAGCAGAGTGGGATGGGCCAACGTACGCCAGGCTAGCGTAGGGGTGTGAATAAAAAGCACGTAGCCCTGGGCGTTGTCCTGTTCCAGAAATCCCAATGTCTCCTTCAGGGCGGCGCATCCCATTCACCACAAGGCCAACACCGTCCTCGTTAGCCGAGTTGCCTAAGATCCCGTGCGCCTGACATAATCCAGCCCGCTAGACCACGAACCCGTCAGGCCCAACCCATACACAGCCAGGCCACACTGATCAGCATCTGACACCGGCGTGTGTCATGGAGGGCCCAACACGTGCCAGTGTAAGCTCCAAGCCCAAGACTCCCTTCGATCAGTGAAGCATAGTGCCATATGCACTTCTTGTGACACATCCTGCCACAAACCCTGTCCAACGCCATATGGCGACACATCCTGCCACAAACCCTGTCCAACGCCATCCGGTGAGCCGTACTGCCACAAACCCTGTCCAGCACCATCCGGCAAGCCGTGCTGCCACAAACCCTGTCCAACGCCATCCGGCAAGCCGTGCTTCCACAAACCCTGTCCAACGCCATCCGGCAAACCGTGGATGAGGGACCAAGACAACCCTGCGGACCAGTAAGTCTCACATCAAGTACCTAGTCATGAATCATGATTGGCTGACTTCACACCAGTGGACGCACGGTGAGGAATTTGAGGAAGATGCGGCTCAGTCCGGACGAAAGCCGGGTCACAGTCACGGAGGTGACTGGATACATGGTGCCACTGAACCTGAACTATGCAGGCTGGTGGGCCCACCAACCTATGCCGGCGACACTCAGTGAATGGCCCATACTGTCCGCTGCCTCCGGCCTACATTGCTCTTCTTCTAGACTGTGCTTGAGTAGGCCACAGTTTTGTAATAGAACTTCGAGTATGCAAAGTTTGATTACACATCATTGCACGCAAGGGGAGGCATAAGAGGATGTCGACTTGCAACTTAGCGGAGAGAAAAGGATCATCGTTACGGAGGTGTTCGTACACTACCGACAGCTTTCCTGGTGTCACTAGCACTGTGCATAGCGTGCCAAAGACACATGGCTGTGGGCCACTGGTGACCGCTGCCTACGGCCTACACTGCGGTCCAGTAGGTCACGGAGTCATGATTCAGCAATGGTGTAGTCCATATCAGTGTACCGGCATCATCGCAGTCTGCATCCCCACTCAGCCCCGGTGCCACTAAGTCTGTTCCCCGGCATTCATGGACACTCTCTGGTTGAACAGTGGTGGCGTCTGAGCCTATGGACTAATGGGAAGTTTTCACCCCCATATAACTGGTACTGAATTGGTGGTGGCAAGGGGCTGTCACATTCCACTCCTCCATTTGCTGCTTCCTGAAAAAATCAAACCTTTCGGCATCTTGCCCTGGAGGACACCTTCCACTGTCCCCCGAAACACTCCGAAACATACATCTCGGACAATGATGGTTACCCGCTCAGGTCACATGGCCCATCTGACTGCACCGCAAGTCACCGTCCCGTGGCTGGGTGCCTGCGCCGGCCGCAGTGCATCCGGGGCCACCAACCCTGTGCTGGTCAAGTCCGGGACCCCTTCTCCGGAGACATAGGCTGGCCCCTGATGTGTGGATCTTGGGCTCATCAACGCCATGACTCTGTGGCCTTGCACTGTGCGCAGTCTCTGGGCCCAAATGCGTCCCACCAGGGCTCACACACCAAAGCGATCCCAGACTGGCACGGAAGATACATCACCGCAGGAGGCACACTCCACTACCGCAAGGACCACCTCCAAACGCCATCTGCCAGAGTTTAAGCGGTGGTCCTGACAGACTTCATGGTTGCTCAGGCCTGTCGTGGCTGCCATCATCGGACTGTTACCCTGCTCAGCACTCCAGGTGCCAGTGACTCTGTGCACTGCAGCCCATTGTCCGTATCTGATTGTGTTTTGTGCTGTGGAGTGGTTACACAGGTATGTCACCCCAAACAGTGTGGGGGCCCTGAGATGTTGATGGTGAAGATGATGCTGGTCTGACACACCACACTGCATCTGCATCAGGAATAAATTGTAGGAACACAATCCAAGACTTTTTCTGCACATGGGCGCACTCATCTCTAGTTTCCACAGCCCAGTGCACTGCAACTCACGGACACTTCTGTTTGCATGCTGGCTGTCCTCTGGACTTTATCCAGATCACTCCATGTTGCTCATCAGTTGACTCTGTATTGCATGTGTTTTTTTTTGCGTTGCACTGGTGTCCAATGTCTAAGTGGTTGTCAACACCAGACATCGTGCGGAATGGCTTACACTCACCCCACACACATCCAGCACAGGCGTCACTGTACATTTGGCCCTGCCAATAAAGGGGCGGGGCGCACGTGCCTGTAGCCAGTTCAACATGAGCTCTGCATGTGTCCCTGTGGTCTTGTAGTATGCATGTGGTCCCTGGGCCCTACGACTTTGCATTGTGATTGTGCGGTGTACCACTGATGCAGACACGTCACCGGAGGCAATGGGTTGAGGTTTGGACATGTAGCTTTGTCATCACCCATTCCATTCATGAGGGGAGTGGCCAGGGCCATCGTACGCACAGCCAACATGGGAATGTGACTGCTTATTGTGTGCCCCTGGGCATGGTTCTGTGCTGTGAATGTACATCTGCATGTGTCTCTATGGCAGTGTGGTTTTCCTTTGTGGGGTGTGGGTGGGCCCTGTAGGGTGCTAGATCCCTAAGTAGGTGTCCTGGTTTGCATTCCATGGGTTCGGTCCCCTCCAACATCTGTTGGGCCACCTCCTTCTGGCATGCTGACACATGTCTTTGGGTGGGTGAAGTGTAGTGAGCCAGCTGTGCCTGCGGGTGCTTCCTGCGGTGTCGTCTGTAGCAGGCTCGGTGTTCTCCTCTGCGTAGCTTGGCTGTCCCGGTCCTGGTGGGGGGTTGCGTGGGATATCCATGTGCTGTCGTAGGGCGTCAGTGTCGACGGTGTGGTGGCCCTCTCCGACATCACTGATGTGTTGTATTATGTGCTCTGCTGCAGGTGTTGTGCGCCTCTCTGCGATGTGAAGGGGCGGTGCGTTTTGCCTTTGTATTGACATATATGTTGGCGCATTGTGCTAGTTTGCATGCAGACTGTATGGCGGTGTACATTGTGTCTGTTTGGGGGTCGCTGGATTCCTCTGCTTGTGGGTCAGTTGCTGGTAGTGTTCTGTCATCTCCGTGATGCTAGTCTTGTTTTTTCCTGCGGTCTGCACCCCTTCTTCCTCTCCATCTTCTCCTTGGTCTTCCCGGACTCCGCTGTTCCTTGCTGGTAGTCTGTGGGGGTTGTGGGGTTCGAGTTGGGCTCTGCGCTGGGTCAGGGTGCAATCCATGTTGCTACATGTTTTGGCTTGTCTCTGGTGTATTTTCACTGGGGTTTTTATGGTGCATTGTCCCACCAGACGTGTGGGATTTGCAGGCCTTTGGCCGTTTTTCACTACTTTTTGTACCGTGGTTGGCCTCATCGCATGTTTTTTTGCGTTCGTGTATCGCATTTCTGCGGCGTGGCATTGATTTTTACGCAGCAATTTGCCGCGTTGTCTGGTGTCTATCGCATGCTCCCCCTTGTTGTGAATTCCACGTTGACACAGGGTTATTTTCCCGCGATGGGCTGCGATGTAGAAAGTTGCGTTACACTACTCTTGCGGTAGTTTTCACACGTTCTTGTTAATGTACCCATTGTTGCTAAATTATTTCCCTCAAAATTGTGGTGGGTGTTGCGCATTTTAATGTGGTGGGTGTTGCACATTTTAATGTGGTGGATGTTGCACATTTTAAAATGGGGTTGTTGCACATTTTGATGTGGGGGTGTTTCACATTTGAATGTGGGGGTGTTGCATATTTTAATGTGGTGGGCGTTGCACATTTGTATTGGTGGGTGTTGTACATTTTAATTTGATGGGTGTTGCACATTTTATGGTGGGGTTGTTGCACATTTTAATGTGCTGGGTGTTGCACATTTTAAGGTGGGTGTTGCACATTTGAATGTGGGGGGTTTTGCAGATTTTAATGTGGTGGGTGTTGCACATTTGTATGTGGTTGGTGTTGTACATTTTAATTTTGTGGGTGTTGCGCATTTTAATGTGGTGGATGTTGCACATTTTTATGTGGTGGGTGTTGCACATTTTATTGTGGGGTGTTGCACATTTTAATGTGCTGGGTGTTCCACATTTTAATGTTGTGGATGTTGCACATTTTAAGGTGGGGGTGTTGCACATTTTAATGTCGGGGTGTTGCATATTTTAATGTGTTGGGTGTTGCACATTTTTCCTGCAAAATGATTTTGCATCAGTTTTCAGCTGCTATTGTCAATCTCTAACAAAATATTACAAAAAATATCTATACCACTAAATATAACAAACACTGGCAAAGCCAAAAAGTCTCACCTATTTGACCCATCAGCTTTGCCAGTGCTGTTTGCCAATACTGCACACCATTGACAAAAACATTTTTGTTGAAGCAGAATAGCCAAAACAAAAACAGTTTAGAGGATGCAGCCAGTGTTTGGGCCAGTTCAAAGATGAGCACATTCATGATGATGTATGCGAGTGTACGCATCATCAACCCGCAAGTGCACACATGCTTCTCAACGCATCCTTGAGCCTAAAAAATGACACAGGTGTCTCTCTTTTTTATTTACCCATTCAAACTCTATAAGAAAATTAAACAAGCGTTTGCAATGCAATAGGTTTCTCATTTGCTTAACTCTCGAAAATGCGAGACCTATTGCATCACAAATGGTTGCTTGCAAAAGCGCCCCATGCAGCGCTTTCACTTTAATGGTAGCCATGCCCCTTTCCTTAGATGTGGCTTATCTGAAGAAAGGAGCGTGGCCACGATTAAAGTGAAAGCACCGCATGGGGTGCTTTAACAAACAGAAGTAAAAAAAATGAGAAAAATACATGTGCCCACATTCAGCAACACAAATAAACTAAAGGCGCGGCCGCTTCTGTGGCGTGCTGTGCTATGGAAAAGATAAATTAAGACTTACAAGGGAGCCCGTACTGCCTGTTACAAGCAGGTGAAAAGCGTTTAACAAAATAGGGCTCGGAGGCTGTAATGAAAGCCTACCGAGCAACAACGCACGTAGCAGGGGATGTCACCATGGGAGGTTACAAAATGAAGATAAGGCGGTACTAAGGAGGGAATACTAAGCCTATTAATGAATAAGATGCTAGCATTTCCCAAGGACAATAGCACAAGCCAATGCAAAATATGGGCGGGGAGTGGGCGGAGCTTTATCTCCATACTCCAAATACAGCATGCCTCGCAGGGTATCTGAAAGGGAAGAGAAGCAAACGAGGGAGAGAGCTGGAAAACACATGCACTCCCATGGAATGTTTAACCAAAAAGAAAACAAGTAGTTTCATAAAAGTGAACAGTGGAAGGATTTAAGTCAGCTAATCAAAAGGATGGTAAACGGGCAATGCTGCAGAGGAGGGATAAACACAAATCACGCATTGGGAAAGCCAATTGGTCTCGGCAATCCGTGATCTACTGGCATAGTCAAGCGTATTGTCTTTTATCCATGTCTTATGGAGTGGCAACCGGGTGCCAAAGTGACCACCGGTGGCAAAATGATTGAATGAGTAGCACCGTGGCAGTTGATCTTTCAAATCCCGCAACCGGCCAGTCTCCTAATGCATGTCATATTTTCCTGTCCTGTGGACTGCAAGGTTGCTGGTATGAGTGAGGATAAGTAAGAAAGCTGCAATTGTCTTGCCACAAAAACTCTCATTTTCCTGGGACGCTCAAGGTATTTATTGTGAGTCAGTGCTGTACCAATGCCTTACACATTGCCTTTGAGGACAGCGTGACTGCTCAGGGCCCAGCTACCGAAGGGTGAGTGCAAGTTATACAGTGTGTGTAATCACCCGCCCTTGAACAGACTGGTAGGTTCTGCCTGGCTGGGGCACTGCCTCAGCCAACCAGAATGTGCCGGCTTCAACACTGGCCCAATCAGAAGTAAGTGGCCCCTGCTAGTGATGCCTGAGTGGTGATGTGCAGCGGTGTCTTCTTGAGTCCTTTGTTTTCAACTTGATGGACCAGGAGGCGGTTTCCTTGTCTTTTAATGGGTTGGTCCCTGATGAGAAGTCATCACTGACCTGGGAGGAGCAGGCCGACAAGGAATACTTTTCACCTAGAAGTAGTGATCAGCAATTTAGTCTTGGCTGAGTTCTGTATATGTAATGATGATGTGTGAGCTTTGTGGGGTGGTCACCAAGCCTGGTTTGTCACTGATGTGCAGTTTGATTCCCGGGAAGGAGTCACTCGACTAGTCTCCACCCCACCCCTCCATTGAATTGTCCTTCATTTCCTTCCTCTGCATAAGGTGAAATGAAGATGGCTGCAGTCGCGGCTCACATGCCTCGCGGGTGGGGGGCGGGTGGTGGTTTCGCACGGGGGTTAATTAAAAAAAAAAGTAGCTGACCGGGTCCCACGCCGCCCCCGCTCATGACCGAGTTCCCCATTTGGCGTTTTCCTGCTGCTTTCCAGGAACAGGCAGCCTCCCTCCCCTCCCTAAGCCAATCACAATGCTGCAACGGCAGCGTTGGTATTGGTGGGGACAGGGCCAGCCAGGCGCCTGTAGGGAGGCCTCTTTCTCTATGTAGGCTGAATGCAGCCTACATAGAGAAAATGAAGAGTGCGCATGACTAGTTTGGTTGGCCCCAGAGGGCCGACCAAAGAGTCAGGGCCCACAATAGTGGGCTAGGCACTCCTCCCTGACCCGCCCACCCGGCCGCCCCCAACCAGGCATTTCCTTTCACCCGCCCCGAACCAGGCATACCCTGCCTTCTGCTTTCTAGTAGCGTGAGAAGCAGAAACAGTAGTTTGTGAGTCTGGCTGCACTAAGCACAGGACATAGCTAGTGCAGTGTCAGCAGTCTGTGTGTCTGTCTGCACTAGGCACAGGGCATACTTAGTGCAGTGTCGGCAGTCTGTGTGTCTGTCTGCACCAGGCCCAGGACATAGCTAGTGCAGTGTCAGCAGTCTGTGTCTGGCTGCACTAAGCACATTACATAGGTAGTGCAGTGTCAGCAGTCTGTGTGTCTGTCTGCACTAAGCTCACGGCGCAGGTGGTGCAGTGTCAGCAGTCTGTGTGTCTGGCTGCACTAAGCACATTACATAGGTAGTGCAGTGTCAGCAGTCTGTGTGTCTGTCTGCACTAAGCGCAGGACATAGATAGTGAAGTGTAAGCAGTCTGTGTATCTGTCTGCACCAGGCCCAGGACATAGATAGTGCAGTGTCAGCAGTCTGTGTGTCTGGCTGCACTAAGCGCAGGACATAGATAGTGCAGTGTCAGCAGTCTGTGTGTCTGTCTACACTAAGCACAGGGCATACATAGTGCAGTGTCATCAGTCTGTGAGTCTCGCTGCACTAAGCACAGGACATAGTTAGTGCAGTGGCAGCAGTCTGTGTGTCTGTCTGCACTAAGCACAGGGCATACATAGTGCAGTGTCAGCAGTCTGTGTGTCTGTCGGCACTAAGCCCAGGACAGAGGTTGTGCAGTGTCAGCAGTCTGTGTGTCTGTCTGCACCCGGCACATGACAGAGGTAGTGCAGTGTCAGCAGTCTGTGTGTCTGGCTGCACTAAGCACAGGACATAGCTAGTGCAGTGTCAGCAGTCTGTGTGTCTGTCTGCACTAAGCACAGGGCATACATAGTGCAGTGTCAGCAGTCTGTGTGTCTGTCTGCACCAGGCCCAGGACATAGCTAGTGCAGTGTCAGCAGTCTGTGTGTCTGGCTGCACTAAGCACATTACATAGGTAGTGCAGTGTCAGCAGTCTGTGTGTCTGTCTGCACTAAGCACAGGGCATACATAGTGCAGTGTCAGCAGTCTGTGTGTCTGTCTACACTAAGCTCACGGCGCAGGTAGTGCAGTGTCAGCAGTCTGTGTGTCTGGTTGAACTAAGCACAGGGCATAGCTAGTTCAATGTCAGCAGTCTGTGTGTCTGTCTGCAGTAAGCTCATGATGCAGGTGGTGTAGTGTCAGCAGTCTGTGCGTCTGTCTGCACTAAGCACAGGACATAGCTAGTGCAGTGTCAGCAGTCTGTGTGTCTGGCTGCACTAAGAACATTACATAGGTAGTGCAGTGTCAGCAGTCTGTGTGTCTGTCTGCACTAAGCACAGGGCATACATAGTGCAGTGTCAGCAGTCTGTGTGTCTGTCTACACTAAGCTCATGGCGCAGGTAGTGCAGTGTCAGCAGTCTGTGTGTCTGGTTGAACTAAGCACAGGGCATAGCTAGTTCAATGTCAGCAGTCTGTGTGTCTGTCTGCACTAAGCTCACGGTGCAGGTGGTGCAGTGTCAGCAGTCCGTGTGTCTGGCTGCGCCAGGCACAGTGCATACGTAGTGCAGTGTCAGCAGTCTGTGTGTCTGGCTTCATCGAGTATATCACACATATAGTTTCCAGGGGGCGCTGTTCCACGCGCCCCCCGCCTCCTCTACATAGATTTTTTGCACGTGTCCACCGCCCGTGCACGCTGAACGGTTTCACACACACATCATTTGGATGTTAAGTCACAGGCAGGCCCGCCCGGGAGAGGCAGGTTGTGAAACATGAATTCGAGGAGGGCCCCCCTTCTCCCCTCTTCTCCCCGCTAATTCCCTTTTGATGGCATTCGGAGCGCTTTATTTTTAGTGTGTGTGTGCCCTCCCCTGCTTAGCAACCAGCAGGACACATGACCTCAGCTGCAAGAAATGGCAGCCCTAATGAAGAAATTGCTCTAATTCTGGGGTCGGCCCGATTTTCCATCGTTATTAGCCAATCAGAAGTGTAAGTATTAATTCAGGTGTGTTATTTCAGTGACAAACTATTTTTGTTATTAATGGGGCCTGTCACCCTCTCTTGCAGAGGGGGGGTTCCCCCCTCCCTGGGAGAAAGAGCTCCGAACAAGGATGCTCTTGGTACCAGAGTGCTCGTTGGGAGGGGGAGGAGAGAGGATGCCGGAACAATTATCGGCCTAGGAGGGCTGAGGGTTGGCAGGAACCCCACAGGCATGCCCTGCTTGAAGGGATAATAGGACGACTGTACCAGGGTGGCCAAAGTAAATCAGGGTTGTGAGCCTTGCTGCTGAGCTGGTTCTGTGAGGGGGAGGGGGGTACCTGCATCAGTCGGACTGATGGCACGTGCCCACCTGCCCCGTGATCTCAGGTCGTGCGCGGTCAAGGGATGCCAGCAAGTTCTGATCATGCACCGAAGAGCACAGGGCTCTCTATAGACTGAACTCTTTGCATATAGGATGTATGACGTTACAACGCATACTTTTACAACGCATGCCTTTACAAAGCATTTTTTACAACGCAACATCCATTACAACGCATTCCATTACAACGAATGCCATTACAACGAATTTCCTGAAACTACCATTACAACGCATACCATTACAACGCATACTACCTTTACAACGCATACCATTACAACACATACCATTACAACGCATGTTTGGTGAGTATTGGATAGTGTAGTGGTTAAAATTACTATTCTAACTCCAGGGGGTGCAACAGTAGGGTAAGTGTTGGATAGTATAGGGGTAAACATTACTATTATAACTCCAGGGGGTGCAACAGTAGGGTAAGTGTTGGATAGTATAGGGGTAGAAATTACTATTCTAACTCCAGGGGGTGCAACAGTAGGGTAAGTGTTGGATAGTGTAGGGGTAAACATTACTATTCTAACTCCAGGGGGTGCAACAGTAGGGTAAGTGTTGGATAGTGTAGGGGTAAAAATTACTATTCTAACTCCAGGGGGTGCAACAGTAGGGTAAGTGTTGGATAGTGTAAGGGTACTATGCGTTGTGATGGTATGCGTTGTAATGGTATGCATTGTAATGACTGCTTTGTAATGACATGCGTTGTAATGGTATGCGTTGTAGTGTCATGCGTTGTAATGGCATGCTTTGGAATGGATCTTGCGTTGTAAAAGTTGCGTTGTAAAGGTTGTTTCCCTTGCCTATAGTCAGACCTGGGCGCCATGTATGTGGGTATCTCCCACAAAGGTGTCCACAGGCCAAGTCTTGGACAGTAGCCATCCTTAGCTGCCATCCTGTAGGTGGCCTATAGAATTCGGGAGCTGCCACTCTTCTCACGCATCTGTACTGCCCGAGGGTGGTCACTTCTAGCATCTCCACAGCTGTGTTAGCAATTCTCTGATCTGGACCGAATGCACCTTGAGAAGTTTTGAAAATCTCTTGCTATGACTGTTCTACTCTGGGCCCGATTCTGATGCGGGTTGGAAATGCTTCCCGACCCATTCGGTTTGGAAATGGTTTCCGACCCACTCGGATCGGGAGAGTCAATCAATCAATCAATCAATGAATTTGTAGAGCACGCTACTCACCCGTGAGGGTCTCAAGGTGCTGGGGGGTAGGGGTGGGTGGGGGGTGGGGGTGCTGCTACTGCTCGAATAACCAGGTCTTGAGGTGTTTCCTGAAGGTGAGATGGTCCTGGGTCAGTCGTAGGTGTGTGGGGAGGGAGTTCCAAGTCTTGGCTGCCAGGTAGGAGAACGATCTTCCTCCGGAGCGGGTTCTGCGAATCCGTGGGATGGTGGCGAGGGCGAGGCTGGTAGAGCGAAGCTGGCGGGTGGGGGCGTAGAATGAGAGGCGGTTGTTGAGGTATTCGGGGCCCATGTTGTGGAGCGATTTGTGTGCGTGGGTGAGGAGCCTGAACGTGATCCTCTTGCTGACGGGGAGCCAGTGCAGTTTCCTCAGGTGGGCGGAAATGTGGTTGTGGCGAGGGATGTCGAGGATGAGTCTGCGGAGGCGATCTGTATGCGTTGAAAGCGTTTCTGAAGTTTGGCTGTGGTTCCTGCGTAGAGGGCGTTCCTGTAGTCCAGTCGGCTGGTGACGAGGGGCTGGGTGACCGTCTTTCTGGTTTCGGTGGAGATCCACCGGAAGATCTTTCGGAGCATGCGCAGAGTGTTGAAGCACGAGGAGAGACTGTGTTGATTTGTTTGGTCATCGTGAGGGAGGAGTCCAGGAGGAATCCCAGGTTGCGTGCGTGGTCCGTGGGTGTGGGTGCGGTGCCTAGCATCGTGGGCCATCAGGAGTCGTCCCAGGCGGATGGGGATTGTCTGAGGATGAGGACCTCCGTTTTGTCCGAGTTGAGCTTCAGACGGCTGTGCTTCATCCAATCTGCGACATCTTTCATTCCGTCCTGGAAGTTGGCTTTGGCAGTGAGAGGGTCTTTGGTGAGGGAGATTATCAGTTGGGTGCCGTCGGCGTAGGAGATGATGTTGATGTTGTGTTTGCGTGCGATGTTGGCGAGGGGGCTCATGTAGATGTTGAAGAGGGTTGGGCTGAGCGAGGAGCCCTGGGGTGCACCGCATATGATCTTGGTGGCTTCAGAGCGGAAGGGAGGGAGGCGGACTCTCTGGGTTCTGTCGGATAGGAACGATGTGATTCAGTCCAGGGCTTTTCCTTGGATCCCAGTGTTGTAGAGGCGGGTTATTAGGGTGCGGTGGCAGACGGTATCAAAGGCTGCCAAGAGGTCCAGGAGGATGAGAGCGGCTGTCTCTCCGTTGTCGTCGGTGGCTGCGATGAGGCCGGTCTCGGTGCTGTGGTTAGCTCGAAATCCGGACTGGGATGGGTCGAGCCAGTTGTTTTCTTCAAGGAATGCAGTCAGCTGTTTGTTGACGGTCTTCTCTATGACTTTAGCCAGGAAGGGGAGAAGAGAGATGGGGAGGAAGTTCTTGAGGTCTTTGGGGTCCGCTGTTGGTTTCTTCAGAAGGGCGTTGATTTCTGCGTGTTTCCAGCTTCCAGGGAAGGTGGCTGACGTGAAGGAGCTGTTGATGATGTTCTGGATGTGGGGTGCGATGATGGTGTCGGCTTTGTTGAAGATGTGATGGGGGCATGAGTCGAATGGGGAGCCGGAGTGGATGGTGTTCATGACGCGGATGGTGTCTTCCGTGCTGATGGGGGTCCATGCGTTGAGGCTGTTGGTGGAGGTTATTGGTTTGGTGACTGGAGGTGGGGTCTGGGGGCCAAAGCTGTCGTGTATATCGGCGATCTTGCAGTGGAAGAATGTGGCGAGGGAGTTGCGGAGGTCTTGCAATGGTGTGATGTATTGTTTCTGGCGCTGGGGTTGGAGAGCTCTTTGACGATGCTGAAGAGTTCTTGCTGTTGTGGGCGTTGTTGTCCAGCCGCTCTTTGAACGATGTCCTTTTGGTGGTGCGGATCATCTGGTGGTATTCGCGGGTGGCGCTCTTGAGGGCTGTCATGTTTTCTGATGTCTGTTCATGGCGCCAGGCTTTCTCGCGGGTTCGGCATGATTTCTTAGTGGCTCTGAGGGCGTCTGTGAACCATGCGTTTTTCCTGTTGCTGGTCTTGCCTGGGGGTTTCTTCAGAGGGGCGAGGACATCAGCGCAGTTGGTGATCCACTGTGCGAGGTTGTGTGCTGCGTTGTTGGTGTCGTGGGTGTCTACGGGCGGGTTCTGGCTCAACGATGTGGTCAGTTGGTCTGCGGTGACTTTTCTTCAGCTTCTGCGGGGGATCTGTGGTGTCTGGTGGTGGGAGGTGGTTTTCTTGAAGGTGAAGTGGATGCAGCTGTGGTCGGTCCAGTGAAGTCTGGTGGAGTGGCTGAAGGAGACGTGGTTGCTGATGGAGAAGATGGGGTCGAGCGTGTGGCTGGCGAGGTGGGTGGGCGTGTCCACCAGTTGCTTGAGTCCAAGGTTGGCGAGGTTGTTGAGCAGGGCGGTGGTGTTGCTGTTGTTGTGTTTCTCTAGGTGGAAGTTCAGGTCCCCTAGGAGGATGTACTCTGGTGAGACTAGGGCGTGCGGGCTGATGAAGTCGACAATGGTTTCACTGAATTGTGTCCGTGGGCCCGGGGGTCTGTAGATGAGTGTTCCTCTGAGGGTGGTCTGGGGGTCAGTGTGGATCTGGAAATGTAGGTGTTCGGCGGTGGTGAGTGTCTTCGGAGTTGGACGTGACGCTGATGGTGTTCCTGTATATGATGACGATTCCTCCTCCCGGTTTCTTGGCGCAGTCCTTCCGGGTGATTTTGTAGCCGTCCGGGATGGCTATGGCAATGTCGGAGGCCGAGGAGGCGTTCATCCAGGTTTCCGTGAGTAAGGCGATGTCTGGTGCTGTGGTATCAAGGAGTTCCCAGAGTTTGACGGCGTGATTGTGGACGGAGCGGGTATTGAGCAGGATGCACTTGAGGTGGTTGTTGTTGCTGAGTTTGGTGGGCGGGGTGCAGGTTCGAAGGCAGGAGAATTTGCATGCTTGGCAGGTGAAGGGTCCGTGGGTGCGCCTCAGGGTAGCTCGGTGGCAGGTGGCAGGTCATCCGGTGTTGAGTGCGGTGAGGGTGGCGCTGTCGTACCTCAGACGGGCGCCCTGGCAACGGCTGGGACCAGGGGTTCTGGTGCTGGGCGCGGTCCACGCGCGGACGGGCGCAGACGGGCTTGCCCCGCTGCGCGCATCCGCTGCGCGCGGCAACTGCACGGCCGCTTCGTGGTCTGCATAAGAGTGTTGATGGGAGGGAGGAGCAGCTGGGTGGCGGGAGCGGGGCGGCGAATGGACTGTCAGGGGGCGGGCCGCAGGGAGGCAGCGGCGGGAAAAGTGCAGCGAAGGTGCCCGGCTCAGCAGCGGCTGAGACCGGGTGCAGGCGGAGGCAGCAAGCGGGCAGGCCAAGTCAATTGGCAGCAGAAGACCAGGGTGAGCAGGTGGCAGTGGCGACCTAACCTGAAGGCAGGGTCAGAGGTCGCTCCGACCGACGGAGTACGATCCATCCGGATGCTTCCTGATATGATTTGGTTGGACTCCCATTAAATTCAATGGGAGCAAACGTTCCTAACCACTTCAAAATTGGGCCCTCAGTCGGGAAGACACATTCCAGATACGATGTGGAAGGAGCAAATGGCATTAGCAGGCCTTCCTAACAACATCAGAATTAGGTCCTAGGTGGGAATGGTTTCCTAACCGCATCAGAATCAGGCCCTCTGTGTTTCTCCTACTGTCTCTGTTCTGGAGGGGCCCTTTAATATTCTTGCACTGTGGCCCAGGAGTGGTAGAAGCCCGTGCTGCCCATGGGTAGGTCCCCACAATCTCTGCTCCCAGGAAGGAGTCTAGAAAGCTTTGCATCTGATTCCTGCCCTACACGTGCCAGCACACACTGATCTGCAAAGGAGGTTCCTGTAATTCAGGTGAAATAGGAGCACCCCAAGATTCTGGTAAAGCTTCTCCTAAACTCTTGGCTGAAATGTGGAATAGAAGGTGGTGAACTCACCTGAAGATATGCCAGTGCTTTATTTGAGCCAGGGGGTTCCGATGCTGGGTGGGAACTTGCACTTAATTGTCAACAATAGCACTTATGACAGTCTTCCACATGGTGTCACTGTTTTTTCTAATTTAGAAATGAGTACAACAACAATTGTTTATTTGTAGGCCTGGGTGTGAAATGCGGCGTTCTGCGTAGGGTGCAGAGTTACAAAAACCGCCGCTCCGCATAGCGCACAGCATGAACATCGGCTTGAGAGTTTGGGTATTTGAATTTAAGGGGGTGTCGCGCTCCAGGCCGCCCCTTATCATTTCAAAACTTCTGTAAGGACATCATGGAGGGAGTAACAACTTCTGCCGAGGACCCAGTAATAAATCTAACGCCTGAAGCAGCCGGGACACCTCTCCTGGTGCAAATCCCTCATTGCTGCCCTGTATTCAGTCACCACAAGACACAGGCAAGAAAGTGTAAATTAAAGAAATAACGCCCTTCCCCTTTAATTTAAACATTTAAATGTGTTTCCTTGTGTGCAAGAGTGTGAAGGGGTTTACTTTGCAGCAGGTGTTATGCATCTTTTCGTGTTAATTGTTAACCTGTTTTTTCTTGTGGACAAAAAAACAAATTGTTGCTGATTTAGGGCCTTATTTATGAAAAGTGACGCATCGCTGCGTGAAAACAGCGATGCGTCACTTTTTACTGCGCTCTCCCTGCGACATGATTGATGCTTCATATTTACAGAATGACGCATCATGTCGCAAGGAGTTACAGATACGTCAGTATTTCTGACGTATCTGTAAGCGCAAAAGTCACGCATTGCTGGAGTGTGTCACAAAAGTGACGCAACTCCAGCAATGCGTCCTTTCACATGGGGAAATCCCCATGTGAAAGGGCTTGCGTCAGTCTTTCGCCTGCTGTGAGGCAGGTGCAAGATTTTGACGCACCAGCGTCCTAAAAGTGATGCAGTGAAATCTCATAGATTTCACTGTGTCACTATTACGAGGCTTTTCGCATGTGAACACCCCCTTCATACATTATACCTGACGCAGGTATAATGTGGCGCAGGGGTTTAAAAAGTGACGCATCTACCTAGATGCGTCACTTTTTAAATATGGCACAACAAGGCGCATGTTTTACGCCGCCGATGCGTCACAAAAAGTGACGCATCAGCAGCGCAAAACTGACACAAGGCCTCATAAATGAGGCCCTTAGAATTGAGACTTCTGTGAGTGTGCAGGGCACTCATTTATAAAGGGACGCAGCAGCAATGCACTTGTATCTTGGTGCATACGCCTTGCATAAGAACCTTTAAGCGTGTAAAAGGAGCGCAGATAAAGTGTAATGATGAGAAAAGCGCAGTCACTCCCAATAGAGGCAGGGCAGTGCGTCAGAACACACTGATGGTGCTTGGGGAGTTAAGACCATGGGTCAGATTTACAAGCCCCTTGCAACACATTTACACCGCCGTTGCATCACTTCTGTGCCGCAGCGGTGGCGTAAACCATGCGCCACGTTGCGCCTTATTTACAACATGACGCATCTAGGGAGCTGCGTTACGTTGCAAAGCCCTGCGCCACATGAAACCTGCGTTTGGTTTCATGTGGGCGTTCCGTTCCAGGAACGCCTTGTAAAAGTGGCGCAGTGAAATTGAAGTAGGCGTAAGGAGTGGCGCACCACGTTAGGTATGGGCGGCCCCTGTGCATTGCTAGAGTAGCGTCGTGCTTGCAATGCGACTCCAGCAATGCGCCGCCCTTACGACACAAGATGCGACACGCATCTGCCTATCCTTGCGCCACGGTGCGCTGCATTGTAAATGCGACGCATCCGTGGTGGCACAAGGGGAGACTTGCATGTCGCATCTGTTCTGGCGCATCCCTGCTGATTTGCAGACATGCACCAGACATTGTAAATATGCCCCCTACAGGTTTGCAAGCTTCAGAAGCTTGTGTGCAGCCTCCAGAACACTTCACAGCAGTGATGATTTCACACAAGTGTATCCTTTGTCCTGGGTTGTAAAGGCAGATGAAGACCTGGTTACCGGGACAGGTTCTCTGGTCCAAGCAGCAACTTTCTCACCGGGGGCCCGATCACAAAAATGAAGGATTCTGTTTGGAGATTCCAGGTGGGCAGACGTTCTCTTACCTGCAGGAATCTTGGAACATAACTCCTGCTATTACAAGTGAAACCCCTTGGAATGGAGAATTACTCTGATTACATGGATTTATCAGGTAGAAATCTGCACAAAACTTGCGTTTCTGTTGTTTGTGTGCACGTGTGTGCACGCGTGTGTGTGGGGGGGTTAACACCACCATATTTGCCACCTGATCTGAACCCGTGGCAAATGTGTGTGAGGCCTGTTGCATTAGGACATAGAGAGTGGTGTGGTGGTGGAGAGGGCTGGCGAGAACGTTGTCTGGCAGGACGGAACATTACAAGGCAAATTTACTAAGATTTTACACTGTGTTCGCATCACAAAAGTGACGCAAATTGGAGCAAAATCTTTATGTTTGATTTTCTTTCCAGTGCAGCGCTAGAAATAGCGTGAAAGTAACACAAAGAGGTGCATCAACTGGGCCCATCATGGGTGGTGCATGGGCGTTCCGATGCAGTCACCCAAGGTTTCTGACGCGAAATCTAATTTACTTAATAAAGTAGAGTGGCTTTAGCGTTAGAAAGTAGCACATCCTTCAACCAGGCACTATGAAGGAGAAATGCTTTTAGGACTGACAAAAGATTTTTGCACATAGTGAAACAGTGTTTTGCAGCAGCAAAGCCTGTTTCTCAGACTTTCTAACTTTAAAAGTCCTTAGGACATAAGGCCCATAGATACATAGTGGAATATTTACATAGTTGTACGCACATACTGTTGCATAACTACATAGGTGGTATAGTAACACAATAGGAAATTTGCAAAAGTCCACAGTTGCACAGCCACCTATCAGACTTAACTACATGGGTCCATTGCTAGTTGAAAGAATGTGTGTTTTCCAAAAACAAGGGAAACCCAGGGGTATAAAGGGACCATGGGTATCAATATTTTAAGGAACAAGCGTCCCTTACAGCAAGATACCATAAAACATATTTCAAAGAGATACAATGAAATCTATGTAAATGTAAATGTCGGAATTTGTAAAGCGCACAGCTACCTCCACCGGAGGTGTCCCGGCGCTGTCCGTATACCGCTTAGGAACCCTTCCTGGCTTCCCTGGGAGATGTCCACTCCTGGGCACCCCCCAGGTGCAGCCAGGCATCCCAGCGCTGTTGGGGCCGTTGTGGAGATTAAGCAAGCTATTGCCCAGAGTTGCCGAGTGGGACCCATGATTAGAATAGGCACCGAGGCGAGAAATCAGGTCCGTGGAATTTGAGCCCAAGACCTGCCGAGACGGGAATTGAACCCTGGTCCCGGGCCAGACCTCTGCATCAGGGTCTGCCGCTCTAACCATTGAGCCACACTTCTCCACTAAGCGTCCAAATGTACATTCAAATGCATTTATTAAAACATATAGGGGCACTTGCATCAAGCCTGCATTTTGAGATTCCCAAATAGCAAATTTTACCAATTCCTTAACAAGATTCGACAAATAGTGAATCACTATTAGGTAATATGACTATTCATTCATATGGGCCTAAAGGCCTATAGGAATGAAAGGTATTGATTTGCTAATTGCGATTACCAAATTGGTAATCACAAATAAGGAATGCAAAGCCAAGGCTGCCCGGGGACTAAGGGCCCCTGAAGCACCCCGAGAAAAATGCAAGTATGCACATGTAAAGCACACACATGCCCTATGAAGTCTAAATAGTCTGGTCTTATACCTCGAAGTGCTTTAAAAATCAAACAGAGGGCTATATTGTGTCCAATTGTGGTTGCTCTAGCCTGGTATGCCTTCTCTGCAAGTCATTGAGGGTGCACGTGACTGTCAAGTGAAATAGCAAAACTGCATCTTTCAACATTCTAAACATTTCTATACCCAATCCCCCACCTAGTGGCTGCCCACCAGGTGCAATCCTTGTTCTCCATAGGATTAACTGTTTATTCTCATAACGCCAATATGGCGAACTTCCCCATTCCAGTACCAGTGTGAACCCACTGGGGTGGTGGCCCAGCCAACTAGCGCTGTTCTGAAACTCAGTCCCACTGTAAGTTCCCATACGCTTACTCATACTTGTTTGCTGGGCTTCTGATTTGCGATGTGTGTCTTCTGTTCAAATCAGTGTCCACATTTTCTCCTCCCCACTCTGCACGCCATTTTGCCAATGGTACTCTTTGGCTAGCTGTGAATAGCTCCACACTTGTGCCCGATTGGGCTGCTTGTGATGCTCCACCTGGGGAGGTGCCTCCGTGTAGATCGCCTGCTCACGCATGTTGCCTACAAAAAGTTCTGGATGTCCTCAGGGTTGTCGAATATGTTTATCTTCCCTTTCACATCTACTTTGAGTCTCGCAGGGTATTGCATCTGATAGAGCTGGTCCAGTTTCCGCAATGCAGCCTTTGCTCCAGAAACTTACCCCAGGCGTCCTGCTCTAGTGTGATAAAGTCCGGGTATATAGAGACACTTGATCCCTGCCAGGTCTGATTGCCAGCTTCTCTGGCGATACATATTGTCATATCCCTATCTTTGAAATTCAGGAGTCTTGCCATTATGGGTCCCGGTGGGCAACCAGGGTTTGGTCTGGGCCCCAGTGTTCTATGTGCTCGGTCTACCACAAACGTGTTTGTGAATTGTTCGGACCCGAACAGGTCGAACAACAGGCGCTCGACAAAATGGTCTAATCTCCCCATGTTGGTGGATTCCGGGATTCCCATTATGCACATGATTTTGCGGCGGCTCCTGGCCTCTAAATCTTCGTTCTTGGCTGCGACTGTCTTCATGATTCTTTCAAGGTGCTCCACTCACTTAGTAGTTTGGGCCTCTACATCTTCCAAATCTGATATATGCCCTTCCGCTGTATCCAGGCAGGATTCATGACGGTCGATGCATTCACCCAGTACCTTGAGCCGCCTATCCAGTGCATCGAATCTGGTGTCTAGCGCCTTGAACCCTGAGCACGGCTCCAGTAGTAGTGCGGTGGTACCTATGGGGGCAGCCCTTCCTGTTAGACCAGTGGCTGTTTCTCCTGCCATTCCACTAGCTTGCCAGAGCTCCTGGGTCTCTGGCACTTCAAATTATAGTTGCAGCTGCTTGGGGTCCTTGCGCAACATTCCCTGCAGACGCAGTATTCCCTCCTTATGCAGGCGTCGGTGCACAGACTCTGTGTGTACTCCCCCTCTATGCTGGTCACTGTCCCACTACTGGCGTAGTGGCTCGTCTTTTGAGGGAGGCCGCGGGTGCTTTGCTGCTAGGAGTAACGTGGGCAACGCACAAATGCCGTTGCGCCTGTTATTATGTTGCGCCTCCTTGCCTTTCACCCAACTTCGGTGGTCGAGACTCACTCTCCCATACTATTGTGTTCCCCGCCCTCGCAGTCCCCCTGGGCCAGGTCACAGCCAGGGGACTCCTTGTGCTTTGTATGTCACAGTTCTTAAGCTAGTGGGGGAGTGTAGTATTGTCTATGCTCCGCTCTACAAGAGCAGCCTCCTAGTGCACTGTGGCTGTGTTGCTCTTACTTGGGTCCGGGGGGGCCCAGTCCGCTGTTTCCAATCGCGGTACTTCTTTGGCTCCAGCAGCACGGTCCAGCTAGTTACCATGTTCACGCTGTGCTGGTAAGGGAGACTGCTTTTTCCGCTGTGCTGGCCGCACTTTCTTGGAGCGCCGTCTTTGCGCAATTCTCGCAAGAAATACACATGCGCGGGTGCCCATGCAGGTTTCACAGCGAACGAGATGAAGATAGGCGGAGGCCAGCCGGGGACGCTGCAGACACCGCAGATAAGGCAAGGTGCTTTAAAGTTATTTTTTAAAACTTTAGCAATTGTTAATAATAAGGCGGGTGGGAGGCGGGGGCATGCCAATTCTGCTCCGCCGTGGCGTGTGCGGGTTTTGCCTACTCCGCGTTCTCCGCGGAACGCGGAGTAGGAAAAACTCTGCGCCCTCCGCAGGCAAGTTTACATTTCTTTCAATAGTCATCATCTGCCTTTTTATCCAGTGTGTCATCAAGGAGAAGACAAGCACACCGAAAACAACTTTTGGCACTCCTGCTCAAAACACAGTTTAGAGCAATCACTGGTCTGATTACTTCTAAGAAGAGGCTCATTAAAGACCACTAGGGGCTCATCCAGGTTAGACTTACGATGTGCCACACAGATTGCTGCAGTAGGTGCACTGACCTCCGCTTACAGGGTGTTTAGACAAAATATTGAATTGCAAATATTGACAGATAAGAATATCAGATTTAAAATATCATGAGACGGAAATATTGATGTCAAGAATATCAATGTCAAAAATATTTATTTGTAAAAAGTTATTGAATATTATTTATTTTATAATATTTATTTAATTGATATTTAATTGTGATAAATGTCCTTCTATGTTTTTGGGGGAAATTTTATATGTGGGTTGTGGGGTTTATAGGGATAAAGGTTGGAAAGTAATATATTTGTAATTAATTAATAATTAGTTGTTAATTAATATTAATTAATTGATTATTATTTATGTCAATTGTGTACTTTTTTATGTGTGGGTCATGGTGTAAAGGGTGGCATTTTTTTTGTCTCATTAAAAACTATTTGATAATTAATATTAATTAATTGATAATTGATTATGTTAATTGTGTCATTTTTTAGGTACATGTTGTGGGGGTATAGGGGTTATTGGTGGGAAGTCATTTTTTTAAAATTAATTATTAATTAGTTGATAATTAATATTAATTAACTAATTGATAATTAAATATGTTAATTGCTTATTTATATTTTTTAGTTGTGGGTTTGTGGTTTATAAGCGTAAAGGGTTAGGAGTAAATACTTTTTTAATGAATTTATAATTAGCTTTTAAATATTATTACTTCTTTTTTTTAATTAATTTTAATTGTTTCATTAATTTCTTTAAGTTAATTTTAGGTGCAGGCTTATAGGAATAAAAGGTAGGAAGTTAATTAAGTTTAATTAATATAATTTGGTTTCTAATTAATAATATTTGTTTAATTGTTTATTAATTATGTTAACTGTGCAAACATTTTTTTTTAGATTTTAGATGTGGGTTGGGGTTTTGTAGGTGAATGGGGTGAGAAGTAAATTAATTGTAAGCACATTTTTTTTATTAATATCAATTATTAATTTAATAGTTAATTATGCTAATTGTGTAATACATGGTTATTTGTTGTGAGTGTGCTCTGTGGTTTGCGGGGATTTATTGTGGAAAGTATATTAATTATAATTAATTAATTAATTAATATTTAATATTTAATTATTGAAAATTCTTTTTTTGATTAATATTGACATTAATAGTATTAAGTGATTTAGGTGCCGATTGTGAGTTGTTTGGTGTTATAGGGAGGGAAGTAACTAAACAAAATATATGTATTAATTAATGAATTTATCAATGAATAATTACTATGTTAAAATATTTATTTGTATGAAAAATATTTTTGTATTTTATTTATAATGATATTTGAAGGCATTTATGATATGTATTTAAGAATATGATGTGTTTTTATTTTATTAAAATGTTAATTATAAATATATTTTATTTTTATTTTTAAACATATTTATATATCTTTTTTATAAACTTTGTTTTTAAAATAATTTTCTGTTGTGACAATATTTTGTTTGTTTTTAATATTGAACAGACTGGAGTGGGAATAGTTCATTTTACCCCTCCACTATCCAACACTTTCCCTACTGTTGCACTTATTGGAGTGGGAATAGTACATTTTTCCCCTCAGCAATCCAACCTTTTCTCTACTGTTGTACTGACTGGAGTTGAATAGTACATTTTACCCCTCCGCTATCCAACTCTATCCCTACTGTTGCACTCATTGGCTAGGAATAGTAAATTTAACCCCTCCATAACCCAACACTTTCCTTACTGTTGTACTGACTAGAGTGGGAATAGTACATTTTATCCCTCCACTAAACAACACTTTCCCTACTGTTGCACTCACTGGAGTGGGATTACTAAATGTTGTCCCTCCGCAATCCAACACTTTCCCTACTGTTACACTTATTGGGGTGGGAATAGTAAATGTTACCCCTCCCCAATCCAACACTTTCCCTACTGTTACACTTATTGGGGTGGGAATAGTAAATGTTACCCCTCCCCAATCCAACACTTTCCCTACTGTTACACTTATTGGGGTAGGAATAGTAAATGTTACCCCTCCCCAATCTAACACTTTCCCTTCTAATGCAGTGATTCAAGTGGGAATAGTAAATGTATTCCTTCACACTCCAACAGTTTTTCTAGTGGCTGTAATGGGGACCGTAAATATTACTTATCCGCAATCCAACACTTTTACTGCTGTTGCATTTATAGGAGTTATGTGACGTGGAAGTAATACATTTTTATATATTAATTTAAATAGTGTGTGTAGTTTGATATAAATTGTAATGGGAACAGTATATGTATTAAGTGTTATATTTTAACATTTGTTTATGCTTTTATAATTTATATTATTGTGATTTTGTTTTTTAAAATTATATATTTTTATTATCAATATTTTTAATGTGTAAAATAAATGTTGCTACATTTAAAGAATGTTATGTTGTTTATTTGTTTATTTAATTATAATGGTTTGTTTTTTAAAGATTTTATGTTAATGGTATATGTATATATATATTTATTTGTTTTTATACTATTTTTAAATTATAATATACATTGAAATTATTATTTCAATATTTTTTAAGTAGATATATGTAAATATATTTTAATTATTATATATATGTTTTTTAATTATGTTTATTTGTTATATTTGTTAAATTATACATTAAATATTATTTTATTAATTTTACTGTTTAATTTATATACTATTTATTATTTTACTTCATTATATATATATGTATTGATATTTTAGACAACTATATTAATGACAAATATTTATTTTAGATTTTTTGGGACTTACCACTATAAGTATAGGATGTCGATTTTTTTGACATAGATATTTTGGTCAAAATATTTATCTATGGGGATATTTTGAGTGTCGATTTTTTGTCATTGTACCAGCTTACAGGCTGTAAGAAGGTTTGCAAAATCCCAATAATACATAAAGGGGCACATTAGGATGTCGGGTGGACCTAGTCCGCCCGCCATCCCGACATAAAACGGGACTGCCCGCCATAAGGGCGGTGGTCCCGTGGTGCCCATTAGGATGCACCCGCCACACTGGCAGGCGCATCCTGTATTTTTAGCATTGCGGCGGGCGGTGCTGAAAGCACCGCTCGCTGCAATACTAAAAATGCACATCATGCATTTCAATGCACAACGTGACAGGCACCGTGCGGTGCCTGCCACGTTGTATTTTGAAATGCAGGGTGGTACCATAGGAACCCCCCATGTGCACCCCCCAGAATCCCTGGGGGCCCGCAACGGGCCCCGCAAGTGATTTCCGCCTGCCTTTCCACCACGGAAAGGCATTTACCCGCCATTATGCTAATATGGATGGCGGTGTCTGGGAGACACCACCCCCATGTTAGCAGCTTTTCCACCCGGTAGACTCTCCGACCGGGTAGAAAACCGGCAGACGGTCTTTCCGTCCGCCAGGCCCCTCCCCCGCCATGGTAATGTGGCGGGGGGAGAATTGAGTGCAGGCGGAGGTTTTCTGCGGGCGGATCGCCACCCCCATACGGGCGGTGGCGATCCGCCTGCAATCATAATGGGGCCCAAAGTCTTAAAAGCTTCTGACTACTCTGAAGCACGAATAAAAAATGTGAACTCGTGGATAATGAAAACCGCACTTTGATGTAGCTCACTTTATGTGCTTGGCACTTTCCAGGAACTGGGTGGACATGCGCTTCAAGTTCCAGCATCACCCACAAGAACCAAAAGTCTCTACGCAAAGCACTTCTGCCTCATAAAATCCCAGCGATGAAAAATTCGCCTCTTTGTGAACTCTAGAAATGAGGCTTCCAAACCCTAAGCTTCTCTAACCACCGTCTGCTGGACCTTTGGAAATTTTCAGCCGCGCATTGGATGGAGATCAGGGAAAATTGTATCCATATGAAGGCAACTGATTGAGAAACGAGAGACGCCACAGTGGCAAGGAAGGAGAGACATTCTCTTGGACGCTCTCTGAATTGAGGATGATCAAGAGACGTGGTAAGTACGCAAAACCTTATGGCAACCAATAACAAGTGGAAAATTGACCAGTTGCCCATGAGCGTTATGGTGCAGCCACCAATGCTGAGTGAGTTGTCCCATGTTTAGGACTAGTTCATTAAGAAGATTCTACAGGATAATTCATGCCCATTAAGTTATATGTGGACTGAATGAAATCTAGAAATAGACTAAAGTGTTCCAGGGTTACATATACACCAAAGAGAGTGGGGGTGCCAAACCAGAATCCCTGAGCAGACAAAAGATGGAGTCAGCCTTTGCACAAGGAAATGAATGTATCAATTGCTCCTTGAACAGATGCTGCTCTTTGCCAGAATCAAAATAGCATTCTTCTTCCTAGTCAGAGACATAAATACTCACACTGCAGAAATGAATGAGCAGTAATAAAAAAATGAATGAACTGATAACCCCTATGACCAGAAGTGAGACAATGTAAATTCTATGGCCCTGACATAGAGATTGTCGCAATGTGATAGATATTGCACCCACCTTAGTAAACGGGCAGTGGGATATAATGTACTTGTAATACGGCAGAAGGGATATCTGTCAAATATCTGATGGAACACCTGTCTGGCAAACTCTAAACCAGGTCCTGAGTCACACGAATCAGGCAATTTTTTTTCTATCTAAATGCAAATCAAAGATGAAAAGTTCCGGAGGGGATTTCACCTATGACGCTGGACTCTGCAGTCCAACAGGTGTGACATTCAGGGTCTCAGACTGTGCTGCATGCCATTTGCATAACCACACAACCTTTCACCTTTTGCTGTATGTGCACATGCAAGAAAGAATGTATGTATGTGCGTAGATCGACTATGGGAACACGCGCAAGATAACCACCCTCATCACGTCAGCCTGGACTTGGGTTTATTGAAAATCCTGTTTGATGGTTCATGCTTCAAATTAAAAGAAAGAGTTGAAAATCTGAGAAAGATCAGAGAGGTTGATGTGAGCAGAAGCGTGTGTAGGCAGGGTGGGACATCGGTATCTCTACAATTCTATCTTTGAATTCTGAATAACGACAAGCCTTTTGTTCATTCATGCATGCTTTGAGTTAATTTTTATTAGAATAGAGAAAGACCTTTAGGGGCCGATTACGATGTTGTGTGGTAAGACTCCGACCAACAGTCGGATTCTCCTACACTGTGTCGGAACCCATCCGCCCGACTCGGTCAGATTCCAATACGTCCGACCGATTACAATGTACGCGGTTGGAAGGGAAACTTTTCGGTCATTCTGAATCAGTTCCGACAGACTTTCAGAGAATCTGTGTCGGTCGAAGCCGTATTGTATAGCTCTACAGACAGCGTTTCCAACCAAGCGATTATGATGTCGGATTCCAACAGCCTTTCAGAGTCGGTCTATCTGACACAAAAAGGCTGTCGGAAACTGACTTTGAGGGCCCCTAGCCGGACCCCATTCATCCTGCGGCCTCCGATTTTGGCGCTGAGGTGGTACACGAGGGACCCCCCTGTAAAACCATGCACTGTCTAGCAGGCACCATGGGGTGCCTTCGTCAGGGTGCAAGGTTTTACACCCACACCCCTTTTCCCCGTAGGAGCCAGTGCTGTTGGTCGGAACACGGGCTCCCATAGAAGTTAATGGGACTCCGACCGAACAGTGTTCATTCACATCATAATCAGTCATGCGGAACGGCCGATCCAGAGCCGGTTGGAACCAATTCCGAAAAGGAGTCAGGCGGAAAGTTTCCGGCCAATAATGTAATGATCCCATAAGTGTTTGTTGTGCTTTTGTATGTAAAGTGTTATTTACTTTATCTGATGTGGTTGACTTTACAGGGACCAACACACGTCTTCATTGTGGTAGTCCTGCTAATCGGACAACAGCTGTATGTCTGAACTGTTGCCAGGAAAAGGGAGTCGAGTCCTGCATTTCACTAGATTCTCTGGGGCCTTGTGTGGTGGTGAGGAAGGGGTTAAGTATCATTGTAGAGTTTCAGCCATATACAAAACCCCAAAATTCTTCACAAAGAAAAGGTAAATAGTTAAGTAATTGAGGATGATAATTTTTTTTTTTTGCCCTAGTTATACTGAACGCAACTTTTGTAAGTTGTGTGTGGTGCTGAGATATGAATCTACAGCACCATCTGTTTAATGACTTAAGCAAAGGGCTGCTGGTCCCATACACACCAAAGTAACAGCAATATATTCTTGTCTTCATTTTACTGCTATGAGGAGAGTCCTTAACACTCCTGCCTGGTAAGTAGCCATGCTAAACTCCATCTGCATACCCAGAATGCAATGCGCGAGATAACACTGTACTGCTATTTATTTCCTTTCTATTGTCATTTGTTTTAAATTAAATACTTCAGAAATCTGAGTGGGGAGGGCTAACACTATGGGAGGTCTCACTTCTGTTCTCAATGCTGCTCTTAATTTCAAATACTTTGAGAAATGAGATTTAAGTGCTACACCCTATACTTGGAATCTTACCTGCTATGACGTGGAAGGACTCCTGTGTCCGTTAGTACTGCAAAATGTAAAATGAATAGTGTGAAGGCAATACAGGTAATGAATGGCTAAAGGGGGCTGACACAACGCCCACTTCCGGGCCCAATTCGGAAAGGTAAATCTAGGAACACAGACCAAGCAGAATGTCTAATCATTGTGTTTGTTTCTGAATTAATAAAACACTTAAAGAAAAATATGAACTTTCTGCTCATGTGTATCTCTCCACCACCTTGCACTCAGGCAACCACTAAATACAACCACAATGTTACTTCAACTAACAGTATGGTTGTATTTCCTACTTTTCTTTGCCTAACGCATTGACGCGAAGCACAGGCAGTAGACACATATGCAGAATACTGTCTCTGCACATCTCACAACACTTAAAACACATCAGGTATGGCTTACAACAAGGAGTACCAATACACAAGCAGCGCGCAGGGCCCGCCCTCTTTCCATTGGGTTGAGTTGGGACCAGAGAGCCTCTACACCCTTCTATATGGAGGACTTACCACTCAAAAGGAGGAGGAACTCCACTGAGGTGGAGGCAGAGTTGTAGTCAACCGTAGAGTTGACCACTCTGGGGCAACAACGTGGTCTGCCTCACGCACCTGCTGTGGTGCGGAGAAACAAATCCTCAGAACCTCAACAATATGGTGCATGCATTGGGATTAGAGGTATGTAAGGTGGGAGTCTGAAAAAATAATGGTAAGATAAGAAGAGGTATAATAAGGATAAGGTTGTCAAGATGGGGTGCCAACTGTAGTCTCAGACAGAGAGCCCGGATCACACCACCAACTGCATTCATGGAGCAGTGACTCTTCAACATGATGACGTCACATCCTGCATCACTTACTAGAACCAGAGACCACCAACATCTGGCCAGGTAAGTTGAACGTGTGAATGTCTTACTTACTGTAGTAACGTGTCAACTCCAAATAGCAGAAAACCCAGAAACAGCATGCATGTCACGCGCACACACAGCGCTAAATCCATCACATTCATCCCAAAACATACAACTAAACTAATGTGCCTACACATCTGACGGTTCATTAACACTGGGCCAGCACATGAATATGCCCACAAAATCTGCTTTACTCTTTCCAGATCCTGTTCATGCGCTGTTACAAGGAGCGGCAGTGCCATCCACAGACATGTGACGCGGTAGGGACACCGCCAGTGTTGCTACCCGGCCCTTCCATCAAACCCAGCCGAGTATATGTCACAACAATGTTTGTACTACACAAGGTATTTTCATTTTCATTGACAGGCAACACAATCACCCACATTTGTGCCTACATATAATAAGCTGTCAATGTATGTTATAGATTCTCTACAATGCAGCAGATACCCCCCCCAAAAAGGTGTCCTGTCACTGAAGATAAAAGTATCTGCACTAAGCAGTTTGTTGAAAGTCATTTTTAACTTCTTTGTTAAGTGATTGTAAATGGAGTTCTGATGCACAGATACAGGTAGGGTGTTCCAATTCTTTGCTGCCAGGTAAGAGCAGGACGATGACCTGACAAGCGAGGGTCCTTTCCTTTCCCTTCTGGGTAACATGCAGGCACAATGCAAGTTGTTTATAAATACTATGTAGACTCCTTAATTCTCTCTTTTTTACTCACAGAACACAAGCTCTTTGAAAAAGATTCTGTTGGATATGTACTACAGCTGATTGATTTTGACACCACCACAGAGATGGTTTGTATATAGTGTTGACTCCTAATATATTTATTTATATTTAGTATCCCACTGTGAAATGAGGGCTTCACCCTGAGGAAGACCGCCCCACACTGTGGAGGTCGAAGCTCATCTGCACACATAGGGGTCGATTCCGCTCTTGGAAAAAAAAAGTCTGTACGATTCTTATCCGGAGCCCTCTCCGTACGAATCGTAAACGTACGACCCGATGAGTACGATCCGGACCAGGGTATGAGGACGCGTTTCGTACGGTCCACGTCAGGCAAGGCCGATTCATACGGAAAAGCACACAATCACATACACACCATACGGTGCGTACACCCCATGATCGCAGGGGTACGGTGCGTACCCCTGCGATCATGGGGTGTACGCACCGTACCTCGCGATCGCAGGGTGTACGCACCGTACACCCAGCGAATATGCGGTACGGTGCGTACACCCCATGATCGCAGGGGTAAACACTGTACTCCTGTGATCATGGGGTATACGCACCGTACCCGGGGGGGGGCCCTTCCGTACCTGTTTCGAGGCGAACTCTGCTTCTCTGGACATTTTCGGTTCCCGTAAAAAAAGGGTTGTACAGTGCGTACCCGACACGAATCATACTTGCTGGGTCAGAGAAACCAGCCGCGAACTGTACGGATGTCACGTACAGCGGGTTCCGAGGGAGATTCGTACGGGGGTTTGATTCGTACAGTCTCTGTACGATTCGTAGGGAGTCCAGCTCCTGGTACGAATCGTACTTCGTCGTACGTACGGGGGACGTTGCAGGGTACCATTCGTACGGGAAAAACGCTCCATACGGCTATTCGAAGCGGTTTTTCCCGAATCGGAATTGACCCCATAATAGTTTGAGGAGTGTGTGAGAGCATCAAAGGATATTGCCCCTCTAAAAATCGAGATTCTAACAGAGTGATGACTATTTTTAATGAAAACACTGATCTCTGGGACTATAAAAACTGCAAATAAGCATATTCAAGTACGAATTGAATATATTAATTTTGTGCTGGACACTATAACTTATAGTATATTGTCAGGTTCGAAAACTCTCCGATTTTGGTTATGTCATTGTCATTTGTTGACAGAAATCATGATTAAACGTTTACTGTTTGTTTTCTAATTTTTCCATTTTTTGTTTGTCAAGTATCAATGAATATTTGTGTCAAATTGACTTAAATTGCTGATGTAACCTGCTGTGAAGAAGTAAGTATATGAATAATACAAAATAGCATATACTTACATGGTGATTTCAGTCAATATATATGAATAAATGTTACTAAACTTAAGAGCAAACTATCCTTTCATTTTATCGCATGTGTGTGTGTGTGAGAGAGAGAGCGAGAGAGAGAGAGAGAGACATTCTTAATAAATGTGTGTTCTCTGCAACTTTTAAAAGTCTTTGCCTGAGGTAATTGTTATGGGCTGTTACTGGAATTCTTCAATTTTAATCACTTTTGTCAGCGTGCATGTTTCTGAGCTGCCTGTGGGATTTTATGAGGGTAATGCAGAGCCCATGGATAATTTATAATTTTCAAATCAAATTAATTTTCACATTCTCTCTCCTGGCCTGCTGGTAGTGCATAGTCCTGTTGATAGGCACTGGCATTGCCTCGTTTTGGGTAAATGTTGGTGTGGTACTTGCCCTGAAAAGGGAAAAGTACTTAGAGAGAGAGAGAAGGAGAGAGAAGAGAGAGAGATAGGGAGAGAGAGAGAGAGAGAGAGAGAGAGAGCGAGAGAGAGCGAGAGAGAGAGAGAGAGAGAGAGAGAGAAGAGAGAGAGAGAGAGAGAGAGAAGAGAGAGAGAGAGAGAGAAAGAGAGAGAGAGAGAGAGAGTGTGTGTATGTGTCTGTTCTGAATTGTGCTATGACAACATTTTCTTTTATTCTGCTCACCTCCCCTTCCTAGCCAATCCATGTTCTTGTCCACCGTTTGTGAAACTTTGTGAGTGTCTGTGTGTCTGATCATATGTGCCAACTTTTTATTTACTCTCCATGTGTGTTCCTTTATTAACCCCTTCGCAGCGGGGGTAATTCCCCCGCTGTGCTGGGGGGCGGGGGGCACGCACAGCGCCCCGGTGCTCATGACGAGCTCAGCTCGTCATGAGGCACAGTGCTCGTGTGCTCATGACGAGCTGAGCTCGTCACGGCCACACCTGTTTTCATAGAACGTTCAGCACAGCAGGGGAATTATCTCCGCGTGTGAGCGTTCCACGGCTCATGACGAGCTCAGCTCGTCACGAGCACCGTGCCTCCTGATGAGCTGAGCTCGTCATGAGCATGGAAGGAGTTAACAAGTCATGTGCTCGCCCCTTGATTTTTGTGGCCCCTGGCTCTCACGTGGGCCCCGTTACCGGAGGATCTTCAGATAGCATTCTCATTCTCCTTACCATAGGCCGCTAGAGGGATTTGTTGTGTGTTTCACACATCAGACTATCAGTGTCAAGGCAGTGTTTGGTGCTGAATAAAATCGGGCCTATTTATGAATATGTCACGCAGTGCAGCGCAAAACAATCCTGAGAGACATATTCCTCTTTCTATGTGTGCTGTACGGAAGTGACGGTGAGAAATAAAGATATTTCTCCCCGTTTCACCTCTCCTGGGAAGCCGTATCTTTTTGAAGCACTCCCAGGTCTACCAGTTCTTGTAAATCTGGGAATACGTAAAAAACCGAGGGAGTTGCTTGGGAACACCATAGCAACGCACATGGATCGCCTCTCCTTGGCAGAGCAAGGCAATGCAGCGATTTGCACTGTGTTGCCTTACTCCAAATGTATGGAGCCACTCAATGGCCTTGTGTGGCTTCATAAATCTTACTTAAGGTTTGCATCGCTGTTCCACCCTGTTGCCTGGTGTAAGAGTGATGCAAACCAGCTTGTAAATGGGCCTCATTGTTAAAACATTTGTGTAATATGAGCTTTAACCCTTTGCGTGCGTCGGCCGGCTGCCGGCCATACGACATCATGGTGGGCGTGTGCGGAGATCGGCTGGGGGCCGTCCGAACCATGCCCACTCATAAATCACCCGGACCGCGACGGAATTTGCGCCAAGGTCAACGGGTTAAATAAAAGATGTTTATCTAATGCAGGGTTTAGTCTAACAATTTGTTTACTGTTGGGTATCAAGGTTAAATGTTATGACTATTTATACCGTTTTCTCCGGAATGGCATGGGCGCCAGTCTTTCTTCTTACTGTGTGTTGCCTGCATGCAGCTGAGATAGAGAAAAGACTTTAAAATAGCTCAAAACAAGCTAATTAAATTGGGCTCCCGATATCACAATTGGTCAGAAGCGTCCAGTAGTACAGGTGGAAATTCCATTCAGATTACAGAATGTCTCGCTCGATGAGAATGCTCCGGGGTCTCTTTGACCAGAGAGTAAATGCTCAGCATGGGCCAGTTGGTGTGCAATCCAGTATGTCTCTCCGCGGAGTAATCGCCGGCCGCCAGGAACCGCGGCTGCACTCAATTTTGACGCCTCAATCCGTGCCTGGCCCCATTTCTGATTAATGCTCTATTTTTTCCCTGAGAGTTTTTAGGGTGTCTTTTTTATGCAGACTATTTCAAATATGCAATGGAATTGGAAGTCCTGCTCTTTTTAACCACTTGTATCCCACATGCAACTCTGCGTTTTATCCAATATCAAACGTCATTTGATAACCCGTTCAATGAAAAATACAAAAAATGATGGAGAAAATGCTTGGATTCATCTCAGCCACTGGTAATTATCTGGGCCGCATCCCAATCCCTTGTTTTTTGCCCGCCATGTCACCTCAGATTAGACCCAGCCATATGCAAATCAGCCTTGGTCCTGCTCCAATAGGAATAGTCCAGACTGAATTGCCAAACCAGGGTATCTCTGAACCTCAATACAAGCAACTAAGACCAGTTGCAGCCTAATTGGCTTCTTCATCGGGTGTAGTTTGGCTCTAGTGGAACAGTGAGCAAGGGATCCATGTCTGGGCATACCTGTCGCAATTAGGGTGTCGCACTGAGGTATACACAAAACTAGTAGGTGGAATTATTGCATTACTCTCCGCCACTGGTAATTTCCTGAGGCCATATCTCAATCCATTGTTTTTTTGCACACCGTGGCACCTCAACAATGGATCCAAATGTTCTTGAATCATTTTATCTGGAACTCTATTAATTAGAATTCTATATATTTGAGGTGGGAGGCAGCGCTAGAAACCACGCACCACCCCTTTGAGCATTTAGAGGTGTATTTCATCATTTGCAGTGCCTCACATTTCGCTCAGTTTATTCTCGATGTCGAAAAACAAGATAAGGAGAGGTGTTAGCTATAAGAGCAGAATCGGAGGTCTCTGGTCCCATCAACATCACCACCACCTCATTCCCAGAAATCAAGACCCTGTGTTGTCCTGCGTGAGGAGTACACGATGTATTTCATTATTTAGAAAAATTGTTCCTCCTCTGTCATTTTAACATGGGCCTCAGAAAACATGATAATCTAGTGCAAACTGTACTAATTTACACAATTTTAATGACTCTTGTTAGAAAATCAGCAGGCCTGTTTTGCTAGGCATTGTAATTCCATCACGCATACCAGTTATTCAGTACATGAAGAATGGCCACATTATCACAGATGCTTGTTTCCGGTCCAGGGAAGACACGGCTTGGCAGTTCAGTCTGGACTGTTCCCATGAGTCAACGGGTCAAGACTGATTTGCATATGGCCATGTCTGAACTGGGGTGGCTTGGTGAGCAAAATAACGTTGGATTAAACCCAGATCTGTGACTGGGGGTGAATGTTTTGCCATTGTGCAACATTCCGTCCATCATCTTGTGTGTTTTGTTGTTCACCCTATGTGGGAAGGGTATGCCCAGATGTGGGTCCTGTGCTCACTGCACCACTAGAGTCAAGACATCCTGGCTGAAGACGGCTGATAGCCAGAAACCGGTCCTAGGATGCTTGATTCTGGTCCAGGGAAGACATGGCTTGGCAGTTCAGGATGGACTGCTCCCATGAGGCACAGGGTCAGACTGATTTGCATATGGCTGAGTCTAAACTGGGGTGGCTTGGTGAGCAAAAGAATCATGGATTTAACCCAGATCTCTTGACTGGGGGAGAATGTATGATTTATTCAGCATTCCGTCCATCATTTGTTTGCGTAGCACATTATCACAGAGCCAGGCCTGTGTTGTAAACACCATTAGAAACAACACACAGACAGCCATACCACACAAGTACCCTATTTCTCACTGTATTAGGTTTGATCTAGGCCAGTTGAAAATGTAATATACGCTAGTACAATTGTTGTAATTTCAAGAATCTTGCATCACCTGCCACACTATTTAATGACTCCACCCTTCACAGAAAAATGATACCATGAGAGCCAAGCAACCAGAATGCAAATGGTTGTTGCTCCTGATGTAATGGCCTGATTTTTGCTAGTAATCAGGACATGTACGCTCATTCCTCTTAGGACCTAAAAGATGCAATATAACACTCCACAATACTTACCCAAAAGGAATAATAATAACACTATATCTACAGTCTATACCTTGCCAAGAGGCTCGCACACCAAATCAAACCCCCTAGTGACAGGCGCTGTGCGTGAGGCAATTTACCGCTCCTCTCCGCCACAGAATACTCACCTAGGAAGGAATACATATATCTAGCGCACACCTCTCCTAACAAGGCTGGGGGGTGGAAGAATTAGAATTTACACTCCCCGGTTAGGAGTCAAACAACTTCCCAATACACAATTACCTGCAAGAAGGGAAACTTACCATCCCTCTGTGCGACAGCACCTGGCTAAGAAGAATCCACACTCCCGTCCCAGGGAAAACAGACAAATAATCATATGCTGGGGGTTTCTTTTATTACATGATGAAAGAAGAGTTCACCCTAGGCCTTCTTCACACTAGCAGCTAAGCAATTGGTAAACGCAATCAGTAATACATATACAGAACTTAAATGAATATAAATGAATAGAACTTGAAAACAGAAGAAGATAGTTAGGCAAGATCAGTAGGAATATAAGAATTAGTAAGACACCTCACCCACTGTCTATTCACCCCGGTTCCACTTTGACGGAGGGGTTCCCATTTCTCCGACATCTCACCATCACAGCTGCACGTCTGCCCTGTGTTGGACTACCAAAGATCGGAACCCAGACACCTCCTTTAGTACCAGTGGAAACGTAGGACGAAGCTTCTGGTTAGCCTCGCCCCCTCGTTCTCATGAGAGTCAGCACCAGCCTGCTCCAAGGCCACAGCTTCAGCTGGCCAGGCGTCTGTTATGACTTCAAAGCAGAGCAAGTATATTCCTCTGACAAGAACCGGTCCTTTCTAGTTTTAGAAAGGGGAACAACAAGTGAAAAGGAAAACTTGCCTTCTCACCCAGAGAGGCTCAGAAAATGGCGATAGCTCAGAAAATGGAGTTGCTTAAGCATAGGCCACTATTCCCGCAAAAAGGCAAAATTAGTGTGCAAGATGGCATAAGATCATGCCAAAGCCAATAGGCAAGCCCTGCCATTAAGCAAGATAAAGTCAGAAACAGAAAGGGACATAATCAAACCCTACTTTGTAGCTTATTCTTACTAGGCAGGCCTACACATCACTATGTTATGTGATGATATAAATTGCAAAGCAAGATGACATGAAAGCATGTCAAAGGCAATAGTCAGAACTGCCATAAAACAAGGTAAAGTCGGAAACAGGCCTACACATCACGATATTATGCTAAAATATGCTAAATAAGACTGAGACGGTGGTGGGTGACGGTCATTACCAAGCTACTTATCATAAAAATAGCACATTCATTACACCTGACAAGTGTGTTTTTGTGTTATTTGATAGCACCATGTTACAAATTTGACATGAAGACACGTTTTGTGATTTAAAAAAATCACTATATAAGGGATTTGCTTACAAATAATTCTCCTGAAATTTTAAATAACACAGAAGCAAATTGCACAACTTTCACAGAACCTTACTTTGAAAGGGTCTTCTTAAATAGTACATTAAAAAACAAAATACAATTAAAGAAGCTCTAAATTCGAGTAAGATCTCACCAGCACTCAGCTCTCTTGGAGAAATCTCCAGTTTACTTTTATCAAAATATAAAAGGCTGTACTGGTAAAGTTGTCATTAATAAATATGAAAGCATTTTAGGGTTAATCCACCCTTCCTGAAACAATCCATTTATAATACATGGAAGCCTGCAATCCTTGTGGGGCGTAGCTGCTCAATGTTATATTTTGAAAGTTGGTGTTAAGTGAGTATGGTGGAGTTGCACGTGTCAGGGATGCCACCCATTGTTTGGGGTGATCGTTCCTTATAAGACAGTTTCCCTGGCCAGCATGGGAGGTGGTCACAACTGATGTCAACTGAAATAAAATTCAGAAAAGAAACCTACTTGATGACTTCTTTGCTTCTGATTTACGACTCTCAAGTGTATACCTTATTGTAGATGAGCTCTGGCATCACAATGCCAGTAGCCGAGGAGAAGGACAGTTCATGTACAAGAAAAGATCTATTTATATGGGGTGGACGATAAATTTTGCTCCGCTGGTGAAGTTCACGGAGTTTTGGCCACTCCGTATTACGCTTGTAATGCAAAGTTCTGGCCAAACTCTGCTAACTACCACTTGGTGGAGTTTTTTCTCGCACTCACCTTCCCAACAGTAAGTTGGTGAGCAAGAATTGGTGTCCCCTAGCACCATTTTCAGGCTCCGATCGTATTTTTCTTAGCGCAGGCGGTTGAGGCCAACGCAAGCGGTTGGAGCTGTCGTGACTGGGCTGCTCGAGTAGAACGGCAGCAAAGAAGCAGCGCCCTCTGGCACACATCGTGATGCTGCTCGCGCTGATTTTGCAGTGCGGAACAAGCTCCTGGCACTAGAAATCAGCGCGAACAGCATGACGTTCCGATTTCTGTCCGCTCACGGAACTCCATGGAATCTCGCGGAGTCTTCATGTAATTTAGCGGGATTCCGCAGAGATAATCTATACGAGCTCCACCCACCCCTACTTTATATGGCAAAAGGTTTATTTTTTGCACACTTTAGGTACATTAGACACAAACGCTTGACTTTCTCCCTGAAGAAGTTCTGTTTTGTTAAAAGGAACAAGGGGGCATATTATCAAGGACAGGCGATACATTATCGCCGCTTTTATCTGCAGGAAACTGCCGATAAAGCGGCGATAATGGCCTTGATAATATGCTCTATGAATTCCAATCGAAGCCCATGTTAGATGTGTTCACATCTAGCATGGGCTTCGATTGGAATTCATAGAGCATATTATCAAGGCCATTATCGCCGCTTTATCGGCAGTTTCCTGCAGATAAAAGCGGCGATAATGTATCGCCTGTCCTTGATAATATGCCCCAAGATGCCTTGGCTGTTATACGTGCGTATGATATCTGATGAAGAATAAAGAGGAATTTTTATTGGATGCATGGATGTTTGTCTTCTCTGTGTACACCAGAATGTGCTCTCCTCCAATTGCATTCATTGATTATTAAAAAGCACAGTGATTTCATAGCGGGCTGAGACAACCATAAACAAGCAGTAGCCAAACACCACCTGAAACAATTAATTTTAAATTTTTTTATTATTTACATTTATAGGGCGCAACAGCTACCCACAAAGGGTTTCCCGGCGCCATAGCGGACTAGATGCAGAAATAGATCGGAGGTGGAGTAGAGTTACTGGTCAAATAGCCAGGTCTTAAGAGCTCTGCGAAAGCGGGTGTAGACAATGTTGGCAAAAAGATATTGCAGTTATAGGAGGAAAAAGCACTTGCCATAAAAAAACTCCTGGATGAAAATGGAAGATGAGACTTCAGCCTTAAGTGGAAGATGTTGAAATAGAACCCAAGAAAGGTCCCAATGCTGGACGGAGGCAAGGCACCAGAAGGAACCAAAACCCCATGAACAAGTGAACATCTAAGATAAACATAATGGAACAAAAAAGAACCAGAAACAGAGTCCCCAGAAGGAGAAAACCCCCAGGATGAGCCTGGAATGCAACCAGGCTTGAAGCTGAATCACTGCTCTGGAAGGAAATGGACAATTTTAGGAAATTCAACAAGGGAGCAGTAAACCAGGAAGTGTTTTTGATCTAGGGTGCTTTGGGATAAAACAGGTGAGGAGTAAGTCCACCCCTACTTTCACCTTCAAAGAGAGCTGCCAGCTGTGCACACAGCACACATGACGTTTTGGCCACATGTGCCACATGTTTTGGCCACATGTGTGTGACGTTTTGGCCATTGTTGCTCCCCTGTAGTAATCTCTATGATGACGGGAGACCACCAGTTTCCCAATTAGAATCACATCTGTGGCAGCAAGAAGGTGCCTCTATAAAGTGGCTGCCGGACAGCTGCGAGGCAGCAGGGTGGCGAGAGTGGAAGCTTGCCCACCCCCCTGAGGCACCCACATCGCCTGTGAGGCATGTAGTGTCGTGCTGGACCCGTTCTAGTATCTCAGCAGACCCTAAGGGGCAGATTTACAAGGAACGGACGCATCTACATAGAAGTGTCAGTTTCCTTGCGCCAGCGCCAAATGTCCTTGCGCCACCATGGCTGCGCTGTATTTACAATATAGTGTTCCATGGCTCAAGGATTAACAGATGCGTCAGAAACAGGGCCGGACTGGGAACCAAAACCGGCCCGGCAAAGTGCTCTGACGGCCCCCCTCCCCACTCGGGGGGTGTTGGAGGTGCCGCCGAGCTCTTTGCCGGGGCCGGTTTTCGAACGATTGTGTTACAAGGCCGATTTTGCAGCTATGCTGCAAAAACGGCCGTGTAGCAAAAACGGCCCCCAAAGGCCCAGAACCGGCCCTCACTCATGTGGCGCACCGGGGGATTGCCCGGTGCCCGCTATGGCCAGTCCGGTCCTGGTCAGAAATACTGAAGCATCTGTCTGCGATGTATTTACAATACAGTGCTCCATGGCTCAAGGATTAACAGATGCGTCAGAAATACTGACGCATCTGTTGGCACAAAGGTGACGCCTTGCTGGAGGTGTTTATGAAAGTGCCGCAACTCCAGCAATGCGCCACAATAGATGGGTGAGTCCCATTCAAAGAGCCCTGCGTCATTCCTTATGCCTGGGTTGAGCGGGCGTAGGGATTCCGACACAGTGAAGACGTAGAGCGACGGAGTGAAATGTTGTAAATTTAACTGCATCAATTTTATATGGCTTTTTGCGTGGGAACACCCACCCTGCATACATTATACCCGGCACAGCTATAATGTGATGCAGGGCATTACAACGTGACGCATCTCCCTAGATGCATTACTTTATAAATTGGCCGCATTGTTTACACCGCCGTTGCGTCAAAAAAAGTGCTGCAATGGCGGTGCAAGGAGGCACAAGGCACTTGTAAATTTATCCCTGAGTTTGCAAGCCACTCCCTAGATGGCTGGACAGACTCGCACGTCACACCCATCCACCTAAGGCATCACGAGTGACGTGAGCATGCTCGTGGCCAGTTTACCAGTATAACCCCTGCCTCTGTGTCATCCTTTTAGTAGCATGTGGACCCAGGTCCCACATCACTACAAAGCGGTAACAGGAAGGAGACATGTGCCCCAATCTAGCGGGTAGGTGATCGCAGCCTGCAGAATACATCCGTCGACGGAAACCATAACATGGATGCATTACAAGTGCCATTGACTACAATGCACTTTAAAGCTGCAGACGGGACATCAAACATGTGTTTGGTAGAGTACCCCGTATGACAAGCTCTAAACAAGACCATAGCTGTTTAGCGCAGTAAACAGAAATTGCTCTCCTCTGTGGTGCTAATTTTATTTTACCCAGGGCACAATTCCTAAAAAAAAAGTGGATGGACGCTGATGTCACAACAGGAATTGACGTCACAACAGGAAGTGACATCACGAAAGGTGGTTTGCACTATCAGACTAACTGCCGCCCCTCGCTCACCCCTTAGATGCGATTGCATCAGAGAAGCCAGCATGTGAGCAGCGCTCTGAATGAGTTCCGATCTCACCCCAGAGAGGCCAAAGAGTGAATGTGTGACTTCATTTGCTCCAGTTATCGAGCTCCCAGTAAAATAGATAGGGGGACGCCGTCCACCTGCGTGGTACCCCGACTCGAGCACTGATTTTACCCTCAAAGAATATAAACCGGAGGTGAAGCGTTCAAAATCTAAACCTGTGAGCTACGGCTCACAGGCAGCTCTCAGTAGCCTCTGCTCAGCCCACTGCGCTACCTCCCCCGGCCCAGCCCTATACCTGGCTGCACGTCACGCCGAGGCTTCCCAGAAGCCGCAGGGTACTAACGTCAGTACGGAAAGTTACCGAGCTCCGGCCTTTATTGCACATCCGATAAAGTCGCATCATGACAGCTTCGTACTTAAAACAAGTGCAATAAAGCGTGGGCCGCAGATTAGTGCCCGGAGTTTGTCGAGACAATCCTTCAGGGCGCAGGGGAGAGTGATGGCCCGCTTGCTTCACACGTCAGGGCTATTTTTAGAGTTTCATGTTCCTGGCGCGCTGAAGGCTGGCGGTGATGAACGAGGCGCTGGGGAGGATGCCACGGGGACCGGATTCCGAGGAGTCGGCTCAGCAGAGAGAACCTTCTGAGATTCCTGCGCTCATAAAGGGCGCATCCCGTAAGTTTACTTGAAATATGTGGATAGTTACCACGAGGTGCAGGAGGTCACACGGTGAGACGTCCGAAGGCGTCTCTAGCATCGAACCCAAGTCAGTAATCACGTCATCTGCCTCCTCCAAAGCTTCGTCTGTCTTTACCGCCTCAAAATCACGTGTCTGTCATTACCACATCTGCCTTTACCGCCATAAAATCACTTGTCTGTCATTACCATATCTGCCTTTACCTCCTTAAATCACTTCTTTACCATTACCACATCTGCCTTTACCTCCTTTAAATCACTTATTTGCCATTACCACATCTGCCTTTACCTCCGTAAAATCACTTTCTACCACTACCACATTTGCCTTTACATCATTAAAATAATGTCTTTACCAGTATCACTTCTGCCTTTACCTTCTTAAAATCACTTTTCTGCCATGAACACATCTGCCTTTACCGCCTCAGAATCACTTGTCTGTAATTACAACTTCTGCCTTTACCTCTGTAAAATCACTTCTTTACCATTACTATATCTACCATTACCTCTTCAAAATCACTTTATCTACAATTGTCACGTCTGCTCTTACCGCCTCCAAATTGCTTGTACCATTACCTTGTTTAGATTTACTGCCTCAAAATCACTTGTCCACCATTACCTGATCTGTCTTTACACCCTCAAAGTCATCTCATCTGCCAATCCCTTGTCTGCCTACCTCGCCAACCTATGCTCATCTAGCAGTAAATAACTAACCATTACTCCTTAAAATCACCTTGTCTACCACTACCTCGCCTGCCTTTACCACATCAGCATCACCTCACCTACCCCACCTTAATTACCCATTCCCTCACCTACCCCCAGCTCATTCACCATTACCCTCTCAAAATCACCCCACCTACCCCAGGTCATTTACCCTTATCCTCTCAAAATCACCCCACCCACCTACCCCCACCTCACTTACCCTTACACTCTCAAAATCACTTCACCTACCCCACTTCACTTATCCTTTAAAAATCACCTACTTTGTCCTTACCAAGCCTGCCTTTAACAAACCAAAACCAACTTGTCTACCATTAGTTTGTCTGCCTTTCCTTGTCTACCACTAGTTTGTATGCCTTTCGTTGTCTACCACTAACTTGTCTGCCTTTCCTTGTCTACCACTAGTTTGTATGCCTTTCGTTGTCTACCACTAGTTTGTCTGCCTTTCCTTGTCTACCACTAGCTTGTCTGCCTTTCCTTGTCTACCACTAGTTTGTCTGCCTTTCCTTGTCTACCACTAGCTTGTCTGCCTTTCCTTGTCTACTACTAGTTTGTATGCCTTTCGTTGTCTACCACTAGTTTGTCTGCCTTTCCTTGTCTACCACTAGCTTGTCTGCCTTTCCTTGTCTACTACTAGTTTAACTTCCTTTCGCACTACTAGTTTGTCTGCCTTTACTTGTGTTCCAATAGTTTGTCTGCATTTCCTTTTCTACTGCTAGTATGTGAGAAGCTGACCTGGTATAATGTAAATGGGAACGTTGCACCAGCCCAGACAACCCTTATGGTGATTTGAGAGGTCTTAGACAATCTTAGAAAGCTATCCAAGTGGTTGCTGTGGAGAGCAGCCTTCAGGCTTAGTCTTGTAGGAGTGTAAAGCAGCTTTTTTTTTTACAAGAATGCAATCGTATAGTAAAGATTAAATTCAAAGAGAACCACACAGTAGATATAAAAATATATATTTATTATATAACACTATCTAGTACGTTACAGTATTTCCCACACGGAGATAGACACAAAGCACTAAATATATTAGTAAAGAAATCACAGTAAATAGCACTAACACACGGCGGGCCCCAGTGGGGGACAAAACCATAAACTAAGAAAGTGGTATAAGAACCACGACTCAAGTCAGGACAATGTCAAGAGGACGTAGAATTGCTGGGACCCCAAGGAACCACCCAAGTTGAGTAGATAGGGACCCCACGGAGTGTGTGTGCAGTGTGTAAACACGACCGCGTGCTCCGTACTGGTCTATGTGAAAGTCACGGTTGGGATTTTAAAGATTAGAGACCCTTCCCAGTGGACCCTGAAGAAACCCCATGGAAGACAGAAGGTTGGAGAGCCACCCCACTAGTGGATAACGAAGTACCCAAGTTACCTATCCCAGGGAAGCCGGTTGCATAGGTGTGAAGTGGTGTCGGAAACCACCATCGAACCCCAGGAAAGTGCCGCTGCTGGAAGAGGAGAAAGTGTCCATAGGAATCCAAACATGGATTCTTGTTGGAGAGTACCTGAAAGCAGAGGGGACAGAGTCTGGGTCACTTGAGAGTGACAAGGGGCTCGATAGACGAACGCTCACCGATGTTGGGTGCTTCAGGATACTTGACAGTGATCTTGACTATGCAGCTGCGGGGACCGGGCTATATTGAGGATGACCAAGAGCCGGATACGGGCTGTGCCATGAAAGATGTCGAGTGCTGAGTGGTCGGTGTCAGGCGTGAGCATCAACAAGCCTTAGCAAAGGCCACCCACGCAGGAGGTCAAGAAAGTGTACTGTTCGGACCAGCAAGGACAAGAAGACTCACCACAAGCAGAGGAGTCAGGGCAGGCCCGAGCAATCAGGGGACCCTAAGGAAATCAAAGGTGACCCTCAAATGGACCCACAGGCCAATGGCACAGGAGTCGCGAGAGGACCTCAAGCAGCTCACAAAAAGAGGAAGGCCACGATGCGCACAATGGAGTGTGGCCAAAGATTCTGGTCACAAGAGGTGCTCAGGGTTAGGGCTATTTGGAGCCTGAAGTTCTTCATGCAAAGATGTCAACTAACCTTTGCAACTGCAAAGGTAACACAGTACCCAGGGGTTCAGGTATTACAACCCCCACTGAAGCTGCTGGCCTCAAACTTGGTCAGAGGGGAGAGGTGGCTTTGGGCGCTGAGAAAAACCACCACCTGAGTTGCAGAGCCCATGGAGTCCAGAGGAACTTGGGATCAGCAGATTGGTCAGCTTCATTGCGGTGCCTGTGAATGTAGGGTAGTGACTCCTTCACTCCAATGGAGATTACTTCGGTTGTCTTTGATGCTTCACTGGCCTTAGAAGGTTCCTGGAGGATACACAGGCACAAACAAAGCAGCAGACTGGAAGGGAGACGAAGTCAGGCCCAAACAAAGACCAGCAAAGTCTCGAGTGCCCAGATGCTAGAAGTGCAGTGGTTTCAATTCTGATCTTGTCTACAATGAATCTAAGGTCCTAGAGCCAGGTCAGCCTTTAAGTACCCAAAGGAGAGGGTTAGAAAGATTCAGGGGACCCTCCCATGGGAGGGTCTGGACAGGGGGGAGGTTACTCACTTGTCCTTTGTCCAGTTTCATGCCAGAGTGAGAGCCAACGGCTCTCAGGACTTGTTTGAACTGGACTATGCACAGGGACACCAAATGTGCCCTCATGCAGACTTTCAGGCACTGGCAAACACACCCACCCAGTCCTAATACAGTAAATCCTGTCTGGGAGGTGGTCACATCTCCCTGTGACAGGATGCCTATTGTCCTGCCTTCCTCTGCTCGAGCTTGGCTCAGCAGCAGAAGGGCAGAAATGTGTCTCTGGTCAGCAACAACCATTTAGTGTTTTCATGAGCTAGAAGGCTGGTACCGGGAACACTGAGAGCCCCACAGAGGGCTTTCCTGGTGGGTGGAATCATACTTCCCACACCAGTTACCGGTGTAGGGGTATGATTCCAACATGTTTGACATCAAACACAATAGGGTTCATTGCAGCCGTTTTCGAGATGGTCATCACACGTTCACGTGGATCACTGAAATAATATCGACTACCAAAATATCGACTACCCAAAATATCGACGAGAAAATATCTACAACCAAAATATCGAGTTTGTATGTACAAACAGGTAAGTACAAAAATATCGAGTACAAAATATCGTTAACAAAAATATAGTTGTAAAAAATATCCACTTTAATAAAAACAATGTTTAATTACATTAATATAAAAAATTAATTACTAAAATATAATTAACAATACTTAAAATAACTTTTAATAATTAAATAATTAATGAAAGTAAAAAAATAATATTTTTTTAATCATATTTCTTAAAACATATATATATATAGTAACAAAATTTAATTAAATAATAGCCAATATTATTAACGTACAAATACAAAAGAGTAAAAATTACTATTCCCACTGCAAAGAGTGCAACAGTGGATATATGACGTTACAACGCAACTTTTACAACGCACTACCATTACAACGTAAGTATTGGTAAGTATATAATAATTTTTTTAAATTTAAATTATTTAAAATTATTTAAATATAATTTAATTTAATTTAATTTCATTAAATTAAATTAATGTACATTAAATTTTACTTTATTTTTACACTGTACCCCTGTACCCCTGTACCCCAAAACTGACCCTGAACCCTAAAAAAACCCTTTACCCAAAAACCCAAAACTGACCCTGAACCCTAAAAATACCCCTTTACCCAAAAACTAAAAACTGACCCTGAACACTAAAAATACCCCTTTACCCAAAAACTAAAAACTGACCCTGAACCCTAAAAATACCCCTTTACCCAAAAACCCAAAACTGACCCTGAACCCTTAAAATACCCCTTTACCCAAAAACTAAAAACTGACCCTGAACCCTTAAAATACCCCTTTACCCAAAAACTAAAAACTGACCCAGAACCCTAAAAATACCCCTTTACCCAAAAACTAAAAACTGACCCTGAACCCTAAAAATACCCCTTTACCCAAAAACTAAAAACTGACCCTGAACCCTAAAAATACCCCATTTACCCAAAAACTAAAAACTGACCCTGAACCCTAAAAATACCCCTTTAATTTAACATAATTAGCAATTAATCAATTAAATTAAATTAATTACCAATTACATTTTAATTAATTAACAAATATTATTTAATTACCAATTAATTAAATATTACTACCAATTAATACATTTATATATTTAATAAATAATAATTAAATTACTTCCCACCCTATTCCCCTATAAACCCACAACCCGCTACAGGAAATACATTATTTTAATTTACATAATTAGTAATTAATCAATTAAATTAAATTAATTACCAATTAAATTTTAAATAATTAACATATAATATTTAATTACCAATTAATTAATTATTACTACCAATTAATACATTTACATATTTAATTAATTATAATTAAATTACTTCCCACCCTATTCCCCTATAAACCCACAACCCGCTACAGAATAAAATTACACAATAATTTAAAAAAAAAATCATTAATTAAAAATAATTATAACATAAAATGACACTTTTCACACATATTATAACATAAAAACACTATAAATAATTACATATTATATAAAAAAAGATATTTTTTACTTTCGATATTATTTACAGTCGATATTACTTCACTTACCTTAAAAACGATATTTTGGCTGTCGATATTCTGGCCTGTCGATATTTTCTCCAAACGATATTTAAAACTCGATATTTTGTCCATTCGATATTGTGGAGTCGATATTATGTCTGTGCACCGTTCACGTAATGCCCCTCTACATTAGTATATGGCTGCTTCACTGACAACCTGGCAGAATGGACTCTGTAGGCTGCAGGGGTGTCCTGCTCATGCAGGGATACCCTCTCACTTAGAACCTGCCCTCAGGATTGTAAAAAGTCTGCTATAGGGGTGACTTATAGTTTTAAGTGCAGTGACCCTTAGATATAGTAAACCTATATCTTTAGTAAGTGGTGCATGCACCAATGTACACAGGCAGCAATGGCAGGCCTGTAGCTCCATTTTGCATGTCTCATGGGTGGCATAATACATGCTTCAGCCCATGGGAGGCCTCTGGGGTACCTATGCCCTGGGTACATGGGTACTATATACTAGGGACTGACAATGGTACCCCAGTGTCCAATCTGGAGTGTACCTAAGTACATAACACAACAGTTTAGGAGGTAAGCAGATCAACTGGGGTCCTAATTTGCAGGATCCAATTCAGACTAGTCAACAACCAGCTTAGCACCAGGCAAAAAGTAGAGGTACACATGCAGATGGATCCTACTTCCTACATAGTATGTCTGCCTTTCCATGTCTACCACTAGTTTGGCTCCCTTTGTCTCACCCAAATCACCTTGCCTCAAGCCCCCCTAATAAAAGAAAAACATTTTTTATAAACGTCCCAGGCAAGTCGCCGGAGGCCACATCCCCTTTTACCACCAGTCTGCAAACGCACCTCATGGCACATTCCTAGTAGGCCTGGGTGGTGAACTTGCTCTGTTCGCGGAGTGTGCAGAGTTTTCTGCACTCCGCACTCCGCACTCCGCCGAGCTCGTGGAGTGCACTAACCTCCGCAATGCGATGTGCAGCAGAGTTTTTTCCCCACTCGCGATCGCTAACAGTAAGTTTGCAATCTCGAACGGTAAGTTCGCAAGCGCGAGCTGCTGCTCGGGTGGAATTTCTACCCGAGTGGCAGGAATACCAGCACAAACTGCAGTTCGCAAAGTGACGCATCTACCTAGATGCGTCACTTTGTAAATATGGCGCAACAAGGCGCATTTTTTACGCCACTGGTGCTTCACAAAAAGGGACGCACCGGCGGCGTAAAAGTGACGCACAGCCTCATCAATGAGGCCCATGGAGAGGGCTCCCTGGTACCCAGGAGAGGCTGGAGTGATTTTAGGACTTGTCAGTGGGATGAAGAGCTGCATCAGCCCCACAATATAACACCTTGTCAAAAAAGACCGCAAAGACCCAGGCGCAGGAACACGAGGGACCTGCCAGGCACGCGCCAGGCAGGTTTCTTCTGCACAGCTGTGATAGCACGCCTCGCTCTGACCTTTGACCCTTTCCTCAAGGAGGCCAAGTCTGAAAATAGAATCAACCTGCGCTGGATGCCGGGGCCAGGAATGCTGACCTGCTAAGAGCACAGCATATCCTGCATCTGGGGCTCAGCCAGGCGCTGAGCTCATGCTCCCCGGGGTAGGCGCTATATTTTACTGCCCTGTGCGCGAGCGCCATTCCAGCATAGCTCCCCGAGGCCCCCGCGCAGGCTTCCTGGTCCTGAATGCGATGGTTTTTGGGAAGCAGCGCTTCGCTGCCTGCCTAGACGATTAGAAATAAATTCCTCCCTTTACGTTTGATTATTGCGTCCCTGGCCCTCCCCGGGTCCCACTTATAGCGCCTTTCCTAGAAGCCGTATAGTTTGAGTGCTAACATGAGACTTACACTACATTACACGGGGTCAGGGCCGGGGGACGAGAGCTGAGCGCCTTGACAGACAGCTGCTAGGAAAAAGCCCCTGCCTGCTAGCCTCGGTCCGGCCAAACTTTTCAAAATTCGAATGCACCAAATTTGCTAAAGTAATTTTGTGCGCATTTATAGTTTATTTTTTATTGCAGGGGCACAATGTAATTGTTTCTTTATGCCAGAAATTGTCTTTGGCAGGGGGAGAGCCCGGCCCCTGCCAGAAACACTTCTCAGCAGAAACTATTAAACGTGAGCACTTTATGTTACAACTGTAATAAAAGTAAAAGTAACGTAATGTGCTCGCTTGCACCCTGGCGGGCGCGCGTCTTGGGCTTACAGGCAAGGGGTGAAGGGGTTTCAACACACCGAGGCCTGCAGGTAAGAGATTTCCGGGTCCTGGGCGGTAATACCGCATTGTTACCACAACTGGTATTCATATTACCAAAAATCTAAGGGCATATTATCAAGGGGCTTTATCTCCGCTTTTTTGGCTTTAAAAGCCAAGAAAGCGGAGATAAAATTATCTCCCTATTACCTAGCTGTCGCTAACACCAGTTAGCGACAGCTAGTAGGAGATAGCGACCATCTTGGGCCCCGCTTTGCATGTCAGTGATATTTATCACTAATGACATGCAAAGTGGGCATGCCAAGATGTTAGCGACTGGAAACAGTCGCTAACATCGCTATCTCCTATTACCAACTTTTGGAGATATTCGCGCTAAGCGCGAATATCTCCAAAAGCTAACACCTGCCCTGAGCAGTTCTTAGCCATGTTATCCAATGGGAGGTGGATAACATGGCTAAGAGCATTCGCTCGGTAATGCATGAATATCGCTGACTTTTCAGCGACATTCATGCATTGCGGCCGTTTTTCATCGCATTTGCGATAAACCTTGGTAATACCAAGGTTTATCTGCGGTAAAAATCGCCGATTTGCGGCGATAATTTTTGTCTCTAAACAAGTTAGAGACAAAAATTATCTCTATTGGTTGGTAATATGACCCCTAGTTATACATGGCGAATAGGATGCACAAATAGTGCTTCGAAATGCTTCATTCAAAAATGCAAATTTACCACCAGCATGGAGGGCAGCGCGGAAGGATGGTGTTAAAACATGTCTTTATGTGGTAATAGCACTTAATTACGAATTGATTTTTTATCATGAGCATATGTTCACTTACAGCACATTTAACAGACATGCACTTTTCCTATTCTTATAATCTCTGTCTGAGGACCTGAGTCATTTGGAAAATCACTTTAGCTACATTTATAGAATGTAATTGAAATAATAAGCGATTGTGAGATTGTGTAACCACAGCCAGTAAACACATGTGGCCTCATTTATGAAAAGTGGCGCATCACTGCGTGAAAACAGCGATGCGCCCTCCTTGCGACACCAATGATGCGCCATATTTACAGTATGACGCATCATTGCGCATGGAGTTACAGATACATCAGTATTTCTGACGTATCTGTATGGCGCAAAAGTGACGCAACTCCAGCAATGCGTCCTTTCACATGGGGCAAGCCCCATGTGAAAGGGCCTGCGACAGTCTTACGCCTGCTGTGAGGCAGACGTAAGATATTGACGCATTTGCGCCCTAGAAGTGATGCAGTGAAATCTCATAGATTTCACTGCGTCACTTCTACGACCCTTTCTTGCATCAAAACGCCCCCCCCCTGCATACATTATAACTGGCGCGCAGGGGTTTACAAAGAGACGCATCTACCTAGATGCGTCACTTTGTAAATATGGCGCAAGAAGGCGCATTTTTTGTGCCACTGGTGCGTCACAAAAAGTGACGCACCGGCGACGTAAAAGTGACGCACAGCCTCATAAATGAGGCCCCTGAAGTTCTATTCATCAAAATGCTGTGGCTACAGGAAGAGACATCACACAACCTTTGACCTTAATGACAGTACAGGAAGTGACATCATATGGCCATTAACCCTCAACATTCCCAAGGAGTGAAGTCACATAACCTGAATCCTAAATGCTGTGATAACCACAGGATTAGTGTACCAGTATAATAGAGACAAATGCTTGCTTTAGACACAACAAGTATTAGGGCGCTGACACAAACTTGGAAAGTGTGTTGTGTGTCACACTTCTCCTGAGTTGCTGGGAGAGACCGAGCCGGACCTCTTCTAGGGGAGTCTGATTGGGGGTTGGGAGGGTTTCTCCACCTGAGAAACTTTAAAAAAAAATGTGGGACAATTTAAAACACAATTTTTACATACATTTACTGAAAAACAATATAGGTTTTGAAAGGGCACTCATGGAATATTAAGTCCTTTTGTGGTTTGCAAAGTCAATGAAACCTGATGCTCCACAAGAGTTGACCGCGCTTTTTTTTCAAAATGTGCTATGGATGCCCTTATGTGTCAAAATGTGCTTTCATTGTGCCAGGGTCAGAATGTTGTCATGGTGCCCCCATTTATGATTTATGAGGATCCACCTTTTATATTCCAGCTCTGGATCCATCAACAACCCTAAATGTATTCACTTTATTGACCAGAACATAGGCTGACTGTGATTCTCACTGGGTATTTGTAGGTTGCTTGGAGCTCTGAAGCCCTCCAGCACTTGTAATGGTTTGTTAGTGTAATCAATAGTGGGTAGCCTTCCTCATTTGACTGAGGCAGAAATACGTCCCAGGGGCATTTCCGATCACTCACCAGTCTTTATGGCCTATACCTCACACATTAAGGTTAGAAAACGAATTTTACCGATCTCCCCAGGCTATTTACAGGTCCCCAAAATTCGAAAGGACATTAGTGCAGTCACAAAGCACCATTTCCAAGATAATGTAGACTCTGTGCACTACCCAGGTGTTCTATGGGAAGCCTATACGACCGTGTTGAGAGGACAAGCTATTGCCTCAATAACAGGTCATAGGTGAGTGGCAAGGGGTGAGTTGGATGCGATTGAGGCTGAACTGGCCGTGCTCCAAACTCAGCATGAGTTTGACCCCACTGCAGAGACAGCCCAAAATCTACGTCTCAAACAATGTGAGCTTACTGAACATCAAAGAGAACAAGTTAAATTGCGGCTTCAAAACACGAGACACACCATTTACGAAGTAGGAGATAAAGCGGGCAAACTCTTGGCCTGGTTAGATAAGAAGGAAAGGGCACAGAGGACGATTGCACAACTTCGAATCCCAGCCGATGCGGTAGTCAGCACCCCTGCAGAGATAGTAGACACCCTTGCTGACTACTATGAACAGGTCTCTCTGTCCAACTCACAAATGACAACGGAGGAGGCACGAACCTACATTAAAGATATAAAAATGCCGTCGCTGTTAGAAGGCGGGTCCTTACTTCTAGAATCCGACTTTACGAAAGACGAGGTTCTTGCCGCAGTTCACTCTCTGCGGTCAGGAAAGGCTGTGGGACCTAATGGGACCCCCATTGAGCTTTACAAGCGTGTATCTGATCTGGCGGTCCTGCATCACCATGCAATGTTTCTTGACAGCCTGGAAACAGGGGAACTGCCCCATGATCAACGAATAGCTATCATGATTGCAGTACCGAAACCTGGCAAAACCCTGGACGAATGTACATCATACCATCCAACATCCTTACTTAAAGCGGAAGCCAAGATCCTGGCAAAAATGATTGCCAACCGACTAACCCCACATCTTGAAACACTGATACACGCGGACCAGTCCGGGTTTATTCCCAACAGAAACACTGCTCTTAATTTGCGGAGGGTCCACGCACTGATGGCGCAGACACCAAGTCTCCCTGAGCCTGCGGTCCTCCTCTTCCTGGATGCTCGAATGGCGTTCGATATGGTGGAATGGCCCTCCTTATTTGCTGTCCTCAGACATCTTGGTTTTGGACCCAAATTCAGTGCATGGGTGAAATTATTATACTCTAAGCCCTTTGCGCATGTGGTGGCTAACGGCCATATCTCTAGGAACTTCCCACTAGGTTGCGGCACGCGTCAAGGATGCCCGTTATCCCCCTTGCTTTTTGCATTATCACTGGAACCGTTGGCAGCCTGGATCCGGTGAGACCCCATGATCAAGGGGCTAAGCTGGACCGCGACATGGGAAGACCACATATCGTTGTATGCGGATGATATTCTTTTATATTTGACCTCACCCAGGCGATCGATCCTAGTGCTACTAAATATTTGCACAATGTTTGGGCGGGTCTCCGGGTATAACATCAACTGGTCCAAGTCCGTCTTGTTTGTCCTTGCGGGCCCTCCTCCACAGCTCCCGGCAGATTGCCCACTAAAAATTACAGAAGAGCCTTTTACATATTTGGGGATCTGGGTGACACCTAACCAATATGCTTTCTTCCACCATAGTCTGGAACCCCCACTTGAACGATTCCGTAATGATGTGAATCATTGACATACTCTGCCCTTGACCCTTCTGGGTAAGGCGGCCTTATATAAAATGATGACACTTCTTCGATTGCTCTATGTATTTGAAAATACCCGATTCCCTGTCCCCCCAAAATATTTCAAGTCGATCGAAGCACTAGTCTCGGGCCTACTCTGGGGAGATAAACCTGCATGCATATCACAACATAAGTTGGTTAGGGGCTGGTATGATGGTGGGGTGGCCTTCCCAGACATTCAGTTATATTACTGGGCGGCTCAATGAATAAATAATAAACCAGTGGCTGCACGTCCCCCAGACGGAACCAGCGTTTACGGCAGACAGGTATGACCTGGGCGAGGCTGGTGTACTTGCTGCACTGTATGATAAAAGAGGCGCCTCCGCCCTGATTGGTCCAACTGCGCACACAGTTAATCTGTGGTATGTGGCTCAAGCCCGTCTTAAATGTAAGGACACTATCACTCAAATGACACCGCTTTGGTCGTCACTTCGACTTGGTAAACTCTGCAAGTAAAGGCTTCAGGGCATGGGATCTGATCGAAATCTCCACGGTGGGAGACTTATGGAAACAGGGTGCCATCTTAACATTTGAGCAGCTCAGAACTCAATACAATTTAGCGCCCACAGAGCGGTTCAGGTACTTACAAATACGTCACGCTGAAGAACCGGGTTTTCTTAGAACCCAGCTGTGCCAGGGACACACACGAAGTCTTCGAGTTCACCTGTCTTGACATACAGAGACACGGAATACTTCTGGTTGGCGTCAGAGATCAAATTTATTAGCTGCAGCTAGTAACAGTAAACCAAGCAATACAACACGGTGTACGACTCAGGAGACTGCTCAATTTTCGTAGAGCAAGACAACACCTTTTATGCGGTTTTCAAATAATTACGAATGCACACCCTCTGCGGCAAATTCTGACCAATGAAATACATTTTACATACATTATTACATTCCAGAAAGCTCACTTTACATCGTACCAACCCACATGTTAATTATTAGGAATGTCCCAAATTCAATTTCCACAAGTCGGACAAACTCATAATTGAAAGCACTACCCATGTAATGAAAAGTCGTAAGGAAAAGAGCAATTCAGATGTTGAGTAGGATAAGATATGTGCAAGAACACTAAAAGTTAACGATATCCTGAACATTGATTGGAATTTCGGACAACGATCAGTTAAAGAAAATGGCTTCGTGGAAGGGTCAGTTTCAGGTGACGGGGTCAGCATCTTACAGTTCACTCGTAAGTCTGAAAGGGCCTGTTAATGCTTACATGAACAACGAGGCCCATGCAACTTCGTTTGTTCGTTTACTTCCACGGCCTATGTGAGGGCAACACAAAATGGCGTCTCGGACAACGCAAACAAAATGGAGTCCGGTCCCGAAAACCACGGAACCTCAGCCCCTCCTTTTGCCATTACGTAGGCAATAACCTAAACTCAAGTCAATCTGAATCCAGGTCTATATCTATTCTCATCAGGTCATCAAGGCGTTGCTGTAACATCATCTTATTTTCCCTCACTTCTCTCGGGACAGATCTTCTCACACAGATCGTAGCACAAAGGCCACAAATGGCGGGACCACACTGGATGCATAAGCAACACGAGAAAAGGATTGCTAAAGCCATACCAAGAAACATCAGGATCTTCCATCCCCATTTGGACAGCAATTCCCAAAACCATCCCATCAATGACCAGTTCCCTTCGTCTACATGTATAGACTCAGCGGACTTATGCAACCGTAAGATGGCTTGGTACACTGTCGGGGCATTATCTGGTATGAAAACGCAGCAACTAGACCCGATCAATTTACATACTCCACCTCTATCTGCATGTATAATATCTAAAACAAAGCGGTTCTGTAATGTCATAAGGCGATCCGCTTGAAGCTCAGCTGTAATATTGCTTAAAGCACCTGCAGTCTCATTGATAGTGGCCTCGACCCCTCTCGTAAGCTGTCGAATATTCCTACTATTGGCCATAGGACCCCAAAAGGGCAGGAAACCCTTAAAGAAGTCTCCAACTTCTTGTGCGACAGTATCTTCCGCATCGATAACACCTCTACCATATCTTGTCTTGTGGTAATCAAAAGCAGCTGTATACGTAGGAGGAAGCAAAAATGCCACATAACATGTGCCTGAAAAATCAGAAGGCAACCATGTATATGCTCTGTCGTAACAAACAAAATACGTGCCTTTAGCGGGCACGAACGGTGGAGATTTCTGGCACGTATAGACATAGGTGTGAACACACACTCTTACCAAGCTGAGCTCTCGGATTCTGACCATTACCTTGCAGGCAAAAATTACCTCGGTGGGGTATAATCCAAATAGGAGGAGACCTTTTCTGTCTCTCTTTTTCTGTCAGACTAATGCTATATCTCGTCTTGTTCCAACCAACATATGCTCGTACCTCATCTTTAGGGATAGCATTATACGCATCGATATCTCTAATCATATCGACTATTCCCCGTATTAAAGCATTATTACTCACATTATCTTTGACGGAATGTACAGGAGATGCTTCATTTGCATAGATAAACATTGATTGGAGTGCCCATACTGACCCATTAGGCAAAAAAGGCAAAACCAAATATGGCATTCCCTTATCTGTTGTATGCGGCATAAGACCACACACCCAACAATTCGTGGTATTTACAACTAGCTGATGCTGGTGCAACATCTGTATAAACAAATTGTTCACAAATTCTGATCTTCGTGTCTGTTCATGTTCAGGCAACGTATGAAACTCATGTGGGGAAACAGTAGAAAAAGAAAGAGTAGGTTGGGAGGTAGATGCAAGCGTCTGTTGTGATGCATAGAAAATCCAACCCACATAAACCAACGTAATGTTCAAAAGCATAAGAAAACACATTATTAAAAAACATTTGTTACGAATCAATGTACACATTTTCGCTCTAAAATTAACTCTTTTAACACCCTTGTCGGACTCAAAAGACTCCATCCTCTAACGTGCTGCTCACAGCTATTACCTTCTTCACTTAAGTGTGCGCCAAGATCGCACTAACGACCCTGAACCACAGACCTTGTGTCAATACGCGGCTCACCCCTTAAGGTTGTACCGCGACCCTGCAGCTGAGTCCGGATGGTGACTCGAAAAAGTAAAAAGTAAAAAAAAAGTCTCTTGATCTGACAAGCTGTATTTCAGTACAAAAAAAATTCAATTTTATTTGTCCATTTGTGTATTCTTTTTCGATCTCAGATTGTAGCGTTCTTTGCCAGGCACAGTATGATCCGGAAAAAGAGTCTCTGGATTCGTAGTGTCGATTCTCAAATGGGAAGGCACAGCAGCTTGCAGAATGTCATCATCCTCGCGTTCCGACTGAGTCCATGTCAAATGTGCATCACTAAAAGGTACAAATCTAGGAATCCTTTCACACTCTGAATCTGCTATTCCATCCCTCACCCACTTATCATACGGTAAGGGCAAAGGAACTCGTTTGCAGTGGGTGGCATGCACCCAATTCTTTTTACAAGCTACTCTAACAGCAGTCCGAGTTACCAACAGAACTAAATAGGGAGAGACCTTTTCTGTCTCTCTTTTTCTGTCAGACTAATGCTATATCTCGTCTTGTTCCAACCAACATATTCTCGTACCTCATCTTTAGGGATAGCATTATACGCATCAATATCTCTAATCATATCGACTATTCCCCGTATTAAAGCATTATTACTCACATTATCTTTGATGGAATGTACAGGAGATGCTTCATTCGCATAGATAAACATTGATTGGAGTGCCCATACTGACCCATTAGGCAAAAAAGGCAAAACCAAATATGGCATTGCCTTATCTGTTGTATGCGGCATAAGACCACACACCCAACAATATGTGGTATTTACAACTAGCTGATGCTGGTGCAACATCTGTATAAACGAATTGTTCACAAATTCTGATCTTCGTGTCTGTTCATGTTCAGGCGACGTATGAAACCCACGTGGGGAAACATTAGAAAAAGAAAGAGTAGGTTGGGAGGTAGATGCAAGCGTCTGTTGTGTAACATAGAAAATCCAACCCACACAAGCTAACGTAATATTCAAAAGCATTAGAAAACACATTATTAAAAAACATTTGTTACGAATCAATGTACACATTTTCGCTCTAAAATTAACTCTTTTAACACCCTTGTCGGACTCAAAAGACTCCATCCTCTAACGTGCTGCTCACGGCTATTACCTTCTTCACTTAAGTGTGCGCCAAGATCGCACTAACGACCCTGAACCACAGACCTTGTGTCAATACGCGGCTCACCCCTTAAGGTTGTACCGCGACCCTGCAGCTGAGTCCGGATGGTGACTCGAAAAAGTAAAAAGTAAAAAAAAAGTCTCTTGATCTGACAAGGTGTATTTCAGTACAAAACAAATTCAATTTTATTTGTCCATTTGTGTATTCTTTTTCGATCTCAGATTGTAGCGTTCTTTGCCAGGCACAGTATGATCCGGAAAAAGAGTCTCTGGATTCGTAGTGTCGATTCTCAAATGGGAAGGCACAGCAGCTTGCAGAATGTCATCATCCTCGCGTTCTGACTGAGTCCATGTCAAATGTGCATCACTAAAAGGTACAAATCTAGGAATCCTTTCCCACTCTGAATCTGCTATTCCATCCCTCACCCACTTATCATACGGTAAGGGCAAAGGAACTCGTTTGCAGTGGGTGGCATGCACCCAATTCTTTTTACCAGCTACTCTAACAGCAGTCCGAGTTACCAACAGAACTAAATAGGGACCAGTCCATCTCGGTTCCAAATTTTTGGCTTGCTGAAAGTTCTTGGTTAGCACGTACTCTCCAGGTTGAATCGTATGGCCTGGATCTGCAGTAGCTGTCGGCAAACTGTCATAGACCTGTTGGTGGAGAACACGTAATTTAGCAGTCAAGTCATGTAAGTAATCCACCAACATAGGGTACTCAATTTCACTGTACTTTTTAGGACGAGGCACACCCCAAACATTCGCTGGACGACCAAACACTATTTCGTATGGGCTAAGTCCCACACGAGAATGCACTGTCGTTCTTGTTGACAAAAGAGCCAACGGCAAGGCATCCGGCCATGTAAGACCAGTGCTCACTTGAATCTTAGCTAGTTTCAGTTTTAACGTGCCGTTATAGCACTCAACAAGTCCAGCTGACTGGGGGTGATTCGCAGCGTGAAATTTCTGCCTAACACCCAAACCAGCACACACTTTCTTCATAATCTGACCCACAAATTCACTCCCATTGTCCGACCATACAATTCTCGGCAAACCAAATCTCGGGAAATATTCTTTGAGCAAAACCTTAGCTGTAGACAAGGCAGTATTATCCTTTAGGGGGTAAGCCTCTATCCATCTGGAAAAGGCGCAAACAACCACAAGGACATACTTCAAATTGTTGCATCTCTCCATGTGAATGTAATCTAACTGTATCACTTCAAACGGATACGTCGGAGGAGCAAAATGACCAGCTGGAGTTGGAGTTCCCTTTCCAGGATTGTACTTCAAACAAATCATGCAATGCTTCACCACGTTCTCAGCACATTTCGGAATTCCAGCATTCTGCCATACTGGAGCCAACAACTTGCATATCCCTTTCGAGCTAATGTGAGCCTTTCCATGAGCCATCGTAACCACTCGAAGCACATACGCATCTGGCAACAACCATCACAGGTGTTCGGACAACTCGACCCAACAACCTGTCGGATCCAACATACCCGTAGTTTCTCTCCACGTCCTCACTTCTTTCTCAGTAGCTTCAGCCTGAATCAACTTCACACTTTCTATTGTGTTTTCACACATTCCACTTTCCACAACCCATCTTGCAGGACCAGCAACATACATTCGACTCATCATGTCTTTCGCCGTTTCCTTCGCAACTTCATCCGCAAACGCATTCCCTCGAACTACATCGTCCACAACTTTCTTATGCGCACTACACTTCACAATTGCAATCTGCTTTGGGAGAGTAAGTGATTCCAGAAGTTCTTTCACTCATTGCCCATGCTGAATCTTCGTGCCATGGGAAGTAAGGAATCCTCTTTCTCTCCACAAACGTCCAAAACTCTGGGCAACACCAAACGCATACTGGCTATCAGTATAGACATTCACTCGCTTTCCCTCTGACAACACACACGCTCTAGTCAGTGCTATTAGCTCTGCTGCTTGAGCTGAATTCTGTGCTATGCGTGCTGTTTCAACAACTGTATGCAAAGTTGTGACAGCATATGCCGCAGTCGTCTCACCATTCGGAAGCTTGAAACACGAACCATCTACCCGTAAGTTACCATGAACATTCTCAAGAGGAGTATCCTTTAGATCAACTCTAGCCTTCGTTTCTTCCTCTGTCCGAAGGAAGCAATCATGCTGTTCTTGAGCATCTGTTTCTACAGAACTAGGCAACAGCGTAGCTGGATTCAACACATTGCATCTTTTGATGTGTACATGGCTAGCCAAAAGTGTCAACTCGTAACCTGGCAGACATGCACTAGTAAGGTGCTGTGTCTTAGTTCTGTTCAATAAGGTATCCACTGCATGTGGGACCATCACAATCAACGCATTATCCAATACCAAACCAGCAGACTGTCGGATAGAAACAGCCGCTGCCGCTGTAGCTCTCAAACAACTCGGCAACGCTTTAGCTACTGGATCTAACATCGCTGAAAAATATGCACATGGACGTTGCTTGTCTCTGAAACGTTGCGTCAATACTGACAATGCACAACCTTCTCTCTTGTGCACATACAATGTGAAAGGTTTACTGTAGTCCGGAGTACCCAACACCGGAGCAGAACACAATGCATCACATAATTCAGAAAAACTTTTCTGACAATCATCAGACCAAGGGAAAGGATACGGAGTATCTTTAAGAGTCAATGCTAATAAAGGTTTCGCTAGCAGGGAAAAAGTAGGGATCCATTGCCTACAATACGAGGTGATACCTAAGAAAGCATGCACTTCTCCCTGTGTGGATGGTACAGTCATTTGGGCAATTGCTTGAATTCGTTCTGGGGTCAACCTTCTTCCCTCCTTCGACAAGAGATGACCTAAGTAGGTTAGTTCTTGGCGGCAATACTGTAGCTTTGAAGGTGACACTTTATGATGAAGGTCAGACAAATGTCGTAACAAAGAAATAGTAGCTTCTTTACAAATCTTTTCATCATCAGCAGCAACCAACATATCATCAACGTATTGAATAGGAGTATCACCAGAAGGCAACACAAAACTATCAAGCTGAGTTTTCAACGCCTGACTATAGATCGAGGGACTTTCACAATATCCTTGGGGAGCTCTCTTAAACTGGAAGCTTTGTCCTCCTAAAGAGAAGCCAAAAATATCTCTACTCTCCTCAGCAATCGGAATACTAAAGAAAGCATTCTTCAAGTCGATAACTGAAAACCAGGCTGCCGAAGCAGGAATCAGAGTTAACAAAGCAGTGATATCCGGGACAACAGGAAACTGTGGCACCACAATCTTATTCACTTCTCGAAGATCGATCATAAACCGATACACAGGTGGCTGAGAAGCATCAGTACGCTTAAGGACAGGCAAAACAGGACACACATTACCTCTCGTTTCTTCAACTACACCCTTTTCAACCAAATCATAGATAATCGCTAAAAGAGCTCTGTCGCCATCGCTAGATATCTTATACTGCGGAATACGAGGTAGCCTAGCATTCAATATGAGGGTAACAACGTAGGGTGGAATCTGCAAAAGACCAACATCATTGGGACCCGTAGCCCACAGTGTATCAGGAAGAGAACTCAATTCCAATGGAAGACAATCTTTAGACAAATACGTCGGAGGGATCACTTTCTTACCTAGGGTAAGATGTACTCCCGAAGGAGAAAAATGTAGTGTCGCATACAATCTTTTCAACAAGTCCAAACCCAACAGATTCTGACCACAACCAGTCGTTAGAATAAGAGGAGCTTCCAATTCACAAGGACCAATAGAAAGGGGCAAAGGACTAGAAACCGGATTACGAACTGGGGCGCGTGAAAATCCTACGGAAACATTGGTCAAGCCAGACAAAGGTGCGCCATGAAGTTTAGAGTGCATGATAGAACTCTTTGTCGCACCAGTATCCAAAAGAAAAGGTTCTGTCACACCTAATGTAATCACTTCAACATATGGTCCACTCTGGTCTACATGAACTGACACTACTCCCTCTCATTGCCCATGGCTGTCCTAACTATCATTATAACCAGCACTCTCACCTTTGACATAGTAATCCTCAACATAGTACTGTGCAGACTGACCACTCGGAACATTCTGTCTGTCAAAATAATTCGCAGAATTCTGAAAGGAAGAAGAATGCTCATTCTGGGGCAACACACCACGTCCCCTACCTCTAGGAGCTTGCTGAAAACGAATCCGACCTCTCTGACCAGATACACCATTCGCACGCTGTAACAGAGCCGGGCAATTATTTTTTAAATGACCTTCCTCTCTACAATAAGCACACTGATTAGGACCAGGAAAGAATCGCTGAGCATAAGGCTCAGGCTTCTGTAACAATCCCTGAAACTGTGGAGGTTGCTGAAACTGAGGCTGATTCTGACTAAGGGTGGGCGGCCAGCTACGCTCCGTGCACGGAGTGCACGGAGTGCCGTCTCCTACGCATTTTGCGTAGCGGGCGTAGCCAGGCGGCACTACGCGCGCTCCGCAGACGGAGCGTAGCCGGCCACCCACCCGCCTCCCTCCCGCCCTCCCTAAATACAGCAATAAAAGTATAAAAAGCTATTAAAAACACTTACCTTGTCTGCCGCGTCCCCGGGGCTCCCTCTCGCCGTCCCGCGATTCTCGCCGCCATTTCGGGTCCTAATGCGCATGCGCGGGCGGCCGCACATGCGCATTTCTCATGAGGAATGCGCATGCGCGGCCGCCCGCGCATGCGCATTAGTATCCGGGTCGGTGGCGGCACGAATCGCGGGACGGCGAGAGGGAGCCCTGGGGACGCGGCAGACAAGGTAAGTGTTTTTAATAGCTTTTTATACTTTTATTGATGTATTTAGGGAGGGCGGGAGGGAGGCGGGCGGCGCGGAGTGGGGCTACGCGGAGTGCGCGGGTGGGCGTAGATGTGTGCCCACTTCGCGTAGCTCCGCGGAGCCCCACTCCGCACACTACGCCCAGGGTTAATTCTGACGAGGCGGATAAGCTTGCTGCAAAAGAACTTTCGTCTTTAATTCTTTAGTCTTCTCTACTTTATCCTTCTCATCTTTATCCCTATTCTCGTAATATTGTGCAGTAGCCAATATCTGGGCTGACGAAGAAACAGCCCATGAACTCTCAGAGTCCTTTAACTTATTAGAAAGCTCGGGAAGCAAGTTAAAGACGAATTTGTCCACGAACAACCTTTGACCACCTTCCGTACTCATGTCCTGACCCCTGTGATCGATAAACATTTCTTCAAACCTAGTGAAGAAATCAGATACACTCTCGTCTTTCTTCTGCTTGCATGCTGCTAACTTGTCCCAATTCACTCGTAAAGGAGGCATCATCGTTTTCATCAAATTAATAATTCTACCAGGTAATTCTGCAACTAAGGGCTCAGGTTTGGCACCTCCTACCTGTCGACCATCTGCAGCAACAATATTAGCCCATGTATCGCCTAATTCTGCCGCATGATTCTCATGACGAATCTTCACCCACAAAAGTTGCGGAACTACATTACCCATCAACATATCGATGTCAGCTAAATTCATAATACATGCATCGACTGTCTGAGACAACTCCTTGTAATACCCAGCAGGATTCTAACGAGGGTCAGGTAAGGTCTGCTTAAGAGCCAAGACCTCTGCTCTCTTCCAAGGAACATGTACCCATACTCGCTGAAAATGGGCCTCTGCGGCCTGAATACCCAAACCGACATCAGCCTGAACTGCGTCTCTCCATACAGGAGGAACCTCTCTCATAGGATACTGCTTCACTTTCCTCCTAATAGAAGAATCAGGTTCGTACAATGGCTGAGGCGGTAACCTAGACCTGAAAGCAAGTATCGTCTCTACGGCATCTGTAAAATCGGATTCCACTATCGTCCCTTTAGTAAACTCTGACTGAACATCGAGCACTTCCTGCGGAATCGGACCCAACTCATTATCTTCCCATTCCTGACGCAGAAACATACACATTACATCAAAAACATACCTTTGCTTAGGCGGTTCCCACTGAAAGAAAACATCCATAACCGCAGGCAAAGTATACCTGGAAGCATTTAAAATCCATCTACGAGCCAATAAATCCAACACTGCCCGTTCCTCGGAACTGGGAAGCTGACTACGACTCTGCTTACGTTCCGAAACAGGGGTCATATTTAATGCCCCAAAAAGTGGAGACAACAAATTAGCCACTGTCTCAGTCATTCGTTTTTGAGCAGAAGGAGAAGAAGTAGGCGTAAAAACAGGAAAATGAATATCATGAGGCAAAGTAGGAATAAGAGCAGTAAGAGTCTGAGATGCAGAAGTAGAAGGCAAAGGCATTTGAGGCAAAGCTGGTAGCAAAGCTTGCGACCCTAGAGTAGGTTGCGCAGTAGGAGGCAAAACCATCTGTGGAGCACCGGGTGGCTGAACAACAGCAGGAGGTTGAACAACAAAGGGTAGAACAACCGGGGGTAATGGAGGCGCAGTAGCACCCTGCACATAAGGGGGTGGCAATCTCAGTAAATGAGAGATCAAAGGATCTGTTTCAAGGTCTTCAATTACTTTCGGAGGAGAAGACGGCAAGGCCGGATAACATTTATCTATGGCCATACAACGTTGTCTATCTGAAACTTCACTCGCACGCTCTTCTCCATCTTCCCTAAACTGCCTAACAGCTTGTAGTATTGACATAGTCTTATCTTTCTTATCTCTTTTAGCTTGCTTAATTTCCCGCTGTTTGGCTTCCTTTCACCAAAGGCGGAAAGAGTCAAACATTGCCGGCCGGGCTTTCTTCTTAAATAGCGCAACTTCCAGATTATCTAAAATATTTACTTCAAAACTACATGTTGGGGCCATCGTAAGACACCATCTTTTTTAGTATAGCGGACCCACACTTCATTATAAGTAATAGGACCCACTCCGTGTTTTGAATAGAGCTCATAAGTCGGAGTTCCAACCGGAGGTATCGGACACGAATCCTCTAATCGGGAATCCCTGTTGCAACCACAACTAAACCATTTCCTAATTTTGCTAAGACCAGGCATCTTATAGCTCACTAATCTAGCTTCAAACTTCAAGGGGTTATCAACTATCGATACACTCGTAAATATACGAGCCCCTCGGCTTCGGCTATTGCAACATCCGAATCAAAACCAAGAACCAAAACAAAGTTGTGGGAGCGACCCACTTATACTTAACCAAAGTATCTGTCACGCCACCAGAAGACTGTCTATCATCTCGCTTCACAAAGGATCAATCAAGGGTCCAAGACAGGGCGACAGTCAGGGCAGCAGTCCTTTGTAGCCGTCGGAAAGCGGGGAGGCCTCGCAGCAAAGACTTTCGGTCCACGTCGACATACAGGGGTCGATGAAGTGGCGGCCTTCCTCCGGAATTTTCTCACGTGGCTCCTCACGATCCTCAGGCTTGGACCGGTACCGCTTGATGTCGCCCGACGTTGGGCGCCAACAGAAGAACCGGGTTTTCTTAGAACCCAGCGGTGCCAGGGACACACCCGAAGTCTTCGAGTTCACCTGTCTTGGCATACAGAGACACGGAATACTTCTGCTTGGCGTCAGAGATCAAATTTATTAGCTGCAGCTAGTAACAGTAAACCAAGCAATACAACACGGTGTACGACTCAGGAGACTGCTTAATTTTCGTAGAGCAAGACAACACCTTTTATGCGGTTTTCAAATAATTACGAATGCACACCCTCTGCGGCAAATTCTGACCAATGAAATACATTTTACATACATTATTACATTCCAAAAAGCTCACTTTACATCGTACCAACCCACAAGTTAATTATTAGGAATGTCCCAAATTTAATTTCCACAAGTCGGACAAACCCATAATTGAAAGCACTACCCATGTAATGTAAAGTCGTAAGGAAAAGAGCAATTCAGATGTTGAGTAGGATAAGATATGTGCAAGAACACTAAAAGTTAACGATATCCTGAACATTGATTGGAATTTCGGACAACGATCAGTTAAAGACATTGGCTTCGTGGAAGGGGCAGTTTCAGGTGACGGGGGTCAGCATCTTACAGTTCACTCGTAAGTCGAAAAGGGCCTGTTAATGCTTAAATGAACAACGAGGCCCATGCAACTTCGTTCGTTCGTTTACTTCCACGGCCTACGTGAGGGCAACATAAAATGGCGTCTCGGACAACGCAAACAAAATGGAGTCCGGTCCTGAAAACCACGGAACCTCAACGCCCTGGGATCACTTGTCCAGCCTGATGTGGATATACCTGAATCCACCCTGCTGGAAGACAGGCTCTTAACAGAGCACATGCCCAAAACAGCAACCTCGTTTGTATATCGTAAACTAATTAACAACCTGCCGGACCCAACCCTGAAACTAAAGAACGCTTGGACCACTGACTTAGGAGAGTTCGATGAGTCAGCCTGGCAAACAGCGCTGTCCTCCCCCGAGAGGTGGCCATACCGTCCAGACTTTGACTCGTACAACTGAAGATATTACACCGTGTGTACTACACTAGGATCACCCTACACACGATAGGGAGAGCCACACACAAATTCTGCCTGAGAGGGTGTGGGGAGGAAGGGACGTTCTTCCACACCATATGGGAGTGCCCCCAAGTGGCAACTTATTGGGCCACGGTCATGACGACTATGTCGCAGGTGGTGAAAGACTTGGTGGTCCCGGAGCCACGGCGCTGCTTACTGAACATCTGGAAACCAAATGATCTAACTCACTCAGCACAAGATTGGGTAACATTAAGTATAATGTATGCTAAAAGAAACATAGCCAAATACTGGCGATCTCAGGAGGTACCAGCGCTCACGGATTGGTGTAAGGATCTCGACTTAGCAATGTTGGCGGAGAGGACAGTTTATCTGAACCGGAAGTGTCCTCGGAAATGGGACAAAATCTGGGGTTCATGGAACAAGTACAGGGGTATTTATGCGAACCGCCGATGAAAGATAGCGAGGATGACTCTGAGTGAGAAAAGAGTGGACGTAGGGAACCTATGCATTGTACCAAGTAAATTTCATTGTAACGATTATATTCATCTCTGTCATGTGTGTTTATGATTGTGTACTTGACTTGCTTTGCTCAATGTATGCACCTTTTGACTGCTCCATGCCCTGTATTTGCTAAATTAAACAATAAAAACTGTTTAAAAAAAATAGTGGATAGCACTACTCCTTGTGAATGTATGTGCCGCAGGGGTGCAGTGTGAAAAAGCTATTTAGCAATTGAGTGCCTACGCTGTTAGACGGTCAGTCCACCATCAATGGCAGAATAGAATTGCCTCTCTGCTGGTGTCGAAGAACCAATGTCTGCAGAAGCTCTAGGCTGGTCTATCCTTTGTCCTTGCCTCATGCACAGTCACTAAAGGAACATTTTGTCCGGATAAATTCTATATCCCTTCAATAAAACCGGATGAGAAGACAGGCCTTGGAAAGACAGCCCAGCAGCTTCACAAAATTACAGAGGACACCATTGCCAAGAAATTGGCCTCAATATTGATGTGACTGGCAACGTAGATTAATTGAGTGTCACCCGGTCACCCTGGCGACAAGCACAACACAGTAGAAAACATGCCTCATGCACACAGAGATAACTAAGCAGGGCTGAGGAGCAGGAGGTGCGACATTGATGCGACCGGGCGACCGGTAGAGCCAACTCTGGATTTACAGGCAGAGAGCATTGTCAGGAAGCCAGAAGCTGCTCTCTGAGATGCAGACATTTCTGCATCTCCTCAATCCATCCGGATCCCAGGATGGAGCTCATTTTGGGCACAAAGCCCAGAGGACTTAGGAAATGGCACCGCTTGAGAGGTAGGTGACCTCATGGAAGGACACACATCTTGGAGATGGAAGCAGGCAGGCTGGGAGTGGCTGCATCTGCAAAAGAATTCTTCAGCAGAGAGAATATATTGTGATAGGAGCAGATGTGCACCAAGTTTGCAAATGAAGAATTCAGAGTTTGAGACAGTTTTGCACCTCTGAAAATTCTCATTGTGCATAGAACTGCTTAACACCATTGATTTGTGGTGGGTTTCCTTCTGTTGTATATAAAAACACACACACACACCATACACAACACAGCAGGGGTTGCATGCAGCTCATTGATATATACATTTCACCTAACAGCGAGATCAGCGTCACGCTAATCTAACCAGTCAACCTAGGACTGCATGCATTCTTTTTCTCTACAGGTTTACCTTTTGCTGAACTTTTCTCTGTGCACAATGACAAATGTCTGAATATGTATCTGACTAAGTCTATGTTTTGCAGAACTTTTCTAAACACAACAGTAACATTCGGAAAAAACAGTTTTCTGTGTATGCCCCATGCATGGTGATGTAGCATGTACACCTGCCCTAAAAGGCGGAATGCTTGTGAATCTGACATTCTGACTTTTTTTGGCCCAGGAAACATGCTAATCCAGCACGTGCACAGATGGCCAGGCCTGTCCCTGGTAATGTGTGGTCCAGAACATGTACAGTGACCTGGAGGGATGTGCAACGTGTGTCCTCATAGAGGACAGAGGACTACTGCCCCTCTCCTGGATATATGCAAAAAGAACTGTTGATGAACACAATGCAGAACAATGTCATACATTCATCCCAGTACAGAGATCTGGGCCTAAATCCATCATTTGTTTGCTCACCATGCCAGTCCAGCTTGAAACCAGCCATATGCAAATCAGTCTTGTCCCTGTGTCCCATGGGAACAGTCCAGCCCGAACTGCCAAGCCAGGTCCTCCCTGGACTGGAAAAAAAGCATCCTAGGACCTGATTCAGACTTTCAGCTGTCATCAGCCAGGATAGCTTGACTCCAGTGGTATGGAGAGCACGGGACTCATGTCTGAGCATACCCAGCCCACTCGGGTGACAAATGCAAAAACAACAGTTGATGGACAGAATGCAGAACAATGTCAAACATTCACCCCAGTACAGAGATCTGGGCCTAAATCCATCGTTTTTTTGCTCACCATGCCATTCCAGTTTGAACCCAGCCATATGCAAATCAGCCTTGACCCTGTGCCTCATGGGAACAGTCCAGCCCGAACTGTCAGGCCAGGTCTTCTGTTTTAGCATACCCATCCCCCACGGGGTGATAAATGCAAAAAGAACAGTTGATGGACAGAATGCAGAACAATGTCATACATTCACCCCAGTTCAGAGATCTCCTGGATATAGCACATGAAGTGCTGGTGGCAGCTTCCAGTGTTTATTGAATTCTTTGTGTGATCAGGCCTTTTTCTCTGTATCAGCGACAGTGAAGCCGAAAGGCTCCTCTTGAGTAAAGTTCCACTGTTACGTAAAATCCAGAACCTTGTTCTGACATTAGGTCTGTACACCAAGTGCATGTGCATGTATCTCGTGTGTAAAGTACATGCATGGTATTCAGACTCCGTGTATGTCTGAGTCTGAGTACTGAGCCCAGTGTAATCCACCTTGGATGCCCCTGGTTTGGTATGGCACAAAATGGTGGGTAAGGATATCTTCCCCAGAGACTGGAACAGTATTGCTTGCATTTATGTGGGTGAAAGGTGGAGACAGACAAATAGAAAAGAGAAAGACAGGGCTAGGACTACCTTTAGAAATTCCATGAGTACTTTGTTAGTAAGGGGCTGAAGGTTAGTCCTTCTTGAGGGCTGTCATTTGGCTGAAGGCAGGAGTGAGTGCCGGGACTGCACTTTGTGTTGTGCAGGGTGAGGAGATTTGTAGGTCAGACTTACCCCCTTTGTCTGTCCCTGATTCTGTTCACAAAGGACAATGACAACCAGGTGCAGAAACCTTACACTTCATTGTGTCCATGTTCTGGTTGCTCCAGCTTGGAGACAACCCTGGAACTACCTGCTATGAGAAGCATCACTTTACAGAAAGGCTGAGCTTGGAGAGCAGCCTGAGAAGGACACTTCAATGAGAAGTGACTCAAACAGTTTCTGATGTTTGAGACACTGGATCTACCGTTCCTGTCTAAATATATATATATATGAAAGTGGGACCAAACCACCCCACTTTGTTCCACATTTTCCAAAACCAATGAAGGGAGTACTCCACAGAGTAATCCAAGGACTGCTGTCTGAGCATTGCTGGGGTCTGCCTGCCTGAGTGAGGAGATATTACCTGAAGACTGCACTTTCTGCTGGAAGAGTTGTGGGTCTGCCTAGTGGCTAGAGACCAGCATGCCTGCTGATGGAGGGAAGGAGCCTGCCGGCCCTGCAGCAGGAGTAACTATTTAGGAATCGCAGCTCAGTCTATTGCTTGTTGAGTAAAACTAAGAGAAAGTGGACTGCCTGAGGAAGGAAAGTGTGGTTGACCCATGCAGCAGTTGGTCTCCCGGTCTTGTCCTCTGACTTCACGGGCCATTGTTACGTTACATCTTCCACCGGTCATTGTTGGGCTATATCTGCTATGCTCAGTGAATCCACAACTGGCCCTACTTCAACTGCTGTGCTGCTTAATGCTGCACCAGCACATGGTGGGCTACACCTACTGCACTGTGCGATTCCCACTCCGCCCGGTGACGGGCTACACCTGTGCTGTGTGTTCGTTGACGTGGAATGGGCAGAGACTGCTGAGAACTCCCAAGGCTTGCCGAGCAACATCCATTTGCTCACTCCAGTACACACCAAAGACTTATTCTGAGTAATGCATTGGTGAGGCATCCCGGGTACATCAGCAACGATATCAACGTTCGCACTTTGGATAACTTTGCGGTCATTCTTTTCAGCATTGCTGTCCTGCAAATAGATTGTTTGGAGTATGCTGTCATGGTGCAGGTGTTACAAATAGCCGTTCATTGCTCAGCGTGGGTTATTTTGAGGAGGAGATCAGAAGAACGTTCTATTGCTTGTCCATGAGTCCATCTGAGGACAGTTGTAGTCATTTTGTTGCCTGAGGTAGATGGTCAGTATTCTTTAGAAGGACTGTGTACGGCTGAGAGAGGTAACTTGATTTTGGGAGTAGCTCAGCAAAGGGCCACATTAAGGATTTGGGGGGACCTGGATCAAATGTATTTTGGGGGCCCGTGTTCGGAACAGCTAAGATTTTATGATCCAGTTTCAGCTCTTTCAAGCCCTCTTTGGCCAGGTCCCTGACAATGCACAGGTGCACTCGTCCGAATTCTAAATGTGTTTACATCTAATATTCAGGGATGGTGATGTGTGTTTTTAATATTGTAACACAGCAACAGATCACTAACATTACTGCAAATAATCTCTGTGACTCCCTCCCATTTCTCATATGTGAGGTCCTATTTTGATCTAAAAGAAATGTTTTCATGGATGTTGCATGAAACAGAGCAAACACAAGGAGATGATGGACATTCACCCCCAGTCACAGATTTGGGTTAAATCCATCATCACTCTTTAGCTCACTTCACCACCCCAGTTCAGACCCAGCCATATGCAAATCAGCCGTGACCCTGTGCCTCATGGGAACAGTCCAGCCTGAATTGCAAAGCCAGGTCTTCCCTGACCCGGAAACAAGCATCCTGGGACTGGTTTCAGGGTAACACCCCTCATCAGCCAGGCTAGCTTGAATCCAGTGGCAAAGTGAGCAGGAGACCCACGTCTGGGCATACCCTGCCAACTTAGGGCAAACAAAGCAAAACCAAAGGGGATGATGGACGGAGTGTTGAACATTGCAAGCACTCACCACGTCACAGATCTGGGTTGAATCCATGATCATTCTTTAGCTCACTCTGCCACCCCAGTTCAGACATAGCCATATGCAAATGAGTCTGACCCTGTGCCTCATGGGAACAGTCCAGCCCGAACTGCCAAGCCATGTCTTCCCTGGACCGGAAACAAGCATCCTGGGACCGGTTTCTGGTTAATCAGCTGTCATCAGCCAGGATAGCTTGACTCCAGTGGCACAGTGAGCACGGGACCCACGTCATGAAACATAAACACACCATTTGTCTCTAAAAAGTCTGTAATAAACTCTCACACATTCGCCACATTAAAAATAAATTAAAGGAGAACGCTTTTTAAACAATGTTTAAGAATTATTCAAAGATGAGCAAAAGGCAACAGAAGCACCTTTGGAAACACAACCCGGAAAGCAAGATAAATGTACTTCGTAGGATAGTATTTATTTGGGAGTAGAGATCTGATCATTTTTGTAAGAGGAGAAAGTAGAAGGAAGAAGGCTTACCCAGGTTTTCTCTTTCCACTATTCCTCGGATGACTTCTAACATTACTGGTTGTTCAGTTTTCTTACATACTCCCCAATACCCCCTTTTGCAAAGTCACACACACTGAACAAATATCAAACAGTGTTTGAACCTTGAAAAATAGGAAGAGGTGGATTCCACTAAGTCTAAAGATTTATGAAAAAGGTTTGAGATCTTTCAAATAATCAATCCAATGTCTAAAACTTTGCTGAGGTGAGGGGTAGAAGTTAAGAGTGTTTCATACGTGCTACAATACTGAGCCTAAGAACAAGAGTGAACATATTGCACATATGAACTTATGGAGAATGAAATCTGCACCAGTGAGTAATTCAAGCTTCTACCAAAACTTGCGGGTGGCCCATTCTAGACATGGTCACTAGGTGGAAAGCATCATAGAGTGAAAGGGTGTGTAGTGCCCTCGGAGAATCGTGCCCGGGGCTATTACCCTGTATTCTAAAACCGGATTGTGTAATATTTAGTACTGCTGTGTGATTAAAACTACTTTCTATTTAAAAAAAGGCAGCACAGGGCTGGACATTAAGGTATTGTGTTCATTGGTTGATTGTTGAGTTTTGAGCTGGTGCCCCCTGAGCCCCTAATTAATCTCTGAGAAGCCTGTGGCCACTTGCCCTTTCTTTGCCATGAGAAGTGCGGAAACGTTTGTACTTGGCCCAGTTTGCAGAGCCATAGTAAGACAGATCCTAGGACACTAGTGGCAAAGACCTCAGGCATCACAGTTGGAGCCCAGAAGTACCTGCGGCCTTCCAAATCGGGTATAAAATCAGAAAAATATATATTATGGAGAACAATTTAATACTTTTTAAATAAGGGTAGATGCAACATACATACCTTTTCACAAAAGTTATATTATATCTGTTATATCTGCCCGCAGAAGCGGTCGCTCCACATGCTGCTCCCTGCCTCACCTTGCTGGTATCGTAGCGATCTCGCCTTGCTCTGCTTCAGCCCGCATAATTATTTCATTTACATTGGTAGCGACAGATCGCCCCGCCTGCCTGCATAATTATTTCATTTAAATTGGTAGCGATAGATTGCCCGCCTGCCTATTACCAATTATAAATTGCTGAGGTATACTTGATCGTAGCGCTTGATTGCCAAGGTGCGCTTGTTCAACTCTTAAACTTGTGCTGCTGCGCTGCCTGCAGTTTCATTTTGCCTGATTGTGCCGGCGCCACTGCCATTTGCTTCACGCTATTGCCGATCGTGCCCCAGTCCTGTTTGGTTACTGGCTTGCTGCCATTTTGTTGTTGTTTGTGCCTCCCTGCCCTGATCTCCACCCCGCTCCCGCCTCCCAGCTGACCTCCCTCGCCCCTCCCCTTCCACTATCCACATATGACAGTTACTATCGCGCGCAGCGGTCACGCGCGGCGGTCGCGCCCCATGCGCGCCGAAGGTGCGCCAAAGGTAAGCCCGTCTACGCCCGTCCGCGCCTGGACAGCGCCCAGCGCCAGACCCCATGGCCCTCGCAAAACCCACCCCACCCACATAACGTACGACGCCGCTACCCTCATTTCCCTTAACCCCGGACGCACACCACAATGCTGAGAAGCTGACCCTGGACGTACCCATGGACCTTTCGCCTGCCACTCCTGAAAATTCGCCTGCATCAGGACCCACACCAATTCCATGAACTCTAAACACAGCTCCGACTCCAACCACCTGAAGTGCATCCTGCTGAACACCCACTCGGTCCACAGACACTCCATTGAACTATGGAACCTACTCAACACTACATCCACGGACGTCGCCTTCCTTACAGAAACCTGGATGAACGCCTCATCAGCGCCCGACATCGCCATAGCCATCCCAGAAGGCTACAAAATCATCCGAAAAGACCGCATCAACCAAATAGGAGGAAGCATCGCCATCATCCATAAGTACACCATCCGAATCACGACCAGCCCCGACGACAACCTCGCGACCGCCAAACACCTTCACTTCCAGATCCACACCGACCCCAGGACCACACTCAGAGGCACCCTCATCTACAGACCACCAGGTACCCGCACACAATTCAACGAAGACATCACTGACTTCATCAGCCCACATGCCCTCAAATCCGAGAACTACATTCTACTGGGAGACCTCAACTTTCACCTGGAAAAGATATACGACAGCAACACCTCCACCCTTCTGGACAACCTGGCCAATCTCGGACTCAAACAACTTGTTGACACCCCCACCCACCTCGCCGGACACACGCTCGACCCTATCTTCACCTCCAGCAAACACATCTCCTTCGACCACACCACTGCCCTCCATTGGACGGACCACAGCTGTGTCCACTTCAGTTACAAAAAGACCCCGACCCATAACCTCCCACAACCTATTCCTCGAAGAAACTGGAACAAAATCCCCACCGACCAACTCTTCACATCGCTTAACCAAAACCCTCCTGCCATATCATCGGACCCAAACCAAGCTGCCACCAAACTCACACAATGGATCACCCACAGCGCTGACGAATTAGCACCCCTGAAAAATCAACGGATCAAACTAGGTAGCAAGAAGGCCCCCTGGTTCAACGATGACCTTAAGAAATCCAAGAAGTTATGTCGTACTCTCGAGAAATCCTGGAGAAAAAACCCAACATTCAACAACCTGACCACCTTCAAGGACGCCACCCGCAAACACCATCAATTGATAAGATCCACCAAGAAATCAGCATTCAAGGATAGGCTCGACAACAACGCCCACAACAGCAAGGAACTATTCAACATCGTCAAAGAATTTACCAACCCCACCGCCGGGACCACCGACATCACTCCCTCCCAAGACCTCTGCGACTCGCTATCCTCTTTCTTCCACAATAAAATCGCCGACATACATAACAGCTTTGAAAACCAACCCAAAGAACAGTCCACCCCACCCACCTCCGAACCTAAACAGCACTCTCACAACCTTTGCGCCTGGAACTCAATCACTACCGAAGACACCATCCGCCTGATGAACTCCATCCACTCAGGTTCGCCAACCGACCCCTGTCCCCACCACATCTTCAACAAAGCAGACTCCATCATCGCACCCCATCTCCGCGATATCATCAACTGTTCCTTCAACTCCGCTACCTTCCCAGAAAGCTGGAAACATGCCGAACTCAGCGCCCTTCTAAAGAAACCCACAGCGGACCCCTCTGAACTTAAGAACTACCGCCGCATCTCGCTCCTCCCATTCCCTGCCAAAGTCATTGAGAAAGCCGTCAACAGTCAGCTCGCCGCCTTCCTGGAATCCAACATTTCCCTCGACCCCTCACAGTCCGGCTTCCGTGCCAAACACAGCACCGAGACCGCCCTCATCACAGCAACAAACGACATTCGAACTCTATTGGACAACAGAGAAACAGTTGCCCTCATCCTACTTGACCTCTCCGCCGCCTTCGACACAGTCTGTCATAACACCCTCATACAACGCCGCAGCAACGCCGGTATACAAGGAAAAGCCTTGGACTGGATCATCTCGTTCCTCGCCGGTAGAACCCAAAGAGTACGCCTCCCCCCATTCAAATCAAAGGCTACCGAAGTCATCTGCGGCGTACCACAAGGATCTTCACTCAGCCCCCCCCTCTTCAACGTTTACATGAGTCCCCTCGCATCCATCGCGCGACAACACTACCTCAACATCATCTCCTACGCAGACGACACCCAGCTGATCCTCTCCCTCACCAAAGACCCAAACTCCGCCAAAACCGATCTACACGAAGGAATGAAAGAAGTAGCCGAATGGATGAAGAACAGCCGTTTAAAACTTAACTCGGACAAAACGGAAGTCCTCATCCTAGGATCTTCCCCCTCGGCCTGGGACGACTCATGGTGGCCACCGGCCCTAGGTACAGCACCCACTCCCACAGATCATGCACGTAACCTGGGCTTCATCCTAGACTCCTCCCTCTCGATGACCAGACAAGCCAACGCCGTCTCATCTTCATGCTTCAACATCCTTCGCATGCTCAAAAAGATCTTCCGTTGGATCCTTCCCGATACAAGAAAAACAGTCACCCACGCACTGGTCACTAGCCGACTGGATTATGGAAACACCCTACACGCCGGAACCACTGCCAAACTACAGAAAAAACTCCAACGCATCCAAAACGCATCAGCCAGACTAATATTAGACATCCCCCGTCAAGCTCACATTTCTGGTCACCTGAAAGACCTCCACTGGCTCCCAGTCGACAAGAGAATAACCTTCCGTCTCCTCACCCACGCACACAAGGCCCTCTACGACCTAGATCCCGAATGCCTCAACACACGACTGTCCTTCTACACACCTACCCGCCAACTACGGTCATTCAATCAAGCCATCGCCGCAATTCTGCGCATCCATAGATCCACCATGGGAGGAAGATCCTTCTCCTACCTAGCGGCCAAAACCTGGAATTCCCTCCCCTCTCACCTCCGCCTTACACAGAACCACCTCTCCTTCAGAAAACAGCTAAAAACCTGGCTATTCGATAAACAATGCACACTCCCCCCCTCAAGCGCCTTGAGACCCTCTGGGTGAGTAGTGCGCTATACAAATTACGAACTTGAACTTGAACTTATAATGTACATGTAAAATGTGAGAAAATGGAAAACCTTTTAGTACTGTAAAGTGGAAAAGTTTTCCATATAGCTTTCAGAGACAACAATTCACAATCGTGTCCATCTCTAATCAGAATGTTCTAAACACAGAGAGATTCAGATTTGCTGAAAGGCAGTGTGAGACATGGTGAGCCCTGGTCATTCAACAACCACAATCCTTGTCAAGGTAAAGTACAAGCAAACCCCAAATTAAGCTGTGCTCAACCCCCTTGTAGATTGTTGTAGATTGCACAAAGCAGTCAGGCTTAATATAGAGGCAGTCTGTAATGTATTTGTGTAACATTTCAAGCAAGAAAACAGTGAAAACACCACACATAAAGATCCCACACCATGTCAGAAAGATGGAACATAATTTACCTAAAAAAAAAAAATCCAATCAGTAAAACTGGAGTTATAAAAGTTTAAAGAATAGACTGTAAAATAGTGAAAGACTCTGTCCAGAGAGAGAGTGTGACACCCCAACTACCAGCACAACTACTGAGGGTTGATTCTATCACTCGGATACTTCCATCTGTGCATGCATTGTTGTTCTGAGGTGCAGAGTGAGAGTGTGTAGTGTGCAAGGGATATGTTTGTAGAGATGAGAGAGGTGTGAGCTTGTGTGGGGGTTTGTGTGAATTTATTTTATTATATCCAACTGGCTTGTATCATACAGGTGCTGAGATGAATTGCATTGTATGTACAGTGTTATTATTCGAACAATGATGACAGCTACATTTATGTAAAACATTGTGAAAAGTAATGAAAGGATGTTATTTAAATTGTGATATCAAAGGGAAAAAAAAAGAAAAAATATAATAAAATATGAAATAGTATTTAATCATTTTGTGTGAAGAAGAATTTTTTCTATGCCCCATATTTGAGCTCAATAGAGCTGATATAAAAGAAATTTAGGTCCAGAGGGAATGTATCTTTGCTTCTTTGATTGTTTTCCCCCCTTCTCCCTGACCTTTCAATTAATCTTTTTTATGGGGTGCCTTGTTATGTTATCTTAAGTTAAAATAAATGTATAAAGCGCAAGTACACTAGGGAGGTTTCATGGCGCTACTTTGCTTAAGACCCAAGTTCTAATGCGCATTTAGAAGGCCTGACGGAAGCGCCAGGCCTTAAGATGGCTTAGACTGTAAAATAGTGCCTAAAAGCACAAAGCGCCAACCGCATCTATCTGGACAAGGTCAAAGTTCAAAGTTCAGGCTGACCGCGATGGAGCGCAGGTCAGATACAGTCCCAGATTAGTCCAGCTGATGTTTTACAGTGTCAAGTTTTGTACCAAGAATCCCAATCTCATTGGAAAGGGTTGCAGGAACCAAGGAGAGTGTATCAGACGGTTGTCGGCGTGGAGTGAAGAGCAGACTGTGCATCACTGACGGCTGAGCTAGAGGTTTGTGTTAGCAGTCCGCGAGCGATCAAATGCTGTGCAAAGTGCCATGCTGGTGGCGAATCACACTGATTTTCTGCACAAGTGTCACGGTTCTGGTGCGAGCGGGCCTGATCTCTGCTGTGAAGGCCCAAAAGCTTGATTTCATGAGCTGTGAGCCACATCAAAGATCCAGACCCTGAGAGGCACAACTTAGGGTTCAGTAACTTGCTGCAGTTGGGTCCAGGAGCTGGTTGTAGAGTCTTTATGTCCCTGAGGCACAGATCAGTAGGCCAGTAGACTAGCCCTTTGAGTCACAATGGGGGTCCTGGGTTAAAGATGAAGTTGCAAGTCCGGTTCTTTCTTCCCCAAAAATCAGAAGGCAGCAGGCTGCAGGTCAGCACAGCCGGGCAGCAGTTCCTTTAGATCAGCAGTCCAGCAGAGTGGCAGTCCTTGTAGCAGCGTAGCAGTCCTTCTTCCTGGCAGAGTATCCACAGGTCCAGAAGCGTAAAGAAGAACTGATGTCTGAGGCCCTTCTTTTATACACAGAAGTGCATTTGAAGTGGGGATATGCTTCTAGAAGCATGCTTTTGAAGTGCACAGATGGCTGCCTTTCTGGGCACAGCTTATTCAAGTGTAAGTGGGGCTGGGTTCAGCTATTCCCTCCCATCTTGCTAGGGATAGCCCATGCAGTCACACTTAAACTCTCCTTTGTGTGTGGCTGTCTAAGAGGAATACACAAAGCCCAACTGTAAGTTACATCCAGTCATGTGACCCAGAGACAGGCTACAGGCAACAAATGGCTAAGACAAGACAATTTCAGCTTTCTAAAAGTGGCATTTTCAGAATGGAAAATTTTAAATCTGACTTCACCATGTCAGGATTTTAAATTGTAATTCCAGGGTCACCAAAATGAAATGGTTATCTCTTTCCATTTGGAAGTTACAATTATGAAATATAAGGCAACTCCAATGTTATCCTATGTGAGAGATAGGCCTTACTGTAGGGAAAATGAATTTAAGAGTTGTTCACTACCAGGGCATGTAACACTTAAAAGTACATGTCCTGCTTTTTAAATACATTGCACCCTGCCCTCTAAGCTCCCCAGATACTACCCAAGAGTGACTTATATGTATTAAAAAGAATGGTTTGGGTCTGGCAAAAGTTTTATTGTGCCAGGATGAACTGTCAGTTTAAACTGCACTACAGGCTCTGCAATGGCAGACATGAGGCATGTTTACGGGGCTACGGATGTGGGTGGCACAACCATTGATGCAGTCCCAATAGTAGCATTTAAGTTACAGGCCCTGGGAACATGTAGTTCCACTTTACTAGGGACTTACAAGTAAAATAAATATGCTAATTAGGTACGAGCCACTGTTACCATGTTTTATGGAAAGAGCACAAGCACTTTGGCACTGGTTAGCAGTGGCAAAGTGTGCAGGGCCATACGGCCAGCAAAAACAGGAGGTCTGAAGGCAAAAATGTGGTGGAAACCATGCCAAGGTTGGCAGATCTAACAGGGAGCCAAACAATGTTACTGAAACAACCATCTGTTTCATCAATTCTCATTGGCTGTTAATCGACCAATCAGAAATACGTTTTTGAGTTTAAATACATTTATTAGCTTATTTTCTGCCATAAAAAAGGGCAAGAGCAGCCGATGACTCCTTAATGTTTTGTAGCCCCTGGAGTTGAACACTCTTTTCTGTGTTTGGACACAGATTGGCATTTTCTAGACCAATAATGTTGCATATTTTGATGGCTTGCTAGAATGAACTCTGCTCTGGATTCCGTGCTATTTGCCATTTTAGCACAAAGGATTGGCCGGCTGTTAGCGGCAGTACCCTTAGGGGATACCTTTACTGGTGGGCACCCCAGGTACAGATGTACTCTTGAACTCAAATTGGATATAAACAAGCACTCCACTGGTGCACCTGCAATCCAACGGTTGCGCGGACAGCTTACTTCCGGAGGGGGCAATTGGCTTGACTAATAATCTCAAACAATACATTGACTGTGAAGTTAGACTATCATTGTATTCTGAAAAAGGTTGTCTTTATTTACAAGCAGGAGGACTGAACTTTTAACTCCTTGGCGGCGGTGGTAATTCCGCTGCGGCACTGAGGGGGAGGGAGGGCCGCGCGGCGCCACCACGCTCGTAACGGAACCACTCCGCCACGCGCGCACTGTGCTTGTGACAGAGTGGTTCCGTCACGGCCCGCCCGCTCAATAAAGCTGCCGCGCAGGCGCGGAATTCCTGCAGCGTAGGCGGGGTGGCCGCGTTGTGATGGAACCAATTTGTCACCAGCACAGCGCGTCCCTGGCTCGTGACGGAGTGGTTCCGTCACGAGCACGGAAGGGGTTAAAAAAGGCAATGAGCAAATTATAAAAGTATTCGCAGCTTCTGGGGCTGAGAAACAACTTCAAACATTATTGGGTTTCAACTCACCTCCCCCGTGTTTTCTCTCCTGCATATCTCTCAGTTTTCCTTCCTACCTTGACCTCTGATGCCAGGGCCGGTTCTAGGATTTTTGGGGCCCTGGGCAAAGGGGAATGAGGCCCCTCTAATTCACATAAGTGACACCTTCAGGGCTCCAGAAGCTGCTTTGTGGAGACTTCTCCTGGGCCACAGCTCCCCTCTCTGCCACCTGCAAGCACCTCTGTCACAGCTCATATCGGGCTGAAGGTGTGAGAATAGCTTGGGGGCTGAGAGTTAAAACAATGCAGACTGTAAAGTGCTGAAAATGGGTGTCCTGCAATGTCTCTCAATGGGCAGGAGGCCTAATGGCAGGACAAAATGCCTCTCCATGCAACTAAAACAAGATGAAGTTCCCCCCTCCCCTAGGCCTACACACCATCTCTGAGTGGCCTAGGGATGGGGGGCCCTCCTGTAAGCCCAATTGCAAACAGTCACCTTCCAGTTGGATGGGCAGGGTTACACGTGGTTTGGTGGTGTGTTGTACTGGTGCGGGCCCCCATGCTGGTGGGTTGAGAGCAGTGCCCTGGGCAGCTGCCCACACTGCCCCTGCCTAGCACCGGCCCTGTCTGATTCTCTCACTTGTACCCTCCTAACATTTCTCCCACATCTAAATGGACCTGTCTCATTTTGTACCTCTATCTCTCACCGCTACTCCTTCTCCCCTCCAGCTTTACCTTTCCTTCTCTTTCTTAGGTTCCTTCCCCTCTTTCCTCCACTGTCTCTGATATTTCAGAACCAGGTCTCTCGATTTGCAGAGTTTTAGAACTACACACCATAAGTGAACCGCTCTGTTATTCTAAACCCCCTAACCAGTGTATACCACCCGGCCTTCTGGGGAGCAGCTCTCCCACGACCCCCGCTGCATTTATGAGGAGCAAAGACCCTCTTTACGAGAAGTGCCCCTTTCCAGCCGAGCATGGCGCGCTCCACCGCCACCTTCGGACCCCGTTCATTAGGCCTTCGCTCCCGCGCGCTGCGCCGGCTTACACCCCTCATTACACCGCCAGGGGGGCTCGTAAACCCTCCCCACTGGAAACCAAACCTGCCTCTTAAAACCTCATCTCCCTGCTAGCTTTACTGGGCTCTTAAACCCAGGGCCCGCGCTGCCAACCCTGCAAGATGTTGATTTCCTTATTAGGGGCGCACGGGTACCCCATTGCGGTCCCGGTGGGCAGGCGCAGCGCCTTTCAAGAACAGGCTAAGCGGCTCCTATTTCTCGAGCCTCGTCTGCAAGCCGCTTTTTATAGGGGGGCAGTGAGAGTTTATTTCCTGCTGAGCTGGTTCTAATATAAAAGGCCAATAAAGGCTCAGCCTGTAATTTTGTGCACCCACCAACAACTTGGGTTCCGCGGCGCACCATTGGCGCAGGGTCGTAATGCGCGCGTAAAACAAGAGCGCACGCTGGTTTATAATCTCATGTGGCAGCAGGACCAACTGAGTGGGAGAGAAAAGGATTAAAATATGATATATATTGTTTAACTTAAGCTACAACAGTCACTGGTAAAATAAACAAAGCTGGATGTGCCCAGAGGGCCTTTGAAAGATGTAGCTCTGTATATTGATGGGGTTATCTGTTGCGCAGCTGTCTTTAAATTAAATTATTTCGGTACTCATTCTTAATTTGCAAATATTTGATTTCCTCTACATTTCACTAAAAAAAGCTGTGCAATAGTCACTGAAACTATGGGTCTTATTTACAAGAAAGTAACGCAGCGCGGTGCCGCAAACCATTTGGCTGCGCACAGGGCTTTATGTGGGATGAAAAAACTGGGGGTGCTCTCAAAGGGTCGTGGCCAGTGCAATTAGGGGTGTGGCTTTAAACTCTTAGGCTAAATATCTGTGCTTAGCTTAGTGTGCCGCCCGAGTTGTATTTTGCTGTTTCTGTCATTGCATCCAGAAATGTGATACAACAAGTAACATCATACCTACAACAAGGCAGGACTATTGGCTTTGTCAATGGTTATTAGTTGCATAAGATACATAAGGTGAAACTATGGCTTGTTATATAAAATACTGAAAAAGCTTCCAATTAAAGCCCTGGTGACACCAGGACAATCTTGCTGCTGCAGAGTTTCAAGAAGAGAAGGGAAACCCATAAAGAAAATGACTCTTTAAAGGATTTCCATTTCCCTACAATGCTCACCTGGCATGGCGTCATGCCGTAACTTCTTCCACTAGTGAGAAGTGAGCAGTGTGGGCAGCGCACATCCATGTGCCTGCTGTCTCCAAACCAAACGGGTCTCTATCGGGCTGTTTTGTGCCCTGAAACTTTTTTCCAAACTGAAGTGACAGCAGTTTGCTGTCACTGCAGTCCTGAAAAAAAACGGCCGCCAATGGTGCAAGGGCGCCTGCATTGCGGGGATGATTGTTTTTGTGCGGGAAGAGACACCTTCTTGCACCGAAACAATAACAAGAGGTGTTTTCCTCCTTCTGTGTGTGCTGCAGAATGCAGCGCGCTTAGAAAGAGGAAAAAATGAGGAGAAATAAAAGTATTTCTCCTCGGTGCGCCTCCTTATGCCTCCCCTGGGGAGGCGCAGGATTCTGACGCATTTCCAGGTTTACCGACCGTTGTAAATCGGGGAATGCGGCAGAATCCACGGGTATTGCATGGGAACGCCGACAGCGACCCCCATGGCACGCCCCTTTCACGCAAAGTGCTGCGTGAAAAGGGACCGTATTTACAAGCCGCCGAAAAGCCTTGCAGAGTGGCTTTTCGTGGCCTTGTAAATATGGAACACCGCACTGCACCACCATCAAATGGTGTGGGCTGACGGTCCATCAGGAAGGAATGCACAGGGTCTATGGGAGCGCTTGAATTGCATTCTCTATTGTCTGAATGGGAAACTTGCTAGAATTAACCAAGAGAAAATTTAGAATAGGATTAAAAAAAGTTGGAATTTAAAGACTATTGTGATCAATATTTGAGTACAAACGAATTACAAGTAAGCAAAGTAAAAGTAGTGACTTCTGCCCTCCGCATCTCTTTTGGGACTGACTGTCTGTCCTCCTCCCCTCCGTGCCTCTATTGGGACTGACTGTCTGTCCTCTCCTCTGTGCCTCTCTGTCTGGGCCCCTCCCCTCAGCGGCTCTCTTGGGTCTGTCTGTCTGTCCTCCTCCCATCCGCGCCGCTCTTCGGACTGTCTGTCTGGGCTCCACATCTCTCTTTTGGCTGGCTGTCTGCCCTCCGCTCCTCCGTGGCTCGCGTAGGGCTTTCTGTCTGCCCTCCACCCCTATGCGAATCTCTTGGGGTTGTCTGTCTGGCCTCCTCCTCTATGCGAATCTCTTGGGGTTGTCTGTCTGGCCTCCTCCTCTATGCGAATCTCTTGGGGTTGTCTGTCTAGTCTCCTCTTCCTCTATGAGAATCTCTTGGGATTGTCTGTCTGGCCTCCTCCTCTATGCAAATCTCTTGGGATTGTCTGTCTGGCCTCCTTTTCTATGCGAATCTCTTAGGATTGTCTGTCTGGCCTCCTTTTCTATGCGAATCTCTTAGGATTGTCTGTCTGGCCTCCTTTTCTATGTGAATCTCTTAGGATTGTCTGTCTAGTCTCCTCTTCCTCTATGTGAATCTCTTGGGATTCTCTGTCTGGCCTCCTCCTCTATGCAAATCTCTTGGGATTGTCTGTCTGGCCTCCTTTTCTATGCGAATCTCTTAGGATTGTCTGTCTGGCCTCCTTTTCTATGCGAATCTCTTAGGATTGTCTGTCTGGCCTCCTTTTCTATGCGAATCTCTTAGGATTGTCTGTCTGGCCTCCTTTTCTATGTGAATCTCTTAGGATTGTCTGTCTGGCCTCCTCCTCTATGCAAATCTCTTGGGATTGTCTGTCTGGCCTCCTTTTCTATGCGAATCTCTTAGGATTGTCTGTCTGGCCTCTTCCTCTATGAGAATCTCTTAGGATTGTCTGTCTGGCCTCCTTTTCTATGTGAATCTCTTAGGATTGTCTGTCTGGCCTCCTTTTCTATGTGAATCTCTTAGGATTGTCTGTCTGGCCTCCTTTTCTATGTGAATCTCTTAGGATTGTCTGTCTAGTCTCCTCCTCTTCCTCTATGAGAATCTCTTAGGATTGTCTGTCTGGCCTCCTCCCCTTCAAGCCTCTCTTAGGTCTCTATCTGGCCTCCTCTCCTCTGTCCCTGTTTCAGGATTGTCTGTCTGCCCCCCATCCCTCCCTCTGTGCCTCTCTTGGGACTGTCTGTCTTCTCTCCTCCCCTCGCCTCTCTCTTGGGTCTGTCAAGGGAGGCGTAGGAGTGAAGCAATGAGGAGAAACACTTTTATTTCTCCTCGTTTTTTCCTCTTTCTATGCAAGAGTAAAACTCCATCTATTATCGTTTTTGTGCAGGAACTTGTCCCTTCCTGCACAAAAACAATCATTCCCGCAACGCAGGCACCTTTGCAACGTGACGAAAGGGTGTTCTGCATTTGTGAGTGGCTGTTGTTTGTGCGCCAGGGCAGGGGAGAAGGACAGGAAGGCGCTGTATCTGCAGATACGGTGCATTATTGCCCTTTTTTTAACGTACGTTAGAGCAGCAGAAAGTCATGCTGTGCTGCTGTGCGTCAAAATTGAGGGCCTGATTAACAGAACTAACTTAAGACAAAATCCTAAACTTACTACCATTTCGGTATTCACAGAATGCACTTACTCATTTCGGTATTCACAGAAGTTAGGAGTCCTAACTTTAGGACTCCTAAATGCCTTCCATGAATACCGAAAGTCTTAAAGTTTGGATTTTTCTCAGATTAGGAGACCTAAAGCTAGGACTCCTAACTTTACTACTCCTAAACTGAGAAAAATCCAAACTTTAAAACTTTCAGTATTCACAGAAGGCATTTAGGAGTCCTAAAGTTAGGACTCCTAACTTCTGTGAATACCGAAATGAGTAAGTGTCTTCTGTGAATACCAAAATGAGTAAGTGCATTCTGTGAATACCAAAATGAGTAAGTGCCTTCTGTGAATACCGAAATGAGTAAGTGCCTTCTGTGAATACCAAAATGAGTAAGTGCCTTCCGTGAATACCAAAATGAGTAAGTGCCTTCCGTGAATACCAAAATGAGTAAGTGCCTTCTGTGAATACCAAAATGAGTAAGTGCCTTCTGTGAATACCGAAATGAGTAAGTGCCTTCTGTGAATACCGAAATGAGTAAGTGCCTTCTGTGAATACCAAAATGAGTAAGTGCCTTCTGTGAATACCAAAATGAGTAAGTGCCTTCTGTGAATACCAAAATGAGTAAGTGCCTTCTGTGAATACCGAAATGAGTAAGTGCCTTCTGTGAATACCAAAATGAGTAAGTGCCTTCCGTGAATACCAAAATGAGTAAGTGCCTTCTGCGAATACCAAAATGAGTAAGGGCCATATGTATCAAGCCTTTTGTGATTCTCAAAGGCCGAAATTCGCAGAATTTCGGCCTTTGCGATTCGCAAACAGCCTTTTTGCATGTTTTGGGATGTATGAAACATTTCCAAAATAAGGAATTGCAAACTTGTGCGATTCCTTATTTTTCCATACCATTTAGGGAATCGCAATTTTGCGATTCCTTAAATGGTATGTATGTAGCATTTTTGGGTTGCGAATTGTGGTTAAGAATTCGCAAATTACCACCAACTTGTAGTTGATGGTAACTTGCGAATTCCCCCAAAAATGCACAATTTGGCATTTTTTAAGGTGGCATGTGATGCACACACATGCCCATAGGGAATGTATGTGCGCCATATGCACACACATGTACATTTCAGGGGTGCAGCAGGGTGTCTTTGAGACACCCCTGCCCCCTTGCAATAATTCTCATATTGCGATTAGCAAATTGCAAATTCGCAATTTGAGAATTATTTTGCATTAATTCCTATGGGCCTCCTGGCCCATAGGAATGCATTGGAAATTATTCCTTAATTGCGAATTCGCAAATAAGGAAGCTTAAGGAATCGCTAAAAAAAAGCGTTTTTTTTTCATACATACCATTTTGCAATTCCTAAATAGCGATTCCGTAAAAATAGTCGCTATTTAGGAATCGCAAAATACTTTCTTGATACATATGGCCCCAAGTGCCTTCTGTGAATACTGAAATGGTAGTAAGTTTAGGATTTCGTCTTGTTAGTTCTGTGAATCGGGCCCGACATTAAATGCGGACCTAGATCTAAAGGCCAGACATATTGCTGCCCTGTGGTGTGATATCAGCATGCCAGGGCTGGGTGCAGGTGCCCAGAGCCTTACACCTGCTGCCCCACTGACCCCTTGGCCCCTGGAGCAGAGGCGCTGTAAGGTTGTGCATTTATTCAACAGAAGGTCAGATATTGGTAAACCAGAGGGGCAGAATGCCCCACCAGCAGGCCCCGCCCTTGGCACTCACCCACCAGGGCCCTGGGCTGCCTCCAGAGGTGCAGGGGGGGGGCAGACTCCCTGGACCCCATGGCAGAGCGCGAACATCTGCAAAACTCACACGCTGCCTGGGATCTCAGCTTCCAGTAGGGGTCAGGTTTGTTTTCGTTTTATGAGACTCAAAAAACCCACAGCCTTTGCAGCGGAAGGGACCGGAAGCCAACATGTCTCCTGCCCCGAGGAGGCGATGCTATCACACTTTAATGCACAGATGGAATTTCAGCAAAGCAACGACAGGGGCTCTCACACAGACAGCCCAGATTGAAGGATCTCGGCGCAGGCGGGCGCCGCCGATCTGCGGTGTGATCTGAAGCAGCGCGACAACTCCTGGTGAATGGTTCGCTCCCAGGGCTCGCAACCCGTTTGTAACCCCGTTCAATAGCAGTGTGTTTTGCTTCAATTATATACAGAACTAACTTAAGACAAAATCCTGAATCTACTACTTTTGGTATTCACAGAAGTTAGGATTTTGTCTTAAGTTTGTCTTAAAACAGATTTAAGACAAAATCCTAACTTAAGTCTGTCTTAAGACAAACTTAAGACAAAATCCTAACTTCTGTGAATACCAAAAGTAGTACGTTTAGGATTTTGTCTTAAGTTAGTTCTGTGAATCGGCCCCATATACAATAGGGGCCGGTTTCTGAGGCCTTCTGCATCGCACTTGCTCTACGCAACGTGGTGAAAGTGCTATGCAAACCTTAGGACAGGCGTTTGAAGGCACGTAAAGTCACTTTGCGTGGTTCTGAGTGGCTCTAAAAATCTGTAGTAAGTGACGCAACGCAGCGCAAATTATTGCATTGCGTTGCTCTGCCGTGGGACGAGGGTGTTCCTACGCAACTTCCATGGATTTTGACGCCACACCAGATTTTCAAGAACTTGTAAACCCGAGGATGCACGAAAAAAACATTTACCTTCCCAGTGGAGGCGTAACAAGGTGAAATATCTCTATTTCTCCTGGTTTCTTCGTCTTTCTATAAGTGTTGCATTCTGCATCACACACAGAAGGAGGAATATGCCTCGGATTTGTTTTGCGCAGGAAGGTGTCCCTTCCGGGGCAAAGACAATTCTACATGCAACAGAGGCACCCTTACACAGTGGTGCAAGGATGCAGCATTGGCACTCGGCAGTCAAAAGGGCGCCAGCACAAAGGAAAAGACAGGAATGCACTGTATTGGATGTATGACATTACAACGCATACTTATACAACGCACACATTTACAACGCATTTTTTACAACGCAACATCCATTACCATGCATTCCATTACAACGCATGCCATTACAACGAATTTTTTAAAACTACCTTTGCAACGCATTCCATTATAACGCATACTACATTTACAACTCATACCATTACAACGGATAACATTACATTGCATGTATGGTAAGTATTGGATAGTGTAGGGGTAAAAATTACTATTCTAACTCCAGGGGGGTGCAACAGTAGGGTAAGTGTTGGATAGTGTAGGGGTAAAATTTACTATTCTAACTCCAGGGGGATGCAACAGTAGGGTAAGTGTTGGATAGTGTAGGGGTAACATTTACTATTCTAACTCCAGGGGGGTGCAACAGTAGGGTAAGTGTCGGATAGTGTAAGGGTTCTATGCGTTGTAATGGTATGCGTTGTAATGTTATGCGTTGTAATGACATGCGTTGTAGTGGTATGCGTTGTAGTGTCATGCGTTGTAATGGTTGCGTTGTAATGGCATGCGATGTAATGGATGTTGCGTTGTAAAAGTTTTGTTGTAATGGTAGTGCGTTGTAAAAGTTGCGTTGTAAAGGTTGTTTCCCACTGAATTGCATTAAATACAGCGCATTCCTGCTCTGTTCCTGTGACGCAGCGCAGCGAGGTGACTTACTGGGGTGCGCTGCACTGCGTGACTTCCTCATGAATGATGCCCCATAGAGCGTTGTACAAGAGGTTCCATGTAATAACAACTTGTTCATATAGTGCCTGACACCATTTTTGCTGCTTGTGGCGCTGTACAAAAACAGATGTTACTTCGAATCAAAAGCTCTTCATCTCAGTCCTTCCTTGTGAGGCTCGGACCTCTTGCCAGCGCCTTCCAATAATCTCTGGCAAAGCTAATAAGTCTCGCCTATGTGGGAGCGTTTGGATTTCTCTTTTTTTTTTTAGCTGTGGTGTACAGTTGAGCGGCTGCTGTGCAGCATGGATTAAGAGGCATATTACCAACGATTAGCGATATTTATCGCTAACGAGGCTTAGCAACAATTTTTTTATCGCTAAGCATCGCCGGAAATTATCGCAGAGATAACTTGCTATTAGCAAGGTTTATCTCAGAAGTGATAAAAATCCTCGCGCTAACTGCCAAATTAGAGATTTTCGCTGGAAAACCAAGGATAATCTCTCGAAGTGTGGCGTTAGCTTGATGATAGGGGCTCACAAACTTAGCCATGATATCCACCTTCCATAGAATATCATGGCTAAGTCAGGAAAATACCAGGTGTAAAAAAAAGCAGCGCTAACCGCGGTTAGCGCTAATTTTTTTGATCACTAACAGGGTTAGCGAAATCCTTGATAATAGGAGAAATGTCGCTGAACAACATTTCTCCTATTATTTTTCTCTGGAACGCCCCCTTTGCATCTCATTAGAGATGCAAGGGGAAGCGTAGAGAAAAAGGGTGCTAACATGCGAATTTCCGTGTTAGCACCCTGTTGCTGATAGGGAGAAAATGTTATCTCCGCTTTCTTGGCTTGTAAAGCCAAACAAGCATTTACAATGCAATGGTTTCGCCTTTGGAAAAGTTAGAGCTATTGGCATTGTAAATGACAAAATTTGTATTTATGTGTTGGTTTTGAAAACAGATAAATAAATGGCATTGTCATTTACATTGCCATTAGCTTAATCTCTAGCAGTCACTTTGCAGTCACTCTGCAGTCCCTAGCACTCCCTAGTCACTCTGCAGTCCCTAGCACTCCCTAGTCACTCTGCACTCTCTCTACTCTGCACTCTCTCTACTCTGCACTCTCTCTACTCTGCACTCTCTCTACTCTACCAATAGCACTTTCCCACCTCTCAAAGAGCAGCAACCCTACTCTACTAAAAGTCTAACAGAGTAGCAGTCACAATATCACAAGCCCTCACAGACTAGCACAACACACTACCAGCAGGGCTAACAACCCTCCGAATGTTGTAGTCAATTGCAACTAAAAGCCCCCCCATCCACCACAGACTAGCAGTCACACACAACTGGAAGCATATTCACTCCCCTCACCGGCTAGCATCCACACGCTACCAGGAGTACTTTTACACATTAGCAGTCACACATTACCTTCACACCCCACACAGATTAGTAATAACACTACCGGCAACACTCACACCCATCACTACTGAAGCACACCAAGTAGGAAACACACTTTTCTAATATAAATAGAGGTGCATAGTACAAATTTCGCTTAATAAAGCAAACCTATTTTAACGAGGCAACCAAGCACTCTAGCACTCACAAAAACAATGAAATGCCTGTATTGGCAGAATGTTAGTAACGGTTTCTATAAATGGTGGACATTCTTAAAATAGTGAGGCCTACTGGCTTTGTCTATGCTTCTTATTGTTGAAGTCCGGTTGTATTCATCCTCGCTTCTGCGTATGTCACTCTAGTTCTAGTGGTGCTGCTTTTACACGCAGGAGGTATTAGCGCTTCGGAGGTGGTGATTCCGGGCTGTACTGACAGAAAGAAGCACCACGCTGGGATTGGAGGATGGAATGGCACGTCACTCTGAGCAGCATATTTTGCATGTTAACACCTCGCGTTGCTTACTACATTCTTAGATGGGGAACTAAAGCACTCCAGGAATCCCTGACAGTACATGCGCAAGCACAGGCAACAAGCACTGGTAAAGCTAATAGGTGTGGATTTCTGAACGTTTTCAAATACATGTGCAGCACTGCAAACTTGGGAAATGCTTAAAACAAAGAGCACAGAGGTACGAGGCACAGAACGAAGTAAGTTGCAAACAGAGACTCCACAATAGTCTGTGTACATCTGTCCAAACCGACGTTCGCACGGTAAAGCCAGACCAGTGCTCGTTTTATACCCGAAAGAGCAGCAGGAACGATAAACACAGGATCCATCCGATGTCGCATGTACCACCAACAGAGTCTATAATGACGGCAGTAATTTAAGCACAGCCACGGCCACAGAGAGCTGCTCTGCAGAAGGTTAGCGCTTTGGGTCATAAGCAAATGCAAATGCGTTACCAAGTACACTGCAGCCGAGCGCTCACGGCTGCCTGTCCCACAGGCTGCGCTTCATTGCGGTCCGACATAACTAAAAATGTCAAGCGGGAGGGGGCGGGAAAGGGGGAGGAGAGACGCAGAAGACGGCCGGAGCAGGAAGGCGGGTGCCGGCTCAATGCCGGACCAGATTCGGGGGCGGGAGAGAACACGGACGACGGGAGGGGGGCGGGAGAAGACACGGACGACGGGAGGGGGGCGGGAGAGAACGCAGCACTGCAAACTTGGGAAATGCTTAAAACAAAGAGCACAGAGGTACGAGGCACAGAACGAAGTAAGTTGCAAACAGAGACTCCACAATAGTCTGTGTACATCTGTCCAAACCGACGTTCGCACGGTAAAGCCAGACCAGTGCTCGTTTTATACCCGAAAGAGCAGCAGGAACGATAAACACAGGATCCATCCGATGTCGCATGTACCACCAACAGAGTCTATAATGACGGCAGTAATTTAAGCACAGCCACGGCCACAGAGAGCTGCTCTGCAGAAGGTTAGCGCTTTGGGTCATAAGCAAATGCGTTACCAAGTACACTGCAGCCGAGCGCTCACGGCTGCCTGTCCCACAGGCTGCGCTTCATTGCGGTCCGACATAACTAAAAATGTCAAGCGGGAGGGGGCGGGAAAGGGGGAGGAGAGACGCAGAAGACGGCCGGAGCAGGAAGGCGGGTGCCGGCTCAATGCCGGACCAGATTCGGGGGCGGGAGAGAACACGGACGACGGGAGGGGGGCGGGAGAGAACACGGACGACGGGAGGGGGGCGGGAGAGGACACGGACGGCGGGAAAGGGGAGGGAACGGGGAAAAAACGTAACTCTGCCCTGGGAAAAAATCTCGGGAACGCCCCCGAATCTGGTCCGGCCTTGACGGACAGATCCGGCACTCAATGGCTAGCCTCCATTTATGGAGCTAGCCAATGAGAGCCGGGGGACGTTCCCGAAGTGCTTAGTGTCGACATAGGATTTCACCTGCGTTGAAAAGCTGCGCAGAGCGCAGCCTTTCTGCAGGCGAAACCCAAAAAGCGGAGATAAATCCCTTGATAATATGCCCCAAAGTTCTATAGTGCCGTCAACTGCACTAAAGCGCCTTTTTTTACTGTCAATGACGACGCACAGATGGTGCCGCACTGTACAAAATGGCTTAAAAAGCATGGACGAAGTGAAATTGGCTTTATCAATGTTTTTTTTAGCCAAGTTGTACAGCAGGATGGCATGGCTGAAAGTTAATGAAAAAGAAAAAGGACTATCACACGGCCAGTGTTGACTGCACCATAGAGTTATTTTTTCTTTTTTTCTTTCATCCATGCTGCACAGTAGCTGTGCAACCGTACTGCAGAGCTAAAAAAACACTAAGACAATAGATCTCTTATAGGCAAGACGTATTCGCTTTGCAAATGTTTGTTTTCATCCTCTTGCATATCTGACTCACAGCCGGTCTCAGTATCGGACAATGGTGGCTGAGGGCTGTGTGGACACACTTCTTTGAATAAGAGCATTTACACTACTTCTACTTGGTGGTCACCCAACCCACCACAATCACTTTCATTTGACAACCCATCATGGTAGACCACAGCTGTCATATCTAAAAGAAGAAATGCTTCCTGGTGGTTCTGGATACAGGACCATCTCAGGGGTGCAATCAAATTCAGGCTCATTGGGGGTGGGCTGTCTGACAAGGCATTCAAGGATGGCATTTCCTTTAAATGGGTTGTGTGTTTTGGTAGTTGTAATGGTGGATATACAAGGAAGAAAGGGAATCAGTTATCTCAGGATGCAGAGACAGTGCACACACCGGGAGGGTTAGCGTAAGCGACATTTTGGTTCAGCGTGTGACACCTATTATTAGAGAGGGCAAATCGCAAAACAATGTGTTGAAGCAAAATTGTGGTCAAGTAGCAGGTCGGGGAGGAAGAGGGCAGGGAGCAGGATACAAAAGGAGAAGGTCTGCAAACACAAGCACTCTACTAGAGTGCAGTCACATAAGTATAAAAAAGAGTACCTCCAAAACCGTTGACCAGTGGAAGGACACTGGATGCTGAAAGGAAGCAGTACTTGGTTCATGCTCCACGGAAAGGGCTGTGTATTTTGTTAGCTGTAATGGTGGATATATGTGGCAATAAATGGAATGAGCTATCCCAGGATGCAGAGGCAGTGCGATGAAAGACAAGCGGCTACAGTGAGTGCGGGAACTGGGCGTGTTAGAGGCAGTGAGGCTCTGGTTCAGAGTGTGACACCTATTATTACTGGCAGGAGGGAAGGATGGCAGCCAGCAAGATGGGTAGCAGAAAGGGGGTTTGGAGGCAAAGCAAAATGGAGGGTGAACAGGGAGTGCCAAACGCAAAACAATGTGTTGAAGTACAAATGTGTTCAAGTAACAGTGCAGGGCATAAGAGGTCGGGGAGCTGGAAGGGAAAGGGGGAGACGGTCTGCAAACACAAGCACTCTTCTGGAGTGCTGCAACATAAGTATGAAAAGAGCACCTCCTAAAACACTGACCAGTGGTAGGACACTAGATGGAAAAGGAAGCAGTACTTGGTCCATGCTCCATAGAAAAGACAAACACATGAAGAGGAAGGGAAGCCGGCATGCGCTGACCAATGAGAAGCAAGAAAATGAGAGTGATGATCAAGTCAAAAATGGTAAGCAACAGTCAGCACTATATCAGAAAAATACTAGTTAAACGCACTGCAATGATTCCTAAGGACACGGACTCACCATACTGCACTGCTCCAACGGGCACAAGCACTGCAATGCATCCTAAAGGCACTAACTGACGATACCGCACTGCACCAACACATGGACACAAGCAATGCCATGACTTCTAGGGACACTGACTCACCATACTGCACTGCACCAACGGACACAAGCACTGCTGTGCATCCTAGGGACACTGACTCACCATACTGCACTGCACCAACGGACACAAGCACTGCTCTGCATCCTAGGGACACTGACTCACCATACTGCACTGCACCAACGGGCACAAGCACTGCTGTGCATCCTAGGGACACTGACTCACTATACTGCACTGCACCAACTGACACAAGCACTGCTGTGCATCCTAGGGACACTGACTCACCATACTGCACTGCACCAACTGACACAAGCACTGCTATGCATCCTAGGGACACTGACTCACCATACTGCACTGCACCAACGGACACAAGCACTGCTGTGCATCCTAGGGACACTGACTCACCATACTGCACTGCACCAACGGGCACAAGCACTGCTCTGCATCCTAGGGACACTGACTCACCATACTGCACTGCACCAACTGACACAAGCACTGCTATGCATCCTAGGGACACTGACTCACCATACCGCACTGCACCAACACATGGACACAAGCAATGCCATGACTTCTAGGGACACTGACTCACCATACTGCACTGCACCAACGGGCACAAGCACTGCTATGCATCCTAGGGACACTGACTCACCCTCCTGTGCTGCATCAACAGGCACAATCACTGCAATGACTCCTAGGGACACTGACTCACCATACTGCACTGCACCGATGGGCACAATCACTGCAATGACTCCTAGGGACACTGACTCACCATACTGCACTGCACACAGAGGCACAAGCACTGCAATGACTCCTAGGGACACTGACTCACCATACTGCACTGCACACAGAGGCACAAGCACTGCAATGACTCCTAGGGACACTGACTCACCATACTGCACTGCACACAGGGGCACAAGCACTGCAATGACTCCTAGGGACACTGACTCACCATACTGCACTGCACACAGGGGCACAAGCACTGCAATGACTCCTAGGGACACTGACTCACCATACTGCACTGCACACAGGGGCACAAGCACTGCAATGACTCCTAGGGACACTGACTCACCATACTGCACTGCACCAACGGGCACAAGCACTGCTATGCATCCTAGGGACACTGACTCACCCTCCTGTGCTGCATCAACGGGCACAAGCACTGCTGTGCATCCTAGGGACACTGACTCACCATACTGCACTGTGCCAATGGGCACAAGCATTGCAATGACTCCTAAGGACACTGGCTCACCATATTGAACTGCACCAATGGGCACAAGCATTGCAATGACTCCTAGGGACACTGACTCACCATACTGCACTGCACACAGGGGCACAAGCACTGCAATGACTCCTAAGGACACTGACTCACCATACTGCACTGCACAAAGGGGCACAAGCACTGCAATGACTCCTAGGGACACTGACTCACCATACTGCACTGCAGCAACGGGCACAAGCACTGCAATGACTCCTAGGGACACTGACTCACCATACTGCACTGCACCGATGGGCACAAGCACTGCAATGACTCCTAAGGACACTGACTCACCATACTGCACTGCACAAAGGGGCACAAGCACTGCAATGACTCCTAGGGACACTGACTCACCATACTGCACTGCAGCAACGGGCACAAGCACTGCAATGACTCCTAGGGACACTGACTCACCATACTGCACTGCACCGATGGGCACAATCACTGCAATGACTCCTAGGGACACTGACTCACCATACTGCACTGCACCAATGGGCACAATCACTGCAATGACTCCTAGGGACACTGACTCACCATACTGCACTGCACACAGGGGCACAAGCAATGCAATGACTCCTAGGGACACTGACTCGCCATACTGCACTGCACACAGGGGCACAAGCACTGCAATGACTCCTAGGGACACTGACTCACCATACTGCCCTGCACAGAGGGGCACAAGCACTGCAATGACTCCTAAGGACACTGACTCACCACACTGCACTGCACAAAGGGGCACAAGCACTGCAATGACTCCTAAGGACACTGACTCACCATACTGCCCTGCACCAACGGGCTCAAGCACTGCTATGCATCCTAGGGACACTGACTCACCCTCCTGTGCTGCATCAACGGGCACAAGCACTGCTGTGCATCCTAGGGACACTGACTCACCATACTGCACTGTGCCAATGGGCACAAGCATTGCAATGACTCCTAAGGACACTGGCTCACCATATTGAACTGCACCAATGGGCACAAGCATTGCAATGACTCCTAGGGACACTGACTCACCATACTGCACTGCACACAGGGGCACAAGCACTGCAATGACTCCTAAGGACACTGACTCACCATACTGCACTGCACAAAGGGGCACAAGCACTGCAATGACTCCTAGGGACACTGACTCACCATACTGCACTGCAGCAACGGGCACAAGCACTGCAATGACTCCTAGGGACACTGACTCACCATACTGCACTGCACCGATGGGCACAATCACTGCAATGACTCCTAGGGACACTGACTCACCATACTGCACTGCACCAAAGGGCACAATCACTGCAATGACTCCTAGGGACACTGACTCACCATACTGCACTGCACGCAGTGGCACAAGCAATGCAATGACTCCTAGGGACACTGACTCGCCATACTGCACTGCACACAGGGGCACAAGCACTGCAATGACTCCTAGGGACACTGACTCACCATACTGCCCTGCACAGAGGGGCACAAGCACTGCAATGACTCCTAAGGACACTGACTCACCACACTGCACTGCACAAAGGGGCACAAGCACTGCAATGACTCCTAGGGACACTGACTCACCATACTGCACTGCACCAATGGGAACAATCACTGCAATGACTCCTAGGGACACTGACTCACCATACTGCACTGCACACAGGGGCACAAGCACTGCAATGACTCCTAGGGACACTGACTCTCCACACTGCACTGCACACAGGGGCACAAGCACTGCAATGACTCCTAGGGACACTGACTCACCATATTGCACTGCACACAGGGGCACAAGCACTGCAATGACTCCTAGGGACACTGACTCACCATACTGCACTGCACACAGGGGCACAAGCACTGCAATGACTCCTAGGGACACTGACTCACCATACTGCACTGCACCAACGGGCACAATCACTGCTATGCATCCTAGGGACACTGACTCACCCTCCTGTGCTGCATCAACGGGCACAAGCACTGCTGTGCATCCTAGGGACACTGACTCACCCTCCTGTGCTGCATCAACGGGCACAAGCAATGCAATGACTCCTAGGGACACTGACTCACCATACTGCACTGCACACAGGGGCACAAGCACTGCAATGACTCTTAAGGACACTGACTCACCATACTACACTGCACCAAAGGGGACACGCACTGCAATGACTCCTATGGACACTGACTCACCATACTACACTGCACCAATGGGGACACACACTGCAATGACTCCTAGGGACACTGGCTCACCATATTGAACGGCACCAATGGGCACAAGCATTGCAATGACTCCTAGGGACACTGACTCACCATACTGCACTGCACACAGGGGCACAAGCACTGCAATAACTCCTAAGGACACTGACTCACCATACTGCACTGCACAAAGGGGCACAAGCACTGCAATGACTCCTAGGGACACTGACTCACCATACTGCACTGCAGCAACGGGCACAAGCCCTTCAATGATTCCTAGGGACACTGACTCACCATACTGCACTGCACCGATGGGCACAATCACTGCAATGACTCCTAGGGACACTGGCTCACCATACTGCACTGCACCAATGGGCACAATCACTGCAATGACTCCTAGGCACACTGACTCACCATACTGCACTGCATACAGGGGCACAAGCACTGCAATGACTCCTAGGGACACTGACTCACCATACTGCACTGCACACAGGGGCACAAGCACTGCAATGACTCCTGGGGACACTGACTCACCATACTGCCCTGCACATAGGGACACAAGCACTGCAATGACTCCTAAGGACACTGACTCACCATACTGCACTGCACAAAGGGGCACAAGCACTGCAATGACTCCTAGGGACAATGACTCACCATACTGCACTGCACCAATGGGCACAATCACTGAAATGACTCCTAGGGACACTGACTCACCATACTGCACTGCACACAGGGGCACAAGCACTGCAATGACTCCTAGGGACACTGACTCACCATACTGCACTGCACACAGGGGCACAAGCACTGCAATGACTCCTAGGGACACTGACTCACCATACTGCACTGCACACAGGGGCACAAGCACTGCAATGACTCCTAGGGACACGGACTCACCATACTGCACTGCACACAGGGGCACAAGCACTGCAATGACTCCTAGGGACACTGACTCACCATACTGCCCTGCACCAACGGGCTCAAGCACTACTATGCATCCTAGGGACACTGACTCATCCTCCTGTGCTGCATCAACGGGCACAAGCACTGCTGTGCATCCTAGGGACACTGACTCACCATACTGCACTGTGCCAAGGGGCACAAGCATTGCAATGACTACTAAGGACACTGAATCACCATATTAAACTGCAACAATGGGCACAAGCATTGCAATGACTCCTAAGGACACTGACTCACCATACTGCACTGCAGCAACGGGCACAAGCACTGCAATGATTCCTAGGGACACTGACTCACCATACTGCACTGCACCGATGGGCACAATCACTGCAATGACTCCTAGGGACACTGACTCACCATACTGCACTGCACAAAGGGGCACAAGCACTGCAATGACTCCTAAGGACACTGACTCACCATATTGAACTGCACCAATGGGCACAAGCATTGCAATGACTCCTAAGGACACTGACTCACCATACTGCACTGCAGCAATGGGCACAAGCACTGCAATGATTCCTAGGGACACTGACTCACCATACTGCACTGCACCGATGGGCACAATCACTGCAATGACTCCTAGGGACACTGACTCACCATACTGCACTGCACCAATGGGCACAATCACTGCAATGACTCCTAGGCACACTGACTCACCATACTGCACTGCATACAGGGGCACAAGCACTGCAATGACTCCTAGGGACACTGACTCACCATACTGCACTGCACACAGGGGCACAAGCACTGCAATGACTCCTGGGGACACTGACTCACCATACTGCCCTGCACAAAGGGACACAAGCACTGCAATGACTCCTAAGGACACTGACTCACCATACTGCACTGCACAAAGGGGCACAAGCACTGCAATGACTCCTAGGGACACTGACTCACCATACTGTACTGCACCAATGGGCACAATCACTGAAATGACTCCTAGGGACACTGACTCACCATACTGCACTGCACACAGGGGCACAAGCACTGCAATGACTCCTAGGGACACTGACTCACCATACTGCACTGCACACAGGGGCACAAGCACTGCAATGACTCCTAGGGACACTGACTCACCATACTGCACTGCACACAGGGGCACAAGCACTGCAATGACTCCTAGGGACACGGACTCACCATACTGCACTGCACACAGGGGCACAAGCACTGCAATGACTCCTAGGGACACTGACTCACCATACTGCCCTGCACCAACGGGCTCAAGCACTGCTATGCATCCTAGGGACACTGACTCACCCTCCTGTGCTGCATCAACCGGCACAAACACTGCTGTGCATCCTAGGGACACTGACTCACCATACTGCACTGTGCCAATGGGCACAAGCATTGCAATGACTCCTAAGGACACTGAATCACCATACTGCACTGCACAAAGGGGCACAAGCACTGCAATGACTCCTAAGGACACTGACTCACCATATTGAACTGCACCAATGGGCACACGCATTGCAATGACTCCTAAGGACACTGACTCACTAGGGAAGAGGTGTGGCGCCGCGGCCAGGGCGACTGACGCTGGAATCTGGGGACCACGGTTCGATCCCCGGCTCCGGCGGCAGGTCAGCCCAGCACCATGTGACTCTGGGCAATAGCTCGCTTAATCTTCCCGACGGCCCCCCAGCGCCTAGAGACCCTTACGGGTGATTGTGCGCTTTACAAATGTGGACTTTACTTTACTGCACTGCACAAAGGGGCACAAGCACTGCTGTGCATCCTAGGGACACTGACTCACCATACTGCACTGCACCAACTGACACAAGCACTGCAATGACTCCTAAGGACACTGAATCACCATACTGCACTGCACAAAGGGGCACAAGCACTGCAATGACTCCTAAGGACACTGACTCACCATATTGAACTGCACCAATGGGCACACGCATTGCAATGACTCCTAAGGACACTGACTCACCATACTGCACTGCACAAAGGGGCACAAGCACTGCTGTGCATCCTAGGGACACTGACTCACCATACTGCACTGCACCAACTGACACAAGCACTGCTAGGCATCCTAGGGACACTGACTCACCATACTGCACTGCACAAAGGGGCACAAGCACTGCAATGACTCCTAAGGACACTGACTCACCATACTGCACTGCACAAAGGGGCACAAGCACTGCTGTGCATCCTAGGGACACTGACTCGCCATACTGCACTGCACAAAGGGGCACAAGCACTGCAATGACTCCTAAGGACACTGACTCACCATACTGCACTGCACCAACTGACACAAGCACTGCAATGACTCCTAAGGACACTGAATCACCATACTGCACTGCACAAAGGGGCACAAGCACTGCAATGACTCCTAAGGACACTGACTCACCATATTGAACTGCACCAATGGGCACACGCATTGCAATGACTCCTAAGGACACTGACTCACCATACTGCACTGCACAAAGGGGCACAAGCACTGCTGTGCATCCTAGGGACACTGACTCACCATACTGCACTGCACCAACTGACACAAGCACTGCTAGGCATCCTAGGGACACTGACTCACCATACTGCACTGCACAAAGGGGCACAAGCACTGCAATGACTCCTAAGGACACTGACTCACCATACTGCACTGCACAAAGGGGCACAAGCACTGCAATGACTCCTAAGGACACTGACTCACCATACTGCACTGCACAAAGGGGCACAAGCACTGCTGTGCATCCTAGGGACACTGACTCACCATACTGCACTGCACCAACTGACACAAGCACTGCTGTGCATCCTAGGGACACTGACTCGCCATACTGCACTGCACAAAGGGGCACAAGCACTGCAATGACTCCTAGGGACACTGACTCACCATACTGCACTGCACCGATGGGCACAATCACTGCAATGACTCCTAGGGACACTGACTCACCATACTGCACTGCACCAATGGGCACAATCACTGCAATGACTCCTAGGGACACTGACTCTCCACACTGCACTGCACACAGGGGCACAAGCACTGCAATGACTCCTAGGGACACTGACTCACCATATTGCACTGCACACAGGGGCACAAGCACTGCAATGACTCCTAGGGACACTGACTCACCATACTGCACTGCACACAGGGGCACAAGCACTGCAATGACTCCTAGGGACACTGACTCACCATACTGCACTGCACCAACGGGCACAATCACTGCTATGCATCCTAGGGACACTGACTCACCCTCCTGTGCTGCATCAACGGGCACAAGCACTGCTGTGCATCCTAGGGACACTGACTCACCCTCCTGTGCTGCATCAACGGGCACAAGCAATGCAATGACTCCTAGGGACACTGACTCACCATACTGCACTGCACACAGGGGCACAAGCACTGCAATGACTCTTAAGGACACTGACTCACCATACTACACTGCACCAAAGGGGACACGCACTGCAATGACTACTATGGACACTGACTCACCATACTACACTGCACCAATGGGGACACACACTGCAATGACTCCTAGGGACACTGGCTCACCATATTGAACGGCACCAATGGGCACAAGCATTGCAATGACTCCTAGGGACACTGACTCACCATACTGCACTGCACACAGGGGCACAAGCACTGCAATAACTCCTAAGGACACTGACTCACCATACTGCACTGCACAAAGGGGCACAAGCACTGCAATGACTCCTAGGGACACTGACTCACCATACTGCACTGCAGCAACGGGCACAAGCCCTTCAATGATTCCTAGGGACACTGACTCACCATACTGCACTGCACCGATGGGCACAATCACTGCAATGACTCCTAGGGACACTGGCTCACCATACTGCACTGCACCAATGGGCACAATCACTGCAATGACTCCTAGGCACACTGACTCACCATACTGCACTGCATACAGGGGCACAAGCACTGCAATGACTCCTAGGGACACTGACTCACCATACTGCACTGCACACAGGGGCACAAGCACTGCAATGACTCCTGGGGACACTGACTCACCATACTGCCCTGCACATAGGGACACAAGCACTGCAATGACTCCTAAGGACACTGACTCACCATACTGCACTGCACAAAGGGGCACAAGCACTGCAATGACTCCTAGGGACAATGACTCACCATACTGCACTGCACCAATGGGCACAATCACTGAAATGACTCCTAGGGACACTGACTCACCATACTGCACTGCACACAGGGGCACAAGCACTGCAATGACTCCTAGGGACACTGACTCACCATACTGCACTGCACACAGGGGCACAAGCACTGCAATGACTCCTAGGGACACTGACTCACCATACTGCACTGCACACAGGGGCACAAGCACTGCAATGACTCCTAGGGACACGGACTCACCATACTGCACTGCACACAGGGGCACAAGCACTGCAATGACTCCTAGGGACACTGACTCACCATACTGCCCTGCACCAACGGGCTCAAGCACTGCTATGCATCCTAGGGACACTGACTCATCCTCCTGTGCTGCATCAACGGGCACAAGCACTGCTGTGCATCCTAGGGACACTGACTCACCATACTGCACTGTGCCAAGGGGCACAAGCATTGCAATGACTACTAAGGACACTGAATCACCATATTAAACTGCAACAATGGGCACAAGCATTGCAATGACTCCTAAGGACACTGACTCACCATACTGCACTGCAGCAACGGGCACAAGCACTGCAATGATTCCTAGGGACACTGACTCACCATACTGCACTGCACCGATGGGCACAATCACTGCAATGACTCCTAGGGACACTGACTCACCATACTGCACTGCACAAAGGGGCACAAGCACTGCAATGACTCCTAAGGACACTGACTCACCATATTGAACTGCACCAATGGGCACAAGCATTGCAATGACTCCTAAGGACACTGACTCACCATACTGCACTGCAGCAATGGGCACAAGCACTGCAATGATTCCTAGGGACACTGACTCACCATACTGCACTGCACCGATGGGCACAATCACTGCAATGACTCCTAGGGACACTGACTCACCATACTGCACTGCACCAATGGGCACAATCACTGCAATGACTCCTAGGCACACTGACTCACCATACTGCACTGCATACAGGGGCACAAGCACTGCAATGACTCCTAGGGACACTGACTCACCATACTGCACTGCACACAGGGGCACAAGCACTGCAATGACTCCTGGGGACACTGACTCACCATACTGCCCTGCACAAAGGGACACAAGCACTGCAATGACTCCTAAGGACACTGACTCACCATACTGCACTGCACAAAGGGGCACAAGCACTGCAATGACTCCTAGGGACACTGACTCACCATACTGCACTGCACCAATGGGCACAATCACTGAAATGACTCCTAGGGACACTGACTCACCATACTGCACTGCACACAGGGGCACAAGCACTGCAATGACTCCTAGGGACACTGACTCACCATACTGCACTGCACACAGGGGCACAAGCACTGCAATGACTCCTAGGGACACTGACTCACCATACTGCACTGCACACAGGGGCACAAGCACTGCAATGACTCCTAGGGACACGGACTCACCATACTGCACTGCACACAGGGGCACAAGCACTGCAATGACTCCTAGGGACACTGACTCACCATACTGCCCTGCACCAACGGGCTCAAGCACTGCTATGCATCCTAGGGACACTGACTCACCCTCCTGTGCTGCATCAACCGGCACAAACACTGCTGTGCATCCTAGGGACACTGACTCACCATACTGCACTGTGCCAATGGGCACAAGCATTGCAATGACTCCTAAGGACACTGAATCACCATACTGCACTGCACAAAGGGGCACAAGCACTGCAATGACTCCTAAGGACACTGACTCACCATATTGAACTGCACCAATGGGCACACGCATTGCAATGACTCCTAAGGACACTGACTCACCATACTGCACTGCACAAAGGGGCACAAGCACTGCTGTGCATCCTAGGGACACTGACTCACCATACTGCACTGCACCAACTGACACAAGCACTGCAATGACTCCTAAGGACACTGAATCACCATACTGCACTGCACAAAGGGGCACAAGCACTGCAATGACTCCTAAGGACACTGACTCACCATATTGAACTGCACCAATGGGCACACGCATTGCAATGACTCCTAAGGACACTGACTCACCATACTGCACTGCACAAAGGGGCACAAGCACTGCTGTGCATCCTAGGGACACTGACTCACCATACTGCACTGCACCAACTGACACAAGCACTGCTAGGCATCCTAGGGACACTGACTCACCATACTGCACTGCACAAAGGGGCACAAGCACTGCAATGACTCCTAAGGACACTGACTCACCATACTGCACTGCACAAAGGGGCACAAGCACTGCTGTGCATCCTAGGGACACTGACTCGCCATACTGCACTGCACAAAGGGGCACAAGCACTGCAATGACTCCTAAGGACACTGACTCACCATACTGCACTGCACCAACTGACACAAGCACTGCAATGACTCTTAAGGACACTGAATCACCATACTGCACTGCACAAAGGGGCACAAGCACTGCAATGACTCCTAAGGACACTGACTCACCATATTGAACTGCACCAATGGGCACACGCATTGCAATGACTCCTAAGGACACTGACTCACCATACTGCACTGCACAAAGGGGCACAAGCACTGCTGTGCATCCTAGGGACACTGACTCACCATACTGCACTGCACCAACTGACACAAGCACTGCTAGGCATCCTAGGGACACTGACTCACCATACTGCACTGCACAAAGGGGCACAAGCACTGCAATGACTCCTAAGGACACTGACTCACCATACTGCACTGCACAAAGGGGCACAAGCACTGCAATGACTCCTAAGGACACTGACTCACCATACTGCACTGCACAAAGGGGCACAAGCACTGCTGTGCATCCTAGGGACACTGACTCACCATACTGCACTGCACCAACTGACACAAGCACTGCTGTGCATCCTAGGGACACTGACTCGCCATACTGCACTGCACAAAGGGGCACAAGCACTGCAATGACTCCTAGGGACACTGACTCACCATACTGCACTGCACACAGGGGCACAAGCACTGCAATGACTCCTAGGGACACTGACTCACCATACTGCACTGCACACAGGGGCACAAGCACTGCAATGACTCCTAGGGACACTGACTCACCATACTGCACTGCACACAGGGGCACAAGCACTGCAATGACTCCTAGGGACACTGACTCACCATACTGCACTGCACACAGGGGCACAAGCACTGCAATGACTCCTAGGGACACTGACTCACCATACTGCACTGCACAAAGGGGCACAAGCACTGCAATGACTCCTAGGGACACTGACTCACCATACTGCACTGCACACAGGGGCACAAGCACTGCAATGACTCCTAGGGACACTGACTCACCATACTGCACTGCACACAGGGGCACAAGCACTGCAATGACTCCTAGGGACACTGACTCACCATACTGCACTGCACACAGGGGCACAAGCACTGCAATGACTCCTAGGGACACTGACTCACCATAGGCTACTTCCTTTGCTCCTATCCCCTCTCACCTGAATCTATCCCCTTGCCTGCTATGCCCCCCTAACCCCCTGTCCTGTTGTGCCCTTTGACTAAGCACTCCTTCTTCCCTTGTTGGGGAAAGATCAAATATTTATACTCTGGAGTCCACAGCGCCTAGGGAGCTACTCACAGCTGAGGTGTGGTATGGGACCCCTTGCCAAAGCACTCCCTCTCCCCTTTTTGGGGAAGGATCCAGTGTGTAGGCCTTGGAGTCTCAGAGACCCCTCTGAGTCCACTGCATATAGGGAGCCTCTTGCAACTGAGATGGGGAAATAATACCACTTCCGCTGGGATCACAGCTTACTGGACTTTGGACGCAGCTTTGACTCGTCTACCGGTTTTTGTCCACGTCACCCTCCCCCTCCTCTTTCCATTCCATGTCTATCACCCTCCCCTCCTCTTTCCCTCCTCTATTCTCTGTCTGCTTCCCCTGCACCTACTCCAGTCCCCCTAAATCTTGCCTGCTTTTTCCCTTACGTATAGGTCCTTTTTTGTTTGCCTCGACCTTAAGTGTAACTATGTTGCCAAGCTCTAATAACTGTGTAACCTTTGTAACGATGTAACCTGCAACTATGGTCTGATACTCATGTAAAGCGCTCTGATACCACCGGGTCTAGCCAGCGCTATATAAAACCTTTAAAATAAGTAAATAAATACTGCACTGCTTCAACATGCACAAGCACTGCAATGATTCTTAGGGACACTGGCTCACCATACTGCAATGCACCAATGAGCACAAGCACTGCAATTACTTCTAGGGACACTGACTCATCATACTTCACTGCACCAAAGGGCACAAGCACTGCAATGACTCCTAAGGACACTGACTCACCATACTGCACTGCACAAAGGGGCACAAGCACTGCTGTGCATCCTAGGGACACTGACTCGCCATACTGCACTGCACAAAGGGGCACAAGCACTGCAATGACTCCTAAGGACACTGACTCACCATACTGCACTGCACCAACTGACACAAGCACTGCAATGACTCTTAAGGACACTGAATCACCATACTGCACTGCACAAAGGGGCACAAGCACTGCAATGACTCCTAAGGACACTGACTCACCATATTGAACTGCACCAATGGGCACACGCATTGCAATGACTCCTAAGGACACTGACTCACCATACTGCACTGCACAAAGGGGCACAAGCACTGCTGTGCATCCTAGGGACACTGACTCACCATACTGCACTGCACCAACTGACACAAGCACTGCTAGGCATCCTAGGGACACTGACTCACCATACTGCACTGCACAAAGGGGCACAAGCACTGCAATGACTCCTAAGGACACTGACTCACCATACTGCACTGCACAAAGGGGCACAAGCACTGCAATGACTCCTAAGGACACTGACTCACCATACTGCACTGCACAAAGGGGCACAAGCACTGCTGTGCATCCTAGGGACACTGACTCACCATACTGCACTGCACCAACTGACACAAGCACTGCTGTGCATCCTAGGGACACTGACTCGCCATACTGCACTGCACAAAGGGGCACAAGCACTGCAATGACTCCTAGGGACACTGACTCACCATACTGCACTGCACACAGGGGCACAAGCACTGCAATGACTCCTAGGGACACTGACTCACCATACTGCACTGCACACAGGGGCACAAGCACTGCAATGACTCCTAGGGACACTGACTCACCATACTGCACTGCACACAGGGGCACAAGCACTGCAATGACTCCTAGGGACACTGACTCACCATACTGCACTGCACACAGGGGCACAAGCACTGCAATGACTCCTAGGGACACTGACTCACCATACTGCACTGCACAAAGGGGCACAAGCACTGCAATGACTCCTAGGGACACTGACTCACCATACTGCACTGCACACAGGGGCACAAGCACTGCAATGACTCCTAGGGACACTGACTCACCATACTGCACTGCACACAGGGGCACAAGCACTGCAATGACTCCTAGGGACACTGACTCACCATACTGCACTGCACACAGGGGCACAAGCACTGCAATGACTCCTAGGGACACTGACTCACCATAGGCTACTTCCTTTGCTCCTATCCCCTCTCACCTGAATCTATCCCCTTGCCTGCTATGCCCCCCTAACCCCCTGTCCTGTTGTGCCCTTTGACTAAGCACTCCTTCTTCCCTTGTTGGGGAAAGATCAAATATTTATACTCTGGAGTCCACAGCGCCTAGGGAGCTACTCACAGCTGAGGTGTGGTATGGGACCCCTTGCCAAAGCACTCCCTCTCCCCTTTTTGGGGAAGGATCCAGTGTGTAGGCCTTGGAGTCTCAGAGACCCCTCTGAGTCCACTGCATATAGGGAGCCTCTTGCAACTGAGATGGGGAAATAATACCACTTCCGCTGGGATCACAGCTTACTGGACTTTGGACGCAGCTTTGACTCGTCTACCGGTTTTTGTCCACGTCACCCTCCCCCTCCTCTTTCCATTCCATGTCTATCACCCTCCCCTCCTCTTTCCCTCCTCTATTCTCTGTCTGCTTCCCCTGCACCTACTCCAGTCCCCCTAAATCTTGCCTGCTTTTTCCCTTACGTATAGGTCCTTTTTTGTTTGCCTCGACCTTAAGTGTAACTATGTTGCCAAGCTCTAATAACTGTGTAACCTTTGTAACGATGTAACCTGCAACTATGGTCTGATACTCATGTAAAGCGCTCTGATACCACCGGGTCTAGCCAGCGCTATATAAAACCTTTAAAATAAGTAAATAAATACTGCACTGCTTCAACATGCACAAGCACTGCAATGATTCTTAGGGACACTGGCTCACCATACTGCAATGCACCAATGAGCACAAGCACTGCAATTACTTCTAGGGACACTGACTCATCATACTTCACTGCACCAAAGGGCACAAGCACTGCAATGACTCCTAAGGACACTGACTCATCATACTGCAATGCACCAATGAGCACAAGCACTGCAAGGACTCTTAGGAACACTGACTCATCATACTGCAATGCACCAATGAGCACAAGCACTACAATACAACCTAAGGACACTGACTCATCATACTGCAATGAATGAGCACAAGCACTGCAAGGACTCTTAGGAACACTGACTCATCATACTGCAATGCACCAATGGGCACAAGCACTACAATACAACCTAAGCACACTGACTCATCATACTGCAATGCACCAATGAGCACAAGCACTACAATACAACCAAAGGACACTGACTCATCATACTGCAATGCACCAATGAGCACAAGCACTACAATACAACCAAAGGACACTGACTCATCATACTGCAATGCACCAATGAGCACAAGCACTGCAATACAACCAAAGGACACTGATTCACTATACTGCACTGCACCAAAGGGCACACGCACTGCAATTACTTCTAGGGACACTGACTCACTATACTGCACTGCACCAAAGGGCACACGCACTGCAATGACTCCTAGGGACACCGACTTACCATACTGCACTGCACCAATGTGCACAAGCACTGCAATGACTCCTAAGGACACTGACTTACCATACTGCACAGCACCAATGGGCAGAAGCACTGTAATAACTCCTAATGTCACTGACTCACCATACTGCACTGCAGCAACGGGCACAAGCACTGCAATGACTCCTAGGGACACTGACTTACCCTACTGCACTGCAACAATAGGCAGAAGCACGACAATGCAACCTAAGGACACTGGCTCACCATACTGCACTGCACCAACGGGCACAAGCACTGCAATGACTCCTGAGGACACTGACTCACCATATTGCAGTGCTGCGACAGGCACAACACTGCAATGCATCCTAAGGACACTGGCTCACCATACTGCACTGCACCAATGAGCACAAGCACTACAATACAACCTAAGGACACTGACTAACCATACTGCAATGCACCAATGAGCACAAGCACTACAATACAACCAAAGGACACTGACTCACTATACTGCACTGCACCAAAGGGCACACGCACTGCAATTACTTCTAGGGACGCTGACTCACTATACTGCACTGCACCAAAGGGCACACGCACTGCAATGACTCCTAGGGACACCGACTTACCATACTGCACTGCACCAATGTGCACAAGCACTGCAATGACTCCTAAGGACACTGACTTACCATACTGCACTGCACCAATGTGCACAAGCACTGCAATGACTCCTAAGGACACTGACTTACCATACTGCACTGCAACAACTGGTACAATCACTGCAATGACTCCTAAGGGCACTGACTCACCATACTACACTGCACCAAAGGGCACAAGCACTACAATACAACGTAAGGACACTGGCTCATCATACTGCAATGCACCAATGAGCACAAGCACTGCAATACAACATAGGACACTGACTCATCATACTGCAATGCACCAATGAGCACAAGCACTACAATACAACCTAAGGACACTGACTCATCATACTGCAATGCACCAATGAGCACAAGCACTACAATACAACCTAAGGACACTGACTCATCATACTGCAATGCACCAATGAGCACAAGCACTACAATACAACCAAAGGACACTGACTCATCATACTGCAATGCACCAATGAGCACAAGCACTGCAAGGACTCTTAGGAACACTGACTCACCATATTGCACTGCACCAAGGGACACAAGCACTGCAAGGACTCTTAGGGACACTGACTCACCATACTGCACTTCAGCAACAGGCACAAGCACTCTAATGACTCCTAGGGACACTGACTTACTATACTGCACTGCAACAATAGGCAGAAGCACTGCAATGACTCCTAAGGACACTGACTTACCATATTGCACTGCTCCGACAGGCACAACACTGCAATGACTCCTAAGGACACGGACTTACCATATTGCACTGCTCCGACAGGCACAACACTGCAATGTATCCTAAAGGCACTGACTTACCATACTGCACTGCTCCAACGGGCACAAGCGCTGCAATGACTCCTAAGGACACTGGCTCGACATACTGCACAGCACCAATGGGCTGAAGCACTGTAATAACTCCTAATGTCACTGACTCAACATACTGCACTGCAGCAATGGGCACAAGCACTGCAATGACTCCTAAGGACACTGGCTCGACATACTGCACAGCACCAATGGGCAGAAGCACTGTAATAACTCCTAATGTCACTGACTCACCATACTGCACTGCAGCAACGGGCACAAGCACTGCAACGACTCCTAGGGACACTGACTTACCATACTGCACTGCAACAATAGGCAGAAGCACGACAATGCAACCTAAGGACACTGGCTCACCATACTGCACTGCACCAACGGGCACAAGCTCTGCAATGACTCCTGAGGACACTGACTCACCATATTGCAGTGCTGCAACAGGCACAACACTGCAATGCATCCTAAGGACACTGGCTCACCATACTGCACTGCACCAATGAGCACAAGCACTACAATACAACCTAAGGACACTGACTCATCATACTGCAATGCACCAATGAGCACACGCACTACAATAAAACCAAGGGACACTGACTCACTATACTGCACCAAAGGGCACACGCACTGCAATGTCTCCTAGGGACACCGACTTACCATACTGCACTGCACCAATGTGCACAAGCACTGCAATGACTCCTAAGGACACTGACTTACCATACTGCACTGCACCAATGTGCACAAGCACTGCAATTACTCCTAAGGACACTGACTTACCATACTGCACTGCACCAACTGGCACAATCACTGCAATGACTCCTAAGGGCACTGACTCAACATACTACACTGCACCAAAGGGCACAAACACTACAATACAACGTAAGGACACTGGCTCATCATACTGCAATGCACCAATGAGCACAAGCACTGCAATACAACATAGGACACTGACTCATCATACTGCAATGCACCAATGAGCACAAGCACTACAATACAACCAAAGGACACTGACTCACTATACTGCACTGCACCAAAGGGCACACGCACTGCAATTACTTCTAGGGACGCTGACTCACTATACTGCACTGCACCAAAGGGCACACGCACTGCAATGACTCCTAGGGACACCGACTTACCATACTGCACTGCACCAATGTGCACAAGCATTGCAATGACTCCTAAGGACACTGACTTACCATACTGCACTGCACCAATGTGCACAAGCACTGCAATGACTCCTAAGTACACTGACTTACCATACTGCACTGCACCAACTGGTACAATCACTGCAATGACTCCTAAGGGCACTGACTCACCATACTACACTGCACCAAAGGGCACAAGCACTACAATACAACGTAAGGACACTGGCTCATCATACTGCAATGCACCAATGAGCACAAGCACTGCAATACAACATAGGACACTGACTCATCATACTGCAATGCATCAATGAGCACAAGCACTACAATACAACCTAAGAACACTGACTCATCATACTGCAATGCACCAATGAGCACAAGCACTACAATACAACCTAAGGACACTGACTCATCATACTGCAATGCACCAAGGAGCACAAGCACTACAATACAACCTAAGGACACTGACTCATCATACTGCAATGCACCAATGAGCACAAGCACTACAATACAACCAAAGGACACTGACTCATCATACTGCAATGCACCAATGAGCACAAGCACTGCAAGGACTCTTAGGAACACTGACTCACCATATTGCACTGCACAAGGGACACAAGCACTGCAAGGACTCTTAGGGACACTGACTCACCATACTGCACTTCAGCAACAGGCACAAGCACTCTAATGACTCCTAGGGACACTGACTTACCATACTGCACTGCAACAATAGGCAGAAGCAGTGCAATGCATCCTAGGGACACTGACTCACCAAACTGTACTGCACCAATGAGTATAAGCACTGCAATGACTCCTAAGGACACTGACTTACCATATTGCACTGCTCCGACAGGCACAACACTGCAATGACTCCTAAGGACACTGACTTACCATATTGCACTGCTCCGACAGGCACAACACTGCAATGTATCCTAAAGGCACTGACTTACCATACTGCACTGCTCCAACGGGCACAAGCGCTGCAATGACTCCTAAGGACACTGGCTCGACATACTGCACAGCACCAATGGGCTGAAGCACTGTAATAACTCCTAATGTCACTGACTCAACATACTGCACTGCAGCAATGGGCACAAGCACTGCAATGACTCCTAAGGACACTGGCTCGACATACTGCACAGCACCAATGGGCAGAAGCACTGTAATAACTCCTAATGTCACTGACTCACCATACTGCACTGCAGCAACGGGCATAAGCGCTGCAATGACTCCTAGGGACACTGACTTACCATACTGCACTGCAACAATAGGCAGAAGCACGACAATGCAACCTAAGGACACTGGCTCACCATACTGCACTGCACCAACGGGCACAAGCACTGCAATGACTCCTGAGGACACTGACTCACCATATTGCAGTGCTGCAACAGGCACAACACTGCAATGCATCCTAAGGACACTGGCTCACCATACTGCACTGCACCAATGAGCACAAGCACTACAATACAACCTAAGGACACTGACTCACCATACTGCAATGCACCAATGAGCACAAGCACTACAATACAACCAAAGGACACTGACTCGTCATACTGCAATGCACCAATGAGCACAAGCACTACAATACAACCTAAGGACACTGAGTCACCATACTGCACTGCACCAATGAGCACAAGCACTACAATACAGCCTAAGGACACTGACTCATCATACTGCAATGCACCAATGAGCACAAGCACTGCAAGGACTCTTAGGAACACTGACTCACCATATTGCACTGCACCAAGGGACACAAGCACTGCAAGGACTCTTAGGGACACTGACTCACCATACTACACTGCACCAAAGGGCACACGCACTGCAATACAACCTAAGGACACTGACTCATCATACTGCAATGCACCAATGAGCACAAGCACTGCAAGGACTCTTAGGAACACCGACTCACCATATTGCACTGCACCAAGGGACACAAGCACTGCAAGGACTCTTAGGGACACTGACTCACCATACTACACTGCACCAAAGGGCACACACACTACAATACAACCTAAGGACACTGACTCACCATACTGCACTGCACCAATGAGCACAAGCACTACAATACAACATAGGACACTGACTCATCATACTGCAATGCACCAATGAGCACAAACACTACAATACAACCTAAGGACACTGACTCATCATACTGCAATGCACCAATGAGCACAAGCACTGCAAGGACTCTTAGGAACACTGACTCACCATATTGCAATGCACCAAGGGACACAAGCACTGCAAGGACTCTTAGGGACACCGACTCACCATACTGCACTTCAGCAACAGGCACAAGCACTCTAATGACTCCTAGGGACACTGACTCATCATACTGCAATGCACCAATGAGCACAAGCACTACAATACAACCTAAGCACACTGACTCATCATACTGCAATGCACCAATGAGCACAAGCACTACAATACAACCTAAGGACACTGACTCATCATACTGCAATGCACCAATGAGCACAAGCACTACAATACAACCTAAGGACACTGACTCATCATACTGCAATGCACCAATGAGCACAAGCACTACAATACAACCTAAGGACACTGACTCATCATACTGCAATGCACCAATGAGCACAAGCACTACAATACAACCTAAGGACACTGACTCATCATACTGCAATGCACCAATGAGCACAAGCACTACAATACAACCTAAGGACACTGACTCATCATACTGCAATGCACCAATAAGCACAAGCACTACAATACAACCTAAGGACACTGACTCATCATACTGCAATGCACCAATGAGCACAAGCACTACAATACAACCTAAGGACACTGACTCATCATACTGCAATGCACCAATGAGCACAAGCACTACAATACAACCTAAGGACACTGACTCATCATACTGCAATGCACCAATGAGCACAAGCACTACAATACAACCTAAGGACACTGACTCATCATACTGCAATGCACCAATGAGCACAAGCACTACAATACAACCTAAGGACACTGACTCATCATACTGCAATGCACCAATGAGCACAAGCACTACAATACAACCTAAGGACACTGACTCATCATACTGCAATGCACCAATGAGCACAAGCACTACAATACAACCTAAGCACACTGACTCATCATACTGCAATGCACCAATGAGCACAAGCACTGCAAGGACTCTTAGGAACACTGACTCACCATATTGCACTGCACCAAGGGACACAAGCACTGCAAGGACTCTTAGGAACACTGACTCATCATACTGCAATGCACCAATGAGCACAAGCACTACAATACAACCTAAGGACACTGACTCATCATACTGCAATGCACCAATGAGCACAAGCACTACAATACAACCAAAGGACACTGACTCATCATACTGCAATGCACCAATGAGCACAAGCACTGCAAGGACTCTTAGGAACACTGACTCACCATATTGCACTGCACCAAGGGACACAAGCACTGCAATACAACATAGGACACTGACTCGTCATACTGCAATGCACCAATGAGCACAAGCACTACAATACAACCTAAGGACACTGACTCATCATACTGCAATGCACCAAAGGGCACACGCACTGCAATGACTCCTAGGGACACTGACGTACCATACTACACTGCAACAATAGGCAGAAGCAGTGCAATGCATCCTAGGGACACTGACTCACCAAACTGTACTGCACCAATGAGTATAAGCACTGCAATGACTCCTAAGGACACTGACTTACCATATTGCACTGCTCCGACAGGCACAACACTGCAATGTATCCTAAAGGCACTGACTTACCATACTGCACTGCTCCAACGGGCACAAGCACTGCAATGACTCCTAAGGACACCGGCTCGACATACTGCACAGCACCAATGGGCAGAAGCACTGTAATAACTCCTAATGTCACTGACTCACCATACTGCACTGCAGCAACGGGCACAAGCACTGCAATGACTCCTAGGGACACTGACTTACCATACTGCACTGCAACAATAGGCAGAAGCACGACAATGCAACCTAAAGACACTGGCTCACCATACTGCACTGCACCAACGGGCACAAGCACAGCAATGACTCCCGAGGACACTGACTCACCATATTGCAGTGCTGCAACAGGCACAACACTGCAATGCATCCTAAGGACACTGGCTCACCATACTGCACTACACCAGTGGGTAGAAGCACTGCAATGACTCCTAGGGACACTGACTCACCATACTGCACTGCAGCAACGGGCACAAGCACTGCAATGACTCCTAAGGACACTGACTCACCATACTGCACTGCAGCAACGGGCACAAGCACTGCAATGACTCCTAAGGACACTGACTCACCGTACTGCACTGCACCAATGGGAACAAGCACTGAAATGACTCCTAGGGACACTGACTCACCATACTGCACTGCAGCAACGGGCACAAGCACTGCAATGACTCCTAAGGACAGTGACTCACCATACTGCACTGCAGCAACGGGCACAAGCACTGCAATGACTCCTAAGGACACTGACTCACCACACTGCACTGCAGCAACGGGCACAAGCACTGCAATGACTCCTAAGGACAGTGACTCACCATACTGCACTGCAGCAACGGGCACAAGCACTGCAATGACTCCTAAGGACACTGACTCACCACACTGCACTGCAGCAACGGGCACAAGCACTGCAATGACTCCTAAGGACAGTGACTCACCATACTGTACTGCAGCAATGGCAACAAGTAATGCAATGACTCCTAAGGACACTTACTTACCATACTGCACTGCACCAAAGGGGACACGCACTGCAATGACTCCTAGGGACCCAAAAGTCACTACAGCCTTACCTGCGTGGAAGAGGATCGAGGCACAAGAGGAGCACATTGCCAGCAGACCAACAACCGGGGAATACAGACACCGCTTCCATCAGGCGCGCCCGCCGCCCCGGGACTCCATATCCCGGCAGCCATTGCGGCGGCGCGTTCCCTGACGCGGAATACGGACCAGGAGGGGCTAGATAAACAGCAAGCCCTCAGCGTCGCGGGACGCGAGCGGGACGCCCGGGGCTAAGCCCGGGCAAAGGGCGGGCCCTCTGTGGCCCTCAGAGGCCTGAGGAGCCTGGGCCATAACCCCTGCCTGATTTTCCTCAGCCTAAAATAACCATTTTCCACAGAAACTGTAAGTTGGAGACTTATTTAACACAAGATACACAAGATATAGGGTCGCTAGTGGTTATGCATTGTTAAGCCCTAAGCACACGCCCCTCATTACATCACCATTATTTACTAGGTCATTTTGTGATTAACATAGGCGGGCCATGAACTGCCGGGAAACCAGAAGCATGGCCGTAGCAGGTGCAAAAAAACTAACCGGGACTCTGGACGATTTTATTGTCCGCACTCATGCATTAATTGATGAGGGAATAATATTAATGGACAGGAGAGTATCCCAGGACCTAGCTATGGCCAAGAGATCCTCGTTGGGCCTCATTGCTCAGGCACATACGCCCAACACTGACTCCCGCCATAATACTCACGCCTTAGTTCATTACACTGGGGTTACCGGGGAACTTGATGTTTCCATCTCACAACAGGACTTGGAAGCTACCCCTAATCTTAACCTTTTGACAGAGAGTGGATCACACAGAAATGAGCCAGATAATTTTCCTGCGGTAACTACTATAAATCGAAGGGGTTTGAAAGAAGGGGCAATCCCTAAACAAAAGGTTATTAAATCCACCACCCTTAAAGGGAAAAAAGCTCAAACTGCCCAAAATCAACATGCTTCCACTGTAGACCCGGCAATTGTTAATAATAACCTGCCAGTCTGCACAAATGATACAGGGGGGGTGCATCCTACGAAAATTGGCCTACCTGTTAGTCTTCCAGATGATACCATTATTGATAACAGTCTGGAGGAAGTTCTGGAGCTTAGTGGGGAAGTCACTAATCTAGCAACACTGAACCAAGATGGGAATGAATCAAGTACGGCTAATAATAATATCTTTAATACGTTAAAAGCCCTACTTGAACCCATAGAGGCTAGATTACGTTGCCTGGAGACCATCTTGAAGAATATCCACAAGGATATAAGTGCCCCAAGCTTTACCATGAATGCTAAGACACCTCATGCTGCGAATACAGTTAATAAGTCATCTTTGGCTGGTAAAAGTGTCACTGTACCCAAAATTAATCCTCCTAAGAACCCTAGCAATACTCTAAACCGGGGAGGTACTAAAGCAAAGACCCCTGTTTTAAAACAACCTGAGAATACAACTAATACTAAACCAACCCCCCAAGTTACATCAAATGATCCCACTCCGTCAATCTCAAATCTTGACCAGGCCCCAAGAGTCAAGGCTGTGGACCGCAGAAATATCCATCTTCCGCCAGACGCCTGTCCCTACGTAGTGATTCTTACTGGAGTCACTGAAATTTCACCATCGGAAGTAGAATCTCACCAGGCCCTTAAAAACAAGGTGTGTCACTGGCTCTCTGAAAACCATCCCCTACCGCCGAACATTCCTAGTAATATCTTAATGGTAGAGAGAACCCCATGGGTGGGAGGAAATAGAAAAAATCTACAAGGAGACTGTGTTGTGGTCACTTTTGAGAATACTCAGGTCGTAGAATATATATGTAGTGGAGCGCCTAGATATCAAGCTAGCACTGTTATGGCCAGGCCCCTCTCTTATTTCTACTTACCGGGGAACCAAGCAGATAAAAGATGGAGTTGACTAAGGGGCCCACAGGATCAAAAATCTAGACAGAGGTTTACCCCCCCATGGGAAGAGCAACCCTATGGATGGGAGGAGGGTGGAGATGTGGGATGGAACTTAGTTAGGAGAAGAAGAGGTAGACCGCTCCAAGGAGGTTTTGTCGTAGGGCCCCAAAATAGTCACCCACATCATTATCATCAGATTGCAAATGGGCAAGATAACTATTACAATTTCCCAATTGCTAACCGTTACGACTGTTTGTCAACCACGGACTGGGTTGACTGACAAACACAGGGTTTACTAAGTGGACAGCGGCGCCATACCTCCCCCACTCTTCTGCTAAAAGAGGATAGTATCGTGGACTTGCAGAAGTCAAACCTAACTCTATCTCCTGACAAGGGTCCTGTAGTCATTGAGGACAGGGGAGCGCATAACTCGCATAATTCCAATAAGCCAATTTGTAAAATCCTCACCTGGAATGTAGCGGGTATTACCGCTAAGGCTTCAGATTCTATCTGGCAGGGGTTTGTTAAACAACACGATATATTGGCATTTCAAGAAACATGGGATACATCAACCTGTTTCTCATTGGATGGCTTTCATAGTTTTTCGACCCCAGCAGTATCGGGTGTTAGAGGGAGAGCCAAGGGTGACCTACTCACACTGTTCTCATTGAATCTGGCTGGGACTTTTAAAAAAATAGAACCTGCTCCTATGAACACGTTAATAATTGAGTGGGCTATTTCGGACCATCAATCCTTTTTATTTATTAATTTTTATAATTCTAGGGATGGCTCTTTTGTGAATGAGCATCTGACTGCCCTGTCAGACTTTTTGTCAGTCTATAGACACGATTGCACTTCCGTCCCAGAGATGTTTATCCTGGGTGATTTTAATATTCACCCCTGTGAGGGGGATTGTTATAATGATAGATACGGAGGATCACCGGTTGAAGGGATTCCTCATTTTGAACATACTAAGGAGGGTGAGGGGCTTGAGAGCCTTCTTGCCAACTTAAATTTATTCGAATTAGGCCATGGCAAAAATGAGATTAGAGCGCCCACATTCATCGGGAGAGATGCAAATACCATCATTGACTACATCTTTGTTTCTTCGGGGGTGTTAGTAAAGGCATGGGAATACAGGGTTGTGACCGCTACTTTTAGCGACCATAACCCTGTCCTACTGACTATGGATTTAGACTGTTTCCTGAATGGGAGGGAGATAGGTGTGGTAGCCCCAAGAGATCTCTCATCTAGGGAGCAGGGTAGGAGGATAAAGTGGGAGAAGATTGTTCCCGAAAACTTCTTCCAAACATTAGCGCAGGAAAAGATGGCAGTCTGCTTAGATCCCACTTCTTTAGGGCCTGATGTTGTGGCTGCCTATGTTGAGATATGCTCAAGGATCTCCAAGAACTTGGAGTCCAGGAATGGCCCGCAAGGCAATAAGAACATACACAAATGGTTCGATAAGGAATGCTCGAACAAACACAGCGCCTTACTGAAAGCACTCAAACAGAGACCTAGAGATAGGACTCTAGTGGCAACCCTGCGAAAGGAATACAAATCCGCACTTGCCAAACGCAAGACACAAATCAAGGAGGAAGCTTGGGAGAGTTTATTATCCGTAGATGTAATGAGAGACAGTAAAAAAATTTGGGCCATCGTTAATCAGTCTTTCTTCACCGAGGATGGGAAATCAGACATGGATTGTGTGATTGAAGACGAAAGATGGCTTAACCATTTTAAACAAATCTATGAAACCGAGGTTCCAATCCCCCCAGCTAGTGCCCCTTTGCGAAATATCGTGATCATGGATTTTAACACTTCTGAGGTGGAAAGGGCGATTAAAGACACAAGTAAACATAAGGCCCCTGGACCTGACGGGGTACCTGTCGATCTTTACATTCAGTATCCGCAATTCTGGTCTAAAATACTGACTAACGTCTTTAATGCGATACCTTCGGCAGGCTTTCCGTCCTCCTGGTCCACCTCCATAATTGTCCCGATTTTTAAGAAGGGGAACAGGGGGGACCCTGCTTGCTACAGGCCAATCTCCTTGTTGGACTCTGCTGTTAAAATCTTGGGCAGAGTCATTTTACAAAGACTCGGGGATTGGCTTGAGGGAAGTGGGGTTCTCTCTGACCTTCAGTATGGTTTTAGAGCTCACAGGGGGACCATGAACCAATGTTTAAACCTTCACCTCATTATTAGTAAATACACTGTGGTGAAGGAGGGGCTTTTATATTTAGGATTTATGGACTTATCCTCTGCTTTTGATTTGGTTAATCGCTCTAAACTTTGGCTTATTTTGCGGGATTTGGGTTTGGACACTACCTTGGTGAATTTTTTACATGATCTCCATCAGAATTTGTTCGCCTCTGTTAGGGTAACAAGGGAAGGTAGGTGCACTGAAAAATTTAGATCAGGGAGAGGGGTCAGACAAGGCTGCATTCGGGCCCCTCTTCTATTTACACTCTACATTAATTCCCTTGGTAAATCACTAAATTTAGCCACCTTGGACGTCCCGCGTATGGGAGGGTCACCCATTCCGGTCCTCCTGTACGCGGACGACGCCGTCCTACTAGCTCGTACAGGCACGGGCTTACAAAGACTGCTAGACCATTTTGGATCTTTTATGGAAGCTCTGGATTTAAAGATCAACACATCAAAATCCCATGTCATGGTAACTGGCTCACGCAGGAAAAGCATGAAGATTCAAACTTTTAGATGCAACGAAACACCAATCTCTAGGGTACCTTTCTTTTGCTATTTAGGCGTCACTTTTGACGAAAGAGGATCCTGGGGACCTCAGCTAAAACTGAAGGGCAACGTAGTTGCAAGATCTACTACAGGTCTTATGAACTTTTCTAAAAGACTAGGTTCGAGACCCATGGAGGCCATGATCCGCATCTATAAATCCAAATGCCTAGCAATCGCATCCTATGGGGCTGATATTTGGGGCTATGTTTCATCTCCAGGCATCCAAATCATAGAAAATAATTTTATACGAGCTTTGTTGTCACTCCCAAAGTCATCTCCTACATACTCAATTCATAGTGAAGTGGGCTTGGGACATATTACCGACCTTCTAAAAATGTCCCCCCTGCTATGCTGGGTCAAAACCTGGACAAATGAGGAGATCACGTTGAACCATCTCATACTCAAAGACTGTATGGCCTTAGATAAAGCGGACATTTTTCCCTGGCTTGCGTATGTTAGAGCGGCATGCGTGAAGCTGGGGCGTCCGGATATGTACTCTTTACCACAGGGCCTCAAGAAAGAGGATGTAGGGTGGGTCAAGTTGCATCTCCGGAATCTGTTGGAGTCAGAAAGGGAGGAGGTTGAACTTAATAAACCAATGGTGAGAACAATATATCAACTATCTATCTCCCCAGTCATGGAACCCTATCTAAAATACGTGACTAAACAATACCATCGTTTTCTCCTATTGAGATTTAGGTTCAACCTCATTCATTTAGTGCTTGGTACCTATGTACAGTGGGGGACCCTAGAAAACACCCCACCTTGTACATGTGACAGCTTTTCAATACAGGATACGCTTCACTTTGTGATGTTTTGCGAACACTATCTGGCGCCCCGAAAAAATTTTTTATATCCAATTCTGAAGGAACTCAACTTTGTCCAGGTGAGGCCTGCACTTTTACACTTGCAAATGCTTAACTCTGTGCAGGTCACATATGGTGTAGCCAGTTTTTTGGTAGCGGCTGCTCGATTAAATAAAACAAGACTTACCGAGACAAATACACATCTAGGTTGATATTTCGTCAACTTCGTTCTGGGGAACTGCACCAAGATTAGTGGGATACAGAGGTGCCTGTTTTTCTTGGACCTTATTTTGTATAGTATCTATTTTTTGTATCAAAACTTTTTAAATTGTTTTAGGAATGAACTTAAGAACTGCAATCAGGTGTACATTTGTTTAATTTTAAATTTTTTACCTATATAATGTATGGATATTTTACAATGAATTGTGTATTGCTTTTATGATTTTAACTAACCGAATAAAGATATTTGACTGACTGACTGACTCCTAGGGACACTGACTCACCATACTGCACTGCAGCAACGGGCACAAGCACTGCAATGACTCCTAAGGACACTGACTCACCATACGGCACTGCAGCAACAGGCACAAGCACTGCAATGACTCCTAGGGACACTGACTCACCAGACTGTACTGCACCGATGGGCACAAGCACTGCAATGACTCCTAGGGACACTGACTCACCAGACTGTACTGCACCAATGGGCACAAGCACTGCAATGACTCCTAAGGACACTGACTCACCATACTGCACTGCACCAACGGACACAAGCACTGCAATGACTCCTAAGGACACTGACTCACCATACTGCACTGCGCCAAAGGGGACACGCACTGCAATGACTCCTAGGGACACTGACTCACCATACTGCACTGCACCAGCGGACACAAGCACTGCAATGACTCCTAAGGACACTGACTCACCATACTGCACTGCAGCAACAGGCACAAGCACTGCAATGACTCCTAGGGACACTGACTCACCAGACTGTACTGCACCAATGGGCACAAGCACTGCAATGACTCCTAGGGACACTGACTCACCATACTGCACTGCAGCAACGGGCACAAGCACTGCAATGACTCCTAAGGACACTGACTCACCATACGGCACTGCAGCAACAGGCACAAGCACTGCAATGACTCCTAGGGACACTGACTCACCAGACTGTACTGCACCAATGGGCACAAGCACTGCAATGACTCCTAGGGACACTGACTCACCAGACTGTACTGCACCAATGGGCACAAGCACTGCAATGACTCCTAAGGACACTGACTCACCATACTGCACTGCACCAACGGACACAAGCACTGCAATGACTCCTAAGGACACTGACTCACCATACTGCACTGCGCCAAAGGGGACACGCACTGCAATGACTCCTAGGGACACTGACTCACCATACTGCACTGCACCAACGGACACAAGCACTGCAATGACTCCTAAGGACACTGACTCACCATACTGCACTGCAGCAACAGGCACAAGCACTGCAATGACTCCTAGGGACACTGACTCACCAGACTGTACTGCACCAATGGGCACAAGCACTGCAATGACTCCTAGGGACACTGACTCACCATACTGCACTGCAGCAACGGGCACAAGCACTGCAATGACTCCTAAGGACACTGACTCACCATACGGCACTGCAGCAACAGGCACAAGCACTGCAATGACTCCTAGGGACACTGACTCACCAGACTGTACTGCACCAATGGGCACAAGCACTGCAATAACTCCTAGGGACACTGACTCACCAGACTGTACTGCACCAATGGGCACAAGCACTGCAATGACTCCTAAGGACACTGACTCACCATACTGCACTGCACCAACGGACACAAGCACTGCAATGACTCCTAAGGACACTGACTCACCATACTGCACTGCGCCAAAGGGGACACGCACTGCAATGACTCCTAGGGACACTGACTCACCATACTGCACTGCACCAACGGACACAAGCACTGCAATGACTCCTAAGGACACTGACTCACCATACTGCACTGCAGCAACAGGCACAAGCACTGCAATGACTCCTAGGGACACTGACTCACCAGACTGTACTGCACCAATGGGCACAAGCACTGCAATGACTCCTAAGGACAGTTACTCACCATACTGCACTGCACCAATGGGCACAAGCACTGCAATGACACCTAAGGACACTGACTCGGCATACTGCACTGCACCAAAGGGGACACGCACCGCAATGACTCCTAAGGACACTGACTCACCATACTGCACTGCACCAACGGACACAAGCACTGCAATGACTCCTAAGGACACTGACTCACCATACTGCACTGCACCAACGGACACAAGCACTGCAATGACTCCTAAGGACACTGACTCACCATACTGCACTGCACCAACGGACACACGCACTGCAATGACTCCTAGCTACACTGACTCACCATACTGCATTGCACCAACGGACACAAGCACTGCAATGACTCCTAAGGACACTGACTCACCATACTGCACTGCAGCAACAGGCACAAGCACTGCAATGACTCCTAGGGACACTGACTCACCAGACTGTACTGCACCAATGGGCACAAGCACTGCAATGACTCCTAAGGACAGTGACTCACCATACTGCACTGCAGCAACGGGCACAAGCACTGCAATGACACCTAAGGACACTGACTCGGCATACTGCACTGCACACAGGGGCACAAGCACCGCAATGACTCCTAAGGACACTGACTCACCATACTGCACTGCACCAACGGACACAAGCACTGCAATGACTCCTAAGGACACTGACTCACCATACTGCACTGCACCAACGGACACAAGCACTGCAATGACTCCTAAGGACACTGACTCACCATACTGCACTGCACCAACGGACACAAGCACTGCAATGACTCCTAAGGACACTGACTCACCATACTGCACTGCACCAACGGACACACGCACTGCAATGACTCCTAGGGACACTGACTCACCATACTGCATTGCACCAACGGACACAAGCACTGCAATGACTCCTAAGGACACTGACTCACCATACTGCACTGCAGCAACAGGCACAAGCACTGCAATGACTCCTAGGGACACTGACTCACCAGACTGTACTGCACCAATGGGCACAAGCACTGCAATGACTCCTAAGGACAGTGACTCACCATACTGCACTGCAGCAACGGGCACAAGCACTGCAATGACACCTAAGGACACTGACTCGGCATACTGCACTGCACACAGGGGCACAAGCACCGCAATGACTCCTAAGGACACTGACTCACCATACTGCACTGCACCAACGGACACAAGCACTGCAATGACTCCTAAGGACACTGACTCACCATACTGCACTGCAGCAACAGGCACAAGCACTGCAATGACTCCTAGGGACACTGACTCACCAGACTGCACTGCACCAAAGGGGACACGCACCGCAATGACTCCTAAGGACACTGACTCACCATACTGCACTGCACCAACGGACACAAGCACTGCAATGACTCCTAGGGACACTGGCTCCCCATACTGCACAGCACCAGCGTGCACACGCACTTCACTGCAACCTAAGCGTACTGTGATGTGGTCGCAAGTATTTTTTTAGCAGTTGTGTCACGTTTACGACTCTCCAGAGGGGTGAGTACGAGTCCTTTTGAGCTGGTTGGGGCACCCCAGAGGGCTTTTACTGTCGTTAATGGCCTCTCCGGCCATGTTTTCCGACTCTGCAGGCCTCCTGAATATGAGCCCCCGTGAGCCCACCCCAGAAGTCTCTTACGACTCCTATTGAAATTGAAGATTTTAAGCCCCCGAGAGGTTTATGTGCCACAGAGGAGGCGCTCCTGAGACTCCGTGGTGAGTGGAGGGGGAGATGGGGGGGGGAGGGTTAACACCTGCACTTCTCGTTAGCTTGTCAAAGGGTGAATTAATTCAGTTCTTCCCATGGTAGGATCCATCATCTCGCGTCCTCCGGCCGGAATGACGCGCAGCGATCGGTTTTCAGAGCAACCCATTATACTGCGGTGGCGAAGTGACAGGTCTGTGGAAACATCCGCGAACACGGCGGCGGCGGCGGCGGGGGTCGGGTGTGTGACCCTCGGCAGGAGCGTGAGGGCCGCGGGCTCCGCGGGGCAAGGACCTGTGCACAAGTGTAGGAACATGGTCTAAAGTGTCCGCTGGTGAAAACACACGAGGGGCAGACATGTCTCGGTCTGTGCGTGAGTGGAATTCACAAGAAGCGACTGTGCGCGCAGAATTTATTTTACTCCTGCGCCATGTTACACCTTGCTTCGTGAATTTTCACAAACCTCACTTTGTGGTCATACATAGCCTGCTGTTCTCTTCCTACACTCGAAATATGATTTACTCCTGCAAAGGGTGGAGTAAATGTCCTTCCAGCGAAAGAACAAGAACAACCGCAAACTTTGTAATGTTTGGGGGAAGGGAATTTGCACGTAGAAAATGTATCCCGTGTCGAGAAAAAAGGGGAAAAGGTGCTATTGGACGGCCGCCCTGGCACTTGTCAGTACAGATTTGTACCCGCACAGTTCTACATTGTTCATGCACCAGTTTGTGCCCCGAATTCAAGCGACTATCACAGGTTTACACCTCGAAAGCTGCAACTAGCGGAGCAAAGTACAGCCTTCCAGGCGCACCCTGGCACGTTTTGTGAACACAGGATCCGTGCTGAGGCGGGAAACTCTGCAGACACTTTTATGTTTGTAGGTCTGCCGTACTCGACAGCTCCTGCGCCGTCTGTTGCAACACCCATTGCTATCTTTCAGTGCGCTTAGACTCTGGCCATTGCTTGCTTGCAGTGTGGTTAGAGTGTGCTCATTGTTAGCTTACAGTGTGTTTAGATTCCACCCATTGCTAGCTTACAGTGCACCTAGAGTCTGTCCTTTGCTAGCTTACAGTGTGCTTAGAGTCTGTCCATTGCTATCTTACAATGCGCTTCGAGTCCGCTCATTGTTAGCTTACAGTGTGCTTAGAATGTGCTCATTGCTAGCTTACAGTGTGCTTAGAGTCCACCCAGTGCTAGCTTACAGCGCACTTAGGGTCCCCCCATTGTTAGCCTACAGTGCACTTAGAGTCCAACCATTGCTAGCTTGTAGTGTGCTTAGAGTCCGCCCATTGCTAGCTTACAGTGCACTGAGAGTCCACCCATTGCTAGCTTGCAGTGTCCTTAGGGTCCGCCCATTGATAGCTTGCAGTGTGCTTAGAGTCCGCCCATTGCTAGCTTACAGTGCTCTGAGAGTCCACCCATTGCTAGCTTGTAATGTGCTTAGAGTCTGCCCATTCCTAGCTTACAGTGCGCTGAGAGTCCACCCATTGCTAGCTTGTAGTGTGCCTAGAGTCCACCCATTGCTAGCTTGCAGTGCACTTGGAGTCTGCCCATTTTTAGCTTACAGTGCGCTTAGGGTCCGCCCATTGTTAGCTTACAGTGCGCTTAGAGTCCACCCATTGCTAGCTTGCAGTGTGCTTAGAGTCTGCCCATTGTTAGCTTGCAGTGCGCTTAGAGTCCACCCATTGCTAGCTTACAGTGCGCTGAGAGTCCACCCATTGCTAGCTTATAGTGCGCTTAGGGTCCGCCCATTGATAGCTTGCAGTGTGCTTAGAGTCCGCCCATTGTTAGCTTATAGTGCGCTGAGAGTCCACCCATTGCTAGCTTGCAGTGTCCTTAGGGTCCGCCCATTGATAGCTTGCAGTGTGCTTAGAGTCCGCCCATTGCTAGCTTACAGTGAGCTGAGAGTCCGCCCATGGCTAGCTTGTAATGTGCTTAGAGTCCACCCATTGCTAGCTTGTAGTGTGCTTAGAGTCCACCCATTGCTAGCTTACAGTGCGCTTGAAGTCTGCCCATTGTTAGCTTACAGTGCGCTGAGAGTCCGCCCATTGCTAGCTTGTAATGTGCTTAGAGTCCATACATTGCTAGCTTGTAGTGTGCTTAGAGTTCGCCCATTGCTAGCTTGCAGTGCACTTGGAGTCTGCCCATTGTTAGCTTACAGTACGCTTAGGGTCCGCCCATTGATAGCTTGCAGTGTGCTTAGAGACCGCCCATTGCTAGCTTACAGTGTGCTTAGAGTCCACCCATTGCTAGCTTGCAGTGCACTTGGAGTCTGCCCATTGTTAGCTTACAGTACACTTAGGGTCCACCCATTGATAGCTTGTAGTGTGCTTAGAGTCCGCCCATTGCTAGCTTGCAGTGCACTTGGAGTCTGCCCATTGTTAGCTTACAGTGTGCTTAGGGTCCGCCCATTGATAGCTTGCAGTGCATTTGAAGTCTGCCCATTGTTAGCTTACAGTGCGCTTAGGGTCCGCCCATTGATAGTTTGCAGTGTGCTTAGAGTCCGCCCATTGCTAGCTTACAGTACGCTTAGGGTCCGCCCATTGATAGCTTGTAGTGTGCTTAGAGTCCGCCCATTGCTAGTTTGCAGTGCACTTGGAGTCTGCCAATTGTTACTTACTGTGCGCTTAGGGTCCGCCCATTGATAGCTTGCAGTGTGCTTAGAGTCCGCCCATTGCTAGCTTACAGTGTGCTTAGAGTCCACCCATTGCTAGCTTACAGTGCGCTGAGAGTCCACCCATTGCTAGCTTACAGTGTGCTTAGAGCCCGCCCACTGCTAGCTTGCAGTGCACTGAGAGTCCGCCCATTGCTAGCTTACAGTGTGCTTAGAGCCCGCCCACTGCTAACTTGCAGTGTGCTTAGAGTCCACCCATTGCTAGCTTACAGTGCGCTTAGAGTCCACCCATTGCTAGATTACAGTGCACCTAGGGTCTTCCCATTGCTAGCCTACAATGCGCTTAGAGTTTGTGCATTCTTAGCTTACAGTGAGCTGACAGTCCGCCCATTGCTAGCTTGCAGTGCGCTTAGAGTCCACCCATTGCTAGCTTACAGTGTGCTTAGAGTCCACCCATTGCGTACAATTGGTTGGCTTCATCGACACTCTTCTTTTATTGCTTCTTATTCATTGTGTTGTGCGTACGTTCCTTCCTTTTCTTGTGGTTGTCTGTTCCCTGAAGTATGGACACTTTGCTAGTGTCCTTCCACTGCTCATTTTTCAAGCTCTCCTTTTATTCATTTTATAAGATCTCCAAGAGAGTCCATGTGTTTCCCAGCTGTCTCTCTAGTTTGCTGCTCAACATATATGAAACACCAAAAACATATAGCTTGATAGGTGGTTGAATCACTGTTTTGGGATGGCAAGGTCTTCATCGCTTCCTTGACTTCTAGATAACCATTTTTGTCTTCGGGATAGCCCTCCAGTAGGTGTGTGTTGTCCAATAGATCATTCGCGTTGCGTTATAGACCAATTTGTAAGAGATGCTTCTTGCTACTGGTAGCCTGTGTAGAGTTTATGGCGCTGAGGTAATGCGATCGCACCTGTTCAGATTTAGAACTTGTCCAGGAACCACCTTCCAGGTTTGTTGCATCATGTCTACTAATATTTTAGGAAGTCTCATATGGAGGCCATTGGCATGGTGAAGATGTAATCAGACCAGGACCGTTGAGACCAGAAACCTAGGCAACTGGCCAGGTGAGTACCTCTATTATTGCCATTTTCCACAGGCGAGTACCGCTATTTTTGACATGTTCCACAGGTGAGTACCTCTATTTTTGACATGTTCCACAGGTGAGTACCTCTATTTTTCTAGCTTTTTCCACAGTTGAGAACGTCTATTTTTTACATGGTCCACAAGTGAGTATCTCTATTTTTGATATGTTCCACATGGGGGTAACTCTATTTTTGACATTTTCCACAGTTGAGTATCTCTATTTTTGGCATGTTCCACATGTCAGTACCTCTACTTTTGACATGTTTCACAGGTGAGTACCGCTATTTTTGACATGTTTCCACAGGTGAGTACCTCTATCTTTCACATGTTCTGCAGGTGAGTACCTCTATTTTTCACATGTTCCACAGGTGAGTACCCCTATCTTTCACATGTTTCACAGGTGGGTACCTCTATTTTTCACATGTTCCACGGGTGAGTACCGCGACTTTTGCCATCCCATCTTTCATATGTGAATACCTCTATTTTTCCCATGTTCCACATGTGAGTACCTCTATTTTTGCCCTCTTCCATCTATTTTTAACACCTTCTATAGGTGAGTACCTCTAATACTGCCATGTTCCACAGGTGAATACCTCTATTTTGTACATGGTCCACAAGTGAGTATCTCTATTTTTGACATGCTCCATGTGAGTAACTCTATTTTTGACATGTTGCACAGGTGAGTATCTCTGTTTTTGGCATGTTCCACATGTGAGTACCTCAACTTTTGACATGTTTCACAGGTGAGTACCTCCATTTTTCACATGCTCCGTAGGTGAGTACCTCTATTTTTTTCACTTTTTCCACAGGTGGGGACCTCTATTTTTGACTGGCCCACAGGTGAGTACCTCTATTTTGTACATATTCCACAAGTGAATATCTCTATTTTGACATGTTCCAGATGAGAGTAACTATTTTTGACATGTGCCACAGGTGAGTATCTCTATTTTTGGCATGTTCCACATGTCAGTACCTCTACTTTTGATATGTTTCACAGGTGAGTACTGTAATGTAAGATTTCTAGGGCTACTTCAAACTAAACAATACCCTATGACATGATTAAGGGAAACACAATAGTGACACTCGAACCAATTTTTTCTTTTTGTTAGAAAAATACAAAATATTTATTGATACAATTTTCTGATTATTCAATGTATTATAAAAAACAATTGATTACATGGAGAGACAATTAAAACAAACAATTACCATAGAGACTTTCACAAACGCACAACATACATACCACTTTCATTCTATCCCATATATACCAAAATCACACAAACTTGAATGTTGAAATTGATTTTCACAAGATATATAATATGGATGATATACAATACATGAAGACCCAGAACATGATCAATTTATTTGGATGGGTTAATGGGTGTTTTTGTTGAAACGGGTGCAAGGCTGACTCAACGCGCGTTTCGACAGAAACACTGTCTTCATCAGGATTTTCACCTCTAGATGGTGTGCATGTAGTCTCAAGATGGCGTCTCCTCGGTAAAAGAGGGGCAATAACTGTATGATCTTCCTCAAACGTAATTGTGACTGAATAATGTCCAGAAGGGAAGATCAAAAAGGGACGAATTCCTAGAGAAACGCAGGTCCAGGGAACCGTGATAATGTAGCTGGTGGTAAATGTAAATGTGTTGGACTTGTAAAGCGCACAGCTGCCCGCAAGCGTCCCGGCGCTTGCTTAGGGAACCCGTCCTGGTATTCCCCTGTGAGAAACCCTGGCAGGGTGTCCACAAGGTGAAAGCCAGGAATCCCACCACGAGGGGCCATAGTGGAGATTAAGCAAGCTATTGCCCAGAGTCGCAGAGTGTGACCCCGTGAGTTGAGTAGGCACCAGAGCGAGAATTGTCGAGTCCGTGGAATTTTGAGCTTGAGACCCACCGAGGCGGGGAATCGAACCCTGGTCCACAGTCGATCTCAGCTTCCGGGTCTGCCGCCTCTAACCACTGAGCCACGCTTCTCCACATATGGTGAAAGGTATATCCACGTTAGAAGCCTTATATTCCGCTCTTATTTATGATGAACCTAACTCGAGCCCGAGATAGGTACACAGAGTCCAGAAATGATGTATGTAGGACGATGTCGTGAATTGAAAAGGACGCAATGGTGATACAAACGGACTACCAGTCCTGAATAGATGAAAGACTTGAGGCGGTAACGTGAGAGGATAAACACGACGACAACGGTCAGCTTCTGGACAGCAGGCTAAATGGGTGGATGCAAACCCAATGGAGTACTGCTATTTTTCACATGTGAATACCTCTATTTTTGCCATGTTCCACATGTGAGTAACTCTATTTCTGCCATGTTCCACATGTGAGTACCTCTATTTTTGACATGTTCTACAGGTGAGTACCTCTATTATTGCCAGGATTCCACAGGTGAGTATCTCTATTTTAGGCATGTTCCACATGTGAGTAGCTCTACTTTTGACATGTTTCACAGGTGAGTACCCCCATTTAAATTAATAATGATGTGTTTTTATTCACTGCTCTGTGAAAAGGGAGGTTCCTCTTTGTTATTCAGCAAGTTTTATCACTCATACAGAAAGACATACCTGGCACTCCGGTGGACGACTGTCCTTTGCGCTTATTAGGACAGGTGGACAAGACTAGACCTGAAATGTGTCAAACAGGTGCCATGCTGATCAGAGCTCATGTCAGTCCTAGGAAACCCCATGTCCATGGGTCCTTTGCTCTCCTCAAGGTGAGCTTTTAAGACATTTTACTCATCCAAAAGCTGTAGTGTTATGCTTAAAAAGGTGCATTTGCTGTCCTTTCTGGCTGTTGTGAAAGGTATTTTGTAATAAAAATACTTAAATAAATGTCCAAGATATTGATTTGAAAGAACTGGAAACAGTTATTCAGCTTTGTTAAGCATTTTACTTGCAAAACTACTCACCTAAAATGGAAGCCCACCCAAAGTCCGTCATGCTGTTCAGGTTGGAGCAGGTCACAGGGAACAAGGAGAATGTCACGGGCGACGGTCAGCGTGTCGTGAAAAGCAGCGTCGCAGACAGAGTGGTCGGAGCGTAGCAGTGGTAGTTCTTCCCGGTCGATCGATGCTTGCTGTGCAAAGAGACCGGTCAGCGCAACTCACGCTGATTTTCGGAGCGAGCATCATGGTTGCTGTGCAAACTGGCCCATTCTTGGTCATAAAGACTAACCCTTTGAGTCACTATGAGGTCTTGGGTTCAAGATGAATTTGCAGTTCCACTTCTTCTTCCCAAGGCAAGAGGGTGGCAGACCAGAGCAGCAGGGTGGCGGTTTATTTACAGCAGCAGTCTAGCAGAGTGGCAGTCCTGGTAGCAGCGCAGCAGTCCTAATTCCTAGCAAAGTAGCCACCGGTCTAGAAGTGCACTAAAGTAGAGGTGTCTAAGGTCCTTCTTTTATACACTGGTGCCTTGGTTGTGGATGGTGGGAGAAGCTTCCAGACAGTGTCTTTGAAGTGCATGGAATTTCATGACTCCCCTTCCCTGGGTACCAAGCTGACTTAAGGGACAAGGCAGGGTCATTAGGCCTTTTGCGTGAAGGCACAGCACAGTCTACTCAGTTGTAAGTGGGGCTGGGCTTAGCTCTGCACCCCCCATCCTACCAGCAACTGGTCCACTCAGGCACACCTATCACTCTACTGTGTGACTGTCTGGGAGGAATTCATAAAGTCTGTCAGTTACACCCAGTTATGTGACCCAGGCCAGGCTAGAGGCAAAAAAAGGGCTAAGGGCAGAAACATGCCAACTTTTCTAAAAGTGTCATTTTTAAAATTGTGATAAAAAACCCAACTTCACCACTGAATAGGACTTTTCAACCCAATCACAAAGACAGTAAACATGAACTGGTTATCTCAACGCATTTGGAAATTACACATACAAAATGTAATAAGGCACCTCCAATGTTATCCGATGGGAGAGATACACCTTGCAGTAGTGAAAAATAAATGTAAGAGTTTTCTACTACCAGGACATCTACAACTCAGAAATACATGTCCCACTGACTTATATGTATTAAAATGGAAGGTTTGGGCCCGGCAAAAGGTTTATTTTGCCAGCTAGATATTACAGTTTAAAACAGTACACACAGGCTCTGCAATAGCAGTCCTGATACTGGCGTGAAGGGCTACTTAAGTGGGTGGCACAATCAGTGCTGTATGCCCAAGAGTAGCATTTAATTTTCAGGTCCTGGGTACTTGTAGTACCGCTTTTCTAGGGACTTGCTAGTAAATTAAATACGTCCATTGGGTTTCAGCCAATTCTACTATGTTTTAAGGGAGAGAGCACATGCATTTCAGCACGGTTTAGCAGTGGTAAAGTGCACAGAGTCCCAAGACCATAACGAATAGGTTCAGCAAAATGGAGGAGGAGAGGCAAAAGGATGAGGGAAGAGCACCCTCATACTGACAGGTCTAACGTCTAGTTCCTCTCATTGTCGATCCAATTTTGGTTTCTCCCTGAGGATATAGTTTTTTCTCCCTAAGACGTACATTTCTGGGTCCTGTTTAGTGAATGACGGAAGTTTCAGAAAAGGTTGTTCTTTGATAGGTAATGATATTTAATCGGGACATATTAATTCTAATATTGTTTTGTCACTTGATGAACTACGTATGGTCCTGGATATTTACTTTGGCAGAAATGCTTTAACTACTCTCAACAACAGCCTGAGGAGCTATGCAGACAAGCACTGGCTAAGCCAATGGATTTTGCCTATAGAGAGAGCTGATGGCATTGTCAACGTGTTTTAGCCATGTTGCCAGCAATGCGGGTGCTATTCAGTATGGTTAAATGTAAAGGGCGATAAAGCTCTGTGATATAGTCAGTGGTGGCCATGTTATAGAGCTTTTATCCCCCTTTACTTTAACCCCTCCCATGCTCATGACGAGCTGAGCTCGTCGTGAGCCACGGCGCTCCGGTGCTCATGACGACCTCAGCTCGTCATGAGCCGTGGAACGCTCGCATGCGGGGAGAATTCCCCTGCTGTGCTGAGCGTTCCACGGCAGTTAATGCACCTGTGACTAGCTCAGCTCATCATGAGCATGCGGGTGCCATGTGCGCCCCCCTCCCCCCAGCACAGCGGGGGAATAACCCCAGCAGCGAAGGGGTTAAGCCATGCTGCACAGCAGCCGCGTTGCTGTACAACACGACTGAATAAAACATTGACAAAGCCAACAGCTCTTGCATAGGCCAGACCTATTGGCTTTGCCAGTGCTTGTTTCTTTGTGCTTCTACTGTGATTCATATGGGTGCAGGCAAGGAGTGTCTCCTTGGGCATTCCAGCTGGCAACCGGCACAGTCAGTCGTCTATGGTAAGGCAGCCGCGAAAGCGGACTGGCAGCCAGCCCAGCGGGCAACCACAGCTTAGAGTTTACTAAAGTGGCCCTGGGAAAGAACTCCTGAGGTTTCCTCTCTTCCTCTTTTCAGTGAAGAGGAGCTGTTTGGGGAAGGCGTAAAAGAACAGACGGGGCTTCCCATCTCCCATCAGCACCGTGCAATGGAAAAGAACTCTTTCCTGAGTGATAGCGGTAATAAGAAAGACTTATTATGATGTATATAGCAAAAATTAAATATATCTTGAGTCTTGAGACTTAAGCAGCAGTAGTTATTATTACACATCTCAGTGGTACTTTTTTTATAATGAAAAGTCCTTACCAGCTAATTTACCACCTGCTAATGGCAGTGGTGGCCCGTACAGTGTGGTGAGGGGAGGACATACACATTCTCTTTCACGCACCCACACGCACACATACACACACGTGAACACCCACACACGTGCACACACACTCAAATACATACTCACATCTAACACATACACACACACATTCACAGGGTTCAAAGCATGCACACATGCAAAAATACACAAACATTCATATATACACATGCACACATGCATTCAGAATTTACCAGGGCATTGTTTTCTCTAGGATTGTGGTAAGAAAGGGAGGTAAGAAAGAGCCTGCCTCCTCCTCTCATTGGCTGACCATGTCCAAAGTCAGCCAATGAGAGGACGACCTTTCTTACCTCGTCAGAGAGTGGGATGGGGTCAGGCCCGGACTGGCTGTAGCGGGCACCAGGCAATCCCCCGGTTCGCCGCACAGGTGGGGGCCGGTTTTAGGCCCCTGGGGGCCGATTTTGTTACAGTGTAGTTTTGTGCAGCATCGGCCCTGTAACAAAATCGGCCGAAAACCGGTCCTCGCACAGAGCTCTGCGGCACCCGCAATCCCCGGAGGGGGGGGGGGTTCGGGCGCTGGCCGCCACTTTGCCAGGGCCGGTTTTGGTTCCCAGTCCGGCTCTGGATGGGGTCAATGAGAGTTGCTGACCACACCCCATGATGTGATGCGTGTCTCTGATTGACACTCGGCCCTGGGCACTTCCTGGATTAAAATTGAAGCGTCCAGGTCTGAGGCTATCAGTGACGCTCCCCCACATCACGAGGGGCGGACCTTGAAGCGCTTTTCTGGGCTGAAGAGGTCAGAGGTCATACCCACCAACTTTGAAATGTTCAGCCCTGCAAATTTCAGTTCATGCAGCCAACGCCTGTGCATTTAGCACATGTACAGCACCTGTCTGCCTGACCCAAACATGAAGAGTGTCTGTGAGGCTGAACCCTTCTCAGTCTGACAGGCACTCTTTCTGCGTCAGAAAAAGATGGAGGGGCAGGGGTCCCTCCACCCATAAATAAGGGCTGCAGCTGGGTAATAGTCCAACAAATAAACCAATAAAAACTAAGAAAAATGTAAGCATACCAGTATCGCTGCAGACACTGCTGCTTATATTTTAGTAAGGGAGGAAAGGTATGTTGGTGTTCATGAAAAGTCTCTAAGAGGGATGTATGACATTACAACGCATGCTTTTACCACGCATGCCTTTACAACACGGTTTTTACAATACATGCCTTTACAACGCATAGTGCTTTGTGGCACTGGATAGTAAATTGTTTAATTTACTATTCGAACTCCAGTCCCCGTGGATAGTAGGGAAGGTGTTGGATAGTAAATTAAATCTATTCCGTATCGTAGAGCGCCCCCTAGCGCAATGCGTTGTAATGGTTTGCATTGTAAAAGTTGCGTCGTAAAGGCACTGCGTGGTAAAAGTTGCGTTGTAAAGGATGTTTCCCCTCTAAGAGTTGTCTCCAAGTGCTAAGAAATTGGAGCTCTGAGCATCGGTTTAAAGAGGACATTGCATAAACGAAAAGATGTGCATTCTGTGTTTATATTTATTCCTTGACACTATGGGATATTTGTATGAAATAGTTTTGCATTCGCACACGACCAGGTTCGCAAAATCGGGGCATTTGTAAATGCAAAAATCCTTTTGTGATGTACTAAGACCAAATCGCAATGTGGGTTTGTGAATCGGTATTTGGGAGGGGCGCTTTTAGGGTGTCCCTTCCAAATACTAATTTACCTTGAAATGTATGAATGTTTGTGACCGAAATGCGGTAACAAAGTATTCAAACTTTACTGCCAACTCAAAGTTGGGGGTAACCCATTCACAATTGGGAAGGGGTCTCCCTGCGCTGTCGCTCAAAGGGCTGTCTTGCACCTACGCAAACACACTTGCACCAGGGTGCAAGGGTATCTGTGTTGTAGGGACGGTTGCTTTTGTGCAGGAAGGGACGATTTCCTCTTTCTATGTGTGTTGCTGAATGCAGCACACATAGAAAAAGGAGAAATTGAGGAGAAATAATTATGTTTATACTCATTGTGCCTTCATTCCCGTTGTAAATCTGAAAATGTGTCAAATGCCATGGGTGTTACGCGCAGGGTTGTAGCTTCAGGAGGGGTGTTTGGGATGTGACACCCCCCTAAACATTTATTGTGTAGTAAATAGATGGGTACAGGTGCTTTTCGTCGGTTCTGGTGAGGTGTCTGTCGGATTTCACCCTGGATTTTTACATAGACTCTCAGACAAAAACACACACTCCCTCGTCTCTGCCTTAAAACTTGGTTAGTATGAAAACTACCCTAACAATCTGCACTCCTTTCTCTTTCCACTGCCTCTTAAGCCACTGTTGTATCCTGCTTCTCATAATGTGTTTTAACAAGGTATGACAGCGTGATTGTTGGGAAATCTGAAGTTTACACCCCCAATCTTACTGACCAAAAAGTGACGATGTGGCGGTGCACAGGCCCCAACAGTCTGGTGATGTTGGTGGGACATGCAGAGAACAGATATGTAATGCAACTGTTTATCTTTGCACTCTCTGGTGACAAAGATAGCCAAAATATTTGATAAGTTTCCCAATCTATCAAGGATGGGCTACTATTATCCCAAGGATACACAAAATGTGGTCAGGCATTTCCTCTCACTTAACTATTATAAAAGGAACAGTCAAATGATCATGATATTCCAGTGTCAATATTAAGGGACCCATTAGGATGGCGGGCTGATTGCCCCCGCCAGGCTGGCGGTAGCCACCGCCGGCCTGGCGGGGGCAATCCGCCCGCCATCCTTGCACTAAAGTCCCCCCACCATATTAGGATGGCGGGAGGGGGCCGCAGCGGACACAAAGACCGCCCGCCGCTTTTCCGCCCCGGTCGCCTTGTGACCGGGGCGGAAAAGGCCTAACATGGTGGCGGTGTCTATCAGACACCGCCAGCCATATTAGGATAGCCAGGATGGATGCCTTTCCGTGGCGGCGATGCCGCCACAGAAAGGCATGTGGTCTTCACTTCGGGGGCCCCCTGCAGGCCCTGAAGTGAAGTAGAGGTGGGGGGTGCACACGGGGGGTACCTGTGGTACCCCCCAGCATTTGTCTTGGCAAAGCGGCAGGCACCGCGCGGTGCCTGCCACTTCGTGTATGCAAATGCAACAATGCATCTTTAGCACTGTGGCGGGCGGTGCAGAGAGCACCGCCCGCCACAATGCTAAAGATGCATGCTAATCCCCCCCCCGGGACCCCCGCCCTTATGGCGGGCGGTCCCTACTACCGATAGGATAGCGGGCGGACTGAGTCCGCCCGTCATCCTAATGGCCCCCCAAGTCTCTGGCCTCCACCTATTGCTTCCCCTAAGCAGCCAGATACACTCACACACATTTTACTAACCAATTGGCAAGCTAGGCCTAACTCTGACTTACCGCTGGTTCACCGCCATTACTCACCTGAGGCCGAAAGCTGGTTGTCTGGCTGAAAGTCAGGAACTTACCCACTATGCTACACCAGTTTCCATGTCAGTAGCATATCAAATCTTCCCTATTTCATGGCTATCCTTTTATGTGCAATGGAAGCCACAGGCAATGGCACCAAGGCCTGTTTGCTGCTGATAGGGTCTACTGCAATAGAGCAGACCACGAAAGAGCTATCGCTCAGAGGGAACATTGTGTGTTTCCGGTGGCACAGGCTCCCAATGGACAAGTCTTCAAATCCTGACAATAATGTCAAAGTATCTTAAGGTGGCAAAATATCAAACAGTGTTTTTTATTCCATTTGCTAATGTTGTTTTCACTAAATCTGGCCTCAAAATTACAAATCCTGTCCCTCATGACCTCACCTTCTCCCCTTTTCTCAAGTAGGCGCAATAGGGACAAAGCCTTATCTTCATTTATCAATGCATTCCTTTTTTGTTTTTAATTCAGTGTTTTGCAGAGTGCTAATGTCGATTTGGGGGAATAACAAAGCACACATATGTGGTGAAGTGCTATACTGGTAGTAAAATAGGTTGGATGGTGGTAATTTTTCATTTTGGTGTGAGCTGATCTCTCATTTCAGGGGTTTGGTGCCTGTGAGGTTGGCTAGGCACAAAGGTCAAGTATGAGCTTTGGCTCATGAAATGATGGGTAAAGTTTGAGGTAGGAGAAACACCCTATATTAGATGAAATCAGGAGCTAAACCTGTAGAATTCTTTAAGAGGCAGAAGAGAGCAGAGCCAGTCTTTTGCTTCAGCAGGTCTGCATTATGCCTGCTGCAGCCGGTGAAGGGATGGAGCGACTGGGTTGGGCTGGGTTGGGTTGTGTTGGCCTGGCCTGACCTGACACTGGGGCTTTAAACACCCCCTTCCTTTACTTGAAAGAAACTCACAAATGCCCAGGTTCTGTATAGAGGATGAGTGCAGGTAATTTGGGACCCTGCGAAATGAGGTTGACGTCCCCATGTGTGGCCTTTGAGTGGCAAAATCCTGAGCCTACGTCAGGCAGGCAGCTTTAGAATTCTACTGAAGGCCATATGTTAGAGATGATATCACGGCGCAAGCCAACACCCGTCTCAGAACAAAGAAATCATGGGAGGGCATTATTCACATAAGACAGACCTCTACTCAGTCCCATTGGAATGCTACCGTTGCTTTGTAGTATTTCTAGAGGGCAGCAGTATGAATATAAGGGCACAGTAAGGCTTCTTGTCTGCTTGCTGACATATCTCTTGTTGTTTAGTGATGATACCAAAGGCAAGAAATGTGAGAATTGTCGGTCACATATTGATAGTGAAGTGAAAAAAAGTGCACTCTACTGCATTCTCAGATTTTTACAGGAAAGAAAACATGAATACTGTAGTGGACATAATTAAAACAACTTGAGTCTGAAAACACACTTGTCTATAAAATGTTCAGCATAATTGCTGTAGATGTGAAACATCTCCTTGATAGTAGGCTGGGCAACACTTTTAGTGACTTTGGCACTGCAACAAGTTCTATGTTAAAATTCTTGCCACTTGGAAAGTAAAGAAATGTTGAGGAGCAATTAAGGAAATGTTATTTTGCAGTGCATGAGAAATGGCTTGCACTGATGGATAGAAATGTCCCTTCACCGGCCATGGCACTTGAAGTCAGTGAAGCCTCACTGTTGAACTCTGCACAAGTTCTAGATCCCTTCCGTACAGGGGAATTTTGAAAAGTACTGGTTCATTTTTGACCACTTTGATAAGTTTGAGGGCTTATGCACCCAGTTCAATGCAGATGTTGCAGAACCTGTCTCAGACTATACCAATCTTCAATCAATCAAACAATCAAGGCATTTATAGAGCGCACTACTCACCCGGAGGGTCTCAAGGCGCTTGGGGGGGGGTGCCGCTACTGCTCGAACAGCCAGGTCTTGAGCTTCTTCCTGAAGGAGAGGAGGTCTTGGGTCAGGCGAAGGTCGGCAGGGAGGGTGTTCCAGGTCTTGGCGGCCAGGTAGGAGAAGGACCTACCTCCTGTTGTCGCTCTTCGGATGCGGGGGACGGCGGCGAGGGCGTGAGTGGTCGATCGGAGGTGGCGTTTGGGAGCGTAGAAGTTGAGGCGGTTGTTGAGGTAGCTCGGGCCTTGGTCGTGTAGGGCTTTGTGTGCGTGGGTGAGGAGACGGAAGGTGATTCTCTTGTTGACGGGGAGCCAGTGCAGGTCTCTCAGATGCCCGGAGATGTGGCTGCGTCTGGGGACGTCGAAGATGAGTCTGGCTGAGGCGTTCTGGATTCGCTGGAGTCTCTTCTGGAGCTTGGCGGTGGTTCCGGCGTAGAGGGCGCTGCCGTAGTCCAGTCGGCTGGTGACGAGGGCCTGGGTGACCGTCTTCCTGGTCTCGGTGGGGATCCACCGGAAGATCTTCCGTAGCATGCGCAGGATGTTGAAACAGGACGAGGAGACGGCGTTGACTTGTCTGGTCATGGAGAGGGAGGAGTCCAGGATGAAGCCCAGGTTGCGTGCGTGGTCTGTCGGTTTGGGTGCGGTGCCCAGGGCGGGGGGCCACCAGGAGTTGTCCCAGGTGGATGGTGAGGAGCCCAGGATGAGGACTTCCGTCTTGTCTGAGTTCAGTTTCAGGCGGCTGGTCGTCATCCACTCGGCTACGGCTTTCATCCCTTCGTGGAGGTTGGTTCTGGCGGTGGCGGGGTCGTTGGTCAGGGAGAGGATCAGCTGGGTGTCGTCAGCGTAGGAGATGATGTTGAGGTTGTGTTGGCGTGCGATGGCCGCAAGGGGGCTCATGTAGACGTTGAAGAGGGTGGGGCTGAGCGAGGAGCCCTGAGGAACGCCGCAGATGACTTTCGTGGCTGCAGATCTGAACGGTGGAAGGCGGACTCTCTGTGTCCTTCCAGCGAGGAAGGAGATGATCCACTCCAGTGCCTTCTCCTGGATTCCGATGTTGCTGAGACGCTGCACTAGGGTGCGGTGGCAGACAGTGTCGAACGCCGCGGAGAGGTCTAGGAGGATGAGGGCCGCTGTTTCTCCGTTGTCCAGCAGGGCTCGGATGTCATCGGTGGCAGCGATGAGGGCGGTCTCGGTGCTGTGGTTGGCTCGGAAGCCAGACTGTGAGGGGTCGAGGGATCCATTCGTCTTGAGGAAGGCGGCAAGCTGCTTGTTGACGGTCTTCTCAATGACCTTGGCTGGAAACGGGAGGAGCGAGATGGGGCGGTAATTCTTGAGTTCGGTGGGGTCCGCTGTTGGTTTCTTTAGCAGGGCGCTGAGTTCGGCGTGCTTCCAGCTCTCAGGGAAGGTGGCGGTGTCGAAGGAGGTGTTGATGATGTCCCGCAGGTGGGGTGCGATGACAGCGTCGGCCTTGTTGAAGACGTGGTGGGGGCAGGGGTCGGTCGGAGTTCCGGAGTGGATAGAGTTCATCGTGCGGATGGTGTCTTCTGTGTTGATCCGGGTCCAGGCGCTGAGGGTGGTGGTGGGGGGCGTTGGTGCGGTTGTGGGGAGCGTTGATTGTGGGCTGAAGCTGTTGTGTATGTCAGCGATCTTGTTGTGGAAGTAAGAGGCGAGGGAGTTGCAGAGGTCTTGCGACGGGGTGATGTCGTTGTTTCCGGCGTTGGGGTTGGAGAGCTCTTTCACGATGTTGAAGAGTTCCTTGCAGTTGTGTGCGTTGTTGTCCAGCCGGTCCTTGAATGCAGTCTTCTTGGTGGCGTGGATCAGTTGGTGGTGTTTCCGGGTGGCGTGCTTGAGGGTGGTCATGTTGTCCGGTGTTGGCTCCCTTCTCCAGGCTTTCTCGAGGGCTCGGCAGTTCTACTTGGAGCTCTTGAGTTCGTCGGTGAACCATGGGGCCTTCTTGCTGCCGGGTCTGCTAGGCGGGGTCCTCAGTGGGGCGAGGTCGTCTGCGCAGTTGCTGATCCAGTTCGTGAGGTTGTCGGCGGCCTGGCTGGGGTTCGCTGAGCTGGCGGGAGGGTGCTGGCTCAGGGACGCGGCGAGCTGGTCTGCTGTGATCTTGTTCCAGTTTCTTCGGGCAGCCTGTTGCTGGTGGTGGTGGATCGTGGATCTTCTGAAGCTGAAGTGGACGCAGCTGTGGTCCGTCCAGTGGAGTCCGGTGGCGTGGCTGAAGACTATGTCCTTACTGGATGAAAAGACAGCGTCGAGTGTTTGTCCGGCTTGGTGGGTGGGGGTGGTCACCAGCTGCTTGAGTCCGAGGATGGCGAGGCTGTCAAGCAGGGTGGTGGTGTTGCGGTCGCTGTTGTTCTCCAGGTGGAAGTTGAGGTCCCCGAGGAGGATGTAGTCGGCAGAGGGCAGGGCGTGCGGGCTGATGAAGTCGGCGATGTCTTCGCTGAATTGAGTGCGTGGTCCCGGGGGTCGGTAGATCAGGGTGCCTCTGAGGGTGGTCTTGGGGTCGGTGTGTATCTGGAAGTGCAGGTGTTCGGCGGTTGTCAGGGTATCGTCGGAGTTGGTCGTGATGCGGATGGTGTCTCTGTGGATGATGGCGATGCCTCCTCCCGTCTGTTTGACGCGGTCTCTTCGGGTGATCTTGTAGCCCTCTGGGATGGCGATGGCGATGTCGGGCGCTGAGGAGGCGTTCATCCAGGTTTCCGTAAGGAAGGCGACGTCAGGAGCTGTGGTGTCGAGGAGGTTCCAGAGTTCGATGGCGTGTCTGTGGACGGAGCGGGTGTTGAGCAGGATGCACTTGAGGTGGTTGCTGCTGGTGTTCGGCTTGGCGGGTGCTGGAGCGGGGCAGGTCCGGGTGCAGGTGAACTTGCAGGCGTGGCAGCTGAAGGGTCCGTGGGTAAGTTTCGGGGTGGCTCGGTAGCAGTCCTGGATTCGGCCGGTGTTGAGTGCGTTGAGGGTGGCGGCGTCGTAGGTCCGGCGGGTGGGCTTGGGTCTGCGGGGGCCAGGGGTTCTGGCGCTGGGCGCGGTCCGGTCGCGGACGGGCGCAGACGGGCTTACCTTTGGCGCGCCTTCGGCGCACAATCGGCACGCCCGCTGCGCGTGACCGCTGCGCGTTCGCACGGTCGCCATATATGGCGAAGTGCGAGGGAGGGCGGAGCAGCTGGGAGGCGGGAGCGGGGAGGGCACAGAAAGAAAAGGGGGCGTGGTTAGCGGCGGAGGCGGGAAGCGGGGAGCGGGGAGGGAGGAGACCGGGGGGAGCGAGAAACAGGGGGACAGGCGAAAAAATACAGTAAGCACAATACAATGAACAAAATATAACTCAACAGGCAGAGGGGCACACAGCAAGAAAACGGGGTACAGGAGCCTACAGATCAGGCGAGCACAGCGCTAGACCGCAGGAGACCACGCCGCTCGGTGGCAGGGGGCGTGGTCACACGGCGGCGGCAGGGGCAGCGAGGCAGGCGGGAGGCACACGCAGCAGCTGGTGGCCGTGCGGCGCGGGGGGAGTCCTAACTAGGTCACACTCACCTGCGTCGCACGGTCGACATATATGGCCAAGTGCGAGGGAGGGCGGAGCAGCTGGGAGGCGGGAGCGGGGAGGGCACAGAAAGAAACGGCGGCGTGGTTAGCGGCGGAGGCGGGAAGCGGGGAGCGGGGAAGGAGGAGACCGGGGGGAGCGAGAAACAGGGGGACAGGCGAAAAAATACAGTAAGCACAATACAATGAACAAAATATAACTAAACAGGCAGAGGGGCACACAGCAAGAAAACGGGGTACAGGAGCCTACAGATCAGGCGAGCACAGCGCTAGACCGCAGGAGACCACGCCGCTCGGTGGCAGGGGGCGTGGTCACACGGCGGCGGCAGGGGCAGCGAGGCAGGTGGGAGGCACACGCAGCAGCTGGTGGCCGTGCGGCGCGGGGGGTGTCCTAACTAGGTATTAGCATTGGCATTGAAAGCTATGTCTGTGGCCAGAGTTAGAAAATTATGTACTGGCTGTCTTGGTGTTGTCCGTCTCAAGTGCCAATGTTGAGAGGGCCTTTTCACAGATTAAAGGAAAGAAAGAGCACGCATGACCAAAGGTTCACTGAAGAAGTATTGTATGAAGTACTAGCTTACCCGTCGCGCCTTGCTGTGATCTCAGAAGAAAGGAAATTCAAGGAAATTTGTTATGATAACATTCAATTTACATTGTGTAATTTTTATTGAAACTTATTCATTTCAAAGTGTCGTTTTAATTCTATTTATTTATTCGAGTGCTTGTCAATACATGATATTTTTTGTTTTTCCATCTTGTGCGTACACGAATAAATCAGAAGGTTTTCCGACGCGTGAACTGGCCACATACAGTTATTCATGTGAGAAGCACGGATTCTCCAAATCTAGTCCACACACTTGCAGCGATTGTCCTTGTGCTTTGTTGATGGTCATTGCAAAAGCGAGTCGCACCGGGAACTGTAAACGTTTGAATTCAAATGGCATATCTGTTGGGATCATTGGAATACGTGGCAACAGTACATCTCCCCCCTAGAAATTCCCATTCAAAATTGTAGCTTCGATGACATTGTTCATCATCTTTTTCACCGAAAGTCTAGTACCGTTGCAAAGTCGTGGTTGCAAACTCAGTATTCGAAAGATTATGAGGGCCCGGGGGGCTGATCTTTAAAAAAAATTATGCCAGAAACCTTTGCGGGAGTGTACTCAACAACTTCCCAAAGTTTCATGGCAATCGGATGAATGGTGTAGTAACGCATAAAGGACAGACAGACAGACAGACTTACTTTCGTTTTTATATATATAGACTACAATAAGTTTGATTTGTAAAAATTTATTTGGACCTCATATAAACTGTACCTACATTGTCTACATACCATGCACTATCAGTGCAGAAAGCAAGCAATAATAAAAAAAAATTGTTCCATAAACACCGGGAAAAAACTGTTTCTGTTGATTTTAATGATGCGCAAATCTGTAACAACAAAAATAGAAACTGAAAACAGGAAAGCCTACTTATGATTCTTGGCAGGTTTGAAGGATTTGCCATGTTTGGTACATAAATATGCATGGTTAATGAGATTCTTGCCAGAAAATTAGTAGCACAACTTTTGGGAGTACTCTTAGGCCTGAAATGTTAGGCACTCCTTGAGGGGTTTGAGTGCAAGAAAAACTTTGAGAAGCCTGCTCCAGCCATCTGCAGGATAGAAAGACCCTGTGGAAAATATACAGAGGGAGCCAGGCTGCACAACATTTGGTCAGGGTTGGACAGCAACCTTTAGCAGGGATTATTTTTTTTGGTGTCAATTTCTTTATTGATAATTAGAACATTTGTCAAGCACAGATATTGTGATATACAGTTCGTCATTGAAAAGGGAGAAATGCTGTATGACATGCAACAATACAATCAGGTATTACAGTTTCATGAATTTCCTTTGTGTCATTTCAAGTTCTACAGTTGGTGAGATGCATAGTACCCTCTATAGGCATTCCAGAACCCCCACTTTGTATCCCACTTCTTAGGGCAACCTCTTGTTTTGTAGACTTCCTTTTCGGCTACCATACATTTGTCCATTTCCACCACCGAACCAACCAGCAATGGCTTGTCTGTAGCCTTTAGCAGGGAGTTTTGGCTCTGACACCTTTTTTGACCTCTCGATTCCCCCATCTCATTACCCCTCAAATGTTCTCTCCTGTACCCCAGCCTTGGTAGTGCACCAACCCATTTTCAAATGTATGAGTGATCACAAACAACCTTCCTATGTGTCTTCCTATTGCATTCTCTCAGTAACCCAGCTGCTTCTGTCACTGTTCGGTCTTCAGTGACCGGTTGGATGCACATTGCTCGGTTATCTTTTCATTTACCACTCCATACAGCCCAGCTCAGAATAGCCAGACTACAATTCTTTAAATCAGAAATGCCTGTTCTGCCTAAGAGTAAGCTCTGACCTTCCCTCTGTGCATCATACACAATCTTAGGGGGACAAATTCTAGCCCTCCAAAAAATAGACAGAAACCATGTCATTCTGCGCCCCCCCCTCACGATGGTCGGATTGTGGGACAATTGGTTTCTACGCCAACAATGACAAGGACCTTTTGGCATTTATATTGATGCCTGGAATTTCCTATATTTTGATGTGATCTCTCTGGATGTTCTTGAAGGATCTCGTCTCTTACCCTCCTCATGGATTGGTATAATTGTGAAGCAGTGGGTTGTTGATTTATGAAACCAAACTGTGAAAGAAATGCGATTATTATTGAATATCAATCTTTGAGGAAAACACTGATTTTTGGATACAGTTCGAGAGAGACGAGACAGAGATACTTTTGCCCTGACGATGTTCCTCTCGGAACGAAACGCGTTGGCTGATGTCCACAAAATTTTAAACTGAAGACTTAATAAAGAATATCTTTTGGAGTACATCTGAGAATTTCTGACTTCATTCTGGTGTACCATTCTTCCATTCTTAAACCCCTTCATAATGCACCCGCAAACCTCTTTTAATACTGCTTCCCCAAATTTGACTGCCCCCTTCCCCAAATCAGATAGTGTAGGGGTGCAGTAAAAATTATTTTGGAGTTCCCCGCCAAAATGCTCCCTCCTTTGAAATCAGCCCATCTGTGGCTAGTGAACCACTGCAAGAGTGCCCACATTTGGCCTCACTCTGCTATGACCCCTCCTCTCTTCCCCGCCTTGAAGAGTGCCCCAGACTCCTCCTACATCTATGACCCTGGTTCTGCCTTTTCTCTTCGACTCCACTATCCCTTGCTGCCCTCCTAGGCTTCTCTTCCTCTCACTGACATTTTTGCTTGAGCCCACACCTCACTCAACACGTGTGCCCCTTCTCTCACCTGTCACTGTTCCCGCCTTCTAACTGTGCCTTTACCAACCCTTGCTCTTGCCACACACTCACACACATTTTACTTACCAACCACTCTGCAATCCAACACTTGCTGGCCAGGCCAGACACCACGTTACACACACACAGACACAGACATAAACACACACAAACACATACACAACCACACATACACAAACATGCATACACACACAAGCACACGTACACAAATACACATACATGTACACACACATACACAATCAGACATTCTACTAGGAACACACGTGATGCACAGGCACACACACACCCTCAACTGCATGCACACAGAGCACACTCTATAAGAAAATAAAATTCATTTTGATATTGAATCTCGTGTACACACATTTGTTAGAATAGGGTGGTTAGTTTATCTACATGTGAAAATGTATTCTCACATGTTCTCACTTTTAATATAAAGGTATTTTCATTATATAAGTTCTTGGTTATTATCTGGTTCTAGCTATAATTTTCTTATACTGTGTCTATTTCCCTATGTTATAGCTAGCTGCTGCTATAGGGGTCCCCTTTTTTCTAAAGAGCACAGAGCACACTCTACCAGCCACATATCTGTCACATTGATAACCATTAGTGAATCTCAGCTGCACATCTCAGTGTCTGTAAAGGAAGCAAGTGGTTGTCTGGATGAGATCAGAGTATGGCAGCAAGCCTGGAGGTGGGAGCTTTTATGGATGTGAAATTGATGATCAATAAATACTATCTTTCAGGGGCTGGATCTCAGACTCACACCATCCTATGACATCAGCCTCAAAATTCATGACATATCTTTCCAGTTAGAGACCATAAAAATGCTTTATTTCTTTAACATTACAACATTTTGTCCAGTCCTGTAATGGAATTAGGAGACATCATACTTTCAAAATCACCAATGTCTGGGACCTGTTTCCATTAGAGAGGTGTTCTAGGTGGTTTTAAATCAGCGGTGAAGGGTGAAGGACAAGCCAGCTTGCAGAGGGTGGCAGAGTGGGGTGTGATACCTATGGGCATTTACGTTTTGTCTTCTTTCTATATCTCTTTTGTTGATTTATGCCAGCTGTGTCCCTGATGCATCTATTGCAGCCTCGCAGTGACGTCCTTGTACGGTTAATAATAATTAGGGCTCCCGGTAGGGGAACATCCTTTACGACGCGGATGTTACCCCGCGCTACCATTACGACGCGTCTCTTACAACGCAAGTCGTAAACACGACTCGCGCTGGAGGGCGCTCAAGGACAAGGAATAGTTAATTTACTATTCCAACACCTTCCCTACTATCCACGGGGACTGGTGTTGGAATAGTAAATTAAACTATTCCTAAGTCCGCACCCTACAGCGCAAGTCGTGGTAACGACTTGCGTTGTAAAACACGCGTTGTAACGGTACGCGTGGTAATAGCCCGCGTTGTACCGTCATACATCCCTCCCGGTAGTATGGTATTTAATTTTTAGACATTTCCGTCTGTATTTATCCATATTTATTTTTTGCTATTTTTTGCGGTATTTATCCATTTTTTATTTTGTGTTTTCTGCATGAATGAAGCTTCAATGGGTATTTTTCCACATTTATTTTACTGATAAATGTATACTTGCATTTGAATGCCCAAAAGGTTTCAGCAGTATACAGTGCAATAGCGTTATCTGAAAACACTTGTATCATAGAATAGCATAATTAACTGTAGATCTGCACTTAATTGGGTTAATCTATGGGGTTTTTTTCATTTCCCCTACCTCTCAATCTGTACTCCTACTGACCTGGCACTCATGATTGACAGTAGAAAAAGTCAGCAAAAGAAGACCTATTTTCCATATTTTTCTGTATTTAAAAAGAAATACAGACAGGAAAATAAACAGTTTTCTGTCTGTATTTATCTGTAAAAACCAGTAAAAACGGAAAACTGGGAGCCCTATTAATAATATAGTAATCCTGCTGAGAAGTCCTAGACCAGTCCCTTTAAACATATGACATTCATGCAGATTGGTGATTCTACTTCCTTAATAAATGTATGCCATGTATGCTGAGAAGTGTTCACCCTGCCATTTACTAGGACAGCTGTTCTAAAATGCTGGCCAGGGCTTAATCTGAGCCAGTGGGTTCCAGTGCTTGGCACCAGCACTTAATTGTCAACACCGCTGCTTGTTACTGTCTGCCACAAGGTGGCACTGTCTGGCTAATTTAAAAATGACCACAATAACGGGGAGAGGAGTTGACCTAACGGCTAGGGCGGTCAACCTCAAATCTGGGGAACCTGGTTCGAGTCTCAGCGAGGACACGCAACATACTGTGATTCTGGGCAAATCACTTAATCTCCCGGTGCCTAACAAAAATGAACGTGTCCTCATGTAATGCAACAGGTGCTCATGAAAATATCTCTGATACCCAATACCTTCAGGTCTAGTTCACGCTGCATAAAACTCAGTAAAAAAAGCAAAAAAAAACATGTAATTATTAATTCAATATACATAAAAAATGACTATTGCCTGCTACACAAGATAATCTCAAAGTTTTGGAGGCCTGAAATAGCCTGAATTCTCACACTTGTAGAAATGTGACAGTTGGTAGTTGTGTTGGTAGTTTCATCTGCAACACGGCCTGGGCAATGTGTGGTGCAAGCTGCAATGGCCTCCTGAAGAGAGCTCTGGCACTTGTATTTTTACAAATTAAGCACTTTGGCCTTTTTCTAGCATGGTTACTCTGTGCTAAAGCACTTGATTGTTCAAGTAAAAGTAGAACAGGCTGAATTGCGTTGTAACAAATTTCCCTTTTCTGCATGGTCATTCCAGTTTCTTCACCTTTTCCTGGACCCTGTTTTTTTGTTTTTTTAATAGGCCCTTGTTATAATGCTGATTGGTGCAACTGAGATTTCTGTGGCCGTAAAATAGTAGTGGTATAATTAGTTTCACCCAATTAGTCTATTTAACTATGCTGTAAGACCACCGTAGAAGGCACAGAAAGTGCAATGTTGATGTGAAAGTTAAAATATGTCTGCCTACTATGAAAATCTAGGGCACCCTTCTTTGTGGGGTTAGTGTGCTCTCACAGTGCAAGGACTAGACATGCCTTATTAAAATAATATAAATCAGTATAGATGTGGTACGATTGCCTCCCAAAACGATTCATAAAAGGGGGTGGTGATGGACAGAGTATCTGAATTAAGCAGAACACTCCTACCCAGTCAAAAGATCAGGGCTTGACCCATCACCGTTTTTTAGCTCACTGTACCATCCCAGTTCAGAACCTGGCTACATGCAAATTAGTCTGGCCCTGGCCCAGTGCATCATGGGAACAGGGCAGACCAAACTACCAAGCCAATTCTTTACTGGAAAGGAAACAAGCTTCCAGGGACCGGTTTCTGGCATTGCAGCCGTCTTCGGCCCGGCTTGCTTGAATCCTGATGGTGCAGTGAGCAAGGGACTCACATCTGAGTATACCCTACCACACTTATGGTGGCCAAAACGATTCATAAAAGGGGGTGGTGATGGACAGAGTATCTGAATTAAGCAGAACACTCCTACCCAGTCAAAAGATCAGGGCTTGATCCATCACCGTTTTTTAGCTCACTGCACCATCCCAGTTCAGAACCTGGCTACATGCAAATTAGTCTGGCCCTGGCCCAGTGCATCATGGGAACAGGGCAGACCAAACTACCAAGCCAATTCTTTACTGGAAAGGAAACAAGCTTCCGGGGACCGGTTTCTGGCATTGCAGCCGTCTTCGGCCCGGCTTGCTTGAATCCTGATGGTGCAGTGAGCAAGGGACTCACATCTGAGTATACCCTACCACACCTATGGTGGCCAAAACGATTCATAAAAGGGGGTGGTGATGGACAGAGTATCTGAATTAAGCAGAACACTCCTACCCAGTCAAAAGATCAGGGCTTGATCCATCACCATTTTTTAGCTCACTGCACCATCCCAGTTCAGAACCTGGCTACATGCAAATTAGTCTGCCCTGGCCCAGTGCATCATGGGAACAGGGCAGACCAAACTACCAAGCCAATTCTTTACTGGAAAGGAAACAAGCTTCCGGGGACCGGTTTCTGGCATTGCAGCCGTCTTCGGCCCGGCTTGCTTGAATCCTGATGGTGCAGTGAGCAAGGGACTCACATCTGAGTATACCCTACCACACTTATGGTGGCCAAAACGATTCATAAAAGGGGGTGGTGATGGACAGAGTATCTGAATTAAGCAGAACACTCCTACCCAGTCAAAAGATCAGGGCTTGATCCATCACCGTTTTTTAGCTCACTGCACCATCCCAGTTCAGAACCTGGCTACATGCAAATTAGTCTGGCCCTGGCCCAGTGCATCATGGGAACAGGGCAGACCAAACTACCAAGCCAATTCTTTACTGGAAAGGAAACAAGCTTCCGGGGACCGGTTTCTGGCATTGCAGCCGTCTTCGGCCCGTCTTGATTGAATCCTGATGGTGCAGTGAGCAAGGGACTCACATCGTTTTGGCCACTATAGGAGTGGCAGGGTATGCTCAGACATGAGTCCCTTGCTCACTGCACCATCAGGATTCAAGCAAGCCAGGCCGAAGACGGCTGTAATGCCAGAAACCGGTCCCCGGAAGCTTGTTTCCTTTCCAGTAAAGAATTGGCTTGGTAGTTTGGTCTGCCCTGTTCCCATGATGCACTGGGCCAGGGTCAGACTAATTTGCATATAGCCAGGTTCTGAACTGGGATGGTGTAGTGAGTTAAAAAACAGTGATGGATCAAGCCCTGATCTTTTGACTGGGTATGAGTGTTCTGTTTAACTCAGATGCTCTGTCCATCACCATCCCTTTTCTGAATCGTTTTGGCCACTATAGGAGTGGCAGGGTATGCTCAGACATGAGTCCCTTGCTCACTGCACCATCAGAATTCAAGCAAGCCGGGCCGAAGACGGCTGTAATGCCAGAAACCAGTCCCCGGAAGCTTGTTTCCTTTCCAGTAAAGAATTGGCTTGGTAGTTTGGTCTGCCCTGTTCCCATGATGCACTGGGCCAGGGTCAGACTAATTTGCATATAGCCAGGTTTTGAACTGGGATGGTGTAGTGAGTTAAAAAACAGTGATGGATCAAGCCCTGATCTTTTGACTGGGTATGAGTGTTCTGTTTAACTCAGATGCTCTGTCCATCACCACCCCTTTTCTGAATCGTTTTGGTCACTATAGGAGTGGCAGGGTATGCTCAGACATGAGTCCCTTGCTCACTGCACCATCAGGATTCAAGCAAGCCAGGCCGAAGACGGCTGTAATGCCAGAAACCGGTCCCCGGAAGCTTGTTTCCTTTCCAGTAAAGAATTGGCTTGGTAGTTTGGTCTGCCCTGTTCCCATGATGCACTGGGCCAGGGTCAGACTAATTTGCATATAGCCAGGTTCTGAACTGGGATGGTGTAGTGAGTTAAAAAACAGTGATGGATCAAGCCCTGATCTTTTGACTGGGTATGAGTGTTCTGTTTAACTCAGATGCTCTGTCCATCACCACCCCTTTTCTGAATCGTTTTGGCCACTATAGGAGTGGCAGGGTATGCTCAGACATGAGTCCCTTGCTCACTGCACCATCAGAATTCAAGCAAGCCGGGCCGAAGATGGCTGTAATGCCAGAAACCGGTCCCCGGAAGCTTGTTTCCTTTCCAGTAAAGAATTGGCTTGGTAGTTTGGTCTGCCCTGTTCCCATGATGCACTGGGCCAGGGTCAGACTAATTTGCATATAGCCAGGTTCTGAACTGGGATGGTGTAGTGAGTTAAAAAACAGTGATCGATCAAGCCCTGATCTTTTGACTGGGTATGAGTGTTCTGTTTAACTCAGATGCTCTGTCCATCACCACCCCTTTTCTGAATCGTTTTGGTCACTATAGGAGTGGCAGGGTATGCTCAGACATGAGTCCCTTGCTCACTGCACCATCAGGATTCAAGCAAGCCGGGCCGAAGACGGCTGTAATGCCAGAAACCGGTCCCCGGAAGCTTGTTTCCTTTCCAGTAAAGAATTGGCTTGGTAGTTTGGTCTGCCCTGTTCCCATGATGCACTGGGCCAGGGTCAAACTAATTTGCATATAGCCAGGTTCTGAACTGGGATGGTGTAGTGAGCTAAAAAACGGTGATGGATCAAGCCCTGAGCTTTTGACTGGGTATGAGTGTTCTGTTTAACTCAGATGCTCTGTCCATCACCACCCCCTTTTCTGAATCGTGTTGGCCACTATAGGAGTGGCAGGGTATGCTCAGACATGAGTCCCTTGCTCACTGCACCATCAGGATTCAAGCAAGCCGGGCCGAAGACGGCTGTAATGCCAGAAACTGGTCCCCGGAAGCTTGTTTCCTTTCCAGTAAAGAATTGGCTTGGTGATGGATCAAGCCCTGATCTTTTGACTGGGTATGAGTGTTCTGTTTAACTCAGATGCTCTGTCCATCACCACCCCCTTTTCTGAATCCCAAAATGTATAGCATATCTGTTGAAAATCATTAGTACAGTAATGTTATGCTATGCAATGTTATTTTACAAGGATTTGCCTCGCACTGTATTGTCATTTGTGTTACCTTGCTGTGCTTTGGACTTAAGGTATCTTCAGCCACTGCTCCTGAGAATTCCATCTAACTGAAGTCTGTTCTGGTATTACTTCAGATGGCGTATGAGAAATTTGAGTGTGGTAATAAAGTATAATGTATGTGTTGGCACTATGTGTGCCCACAGATACCCCATGGCCAAGCTCTACACCCTTGACCCTGGATAGCGCAACCAAAATTGCCAAAATGCCAACCCACACTGTACAGTAGGACCTTTCACCTGCACCCACGGCCACTTCACCTGCCAGAGCACATACACCAGCTCACCGATCAGCCCCACCCTGAACACACCTCAGATATCACCTGAACAAAACCACCAACTCACATGTGCCCTTCTCAACACATGCTCATCATGCAAACACACCACCCGAGAAGTGGGACCTCATCTCCACCCTCACACCCAACATCCTCTTCCTCACTGAGACCTGGCTCATCCCCACTTCTGCACCTAACATTGCCACCGCTATACCTGAAGGATACAAGATCACCCACCGCAACTGCATCACCGAGCCTGGTGGAGGAATTGGCATTATACACAATGAATCCATCCTATGCACCACCACAAGTGACGACATCACACCAGCCATGGAACACCTCAACTTCTGACTCCAAACAGACAGCAAAACCATCATTAGGCGAACCCTTGTGTACCATCCCTCAAGGACCACGTTCAAACTGCTGCAATTTTATCACCTATTTCATCGCCCCCTAACCATAAACTCCAACAACTATATTTTCCTCTGAGACCTCAGCTTCCATCTTGATGACCTCAATCACATCGGTACAAAAGGGGGTGGTGATGGACGGAGCCTCTGAACCAATCAAACACTCACACCCAGTCAACAGATCTGGGTTTAATCCATCACCGTTCTTTAGCCCACTCTGCCACCCCAGTTCAGACATGGCTATATGCACTTCCCTGCCTGAGCCAGGCCGCGCTTAAGACCCTTGCAGAGGCGTTCGTTTTAAGGCATGGAAAATTGGGTGATAGTCCAGGCCTCCTACCTTCCAGCCTACTGCTAAAAGGGATCTTTGTGTGTAAATAAATATATATGTTTTACATTTATCAGCTTGCAATCCCTCTTTGGCCCAATTTGAACCCCCGTGCTCTCAAGCAGTTAGTAGCATCTAAATAAAAGCACAATTTTTCTGCCTCCCCTTTCTTAAGTCACTTTTTCTACAAGGCCACTCTCTTTGCCCCTCTCTCCCTGACCGTCAATACATTTCCATCTATTACCCCTGTTTCTCAATCGGAATTCGCTCTGTTTATCAGTATCTACCAACCCCCCCTAAGTACAACCCCCTCTACACTTACCTCACTTCCTGGGTCTTTGTGCCTCCCCAACACCTCTAATTCTCTCATTTCACTCTCAGCTTCAACACTCTATCTCTCATCTTACTCTGTACCTCACTCCTCTGTTTCCATCGGGAAACAACCATCACAACGCAACTTTTACAACGCACTACCATCACAACGCAACTTTAACAACGCAACATCCATTACAACGCATGCTTTTACAACGCATGCCATTACATCCCAGATGCTATTACAACGCATACCATTACAACGTAAGTATGGGTAAGTATTTACTTAAAACAAATAATTAAATAATTTTAATTACATTTTCTAAAATTAAATTAATTACTTTAATTGTTAAAAAAATAATTTAATTTAATTTAATTTAAAATTTAAATGTATTTAATTAATTTAATTTTAAAATTTTAATTAAATGTAATTATAAATTTAAATAAATGTAATTAAAATAATTATAATATAACCCCTACTCAATCCAAAACTTACCCTACTATTACACCCCCCTGGAGTTAGAATAGTAATTTTAACCCCTACACTATCCAACACTTACCCTACTATTACAGCCCCTGGAGTTAGAATAGTAATTGTAACCCCTACACTTTCCAACACTTACCCTACTATTACACCCCCCTGGAGTTAGAATAGTAATTGTAACCCCTACACTATCCAACACTTAGCCTTCTATTACACCCCCCTGGAGTTAGAATAGTAATTTTAACCCCTACACTATCTAACACTTACCCTACTATTACACCACCCAGGAGTTAGAATAGGAAATTAAAATATATTAAAAAATAAAATAATATTAAATAAAAAAAATATATATATATATATATATATATATGTAATTATATTAAAATGTAATTAATAGTAATAAAATTAAATACTTACCAATACTTACGCTGTAACGGTATGCGTTGTAATAGCATCTGGGATGTAATGGCATGCGTTGTAAAAGCATGCATTGTAATGGATGTTGCGTTGTAAAAGTTGCGTTGTGATGGTATGCGTTGTGAATGTATGCGTTGTAACGTCATACTTTCGTTTCCATCTTACCTCCCTTTATTTCTCTTCTATTGTACCTCTCCCAAACCTCCATCTCTCTGTACCTCTTCCTCCATGGTCTCTCTCGTATTCTTCCTATCTCACCTCTACCTCAGCGCTTTTACTACCGTACCAATCTCTACCTCACCTCTCAGTCTCTTTCTCTACTGCACATCCCTCACTACCTCTCTGTACCTCTCCCCTCATGGTTTCTCTCGTACTTTCCCTTTCTCACCTCTACCTCAACGCTTTTACTAGCATGCCAACCTCTACCTCACCTCTTGGTTTCTTTCCCTACCGCTCATCTCTCACTCCCCCATCTCTCTCTACCTCACCTCTCTTTAGATTAGTACTGAACATCTCAATTTACCCCACCACGTGCCCAATACCTCATAACTCTCCCTCCCCTTCCTTTCTCTTCGAATTTTTGTACCTCTACCTGGCATGCCTCACTATCTTACTCCATTTCTGCTACCTCACGTTCTCTACCCCTACCTCTTCTCCCTATCAGGTCTCTCTGCGGCTCTTTTCCTATTTCAGCTCACCCCCTTGATGTCCCTGATCTCTCTTCCTCACCTGTCTCTACCTCAGTCTCCCTCATAACTCTCTCTGCTTCCCCCTCTTCCTCTTCCTCTGTATGTGTCTCTGCACAGCAAGTGAGGCAAGATAAAAATACATTTCAAAGGCACCTTTTTTGCTCAATCACCTTCTGAGCTCTAGCATGATTATTTTGGGGGTGTAAAGACTACTGTGGCTACTCACAAACCAGCGGCCTTTCTATTATCGCAAATTATCCGTTTCGCTGCCATGAACTCAACGAATTTCCAGCATTTCATTTTACGCTCGTTACGCATAATTCACTTATTAATATCAGGCCTGGGCAGTAAATTCTGTTCTGCTCGTGGAATTTGGGTAATTTTGCGTTCTGCAGAGAACACGGAATTGGCAAAGATTCTGCGATCCGCGGCTTCGCAGAATTTTTTGCTTGTTTGCGCTTTTAAAATGTGTATTCGTGAGATATTTCCCCCCGAGCATGCACACAGCGTTCGCGAACAGGAAAAAAGCATCGCGAACGGGCAGAACAAGCAATTCCGTATGTTCGCGGAACTCTGCGTGCTCGCAGAGATTTTTTACTGTTTCGCGGAGCTTTACGTAGCACGACTATGCAAATTCCGCCAACCCCTATTCTATACCACTACACCATGGTGTGTAATTCCAAGTTCATAAGTGGAAAAAATCCTGTCACTGGAGCTCAGGAGCACAGAGATCTCGAGTGGCTGTTCCCCGACCTCGTGTTTTTGTGCTTTTTTATAAACATCAAAAGCATTGTTATATCCAAAGTGGCCGTGAGAACAAATTTCACACTCAATTGTAATGATTAATGCTAAATATTAACTTCGCATAATTTCACATAATGTTGCCCCATTTTCCGACCTTTCGCGTAATTACGCTAAATAAAATGCGGTGTTTTGGCACGCCCTTCATCTACACCATTTGCAGAGCTTGAAACCAAACGTTTGCAAATTTTAAGTTCTGGAAGCAAGTGTTATTTTTACTAAATCGTAGCTGACTTTCCAAACCTTGGAAGGGTGAGTTGGCCTGGCCCGGTCTGCTGATCCCAGCAGCAAGCGTCAACCCACTGAGCTTTCCTGTTAGACAGATGCGACAGAGTCACAGGAGGCGCAGCCGCAACTAATGATTATTTCATATTTATAATTCTTGTGCAGGTAGTTTCATCATTTTTACTCGATAAATGGAAATTCCTGACACTGAATAATTTTAAAAGCCAAGGGCCAGAATATCTTTTCGAATGACAAACTGTGGGGCAGCCTGAGGCCTGGCGACCTACCTTATAGCGCCTGGAGGCACATGACTCACCTTGCAAAGGGAGACTGAACATTTTATAATATTTTGTTCCGTGAATATTTTATATTATTTTTTTATACGCACCTTGGTGCAATGTTTAAGGGTTACCTTTGTGCCTCATTGGAGGCTTTCTTCTTTTAAATTATACATTGAAAAGACGATGTTAATGACAAATAAAGTTCTAAAACCAGCAAAGTCCTGTATTAAAGCTTATTTCGGAGTAATTGAAAGTGCAGGCCGCGCTTGGAAGTGGAAACGTTTGCTGCTGGAATAACGCTTCTATCTGCTGTGCACTTTTCACCGTCTGGGCCGGGTGTACTCAGTAAACCTATCCTATATGATACCTTTACAGGCGGTTTCCAGGCCCCGGGCTAGTCCCGGCTCCGCGGTTCCCACGGCCTCTGCTGGCAGCAGCCGCCGGCTCCGCGGTCCCTACAGCGCCTAGAGGGCGGGGGCTTTGGACCGAGCATCCACACCGAGCCAACACTTTTCCAGAGCATCGGACATAATTAATGGCTGCCTGGGAGAGCGTTTCCTGACAGTTAATGACCGGCTGAAACAGGAAGGCGATGGAACAGGAGCCACAGGGCCATTAACTCAGGTCGTGGCCAGACCGGAGGGTCACCGCTAGGGGTGCGCGAAATTTACTTTTGCAAACTATCGCGAAAAGGTAAAAAATCTCCGCAAACACGCGGAAATATCGCGAAGACGCAGACGTTTTTTTCCCCCGCCTTTTCGCGATATTTTCTGCGTGATCGCGTTGAAAAATGTCTCACCAACTTGCCCATGCGGTCCCCATCTTGTTTTCACTTGTCCCGCCCGCTCGCGATGCTTATTTCCTGTTCGGGGTCTCGAATGACGTGTTTGCGATCGCAAACACACGCGGGATAGCGCTACTGGCTACCAACAATCCAACATAGGAAAACTCGTCGGCGAACGCAGGGAAGCTATCGCTCGCGCGAGAACGCATTTTTAAAGCGCGAGCAAGAAAAAACTTCTGTTTTGCGGCAGATTGCGAAAGTTTTTACATTTTCACGCTCCCTGCGGAACGCGAAAATGTCAAATTATTGCAATTTCAGAGAGCGGAACGAAATGTACCGCCCAGGCCTAGTCACCGCGTCAAGGAAACCAGCTGACGACAAACAAACCCATCTTGAAATCCTCTTCCTCGAAGGTGAGATTTCCAGAAAGTGTAATTTCAGGTGAACTGTGGTTGTGACAGAAGGAAACATGATGAAGGCGAGAGTGGCGGAGGGGCTGCGCCCATTGGCAAGAATTTCCTGACTGTAAATATGTAATATATAATTGTCCACGCCTAATTGCTGTTAAAATGTAATCCTTAGTGAATTTGCTATTTGTATATATATATATATATGTAACTCCAACCACTAGTATATGTGGTAGACCTTTGTACTTACTACCATTCCTATGTGATTTTAGAGTTTATCTGTTTGTATCTCTTCCTTGAGTGACTTTACAACTTGTACATTTGCAATTTTTCCCTCCTTTCACTCCACTTCTACATTTGCACATATATATACATATATATATATTCACTGAAAAAAAACATAGGTTTCACACCAGTTATAGTTAGGTGGCAATTTTACTCGCATAAAACCATTGAAATTCCCACGTTATAGTTAGTTGGACTCACTATAACTTGCGCGTGCAATGCACTGCTGATGACGTCACATATTACATCACTCATGACATGGTCAGTGACATCACTCATGACATCACTGATGACATCTCAAATGACATCACTGATGACAACATCATTTAATAGGTTTTTTAAATGCTAACTCCTTGCTATAACTGGTGTGAAACCTATGGTTTTTTCAGTGAATATATATATATATATATATATATATATATATATATATATATATATATATATATATATATATATATATATAAACCCCTCATTTTGTTCCTTTTCAAATTAAATGTATTAAGTGTTACCACTTTATTCCAATCAAGATGACTTCAGGTGTGCCATACTTTTGTCATAAGTAAGACTGTTAGCGTTCTAGTTGTTCTTTAGAACACTCTGGGACATTCGGTCATTGGGCTATAGTTGGGCTACATCTGGCTGATATTTGGGCTACATTTGGGCTCTTTTGTCTCTGGTGGCCATCTTGGGAGACTGCATATCAGAATTGTTTTAATGAAATATAAGAGGATTTGAGAAGTCACTCAAAATGTGCCATAATTTTTCTTTCTTCAGCACTAATCATAATTTCTATGGCAAAATGAACCCCCTCATTTTGTTCCTTTGCAAATTAAATGTTTTAAGTGTTAACACTTTATTCCAATCAAGAGGACTTCAGGTGTGCCATACTTTTGTCATAAGTAGGACTGTTAGCGCTCTAGTTGTTCTTTAGAACACTCTGGGACATTCTGTCATTGGGCTATAGTTGTGCTACATATGGCTGATATTTGGGCTACATTTGTTTTTTTTGTCTCTGGTGGCCATCTTTGGGCTACATTGGGCTACATTGGGCTACATTTGGGCTCTAACATATATATAGCACAATGTAGCCCAATATATATTTTTCAAAGTTAATTTTCGTAAAAACCACTGGAGCATATATCTTGAGACATAGCAAAGGCACATCGAGGTACCAGTCCCTACAATTTTGCCAAGATTGGTGGAAATCCATTCAGCCGTTCGGGCTAAAAGTGAGTCCAACCGCCCTATGGAAATTAACATCGGGAAAACACGTTTTGGGACCCCCTTTTATCTCGGCCCCCGCTTGACGGATCCCCCCGAAACTTTCAGGTAAGGAGCGGAGCGCGGCGAGGCAAAGTTAAGGAAAATTACAGGCAGATCCCTCATTCGGCGCCAAAGTTATTCCCAATAGAATGTTGCGGATTTCCTATGGAAAACGATCCTAACTATAACTACCTACTGGCGACCGCCAGTAGGTAATATATATATATATTTTTCTGTTTGGATCTCTTATGGAACTCATGTAATCCAAAGTCCTTATGTAACGCAACTGGTTCTTTTGTAAAGCGCTCTGACACCTTAGGGCAGTGGTTCCCAAAGTGTGCGCCGCGGCGCCCCAGTGCGCCGTTAGGAGTAGCCAGGGGCGCCGCGCACGATTTGAGAAAGATAGCGGGGGCCGTGTGCTGAGCAAGTTTATAATCATGTTGTGAGAATGTGGGGCAATAAAATAATATGCGTCTTTTGACGCCTACCTAAATGCAGCAAGTAAAGCTTATTCCAGCCAGCCCAACTCACGGAAGAGTTACAAATGCCGCCTGCAAAATCAGGGGTTCGGCCCACGAGCGCAATGCCGCCATAGTTCCTACCTGCTTTCACAGACGCAGCCTCCGCAGGCCCGGACTGGCCGTTGTGGGCACCGGGCAATCCCCCGGTCGGCTGCAAGGGTGGGGGCCGGTTTTGGGCCCTGGGGGCCGTTTTTGTTGCAGAGCGTTTTTGCAGCATAGCTGCAAAATCGGCCCCGTAATAAAATCGGCTGAAAAGCGGCCCTGGCAAAGCGCTCGCCCCCCCTCCCGCCCGGGGAGCGGGGGGGCCGGCCAAGCACTTTGCCAGGGCCGGTTTTGGTTCCCAGTCCGGCCCTGAGCCTCCGCATACGCAGCATGACTGTCCAACGTAATTGCTGCCCGCCGTGTTCTGCAGTGCCTCAGACGACCCTCTTCACAAGTTCGAAGTAGGAGCGGGCTGAATCACTGCAAGCTCATTAACGGGTTTAATTAGAGAAGTCGAGTCTGAAAGGGACACTTAAATAAACGTGCAGTGGCCCACAGTCTCGTCGGAAAACAGGAGTGCATCTTAACACGCTCCTCGCAGAACAATTTAAGCAAACAGGTACATTTGAAAAGGGGGGGCCCTCGGCCCCCCCGCACGCATGGCGGCGCGGCGACCGTCGCCCCCCCTTTCCCCTTTGTGGTCATTCGGCGGTGGGGGTGTGCCCTGGGGGCGCGGCCCACCGCCGATTGGCCGGCGGCCTTCCTGACCCGGATCCAGGGTAGTGGGTCCGGGTCAGGGGGGGCGGGCGATAGGAGGGGCCGCCCGGCCCCTCGGGAATAAGAGGTGGGGAGCGCCCAGGAGACCCCCTTGTCCCTGGACGCTCCCTCGCTGAACGTTGTGCCCCGCGCTCGGGGCTTCTTTGTTTTAATAATCTCTATTTTATATTTTTCAGGTGTGAGTTTAACGTGGAGCGGAGCAGAAATCGGACACCGGCATCCGGAGCCGCCGCGTTGGGGACAGCCGCGTCATAGAGGAGCGGGCTGTCTGTTTTAATTATTTCCGTTTATTTTCAGCGTTGTGGAGCTAGGGCGAGGCGAGGAACATCGCATCGCGGGTTGCGGAGGCGGCGACTCATCGAGGAATCCAAGCCGCGGGCTGACGAGGCGTGGTGCGGCCCCTTACAGAGGTCGGAGAGGTATCGTGTGGGGACAGGGGGTAGAGGCGCGGACTCCACAAGCGGAGCGGCCCGTTGCGGAGGCGGAAGAGGTATCGTGTGGGGACAGGGGGTAGAGGCGCGGACTGCACAAGCGGTGAGCGCGCTGTTCGGAAAGGAGGATGTTGATTTAGAAAGCGGGATGGTTTAACAAAGTACTCGGACGCCCCTGTTCTTAATTGTTTGGCATTCGCGCGCATTCTGTGGCCGTCCATGTAGTGGAGAGACAGCGGGGTAATTTTGAATAGGCAGTTGTTTTGGCGCGCATTCTCACTCGTGCCTAAAAGGAAGTTAAGCAGGGTCCACCAGGGCAGCGCCTGGATGGGAGTCCCTAGGTGAATATTGCACAATTGGTAGGAACAATTACAATTGGAACTGTTTGTATATTTTGTTACACGGCTGCCCTGTATTTATGAACAAATAATAGAGGTTCATGATTAGAAACAAAGTACAATTGTACAGGAAAGGGGGGTGTTAGTAATTGAGTGACCCTGTTGCTCATAATCATTACACAAGTGTTCAGTACAGTGCGGTTACGGGGTGCATTGTTTGCCTGGTCTTGTTTATGAGGAATATTGTTGGGAAGTGAGCTGATATTACTTGTTTTGTGGTGCACAGCACCAGGGAGGTGGACAGGGGGGTTCAATTGTATTTAAACTTGGTTTCCCTAAATCCGTCCCTGTTTCATTACACTGTGCTAATACAAGTCTCAATTGCAGGCAATTCAACGACATTTTTGGTGCGATTCTTTAGCGGAAAGGACCAAAGGGCATTCAGCACGCAACGTGGTGTGGACCAGGACCGCTGATCATTATCGCCGGCGAGGACGCAGGACTGGTCGGTACGAGGGGTACGGGGGGCTGGCATTCATCGCTCCTGGTGGCCGCCGGGTGTGTCTACATTAGGTTTACTCACCCCTTACATAAGCGGACAAGCCGCTAGTGTTGCGGTCGCCGTTGCATGGTGCCGAAAGCCCCCTGGTGACCCTCCATCTGCAAGGTACATAGGTTGGCCTGTGGAGATATTAGGAGAGTAGGCAGCTGGTGGTTAGGTTATTGTCATGCCAAGACCGCGGGGTGGTAAAGGAGGGTCCAATATGGAGGCTATGATGAGGGCCATGATGCGTGACATGTGTGAAATTAAACAGCAGCTAGGAAAGGTAGATGAGCTGGAAGCACGTATTAATGCAAGGCAGGATGATGCCCCTGGCCCATCGGGTAGGCCTATCCGCAAGAGGGTGGCACCAGTGCCAAGGGGGGATTTTGTCACCCCACTTGGGAAGTCTAAGTCTAAGAGACCCAGGGATGCTCCCCCCACCCCAGGGCCGGTGGAGCCGGTACCTGCCGTGCCGCCGGCGGTCGTCCCACCCCCGCATATACCTATGCCTACACCCCCTGCCCCCGTGGTGCCGGTGCCTGTAGGTCAACCAGTAGACGCTGGGCCTGCTCCCCCACCGGTGCCCACAATCCCGGGTACAGGCGTGCCACACCCGGCACCCGCCCTGCCAGCTGCGCCAGTACCACAGGGCATAACCCCAGTGGTACCTGTTGTCCCGGGGGGTCATTTAGCGTCAATGCCCCCTGAATTGTTATCCCAGATAACGGCCTTGATGCCATGGCTCCAAAAAGGGGGAGCTTTCCCGAATTCTGCAGACCATGCAGCTGAGGCAGCGAGGTTTGTGGAGAAAATCAGATCGGCGACGGTCGCCGACAGTGTGGCACTGCCAATATCTTCTCCCCTTGCAGGTACAAGTGTTCCACAGCCGGACGGAGTTAGAGGGCAGCCGCCCACGGTGCCCGCAATTGGTAAGGAAGTGGCATTGCCGCTCTTGGGGGATGGGGTTCTACCTTCCAGGGGCGAGAATTTGGCTCAGCATGTGTCATTAGCTGTGAAAGAGATGATTTGGGCGGACAAATACGTGTATATTTATTCTTTGTTGTTAGATAATAGGGAAATGGAGCAGGTAAAAACACTGAAAGAGTGGATGCTCCCAAGCGAATGGAGGGTGCAGTGTGCTAGATTTAGGGTTGAGGAAACTCTCAACAACTGGATGAAAGCATGGGCTGTATTCACTGCTATTAAAGCTGAGCGTCCTCCAGATTTACAGGCAGCATTGGCATGCTACTCGAGCAGGATTGTGGGGTGGAGTGAACAGTATTCTGGGGAGGCATGGAAAGGCTATGATGTCAATTTTAGGAAGGCATTGGAATTTAATAGAACATTAGCATGGGACACTGTAGATTCCATGGCGTGGCACAAACAGTTCTCAGATACTGCACCTCCCCCCCAGTTCGGTTCGGTCAAGGTGTTCTCTAAGCCTCAACAGCCCTTTCGGCCCCCCCAAACGAGTGAGGTACCTGGGAAATTTAGGGCCAGTGGGCCAGAGAAAAAAGGGGTGTGCTGGGATTTTAATAGGTGCACCTGCACAAGGGCCGCCTGTAAGTTTAGACATGCATGTTCCTCCTGTGGGCACCCCTCTCATCCAGAAACTGCCTGTAGGTCCAAGCAGGGAAATACAGGTCAGAGGGGTAGGGGAAAGCCACTATAAGATAGACAGGTTAGGCCCTCCCACTCCAGTGGATGTTGTGGCAATGATTCCATGGTTGAACAGATACCCGGACCACACATCGGCCACCCTACTCCAGGAAGGTTTTTCTAAAGGCTTTAGGATCCCGGCCGCGGGATACGCAGGCAGCGCGCACTGTAGAAACCAATTGTCAGTCAAGCACAATCCGGCTGTGGTGGCCGCCAAAATTGACAAGGAGCTATCGTTAGGCAGGATAGCTGGCCCTTTTTCTGAAGTGCCAGTACCCAATTTTGTGTGTTCCCCATTAGGAGTTGTCCCCAAAAAAGAGAAAGGGCAATTCAGATTGATCCATAACCTGTCAGCACCTAGGGGGACGTCACTGAATGATGCCATTGACGAGGGTATCTGTAGTGTTAAGTACGCCTCTTTTGATCAGGCTGTTCACTTATTACAGGCCACGGGACCCGGGGCGCTGATGGCGAAATCAGACATAGAATCAGCCTTTCGCCTCCTCCCGGTCCACCCAGCCGACCAGCATCTATTAGGCTTCACCTTTGGGGATATGTTCTACATGGACAAATGCATGCCCATGGGTTGTTCGATATCTTGCGCTTACTTCGAAATGTTTAGCTCTTTTCTTGAATGGGCCATGAGACAAGTGACGGGCCATCAGCGGGTCATGCATTATTTAGATGATTTCCTCTTCCTGGGTACAGCGGGATCTCAGGAGTGTGCACTGGCATTGCAGGAATTTTGCGTGCTCATGCGGGCTTTTGGGGTCCCGCTTGCGCCCGGGAAGACGGTTGGCCCGACCACTTGCTTAGAATTCCTCGGCATTGAGATTGACTCACTGGAAGGATGTTTTAGATTACCTAGGGACAAGGTGGACAAATTCAAGACAGCGCTACAGTTATGCCTCCGGAAGGAGAAGGTCACTTTGCAGCAATTACAGGAGGTGGTAGGGCAATTGAACTTTGCACTGAGGATCATTCCCATGGCCCGCCCATTCTCTCGCTCTATTGCGCAGGCAATGAAGGGGCTGAGGGAGAAGCACCACCGCACTCGGCTGTCGGTTGAAATTCGCCAGGATATGCTCATATGGATGGCATTCCTGGAGGATTTTAACGGCAGGGTAGTCTGCCCCGGCCCGCTGATAACATCAGCTGAGTTGGGCCTGTGGACGGATGCCGCCGGGAGTGTGGGCTTTGGCGCCATCCTTGGGAACAGGTGGGTCGCTCAACAGTGGCCAGAAGTATGGCGAACATGGGGCCTGAACAACAACATTGGCTTCCTGGAACTCTTCCCAATATGGGTGGCACTGATGGTCTGGCCCGAACACCTATGTAATAAATCAGTGGTGTTTTGGTCAGACAACATGACGGTGGTGGAATGTATCAATCAGCAGGGGGCGCGGTGTCCTTTCATACTTCGTTTGATCAAAGAAATTGTTTTGCGGTGCCTCAAATTGAATGTCAATTTTAAGGCCAAACATGTTCCTGGTGTTCTGAACAATGCAGCTGACTCCCTCTCTCGCTCCAAAATGCAGGTGTTCAGGGAGCATCTTCCTACAGCAGACCCCTCGCCAGCGCACTTCCCAGCAGTACTTTGGCAGATTGGTGCCCCAGATTACAGGACCTCGTGGTCGCTAGCCTAGCCCCCAGGACCAAGACGGCTTACGAAGGGGCGTTTTTGTCTTATTGTTCTTTTTTGGGGCAACAATGGGAAGCGCTTTGGGCAGAGGAGGATGGCTTTGCAGCCTATTTAGAATGGATGCATAAGGAGGGGCGCTCGGTGGCAGCTGCGAACAGACATAGGGCAGCGGTGTCATTCTTCGCTCAAGCTAGGGGCGTCCGGGATCCCACTAATACCTTTGTGATACGTAAGGCGTTGAGGGGATGGCGCCGTATTCAGGGACATCAGAAGGATAAGAGAAAGCCCATAGGCTTGGCCCGGCTGACAGCTTTACTGGGCACGCTGGACACTGTTTGTAGCTCGGAGTGGGAGGTGCTTCTTTTTAGGGCAGCATTCTCTTTGGCATTCTATGGGGCGCTGAGAATTAGCGAACTTGTGGCAGGTTCTAAGTCAGACCTACTGGGCGGCTTGCAAAGGGCTAGTGTGACGATAAGGGAGGACACCATGTGGGTCACTATTCAGAAGTCAAAGACCGACCAGGAGTCTAGGGGCCACACCATAGTTCTTCAACGGGCCCCCGCCAACCCTTGCTGCCCAGTGAGGCACGTGGAATTATTGCACCGACTGTTGGTGGGCACAGCGGGCAAGGCACTGCTTTGTCACGCCGACGGGAGCCCCTTGACCAGATATCAATTCAGGAAGGTGTTGGAGATGGGGGTCAGGAAAGCAGGTCTTGACCCTAAAGTGTTTGGCTCTCATTCCTTTAGGATTGGGGCAGCAACTGAGGCGGTGGCGGGGGGCCTCCCAGTGGAGAGAGTGAAGACAATTGGGAGATGGTCCTCAGATTGCTACAAACGTTATGTACGGATTGACATGCTGTGATTACATGGCACTCACGCTTGGTTTGTTTCCGCTCTCTTACAGTTTCTCGGACCTGTTACGCAGGGGAGGAATTTGTCGTCGGGCATCAGCAACATACGTCAGCACGGAGCGGCAGCCAAGAAACAATGAAGAACAGTGTTTGGATTGTGGGTCACTCCTATGTAAAACGAGCAGAATGTGTCTTCATGTCAGGTGACAGGGGGAAAAGGGCGGCACAACTAGGGTTGGACATCACGTTCTTTGGCAGAGGGGGGTTGTGTCTTCACGAGTTTAGGGGCTAAGGGCTTTTAGCACGCCGGCAATCTCCACCGTCGGTGGTGATACTTCACCTTGGGGAGAATGATTTGGCAACACTGGGTAGGCGCATTCTGATCGAGGAGATTATCTCAACGGCGGGTTGGATGGCCAGGACCTGCCCGGGTTGCACACTAGTATGGTCACAACTCATACCTCGACTGCAGTGGCGGGGGGGACATTCGGTCAGGGCGTTGAATCACTCGGTAAAGAGGATCAACACACGGTTGGATAAGTTGTTTCGAGCCCCCGTGTTACAGTCAATACCTCATGGGTGCATCTGGGGCGACAAGTATTACCTGAAGGACGGAGTTCACTTAACAGAGGAGGGGAATGTCTTGTGGTCTGACAATATCTGGGCCTGGCTAGAGGGTTTTGCAAGTAGGAGGGTTTCCTTAGGTAGGGGCTAGAGAGGGGAGGCCAGATCGTCGGTTAACAATGCTGGCCTGTGGCGGTAAGGTCATTATCGGTGAGCACATATTTGAGGTCTGAGGGGGCGGGCATCATCCTATGGAGGTTCCCGCCCAGGGGGAGGGGCCTGCGGGCCACTCCCAAAACTCCAGGGGCAAGGTAATGGATGCTGCAAAGCAAAGGAGTGCGGGTAGGAGTAGTTCACGCTTTCCTTAGGCTGGTAGCCACCCCGCGCGCGTGGACTCATGACGCCACCGGCGCAGAGTAAGGGCCCTCCTTTAGTGGGTAAATGGAGTTCAGGGCGTAGACCGGGCAATTCCTGGGGTAACACTGCGCATGCGCACGTCTCTAGGGGAGGCGCAGCTTGTAGGACCTGACACCGGTAGTGACCCTGCCATATGGCCAGAAATGTACAAAAATCAAGATTAGGATGTTTAGTCTAAGTTAGGAAACAACATGTATTAGAGTTTTGTTAAGGTCAGGCTCTCAAACTTGTTGATACGAATTGTGTAACTAAATGTCCTGCTGATTTTTGTATTCATTGTTGATTATGAAATTAAAAGCCTTTTTTAATTTCATACTTTAATAAATACGGCCGGGCGACTAGCGCCCGCCTTCCAAAAAGTAAAGACGTCTCGTGTCCACGTTCCTGGGTGTTGGGTGCCGGATTGGGGGGGAGGCGGCAGCTAGTCGCTGACCATGTGAAAAGGGGGGGCCCTCGGCCCCCCCGCACGCATGGCGGCGCGGCGACCGTCGCCCCCCCTTTCCCCTTTGTGGTCATTCGGCGGTGGGGGCGTGCCCTGGGGGCGCGGCCCACCGCCGATTGGCCGGCGGCCTTCCTGACCCGGATCCAGGGTAGTGGGTCCGGGTCAGGGGGGGCGGGCGATAGGAGGGGCCGCCCGGCCCCTCGGGAATAAGAGGTGGGAAGCGCCCAGGAGACCCCCTTGTCCCTGGACGCTCCCTCGCTGAACGTTGTGCCCCGCGCTCGGGGCTTCTTTGTTTTCCCACCCACCATCCCTGGAACAAAAGTCTTGTAGCAGTTGTTATGTCTGGTTGAATGGTAAGTTTTGAAGGTACAGTCCACAGGTCTCACAGGGTAGTAGAGATGGATCTGTTGGTATATTTTGTGATGCTTTTGTTTAGGAATTTTTTCCCCTTTTTAGCAAACCATGTGTGAAGTGAATTGTATTTGATGCCATGTGTTTTTAGGCCTTTTTTCCCTTTGTAGCTATACGTTGATACTGTTATTTATTAGCCAGTGTAGCTGTCCTTTAGAATTTTTTCCCATAGGTCGTCGTATTTATTAGGTATGGGGCATGCGGTAAGGTCATTATCGGTGAGCACATATTTGAGGTCTGAGGGGGCGGGCATCATCCTATGGAGGTTCCCGCCCAGGGGGAGGGGCCTGCGGGCCACTCCCAGAACTCCAGGGGCAAGGTAATGGATGCTGCAAAGCAAAGGAGCGCGGGTAGGAGTAGTTCACGCTTTCCTTAGGCTGGTAGCCACCCCGCGCGCGTGGACTCATGACGCCACCGGCGCAGAGTAAGGGCCCTCCTTTAGTGGGTAAATGGAGTTCAGGGCGTAGACCGGGCAATTCCTGGGGTAACACTGCGCATGCGCACGTCTCTAGGGGAGGCGCAGCTTGTAGGACCTGACACCGGTAGTGACCCTGCCATATGGCCAGAAATGTACAAAAATCAAGATTAGGATGTTTAGTCTAAGTTAGGAAACAACATGTATTAGAGTTTTGTTAAGGTCAGGCTCTCAAACTTGTTGATACGAATTGTGTAACTAAATGTCCTGCTGATTTTTGTATTCATTGTTGATTATGCAATTAAAAGCCTTTTTTAATTTCATACTTTAATAAATACGGCCGGGCGACTAGCGCCCGCCTTCCAAAAAGTAAAGACGTCTCGTGTCCACGTTCCTGGGTGTTGGGTGCCCGATTGGGGGGGAGGCGGCAGCTAGTCGCTGACCATGTGAATGAAATTGATGGCGCAGTAAAGCTTCCTGGGGAACAAGAGTTATGTAAGGGAGAAAACACAGACTCGTGACATTTTTACTCGAGTTTAGAAAGGTGTTCACAAAACAGGCACATTCAATCCTCGGCCTCTCTGCAGCGCTCCTTGATAATGGTAGCGTGTCAATTGTGGGATCGCACATGAAGGGGGTCATACAGCTATCAAAATATGTACAGCAAGAAAGGAAAAGAGAACGCACTGCTCACAGGTGAGTGGAGTGATCATTTCTGTGTGCAGGGGAAATAGGAAAGTGGAGGAGATGAAAGTGTGCACAAAAAAAGAAGAGAATGAAAACCGAATAGGAAAATGACTACTTGAGAGCTCTACAGATGCTAGATTCTAGAAATGTGTGGGGAGAAACGTGGGTGCATGCTTTAAACAAAACAGAGAAAGACTCTGGGGAAAATGGTGTTAAAAAAAGAGAATGAAAGTGATTGAGACACCGAAGACCATTACCCGGCGATTTGTTAATTGGAACATGGAGGAACCTGCCTTCTGACGGATATATTTTGTAGTTGCACTGTCCACTGGATTTTAAATCTAACACCGGCCATTGGTTAATCAGAACATGGCAGAACTTGGGTTAAAGCATTTTCTGAGGGATGTATTTTGTACTCGCATTATAATAGAGGAACTGAACATTCATCCTTGGTTCCTTTATGGTATAGGATACTCTACATGTTCACATTCTCCTTCGCCTTTGAGCCCATATTCAACCAGGTGGTTCATGCTTGTACGAAAATGTAACAGAATATATATTGGCCTGTTTATGATCATGGATTGCTGTACGTGGTATACACCCGTTACGACGCAACTTTTACTCCGCACTACCATTACAACGCGGGCATTACAACGCATGACATTACAACGCATTGCGCTGGGGGGCGCTCTAGGATAAGAGGTAAGTTTAATTTACTATCCAACACCTTCCCTAGGGTCCACGGGGACTGGAGTTAGAATAGTAAATTATACTTACCACTATCCAGCACCCCAAAGCGCTATGCGTTGTAACGGTATTCGTTGTAAATACCGCGTTGTAATGGTATGCGGAGTAAAAGTATGCGTTGTAACGTCATACATCCGCTGTACGTAATTACTGGTCCCTGTCTCTTGCCTGTATGTTTGTTAATGTCTTGTCTTGCCATTTTTTAACTTCTGCTCTGAATTTACTTCAGCAGAGGTCATTCCTATATATATATTTTCTCCGTTGAAATGTTTGTCTTAAAATAAAATGTAAAAGTTCTGGTCATCGAAACCCCCGATGGAAATGATTCTTTTGTCCATGGGCACTATATATAAACAAACTTTCTTATGTTTAGGGACCTCTGTTCCTATAACTGCTGTATTGTAGCATTCATATATAGAGCTTCATTCCCTAATGTGGGGTGTCAAAGTGCACTTTCAGGCAGGCTGCACGCTACACAGTGGTTAGCAGTGTGTTGTACTTGTTGTGATCCTCTGTGGGAAGCATTTGGTGTTGTGCATGAGTGTCTATAGAAGTGCTCTTATCTTGTCTAGGGGCAAAGTGCCTGGTACTGTGATGGAGGAGGAGATGTTAGAGACAGGCATGCAGGTCCCTCGGTATATTTCTCCATGTTACTGACAACATAAGAGGCACTCCCAAATTAAATAAGTATAACACATTTTCTGGAACTGGTACCACCCTTCCCTATTTCTTACACTACTAGCCTAGAGCTTACCTCAGACGAAAGATTGAAGGGCTGATATGCAAGTTCAGCTCAGGCTGCAGCAACCTGGGCATTGGAGAGGCTGTTAAATCAACTCAGATTGGGCCACATATGTTTTTATTTCTGTGAAGAGGAGTGCAGCAGGGGGATGGGAAATACAGGAAACTAAAACTGACACTATACTTTCAGTCTGACAAAACAAGGGCAAGCAGCAGGTGGAAGAAGGAATGGACGGGGGTATAGCAAAGTGTGAAAGAATCAAGGGGAAGGAGAAGGAAAGCAGGTCCTAAAGGCAGAGAGAGGGGAGTAAAAGAATGTTGAAGATCAAAGGCAGCAACAAGAGGTGGACAAACGAAAAGGATGAGGGAATAGAAGACGCTTTGGCAGGCTTTTTCATAATTTAAAGTTTCACAAAGTGTAATTAACTGACCAAAAACCGACACAGCAGAGGCTGCAACTATGCAAGCTTCCCTAAAGCACCGAACAGGCACACATATAGCTGCTCTTGTTTTAGCTTTTAGTAGTGCATTCTTGGGCGTGTAGTTTGCCTTTTTTACATTATTATGCTGAGTATATCTCGCAACTCATGGCTAGCGAGAGCTTTTAGCTAAAATGCCTGGACTGCTCGGAGGTGTCATACTCACAGAAGGTGATGACAGGAATGCTTCGATCAGTCTAATTATGGTTCACTTTATAAAGCATATTTCACTGAATCCATTATTAAAGCTTTTATTAAACACCTGCTATTTTCATTTTGTTACAAATATGATTACAAAACTTTCATCGCATCCCAATACATTTCAGGGAGACAACTGGAAGTGCTCTCGAGGTCCGGCTTACTTTCCCCCACCGGTAAAAAAATGGTGGGGAGCCGCGGCCAACTGCCAATTAGGTCAAGGGAGCCGCAAGTCAAAAAAGTTTGGGAAACACTGCCTTAGGATAATGTTTCTGCTATATAAAATCACAATAAATAAATAAATTGGGGTGGTGGTCTCTGAGGATGCTGGGCATCAGTCACTGACGGCTTGGAGTGCGGAGCTCTGGCAAAGCTCCGCCAACAGCCGCGTTGCAGAGTTTTTATAGCGTGGGCTCCCCACTGTTAAGTTGGTGAACGCGAGCAAGATTTGCAACCCCTAGCATCACTTTCGAGCTCTGGAATGCCCCCCAGTGAGATTTCTCAATGCGGCACCAACAGCAGATCGCTCGTGTTCACGGTAATAAGGCTGCTCCTCGAACGTCAGAAAGAAGCAACACCCTCCAGCGTGCTGGGCGGTGCCATTCACGCTGATTTTACAGCACCAATCAAGCTCCCAGAGTTAAAAATAAGCACGAGCAGTGAAACGTGTTGAATCCCGCCTGCTCGCGGAACTTTGTGGAATCTTGTGGAGTTTTTATGGAACTCAACGGAATTCTGCGGAGTGAAACTCTGTGAGTTCCGCCCACCCCTGCAAAAAAGGTACGGGCTCATGAATATGAATTGCGTCATGTTCCATTTGCAGTGTGGGGGTGTAACAAAGGCCTCTGCAGTCCCTGCAGTGTGTGGGGGGCAGCTCCAAGGGGCCCCCTCAGCACAGTACACTGGCCTGAGAGCTCTTGAGTGAGTCCAGATGGGGACCCCTCCATCTACTTTGCAGCGGACCCCCCTCACGTTTTGTTGCTCCACTGGGGTAGGGGGAGTAGGAACTGGACCACTGCATCTATGAAGCGCAATAGGGTCCCTACAAACATGTGGAACAGCGGCCTTAAGACTGGGAGGATGATGACGCCTGCCTCCCCCGGTGCAAGGGGCCTTATTCATAAATTATTATTATTAAATATATTATATAAAATATAATATACGGGCCTTATTCATCCCGCATTCATAAAGAAAGGTGCAGCAGAGAGGCCCTGAATAAGAAGGGTCCTCGGACCAACCAGCCTACAATATGTGCAAGTTTTCCCTTCTGATATAGACCTAAACACGTCAATTATTGGGATCTTTGCAAGAGGCCTTGTTTGTTGACAGATTTTACAATCCACATTTTAACGGATGCCTTCTGAGTATTAGGACGGAGGAATGGTTCACAACAACAAGAGGTCGCCACAGAGCTCTGTTTTTACTTTGTTGGCAGTCTTTGTAAAATGCCCTAAGTGGCAGTGGGAAAGAGGTGACCCAAAGAGGGCGTCTGTGCTTAGGAAACATAGGTGCACTTCGAGGACTTCTGCGATTTGTAATTTACTGATAAATCCTAATAACTGACTAACCTATCCCCCACTCGAATTACTTTCATATTTCACTATACTAATTCAACACTAATCCTTTAATGGGTTCCGGAGTGGCGTGCTTCAACACACCATCAGCGTAACAAGCGCTATATAAATGCAAACCTTTTTCCCTCTTCTATCCCTCCGCTATCCTTCTCAATCCAAATAACTGACTAACATATCCACCAATCAAATCACTTTCATATTTCACTTTACTTATTCACCACTAATTCTTATGGGTTCCAGGGCAGTGTGCTACTCCCCAAAAAAGTGCTTCAAAACACCATCAAGGGTAACAAGCGCTATATAAATGCAATCCTTTTTCTCCCTCCTATCCCTCCACGATCCTTCTCAATCCAAATAACTGACTAATATCCACCACTCTATTTACTTTTATATTTCACCATAGTAATTCACCACTAATCCTTTATGGGCTCCGGAGTAGTATGCTACTTGCCGTAAAAGTTCTTTGACGCCTCGTCAGGGGTAGTAAGCGCTATATAAATGCAATTACAATGCAATGCAAAGGCTCACACACTCACAATGAAGTGTGTATCTCTTGTGTTAGCACTGAGTGCAAACAACATGGCCTCTGAGTCTCTGCCGTGTGTTTGCACCTTACAGACTCAGGAGCTTCTCTTATGTCAGTTTCAGTGTTTTGCTCTCACACCTTCAACAAGTGCAAAGCTGGAGTGAGCCCCCCTAAAGATCACACCTACCCAGCATCAAAATATCACATAGTAACTGGAGTAAATGCTGAAATGAATTCTTGAAAGCGCACGACTAATCACGTTAACCAACATTAACCACCAGATTAACCACCATCCTTGTGTTCCGGAGTAGCGTGTTGCTCACCGTAAAGCGCTTCAAAGCCTCGTCAGGGGTGGTAGGCACTATATAAATCCAATTACAAATACAATGTGTGTCCAGCTCCTAACGCGCCCTACTGCTCAAACGAGCATGGATGCCATTTGCACCCTTTTTTCCACTATTGCTGAGGTCTAAACAAGGGACATAGCCATCAGTGGTGGAGCAGGAGCAGTGGCACCGGGTCCGAGAGGCCTGGTTTTTGCAGCGTTGTACTACCCAACAAGGCGGGCACTGTGTCGGAGTGAGTGTCATCTAATGTCAACAGAGGCTAGAATAAACCAAGGGGACAATTCACAAAGGGCCTCTGCACTTGTGGCAGGACATCCACAACGGCTAACTGCAGTACGGGGGTTCCGCCACCACTACAGGCCTCCACCATGAGTGTGCAGGCCCATTGTGATCGGGCCCTATGTACGTATAGCAAACTCTTTTAAGCTGGCGCTAATTGACCAAAAGCAGGAAGTAAACTCAGGTTTAAGTTAATATATTTGTATCTGTGGTAGATTCAAACTAATTCTAGATCACATTTCTTGTTATTCTTTTGATAATAAAGAGAGTTTAAATTTACAGGAATTCAAGTTGTTTTTTAGATCATTTGCCAATTCTGCTGGAAAATACTGTTGAAAATATTGAAAGACAAGCACCCCGGTGATATTTGGAAAAGAAATCTTTTTCCATACCCTATCTTTTACATTAAAATTAATGTGTCTGATAGGGCGGGATTTTCATTCTAGAGTCTGCTTACCATTCTCCAGAATCCCATCACAGGTCGACTGGACCTTTTTACCTGTCATAGAATGAATTAGGCAATCTATCCACCAAGAGTCACTCCATTTCTACGATTCCCATTGTTTCTCCAAAGAACCACTGACTAAGAACTAAGTTTGAAGATTTATTACATAACCAAAAACAACTGAAGGTATAAACACCTCAGCAAAAGGTTCAGAAGATAAACAGGCACTAATACAAACATAACTCTACGGAAAAGTCTCAGACGGCTTATGAATAATACAAGAATCAATTCAAGAATCATCAGGCTAATAAGGATTGCTATAACCTGAGTTCTAGTATGCATTGGAAAAGAATATAATTCAGGTTAATCTGTCCCTATGCTATACTAAGTGACATCCCTACTCAGCAATTTGCCCAACCTAATAAGGTGTCAGCCGTGGTGACTTCCAAAGAAGTTCACTCACTTTCCTCCGTTTCAGTCTAGAGATCTCTCAGTCATAACTAAGCTCTCTGTCAACCAACCGCTTCCTCTCGCCTCTCTGCCCATCTGCTCTGCCTCCACCCTCGGGGTGCTGTCCCTAATACAAAAACCCCACAATGCGGACGACACGCCTTCAGGGACGCCCCTCTCAAAGGTGTTGGTTTTCAGAAATTTCCATCATGGCACGTCTCCATCCTTGTCCGTTAAAACGTCCTTGGGTCCCAGACTCTTCTTCGCTTCAAGTTGCTTCCTTGAATTCCTCGGCTACTCCTCCATGTCTGAGTCTAGCATCCTAACACTCATACACAATGGGCCCTTCTACTCCACTATCTACTTGGTTCGGCACCTGCAAAGGAATACATGTGAATCGGCTCACAAATTCTTAATGTTGCAATTGACTTTAGCTAAAGGCAGCTTTCTTCATATAACATTTCTACGATTTAATGCTAAGCAAGACATTTTCGATCAGGCCTACACGATTTTCATGAACAGGGCTTCTGCTTGTTTATAGGCCCAACCTCTTAACATTGACATCTCTTTCGTTCTTTAAGCCTCCATCTTTAAAGCAAATACATTTCTAATTCAACACCTTTATAACGTATAATAGGTACTCTATGAACTGTAATAAAGTGGAACTGAGTACACAATGGTGATCTTACTAAAAACACCTCTTATTAGTGAAAGGCTTTACGACAAACGACATTTCTATGTTAAAGCGGCATTATTGATTTTTAAAACTCTTAACATTAGCTCTACATGTAATTCTAATACCAAGTACATTAGTCCTCAGACCTACATTACATTTTGAACACGATTAATAAGTCCTCTATATATGCGGGTGTTAACTACTTGTACATATGATACACCCCTACAATTTCTCAATCTTATTCGGCGCTCTCTCATGACCATTTCACTTTTTATGGCAAATGTGGCCATAATCTGGGAGAATGTTAAAGTCAGTCTATGTGAATTTATTAACTCTTACTTAATAGCAACTTAGACCGAGCTGTAAAAGCAGATTCTGGCTTTTGAGGCTGCACTGATTAATAGTGAGCTAATATTTGTGAGGACTTGCCTAACAGAGGAATGATGAATGTGGGAGGAGGACAGGTGGAAACCAAAGGATTATGATCTTTAGAAGAAACTAGCAGCCCGCCCCAGAGTTGCCTGGGGCAGAAAGGGGCTGGGGGCAGTACACCCGCTCCCGCCCGACTCCCTCCCGCCCCCACTCCTCCCGCCTGTCCCTCTGTGCACACCCGCTCCCGCCCCCCTCCCGCCCGACTCCCTCCCGCCCTGATTTCAATGAGCCTTTACTTTACCTGAGCTGCCGCTCCTTCCCGCGATCTTCACTTCACCGCCGCTCCACTTCGCCATGACGCGCCCGCGCTCCTCACTTCACCGCCGCTCCATGTCCACCGCTGCTCGTCATCACGCACGTCACGGCCAGCGCTACGTCGCGGCCAGAGCAGCGTTGCGGCCGGCGCTACTTTCAGGGCACTACTTTTTTTTTAAAGTTATTTTTTTAAATGTACGTTTTTTTAAAAATTTTTATAGCCTATGTCCATCTGCACACCCTGACAATTTCTACAATGTATCGGGTGTGTGGATTGGCGCTGTGGTTCCCGAGTTTACCTGGCTCAAAGGTGCGTGTTCTCTCTTTATAATAGTAGTATAGATAATCAATTTCACTAAAGATGGAATCTGAGGATGTCTGCAGCAGAGCTACAGGTAAATTATTTCCTGAAAGACGAACGCGGAAGAGAAACGCCTTGCGTACACGCGACCTTTTTCGCTATGGCGATGGAACTTATCATGGCTCCCACAAGCTTTTATTAAAATATATACTACTGAGTGACAAATGGATGTGATGCACAATAACTTTATGGAACAATCTTCGCATCTACAATTCTAAGGCTTTAAGGACTAGTGATCAAAAGATCGACTTTTTATTGACTCATATGAATATACGCCACTCACCACACTATTTTTCTTTGCCTTGAAAAAGCCCGCGGAGGGCGAAACGCGCGTCGGCTGTGACGATGTGGCAAGAGAGCAATCAATAAATAAGAATACTAACAATTAATGGACTTTGTGCTATTTGAACATTTGTGTGGACCTGAAGAACATTGAAATTATCAAATGATCTGACTTGAAAGTCAATTGGATAAAAGTAACAAGTAGGGATGTGCACTGGTATAATTTCCTCTATATATGGTTCATGAAATTCTACTACACCTTCAGTGGGTAGAACATCGTGGCTAAAATTGCTTAAGGGTGAATAAGCATATTATCAGTTGGGCACTCCCAAAGTGAGGATTTACGTGTTACTGTACAAACTAATACCAAGGGAAACATGCAATATTGATGTGCTGATCGTAGTGGCAAATTCACCTTGTGTTCTTTTGTGGTTAAGGTAAATTATTTAGTTGGCCAGCTTAAGAGAAAAAGAGAAAGCATGACATTTCAGGCACCAGGTACCCATGAGGCACAGGGTCAAGACTGATTTTCATATGGCTGGGTCTGAACTGGGGTGGTGAAGTGAGATAAACAACGATGATGTATTCTACCCAGCTCTGTGACTGGGGGTGAGTGTCTGAAAATTTTCAGCACTCCGTCCATCATCCCCTTTGGTTTTGCTTTCTTCGCCCTAAGTTGGCAGGGTATGCCCAGACGTGGGTCACTTGCTCACTTTGCCACTGTATTCAAGATAGCCTGGCTGATGAGGGGTGTTACCCCGAAACCGGTCCCAGGATGCTTGTTTCCAGTCCAGAGAGGACCTGACTTAGCAGTTCGGTCTGGACTGTTCCCATGAGGCACAGGGTCAAGACTGATTTGCATATGGCCATGTCTGAACTGGTGTCACAAAGTGAGCTAACAAATGATGATGGATTAAACCCAGATCTGTGACTAGGGGTGAGTGTCTGAAAATGTTCAGCGCTCCCTCCATCATCTCCTTGTGTTTGCTTCATTTGTCCTAAGTTGGCAGGGTATGCCCAGACATGGGTCACTTGCTCGCTGTGCCACTGGATTCAAGCTAGCCTGGCTAATGAGGACTGTTAGCCCGAAACCTGTTCCAGGATGCTTGTTTCTGGTTCAGGGAAGGCATGGCTTGGCAGTTCGGGCTGGACTGTTCCCATGAGGCACAGGGTCTGACTGATTTGCATATGGCTGTGTCTGAACTGGGGTGGCAGAGTGGGCTAAAGAACGATGATGGATTATACCCAGATCTGTGACTAGGGGTGAGTGTCTGAAAAGTTTCGGCGCTCTGTCCATCATCTCCTTGTGTTTACCAGGTACCCACTAGTAGGTCTCTTCAGTAGAGTTCCACGTTGAATTAATAAAGCATTTGTACAGTATTATACAACTGTCAATCAATCTGACTGCACAGTGTCACACCCAACAGATGAAAAGCTTTTAGAAAAACTAGAAATCAACCTAGAATTCACAGAGAATCATGCTAATGCTCTGTATTCTTATCACAGAAATTGAAATATCGCCAGCAGTAACTAATCCCCCAAGTGGCGATGCGAATCAAAAAATAAGTCTTCCATCTGAATATTTTAAGGTCTTGTTGGGAACTACGGTTTTGCCATTAAATACAGTTGGGTTGGACAGTCCAACTACTTTCTAATTTGACATGCTGGTTAGGTATCTAAATCCAGAAAGTTCTGATGAGTGTCTGGTATTCACGTATAACACTCCTCATTTGCTGCCAAAAAATTCTGATAAAGGTATCATCTTGCAGAATTATGGTTTATGCTACATCTATGGTTCTAAAGATTAAAAATGAGCTCACCCCAAATAACCAAATTTCAACTAATATACAGAATATTTAACAGAGGCTATAAATGTGCTTTATATTAAAATAAAATGTAACTGCTATAGTTCTGTTAGGTGCTGACTGACTTCTTGAGCTAAGGAAGATTTAATTTTTCTTCTTGATAAGATGGGTGTTCCTTCGCTGCCGACCAGGTTACCGCATCCCTGATTCATTGGCCCTCTTAGTGCATTTAAGTGATTTCTGATAAGGCTGGGGCGGTAGAAGTGAACATCAAGGTTGTTCTGTCTCTTTCATCCACTTTGCTATATTTATTGAGCTGCAGGCATTTGTAAATCATACAACTGGACGCATTTATACCCCGCTACCTGGTCTTTTGAAATTGGAGGTTTATGAGATGACATTTCATTGTTTTACTATGATAAGTGACCGAACATCGGACAAGAATTTCTTGTTTTTCAAGATTTTCCAAAGCTCGGAAGACTATGGGCCTGATTACAATGTTGGTCGGAAAGCCTCCGACTGACAGTCAGATTCTCTTAGACCATGTCGGAATCCATCCACCCAACTCGGTCGGAAAAATTTCAGACTGACCGATCATGATGGTCGCAGTCGGAAGGGGAACCAGTTTTTCATTCCGTATCGGTTCCAACTGGCATTTGGGAATCTGAGTCGACCGGAGCGATTCCAACAGCTCAGTGGACAGCGTTAACAACCGACCGATTACGATGTAGGATTCCAACAGCCTTTCTGACTTGGTCTGTCTGACATGAAAAGGTTGTCGGAAACTGACTTTTGGGGCCCCTAGTAGTCCCCCCTTCATCCTGAATCTTCCGGTTTGTGGTCAAGGAGGCACCAAGGGACCCACCTGCAAAACCATGCAGTGTCGCATGCACCATGGAGTGCCCGTGACAGGGTGTATGGTGTTCCACAGACACCCATTTTACCCATAGGAGTACCTGTGTTGTCGGTCGGAACTCAGGCTCCCATTATAATCAACAGGAGTCCTTCAGAACGGTGTTCAGAAGCATCATAATAGGTCAGGCAGAAGCGCTGATGGTGAGTTGATCACAACCGAATCCGACAATGAGTCGGGAGGTTTAGTTTCCAACTGACATCCTAATTAGGTCCATTGTGGTAATTTGCATAAACCTGTGGCATTCTTATTTTGTGGTTGGCTCAATATTTTACCCACAACCCTACAAGTTGGTAATTCTCAGGCACCGTGGGCATCTTTCAGGGTCTGGAACACTGAATATATATTGAAGTCCTTTTATCTCAATTACTTTCACTTTATTGGACAGCTAATGGAGTTACTGGAGCATTAGGAGACCAACGCACCCTTATCCAGTGTGGGCAGGATTGCCCTTATTAAAATACCCATTCTACTGCTTCAGCTTTTTTTTTTTTTTACTCTTCTGTGCTTTTTGAAGTCAAATCGTCGAGTATTATCCAGAGGCGGTGGAGGCAGAGGAGCACCTGAAAAAAATAAAATGATAATAACGTTGCTGTTATTATTAATTTCTTTTTTGCATTCAGCTTGCAGTTGAAGCGGCAGAGCGCACCTGGGCTCTCCGCATCTCAGGCGGAGGAGTGGTGGAAATACCTTAAGTGTGCATGATGGTTTGGCCGCCCGTCTCTGGCAGGCCAAAAAGTCACGCTCACTCTGCATGTTCTCCACCCAGGCTGCATTACAACATGCACAGCCTTCCAGCCCCTATCGGAGTATTAAACCACTGTGGTTAGACCAACCACAACGCTGCTGTAAGGCAGCATTGTGATTGTTCAGGGGATTCTGGGGGGCTGTGTGCTTCCACTTGTTGCCAGTGAGGAATAGCTTCTTATGAAATGCGGTAAAACATGGGTACGTTTGACAACTGTTTACCTTTTCAAAGCAGTAAGTGAATAAGGCATTAGGGGCCCGATGTAGGTAGGAAAATACCGGTCGGAAACGGACGAAAATACAGATTTTCAGCTGTTTCCGACCGGTATTTGTATATTGAGATGTAGGGGCATGTCAAATTACCGATTCTGTAAAATACCGAATCGGTAAAATTACCGATTCTGTAATTTAACATGTAGGTAGCACTGTAATCAGTGCTACAAGGGTTTAAGAATTCGTTATTTACCACCAACTAGAAGTTGGTGGTAAATAATGAAAACCCTTCAAAAAGCATTTTTTTTTGCTTTAAAAATTTGCCATGTTGCAGATATACATGCCCTAAGGGCATGTATGTCAGCAACATGTGCACCCATGCACAATTGAGAGGTGCAACAGGGTGTCAAAGTGACACCCTGTCCCCCTTGCACATTCAGTAATTTTACTGAATCGTTATTTACCGATTCGGTAATTGGCATTGATTCCTATGGGCCTCAAGGCCCATAGGAATCAATGGCAATTATCGAATCGGTAAATACAGATTCGGTAATTACCGAATTTTACCGATTCGGTAATTTACAAATAGAAATTACCTACATCTCATTTACCTACTCTTAAATACCGAATCGGTATGATTCGGTATTTAAGAGTAGGTAAATCGAGATTACCTACATCGGGCCCTAGACATCATGTTTTATTTTGTAGACTGTGGTAGGAAAAGGCCAAGTTTTTGTATAAGTCAACATTCATTTGTATTTTTCTATAACCAGCTATTACATTAATAATATTTAATAATTTGTGTATTGAAGAGAATAATGTAATGCTGCTCCTTCTTTTTTATTTTTTAGACCAGAATTCAATCTAATAAAATTGATAAATAAATAAATACTCTGTTAAATTTTTTGTGTGCACGTAAGTGAAATCTACAAATGCATGTCATTGTTTCTCGGTGGTCGGTCGTCAAAATGTGGGTGAAAACCCATATATTTGTCAGTTCATAGTTCTTCACAAATAGTTAGCTTTGCCAATCCGGAAAGTTGTTCATGTGAGTGTCAGTTCTTACTCTGTTTTCTGCGTCTGAATTGAATGGGGGGACTAAGGGGCCGATTGCGGTGAATCTGCATCCTCTGGGCCGGCGGAAGCAACCGCCGGCCCGGAGGATGCGGATTCACCGCTGCGGTGCCTTCAAAGACCCCCCGCCAGATTAGGATGGCTGGGGGGGTCATCGGCGGACAGGATGACCGTCCGCCGCTTTTCCGCCGCGGTCGCCTTCCGACAATGGCGGAAAAGCTCTAATACGGTGGCGGTGTCTATCAGACACCGCCAGCTATATTAGGATGCATATGCAGACATGCTTTTCCGCTGCAGTTTTTTCTGCCGTGGAAAAGCATGTGGTCCATTGCTTCTGGGGTCCCGCAGGGGCCCCCAGAGTAAAGGTGGGGTACGGGTGGACATGGGGGGTACCTATGGTACCCCCCTGCAGTTGCATGCACAAAGCGGCAGGCACCGCGCGGTGCCTGCCGCTTTGTGCATGTAAATGCAAAGCGTGCCTTTTTAACCTTGCGTCGGGTGCTGCTTCAAGCAGCAGTCACCGCAAGGTTAAAGATACGGGAGGTGACCGCCAGTGTGGCAGTCACATCCTAATTGCACTGGAGGGACCGCCGCTGCCCCTGCGGACGGTCCCTCCACCTCGGGGTGGTGGACGGTCGCAGGTCCGTCCGCCATCCTAATAGGCCCCTATATTTCCATGTGAAGAAAAAAACGAAAAATTTGTACACCAGAGTGTCTGCCACATGTACAATCCATTGTGCTACACAAAGTGTGCCAAGAGTACTTCCTGAAATATACACATTTCCTAGATTTCTATGGAGGACTCTCAGAAAATGCATCCATCCAAGCAAGTCACAAAACTTTTTTTAGGATGTATAAATTCACATGTTTTAGAGAATTGAGGGGCATATTAATACCACACAACGGGGCACAAGAGCGACACAACTCTTAAGTTAGATTTGTCAAGCCACACAAGGCCCCTTCCATGCCTGTGTTACTCTGCCCCAGTGAGGCGTGCCATGCGTGGAGCGTGGGTGTTAACACGCATCCACCCATGGATTTTGGAGAATTCTCAGAGTTACCATTAATGGTAAACCTGGGAATGCGATAAAATGCTACGCCTCCCCACGTGAGGCATACCGAATGTATGACGTTACAACGCAAACATTTACAACGCAGTTATTACATTGCAACATCCATTACAACGCATGTTTTTACAACAAATGTTTTTACAACGCATGCCATTAAAAGGCATTCCATTACATCACATATTTTTTGGGGGTAACAGTAGGGTAAGTGTTGGATAGCGTAGGGGTAAAATTACTATTCCCACTCCAGTGAGTGCAACAGTAGGGAAAGTGTTCGATAGTGTAGGGGTAAAAATTACTATTCCCACTCCAGTGAGTGCAACAGTAGGGAAAGCGTTGGATAATGTAGGGGTTTAAATTACTATTCCCACTTCAGAGAGTGCAACAGTAGGGAAAGCCTAGGGGTAAAAAGTACTATTCTAACTCCAGGGGGTGCAACAGTAGGGAAAGCGTTGGATAGCGTAGGGGTACAAATTACTATTCCCACTCCAGAGAGTGCAACAGTAGGGAAAGCATTGGATAGCCTAGGGGTACAAATTACTATTCCCACTCCAGCGAGTGGAACAGTAGGGAAAGCATTGGATAGCAGGAGGGTAAAAATTACTATTCCCACTCCAGAGAGTGCAACAGTAGGGAAAGTGTTGGATAGCGTAGGGTAAAAAATACTATTCCAACTCCAGCGAGTGCAACAGTAGGGAAAGCGTTGGATAGCGTAGGGGTAAATATTACTATTCCCACTCCAAAGAGTGCAACAGTAGGGAAAGCGTTGGATAGCGTAGGGGTAAAAATTACTATTCCCACTCCAAACAGTGCAACAGTAGGGAAAGCGTTGGATAGCGTAGGCATACAAATTACTATTCCCACTCCAGAAAGTGCAATAGTAGGGAAAGCGTTGGATAGTGTAGGGGTAAACATTACTATTCCCACTCAAGAGAGTGCAACAGTAGGGAAAGTGCTCAATAGTGTAGGGGTTCAAATTACTATTCCCACTCCAGTGAGTGTTGGATAGTGTAGGGGTAAAAACGATGTGCTGTAATGGTATGCGTTGTAATGGCATGCGTTGTAGTGACATGCGTTGTAAAGGCTGCATTGTAATGGCTGCATTATAATGGCATGCGATGTAAAGGATGTTGTGATGTAATGGCTGCGTTGTAAAAGGTAGTGCGTTGTAATGACTGTGTTGTAAAGGTTTTTTCCCTGCGTAAAAAGGATACATATCTTTATTTATCCACCTTACTTCGACTTTCCAGAGTAAGAGAAATATACCTCAGGGGATTATTTCTGTGCTGGGAGGTGTCCATTACTTCACAAAAACAATCCTGCTTACAATGCCGGCACCCTTGCACAATGGTGCAAGGTTGCGTGCGTAGGTGCTAAGTAGCACATTGTGTGCCCCAGCGCTGAGAAACGACAGGAATGCTCCGTGTATTGTTAAATACAGCGTACTCCTGCCTTTTCCCTACCACGCAGCACAGCAAGGTTGCTGCATTTTTATTTGTTTAATATGCCCCTTGGTTCATTATGTTGCCGTTGGTGCAATAAGTCATTTTCCTGTGGGTCACTTCCCATGTCATCCGAGAACATTTTTATTTATTTATTTGAAGGGTTTTATATAGCGCTGGCTAGACCCGGAGGTATCAGAGCGCTTTACATGCGGATCAGCGAGCTACAGGTTACAGAATTACATAGCCAAGTACAGACATAGGAGGGAAACTTGAGATTACACAATAATATGAGTTATTAGCGCATACACACGTCTTGAGGGGAGGAAAAGGTAGAGGGGGAATGGTAAACAGTGGTAAGGAATGCAGGTGGAAGACACAACGGGGAGACGAGGCAAACAATGTCCGAAGTCCGGCTGGGTATGTGACGGCCGAGGGGTGAACCAGGGCCAAACTCCTCTATAGCTGCATAGGATAGCTCCACCGGGCAGTGGCCAAACGTATAAGCAGCGAGACTATAGCGCTGCAAGCTGAAGCGCTTGGACACCGTGCAGTGGTCAGTAACTCCCAGCAGCAGCTTTGAAATCCACAGCAGCAGAGACATCTCACCCACTGTCGCATCCAAACTTTATTTTGGGATGGAAGGCTTTCCCCGAGTTGGGTTTCCTTCTGCACCAGCCATTTCGTTTTTCATTTGTGTTTTATTATTTCTAGCTCTTGGGTTTCCTCTCAGGGTTCCTGCTGAGCCCTCAAAGATATATTTGTTTTTTGGGCATTTCCACAAAACCACAAATAACTGTTTTACATGTTTTGTTCTTGGCGCTGCGAGTAATGTAAACACTGGTTTCAAGAAGCATCTGAGATCCGTACAAGCGAGGCCCCAACACCCTGTGATTACGAGTCAGTTTCTATTAGGTGTTTCCCACAATGCTCCTCTTTCTTGGAGTCTCACTAGAGTGGAGTGTTTTAGGATTTCCGGTTAGTATTTTTATTTCTAAGAAATGCAGCGTCTTGATAAAAGACTTCCAAGAAAAAAGTGATTTCAGTTGTACTTTCAGCTTCCTCTGCTCAGTAACAAAACTAGACTGCAACATCATAATCGTGATGAAAGGATGGATGGATGGGTTTTGGATGGATGGGTGGGTGGGTGGATGGATGAATTGGATTATTGGATGGGTGGAAAGATGGATGGGTGGCTGGATGGGTGGCTGGATGGGTGGATGGATGGATGGATTGGATTGTTGAATGGATGGACAGAAGGATGGGTGGATGGATGGATGGGTTTTGGATGGGTGGGTGGGTGGATAGATGGATGGATGGATGGGTAGGTGGATGGATTGGATTGTTGGATGGATGGATGAGTTTTGGATGGATGGATGGATGGATGGGTGGCTTGGTGGATGTTTGGATAGTTGGATGGATCAGGGATGAATGGATAGATGGATAGATGGATGGGTGGATGGATGGATGGATGGTCACAGAAAGCGTAGTGCTTCCAGGGAAGTGTATGTGGGGATACCCAATGTGTTGGTGGATGTGTGAGGAGAGTGTTGTTCAATACCAAAGAGAATGCACCAACAGATGGACTTTCTATGACCAAAGAAATCAGCAGAAACATAAAAGAGTAGATACCACCTGGCAGAGAACAAACCTGTGGAAGCTACAAATACATTTTCCAGGTCTTAAATGGCATGCATGAGACAGAAGCAACCGCAGGGCAAATCCAGAGATTTATAATATTACAGAGAGCAAAAGAATGAGAAAGAACATCAGGTTAAAAAGTGAGCGGTAGAGAGAAAGGAGATGAGGAAAAGGAGGCCTCGAAAAGATGATTTTTGATTTGGAAGTGTTGGACATTAGTGACCGTAGCTGCACCCCATACCTCACAATCGTGAGCCTGATAGAACCGGGAGTCTGGAGTGAGAGCAAAACAAGAAAATCCCACTGCCGGGTTCATTTGGGATCTAGAAGAAGCGGAAAGAAAATGAGAGATCGCCCAGGGAGGCAATGCAAAGCGAGATTGAGAAGAGCGAAGAGAATGGGTCTTGGAGGAGGCTGACTGAAAGAGGAGCGAGCGAGCACTAGGATGAGTGCCACAAAAGAGAGACTGAGTGGCTAGAGGAGACCAGCCGTCCAAGAGAGGCGTCGGCAAAGCCTAGAAGAGGAAAGGCGTTGAATCATCGGAGTGAAAGAGGCTGAGATAACCATGAGGTGAAGCTTGGCTGATAGGAGGCCGCGGCACAAGAATTGATGAAGTTGGACGCTGAGGAGAGAGCGGTCTCGATTGAGTACTTAACATGAACTTTAGAACGGAGGGTGTTCTAGTAGGGTGTTACTAGAGTGGTATTAAATATAAGACATTTCAGGATTTGAGAAAATATGGAAGGCATAGAGATGGGTTGGTGGTTAGGGAGAGAGGAAGGGTCATCTGTTGATTGTTTCAGAAGTGGTCACACAACAGTGGTTGTACAATCAAAAAGGAAAAGAGTTTGTTAGGTAGTTTTAGGATTTTCTATAATAGAAAAGAGTGAGTATTCTATTCACTGAACTACAGGAGATGCAGCACTTCAGGCTATCAACACCAGGGGGCATATTACCAAGGGTGGCGATAGGCAATTATCATCAGTTTAGCGGCCGTTTTCTGATGCTAAGTGGCGATAATTCTATTGCTCTATTAGCAAGCTGTCGCTAACTGATGTTAGCGACAGCTTTTAGGCGATAGCAAGCAGTTTGGGGCCCGCTTTGCATGTCAGCGATATTTATCGCTAATGACATGCAAAGTGGGCGTACCCAACCTGTTAGCGACTGAAAGCAGTCGCTAACGTCGCTATCGCCTATTAGCAAGGCAGACGTAGCGATGGAAATATTCCCGCTATCGCCTATTAACAAGGCAGGCGTAGCGATGGAAATATTCCCGCTATCGCCAAAAACCAACACCTGCCCAGACCAGTTCTTAGCCATGTTATCCAATGGGAGGTGGATAACATGGCTAAGAGCATTTCATCGCTAATGCGTGAATATCGCTGTATTCTCAGCGATATTTACCCATTTCGCCGCTATCGCTGGATATTTTAGCACAATGGAGAAAGACGTTGCTAATAGCATGTTTTCCCCAATAACAGATCCAGCGATAGGCAGCGATAAAAAAATCATCGCTAAGCCTATTTAGCGATAATTATCGCTACTTGTTGGTAATATGCCCCCAGGTTTTTTGCTCCATTATTGAAGGGCTCTGTTGGAGAGATGCTGTTCAGAAACTTTCACCTAATTCAATGGTTAATCCTCACTTTGGCTTGTTCAATAAAACCCCCAGTGTTCTGCTTGACTGCCCACGCCCAAGCTCTTGAAATTGCTAAAACACTTTTTAATTCTCAATCAAAGATTCCGAAATAGTCAACATGTTTTAGGGCCTTTGCCATAGCATCCCTAGCTCAGTATAGAAAATGTTTGAGCTAATCCAGCAGCCAGCTTCTTCAAAGATATAACCAAAATATTTAATGATATTAATCCTGTCTAATGATTCCCCATCATAGAACAATTTCATTCATTTTAATCACCTTCTGCCACAAAGATGATGACTTAAGTTTTAACAGTATTAAGAAATTGTTGGTCACTGACTAATTAGCTATGTAATAATCCAGGTTGTTTTTGCAAACACAAAAATAAAAAAAATGGCTCCCTGGACACACCTCTGTCAAAGGCTATTTTCAATTGTTAAAGAATTAGACAATAATTACAGATAAGCAGCTGTTTCTCTAGAACATTAGAGGCATGTTGGAGCCCTGGAGAGACCCACTCCTCAACTAATCCGTTTAGCCACAAACGTGCGCCCTGGAGCCCTATTGAAGGGGTTGTCAAGTTTACAGAAGTATCATAGACGTTGCCCTTCGGAATGATGCAATATTTATGAAATAAATGGTACAGCCTCAAAGTTTGGTCATGAATTGAACACATCGTCCTAAGCCCAGTTTGTGTATCAGCAACAGTGCTACACAAAGCCAAGGATTCCACTGGTAATCAAACTCTGAGACCTAACCTTTACAAATTAAGCACTAAACAACTATTGAGTCAACACCTGCTATCTCTCTGTTCGTATAGGCCAAATTAAATTGATTTATTTTTTGCTTTTTATTAAAATAATCAATTTTTCATAAGGTCTCAAAAGCTCCACAATTACTCAAAATGTGGAAATACAACACAATAGTTGTTTTGACATTTTATGATCAAACCAATCTTTTTGCCTCTGAGAAGAAATGATTAATTCTGACCTTTGTGGCTCTTCAATTGCTTATCTATTTTGAACTGCCCTTGAAATACCCACCATCAGGTTTTTAGATTTATTTTAAGTTCTATCAATTTTTAGTTGAGCACAGAATTTGAAATGGCTCGTAACAATAGAAGAAGGTATATTGACTAGGTAAACGGTAAATCCCTTTGGGGTGGCTCAACTAATTTTCATATTGATCAGTGGGAAGAATATCTAACCAAAAAACCAATAAAGGAAGATTCACAAACAAAACAAAATGCTAAAGAACGATAAAAGGATATTTTTGGACCCATCATCAGATTGCGAATCATTTAACATAATTTTTGAGTACTTTAAAAAATCATCTCTCATAAATAAATGTTTTTGGCAAGAGGTTTCTGGATATCATGGTCCAGAAACAGTCCACGCTGGTAAGGTGCTTGAAGGTACAATTGGTCATGGGAAGTGACCTCAACAGCCAGAGTAAGGCAACACAGCGATGTGTAATGCTATGCTTTACTCCATATCTATGAGGCCATTTAAAGCAACGTCAAGTGACTTTGCGTGACCTGATAAATATTATTTTGTATTTTATTTATCCAATACGGTGTATTCCTGTCCTTTCCACCTGCGACACACCACGCAAACTTGACCCTTCTGGGGGACAGTACTTTACAAGCATATTAAGGAAGGTGTGATACAAAAGGAAGTAATGGAGGCAAACGACCCATCATGTTTCCTGCAGGGTTAAAAATCTGTAAAAACATAAATCTAAAAAGTGTTCTGCTAGAAATGCAAAATCTCCAGTTACATTCCAATTAGTACAAGGTATTTCTCAGATTAGTTTTAGGAGCAGACACTATCCTCGCCGAGGGAAGGGGAAGGAAAGCACAAAGAGAAACAGAAACATGGGACATTAACCCATTATGAAAAAATCCCTATTTTTCCCTGATCACCCCCATTTTTTACTCACTGGTATTGCTGTTTTTTTAACTCTGCACACATGAGCATTGCTGTTGAGGACTCAGTGTACGTGTTTTTACCCATAAAACAGGGCAAACTTGGCTAATTCCCTAATGCACAGATGAAGAAGGATCTCGCACAGCTGATTTAATCAAGGAAGTAGTCTGTTGTAAAGGATTGTAGTGTGCAATAAGGGGAAACACTGTCTGGCCAAGCAGTGTAACAACGTAAACACTAGAAAGTAGCTCTCCCGCCTAGGGAGAGAACGCCCCTATGCACAACTGTTAGGGGACCAATAGGTCTGATTCAATACGTCCAATTTTTCAACAAAACGATATCCAAATCGGAGATGTTTTCACATTTTCAATATTTATTGAATGCAGCTTTATAGGATGCGATCATGTATATGCTGTATGTCAAGCATGGTGATCCAAAGCCATATATATAGTTCAAGGAGTGTTCATTATCACATAACCCAATGCATTTCGGGCGGAGCCCGTCGTCAGGGGGTTACTCTACAACAAAAACAAAAATAACCAGCTGTAGTCATATGGTCAAGAAATAATAACGTTCAAAAACAGGAAACGTGATGCATGCAGCGTGGTGAGTAACAGTAATGAGTGATCAAACGAGAAAATTAGGGAGTCAGAAACTTCGAAGAAATAAACCCCAGTGTCTCCACGTGGTGAAATAATGTAAACCGTGAAAGATTCGTGCCTGAAACAGAAAAAGTCTTCACCCAGTGTCGGTCCGATTATATAAACAAAGTCCTACAGTGTCTAACCTCCAGCGGGTTTTCCCACGTGAACGTGCATCTAAAGGAGCGTAACTCGATTACAAGTGCCCGAAGGCGTGCGTCCCGGGACCGGGTACTTACTTATGTGATAATATCCGGCAGACTCGTGAGAGTTCCGTGAAGGTGCTAGCGCGGTGTGCTACGCTGGGAGTACAAGTAGTATGTGCTGGAAAGTGAGAAAGGACTAAAACGGCCCGAAGGGTCGGGGTGAAAAGAAAAGCGTGAGCGCCATGATGTAGAGGATGAAATAACAGTCAGAACAGATAGAAACATAGGGAGGATCATCAAGTGTCAAAATAATATTGAAGTGAATCATTGTGCAAACAGAAGCATAAGTTCATAAATAACACAAAAACTCAATGCGGTCATTGAGCCCCAAGGGGTTGTGTTATTTATGAACTTATGCTTCTGTTTGCACAATGATTCACTTCAATATTATTTTGACACTTGATGATCCTCCCTATGTTTCTATCTGTTCTGACTGTTATTTCATCCTCTACATCATGGCGCTCACGCTTTTCTTTTCACCCCGACCCTTCGGGCCGTTTTAGTCCTTTCTCACTTTCCAGCACATACTACTTGTACTCCCAGCGTAGCACACCGCGCTAGCACCTTCACGGAACTCTCACGAGTCTGCCGGATATTATCACATAAGTAAGTACCCGGTCCCGGGACGCACGCCTTCGGGCACTTGTAATCGAGTTACGCTCCTTTAGATGCACGTTCACGTGGGAAAACCCGCTGGAGGTTAGACACTGTAGGACTTTGTTTATATAATCGGACCGACACTGGGTGAAGACTTTTTCTGTTTCAGGCACGAATCTTTCACGGTTTACATTATTTCACCACGTGGAGACACTGGGGTTTATTTCTTCGAAGTTTCTGACTCCCTAATTTTCTCGTTTGATCACTCATTACTGTTACTCACCACGCTGCATGCATCACGTTTCCTGTTTTTGAACGTTATTATTTCTTGACCATATGACTACAGCTGGTTATTTTTGTTTTTGTTGTAGAGTAACCCCCTGACGACGGGCTCCGCCCGAAATGCATTGGGTTATGTGATAATGAACACTCCTTGAACTATATATATGGCTTTGGATCACCATGCTTGACATACAGCATATACATGATCGCATCCTATAAAGCTGCATTCAATAAATATTGAAAATGTGAAAACATCTCCGATTTGGATATCGTTTTGTTGAAAAATTGGACGTATTGAATCAGACCTATTGGTCCCCTAACAGTTGTGCATAGGGGCGTTCTCTCCCTAGGCGGGAGAGCTACTTTCTAGTAATTCCCTAATGCAACATTTAACTTTCCCGTAGGGCCATATTACATGATGCAAGATAATACACCAAATGACATGGAATGTTCAAAGTCACCTGTGGGCTGCAGCAAATATTGTGCCATCCATCCACTAGTTGACAACAACAAAATATGACTTCAGGCCTATATGTGTAGCTCGGCTGCCGCTGCTTTCACACCTACAGTCAAACCTGTCAAAAGAACCCTTTTTGGCAGGAAAAAAACCCTACATTAAATTTTGAAACATATAACCCCTAAGTAGGACTTGTGGTCAACAAGATAGGGTACTCAGTACTTAGAAGTAGTCCTGGCAAGAATAATGGGGAATAGTCCGAAAGTATATTTTGTAGGTTTTTTTTTTAGTACTTCAATAATACTATTAACATTCTACAAAATCATATTCACAAGCCTACGTGCGGAGTTTACACCTCTGCCTTTCGCATCTTTTTCTGTGTGGAGGCCTCCGCCCTAATTGCACAGTCTTTGCATACATAATTATGCATTTTAATAGCAAATGTGGACGGGAGAGAGGAGCAGTTGAAACATGGGGAATACTTGCAATGAAAGAGAAGGGGTTTAGTGTGGAGTAACAAATGCCAAAGAGTGAGTTACGCAGGGGTTAGAGAGAGACGTGTACCACCCCAAAAATGAGTAAGCTCACTGCTAATCACAAATTGCCAGTTTAAAGTTACTACAGCCAAACAGAGACCCAAAATGGTAGTAAGTACTTCTATCTCAAAGATGAAGTGAGAAAAGGACCACATATGGCCAATCATTGGTACTGCAACATCCTCCGGTAGAAATTAATGGAGGTAGTGATTCAAAATAAAACCCGATATAAAACAATTAAAAATAAATTAAAATATTTTAAGCAGTTAAAAATATAAATGTATATAATTTAAACATTTATTTCGTGTTTTTGTAGCACCAAAATGACCCTTCCAGCTGACATCGTGCTTTATAAGTATAACAAGGAAGGTTGAAACAAAATTAAGTTATGGAGGCAAAATGATACAAAACGAAGTTATGGGTGCAATCTGTACGTAAGCAGATGGTAAGAGAGAGATAAGAGCACATAGTCAGACACGAGTAGTGGCAAAGGCAGCGTTGGGTAGTTGAAAAACAAAAGAAGGAGTATTACCTACAGGCGAGCAGCGGAAGGTAGAAGTAGGTTATTGGCCTCTCGCCACGCCAGATAACTAATACGTTGTACCGCGTGATGTGCCTACCCCCTGCCCGACGAAGCACAATACAATACTACAGATAGTTTTTGCCCATGCTCCTTATTTTTGAGAGCATTCGCTTTTGGTACAATTTTTGCCATTGGCATCGAAAGGATTTAGGATAGGGTGAGTCTTTTAGGGGATTCATACCGTCCATCTCCTTGGTCCTGATGAATACCGGGAACCTTCCCATAAGGTTGAAACATGTTGACCAACGCACTATAACACATACAGAGATACGTAGGTCATAACTCCCCTTCCAGTATCTCGCACGAGTTTTTATCATTGTCCAGTTGCTTTTTAATAAAACTCACTTTTTCAAAGTTAAACCAGGACAATTTTTAACATCACTTTTTTTGCACCCACAACTCACAATCTGCTCCACTGTATTACAGGTGTCGAAGCACACCCTGGTGACGCTAGGCCGCCAGGGTGGACCCCGATGATGAAGCATGTCACCACTAGGTGGTGAGTGAGGGTTTTTTTAGAAAAGGAATAATTATTCCAGCTACGAAAAACCTCCAGCACCTTACGTCGGGTAATACTCCTTCTTTTGTTTTTCAATATCCTGACCAGGGGAATAGGAGTATTCCTCGCCCACCGTGAGTGGACACAATCCCTTACTCTCCCCTTTGTTTTCCTAGCGTTGGGTAGTTGTCAGAATGGTGTCGAGATGGCTGAGAAACGCAGGGAAACTGCACGGATCTCGGAAGAATGGGCAAAGGCGTGATAAGAAGCAACGTCAAACAGGTAAGAAAGAATTGTTCATGGGGAGAGGGAAGATTGCCCTCAATGAGAGAGGAATGTGTTCACAAATTTAGGGCCCGATTCACAGAATGAACTTAAGACTCGATCCTAAACTTACTACTATTGGTATTCACAGAAGTTAGGATTTTGTCTTAAGTTTGTCTTAAGACAGACTTAAGACAGACTTAAGACAGACTTAAGACAAAATCCTAACTTCTGTGAATACCAAAAGTAGTAAGATTAGGATTTTGTCTTAAGTTAGTTCTGTGAATACCAAAATAGTAGTAAGTTTAGGATTGAGTCTTAAGTTCATTCTGTGAATCGGGCCCATAGTTTTTACTTTTTTCCTGAAGGTGGGTGTGGTAGGGGTGCATCTGATCTCGGGCGAGAGAGAGTTCCAGATTTTTGGGGCAAATCCTGAGAAGTATCGGTTGTAGGTTTTCTTTTTATTGGATTTTTGTCGATTAAATAGTAGGGCAGTAGTAGGGCGCTTGTCCTTCTTGAAGGTCTATTTACATCCCATAAGGTCAGATTCTGGCTCAGGTAAGAGGGGGTATAGAGGTGCAGCACTTCATGGGGCATACAGGCAATTTTTAGATGGATCCTAGCCTTATAGAGAAGCCATTTCAGTGATTGGAGGTCAGGGGTGATATGACTTTTTTTGATCGGGTGATGAGTCTAGCTGCTGCATTCAAAGTAGCCTTTAACGGTGCAAGAGTAATTTTCAGAAGGGCCACAAGGGTAGCACTACCATAATCTAGTTTTGATGATACAAGAGCTTGAACCGCTGTTTTGATGGCTGCCGTGGGGAGAAAATGTTTTAGTTTCCTTAGTGCCTGCAGTTGATGGTTAGCTCCTCTGGTGGTGGCACTGATACGCCTGTGCATGGAGAGGGCATTGTTCAAGATGATAATTAGGGATTTAGATGAGTCAATGATGTGTGGGGAACAGTTCAAGGCAGAAAGATGTGAGAGCCAGTCTTTGATACTAGGGGTGATGGCGGGCGGTGAAATCAATAAGAATTCTGCTTTGAGGGCATTGAGTAAATATTTGTATTTAATGATTAAATATTTGTATGAAATATTTTTAATTTAAAAATTAATTAATCAATAAATGTTATTGAATATAATTACATTTCTTTTAATTAATTCTATGAGTTAATTTCAATAATTATTCATGCATATAAACGAGCACATTATTTTTTTACTTTAGGTGGGAATTTGTTTTATGTTTAAATATGAGAAAACCTTGTTTTCATTTTATTTTAATATATTTCTATTCATTTACGATATATTTAAAAATTAAGTTAATAATACCGTAGCATTTTGCTCTAGTTCTACATTTAAAATAAATATATATATAATTAGGTTAGATTAGTATTTAACATGACCATTTTTTACAAACTTTTTCTAAGTTTAATACATTTTTTAATTTCCCTTTACTTTTTCTAGTGAGAGACTCCACAGTCAGAGGGCAGATATCTTCATATGGTAAAGCATAGTGAAAGTAACAAAAAATCTGAAATTTGTAAAAGGTTTGCAAAAATATTTTTATGTTAAACATTAATGTACATTAATTTCATATATGTGTTTTAAATGTAAAACTAGAGAAAAAAAAATGCCAAATATGCATATTAGAATTCATTTTAAGTCATTTTATTATATTTTAATAAAAAGTATTGTTAACTTTAGTTTTTAATAAGAACATTTTATTCAACTATTTCATTGTTAAATAAACAATATGTTCTATTTTCATACATTTAAAAAAAATTAAATTAGATATATTTATATTTGCAAATATTTTAAATAATTTAATTTACATTATTAAATATTGTTTCCTTGTTAGAACTCAACACCCCACCTCATAATTAGATCTTGTATCAACATCTTGTAAAAACAAGAATTGCAATCTGTCCTTCACTCTACCCTTCACAGATAGGCAGACATCACACACATGTCTGCCTAGTTAACAACACATTGAGCCTGATTACGGTGGTGGCCGGATGCTCACAGCGGGAGAGTGAGCACCAGACAATTAGTCACAGGAGGTCCCTCCTGCCATATTAGGATGTGACCACCATGTAGACAGCCGTAAGCATCCATTTTTCTATTGCGGTTGTGTTGTGGTGTGGAAAAGGGCCGGAGTACAAGCCAAAATAGAAAAAGGGATGTTTTGAAACATCCGTGCACCATGGTTGCATGAATATTTGGGGGGCAGCACATGTTCCCCCACGGCCACATCGCAGAGGCCTAAGGGGGCCAGGGCCCTGGCAGGGGCCCTCTCAATGTCAGACAGCCATTTCATGGCAGTCGGATCGCCATGAAAAGGCTGTTGGAAACTGACATCTAATCCCTACAGTGGTGATTCTGTAGGCACAGCCTCCATTGTAGGGATGAGGCTTTGACCGCCGCACCGATGGGCCCCTTGAGCCTGTCGGAGGCGGCAGTCTTTCCCCCCACGCCGCTGTGCTCAGACCGCCGGCATCAATCAGGGGCCATTAGGGGACGCTGTTGTCTCTTTTAAATGTCTGTCTATAAATGCCAGGTCACTGGTGAAACACAGTCTGGACTGCGTGGACTTGTTAATTGAGAAAGAAAGAAAAATCGCATTTGTCACTGAAACCTGGATGGACGCGGCTTCAGGGCCCGACATAATTAAGGCCACTCCTGTAGACTATCTGTGCTATAGACAGGATAGACAAGGTAAATTAGGAGGGGGCCTGGCGGTCATATACAACAACTCCCTAAAGGGGAGGTTTCAACATGTTCAGATTGATACATGTGAAGCCCTCTCTTTCAATTTTACTCTCGCTAACCACCACTCGTTTAAAGGATGCCTATTGTACAGGCCCCAGGGACAAAACACACTTTTCTTACCTCGGTAGGAACCATGCTAGAGGCAGGTCTATGTGAGGAGGCTTATACCCTGGTGGGGGATTTCAACTTTCATCTGGAAAACTTAAAGGATCCCGATACCACTGACCTTCTGGATCTGATGGCGGAAGTTGAGCTAAAGCAACTCGTGGTAGGACCCACTCATAGTGAAGGTCATCTACTGGATGGTATATTTTCTAACCATCCAGCACTAGTGTTCACGGAGACATGTTCAGTCGTTTGGTCTGATCATGTGGCTGTGATGTTTGAGATAACTTTGAAGAAAACCCCTAAAGTAGAGCAAGGTGGCACTGGAGTAAAGGGCCATAGAGCCTGGGACAAGGTGGTAGGAGCAAGTCTGGAGGAGCTTTTGTTGGCCTCTATGGAAGAACTTCCACTAGAGGTGGAAGAGGCCGCGATGGTCTACACGGGATGGTTAGAGCGAGCGTGTGCTACATTAGTGCCGCTAAGTAGGGGTTGTTCCTATAGGGTCACTCCTTCTGCCCCTTGGTATACGGATGACCTTAGAAGGCAGAAATTAGGTTGTAAAAACTTGAAGAGGGAATGGCGCAAAGGTTACAAGGAAACTGACAAGGCGAACTTAAACCGGAGCCTTCTTGATTACAAGAAAATGATAGTGCGGGCGAAACAAGACTACTTCACCAACCGAATTAAGTTGGCCAGCAACTCATCAAAGGAACTATTTAGAACAGTGTCCTCCCTCACCTCCCAGAAAGTGCCAGGTCCTCAACCTAGCCAAGAGCTATGCGAGGGTTTGGCCAAGTTTTTTCAAGCCAAAGTTGATACAATTTTTAGGGTCTTTCTGGACGTTGATAAGAGCGATCCACTTAGTCCTAGTCGGATTATCAAAGGGGGAGAGTTCCAGGGTTCCAAGCTAGAGGAGTTTGCTCCGGTGACTGTGGAGGAGACAACTAAACTGCTTCTTAGGGTGAGATCGGGATCACCTTATGACCCGTGCCCGGCAACGGTGGCCAAAATGGCACATGTACCAATTGCTGCGGTTCTAACGGCAATTTTCAACAACATGTTTGCGACCTGACTATTTCCCTCTTGTTGGAAACATGCCTCCGTCCTTCCCCTATTGAAAAAAGCCAACTTGGATATAATGGACCTTAATAATTATCGTCCCATTTCTAGGCTGCCGCTACCTGCCAAACTAGTTGAAAAAATTATAAACTTTCAACTTAGTGCCTTCTTAGGGGCCACCCTAGCCCTAGATCCCTCCCAGCATGGATTCAGAGCTGGGCACAGTACCGAGTCCGCCCTGATTAAAGCAACGGAGGAAATCCGAGAAGTGCTGGATCTCGGAGGCAGAGCGGCATTGGTCCTATTGGACCTATCCGCTGCCTTCGATACGGTACATCATGGGATCTTGATGGACCGGTTGAGGGCCTGTGGGGTGCAAGGGAAAGCCTGGGACATCTTGAAAGCTTTCCTAACCAACAGGGACCAGTGTGTGACAATGGGTGATTGAGCATCAAAACCTTTTGCGCTGCCCTGTGGTGTTCCCCAGGGCTCTTCCGTAAGCCCCACACTGTTTAATGTTCATGTCACCTTGCTGGCTCCGATTGTCAGGTCCTTTGGCTTTGATCTAACATCTTATGCAGATGACACACAAATTGTGGTGTCACTGTTACCAGGGAAGGAAGAAGGAATTGCTATGCAATTCCAGGATTGTATGCTGGCAGTGAGCGGGTGGATGGCTGACAACTGCCTCAAATTAAATACAGCTAAAACTGAGGTCATCGTATTTGGCGCAAAGGAGGACTTTTGGAGTCCTCGTTGGTGGCCGGAGGCGATGGGCTCCCCGCCTATACCAGTTGCGAAAGTGAAGAACCTGGGTGTCCTTATCGATGAGCAGCTCACCTTAGGCCCCAGGTCAATGCCATAGCATCATCAGTATTTTTTACACTTAAAATGGTACAGAAGAATCTCCCTTTCCTGCCTGAGAGCAGTAAAAAAACAGTTATTACGGCATTAGTGTTGTCACGCCTAGACTACTGCAACAGCCTGCTTTTGAATGCCCAACAGGGGCTTCTTAATAAAATGCAGGTGTTGCAAAATGCGGCAGCTAGACTGCTGATGGGCATACCAAAGTATGCCTCCATCTCCGCTGAAATTATCAAATTACATTGGCTGCCAGTACGGAAGCGGGTCTCTTTCAAAACCTTATGTCTGGTCTTAAGGCCTTGCAAGGCCAGGGGCCGGCCTGCCTGAAGCAGTACTTTCAATGGTATCTTCCGTCCAGACACTTTAGGTCAGCTGGGCAGCGCTTGGTCAAAGTTCCACGTATAAAGAAGGCACAGTGGGGAGGCAGGAGCTTTGTTTTGGGGGCAACAAAGGCCTGGAATGCCTTGCCCGTTGCCCTGAGGAATATGACAGACCTGATGACCTTTAGGAGAGGCATTAAAACCTGGCTGTTTACTCATTAACCCGATCTGGCCTGATCCTTTAGGAGTATTCATCGAGCGCCAGGACACCTGCGGGTAACAGCGCGCTGTATCAATGCAAAAAATAAATAAAATAAAAAATAAATGCTCCAGTAGTTGGACCGCTGCCCTAGATGTCTGGCGGATCACCACTGATGACCTGTCGGTGGCGCTCCACCCAACATCGTAATCAGGCCACTTGTATTAACTAACAACATGTTGAACTTAAAATACACCTAAGAAGCCTAAATAATAACACACATATTGGCACATGCTCTTGCTCCTAACTTTGATCCTCAAATACTGTATCACCTTAATGACAAGGAAAGCAATACAGCTATTTGCTGACATGAGGAAACACATGTTTTTTCTGTGTTTTGCTTTCTTATGATCTTATGAGTTTCCCTTGTTGATGCATGAGCCTGTTCAACTTATAAGGGCTCATTATGATGTTGGGCGGTTCACAACAGCCCGGCCAGCGGTGGCGATTCACCCGACATCTTTCCCTGCCCACCTGCCATTTACCCCCGCCATATTACTATGGCAGGGGTTACAGGGGGGGACGGAAAGACCGTCCCCCGCTTATCCGCCGGTCTTATTGCCAGCTGGGCGGAAAAGGCACACAATATGGTGGCGGTGTCTTGCAGGCACCTCCATCCATATTATGATGCCTGTGGTGCGTATGCCTTTCCATGGCGGTGACTCCGCCATGGCTAAGGGGGCCTGTTGCGGGCCCCAGGGGGTGTGGGGGGTGGGTGGCTGCACTTGGGGGGTACCCAAGATGGCGGGCACCTTGCGGTGCCTGTCACATTGTGCAAGCCAATGCACAACATGCAAATTTTACATTGCGGCCGGTGCTGCTAACAGCACCGGCCGCCGCAATGTAAAAGATGCAGGATGCGACCGCCAGGGTGGCAGTCGCATCCTAATTGGCCCCACGGGACCGCCAAAACTCTGGCGGTTGGTCCCGTTTTCCGTTACGGTGGTGGGCGGACAAAGTTTGCCAGCCATCGTAATGGGGCCCTAAGTTTCCTCCCGAAGTACCAAATGTTTTGCATGTGTTTGAAGCCGTGTTTAAATGTGTGTTTATACAACCTGTAGCTAAAATTAATGTGATTGTTATTTTTCATGAATTTTTAATATATTAAAAGTACTATTTAATTTACAAAATTTTAGACATTCAAAAATATTTTACAACTTCTTTTCTAATCTATTTTTCCCTATGTATGTGATGATGACATTATTCTATGCCTCCGATGATTTCTATGAGAGGGTGTTGCAGTGCCAGCGATTAGCCATGTGTGGTGATTGATGTACTCATTGGCTGGGTTTGAGCAGTTTTGAGCCTGTTCTGTAACTAATACTACTGTAGCAGACTTATGCGTAACTTTGGCAAATAGGAATTGGGCCAGGTTTAGATTTCGGCGGACGGGTTACTCCGTCATAACGGTGATGGATTTCCCATCTGCAGAAATATAAAACCCATAATATCCAATGGGATTTATATTTCGATTGACGGGATATCCGTAACCGTTGTGACGTTGTGACCTGTCCACCGAAATCGAAATCAGGCCCTTACCCTCCCACCTATTTAGTAGTAAATAGTCCCCAATGTACATCCACCCACCCCTTGTCATCCCATATTTACTTGAAAACTGACCCATGGGGGAACTCTCCACACATTAGAGACTAGAGAGGTGGAAATCTTTATCAGGAGATTTATGAATAGTATTTGTGAGTACAGAAAGTAATAGTATTCGAGTATTACTTCCCATCCTGAAGCTGCCTTTGTGACTATTCCTTGTAAAGGATACTTAACTGGTAGTTTAATTGTAGCACATTTGATGAGTAATATTATTATTGTATACAAAATCATTCCTAAAATAACTGCTTTCCAGGTAATATACTTATTTATATTTTTGAAAAATTGAAAATGGATTACATACAATATAATAATGTACTCACTAATTTGTTTTTTGTTGGGAGTTTTATATAGCGCAAGCTAGACCCGAAGGTATCCCCAGCTCAGAGGTTGACCGCACTAGCCGTTCGGCCACATCCTCTCCCTTCTCCCTATTGTATATTCCAAAGTATGAACCGGTGTACTTCTATGATGTAGTTATCTTGATATATGTAACCTTAGGGTTCATGGTTGACCAGAGGAAACATTGTATGTCTTGTAAAAAAAAATTAATTTCTTGAAAAAGCAGGCGAAACATGCTGGCTCATTGTTAATTTTGAAATAATTTGGATGCATTGTACATATTAGTCAATCTGACAGCTTCTTGCGCATATCAGGAGGTCCAAATTACTATTAATGCAGTATTTTCAAAATTCAATATATGATTATTGTATTGCTTTGCAAGTTTCATTTTAGAAAAAATGTTTTATTTTATTCAAGGCTTTTGTCTTTAATTCCATCACCTGATAAATATGCATCTAAAATCAGGAGCTAACTGGCATGTTGTCTCTTGTTTTTAGATTTACATTTTATTATTATAATTAGTATTTTTTATTCATGTATTTATTTATTTTCTTTTGCCACTGTAGCATGGCTTAAAATGTGATACGTGGGCTCAATTCTCCAGAAATGAGAGGGTCGCACGTGACCTGACATGCACGTGTCCTCGTTTGCCTGTATTTGAGTTGCCTGTGGTTGGAGCCTGTATAAGTATTATCTCTGAGCAGGGGTGCCTGCGTGTTTATTGCTCTGCCTGTGCACTAACCATCTTGTTCTCTCAAGATGTGTGTTCGTGCCTGTCTGCTGTACACTATAAAAAGGACACGCATAATCCTTTCTTACTATGCATGAAGCTTTTATATTTATTTTATTTTTATTTTATTTTATCTTATGCGATTTTCTGTAGCGCAAACTTTACCCGAAGGTGTCAGAGCGCTTTACAAAAAAACCAGTTGCGATACATAAGGATTTAGGATTACATGAGTTACATAAAAGATACAAACAGGAAAAAAATGTGCAAATGTACAAGTTGTAAAGTCGCACAGGGAGGAGGTACAAATAGAAAAAATTGCAAATGTACAAGTTGTAAAGTCGCACAGGGAGGAGGTACAAATAGAAAAAATTGCAAATGTACAAGTTGTAAAGTTATTCAAGGAAGGGATACGAATTGATATACTCTAAGAGTCACATAGGAATGGTAGAGAGTACAAAGGTCTACTGCATATGCTAGTGGTTAGAGTTATCTCTATATACATAGAGAAGGGATAGACACGGATATACTCTAAGAGTCACATAGGAATGGTAGAGAGTACAAAGGTCTACTGCATATACTAGTGATTAGAGTTATCTCTATATACATAGGGAAGGGACACGAATGGATATACTCTAAGAGTCACATAGGAATGGTAGATATACAAAGGTCTACTGCATATACTAGTGGTTAGAGTTATCTCTATATACATAGGGAAGGGATACGAATGGATATACTCTAAGAGTCACATAGGAATGGTAGAGTACAAAGGTCTACTGCATATACTAGTGATTTGAGTTATCTCTATATACATAGGGAAGGGATACGAATGGATATACTCTAAGAGTCACATAGGAATGGTAGAGAGTACAAAGGTCTACTGCATATACCAGTGATTAGAGTTATCTATATGTGGAGTGGTGTGGCTCACTGGTTAGAGGCGGCAGACCCGGAAGCAGAGGACGGCCCTGGACCAGGGTTCAATTCCCGGCAGGGTCGTGGACCAGGGTCAGCGGACTCGATAATTCTCGCCTCGGTGCCTACTCTAACCAGGGATCACACTCGGCAACTCTGGGCATTAGCTTGCCTCATCTCCACAACGGCCCCCCACATACGCCGGGGATGCCTGGTTTCACCTTGGAGATACCCAGTAGGACCATCTCACAGGGAAAGCCAGGACGGGTTCCCCAGCGGTCTATAGCGCAGAGCTACTCCTTCGGGAGTTGATTCTAGCGCGTTAGAAACCCACAATTAATTAATTAATACATAGGGAAGGGATACGAATGAATATACTCTAAGAGTCACATAGGAATGGTAGAGTACAAAGGTCTACGCATATACTAGTGATTAGAGTTATCTCTATATACATAGGGAAGGGATATGAATGGATATACTCTAAGAGTCACATAGGAATGGTAGAGAGTACAAAGGTCTACCGCATATACTAGTGATTAGAGTTATCTCTATATACATAGGGAAGGGATACGAATGGATATACTCTAAGAGTCACATAGGAATGGTAGATATACAAAGATCTACTGCATATACTAGTGATTAGAGTTATCTATATACACAGGGAAGGGATACGAATGGATATACTCTAAGAGTCACATAGGAATGGTAAATATACAAAGGTCTACTGCATATACTGGTGGTTAGAGTTATCTCTATATACATAGGGAAGGGATACGCATGGATATACTCTAAGAGTCACATAGCAATGGTAGAGTACAAAGGTCTACTGCATATACTAGTGATTAGAGTTATCTCTATATACATAGGGAAGGGATACGAATGGATATACTCTAAGAGTCACATAGGAATGGTAGAGAGTACAAAGGTCTACTGCATATACTAGTGGTTAGAGTTATCTCTATATACACAGGGAAGGAATACGAATGGATATACTCTAAGAGTCACATAGGAATGGTAGAGAGTACAAAGGTCTACTGCATATACTAGTGATTAGAGTTATCTCTATATACATAGGGAAGGGATACGAATGGATATACTGTAAGAGTCACATAGGAATGGTAGAGTACAAAGGTCTACTGCATATACTAGTGATTTGAGTTATCTCTATATACATAGGGAAGGGATACGAATGGATATACTCTAAGAGTCACATAGGAATGGTAGAGAGTACAAAGGTCTACTGCATATACTAGTGGTTAGAGTTATCTCTATATACATAGGGAAGGGATACAAATGGATATACTTTAAGAGTCACATAGGAATGGTAGAGAGTACAAAGGTCTACTGCATATACTAGTGGTTAGAGTTATCTCTATATACACAGGGAAGGGATACGAATGGATATACTCTAAGAGTCACATAGGAATGGTAGAGAGTACAAAGGTCTACTGCATATACTAGTGGTTAGAGATATCTCTACATACATAGGGAAGGGATACGGATGGATATACTCTAAGAGTCACATAGGAATGGCAGAGAGTACAAACGTCTACTGCATATACTAGTGGTTAGAGTTATCTCTATATACATAGGGAAGGGATACGAATGGATATACTCTGAGTCACATAGGAATGGTAGAGAGCACTAAGGTCTACTGCATATACTAGTGGTTAGAGTTATCTCTATATACATAGGGAAGGGATACGGATGGATATACTCCAAGAGTCACATAGGAATGGTAGAGAGTACAAAGGTCTACTGCATATACTAGTGGTTAGAGTTATCTCTATATACATAGGGAAGGGATACGAATGGATATACTCTAAGAGTCACATAGGAATGGTAGAGAGTACAAAGGTCTACTGCATATACTAGTGGTTAGAGTTATCTCTATATACATAGGGAAGGGATATGACTGGATATACTCTAAGGGTCACATAGGAATGGTAGAGAGTACAAAGGTCTACTGCATATACTAGTCATTAGAGTTATCTCTATATACATAGGGAAGGGATACGGATGGATATATTCTAAGAGTCACATAGGAATGGTAGAGAGTACAAAGGTCTACTGCATATACTAGTGATTAGAGTTATCTCTATATACATAGGGAAGGGATACGAATGGATATACTCTAAGAGTCACATAGGAATGGTAGAGAGTACAAAGGTCTACTGCATATACTAGTGGTTAGAGTTATCTCTATATACATAGGGAAGGGATACGGATGGATATACTCTAAGAGTCACATAGGAATGGTAGAGAGTACAACGTTCTACTGCATATACTAGTGATTAGAGTTATCTCTATATACATAGGGAAGGGATACGAATGGATATACTCTAAGAGTCACATAGGAATGGTAGAGAGTACAAAGGTCTACTGCATATACTAGTGATTAGAGTTATCTCTATATACATAGGGAAGGGATACGGATGGATATAATCTGAGTCACATAGGAATGGTAGAGAGTACAAAGGTCTACTGCATATACTAGTGGTTAGAGTTATCTCTATATACATAGGGAGGGATACGAATGGATATACTCTAAGAGTCACATCGGAATGGTAGAGTACAAAGGTCTACTGCATATACTAGTGATTAGAGTTATCTCTATATACATAGGGAAGGGATACGGATGGATATACTCTAAGAATCACATAGGAATGGTAGAGAGTACAAAGGTCTACTGCATATACTAGTGATTAGAGTTATCTCTATATACATAGGGAAGGGATACGGATGGATATAATCTGAGTCACATAGGAATGGTAGAGAGTACAAAGGTCTACTGCATATACTAGTGATTAGAGTTATCTCTATATACATAGGGAAGGGATACGGATGGATATACTCTAAGTGTCACATAGGAATGGTAGAGAGTACAAAGGTCTACTGCATATACTAGTGATTAGAGTTATCTCTATATACATAGGGAAGGGATACGGATGGATATACTCTAAGAGTCACATAGGAATGGTAGAGAGTACAAGGTCTACTGCATATACTAGTGGTTAGAGTTATCTCTATATACATAGGGAAGGGATACGGATGGATATACTCTAAGAGTCACAGAGGAATGGTAGAGAGTACAAAGGTCTACTGCATATACTAGTGATTAGAGTTATCTCTATATACATAGGGAAGGGATACGGATGGATATAATCTGAGTCACATAGGAATGGTAGAGAGTACAAAGGTCTACTGCATATACCAGTGATTAGAGTTATCTATATGTGGAGTGGTGTGGCTCACTGGTTAGAGGCGGCAGACCCGGAAGCAGAGGACGGCCCTGGACCAGGGTTCAATTCCCGGCAGGGTCGTGGACCAGGGTCAGCGGACTCGATAATTCTCGCCTCGGTGCCTACTCTAACCAGGGATCACACTCGGCAACTCTGGGCATTAGCTTGCCTCATCTCCACAACGGCCCCCCACATACGCCGGGGATGCCTGGTTTCACCTTGGAGATACCCAGTAGGACCATCTCACAGGGAAAGCCAGGACGGGTTCCCCAGCGGTCTATAGCGCAGAGCTACTCCTTCGGGAGTTGATTCTAGCGCGTTAGAAACCCACAATTAATTAATTAATACATAGGGAAGGGATACGAATGAATATACTCTAAGAGTCACATAGGAATGGTAGAGTACAAAGGTCTACGCATATACTAGTGATTAGAGTTATCTCTATATACATAGGGAAGGGATATGAATGGATATACTCTAAGAGTCACATAGGAATGGTAGAGAGTACAAAGGTCTACCGCATATACTAGTGATTAGAGTTATCTCTATATACATAGGGAAGGGATACGAATGGATATACTCTAAGAGTCACATAGGAATGGTAGATATACAAAGATCTACTGCATATACTAGTGATTAGAGTTATCTATATACACAGGGAAGGGATACGAATGGATATACTCTAAGAGTCACATAGGAATGGTAAATATACAAAGGTCTACTGCATATACTGGTGGTTAGAGTTATCTCTATATACATAGGGAAGGGATACGCATGGATATACTCTAAGAGTCACATAGCAATGGTAGAGTACAAAGGTCTACTGCATATACTAGTGATTAGAGTTATCTCTATATACATAGGGAAGGGATACGAATGGATATACTCTAAGAGTCACATAGGAATGGTAGAGAGTACAAAGGTCTACTGCATATACTAGTGGTTAGAGTTATCTCTATATACACAGGGAAGGAATACGAATGGATATACTCTAAGAGTCACATAGGAATGGTAGAGAGTACAAAGGTCTACTGCATATACTAGTGATTAGAGTTATCTCTATATACATAGGGAAGGGATACGAATGGATATACTGTAAGAGTCACATAGGAATGGTAGAGTACAAAGGTCTACTGCATATACTAGTGATTTGAGTTATCTCTATATACATAGGGAAGGGATACGAATGGATATACTCTAAGAGTCACATAGGAATGGTAGAGAGTACAAAGGTCTACTGCATATACTAGTGGTTAGAGTTATCTCTATATACATAGGGAAGGGATACAAATGGATATACTTTAAGAGTCACATAGGAATGGTAGAGAGTACAAAGGTCTACTGCATATACTAGTGGTTAGAGTTATCTCTATATACACAGGGAAGGGATACGAATGGATATACTCTAAGAGTCACATAGGAATGGTAGAGAGTACAAAGGTCTACTGCATATACTAGTGGTTAGAGATATCTCTACATACATAGGGAAGGGATACGGATGGATATACTCTAAGAGTCACATAGGAATGGCAGAGAGTACAAACGTCTACTGCATATACTAGTGGTTAGAGTTATCTCTATATACATAGGGAAGGGATACGAATGGATATACTCTGAGTCACATAGGAATGGTAGAGAGCACTAAGGTCTACTGCATATACTAGTGGTTAGAGTTATCTCTATATACATAGGGAAGGGATACGGATGGATATACTCCAAGAGTCACATAGGAATGGTAGAGAGTACAAAGGTCTACTGCATATACTAGTGGTTAGAGTTATCTCTATATACATAGGGAAGGGATACGAATGGATATACTCTAAGAGTCACATAGGAATGGTAGAGAGTACAAAGGTCTACTGCATATACTAGTGGTTAGAGTTATCTCTATATACATAGGGAAGGGATATGACTGGATATACTCTAAGGGTCACATAGGAATGGTAGAGAGTACAAAGGTCTACTGCATATACTAGTCATTAGAGTTATCTCTATATACATAGGGAAGGGATACGGATGGATATATTCTAAGAGTCACATAGGAATGGTAGAGAGTACAAAGGTCTACTGCATATACTAGTGATTAGAGTTATCTCTATATACATAGGGAAGGGATACGAATGGATATACTCTAAGAGTCACATAGGAATGGTAGAGAGTACAAAGGTCTACTGCATATACTAGTGGTTAGAGTTATCTCTATATACATAGGGAAGGGATACGGATGGATATACTCTAAGAGTCACATAGGAATGGTAGAGAGTACAACGTTCTACTGCATATACTAGTGATTAGAGTTATCTCTATATACATAGGGAAGGGATACGAATGGATATACTCTAAGAGTCACATAGGAATGGTAGAGAGTACAAAGGTCTACTGCATATACTAGTGATTAGAGTTATCTCTATATACATAGGGAAGGGATACGGATGGATATAATCTGAGTCACATAGGAATGGTAGAGAGTACAAAGGTCTACTGCATATACTAGTGGTTAGAGTTATCTCTATATACATAGGGAGGGATACGAATGGATATACTCTAAGAGTCACATCGGAATGGTAGAGTACAAAGGTCTACTGCATATACTAGTGATTAGAGTTATCTCTATATACATAGGGAAGGGATACGGATGGATATACTCTAAGAGTCACATAGGAATGGTAGAGAGTACAAAGGTCTACTGCATATACTAGTGATTAGAGTTATCTCTATATACATAGGGAAGGGATACGGATGGATATAATCTGAGTCACATAGGAATGGTAGAGAGTACAAAGGTCTACTGCATATACTAGTGATTAGAGTTATCTCTATATACATAGGGAAGGGATACGGATGGATATACTCTAAGTGTCACATAGGAATGGTAGAGAGTACAAAGGTCTACTGCATATACTAGTGATTAGAGTTATCTCTATATACATAGGGAAGGGATACGGATGGATATACTCTAAGAGTCACATAGGAATGGTAGAGAGTACAAGGTCTACTGCATATACTAGTGGTTAGAGTTATCTCTATATACATAGGGAAGGGATACGGATGGATATACTCTAAGAGTCACAGAGGAATGGTAGAGAGTACAAAGGTCTACTGCATATACTAGTGATTAGAGTTATCTCTATATACATAGGGAAGGGATACGGATGGATATAATCTGAGTCACATAGGAATGGTAGAGAGTACAAAGGTCTACTGCATATACTAGTGGTTAGCGTTATCTCTATATACATAGGGAGGGATACGAATGGATATACTCTAAGAGTCACATCGGAATGGTAGAGTACAAAGGTCTACTGCATATACTAGTGATTAGAGTTATCTCTATATACATAGGGAAGGGATACGGATGGATATACTCTAAGAGTCACATAGGAATGGCAGAGAGTACAAAGGTCTACTGCACATACTAGTGATTAGAGTTATCTCTATATACATAGGGAAGGGATACGGATGGATATACTCTAAGAGTCACATAGGAATGGCAGAGAGTACAAAGGTCTACTGCACATACTAGTGATTAGAGTTATCTCTATATACATAGGAAAGGGATACAAATGGATATACTCTAAGAGTCACATAGGAATGGCAGAGAGTACAAAGGTCTACTGCATATACTAGTGATTAGAGTTATCTCTATATACATAGGGAAGGGATATGAATGGATATACTCTAAGAGTCACATAGGAATGGTAGAGAGTACAAAGGTCTACTACATATACTAGTGGTTAGAGTTATCTCTATATACATAGGGAAGGGATACGAATGGATATACTCTAAGAGTCACATAGGAATGGCAGAGAGTACAAAGGTCTACTGCACATACTAGTGATTAGAGTTATCTCTATATACATAGGAAAGGGATACGAATGGATATACTCTAAGAGTCACATAGGAATGGCAGAGAGTACAAAGGTCTACTGCATATACTAGTGATTAGAGTTATCTCTATATACATAGGGAAGGGATATGAATGGATATACTCTAAGAGTCACATAGGAATGGTAGAGAGTACAAAGGTCTACTACATATACTAGTGGTTAGAGTTATCTCTATATACATAGGGAAGGGATACGAATGGATATACTCTAAGAGTCACATAGGAATGGCAGAGAGTACAAAGGTCTACTGCATATACTAGTGATTAGAGTTATCTCTATATACATAGGGAAGGGATACGAATGGATATACTCTAAGAGTCACATAGGAATGGTAGAGAGTACAAAGGTCTACTACATATACTAGTGATTAGAGTTATCTCTATATACATAGGGAAGGGATACGGATGGATATACTCTAAGAGTCACATAGGAATGGTAGAGAGTACAAGGTCTACTGCATATACTAGTGGTTAGAGTTATCTCTATATACATAGGGAAGGGATACGGATGGATATACTCTAAGAGTCACATAGGAATGGTAGAGAGTACAAAGGTCTACTGCATATACTAGTGATTAGAGTTATCTCTATATACATAGGGAAGGGATACGGATGGATATAATCTGAGTCACATAGGAATGGTAGAGAGTACAAAGGTCTACTGCATATACTAGTGGTTAGAGTTATCTCTATATACATAGGGAGGGATATGAATGGATATACTCTAAGAGTCACATAGGAATGGTAGAGAGTACAAAGGTCTACTACATATACTAGTGGTTAGAGTTATCTCTATATACATAGGGAAGGGATACGAATGGATATACTCTAAGAGTCACATAGGAATGGCAGAGAGTACAAAGGTCTACTGCACATACTAGTGATTAGAGTTATCTCTATATACATAGGAAAGGGATACGAATGGATATACTCTAAGAGTCACATAGGAATGGCAGAGAGTACAAAGGTCTACTGCATATACTAGTGATTAGAGTTATCTCTATATACATAGGGAAGGGATATGAATGGATATACTCTAAGAGTCACATAGGAATGGTAGAGAGTACAAAGGTCTACTACATATACTAGTGGTTAGAGTTATCTCTATATACATAGGGAAGGGATACGAATGGATATACTCTAAGAGTCACATAGGAATGGCAGAGAGTACAAAGGTCTACTGCATATACTAGTGATTAGAGTTATCTCTATATACATAGGGAAGGGATACGAATGGATATACTCTAAGAGTCACATAGGAATGGTAGAGAGTACAAAGGTCTACTACATATACTAGTGATTAGAGTTATCTCTATATACATAGGGAAGGGATACGGATGGATATACTCTAAGAGTCACATAGGAATGGTAGAGAGTACAAGGTCTACTGCATATACTAGTGGTTAGAGTTATCTCTATATACATAGGGAAGGGATACGGATGGATATACTCTAAGAGTCACATAGGAATGGTAGAGAGTACAAAGGTCTACTGCATATACTAGTGATTAGAGTTATCTCTATATACATAGGGAAGGGATACGGATGGATATAATCTGAGTCACATAGGAATGGTAGAGAGTACAAAGGTCTACTGCATATACTAGTGGTTAGAGTTATCTCTATATACATAGGGAGGGATACGAATGGATATACTCTAAGAGTCACATCAGAATAGTAGAGTACAAAGGTCTACTGCATATACTAGTGATTAGAGTTATCTCTATATACATAGGGAAGGGATACGAATGGATATACTCTAAGAGTCACATAGGAATGGTAGAGAGTACAAAGGTCTACTGCATATACTAGTGGTTAGAGTTATCTCTATATACATAGGGAAGGGATACGGATGGATATACTCTAAGAGTCACATAGGAATGGTAGAGAGTACAACGTTCTACTGCATATACTAGTGATTAGAGTTATCTCTATATACATAGGGAAGGGATACGAATGGATATACTCTAAGAGTCACATAGGAATGGTAGAGAGTACAAAGGTCTACTGCATATACTAGTGATTAGAGTTATCTCTATATACATAGGGAAGGGATACGGATGGATATAATCTGAGTCACATAGGAATGGTAGAGAGTACAAAGGTCTACTGCATATACTAGTGGTTAGAGTTATCTCTATATACATAGGGAGGGATACGAATGGATATACTCTAAGAGTCACATCGGAATGGTAGAGTACAAAGGTCTACTGCATATACTAGTGATTAGAGTTATCTCTATATACATAGGGAAGGGATACGGATGGATATACTCTAAGAGTCACATAGGAATGGTAGAGAGTACAAAGGTCTACTGCATATACTAGTGATTAGAGTTATCTCTATATACATAGGGAAGGGATACGGATGGATATAATCTGAGTCACATAGGAATGGTAGAGAGTACAAAGGTCTACTGCATATACTAGTGATTAGAGTTATCTCTATATACATAGGGAAGGGATACGGATGGATATACTCTAAGTGTCACATAGGAATGGTAGAGAGTACAAAGGTCTACTGCATATACTAGTGATTAGAGTTATCTCTATATACATAGGGAAGGGATACGGATGGATATACTCTAAGAGTCACATAGGAATGGTAGAGAGTACAAGGTCTACTGCATATACTAGTGGTTAGAGTTATCTCTATATACATAGGGAAGGGATACGGATGGATATACTCTAAGAGTCACAGAGGAATGGTAGAGAGTACAAAGGTCTACTGCATATACTAGTGATTAGAGTTATCTCTATATACATAGGGAAGGGATACGGATGGATATAATCTGAGTCACATAGGAATGGTAGAGAGTACAAAGGTCTACTGCATATACTAGTGGTTAGCGTTATCTCTATATACATAGGGAGGGATACGAATGGATATACTCTAAGAGTCACATCGGAATGGTAGAGTACAAAGGTCTACTGCATATACTAGTGATTAGAGTTATCTCTATATACATAGGGAAGGGATACGGATGGATATACTCTAAGAGTCACATAGGAATGGCAGAGAGTACAAAGGTCTACTGCACATACTAGTGATTAGAGTTATCTCTATATACATAGGGAAGGGATACGGATGGATATACTCTAAGAGTCACATAGGAATGGCAGAGAGTACAAAGGTCTACTGCACATACTAGTGATTAGAGTTATCTCTATATACATAGGAAAGGGATACAAATGGATATACTCTAAGAGTCACATAGGAATGGCAGAGAGTACAAAGGTCTACTGCATATACTAGTGATTAGAGTTATCTCTATATACATAGGGAAGGGATATGAATGGATATACTCTAAGAGTCACATAGGAATGGTAGAGAGTACAAAGGTCTACTACATATACTAGTGGTTAGAGTTATCTCTATATACATAGGGAAGGGATACGAATGGATATACTCTAAGAGTCACATAGGAATGGCAGAGAGTACAAAGGTCTACTGCACATACTAGTGATTAGAGTTATCTCTATATACATAGGAAAGGGATACGAATGGATATACTCTAAGAGTCACATAGGAATGGCAGAGAGTACAAAGGTCTACTGCATATACTAGTGATTAGAGTTATCTCTATATACATAGGGAAGGGATATGAATGGATATACTCTAAGAGTCACATAGGAATGGTAGAGAGTACAAAGGTCTACTACATATACTAGTGGTTAGAGTTATCTCTATATACATAGGGAAGGGATACGAATGGATATACTCTAAGAGTCACATAGGAATGGCAGAGAGTACAAAGGTCTACTGCATATACTAGTGATTAGAGTTATCTCTATATACATAGGGAAGGGATACGAATGGATATACTCTAAGAGTCACATAGGAATGGTAGAGAGTACAAAGGTCTACTACATATACTAGTGATTAGAGTTATCTCTATATACATAGGGAAGGGATACGGATGGATATACTCTAAGAGTCACATAGGAATGGTAGAGAGTACAAGGTCTACTGCATATACTAGTGGTTAGAGTTATCTCTATATACATAGGGAAGGGATACGGATGGATATACTCTAAGAGTCACATAGGAATGGTAGAGAGTACAAAGGTCTACTGCATATACTAGTGATTAGAGTTATCTCTATATACATAGGGAAGGGATACGGATGGATATAATCTGAGTCACATAGGAATGGTAGAGAGTACAAAGGTCTACTGCATATACTAGTGGTTAGAGTTATCTCTATATACATAGGGAGGGATACGAATGGATATACTCTAAGAGTCACATAGGAATGGTAGAGAGTACAAAGGTCTACTACATATACTAGTGGTTAGAGTTATCTCTATATACATAGGGAAGGGATACGAATGGATATACTCTAAGAGTCACATAGGAATGGCAGAGAGTACAAAGGTCTACTGCACATACTAGTGATTAGAGTTATCTCTATATACATAGGAAAGGGATACGAATGGATATACTCTAAGAGTCACATAGGAATGGCAGAGAGTACAAAGGTCTACTGCATATACTAGTGATTAGAGTTATCTCTATATACATAGGGAAGGGATATGAATGGATATACTCTAAGAGTCACACAGGAATGGCAGAGAGTACAAAGGTCTACTGCATATACTAGTGATTAGAGTTATCTCTATATACATAGGGAAGGGATACGAATGGATATACTCTAAGAGTCACATAGGAATGGTAGAGAGTACAAAGGTCTACTACATATACTAGTGGTTAGAGTTATCTCTATATACATAGGGAAGGGATACGAATGGATATACTCTAAGAGTCACATAGGAATGGCAGAGAGTACAAAGGTCTACTGCATATACTAGTGATTAGAGTTATCTCTATATACATAGGGAAGGGATACGAATGGATATACTCTAAGAGTCACATAGGAATGGTAGAGAGTACAAAGGTCTACTACATATACTAGTGATTAGAGTTATCTCTATATACATAGGGAAGGGATACGGATGGATATACTCTAAGAGTCACATAGGAATGGTAGAGAGTACAAGGTCTACTGCATATACTAGTGGTTAGAGTTATCTCTATATACATAGGGAAGGGATACGGATGGATATACTCTAAGAGTCACATAGGAATGGTAGAGAGTACAAAGGTCTACTGCATATACTAGTGATTAGAGTTATCTCTATATACATAGGGAAGGGATACGGATGGATATAATCTGAGTCACATAGGAATGGTAGAGAGTACAAAGGTCTACTGCATATACTAGTGGTTAGAGTTATCTCTATATACATAGGGAGGGATACGAATGGATATACTCTAAGAGTCACATCAGAATAGTAGAGTACAAAGGTCTACTGCATATACTAGTGATTAGAGTTATCTCTATATACATAGGGAAGGGATACGGATGGATATACTCTAAGAGTCACATAGGAATGGTAGAGAGTACAAAGGTCTACTGCATATACTAGTGATTAGAGTTATCTCTATATACATAGGGAAGGGATACGGATGGATATAATCTGAGTCACATAGGAATGGTAGAGAGTACAAAGGTCTACTGCATATACTAGTGATTAGAGTTATCTCTATATACATAGGGAAGGGATACGGATGGATATACTCTAAGAGTCACATAGGAATGGTAGAGAGTACAAAGGTCTACTGCATATACTAGTGATTAGAGTTATCTCTATATACATAGGGAAGGGATACGGATGGATATACTCTAAGAGTCACATAGGAATGGTAGAGAGTACAAGGTCTACTGCATATACTAGTGGTTAGAGTTATCTCTATATACATAGGGAAGGGATACGGATGGATATACTCTAAGAGTCACATAGGAATGGTAGAGAGTACAAAGGTCTACTGCATATACTAGTGATTAGAGTTATCTCTATATACATAGGGAAGGGATACGGATGGATATAATCTGAGTCACATAGGAATAGTAGAGAGTACAAAGGTCTACTGCATATACTAGTGATTAGAGTTATCTCTATATACATAGGGAAGGGATACGGATGGATATACTCTAAGAGTCACATAGGAATGGCAGAGAGTACAAAGGTCTACTGCACATACTAGTGATTAGAGTTATCTCTATATACATAGGGAAGGGATACGGATGGATATACTCTAAGAGTCACATAGGAATGGCAGAGAGTACAAAGGTCTACCGCACATACTAGTGATTAGAGTTATCTCTATATACATAGGAAAGGGATACGAATGGATATACTCTAAGAGTCACATAGGAATGGCAGAGAGTACAAAGGTCTACTGCATATACTAGTGATTAGAGTTATCTCTATATACATAGGGAAGGGATACGAATGGATATACTCTAAGAGTCACATAGGAATGGCAGAGAGTACAAAGGTCTACTGCATATACTAGTGATTAGAGTTATCTCTATATACATAGGGAAGGGATACGAATGGATATACTCTAAGAGTCACATAGGAATGGTAGAGAGTACAAAGGTCTACTACATATACTAGTGGTTAGAGTTATCTCTATATACATAGGGAAGGGATATGAGTGGATATACTCTAAGAGTAACATCGGAATGGTAGAGAGTACAAAGGTCTACTAGATATACTAGTGGTTAGAGTTATCTCTATCTACCTATATATAGAAATAGTAGATTTTCTCAGGATTCCATTTTACCAGTGATTCGGCTTGGGCAAGTATATATCACATATTTTGTTAATGTTTGCATTTAAATGATTAAAACTCTGCATAACCTCCCGATGCCACCGGGATTACTTACGACTGCCCTTAGTATAAAATCCCCAGAGCAGGCAGCCCCGGGCGGCCTCTCGCTTCCTGCCCTCCCTGCCCTCCCTGCGGAGGGGCTGCTGTGCCCGGCGGCGCAGCAGGCTGCGGCGGGGCTGCTGTGCAGATGAAACGCTGCGGTCTGCTGCTGGCAGCTGCTGCTGAGCCCTGGCTGCTCTCCCTGGCAGCCGCTGCTCTCTGCTTGGTACATAAATAATGTCGTGGTTTTTAAATGTGCAAGAATGGTTCCTTTCTCATGCTGGGGCGCCAAAGTGTGCAGTTCGACAGTGCTTTCCTCCAGGGCTACTGACTTATTTTGTGGTTCAGCTGATATTAAATGTGCTGGATCTAAAAACAGCGCCTTGGAGCCCGGCCCGAGAGCAGAGTGCAGAGGGTCACACACCTGCCACTGACCGGAGCCGGGATCTCAGACAGGTCGGGCACTAGAGGCTGTGGGCCCCAGAGGTCGGGTACGAGAGGCCTGAGGAACTCAGGTGTGAACAGGAAATAAACCAATACAGCCAGGTAAAACAGATAGCAACAAATGATTTCTTATAAGAAGTAAGTAATGTATCTACTTATCTGATGAGGGAAGGAGGGAGTCAGTCTAGCATCCGCTCTACTTTCGACAGCATTCGAGCTTCATGAGGCTGCAGTCAGCAGTCTCCTTCCAGGAAGTGAACTGACCGAGGCAGCTACCTGCCCCAGCCCCACCACACACACTGAGCCTTATTCACTATATATTGAGGCGCGGCAGCGCAGCTAGCTTCCTGCTGTGCTGCCGTGTGTCAAAAGAAAATGACAGGACATAAAAGACAAGGCGCATTCCTGTCCTGCGCCGGTGCACAAGCCGCAGCCGCACGCCGACGCAAACACCCATGCGTCATGTTGCAAGGGTGTCTGTATTGCGGGGATGATTGTTTTTGTACAGGAAGTGACGCACCGGCTTAAATGAAGCCCTCTGACTGCACTAAAGCATACAGCCACAATCTGGCCTCAGATATGCATGAATCTTGCTTTCCAAAATCTTTTTATAATGCTCTGCTTTAAGCGTACAGAATCACTCTTCTAATGCCGTGATTTCAACAAAGGCGTCTTGCTCCCAGACTTCATATCTGTGTAGACCAAGAGTTTGCTTCATTGTGACATTTTACTTCTAGGGCAACTGAGGGCAACATACACAGTCGCCCAACGACTACCAAATAATTCCTTTAAAAAGCAAACTCCAGATTTGTTGGTTTTGCCAATGGTTGTTTGCTTTGGGTGCTTCATATCGGCATGGGACCCTTATGATGGTCTGGCTGGTTGCCACAGCTAGATACCACAGAGCCTTTCAGAAGCTAGTCATCACTGAGTGCCATTGGAAGGTCTTTATTGGACCTTGTGCCTCCTGCAAAGCTGACTGATTAGCATTCAGAAGCAAGCCTTGGCAAAGCCAACATGTCTTTCCTTAGGAACCTACTGGCTTTGCCATTGGTTCTAGCAGTGCGTGCAGCATGGCTTTTGTAAAGCAAAAAAATACTATGGGCCATATGTATCAAGCCTTTTGCGAATCGCAAACGGCCGAAATTCTGCGAATTTCGGCCTTTGCGAATCGCAAACGGCCTTTTTGCATGTTTTGGGATGTATGAAATATTCCCAAAAAAAGGAATCGCAAATATTTGCGATTCCTTATTTTGCCATAGCATTTAAGAAATCGCAATTTTGCGATTCCTTAAATGCTATGTATGTAGCATTTTTGGGTTGCAAATTCTGGTTAAGAATTCGCAAATTACCACCAACTTGTAGTTGATGGTTACTTGCGAATTCTTCAAAAAATGCACAATTTGGCATTTTTTAAGGTGGCATGTGATGCACGCACATGCCCATAGGGCATGTATGTGCGCCATATGCACACACATGTACATTTCAGGGGTGCAGCAGGGTGTCTTTGAGACACCCCTGCACCCTTGAAATAATTCTCAAATTGCGATTAGCAAATTGCGAATTCGCAATTTGAGAATTATTTCACAATCATTCCTATGGGCCTCCTGACCCATAGGAATGCATTGGAAATTATTCCTTAATTGCGAATTCGCAAAATGAGAATTCGAAAATTAAGAAGATTAAGGAATCGCTAAAAAATAGCGATTTTCTTCATACATACCATTTTGCGATTCCTTAAAAATCGCTATTTAGGAATCGCAAAAGGGTTGGTTGATACATATGGCGCTTAGACCTGTGTGGCTGTGCTATTTTGTAGGCACACGCTTGAAGCATGAAATGAAATCCAGTATTTGTAAAGCGCGCAGCTACCTCCGAAGTGGTGTCTATAAAATGAAGCAAGTGCTTGTTTTCTTTTTGTTTGCTAATCCGAATTGAATCCATAAAAGAAGAGAATAAAAATGAGTGCATGCGGGGGAAAAAGATGTGGAGGGGTTAGGGAGGAGAGTAAGCAGAATTATGGAGGGGTGGGGTGTCAACCGGAGGGCCAGGGGATGAAGTGTGGGTGGATGAACCAACACGGAAGGTGTGGGTGGCAAACATAACATGGAGGGCATGGGTGGGGGGAGGTAAATGGGGAGAGAGGAACATGGGAGAAGCAAACAGATGAGTGGGAACTCAATGTAGAGCGTGGGGAAGAAACACAGGCAAAAGTAACATGTCGAGTGATAAACACACAGAAGCATCACGAAGGAAGGCAAGGGTGACGGACACGGGAGGCGAAAGAGTGACAGGAGGGTTTGGTTCCAGGGAAGAACTGCTGAAAAACATGCATTCTCATAGAGTGCTTAGACAGAAAGAAAACATGGAAAAGGATCAGAGAAATAAAGCGTCCATACTCCAGGGGAGGGACAAACTGAAAAAGAGGAAGGAAAACCCACACACGTTAACCAATAAGAAGCAAGGAACTGAGAGTGACAATGAAGCCAACAAATGGAAAGCAAGAGGCAGGCTCTAAGCCCACTGTAAGCTAGCAATATTCTCGCCAGAAACAGCGCATGCGCAGTCTACTAGTCAAGACTAGTAGGAGGACTAGGGGAGTGGATGTAGCCTTACGGCTAGAGAAAGTCGACCTCGAAGCTGGGGAACCGGGTTTTAGTCTCAGCAACAACGCTCGACATCCTGTGATTCTCGGCAAATCACTTAGGCCCAGATGCATCAAGCTAGAATCCGCTCGCAAAGGGGCAGATTCTCAGAATCTGCCCCTTTGCGACCGGTATTTTTGCATTTGGGATGCATCATCCCAAATGCAAAAATCGCAAATGAAGAAATAGCAAAATTGTGATTAGTTGCATTTAAGGAATCTCAAATTGAGATTCCTTAAATGCAATGCATTAAGGTTTATAAAATAGCTATTTCGCTAATAGGGCTCGCAAATTACCATGAAGTTGAACTTCATGGTAATTTGCAAAAACTTTGAAAAATGCACTAAAGTGCATTTTTCAAAGTTTCATGTTTTTTTTTTTTTTAGGCTACTTATATAGCGCTCGAATCACCGTGAGGCATCTCGGCGCATGCCTTGGGAACCCGTCCTGGCTTTTACCAGTGAGATAACCCATACTGGGTATCCCCAAGGTGAAAGCCAAGCATCCTGCCGCGGGGGGGGGCCTTGTGGAGATTAAGCAAGCTTAATGCCCAGAGTTGCAGAGTGTGAACCCGTGATTTGAGTAGGCACCAAAGCGAGAATTATCGAGTCCGCTGACCCTGGTCCACGACCCTGCCGCGTCGGGAATTGAACCCTGGTCCCAGGCCGTTCTCTGCTTCAGGGTCTGCCTGCTCTAACCAGTGAGCCACACTTCTCCATCCTAAGGGCATGTGTGTGCGCAACATATGTGCACAGATCAATTTCAGGGGTGCAACAGGGTGTCCTTTGGACACCCTTGTACCCTTGAAATCGCATTCTCAATTTGCGATTCGCTAATTGCGATTCGCAAATTGAGAATGTCTTCCTATTCATTCATATGGGCCTCTAGACCCATAGGAATGAATGGGGAGGTATTCCTTAATTGCGACTCGCAATTTGCGACTCGCAATTAAGGAATTTTAAGAAATCGCTATTTTTGTAGTGATTTCTTCATGCATTGCATTTGATATTCCTTAATAGCGAAACCTTATTTTTCGCTATTAAGGAATAGCAAAATGGGTTCTTGATGCATCTGGGGGATTATCTCCCCGTGCCTAACAAAAATGAATGTGTCCTCATGTAACGAAACTGGTGCTCATGTAAAGCGCTCTGATACCCGATGTCTCGGGTCTAGTTCGCGCTATATAAAACTCTGAAAAAAAAGACCTAAAAAGTACAGCACTTATGTTTAATTTCAGGATGAGAGCTTGAATTGTACGTCCTCAAGAAGTTTGGTTCCCAAAAGCGCTTAACTCAAATGTGTCTACGTCATTTAGCATGCTGGTGAAAAAATGCCACTTCAGCTCCTGGCAAAACTTGGATCTGCAGCCACAAGTCCCTTCTGATCCACCCTCTCACCGCATCGCTGCACAGCTTGTGTGATTTAATGCTTGTGGAAAAACACACAAAAACTTGATTTTTAGCAGCGAATGGGGGATTAATTCACAAGTACAGTCTGGTCACTTCCAATGATATTTGCAAGATTTTACCATGTTGGTCTTGGATGCTTGTTCATCAACCGATGTGCCCATAGCCTTGCAAAATTAGAATGAGATATGCTAAACATAACATATGGTATTAAATATTTAATGACTATTTAAATGGTGTGTTGTTTTTCTACATTCCCTGCAGTTTATAATTATATAACCAATGGTCCCCTGATGAAGGTCATGGGTCAGAAATGCACTGGGGCAAATTATATATATATAATATATATATATACATATATATATATATATATATATATATATATATATATATATATATATATATATATATATACCACGTGACTCTCCTTGAATTTCTCGGCGTCTCCGGCCCAGCCCGGCCTCAAGCACACGCCAGCAAACAAAGGGAGACGGACCACAATAATTCAGCTTCGGCAGATTTTATTTGAAGCACAGAGCAGCTACGCGTTTCTGGCAAGTTATGCCCTTGATCACGATATATACGTGGCGGCTGGCTGGCTAAAGATTAAAGCACTCTGATAAAGCACAACATTTGGGTCTGCTTCTCGTCATTTCGAAACAGGCAGGAGCCTTTTCCTGGTGACGATATATATATATATATATGTATATATATATATATTACCTACTGGCGGTCGCCAGTAGGTATATATAGTTAGGATTTTTTCTCTATGGGATTTTTGAAAATTCTATGTCTAATAACTTTGGCGTTTGTGGACGGAATTGGCTGAAATTTTCAGGAAAATGGAACATTTTATTTCTGAGCAGCCCCTGAAAATTTGGGGGGGTTTCGTCAAGGGGGGGCCGAGAAAAAAGGGGGGTCCCAAAACGTGTTTTTAACATTGAGTTTTCCATAGGGCGGTTGGCCTCACTTTTAGCCCGAACGGCTGAATGGATTTGCACGAAACTTGGCAAAATTGTAGGGACTGGTAGCCCGATGTGCCTTTGCTAGGTCTCAATATATGTGCTCCAGTGGATTTTGAGAAATTAACGTTCAAAAAAAGATATATATCTGTAACAGCGGACCGGGCAGCGCTCCAGTTCGCGTACTTTTGACGTTACGGAGCTTTGTGAAGCGAAGCTGATTGGTTCTCCGGCGTCTGTAAACATTCCAAACAGTCCGTAGCGGCCGCCATCTTGTCTCTCGGTAGGATCGAGAGACAAGAGGAGGCCAAAGCGAAGGGGCAAATGACCATAAGGGGGCATAGTAGATCCTCCCTGATCCCCTAGGTTTGATGTGGAGGTTTTAAAAGGGCCCCGCGGGGCAAAAAAAAAAATAATAATAATCGAACGGCTGAATGGATTTGCACGAAACTTGGCAAAATTGTAGGGACTGGTAGCCCGATGTGCCTTTGCTAGGTCTCAATATATGTGCTCCAGTGGATTTTGAGAAATTAACGTTCAAAAAAAGATATATATCTGTAACAGCGCTCCGCTTCGCGTACTTTTCGCGTTACGGAGCTTTGCGAAGCTAATTGGTTCTCCGGCGTCTGTAAACATTCCAAACAGTCCGTAGCGGCCGCCATCTTGTCTCTCGGTAGGATCGAGAGACAAGAGGAGGCCAAAGCGAAGGGGCAAATGACCATAAGGGGGCATAGTAGATCCTCCCTGACCTCTTAGGTTTGATGTACCATTTTGCGAAGTTTGGTGTAATTCCGTTCAGCCATTCAGGCTGTAGACGTATCTAAATGTCCTATGGAAAATTGCATGGGGAAAACACATTTGAAAGTGTTGAAATTTAGAACCAATTAAAATGTTACTTTGGTTTTGTATTTGTGTGTGATGAAAGTTAATTGGTTATGTATATATCTAAAATGAGAGGAAACCACAGCCATTTTGTGATACTACTGTCTGAGGTACATTTGTGAGGAATTTTTGGTGCTCAATTTCTGGTGTTTGATTTACACAGTACTAACACTTCTCCTACTTTCAAAAAGGTGAGTTGTTAATTTGTAAGGGGAACTATGTGTGCTCAATTTCTGGTGTTTGATTTACACAGTACTAACACTTCTCCTACTTTCAAAAAGGTGAGTTGTTAATTTGTAAGGGGAACTATGTTGTACACTTTAAGATAATTTGAAAAATGTTTTCTGTTATTTATTTTCAGTCCTTCTGTTATACTAAATACTTGATAAAGTTAGTTTTATATTATGTATTACTAAAAACGATAAATGAGAGTGATTATTTTTTTCTGCAATTTACAGCAAGAAATTTCAAAATAAAATGGATCACAATGAAGAGACCGTGGCAATTTCTTTTGAATTATCCACTACATTTATTGAAATTGACAGCACCAATAATGAAATATTCTCACAAGGAGGAGATGACTTGAATGATTTTTTTGATCAATCTCTTGACGGCGAATGTATCGAATGTTTGGAGACCATAGAGTTACAAGAATCATCATTGCAGACTTTTCATGAGGAGATTCCTGATGAGATGATTGAAGAGGAAATTCCTGATGAGGACATGTTACTAGTTCTTTCAAATTATGAAAATTCAGAAGAATAAATTTATATTTAGAAATCAAAAATTGTTTGAGACATTATTCATTTTTATTTTTAATTTATGAAGGTTGTAGCGAAGTGATTGTAGTATAAAAAAAGACTTATAGTATAGAGTGCAAAAATTGGTTCTTTTTGGAGGGGCAAAAAAAAAAATATCATTTTTTTGGTGGGGTGCGCCCGGTTAGCGTAACGGGAAGTGGACTGGGGAGCGTACTACAAGGAAAGAAGAATGATTGACTTTTAACTTATTGTATGTTTATAGACTTGTTTTTCTGCTGAGTGACGTCTCGGCCTATCTCCACGGGATGCAGTCCCTACCATCTCGGCGTTTAAGCCCAGGGGGACCGGTAGTGTGGGAGAGATAACGGGGCATATTATCAAGGGGGTTTATCTCCGCTTTTTTGGCTTTAAAAGCCAAGAAAGCGGAGATAAAATTATCTCCGTATTACGTAGCTGTCGCTAACACCAGTTAGCGACCGCTAGTAGGAGATAGCGACCATCTTGGGCTCCACTTTGCATGTCAGTGATATTTATCACTAATGACATGCAAAGTGGGCATGCCAAGATGTTAGCGACTGGAAACAGTCGCTAACATCGCTATCTCCTATTACCAACTTTTGGAGATATTCGCGCTAAGCGCGAATATCTCCAAAAAGTAACACCTGTCCTGAGCAGTTCTTAGCCATGTCATCCAATGGGAGGTGGATAACATGGCTAAGAGCATTAGCTCGGTAATGCATGAATATCGCTGACTTTTCAGCGATTTTAATGCATTGCGGCCGTTTTTTATCGCATTTGCGATAAACCTTGATAATAGCAAGGTTTATCTGCGATAATTTCTGACGATGCTTAGCGGTAAAAAATTCGTTGCTAAGCATCGTTAGGGATAAATATCGCTTAACTTTGGTAATATGCCCCAACGTCTGTTAACGTTCGATTCGAAGGAAATGAGGAAGTGTTGAAAAACATTGTCTGCGCCATCTTGCCTTTTTTCAAATGCCACACTTTTGTCGTGCACGGCAGCCATTTTAGATGCCTTGACCAGACCCACTCTCTGCACGCTGTCGATCCGTAGCATGGCTCCCCACCCTCGCAAGCATCTCCCCCAGGCAGTGGTCACCCCCGCTCTCTGTCTTATGCATGGGCAATAAACCTCCCCCCATCTGCACTGCTCTTCCCTGAGAATCACACCCTGTGCCCGCCCGACACCTCCCTTTCGCCCTATTCACTACCGTACCCTCTGACACTCCTCTTCCTCTGTGTCCGATTGTCCAGGCCGGTCCCAGGCTATCAGCTAGCCCTGCAGATGTAGTTTATGGCCCCAGCTGTAAAGAATCACCCCTCTTCAAAGGAGTTATAGTAGATCAAGGCCCACACCCGATGAGATCCGTCACACCACACGTGTTCCTACTATCTGAAAACCATATTGTATTGTGATTGGGGAGGGGACCGAGCCTGAAGCGGAAGATTCCAGGGATGACTCTTTGTACATCAAAATTTTTACAATTATGTGTCACATTAAAAATATATAGCACTCCAACAAAGTAGTAGGAATATAAAACTTTAATAACTTATAAATATATACAACAAAACTAAAACAGTAAAAACATTTAAACAATGAAGAGACCGTGGCAATTTCTTTTGAATTATCCACTACATTTATTGAAATTGACAGCACCAATAATGAAATATTCTCACAAGGAGGAGATGACTTGAATGATTTTTTTGATCAATCTCTTGATGGCGAATTTATCGAATGTTTGGAGACCATAGAGTTACAAGAATCATCATTGCAGACTTTTCATGAGGAGATTCCTGATGAGATGATTGAAGAGGAAATTCCTGATGAGGACATGTTACTAGTTCTTTCAAATTATGAAAATTCAGAACATGTTGCCTGGGTGCCGCACTGATTTGGGTATCCGGCGTGGGGCGTCCCGGGGGGTGGGTCGTCAGTAGCGGTCTGTTGTGCGAATAGTTCCAAGGCAGCAGAACGCGCTGAAATCTGGATGGCACCAAGGTGATGTCCAGTAAGTTGCCGCCCACCAAATAACGGCGTGGGGCGCCGTGGGGGGGGGGGGGGGGGGGGAGGGAGGCAGTCCAAAGTTCCGTTAAAAGGGCAAAGGAAAGGATCGGTGGTTTGAACCATCAGTCAAAAAGGGGAGGGGGTGCAACAATTTTTCCTACCGGGTCACACTGTGCTTTCACCGGAACTGAGGTCTGCAGGATTCTAGTCATTCAAACTGAGGCTGGCGCCAGCATGGGAGCGCCGACGTCCTGCGGCTACAGTTTCGTCACTCCACGGGCGATCATGGCAGTCATTCCCCATCGGGGGTGTCTGCGGGGGTCGGGGACTCCCGCGGCTCCTCTAGAATCTTCAAGGTCGTGGAGGACTACGGTGGTGGAGTCAACCAGTGACCGGGCCATTTCTTTATGCTGGGCCCGCTCTTGCCAGGTCGACCGCCATTTTGAGAGTTCGGTAGCTACCGGCGATCGCGGGGTCAAATGAGCGGACGGGCTCCACCCTGCCGGGCGAGACGTTGCAGCATCGCCACAGTGGAAGAACCCTTTTCCGGGCGCCTGGAGCGCTGAGGGTGCAGCTGGGAAGCCTCCACCTGGGGAGGCGGGAGAGGCCTGTTCGCACCGTCTCTCCCACCCAGTGCACCCCACGGCGTCTCGCTTGACATTTGTTATGGCCGGACCAGGCGATGAGGACGAGGGGGGGGGGGGTCGGAGGCATGTGCAAGACATCCCCCCCCAGAGTTGTCGCAGCCATTATAAAAGAAAGAAGAAATGTCCCGTCCGTCTTTGGGCCGGACCACCGGTGGATGGCGGCCGGACGCCCTTTGCTCTGGCCCCATGAACGGGTTCCTTGGCTCATCCGGTGGGGCAGGCCTTGGCGTGTGGTGCCTCTCCTGGGCCTTTCGTGCAGTGGCCTCTCCACTCCCAGGCCCTCCATGGATGCTGGCCCAGACTGGGAGAGAGAGGGTCTAACCTGCAATTCTCCAGGGTTACCGCCACCGCGGCCGGATCCTGTCGGCCTCGGCCTCTGGTTGATGGTGGCCGGACTGGGAGAGAGAGGGGAGGGTCGAGGACACAGACATTCCCCCCCTTGCAACTCTCCAGGGTCGTCGTAGCAATCCCCCTGGACGGGTGCCATTGGCCTCGGCCTTTCCTCCGGCTACACCCTACGTGATGATCTTCTGCCGACGGTTGGAGGCAGGACCCGCCTTACATGTGTTGCTTCCGGCTGGGCGTAGCCGGAAACCTGTTGCACTTTGGAAGTTTCCAGAATGGGGCGGATGTCTGCTGACTTGTATCTTTCCCAGTTTGCCGTTATTTGGCCATGGCAGGCGGTGGGACAGACACGTTTTGGGGCAGTGAGGGGCGATGAAGCCTCGTTGCCTTGTGGCCGTTGCAATGTCACACTTGGTTTCTCTTACTGTTTTCAGGTTTCTTATTACGGGCTTACTTCTAACGTTTTTTGTTTCTAGGACAATAATAGGTTTTATCATTACGTATTGTTATCGTTTCTTTGTTTGTTATTTAATAAAAAGTTCATCAGTGGCCTACTGATTTTCGTTTTCCTATTCCTTTCTTTCCAGGTTGTTTCATGCTAAAGTTTCTGTTAACAGGATACAGTGATCACTTCGTTATTATTGCATATGTCCTTTTCACTAGGGGTGCTCTCTGGTCGGGCCAGATGACCTATCTCTAGTAAATGGTCCGGGTGAAACAGGTGCATCAATCAGTGGGGAGTAGATAGGCATGACAGATTACAACGGGGGAGAAAGGTCGGCATTACCTACCCTTTCAGTACTTGCAAAGATTTTTCTACGTTTATTTGCAAACAGGGAATACCTCCAAAAAGAACCAATTCCCAAACAGTCAATGTTCGGGCAAACAATCAATCAATGAGGAACGAAATAGGCACGACGTGTTAAAGGTTTGCGTTACCTACCCTTCACTATCTGCAAAGGGAGAGAGAATATTCCTATTCTTCCTCGTTTGCAGGCAGAGAAGATCCTTAAGAGAACCAACTTCGAACAATTCAATGCTCGATTCAAACAATCAACAAGGGGTACTGTGAACACAAATGAACGCCGCTTATGTACATACACATTGCTATTTTGAACAGGTTGTTCCTAATGTTTCTATTTTAGCGAGGTCAAAAAGAGATCCCATTAGTGGCCTACTGATTTTGCTCGATTCCTTTTGTTTTTTTACACAATTTTTCGCTATCTGCAAAGACTAAACAGAGTATTGCGACTCTGTGCTTGTTTGTAAATAGAGAATGAACCAAAGAGAACCAATTCTAAAACAGTAAATGCTTGGATAACAATCAATCAAATGGAGAGAGAAGCAGGCACGACGGATTACAACGGGGGCAAAGGCCTGCGTTAACTACCCTTCACTATCTGCAAAGAGAGAGTACTCCTAATAGAAATGAGGGGGGGGCAGCATTCAAAGCAGATCAGTGTGCATAAACACGAAAATGTTTTTACTTACCACGTACTTGACATTCGACAGCTTATGATATTTGCTATTAAAAAACCATTGAAATTCACTGAAAAAACCATAGGTTAGAGACCATATATAGTTAGGAATTAGCATTTACAAAACCTTGAAAATTCACTGAAAAAACCATAGGTTATAGACCATATATAGTTAGGAATTAGCATTTAAAAAACCTATTTTACTCACACAAAACCATTGAAATTCCATATATAGTTAGTAGTACTAACTATATATCGCGCACCCGCAATCCACTGCTGATCATGTCACATATTACATCATTCATGACATGGTCAGTGACATCACTGATGACATCACTGATGACATCTCAAATGACATCACTGATGACATCACCGATGACATCACTGATGACATCTCAAATGACATCACTGATGACATCACTGATGACATCTCATTTGACATTACTGATCACATCACTGATGACATCATTCATGTGATAATACGATGAACCTCTTCAGACTCTAATATAACCTTAGATACACTCAGTGTAAACAGACACTCACAGACTGTCACTCATCCATGGAGTTACTTACACACCTAGTTAGTCATGCAAAGAATCAATCACACCTCCATTTCCTCAACTATACAGTTATACACACCTTACTTATTCAAACATATACTAACACATATTTACTCTCTTTTACAATCCCTGATACAAGTTCACAATGATCCATACAGCCACTCACACATTCACTGGCTCTTATGCACAGTTATTTATATATGCCAACTCTCACATGTACTGTGTTTTACATATGTACTTACTTTGACATGTAGCACTGAGATATCCATTCACTCACCAATGCACTCATGCACACAGTCAACCACCCATACAGCTGTTTCCACATGCACTTTTGAACCCATACATCTAGTGAATCAACTGCTCACACATCTATGCACAGAGTCATACAGCTCCCAGCCACCCACACACACACTCAGTCTCCCATACAAATACTTGAGCAACCAATCAATAACCCATATACTTACTCATATAGCTACTGATCAACACATGCAGCAGTTTACAGAACAACAAACATAATGATGCACAAATTAAGACAGTTTAGTCACTAACCCATGCACTCAGTGAGACACATTTAATCACTCACTCATACAGTCAGTCATGCACCTACTAAATCCTTCGTCCAGACACTTATACATCCACTCATTCTTCAATATGTAAGACATATTTAAACTTTACAGAAACAAAAAATCACTGGATGTTGTTATCAGTGATGTCATCAGTGATGTCATTTGAGATGTCATCAGTAATGTCATCAGTGATGTCATTTGAGATGTCATCAGTGATGTCATCAGTGATGTCACTGACCATGTCATGAATGATGTAATATGTGACATGATCAGCAGTGGATTGCGGGTGCGCCATATATAGTTAGTACTACTAACTATATATGGAATTTCAATGGTTTTGTGTGAGTAAAATAGGTTTTTTAAATGCTAATTCCTAACTATATATGGTCTATAACCTATGGTTTTTTCAGTGAATTTTCAAGGTTTTGTAAATGCTAATTCCTAACTATATATGGTCTCTAACCTATGGTTTTTTCAGTGAATATATATATATATACATATATATATATATATATATATGTATATATATATATATATATTTATTCTTCACCAACACAAAGCGCAATGTCCTTAAAATGCGAAACTACAGGCAGACGCGTTTCAGCGTTACTGCTTTCCTCAGTGCCAGTTTCAAATTTTAGGCGGTTCCACCTGGGGTCCTTTTAGATGTTCATGTCATCACACTCTCACGGTGATGACACGGCCCCTTTATTCTCTTAAGGGTATATTGCCTCCATTACGTGCGCTGCTCTTTATATATATATATATTCACTGAAAAAAAACATAGGTTTCAGGGACGTTATAGTTAGTTGGAGATTTCACTCGTACAAAACAAAAAAGCTGCGTGGCCCCCTGTAACTCATAAATCTTGCCCTGGGGAGGTGGCGGTCCTCGGGGCAGCATAGGGGGGGGAATTCGGCCCCCCACACATTTTTTGCATTTTATATTATTAAACAGAGCCCAGGGGAGGTGGCGGTCCCCGGGGCTGCGTGCCCCCCGCAACTCAAAAATCTTGCCCCAGGGAGGTGGTGGTCCCCGGAGCAGCGTGGGGGGGATTGGGGCCCCCAATGCATTTATCAGTGCCCCCGGGACCTGGCCCACCCGGTGGCTTAAATACAACGAAACGAGGGAGTCCGCGCTTCAGTTTTTTAAAAATGTTCTCGGACGGATTCGCAACCCCAGCGTGATTTTAAAAAAAAATGCTTTTTTTGGCCCTGGGTGTCCTTGTGGCACCCCCTGAGCAGGCCTGGGGTGTCAGGTTGTTTCTACCATGCCCCCTTTTCTTGGTTTTTCACTGTGTTTCACTGTTTTCTTGTGACTCGGTTCTACCGAGTCACAAGATGGAGTGTTGGTAGCCAATCACAGTGAAGCTCGTGCTCGGGAGGGTTTTCAAACCCACCAATACTCTAAATATCAAAACTTTTTAATTTTCTAATTTCTCAGGATCTACTGAACGGATTTACACCATTGAACAAAAAGGTCTCTTTCTGAAACAAGGCTACCTCTTTGCCAAGTTTGGTGTAATCCCGTTCAGCAGTTCGGGCTGTACCTGTGTCTAAAGTTTCCTGAGGAAAATTACATGGGGAAAGCATCTTTTGGGACTCCGCTTCAGCCCCCGCTTGTCGAATCATCCCAAAACTTTTCAAGACAGTAGCTGATCAGAGCGGGCCACTAGTTTTGAAAATTTCACAAAGATTCGTCAACCGGCGCCAAAGATATTGAGAAAACAAAAAAAGCTTTTCCTATAGAAATTAGGTCCTAACTATAACTACCTACTGGCAACCGCCAATAGGTAATATATATATATATACACACACACATATATATATATATAGTTATTGTCATAGTCTTAAGTAGAGATCTATGAGAGAAAAACACCCTTCCACTGAATCCAGCAAGTGATGAAGACTTATTAGGTCACAATTGTCTATTTGCGGAATTATAATTATCAAGTGGACACTTAGGGGGTCATCCTAGCGGGGTTTGGGACCGCCCACCATAAGGGCGGGGTCCCGGGGGTGGCATTAGGATGTGCCTGCCACTGTGGCTGGCACATCCTGCATTTCTAGCATTATGGCGGGCGGTGCTCTCTGCACCACCCGCCACAATGCTAGAAATGCGGTGCCTGCCGCTTTGTTTATGCAAATGAAGGGGGGTACCACAGGTACCCCCTCATGTGCAATTCCCACCCCTCCTTCAATCTGGGGGCCCGCAGGGGGGCCCCAGAGTGAAGACTGCATGCCTTTCTGCCACCACGAAAAGGCATCCACCAAAGCCCATTGTAATATGGCTGGCGGTGTCTAATAGACACCACCACCATATTAAACATTTTCCGCCCCGGCCGCAAGGCGACCGGGGTGGAAAAGTGGCGGGCGGTGTTTTTCTCCACTGCGGTCCCCCCGCCATTGTAATATGGCGAGGGGGGGAATTCAGGGAAGGATGTTCGGCGGATTGCCCCCACCAGGCTGGCCGTGGCTACCGCCAGCCTGGCGGGGGCAATCCGGCCGACATCCGAATGGGCCCCTAGGACTGACTCTGAAGGAGCAGACAACGAGCACCACTTCCTGTGGCCAGCGTTCGTCAGGAAGTAAAGGACACAAAAGGGTACCTACTGCCATGGCATAGTTGGGACAGCGTGAGAGGAGTCAAACTGACCGAGAAGCAGACGAGCAAGTAACAAGATAGAACTAAGGGGAAATATATTCACGTACAGTAGCCCAGACTCCTTTTCTTTGTCCTGTGACCTCCTCTGCTCCATGGAGTAGTCTTTGTTCACAAGGCTTTTATTGTTGTTATTGCTATTCTGTAAAAATGACAAAAGTTATTAGTTAAAATGGATACTTATGATGCTATGTAAACACAGCATGTGCTACCATAGTGACATCTTAACTTTCATAGCAATTAAAAACCACCTTATTCAGTTCCCTTCAATTTTCCCAAACCCTCGCAAATCCATCTGTAATTGTGGGTCTCTGGTTTGGGTTTTTGGCTGAGGTTTCTGTCACATTTGAGTTAAAGCTGTGTAATCCGAATGCCAAAAATCATTGGTTGAACAAAAACTGTTTCCTCTCATATCCCTTTCCCACACACACTCCAGCAAGCTCAATGGAATCATTTTCCACCAATTTTGGCAGGGATTTGAGTCCAAGGAATAAGTTGATTCCTCGGTCCCTGGCCCTGTTTCTGATGCAATGCAGTTGGCACGTGTTTGCGCATGAGCATTCGTCTCCAGAAGCCTTCGCGCTTTGCAGGTTTCGAACCAGGTTCCAACGATATTGGCATAACATTGGTTTCTTGGTGCTGTTCCCAGTCCAAACCCACCGGTGACGACCGCTGAAGTGTTAAAGTGATGGGGCATGAAATTAGTGCTCTTATACTTAGCACAACAGCATGGTTTTTTTTCTCAATGAGGAAAGGCCCTCTTCCCTTAGTGACATCATCTCTTCCATCAATCAATGGATCAGTTATACCCTGAGGGTATCTGGGCGCTACTTCCTCTGGCTACACTCATAATCCTAGTGCAGGTGACAATCAAATCTTTCTCTCCTTTTTTATCTTCCCCCATCACCAAAACACCACTGGAGAGGCAGCTGATGACATGCTTTTATCTTCCAAAACTGGCAAAATATCCCTGCCACCTCAGCACATATATCTCTTATCTACTTCCCTCACATCTGATATCCTGCCTGCCAGCATCTTCTCACAGACTTAGCAGGCGACCCACTGATGGTCCATTGATGGGAAAATTGATTGAAGGAGCAGCCATACCTAGGATCTTTGATTTCATTTCAACAAGAACCTCATCTTGGACCAAGACACAGAGGTACTGAAACCACCCTGCTCTGCAGCTGGGAACATCTGAAGGCAACTTGGTGCAGAGATGGAGTTGCTGCTCGACTACTGCTGATGGACGCCACAGTCGCCTTGTACCCAAACCTCCACTATGTTCTCTTACTGACGACGGAGGACCTTTGTGTTCAGTGAACCATCTTGACTGGAACTCATCCTAGCTTTCCAACAGTTTGTGGATAACATCACTCTGCCTTTCACCTCAGTTTCTTTCTTCAAACTCTTAGGTGTAAACAAGGTTCAGTCATCTCTCCTGTTCTGTGTCTACCTCAGCAGCCCTTAATTAGACCTTATCAAATCCTTTAATCTAAAGTAACTTCCTACAGCTATGCCAATGACACATATCTTTCAGAGGATGAGAAGTGTAACCCTTCTGGGGGCTTCAGGAGTAGACTATTGCCTCAGAGGCAATTGGCCAATGGATGGTGAGGAACCACCTGAAAATCAACTCATCCAAAACTGATATTTGCTTATGGAGAATGCAAGAACTATCAACCTTCAAACATTGGGCTCAAGAAACTCAGCACTATTTTAGCAACATCTATTGAAGTGATAAACATGAGAGCAACCGTCATCTTATCTCTGAACTGAAACAAGTCCCAGAAAATGCCGCCTACACTGTGGAAGGTCTACACATCTCCCCACATCTGGGATTCCCATAGAAGCTTCATGTTGATCTCTCACCTCCTCTTATCTTGCCTTGAGTACTCAAACTGATTCTCTCTTAGGGCTACTAGGATCAAACATGTAAATGTTGCAGCAAGACAAGTGCTACATTACACACGCCCTTCAAGTAAGTGCTTCACAGGTTTTCATGAACAGGCAAAATAAGTTTTGTGTTGAAACTGCTTCTCGGGGGAGGCAGCAATATTATGAAAATTCACTCATGCAAGGACGATAAACGTCAAACACCGCCTCAAATTCAGGAAGGCAGTGAAGTGATGTCTAATGTCCGGCAGATGATGAGACAATGTCCCAGAACCATAAAGATGGCAGGCACTGTTACATGTCCACCTTTGGCTTACTTGTCTTTTGTCCCCCTCTGGCATAGGTCAAGCTACACATTCACAGCAGCAGAATTCCTCTGCTCAACAGGCACTACACAAAAGCACACACAACTTACAGGAAACTTTCTAGCCACACCTACCCAACCAGGCACTCCCATGATTAATGCACACATTCTGTCTCTCACTTACTTTTAGTTGCTCCATAATATACTCAAGCTCAGCAGCATACATTTCCATCTCTTCCAAATCTGCTGCATTTTATGCCACATTCAAAGATGTGAAATTTGGATTGGGTAATAATTGCACCTGGTAAATGCCCTCCCTGGTTGGAGTGTCTGCATTGACCTAGTGCAGCAAGTCGCCCACTCTATTCTTTCCTACTCAGAATCAGATCTCTGGTTTCATGATGGCTTGAAATAACATGCTATGATGCGTTACTGGTAGAAATAAAGAACAGATCAAGCAGCATCATTGGGTATCAGTAATTTACCAGGATTATACAACCTGCTGTGGGAATGGAGGGCACGTGGATGTGGGTAGCTCAGACTAGGAGTGGTCTGAATGTGCCTAATTGCGTTATGCAAATCACCGCGAAACAGTAAAAAATCTCAGCGAACGCGCAGAAATTCCGTGAACACGCGGAATTGCTTGTTCGCGATGTTTTTTTGCTGTTCGCAACCGCTGTTTGCGTGCTCGGGGGGAAATATCTCACAAACACGCATTTTGAGAACGCGAACAAGCAAAAAATTTCGCAAAGACGTGGAACGCAGAATTTTGGGCAATTTCACATCCGCCGCGTAACGTAAAATTACCCGAATTACCCAAATTCTGCAAGCGGAACGGAATTTACCGCCCAGGCCTAGCTCCGGCTACAACACTCATTGTGAGGAGTAAAACTGCATGGCACCATCTGCAGAACTGACTTAATTATTAGTAAAGTATTCTTCACGAAACTGATCCCAAGCAGGGAAATCAAGGTGAGAACACCAGATGCTCTAACAGGTACTGCAAGTGTAGCATACCAAGTGAAAGACACAACATACCTACTTACCTTCAGTAAGTATTGGATAGTGTAGGGGTACAAATTACTATTTCCCATTGCTTACCTTATAATGCGTTGTAATGGCATGTGTTGTAGTGGCATGCGTTGTAATGGCTTGTGTTGTAGTGACGTGTTGTAATGGCTGCGTTGTAATGGCATGCGATGTAAAGGATGTTGTGTTGTAATGACAGCATTGTAAAGGTAGTGCATTGTAATGACTGCGTTGTAATGGTTGTTTCCCCTGCCTGCTCCACAGCCACTAGGCACTATCATGGAACGTTAATGGGCTGGGGAACAAGATCAAGAGTGGAATGGTCCTGAGTTATTTAAACAGGCACTGGCCAGATGTGGTACTCCTTCGGGAGATGCACCTTAACGAGTTAAAGTGCTAATAGAAGGGGCCAAAAGATATTAGGCCATGCAGATTTAAATACTGACTTGAGGAGAGGGGCTATCCTGATAAAAAAAAAACATGGGTGCATATTACCAAGGGGGGCGATAGACAATTATCGCCGATTTAGCGGCCGTTTTCGTCCGCTAAGCGGCAGTAATTCTATCGCCCTATTAGCAAGTTGTCGCTAACTGATGTTAGCGACAGCTTTTAGGCGATAGCGAGCGGTTTGGGGCCCGCTTTGCATGTCAGCGATGTTTATCGCTAATGACATGCAAAGTGGGCGTACCCAACCCGTTAGCGACTGAAAGCAGTCGATAACGTCGCTATCGCCTATTAACAAGGCAGGCATCCCAAAACTAACGCCTGCTCAGACCAGTTCTTAGCCATTTTATCCAACGGGAGGTGGATAACATGGCTAAGACCATTTTGTCGCTAATGCGTGAATATCGCTGTATTCTCAGCGATATTCACGCATTTCGCCTGATTTTTATCTCTTTTGAGATAAATCTTGCTAATAGCAAGTTATCTCAGCGATAAAAAACTGTGATGCGCGGCGATAAAAATATTGCCGCTAACCCTACTTAGCGATAAATACCGCTATTTGTTGGTAATATGCCCCATGGTTCTCCTTGTGGAGGGCGTGACATAGGAGGTACCCAAAGGCCAGTTCATGAAAGTGATAGGCAATTGGAATAACAGACCACTTTACCTTCTCTATGTCTATCTGCCGTCCCGCCTTCCACGGATAAAGAGTACTCTTTAATTCTGGATCCCTTTTGAGTTTCTCCTGTAGAGTCCAGTGCCTCTCGCCTGGACACTCTCGCTCCCGGCTCAGCAATGCCAGATATATGGCTCAGGGGATAACAGGAGGTATTGAGGAGAATGACCAGACAGGAATCAATGGTGGTCCTTTCACTGGATGCCACAAAAGCATTTGATACAGTGGAATTGGTTTATTTGCAGGAGGTACTAATACCTATGGGCTTCGGCCCGTAGACCGTGTGCTAGGTGGATTTATTAGATGGAGAGCTCCGTGCCAGAGTAAGAGTAAGTGGAACATTCTCCAAGCTCTTCCATTTGGAACAAGGCAGGGGTGCCCACTATCCCCATTGACCCATTTGCCTTCTAGGTGAAGAGTGACCCCAGGTGCAGGGGCTCAGTTGGGACAGCCCCTGGGAGGAGCGTATATCATTGAATGGAGGTGCCAGGGCCGGCTTTAGGGTAGAGCGACTGGTGCGGCCGCACTGGCTGCTGACCTGTGGAGGGGGAGGGGGCGCTGTGATCTCGGGAGCTTTTGGCCCACATGCATCAAGGTAGGCATCTGCGATTCCTTAATTGCGATTATTAAGGAATCACAATTACGGAATCGCAAAAACCTATGCATGTAGAAATCGCAAAAAAAATAGCGATTTCTAAACATTCCTTAATTGCGACTCGTAAATTGCGAGTCACAATTAAGGAATACCTCCCATCATTCCTATGGGCCTCGAGGCCCATAGGAATGAATGCGAAGACATTCACTATTAGCGATTCGGTATTACTGAATCGCTAATAGCGGAGCACTTTCAAGGGTGCCAGGGTGTCAAAAGGACACCCTGTTACACCCCTGAAATCTGCATATGAGTACATTTTGCACACACACATTCCCCTTGGGCATGTGTGTGTGTAACATGGAACTTTGAAAAATGCACTTTAGTGCATTTTTCAAAGTTTTTGCAAATTACCATGAAGTTTAACTTCATGGTAATTTGCGCCCCCTGTTAGCGAAATCGCCATTTTTTCTTCTTTCATGCATTGCATTTAAGTAATTGCAATTTTGCAATTTTTGCATTTGGGATGATGCATCCCAAATGCAAAAACACCGGTCGCAAAGGGGCAGATTCTGAGAATCTGCCCGTTTGCGACCGTTTTTTCCGTTGATGCATGTGGGCCTTTGTTTTTTGCAATATCTTATGATATGAGAGATGAGGGGCACTTTTGCGGGTGGTAGTGAAAGAATCCGAGGAGGTGGTCAAGGGATGTAGGGACGCCAAAAGTGATTATCTCACCGGGCACCACCAGCGCTAAAGCCAGCCCTGGCAGGTGCTGTCCTGTTGTACAGAGCTCACCATGGAGCGACTGCTTCGCATGTTAGATTTGTTTGGAGCCGATTTCAGCCTCCGTATTAACTGGGAAAAGTCTGCCCTCTACCCGCTTTCTTGGTGGCCTCCAGGGCGGCTCTAAGGCAACCGATCCCCCTGGTGGCTGGGGAATTTAAATACTTGGGTTTGTATATCATCAGAGACAGGGAGGAATATTTCCGTAGGAATCTATATGTAATCTTGGACGCATTTCGGAATGGTGTTATACACTGCCGTGGCTTGCCTCTGTCCCTCCTAGGCAGGGCTACAATGTTTAAGATGATGACGCTCCCCAAATTCATGTATGTGCTCCAGAACACACCCTACTGGATACCTCCAGACGTCTTTCATCGGGTACACAAGGAACTTCCGACTCTGCTGTGGGATGGGCAGCTGCCCAAAATAGCCCTGGGTAAACTAACTAGGGGAGTGTATGATGGAGGGATAGCCCTCCACGATGGTCAGGTGTGGTACTGGGCATCCCAGTTGACTGCGCACAACCAATGGGATTTTGCCCTTCTGCAGGAGTCTTTCTTGAGAATTGACCAACATGCAATGGGAGACAGCGGTTATCAGATGCTTATGCACAAAAATACAAAGCTGTGCGTCGCTCCCACAGTACACATAAGCGGTGGCCCAGTCTTGAGAGGGGGCTCAGTGCCGCCTCAGGTGGGACAAGAAGATCCTAACACGAGGAACACCCCGGTGGGACAGTGACTTACTCAGAGAGGTAGGGACCTGGCAAGGGTTCTGACAATGGGAAATTATTGGGATAGCCAACCGGGAGATGTAGGGGGTGATGATAGGCCAAAGACCCTGGGGGACCTAGAGAAGGAATTTGACTAGGCTGCCTCTGATGCGTTTAGACTCCTACAGCTACGTCATGCACTAGTGACACATGTTCCTAGGAATACCCTCCTTGCTAATGCGTTCTTACTTGAAGAAAGACTCTTTATACATATAATCCTCCAGAAAACCATCTCTCTTATTTATTAGATTAATATTATCAACACTCTGGACCCACTGGTCGACATCTTAGTGCTTAATTTGTAAAGGGAATGATGTGCCGGTGGCCAAAGTATTTCTCTGGAGTCTAGTGCAGGTGGCACTACCCACAACTCCTGCCACTGCTGCCAAAAGCCAGTGACAGCAGCATCTATGCGCTAGTTTAAAAAGTATATTAGAATATTAAATTATTTGTCGATTAATTCTGCTATAAAATAGACACACAGCGCCCTCATGAGGTGGATAAATAATGTAACGTGAGTAGAAATAGGCGCCTTGGCCGAGCACCGGCAAACACCGGGACAAACTAAACACTGACCTTAAGGCTAGATGAGAAGATGAGGGGGACTGGGTGGAAGCAGTTGCAACACCAAGGTGGGGGAGGGGAGGCACATGGCTAGGCTGCAGACTGGTGCAGCTAAAAACCTTGCACAGGGCGCCCCTTACGAGATCGCTCGAGGCCAGAATTCGAGGCGTTCCAAATTAACGATGCCTTTGCGGTCACAGCCTGAGGGGGACACTCTTACATACACTGTGGGAGTGACCGTCACTGAAGCAGCCGCAGTCTGTGCAGGTAAAAGCGGTGGGCGGTGGTGTTGGGTAAGGGGGGTTTGGAGGGACGATGCAGAGGGAAAATTAAATAAATAATACATTTTCCCGCAAAATCGTCCTTCAAAATCCCCCCTTACCCAGCCTCACCGCCCACATATTTCTACTGAGATTTTCTGCCATTCGAACACGTGTGGGTGGGCTCAATATCTTATTAGGGAGAACAGTAAAAGGAGAGACAGAGAAGCTATGCAAGAGACCCATTGTAATGACTCAGTCTGTCTTCCCTGTCTGCTGTCTTCATTTAATTTGCCCAATCAGTCGCTGGCGGCTCCTGAAGTCTCCTTGGGTTACAGACCTGTCCACGGCCCGCGTCTGGCCAATCAGCGGCTCATTATCCTCTGCTTCCTGGAGATGAAAGCTTCTGTCTCCCTGCCTTGTCCTACAGAGCGGGTTCTCCTCTCCTGGGCAGCTTTTCAAAGGAAGTGCAGCGTTTAATGTAACATAAGTCTCTTTCCAGGCCTCCTGTCGAACAGGGACAATCAGACAATACACGACTTTCTGTCTAATACAGTTTGTTTTGATACTGAACTTTTTTTTTATAAGAGCTACAAGAACTACTTTCAATATTCCTAGGGCGGAATTTTACAGAAAGCTAACATGGAAAATGTATAATATCGGACCAGCAGTCATGAGAGACCTCTAATGGAAAAAAGACAAATTCTACTGTACCCTCCCTTGGAGAACAAGGGCGGAAACGACCACAGTTATCACAGGGTGTAACTGTATACACCATTGTTATATATTTACCTGTGAGAGGCGCTGCCTTCTTAAGAAATGGTTTCGCAGCATCTGCATCAAGTGTTCCTGGTGTGTCTTTACATCCTTCGGTGTATTCTATGTACGTCTTTACATCCTTCGGTGCATTCTATGCACGTCTTTACATCCAATGTACTCAAGTGTTCCTGGTGTGTCTTTACATCCTTCGGTGCATTCCGTGCATGTCTTTACATCAATCGATGCACTCTGTGCACATATTTACATCCTTCGATGCATTCTATGCATGTCTTTACATCCATCGATGCACTCTGTGCATGTCTTACCATCCTTCGGTGCATTCTATGCATGTCTTTACATCCTTTGATGCATTCCATACATTTCTTTACATTCTTTGATTCATTCCGTGCATGTCTTTACATCCTTCAATGCATTCCGTGTATGTCTTTACATCAATCGATGCACTCTGTTCACGTCTTTACATCCTTTGATGCATTCCATGCATGTCTTTACATCCATCGATGCACTCTGTGCATGTCTTTACATCCTTTGATTCATGATTCATTCCGTGCATGTCTTTCCATCCTTCAATGCATTCTGTGTATGTCTTTACATCAATCGATGCACTCTGTGCAAGTCTTTACATCATTTGATGCATTCTGTGCATGTCTTTACATCCTTTGATGCATTTCGTTTATGTCTTTACATCCTTTGATGCATTTTGTGCATGTCTTTACATCCTCTGATGCATTCCATGCATGTCTTTACATCCTTTGATGCATTTCGTACATGTCTTTACATCCTTTGATGCATTCTATGCATGTCTTTGCATCCTTCAGTGTGTTCTATGCACATCTTTACATCCTTCGATACATTTCATGCATGTCTTTACATCCTTCGATGCCTTCCTTGCATGTCTTTACATCCTTTGATGCATTCCGTGCATGTCTTTACATCCTTTGATGCATTTTGTGCATGTCTTTACATCCTTTGATGCATTCTATGCATGTCTTTACATACTTCGGTGTATTCTATGCACGTCTTTACATCCTTCGGTGCATTCCGTGCATGTCTTTACATCATTTGATGCATTCTGTGCATGTCTTTACATCCTTTGATGCATTCCGTTTATGTCTTTACATCCTTTGATGCATTCTGTGCATGTCTTTACATCCTTAGATGCATTCTATGCATGTCTTTGCATCCTTTGATGCATTCTGTGCATGTCTTTACATCCTTCGGTGCATTCTATGCATGTCTTTACATCCTTCGGTGCATTCTATGCATGTCTTTACATCCTTTGATGCATTCTATGCATGTCTTTGCATCCTTTGATGCATTCTATGCATGTCTTTATATCCTTCGGTGCATTTTATGCATGTCTTTACATCCTTTGATGCATTCTATGCATGCCTTTGCTTCCTTTGATGCATTCTGTGCATGTTTTTACATCCAACGTACTCAAGTGTTCCAGGTGTGTCTTTACATCCATTGGTGCATTCTATGCACGTCTTCACATCCTTAAGTGTATTCTATGCACATCTTTACATCCTTCAATGCATTCCATGCATGTCTTTACATCCTTCGATGCATTCCATGCATGTCTTTACATCCTTTGATGCATTTTGTACATGTCTTTACATCCTTTGATGCATTCTATGCATGTCTTTGCATTCTTCAGTGTGTTCTATGCACATCTTTACATCCTTTGATACATTCCATGCATGTCTTTACATCCTTCGATGCATTCCGTGCATGTCTTTACATCCTTTGATGCATTCCGTGCATGTCTTTCCATCCTTTGATGCATTCTGTGCATATCTTCACATCCTTTCCTGTGTTCTATGCACATCTTTACATTCTTCGATGCATTCCGTGCACGTTTTTACATCATTTGATGCATTCCGTGCATGTCTTTACATCGTTCAATGCATTCCGTGCATTTCTTTACATCAATTGATGCACTCTGTGCGCGTCTTTACATCCTTCGATGCATTCCATGCATGTCTTTACATCCTTTGATGCATTTTGTGCATGTCTTTACATCCTTTGATGCATTCTATGCATGTCTTTGCATCCTCTGATGCATTCTGTGCATGTCTTTACATCCTTCGGTGCATTCTATGCATGCCTTTACATCCTTTGGTGCATTCTATGCATGTCTTTACATCCTTTGGTGCATTCTATGCATGTCTTTACATCCTTTGATGCATTCTATGCATGTCTTTGCATCCTTTGATGCATTATGTGCATATCTTCACATCCCTTCGTGTGTTCTATGCACATCTTTACATTCTTCGATGCATTCCGTGCATGTCTTTATATCCTTTGATGCATTCCATAAATTTGTTTACATTCTTTGATGCATTCCGTGCATGTCTTTACATCCTTCAATGCATTCCGTGCATGTCTTTACATCCTTCGATGCATTCCATGCATGTCTTTACATCCTTTGATGCATTTCGTACATGTCTTTACATCCTTTGATGCATTCCGTGCACGTCTTCACATCGTTCAGTGTGTTCTGTGCACGTCTTTACATCCTTCGATACATTCCATGCATGTCTTTACATCCTTCGATGCATTCCGTGCATGTCTTTACATCCTTTGATGCATTCGGTGCATATCTTTACATCCTTTGATGCATTCCCAGCATATCATCACATCCTTTAGTGTGTTCAATGCACATCTTTACATTCTTCGATGCATTCCGTGCATGTCTTTACATCATTTGATGCATTCCGTGCATGTCTTTGCATCCTTTGATGCATTCCGTGCATGTCTTTACATCCTTTGATGCATTCCATACATTTGTTTACATTCTTTGATGCATTCCGTGCATGTCTTTACAATCTTAAATGCATTCCGTGCATGTCTTTACATCCTTCGATGCATTCCATGCATGTCTTTACATCCTTTGATGCATTTCGTACATGTCTTTATATCCTTTGATGCATTCCGTGCACGTCTTCACATCCTTCAGTGTGTTCTATGCACATTTTTACATTCTTCGATGCATTCCGTGCATGTCTTTACATCCTTTGATGCATTCTATGCATGTCTTTGCATCCTTTGATGCATTCTGTGCACGTTTTTACATCCAACGTACTCAAGTGTTCCAGGTGTGTCTTTACATCAATTGGTGCATTCTATGCACGTCTTCACATCCTTAAGTGTATTCTATGCACATCTTTACATCCTTCAATGCATGTCATGCATGTCTTTACATCCTTCGATGCATTCCATGCATGTCTTTACATCCTTTGATGCATTTCGTACATGTCTTTACATCCTTTGATGCATTCTATGCATGTCTTTGCATCCTTCAGTGTGTTCTATGCACATCTTTACATCCTTTGATACATTCCATGCATGTCTTTACATCCTTCGATGCATTCCGTGCATGTCTTTACATCCTTTGATGCATTCCCTGCATGTTTTTACATCCTTTGATGCATTCCGTGCATATCTTCACATCCCTTTGTGTGTTCTATGCACATCTTTACATTCTTCGATGCATTCCGTGCATGTCTTTACATCATTTGATGCATTCCGTGCATGTCTTTACATCCTTCAATGCATTCCGTGCATTTCTTTACATCAATCAATGCACTCTGTGCACGTCTTTACATCGTTCCATGCATTCCATGCATGTCTTTGCATCCTCTGATGCATTCTGTGCATGTCTTTACATCCTTCGGTGCATTCAATGCATGTCTTTACATCCTTTGATGCATTCTATGCATGTCTTTGCATCCTTTGATGCATTCTGTACATGTTTTTACATCCAACGTACTCAAGTGTTCCAGGTGTGTCTTTACATCCATTGGTGCATTCTATGCATGTCTTCACATCCTTAAGTGTATTCTATGCACATCTTTACATCCTTCAATGCATTCCGTGCATGCCTTTACATCCTTTGATGCATTCCATACATTTGTTTACATTCTTTGATGCATTCTGTGCATGTCTTTACATCCTTCAATGCATTCCGTGCATGTCTTTACATCCTTCGATGCATTCCATGCATGTCTTTACATCCTTTGATGCATTTCATACATGTCTTTACATCCTTTGATGCATTCCGTGCACGTCTTCACATCCTTCAGTGTGTTCTGTGCACGTCTTTACATCCTTCGATACATTCCATGCATGTCTTTACATCCTTCGATGCATTCCGGGCATGTCTTTACATCCTTTGATGCATTCCGTGCATGTCTTTACATCCTTTGATGCATTCCGTGCATATCTTCACATCCTTTAGTGTGTTCTATACACATCTTTACATTCTTCGATGCATTCCGTGCATGTCTTTACATCATTTGATGCATTCCGTGCATGTCTTTACATCCTTCAATGCATTCCGTGCATGTCTTTACATCAATCGATGCACTCTGTGCACGTCTTTACATCCTTTGATGCATTCCATGCATGTCTTTACATCCATCGATGCACTCTGTGCATGTCTTTGCATCCTTTGTTTCATGATTCATTCCGTGCACGTCTTTACATCCAATGTACTCAAGTGTTCCTGGTGTGTCTTTACATCCTTCGGTGCATTCTATGCATGTCTTTGCATCCTTTGATGCATTCCATGCATGTCTTTACATCCTTTGATGCATTCTATGCATGTCTTTGCATCCTTTGATGCATTCTGTGCATGTCTTTACATTCTTCGGTGCATTCTATGCACGTCTTTACATCCTTCGGTGCATTCCGTGCATGTCTTTACTTCCTTTGATGCATTCCGTGCATGTCTTTACATCCTTTGATGCATTCTGTGTATGTCTTTACATCATTTGATGCATTTTGTGCATGTCTTTACATCCTTTGATGCATTCTATGAATGTCTTTACATTGCATTGTATGCATGTCTTTACATCCTTTGATGCATTCTATGCATGTCTTTGCATCCTTTGATGCATTCTGTGCATGTTTTTACATCCAACGTACTCAAGTGTTCCAGGTGTGTCTTTACATCCATTGGTGCATTCTATGCACGTCTTCACATCCTTAAGTGTATTCTATGCACATTTTACATCCTTCAATGCATTCAGTGCATGTTTGTACATCCTTTTATGCATTCCATATATTTCTTTACAATCTTTGATGCATTCCGTGCATGTCTTTACATCCTTCAATGCATTCCGTGCATGTCTTTACATCAATCGATGCACTCTGTGCACGTCTTTACATCCTTCAATGCATTCCATGCATGTCTTTACATCCTTTGATGCATTTTGGGCATGTCTTTACATCCTTTGATGCATTCTATGCATGTCTTTGAATCCTTTGATGCATTCTGTGCAAGTCTTTACATCCTTAGGTGAATTCTATGCATGTCTTTACATCCTTCGGTGCATTCTATGCATGTCTTTACATCCTTTAATGCATTCTTTGCATGTCTTTGCATCCTTTTATGCATTCTGTGCATGTTTTTACATCCAACGTACTCAAGTGTTCCAGGTGTGTCTTTTCATCCATTGGTGCATTCTATGCACGTCTTCACATCCTTAAGTGTATTCTATGCAAATCTTTACATCCTTCAATGCATTCCGTGCATGTCTTTACATCCTTTAATGCATTCCATACATTTCTTTACATTCTTGATGCATTCCGTGCATGTCTTTACATCCATCAATGCATTCCGTGCATGTCTTTACATCCTTTGATGCATTCCGTGTATGTCTTTACATCATTTGATGCATTTTGTGCATGTCTTTACATCCTTTGATGCATTCTATGAATGTCTTTGCATCCTTTGATGCATTCTGTGCATGTCTTTACATCCTTCGGTGCATTCTATGCATGTCTTTACATCCTTCAGTGCATTGTATGCATGTCTTTACATCCTTTGATGCATTCTATGCATGTCTTTGCATCCTTTGATGCATTCTGTGCATGTTTTTACATCCAATGTACTCAAGTGTTCCAGGTGTGTCTTTACATCCATTGGTGCATTCTATGCACGTCTTCACATCCTTAAGTGTATTCTATGCACATTTTACATCCTTCAATGCATTCAGTGCATGTCTTTACATCCTTTTATGCATTCCATATATTTCTTTACATTCTTTGATGCATTCCGTGCATGTCTTTACATCCTTCAATGCATTCCGTGCATGTTTTTACATCAATCGATGCACTCTGTGCACGTCTTTACATCCTTCAATGCATTCCATGCATGTCTTTACATCCTTTGATGCATTTTGTGCATGTCTTTACATCCTTTGATGCATTCTATGATTGTCTTTGAATCCTTTGATGCATTCTGTGCATGTCTTTACATCCTTCGGTGAATTCTATGCATGTCTTTACATCCTTCGGTGCATTCTATGCATGTCTTTACATCCTTTAATGCATTCTTTGCATGTCTTTGCATCCTTTTATGCATTCTGTGCATGTTTTTACATCCAACGTACTCAAGTGTTCCAGGTGTGTCTTTTCATCCATTGGTGCATTCTATGCACGTCTTCACATCCTTAAGTGTATTCTATGCACATCTTTACATCCTTCAATGCATTCCGTGCATGTCTTTACATCCTTTAATGGATTCCATACATTTCTTTACATTCTTTGATGCATTCCGTGCATGTCTTTACATCCTTCAATGCATTCCGTGCATGTCTTTACATCCTTCGATGCATTCCATTCATGTCTTTACATCCTTTGATGCATTTCGTACATGTCTTTACATCCTTTGATGCATTCGGTGCACGTCTTCACATCCTTCAGTGTGTTCTATGCACATCTTTACATCCTTCGATACATTCCATGCATGTCTTTACATCCTTCAATGCATTCCGTGCACGTCTTTGCATCCTTTGATGCATTCCGTGCATGTCTTTACATCCTTTGATGCATTCCGTGCATATCTTCACAGCCTTTAGTTTGTTCTATGCACATCTTTACATTCTTCGATGCATTCCGTGCATGTCTTTACATCATTTGATGCATTCCGTGCATGTCTTTACATCCTTTAATGCATTCCGTGCATGTCTTTACATCAATTGATGCGCTCTGTGCACGTCTTTAGATCCTTTGATGCATTTCATGCATGTCTTTACATCCATTGATGCACTCTGTGCATGTCTTTACATCCTTTGATTCATGATTCATTCCGTGTACGTCTTTACATCCAATGTACTCAAGTGTTCCTGGTGTGTCTTTACATCCTTCGGTGCATTCTATGCATGTCTTTGCAACCTTTGATGCATTTCATGCATGTCTTTACATCCTTTGATGCATTCTATGCATGTCTTTGCATCCTTTGATGCATTCTGTGCATGTCTTTACATCCTTCGGTGCATTCTATGCACATCTTTACATCCTTCGGTTCATTCCGTGCATGTCTTTACATCCTTTGATGCATTCCGTGCATGTCTTTAAATCCTTTGATGCATTCCGTGTATGTCTTTACATCCTTCGGTGCATTCTATGCATGTCTTTACATCCTTCGGTGCATTCTATGCATGTCTTTACATCCTTTGATGCATTCTATGCATGTCTTTGCATCCTTTGATGCATTCTGTGCATGTTTTTACGTCCAACGTACTCAAGTTTTCCAGGTGTGTCTTTACATCCATTGGTGCATTCTATGCACATCTTCACATCCTTAAGTGTATTCTATGCACATCTTTACATCCTTCAATGCATTCCGTGCATGTCTTTACATCCTTTGATGCATTCCATACATTTCTTTACATTCTTTGATGCATTCCGTGCATGTCTTTACATCCTTCAATGCATTCCGTGCATGTCTATACATCCTTTGATGCATTCCATGCATGTCTTTACATCTTTTGATGCATTTCGTACATGTCTTTACATCCTTTGATGCATTCCGTGCACATCTTCACATCCTTCAGTGTGTTCTATGCACATCTTTACATCCTTTGATACATTCCATGCATGTCTTTACAACCTTCGATGCATTCCGGGCATGACTTTATATCCTTTGATGCATTCCGTGCATGTCTTTACATCCTTTGATGCATTCCGTGCATATCTTCACATCCTTTATTGTGTTCTATGCACATTTTTACATTCTTCGATGCATTCCGTGCATGTCTTTACATCATTTGATGCATTCCGTGCATGTTTTTACATCCTTCAATGCATTCCGTGCATGTCTTTACATCCTTTGATGCATTCCGTGCATGTCTTTACATACTTCGATGCATGCCGTGCATGTCTTTACATCCTTTGATCCATTCTGTGCATGTCTTTACGTCCTTTGATGCATTCCATGCACGTCTTCACATCCTTTAGTGAGTTCTATGCACATCTTTACATTCTTCGATGCATCCTGTGCATGTTTTTTACATCATTTGATGCATTCCATGGATGTCTTTACATCCTTTAATGCATTCCGTGCATGTCTTTACATCCTTTGATGCATTCCGTGCATGTTTTTACATCCTTCAATGCATTACATTCATGTCTTTACATCCTTTGATGAATTCCGTGCATGTCTTTACATCCTTCGATGAATTCCGTGCGTGTCTTTACATCCTTTGGTGCATTCCATGCATGCTTTTACATCCAACGTACTCGAGTGTTCCATGTGTATCTTTACATCCTTCGATGCATTTCATGTATGTTTTTAGATCCCACTTACTCGAGTGTTCCAGGTGTGTCTTTTCATCTTTTGATGCATTCCGTGCATGTCTTCACATCCAACGTATTCAAGTGTTCAATTTGTGTCTTTACATCCTTCGGTGCATTCTATGAACGTCTTTACATCCTTTGATGCATTCTATTCACATCTTTACATACTTTGATGCATTCCGTGCAAGTCTTTAAATCCTTTGATGCATTCCGTGCATGTCTTTACATCCTTTGATGAATTCTGTGCAAGTCTTTAAATCCTTTGATGCATTCCGTGCATGTCTTTACATCCTTTGATGCATTCTGTGCATGTCTTTACATCCTTCGATGCATTCTTTGCATGTCTTTACATCCATCGGTGCATTCCATGAATGTTTTACAACCAACGTACTCGTGTTCCTGGTGTGTCTTTACATCCTTCGATGCATTTCATGCATGTTTTTACATCCAACGTACTTGAGTGATCCAGGTGTGTCTTTACATCCTTCGATGCATTTCATGCAGGTTTTTACATCCAATGTACTCAAGTGTTCCAGTTGTGTCTTTACTTCCTTTGATGCATTCCATGAATGTCTTTACACCCAACGTACTCAAGTGTTCCAGGTGGGTCTTTACATCCTTCGGTGCAGTCTTTGCATGTCTTTACATCCTTCGATGCATTCCATGCATGTCTTTACATCCTTCGATGCATTCTGTACATGACTTTACATCCACTGTACTCAAGTGTTCCAGGTGTGTCTTTACATCCTTTGATGCATCCTGTGCATGTTTTTACATCATTTGATGCATTCTGTGCAAGTCTTTACATCCTTTAATGCATTCCGTGCATGTGTTTACATCTTTTGATGCATTCCGTGCATGTTTTTACATCCTTCAATGCATTACATTCATGTCTTTACATCCTTTGAGGAATTCCGTGCATGTCTTTACATCCTTCGATGCATTCCATGCATGCTTTTACATCTAACGTAAGCAGTAAGTTCTGGCAAATTATCAACAAACCGTTGTTCGATAACCCTAATGACACAGATTTAGGTACATGTATTTCAGAAGGAGAATGGGTGTCTCACTTCAGTACAATTTTTAAGAGTAATGAGCATAGGGCAGAAAATGCCTTTTTAACATCACCTGCAAACCAATTATGCTTTTCAGTAAATGAGGTTGCAACGGGGATTCAGGGTCTAACTAGTAATAAGGCCCCGGGTCCGGATGGTTTGCCACCGGACCTGTTTAAGTCTAGCACCTCCTTTTGGGCTTCCGTCCTTACGGCAGCAATAAATGCAGCTGTTATAACGGGGTGCCCAAAAACGTGGGGCCTATCGACCATAGTCCCCGTTTTTAAAAAGGGCGATCGCAGCAGTCCATTATGTTACAGACCGATATCCCTAATAAATTCAGTAGTTAAAGTGGTAGGGGGGGTTATACTTAATAGGCTATCTACATGGGCAAAAGACAATAGCATCCTGTCTCCCATACAATATGGGTTCAGACCTGGCCATTCGACCATAACGCAATGTCTGAACCTATATTTGATTTTAAGTAAATATACCCTGGCTAGACAAGGTACTGTCTATATGGCATTTATGGACCTGTCGTCCGCCTTTGATTGTGTGGACAGAAGCTTATTATGGGCCACTTTGCTGAGAATGGGCGTGGAGAGGAATCTTGTCAACTTCCTAGCCGACTTGCACTCGGATACCAAAGCTAACGTCCGTTACACTCAAGACCTTAAAGTAACGGACGAATTTAGAATAAATCGGGGAGTTCGACAGGGCTGTATACTGGCCCCATTCCTTTTTAATATGTACATAAACGAACTGGAGGAATTTCTTTTACATACAGAAGCAGACTACCCCCGTGTTGAACAAAAGGGGGTGCCTGTGCTCCTTTATGCAGACGATGCAGTACTTATATCTAGGACAGCAATCGGTCTCCAAAAATTATTAAATTCCTTCTTTAAGTTTATGGAGTCTCGTGGCCTTAGCATAAATAATTCTAAGTCCTACGTCATGAAAACAGAAAAGGGCACTCGGAAAACCGACTCCTTTAGTATAAATGGGGAGAAAATCCCTTTAACCAACTCTTTTTCATATCTTGGGGTCCTCCTAGATCACAAATTAACGTGGGGCCCCGCAATATCCAAAAAGAAGGGCGAAGTAATAAGGGTAAACGCGGCCATTCTTGGTTTTGGGAGAAAAATTGGCAATTGTCCCACGGCCGCACTACTCAAACTTTATCAGGCAAAAAGTGTAGCTGTCGCCTGTTATGGTAGCGAGCTCTGGGGCTATTGCAGGATAAAAGACCTAGAGGTCGCAGAAAACAATGCCCTGAAAAAGATATTGAGGTTGCCTAGGGGCACCGGGACTTACTCTGTACATGTGGAGTTGGGGGTTCCATATTTAAGCGACAGAATAGCAGTCAACCCGGTTTTGTGTTGGTTGAATTGTTGGCTTAACACCGACATTCCGCTTACACATGCCTTGTTGAAAGATGTCTTTTCCTTAGATGGTAGGCTTAAAATTCCGTGGGTGAAATACATAAGGGACTGTCTGTCGACAATAGGCCGCTCTGATTTGTTCTATGCCCCTAACTTAATCACAAAACCCGACGTTGCTTCAGTAAAAAATGCTATACTACTGGCAAGATGTACTGACAGAGAAGCGGTGGAGATTCAGAAGGGTAGTGTCAGGAAACATTTACTACTCAAAACCCGCCCACAAATGGAGCCTTATTTGACATGGCCTATGACCAGTTATGATCGGTTTCTGTTGATAAGGTTCCGTTTTGATTCATATCATCTTCTACTGGCGGTACCAAGGGGGGCACAACGGGGAGAAGTGTTGCCAGCTTGTGGCTGCGACAGTAAGTCTCCTCAAGATCTGGCACACTTCCTCTTTATTTGCCCTTATTACTCTATCCCACGGAATTTATACCTTAAACCATGTCTTAAGAAATTGATTTTTTTACAAAATAAGCCCAAGTGTTCCAGGTGTGTCTTTACATCCTTCGGTGCAGTCTTTGCATGTCTTTACATCCTTCGATGCATTCCGTGCATGTCTTTACATCCTTCGATGCATTCTGTACATGACTTTACATCCACTGTACTCAAGTGTTCCAGGTGTGTCTTTACATCCTTCGATGCATTCCGTGCATGTCTTTACATCCTTTGATGCATTCCGTGCATGTCTTTACATCCTTTGTTGCATTCTGTGCATGTCTTTACATCCTTCGATGCATTCTGTGCATGTCTCTACATCCATCGGTGCATTCCATGAATGTTTTACAACCAACGTACTAGTGTTCCTGGTGTGTCTTTACATTCTTCGATGCATTTCATGCATGTTTTTACATCCAACGTGCTCGAATGATCCAGGTGTGTCTTTACATCCTTCGATGCATTTCATGCATGTTTTTACATCCAATGTACTCAAGTGTTCCAGTTGTGTCTTTACATCCTTTGATGCAGTCTTTGCATGTCTTTACATCCTTCGATGCATTCCATGCATGTCTTTACATCCTTCGCTGCATTCTGTACATGACTTTACATCCACTGTACTCAAGTGTTCCAGGTGTGTCTTTACATCCTTCGATGCATTCCGTGCATGTCTTTACATCCTTTGATGCATTCTGTGCAAGTCTTTACATCCTTTGATGCATTCCGTGCATATCTTTACATCCTTTGATGCATTCTGTGCATGTCTTTACATCCTTCGATGCATTCTGTGCATGTCTTTACATCCATCTGTGCATTCCATGAATGTCTTTACAACCAATGTACTCGTGTTCCTGGTGTGTCTTTACATCCTTCGATGCATTCCATGCATGTTTTTACATCCAATGTACTCAAGTGTTCCAGGTGTGTCTTTACATCCTTTGATGCATTCCATGAATGTCTTTACACCCAACGTACTCAAGTGTTCCAGGTGTATCTTTACATCCTTCGGTGCATTCTATGCACGTCTTTACATCCTTCGATGCATTCCATGCATATCTTTACATCCTAAGATGCGTTCCGTGCATGTCTTTACATCCAACGTACTCAAGTGTTCCAAGTATGTCTTTACATCCTTCGATGCATTCCATGCCTGTGTTTACATCCAACATACTCAAGTGTTCCAGCTGTGTCTTTACATCCTTCGATCCATTCTATGCATGTTTTTACATCATACGTACTCAAGTGTTCCAGTTGTGTCTTTACATCCTTCGTTGCATTCCATGAATGTTTTTACAACCAACGTACTCAAGTGTTCCAGGTGTGTCTTTACATCCTTCGATGCATTCCGTGCATGTCTTTACATCCTTTGATGCATTCTGTGCAAGTCTTTACATCCTTTGATGCATTCCCTGCATGTCTTTACATCCTTTGATGCATTCTGTGCATGTCTTTACATCCTTCGATGCATTCTGTGCATGTCTTTACATCCATCGGTGCATTCCATGAATGTTTTTACAACCAACGTACTCAAGTGTTCCAGTTGTGTCTTTACATCCTTCGATGCATTCCATGCATGTTTTTACAACCAACGTACTCGAGTGTTCCAGGTGTGTCTTTACATCCTTCGATGCATTCCGTGCATGTCTTTACATCCTTTGATGCATTCTGTGCAAGTCTTTACATCCTTTGATGCATTCCGTGCATGTCTTTACATCCTTTGATGCATCCTGTGCATGTCTTTACATCCTTCGATGCATTCTGTGCATGTCTTTACATCCATCGGTGCATTCCATGAATGTTTTTATAACCAACGTACTCGTGTTCCTGGTGTGTCTTTACATCCTTCGATGCATTCCATGCATGTTTTTACATCCAATGAACTCAATTGTTCCAGGCACGTCTTTACATCCTTCGATGCATTCCATGCATATCTTTACATCCTTCGAAGCGTTCCGTGCATGTCTTTACATGCAACGTACTCAAGTGTTCAAAGTGTGTTTTTACATCCTTCGATGCATTCCATGCATGTTTTTACATTCAACATACTCAAGTGTTCCAGCTGTGTCTTTACATCCTTCGATGCATTCTATGCATGTTTTTACATCATACGTACTCAAGTGTTCCAGTTGTGTCTTTACATCCTTCGTTGCATTCCATGAATGTTTTTACAACCAACGTACTCGAGTGTTCCAGGTGTGTCTTCACTTCCTTCGATGCATTCCATGCATGTTTTTACATCCAATGTACTCAAGTGTTCCAGGTGTGTCTTTACATCCTTTGATGCATTCCATGAATGTCTTTACACCCAACGTACTCGAGTGTTCCAGTTGTGTCTTTACATCCTTCGGTGCAGTCTTTGCACGTCTTTAAATCCTTCGATGCATTCCGTGCATGTCTTTACATCCTTCAATGCATTCTGTGCATGACTTTACATCCACTGTACTCAAGTGTTCCAGGTGTGTCTTTACATCCTTCGATACATTCCATGCATGTTTTTAGATCCAACGTACTCAAGTTTTCCAGGTGTGTCCTTACATCCTTCGGTGCATTCTATGCACGTCTTTACATCCTTCGATGCATTCCATGCATATCTTTACATCCTTAGATGCGTTCCGTGCATGTCTTTACATCCAACGTACTCAAGTGTTCCAAGTGTGTGTCTTTACAGCCTTCGATGCATTCCATGCATGTGTTTACATCCAACATACTCAAGTGTTCCAGGTGTGTCTTTACATCCTTTGATGCATTCAATGCATGTTTTTACATCATACGTACTCAAGTGTTCTAGTTGTGTCTTTACATCCTTTGATGCATTCCATGAATGTCTTTACACCCATTGTACTCAAGTGTTCCAGGTGTGTCTTTACATCCTTCGGTGCAGTCTTTGCATGTCTTTAAATCCTTTGATGCATTCCGTGCATGTCTTTACATCCTTCGATGCATTCTGTACATGACTTTACATCAACTCAAGTGTTCCAGGTGTGTCTTTACATCCTTCGATGCATCCTTTGCATGTTTTTACATCATTTGATGCATTCTGTGCAAATCTTTACATCCTTTAATGCATTCCGTGCATGTCTTTACATCCTTTGATGCATTCCGTGCATGTTTTTACATCCTTCAATGCATTCCATTCATGTCTTTACATCCTTTGATGAATTCCGTGCATGTCTTTACATCCTTCGATGCATTCTGTGCTTGTCTTTACATCCTTCGGTGCAGTCTTTGCATGTCTTTACATCCAACCTACTCAAGTGTTCCAGGTGTGTCTTTACATCCTTCGGTGCATTCTATGTATGTCTTTACATCCATCGATGCATTCTGTGCATGTCTTTACATCCTTCAATGCATTCCATGCATGTCTTTACATCCAACCTACTCAAGTGTTCCAGGTGTGTCTTTACATTCATCGGTGCATTCTATGTATGTCTTTACATCCATCGATGCATGCCCTGCATGTCTTTACATCCTTCACTGCATTCTATGCACGTCTTTACATCCTTTGATGCATTCCGTGCATGTCTTTACATCCTTCGATGCTTTCCCTGCATGCCGTTACATCACTCGATGCATTCCCTGCATTTCTTTACATCCTTCTATGCATTTGTGCCTGTTTTTACATCCTTCGATGCAAGCCATGCACAGCTTTGCAGGTATTGATACCTTCCATATGAATCTTTACGTTCATTTGTGTGTTTCAAGTCTGTTTTTACATCCATCAATGCAGGTGTGCATAATGATGCCCATCAACGCATTCTATGGACGTCATTCCCAGTTTTACTAGGTCAAGGGATCCCAGTCCCGGATGGTATTGCCCAGTATAGGTAAAAGAGGGTCGGAGGAGGTTCCCTAATTCTTATTATTTAAAGAGACGAGAAAAATCTCAGACGACCGTCTCGTCTACTTAAATAATAAGAAATATTAGTGTGATTGACTCACCCTTTTTGGATATTTTGCCTGGTTGATTGAAGTCATCCTGCATCAACCCATTGGGGGTCCTTGGCCTCCCTTACCGCAACTGTGATGCGGGTTACCCGTCGCAGGGAGCTGTCAACAGGGCCTCTCAACGTCAGGCGCCTGAAATAGGTTGCCCCCCTTCACCCCTGTCCTGAGGAAGACCCGCGAGTGGAGGTTTAAAGCAACCCCTTGAGCCGTAAGTCGGGTCGAAACGTCAACATCAACCCATTACCAAGGGCCTGTACCATACATCACCACCATCCCATTCTTTTGAACAGATGATATCTCTCTGCTACATCCCTTGTGAATAATTTTGAATCCTTGATTTAATAATATCTTTTGGACAGGCCACAACCAACTGGTGCTCATGTTATAACCAGTGGCATATGAGAAACCATTATAATTTCCGTTGAACTATTTTCATTCTGTGCCTTTTCTCAGTTTCACCTCACATGAGCACCCCCTTTTCCACCTCCTTTTCTGTTGGAGCACCCTCTTGACAATTACACGTTTGGTAATGTCTTTACCGTCAATATTGGTACTATGAATAAAATAGACCGTCTTTCCTAAATACAGTGGTTATCGTATTCTTTTCCCTAGGTGCATAATTGTATTTGTACTATCTGCTAGATATATTGCTACATGTTTCGAATTATAAATATAGGGGCAGATTTATGATAACTGGCGCATCCCCAGGGATGCGCCAGTTATTTTGCGCCGCAGCTCCGCCACCCATGGTGCGCCGCATTTACAATGCGGCGCACCATGGTGCAAAAACGGCACAGATGCGTGACGCATCTGTGCCGTAAAGGTGGCGCATTGCTGGAGTTGCGTCCCAAGCGCGACGCAGCTCCAGCAAGGCTCGGGGGTGCCCTATCTGTCCAATGCTGCGTCAAGCCTTACGCCTGCTTCAAGCAGGCGCAGGGTTTTGACGCAGCATTGGCCTGAAAGTGACTGAGTGAAATCTTATAGCTTTCACTCAGCCACTTTTGCGAGGCGCACCTGCCCCGGAACGCCCACCCTGAGCCGGAACGCCCACAAGTGGCGCAGGGCTTTACAACGTGACGCATCTGCCTAGATGCGTCACGTTGTAAATTGGTCGAAGGGATGCGCCACGTTTACGCCGCAGTTGCGTAACGCAAACGTGGCGCATTACCAACATAAATCTGCCCCATAATCTTTGCGTATATTAGTTTATCAGGCTTTGTATCAAACCTCCTGGGTGTTTGCGCTGATCCACTCCAGTAACGGCCACCTAACTCAAAGCAACACAAAGCAGAGCAAAGTGATTTTTTCACAGTGAAAAGGGCCCCCTGCAAGGGTAAAACAACTTTGCACTGGACATTCAATACGCAAATCCCAACTGTGTCCCCAAATACCGGAAATTGCATTTTTTGCTCTAAAATCCAAATCAGGCCCTTCTGTAAAGAGAGTTCATTTTTACCACAGTTTGGATGATAAAAAAAGCCTTCAGAGTAGATCTATCTGAAAGCAGATGACACTGTGAACAAGAAAGTAAGAACTTTTCAAGTTGCTTCCCGTCAGGAATAAGGGGGTAATGTGGAGGTAGGGATTGGTTCCTACGCGTCATAGCGCTTTTTTGGTTTACTTTAAACGATGGTGAGTAGCAGTCATCTCTGTTGTGCAACATCTTTGAAAAACATTAACAAAGCCAAATAGCCCTGCGCCAGCTATTTTGCTTTTTTAATGTTTTTTGACGATGTTGCACAGCAGCGCAGTAAATAAGTAAAAAAAAACAAAGCGCTATGGCGCAGTCAATGCTGACCATGAAACGGCACTTTTTATTCACTTTGAAACATGTTGCACAGCAACCATTGCTGCTGTGCTATATGTTTAAAAAAAAACATTGACAATGCCAATGGGTCTTGCGTAGGCTAGGCCTGGGCGATGAATCCCGTTCTGCTCGTGGAATTTGGGTAATTTTGTGTTCCGCGGAGAACGCGGAATTGCCAAAACTTCTGCGATCCGCGGCTTCGTGGAATTTTTTGCTTGTTCGCGCTTTCAAAATGCGTGTTCTCAAGATATTTCCCCCTGAGCAAGGAAACAGCGATCTTGAACAGGAAAAAAGCATCGCGAACCGGCGGAACAAGCAATTCCACGTGTTTGTGGAACTCTGCGTGCTCGCGGAGATTTTTTTACCATTTCGGGGAGCTTTACGTAGCGTAACTACGCAAATTCTGCCCACCCTTAGCGTAGGCAAAACGTATTGGCCTTGCCAATGTTTGTTTTTTGTGTATTAAAAATACGGAATACCAAGTAACGTCAAAATGAGGAATAACTAAGTTGTACACATCATCTTCTGGAATATTGAATGTTATGCTCATGCATGGCACATGACTTCCAAAATATCTGTATGCCAGTGTAACCTATGTGATCTATTTGTTGTGACGTGTCTCCTTCCTGGTAGTTAACAGGAGAGCCAGCGGCTGAAATAAAATGTACGTTACAAGTGGATGGAAGGTGAGTTTTGGTGAAAGGGCCAAAGGCAACTTAGAACATAAAGTGCCAAGAAGGAGTGAAAGCTGTATATTCGGGCCCTGCTGACACTGCGGTGCCCCAGCCTTTGGCCTGTCTGGAATCTGCCCTATCGTCATATCCGCAACACGTGGGGTGTGGATGGCAATGAGATAATGGCTGCAGGTGCATGCACTTTCTAAGAGTGCCATGCCTGTCAGAGAAAAAAAAAGAGTACCCGCAGGAGCCTGCTGGCTAGTGGAAGGACACTGGCCACAGGATACAGTACTTGGTTCATGCTCCACGGCATGGACACAGACGTCGAAGTCCAGTAGGAAGCTGGTGGTCTGCAGGAACAGCTGATGAATAGAACGTAAGGAAACAAAAGTGATGTGGCAACCAACCAATGGTAAGTAGTCCCATTTAAGATTTGTTTTTAATTTACAAAATATATTGCAAGCACAGAGCAATCGCTGTGCAGGAAAAACCTAAACAATGAAAATATCACACTTTTACAGTAGAGAATGCATAATTATTTTGCAGGAAGAAAAATGTGTTCTTTATGCAGTGTATTTTCTAGTTATCCCCATCTTCCTTCCTAAATCTAGGCGCTATACTTGTGCTGCAAGTATAAGTGATCCCTCCCACTTTTTCACGTTGGTGCACTGCTGAAATGGTTAAACAGGAAGCGGAGGTCTCACTCTTGCAGCAGTGATCTGAGCCCAAGTCAACGTGAAAACTTTGGAAGCTCCCCAGAGACATAATTATGTAAGGATACCAGGGTAACACTTGTCAACTTCACGTTTTTTAATCTAGCGCCTTGACTTTGCATTAATACTTCATTCATCAGAAAGTTATTGACTTAATCTAGTGGAAGTCATAGAAACGACCTGGGATGTTAAGTCATGTGTGGTACCAACGCGGACGATGTAACGTCCGCATTGTAACCTACTGCGTGGTAATGTATGTTGTAGTAACAACATATATTAATTTCTCATATGACTGTGGTTACTCTTCAGTTTAATGTAGACACATGAATTTTCTCCCTTCCCTGATTTGCTTTCCTTTCCCCTTGTTGTAGACCAAGGGAGTAGCCAGAAAATTGAAATACCCCTCACTTTGAACTAAGCCTATAATGGCACCAATCAAGCAAAGCAAATGAGCCCATGGAAACTTCCTTTGAACTTTCATCGATGCATCTATCCATTCATCCTGTCACCCTTCCACCCACGCTAATATCCACCATTTCATCTTTACATTCTGTCATCCATTAATTCTTTCATCCATCTATCCCTTTTCGATCCATTCATCAATTCTGTCGTCCACACATCCATCTATCTGTCATTCATTGGTCCTTTCATCCGTTCACCCATCCATCCATCCTTCCATCTGTTCACTCTACCATCCATCCCACCATCCATACCTCTGCCATTCATTCATCCATTCTGCCATCCATACGCCCACTCTGCCTTCCTGTCACTCTGCGGGCCCTGAATTGGCCCGCTAATCTCCCCTATGCCTTGCAGACATGCACCAGTACCATGCGGCATCCCACAGTCTTCCTTGCAGCATCCCACGTTGTATCGCGGAACACTCTTAGCACTCAGCAGTTGCCTGGGGGGGGGGGGGGTCATAGTGTCAGCCGCAGAGGCCTCTTCTTAGTTTTGCTGGGCAGTCAGTCTGGAGGCATTGCTCTACCTGGGGGCCTTGTTCTCATTAGTATTTTCCCCAGAATGCTTCAGGAATGGCTTTGTTGCACCTAGCATCATGATAGCACGTCTATGCTTTCTCTATTACCTTTGCCTGTGGGAAACTGGGTGTCTGTTGCAGTACCCCCACCAATTTTTGATGTAACTATGAATGAGGTGTGCTGAGGCCCTGACAACCAGGCTCCCAGTACCAGTGTTCTATCCCTAAATATGTACCACATTAGCAGTACTTCAATCCGCTTGTAAGTCCCTAGTAAATGGCACTCCTGGTACCTAAGGCATTGGCCCTGAAGAGGGTCCACTCGGGCTGCAGCACAAACTGTGCTACCCTAGGGACCCCTCACCAAGATCCTGCAAACTGCCTTTGCAGGCTGCGTGTCTTGGTGCAGAGAAAACTGAAGAGTCGACATGGCTCACATCCCTGTGTGCCGTAGCCCCATATGCTGCATGATGTATAAGTAAGTCACCCCTACTGTAGACCTTACAGCCCTAAGGCAGGGTGCACTATAGCTAATGTGTGGACATATCTGCATGAGTAGATGTGTCCCTACAATATCACATCCATTGTTGGATATTGTAAATGCACAGGGAAGCCATAGAGATACCTGGGCTGGATACATGTCATTACAAGTTTCCTAGCTCCATGATGGCTTCACTGTATCCTAAGATGTTTGGCACCAAATATCTTGTCTTAATAAATCCTCACTAATGCCAGTGTTGGATTTACTAATAAATGCACACAGGAGACCCTTTAGAGGATCCCCATAAAACCTATCAAGCAATGGTGTGGTTTCTGACTGGTCGTAGCCAGCCTGCCACCACCAGACATGTTTTTGACCTCATGGTGTGAGACCCATATCGCTTTCAGAGGACAGAGACAAAGCTTGTTCTAGGCGGAGGTGCTTCACACTTTCCCCAAGCAGGAAAGGCATTTCAAGGCAGGGAGTATCAAAGGATACCAACCCCTCTTTCAGGCTTCACATTTGGTGGAAGAACACATAGGAAAATTAGGTAAATTAGGAGGTGGGTCCCCATGCAGCCAGCACCACCCCTAAGGCGGGGCAAGCGATGTGGAGCCCACTTTTCATTTCTCTCTATCTTGGTTTGAGTGGGAATCAACCAATCCGGAAGTTGTCCCTTTCAGAGTGTAGACACCCTAAAGGTAGGTAGCCCATTGATTACTACCTGTCAACCCCTTTAACAACCCTAAATTTCTTATTTAGGTGGCATCCCTGGACCCTGAGCTCAGATTCAATGGACACTGAGAAGAAAAGGACAAAGTAGAGCTACTGACCCGAGGACTGAAGCCCTGCTGCAGAAAAATGGGGCCAAACCCTGCCTGCTGCCTTAAGGACTCAGCAATTGTGGTGTGCTGTCTCTTCCTGCAACTGTGAGGCCTCTGAGAACAACAAAACTCCTCTGCCCTTCTGCAAATTTACAAAGAACTATCATGGAATGGAGGTACTGCTCCATTCCTGCCCACAGGAACCGAACCACAGAATTTGGTTTTACCAACTTGCTGCTCCCCAGCGACTTCGACTCAGCACACAAACCAAAAGTGTAGCATCAGCTCAAGAGGGTCAGATCTGTCTCCCCAATGAAAAACACCAGGCTCCAGGACCTACAGGAGCTGTGCCACACCAATACCCAGTGTACCAGACACCCTGCAGCATTCACCGAGGTGAAGAGTGCAATCCGGACTCTAACTGCCCAGGAAGCAAGCAACCCTTAATTGACATCAAGACTCCTGAGACCCACTTTGTGATTGGCTCGACTGTCTTGAATGTCTCAGTCTGAAAAATTGCATAAAAAAGTGTGTTATTTTTATAAATTGGTCTCGGATTTATTCTTGAGTGTGTGTCTCCTGTATTGTAAGCATGGGCGCAAAATCCGTTCCGCTCGCGGATTTTTCGGATTTTCGGCAAATCCGCAATCCGCGAACTCTCGCGGATGTGGCGAAAATACGCAAATCCGTGCAAAGCGGATTTTTTGCTTGTGTTCGCACTGCTCGCGGGCTGCGGCGCGGGCAGCAACAATCTCGCACTCGCGAAATTACAATTGGGGAGGGGTGAAGGAAGTGACCCAGTCTCCAACTTCCTGTTCCTGTCCAGCAAGCTCCTCCCATTGCTTAGTCCATTTCCTGGCCACTTTGAATTCGATCTTGACTGGGAAGGATTACTTTTTGTGGATGCTGCTGGAGATTTGGCTTTGAGGCTTTTTGGATTACTTTTGGATTTGAAATTTGTTTTCACAAGTAAGTTGATAAGTTGATGTTGTTTGTTTGTGGTGATTTTTGTGTGTGTTTTTCGACTTTCTGGGGTGGGGTTGGGGGCTGGCTATGTTGGTGGGAGGCCATTTTGAGGCATGATCCTGCAGGTCCTGGCCATGTGGATGGGGTCAAGCGGCCATTTTGAAGTCAGGCAGTGTGCTTTGTGCCCTAGGGGGGCTACCCAGTCTGCTCTGATTTTTTTCATTATGCCCAGGCGAAAATCTGATTTAAAAAAAAAAATTTGCCTGTGTTCGCACTGCTTGCGTCCCGCGCAGCAACAATCTCGCACTCGCGAAATTGTAAAAATTACAATTCTGCACATGAGTTGAAAACTACCAGGCTTAGTTATGGGTGCATGCATGATACAACTGTTTTGTTGAATTTTAACATGATTCTGGCCAGGGCATGGATGGGTGATATTTGTATGTTTTACGACTTTTTGGGGTGGTGTTGGGGGCTTGCTATGTGGGTGGGGGCCATTTTATTGCCTGGTCCCGTGTGGGTGGGGGTCTAGGGGCAATTTTTAAGGCAGTTTGTGTGCTTTAGGCCATAGGCCTGCACCCAGTGTGCTGTGATTTTATCATGCCCAGGGGGCCCAGAATCGGTCTGTTCGCGGATTTTGCTGGTTTTTCGCCACGTTCGCGTCGTGAAGCAACAACCTCGCACTCGCGAAATTGCAAAAATTGCAATTCTGCACCAGAAAACCACCAGCAGGCAGCATAAACCTTCTGAAACTTGATGGATGGCATTGGATTGTGGTGATTTGATTGGTGTTGTGTTTTTTGACTTTTTGGAGTAGGGGTTGGGGGCTGGCTATGTTGGTGGGGGCCATTTTGGGGCATGGTCCTGGCCATGTGGATGGGGGTCAAGCGGCCATTTTGAAGGCAGGCAGTGAGCTTTGTGCCATAGGCCTGCACCCATTTTGCCTTGCTTTCACCCATTGTGCCCAGGGGGAGTCAGTGGTACATGAAACTATAACCCTCTCTGTGTGTGCTCTCTTGGATCAATGTTAAATTCCTGTTTCCCAAAAATTTAGCAATTCCTAATTTTGAAATTTCCATATTGTGTGGTGTGCACGTGTGTATTCATAAATGCCTACTTGCAAACTATTTATTGAATCGCTACATATGCAACATATATTTACTGATGTTCCTCTGTCTTTGTTTGCTTTTAGGTGCACAAAGTCAATAACTCCGCATCATCGTTGAGCATCAGTGCCAGGAAGAAGTCCTGCTGCGGCCTATTGTTCAAACATCTGAAGAAGATGGCTCCAAAAAGAGGTGCCCGTAGGTCCTCTAGCAAGAAAGATGTCTCTACTAAGGAGAAGAAGAAGCAAGTGGCACCACTTACCAAGGAGACTGGTTGCTCCACCACTAAATTTTTGTGGAAAAAAGAAAGGCCCACCATGAGTGCTGCACTGGTAGCCTGTTTAGTGGTATCACCAACGACCAGTGATGTTGGCTCATCGCAAGAAAGTAGCAGCACACCATCAACACAGGTTGTAACTCATCTCACAAGTACTATTCAACAACCAAAGCAGCAACAACAACTGCATGGGCTACTAGTACAAGCACAAGTACATGCGCAAGGAGCTGGCCGAGAAGGAGCTGGCCGAGAAGGAGAAGGCCGAGAAGGAGAAGACCGAGAAGGAGAAGGCGGAGAAGGAGAGGTCCATGGAGAGTTGCAAGTAGAGGTCAGTGAAGAGGCCCATGTAGCGGCGCATGGAGCGGTGCAAGTGCCCACAATGGTTGTTCTTCCAGAAGTAGGGGCACAGGAGGAAATTGACTTTGGAGCCGGGGTATCATGTCAGGAAGACGAAGGCATTCCTCCTGATGATTCATTTTCTCCCAGCTCCCCACCAAGGAAAAGATCAAGGAGTGTGTGTAGAAGTTCCTCTTCAAGCCCCGCTCCATCAGATGATCTGGATCTAGATTGGCAACCATCTCCGACGTCTGAGAGGGAGGCACACCACTCGCTGCGAAAGGTATCAAAAGTTAAAAGGAAGGGCCCCGGAAAGCTCATACTTATGGATCCGAACGCCGGACTTGATGAAGTGGTTCATTCTGATGTTGATGAACAGGATGACAGCAATGACCTAGTCATCACACACGTCATTCCTGCCACACCGGCCATGCAGCAGACAGACATTTATACCCTATCCCGACGTCATGCTGAGCGTGACCCTGGCGACGTGGCACTGGTAGCACCACCAACGCAGTCAAGTAGTACAACAAGTTCAACAAAACCTACAGCTCCCATATTTTCTCCCCAGAGGGGGACTCCATCCAGCTCGACTCCCTCAAGTAGGGTTGCTGCAATAATTGCACAACCCAGTAGATGTCTGCAAGGCTCATCCACCACTGCTTCATCTGGCATTGCCAGTATCATCTCGTGCGGCAAAACCAGAAGTTTCCAGTCCCCAGTTTGGAACTTTTTTAGTGTCCATGCAAAGTATGATAACATAGCCGTTTGTTGCATTTGTAAGACTAGAGTTAGCCGTGGTAAGACTGGTACCAACTATGGAACCGGAGGCCAGATAGGTCATCTTAAAAGAAGGCACGCTGTCGAATGGTTTGCGCACCTAGCAAACATCAAGGGAAAGCAAACCCAAAGGGCAAGTGGCCAAAATATACCCATACTAGGTGTTTCATCTGAAGATGACGGGGAGGTAGAAGAAGCGTCAGACATTTGTCCGGTTGCACTCAGTACCCCTGGCAGCACCACACCCTCCGGAACACATAGGAGGCACACTGAGAGTCTGGGAGACACACCAATGCGGAAAATGTCAACACTGAGCAAAAGTGGGTCGAAGAAGGCATCAGCATCATCCAGTAAATTTGTCCAGCGCACCATTTCAGCCATGTTCTCCTCAGATGCGCAATTTCAACGCAACCACCCAACTGTACGCCTGTATAACACTAAGCTGGCTAAAATGCTAGCGGTGGACCTTCTCCCTTTTTCGTTTGTCGAAGGTGTGGGTTTTATTGAACTCGTGGCAACACTGGCCCCTAAATGGAAGGTTCCTAGCCGGTTCTATTTTGCCAGGGTTGCTGTTCCAGCACTACATAAAGAGGTGCTTGAGTGGGTTGGGGCAGCTTTGCAGAAGAGTGCTGTTCACACTATACACCTGACAACAGACATGTGGACCAGTTGCCAAGCCCTTGATTACATGTGCATCACTGCACACTGGGTCTCTTTTTCAGGGGTTGCAAAACAGATAAATGCAGGTGGTGACTTGGTCGAGATTTTTAAGGGTGCTCGTAAACATGCAACATTAGCCATGTTTGGCATGGAGAAAAGTCATACTGCAGCCAACATTTTGGATGACTTTAACAAAAAGGTCTCGCAATGGCTGCCCCCAAGAAATTGCAAGGTTGGTTATGTTTCAACTGATAATGGCAGCAATGTAGTTAGGGCCATGGAGGACGGTTACTATTTCAGAGTGCCGTGTTTGGCGCACTGTATGAACCTTGTCGTGCAAAAGTTCTTGAAAAAAGAACTTGCAGTCGACAAAATACTGACCATCTGCAGAAGAATATGCACACATTTCAACCATTCTTTTAAGGCCCGGAAGGAGCTGAGGCGCCAGCAAAATGAACGTAGAATGCCAGTGAAAGCACTTATCCAGGAGGTGGCAACACGTTGGAACTCAACCTTCTACATGCTTGAGCGTCTGCATGAGCTGTTTCCAGTAGTCAATGAGTATTTCTACAACCTGGGTGGTGATACGACAGAAATGATGCTAGCGGTGGAGCAATGGCAGCTAGTTAAAAGCCTGACAGACATGCTTCGTCCTTTTGAGGTCTTCACGCGTGACGTCAGCAGGGAGGACTGTTCTTTGAGCAAAGCTATCCCATTGTTGCTGAAGCTCGAGCACCAAGTCAAGGTGGTGTCTTCAGAATTGAAAGATGCTGGAAAGAATGAAGCATATGAGTTGGCGCAGAGATTATTACAACGCCTAGTTAGCAATAAACGGCTTGTAAATATCAAGAAACAACAGCACTACATTTGTGCTACTATTCTGGATCCACGTTACAAAAAGCCATTGTTTGGCAAAGTAATAATTCCTTTTGAAACATCAGATGTTACAGAGTACAAAGGTTGGCTAGCTCAGTCAGCCATTCGTTTTGAAAGAGAGCGGAAGGAAACTGTAGGAGAAGACAGTACTACTAGTGAATCAGCAGGCCATCAGGCGTCCCAAAAAAGCACTTCTGCATCTGTGCCTGTGGCAGAAGTGAGTGACTTTTCCTCTGAGCCGTTAACCACACCAGCAACCGTATCATCTGCACCAGGCCCAGGCGATATGTCTGAAGCGGATTGGCTAAGTGAGCTAGGGTTTCCTTGTCCCAGAAAGGACACAGAAGTGCAAAGTACAGGAATCCGGGAGGACATTCTTTCAATGGTGTAGGCCTATCTGGATGACTCAACAGCGGTCAATATTACTGAGGACCCATTGGCGTATTGGCATGTGAAAAGAAACATATGGCGAGAGCTCACCAACCTGGCTATCAATTACTTGTCTTGCCCACTCGCAAGCGTGTCTTCAGAACGTGTTTTTAGTTCTGCTGGTGGCATTGTGACTTGCAAAAGGTCCCGCCTCTTGCCCGCAAATGTGGAGCGGCTCACCATGATAAAGATGAACCAGCACTTCATACCACCAGATTACAAAGTACGAGAATGCACGCAGGAAGAAGAGGACACCGACCTACCTGAGGAAAGTTCTCCTCAGTTACCAGAAGTACTACCGACTGAATTTGCAGAGTATGAGGACGAGTTCTGCTTCCCTGACAGCGAGTTCTGAAAATGAGTCAATTATTCATTGACTTTATTTTTCGTCCTTATTCACTTTTATTCCTGTGTGTCTGTCTTTCTTTGTTTAGCAAGTGCTTCATCACATTCACAACAAAACTGTAATCACCCAATCAAACAACAAGCCCATCAGCAGAACTGTCTTGATTTTGATGCCGCAGCATTCCTCAGGTTCACAACAGTTAGTTGACAAGAACTCAGTCCTGGTCGTCTATCCTCCTCCTCCAGACTCACCCTATCCATTTCCTGTAATGCCTGGATTCTGCACAATGAAGAAACTTACGTTGACGAGTCCCCTTAAGAGGGACTGTCTGGAAGTAGTGAGTCCTCATTTAAATACATTTTGCTAAGTGTGACTTTTTTGCGTTTGGGTTTAGGGGTCTTGGCTGGGCCATTGCTGGCAAGGTCTATTAAGGGATGAAATTGGTTAGGCATTTACTTTGGAAAACATTTGGCCTATTACACATGAACGTTTAGGCCTTATTATTGCTCGCTTGCCTGTCTAAGGGGTGCTGTCTGTGGGGCTTCTAGGTTTTCGGGGTCTGTGAGCACCGCTGCCACATTTCTAATGTTGATTGCTTTTGTTTTGCAGAAAATCCACGCCGGGAAACTCCAGTTGGGGCCCTGCTGCAGAACGCCTTAGGACAATGTGAATTCCAGGTGGAGCCGGCCCTCAAACACAAATTACAGGTAAGATAAGCTTTTGGATGGGAGGTAGTATAATGGAGTATTCGGAGAGGCGAGAGAGTGACAGTGGTACTAGCAGCAAAGTCCTAGGGCTCTTGAATTAACAAACTCTGTGACAGGCATTTACTTTGGAAAACATTTGGCCTATTACACGTGAACGTTTAGGCGTTATTATTGCTCGCTTGCCTGTCTAAGGGGTGCTGTCTGTGGGGCTTCTAGGATTTTGGGGTCTGTGAGCACCGCTGCCACATTTCTAATGTTGATTGCTTTTGTTTTGCAGAAAATCCACGCCGGGAAACTCCAGTTGTGGCCCTGCTGCAGAACGCCTTAGGACACTGTGAATTCCAGGTGGAGCCAGCCCTCAAACACAAATTACAGGTAAGATAAGCGTTTGGATGGGAGGTAGTATAATGGAGTATTCGGAGAGGCGAGAGAGTGACAGTAGTACTAGCAGTAAAGTCCTAGGGCTCTTGAATTAACAAACTCTGTGACAGGCATTTACTTTGGAAAACATTTGGCCTATTACACGTCAACCAACACGATGACAGTGTTCAGTTAAATGAACTTACTGCAAAACCACCACCCACCAAGCTCAAAAGTAGTAAAAAAACAGGTATGCTCAGATAAAGTTTGAAAAAGTATATTTTTATATCCCTAACAAAATAATCTCCCGCAAGACCCTCCCTAACCCCAACAAATAAATAGTCCCTCAAAAGTCCCCAAAAAACCCAACTCCCAATTCCCACCCCCCAAAAGTCTCTAAAAAAGGGGCAAGGGACACTCTAGGGATGCACAGAGTTGAGTTTGGCCTCCAGGGCATCATGCCTTAGGGCCAGGGCATCGTACTTCTCCTGGAGGGTGGCGTGATCTAAGCGGAGGCCCTCCACCACATTCTGATAGTCTTTCCATTTCTGGACCTCCGCCTCTAGGTCGGACACTCTGCGGAGTGCACGGCGCAAGCGAGCCTTTACAGTACTGTGAGGTGCAGCCTTTGCTGCTTTGCGGTGGCGTCTGCCAGCACGGCTCCGTTTGGCTGGAGCACTGCGCTTACCGGCAGAACGTGGGGTCACGGAGGAGGATGCAGATGTCACATTTGATGCACTGGACTGCGTGTCGTCCCCCTCCAGTTCCACCAGCCGCCGATATTGGGCAACAGTAGCATCCAGCCTCCGTTGCCGGGCCAGTACAGCCAGCATACTCCTCGTCGGTTTTGAGGTTTTAGTATTACCAACTATATGAAGAAAGAAAGACATAATCTGTAACCAATGCTCTTTAAGAATATGATTAACACAAAATGATTCAGCAGGAAGTTGTGTCACAGTACAACTAGCAACTAGCCAGCACAGTACAAAACTATACAGGCCAGTATCATGGGCGTCCGCAGGGAGGGGCAAGGGGGGGCGCTTGAATCAACATTTCCCTTCCCACAACTCACTTGTATCCTTAGTTTGGTGCTCTTTCATATGAAAGAGATCTGGCAGAAGTGAGTGACTTTTCCTCTGAGCCGTTAACCACACCAGCAACCGTATCATCTGCACCAGGCCCAGGCGATATGTCTGTTTCCCTCCCTCTCTCTCTCTCTCTCTCTCTGTCTCCCTCTTTCTGTCTCCCTGTGTCTCCCTCTCTCACCCTCCCTCTGGCTCCCTCCCTCTCTCTCTCTCCTTCTGTCTTCCTCTCTCTCTGTCTCTGCCTCTATCTGTCTGTCGGTCCCAGCCTGCTGTAATTACCATATTGTAATTTGTCACTGGGCCAGCACTGGATACACATCATATCCTATCTAAGAGTCAGATAGTATCATGATCCAGCTTACCTGTACTCGCCACCGCCACTGTCTGCTTCCTCACAGTCTGTTCGTTGGCCACTTGCGCCTCATTCTCCCCAGAGCTGTCCTCAGACTCAGAGTCAATGATCACCACCACATCCGAGCTGGCCCCGCCACCAGATGTTCCACCTACAAAGTAGAATTAAGACTGTTAGATTACACCACTCACTAGTATTTGGTCTAGGAATGAAGAAATGTGAAAACAACAGAAAAATTTATTGACTGTCTACTCTAGTCTAAAGTAAAAATGTCCCTCCTTCCAGGGAAGGCTGTTGTCTTGCTTCACTTTTTTGTCACAATTGTTGAATGCTTGCTTAATTTTAACACACACCATTTTTCTCTGAACAGACAGAAGCTGGACTTCTAAGGACAAGAGCAACATCAACTTCAAACCAGGTGAAAGCTCGGCTCGACCACAAGAAATGTGTTCCATTACTCATCAACTCAGCACCAAGCACTTTTCCATTTCCAACTAACTTTATTTTAATATATGTGTTTACTTAAACTTTTAATAAAGCTTTTAAACTTGAATAGACTCTGTGGTTTTTGGTCCTCCAGACTAGAGTGACTGAGCAAAAAGTTTTGCAATTTTTACAAGGAGGAGTCCGTGCCGCTGACACTACCAGGTTTATACAGTGTGCCAAACACGCCACTCTGAAATATTATTACTCTGGTCTTTGGTGTCCATAGTTCGGTTTGTGGAGAATTGTCCCTGCAACAGTAGGATTATTGATTTTGCTCCTATCTAAACACTATTTCGAAACAATTAAATTAGGAACGCTTGGACAACAATAGGTCCTCTATATTTAAATGAAAACTTACTGGGGCCAGCAAAGGAGCACTCGCCGCCCTGGCCTGCATCCTCCTCCTTTGGAGCCACTGCATCCGATTTTTCGGTCCGCTTGCCCCTGGGCGGACCTGACGTACAACATGAAAGAATGAACAGAAAACATTGATGATTGCTGCTTGCCGATGTCCTTGTCAACCAAATAAAACATTTAGAAAGAACAAGAACCAACTATTTCATCCAAAATGAGGGCTACAAAGGAAGGACTGCACCTGAGCCTCTACTCTAGGGGCAGATTTACAAGCCCCTTGCAGCTCTTTTGCTCCATTCTTGCGTCAATTTTGTGACGCAGCGCCACAACAAGAGAGGCGCCATGGTGTGGCGTATATTAACACCGTTACGCATATGGGAGATGCATCCCATTCTAAAGCCCTGCACCATTAGGGAGCATTCCAGCGCAAGGGAGGGCGTTCCTGCGCAGGAACGCATGCTAAAAGTGGCTATGGGGAATATATAAAATTTCAATCAGTCATTTAGGACAATGATGCGTCACTGAAACCCTGCGCCTGCATGAAGCAGACTTACGGCTTGACGCAGCATTGCTGGAGCTGCGCCATCGTTGCAACGCAACTCCATCAATGAGCCGCCTTTACGGCACCGATGCGTAATGCTTCGGTGACGTTTTGGGACCATGGTGTGCCGCATTGTAAATACGGCGCACCATGGGTGGTGCTGGCGTGCCGCACACTTTGCAGGGATGTGCAGGTAATTGCTAATCTGACACTTAGGGGCATACTTACGAGTTCTGAGCTGGACACCTCCAGATGTGCACCAGAACAAATGCGTAACGCAAAACTAACCTTGCGTCACGGCAGATGCGCCGCTATTACAATGCGGCAAACCCTGGCGCAAGGGTAGGCAGATGCGTGACGCATCTCATGACGAAAGAGGGGCGCATCTCTAGAGTCGCGTCGCGGGCGCGATGCAACTATAGCAATGCTCAGGGCTGCCCAATACTCAACATACCGCATCAGTCCTTACGCCTGCTTCAAGCAAGCAGGCATAAAGAATTGACATAGCAGCGTCGCGGAAGTGCCTGCGTTAAATCTTGTAGATTTAACGCAGGCACTTTTGCGAGGCGCACAGCTACCTGACCGCCACCCCCCCTTGCGTGGGAACGCACACATTGTGGCGCAGGCCCAGGCCTTAACGTGGCGCATTTCCTTAGATGGATCACGTTGTACATGACTCGCAGGGATGCGCCACGTTTACGTCGCTGTGCGTCAGGTAAGGCAGCGTAAACGTGGAACAAGGGGCTTGTAAATCTGCCCCTTTGTGTCTAGCATTACGCAGTTCTGTAAAATACACTCATACATTACTCAGCCCAATTAAATGAACACAAAATAGAAAACAAATAAGCAGTGGCACCGCCACAGAGAAGGAGAACAGTGCACCTGAAATGCACAGAAGATTTTGAAATATTAATTTACCTCTCTTTATCAATGTAATCAGCAGCATTATTGCTCTTTGTAAAAAAATTAAAGCAAACATTTGCAATATAACACAGTCACACAGAGCAGGAGAAAAAACAGAGTAGTGAGTGATGAAAAAATTGCTACTACTACTCACCAAGCCCGGGGACCTCCACTCCCAGCACGTCTAGCAGGTCACGCTCTCGGTCCAGGATATCGGTCCAGCGGTGGGTCACTTGATTGTAGGTGCGCTGGACCCCCGTGATCTTAAAAAGGGCCCGGCACACCTGCCCCCACCGCTTCCGTCGCTCCTGGCTGTTGGTATAACCAGCAGCGATCCTGCCGCCTGCCGCGATGGTCCTGGGGAGACGGCGCTGCACATAAAAAACAAGTGCGCCCTCCTCCTCAGGGCTGAAGATCTCCCGGGGCACCACCATTTCCGCCCTCAAGCGACCACACGGGAGCCGGGCACGGGCTGCGGTGCCCGTCTTGGGCAGCTTGACAGCTGTCTTGACCATGTTCTGGGCAGGTGTTAGCTTTAAAGAAGAGACAAAATGAAAAAGAATAAGAGTAGGGAAGAAGGAAATAAAAGTTTAAAAAAGTAGTTGAAAAGTAAACAAAAGTAGCCTAAAACACAAAAATATAGATCTAGAAAAATAGAGGGATAGAAAAAAAGTTAAATAGATCAAAAAAATATTAAAACAAGCAAAGGATGGCAGAGATATACAGAGGATAGAAACACCATGCCCAGACACATGAATGAAAAACAAGATGGCGGCCCGAACACGTGCGTGTAAGGAAGTTCGCACGCGATTTCTCTCGCGAACTCGTGCGAACTTGCATTCGCAAGGCGCTCATTGCGCAAGATTACACATAGCGGGCGGAAACGGAAATACGTCACGCAAACAAAATGGCGGCGCCCATACTCAACCTTGGGGTAACATTTGGCTTCTTTAAATAATAACTTCATTCAACGGATTTTGATGATCATGTCACTGCATCATGAACTGCAACAAATGATGGTTGGAATGCTGAATGATTCAAACATTCTCCCCCAGTCAAGAGATCTGGGTTAAATCCATCGTTCTTTTGCCCACTACACCCCCCCCGTTTGGCAAATCAGTCTGACCCTGTGCCTTCTGGGAACAGTTCAGACTGAACTGCCAAGCCAGGTCTTCCCTGTACCAGAAACAAGCATCCTGGGACCGGTTTCGGGGTATGTCACCCTTCATCAGCCAGGCTAGCTTGAATCCAGTGGCGCAGTGAGCAAGGGACCCACTGCCTCATGAACTACATACTTATTTCTCATCTGACTGTGGTTACTCTTCAGTTTAATGTATACACATGGATTTTCTCCCTTCCCTGATTTGCTTTTCTTTCCCCTTGTTGTACACCAAGGGAGTAGCCAGAAAATTAAAATATCCCTCACTTTGAACTAAACCTCCGATGGCACCAAGCAAGCGGAGCAAATGAACCCATGGAAACTTACTTTGAACTTTCATCCCTGCATCTATCCATTCATCCTTTTATCCTTCCATCCCCCCGCTGATATCCACCATTTCATCTTTACATTCTGTTATCCATTAATTCTTTCATCCAGCCATCCCTTTTCAATCCATTCATCAACTATGTCATCCACACATCCATCCATCTGTCATTCATTGGTCCTTTCATCCGTTCACCCATCCATCCATCCTTCCATCTGTTCACTCTACCATCCATCCCACCATCCATACCCCTGCCATTCATCCATCCATTCTGCCATCCATACACCCACGCTGCCTTCCTGTCACTCTGCGGGCCCAGAATTGGCCCGCTAATCTCCCCTATGCCTTGCAAACATGCAGCGGTACCGTGCGGCATCCCACAGTCTTCCTTGCAGCATCCCACGTTGTATCGCGGAACACTCTTAGCACTCAGCAGTTGCCGGGGGGGGGGGGGGTCATAGTGTCAGCCGCAGAGGCCTCTTCTTAGTTTTGCTGGGCAGTCAGTCTGGAGGTATTGCTCTACCTGGGGGCCTTGTTCTCATTAGTATTTTCCCCAGAATGCTTCAGGAAGGGCTTTGTTGCACCTAGCATCATGACAGCACGTCTATGCTTTCTCTATTACCTTTGCCTGTGGGAAACTGGATGTCTGTTGCAGTACTCCCACCAATTTTTGATGTAACTATGAATGAGGTGTGCTGAGGCCCTGACAACCAGGCTCCCAGTACCAGTGTTCTTTCCCTAAATATGTACCACATTGGCAGCACTTCAGCCCGCTTGTAAGTCCCTAGTAAATGGCACTCCTGGTACCTAAGGCATTGGCCCTGAAGAGGGTCCACTTGGGCTGCAGCACAAACTGTGCTACCCTAGGGACCCCTCACCAAGATCCTGCAAACTGCCTTTGCAGGCTGCGTGTCTTGGTGCAGAGAAAACTGAAGAGTCGACATGGCTCACATCCCTGTGTGCCGTAGCCCCATATGCTGCATGATGTATAAGTAAGTCACCCCTACTGTAGACCTTACAGCCCTAAGGCAGGGTGCACTATAGCTAATGTGTGGACATATCTACATGAGTAGATGTGTCCCTACAATATCACATCCATTGTTGTATATTGTATGTGCACAGGGAAGCCATAGAGATACCTGGGCTGGATACTTGTCATTACAAGTTTCCTAGCTCAATGATGGCTTCACTGTATCCTAAGATGTTTGGCACCAAATATCTTGTCTTAATAAATCCTTACTAATGCCAGTGTTGGATTTACTAATAAATGCACACAGGAGACCCTTTAGAGGATCCCCTGAAAACCTACCAAACACTGGTGTGGTTTCTGACTGGTCATAGCCAGCCTACCACCACCAGACATGTTCTTGACCTCATGGTGTGAGACCCATATCGCTTTCAGAGGACAGAGACAAAGCTTGTTCTAGGCGGAGGTGCTTCTCACCTCCCCGAAGCAGGAAAGGCATTTTAAGGCAGGGAGTATCAAAGGCGATGCTACCTTTGAAATTTGACCAGGCAAGCTCCAACTAGTGGAGGATACCAACCCCTCTTTCCGGCTTCCATTTGGTGGAATGACACATAGAAAAATTAGGTAAATTAGGAGGTGGGTCCCCATGCAGCCAGCACCACCCCTAGGGTGGGGCAAGCGATGTGGAGCCAACTTTTCATTTCCCTGTATCTTGGTTTGAGTTGGAATTAGCCAATGAGGATGAGGTTAGTGACCTTTCCCACAGGAAGTGGACCTTTACAGGGTGTAGATACGCTAAAGGTGGATAGCCCATTGACTACTACCTATCAACCCCTTTAACACCCTTAAATGTATTATTTAGGTGGCATCCCTGGACCTTGAACTCAGATTCGATGGACACAGAGAAGAAAAGGACAAAGTAGAGCTACTGACCCAAGGACTGAATCTCTGCTGCAGAAAAATGGGGCCAAACCCTGTCTGCGCCGTAAGGACTCAACAATCATGGTGTGCTGTCTCGTCCTGCAACTGTGAGGCCTCTGAGAACCCCAAAACTCCTCCAGCCCTTCTGCAAATGTACAAGAAACCATCTTGGAGTGGAGGTACTGCTCCACTGCTGCCCACAGGCACCGAACCACACAAGTCGGTTTTACCGACTTGCTACTCCCCGGCGACCTCAATACAGCACACAAACCAAAAGTGGTACATCAGCTCAGGAGGGTCAGATCTGTCTCCCCACCAAGACTGGAGACTCCAGGACCTACAGGAGCTGTGCCAAACCAATTCCCAGTGACCATACACCCTGCAGCATTCATTGAGGCGAAGAGTGCAATCCGGATTCCAACTGCCCAGGAAGCAAGCTACCCTTAAATGACATCAAGACTTCTGAGATCCACTTTGTGATTGGCTCGACTGTCTTGTAGGTCTCAGTCTGAAAAAGTGGTCGGACGAGACTCTGAAGTGGAGGGGAAGAGGAGGAGAACGAGATGGCTGAAATGGCGGATGGCGCCTCGGGGTGTGCCCCTCCCGGGGACAGAGAAACTGCTGAACTTGAGACCCCCGGAGTTTGGCAATGTGGGGAAACGCTTACGCGTGGCCACGTATTGGCTGCACTGACAACCTTGCGGACTGCCCTGCTCCGGGGAGCCCGGGACTTGGAAGGTAGGATCGCCGCCATTGCTGACCCACCATTTTGTAGCGGACTGGGTTGCTTTCGAGTTGGTGCCGATGCATCTCCCTCTGCTACAGTGTTATATTCCCCGGATGAATTTACATACTTGGAGGCGCGAATAGATTTGGTTTCTGAGCTTACTGTTGCCACACCTGTTCCGCAAGTGGTTGTCTCACCGGGTCCTTTTTCTGTCCAGCGAGTGGAGAAGCTACATCGATCCATGGTACATGAGGCCCGGACTGTGCTGCGGTGTTTCCCACATCCTGTGCTTTCCGTTCCGCGCTTGGCGGACCTGTCTTTGGACTTGAGACTGTTGGTGGTCTGGGTATTGTTGCATTCCGACATCCGCCATGCATCGCCAGTTGTCTCTCGGTGGCTACGACCATGTTGGGCGGCTGCGCTACCTGGTCTGATTGGAACGATTGGACCTTTTGTACCGAATTGTATCTCGTCTGCAGGACTATTCATCATTGATACTATTGCCAGAAGCGGCCAGGGGTGACCTCGTTTGGGATTTGGAGGGACTTCTTGCTGGGTAATGGTGATTCAAGGGTACGTCTAGTGGGGCTGTAATTGATTGCATTTTATGTGCTTGCTGATACTTATACTTTTATACTGCTTCTGTTTATACGATTCTAGTATGCGGGGGTGGGAGGGAATGGGTAACCGAATCGCCGGCTCTTCTCCTCAATTTTTTTTTCTTCTTTTCTCTTTCTTTCTATATTTCGGGTCTCTCATTTAGGGCGACAGGCACGCTGCTGGGGGGGTAGGCCGTAGCCTTTTGCAGGGGTGCAGGGTGGGGGGTTGGGGGATGGGTTTGTAGTCTGTTCCTTTTTTTTTGTTTCTATGGCCCTTTGCCCCTTTCCTTCTTCGATGTCGTCGTCTTCATGTCTCCCATAGTACGTTCCCTTTCAGGGGTGGGGCTCGCATACCGTGCTTGGTACGTGACTATTGCATTTATCCTGACTTTGGTACTCTTCTCCTTTCCCATTCAATCTATGTTCATTGTCGGAGTGATAATGTGTTTTAGCTGACTGTGTTGGGAGCGGGAATGGCAATGCGATGTCGATTTTCGATTTAATTTTTGGTTATTTAAAAATGAACCGTTTCAAATCCTTGGTATCACGTATTATCTTGATTCTCTGCTGTATCCTGGATGTGGCTTTGTTTTTAAGCGCCGGATGATGTGATACTTCTTACTTTATTTCTGCTCGATTTAATTAGCGGCGGCCACACTGGTTGTAGGCCCGTGTTTGTAATTTCATGCTAATTGAAATAAAGGTTCTTTAAAAAAAAAAAAAAGAGCCCTGAGGCATGCATCTCCCATCAACAAAGAGCCCGGAGGCATGCATCTCCCATCAACAAAGAGCCCTGAGACATGCATCTCCCATCAACAAAGAGCCCTGAGGCATGTATCTCCCATCAACAAAGAGCCCAGAGGCATGCACCTCCCATTACCAAAGAGCCCTGAGGCATGCATCTCCCATCAACAAAGAGCCCTGAGGCACGCATGTCTCATCAACGAAGAACCCTGAGGCATGCATCTCCCATCAACAAAGAGCCCTGAGACATGCATCTCCCATAAACAAAGAGCCAAGAGGAATCCATCTCCCGCCAACAAAGAGCCCCGAGGCTCGCATCTCCCATCAACAAAGAGCCCCGAGGCATGCATCTCCCATCAATAAAAAGGCCTGAGGCATGCACCTCCTATTAACAAAGAGTCCAGAAGCATGCATCTCCCATCAACAAAGAGCCCTGAGGCACGCACCTCCCGTCAACAAAGAGCCCTGAGACATGCATCTCCCGTCAACAAAGAGCCCTGAGACATGCATCTCCCATCAACAAAGAGCCCAGAGGCATGCATCTCCCATCAACAAAGAGCCCTGGGACATGCATCTCACATCAACAAAGTGCCCCGAGGCATGCATCTCCTATCAACAAAGAGCCCCGAGACATGCATCTCACATCAACAAAGAGCCCTGAGGCATGCATCTCCCTTCAACAAAGAGCCCTGAGGCATGCATCTCCCTTCAACAAAGAGCCCTGAGGCATGCATCTCCCTTCAACAAAGAGCCCAGAGGCATGCATCTCCCATCAACAAAGAGCCCTGAGGCATGCATCTCACATCAACAAAGAGCCCTGAGACATGCATCTCCCGTCAACAAAGAGCCCTAAGACATGCACCTCCCGTCAACAAAGAGCCCAGAGGCATGCATCTCCCGTCAACAAAGAGCCCAGAGGCATGCATCTCACAAAAACAAAGAGCCCTGAGGCATGCATCTCCCGTCAACAAAGAGCCCTAAGACATGCACCTCCCGTCAACAAAGAGCCCAGAGGCATGCATCTCCCGTCAACAAAGAGCCTAGAGGCATGCATCTACCATCAACAAAGAGCCCTGAGGCATGCATCTCACATCAACAAAGAGCACTGAGGCATGCATCTCACATCAAGAAAGAGCCTTGAGACATGTATCTCCCATCAACAAAGAGCCCTGAGGCATGCATCTCCCGTCAACAAAGAGCCCCGAGGCATGCACCTCCCATCCACAAAGAGCCCTGAGGCATGCATCTCCCATCAACAAAGAGCACTGAGGCATGCATCTCACATCAACAAAGAGCCTTGAGACATGTATCTCCCATCAACAAAGAACCCTGAGGCATGCATCTCCCGTCAACAAAGATCCCTGAGGCATGCATCTCCCGTCAACAAAGAGCCTTGAGGCATGCCCCTCCCATCCACAAAGAGCACTGAGGCATGCATCTCCCATCCACAAAGAGCCCTGAGACATGCATCTCACATCAACAAAGAGCCCTGAGGCATGCATCTCACATCAACAAAGAGCCTTGAGACATGCATCTCCCATCAACAAAGAGCCCTGAGGCAGGCATCTATCATCCACAAAGAGCCCTGAGGTATGCATCTCGCATCAACAAAGAGCCCTGAGACCTGCATTTCCCATCAACAAAGAGCCCTGAGACATGCATCTCCCGTCAACAAAGAACCCTGAGGCATGCACCTCCTGTCAACAAAGAGCCCTGAGGCATGCATCTCCCATCAACAAAGAGCCCAGAGGCATGCATCTCCCATCAACAAAGAGCCCTGAGGCATGCATCTCCCATCAACAAAGAGCACTGAGGCATGCATCTCACATCAACAAAGAGCCTTGAGACATGTATCTCCCATCAACAAAGAACCCTGAGGCATGCATCTCCCGTCAACAAAGATCCCTGAGGCATGCATCTCCCGTCAACAAAGAGCCTTGAGGCATGCACCTCCCATCCACAAAGAGCACTGAGGCATGCATCTCCCATCCACAAAGAGCCCTGAGACATGCATCTCACATCAACAAAGAGCTCAACAAAGAGCCCTGAGGCGTGCATCCCCCATCAACAAAGAGCCCTGAGGCAGACATCTCCCATCAACAAAGAGCCCTGAGGCATGCATCTCCCATCAACAAAGAGACTTGAGACATGCATCTCCCATCAACAAAGAGCCCTGAGGCATGCATCTCCCATCAACAAAGAGCCCTGAGACATGCATCTCCCGTCAACAAAGAACCCTGAGGCATGCACCTCCTGTCAACAAAGAGCCCTGAGGCATGCATCCCCCATCAACAAAGAGCCCTGAGGCATGCATCTCCCATCAACAAAGAGCCCTGCGGCATGCACCTCCTGTCAACAAAGAGCCCTGAGGCAGGCATCTATCATCCACAAAGAGCCCTGAGGTATGCATCTCGCATCAACAAAGAGCCCTGAGACCTGCATCTCCCATCAACAAAGAGCCCTGAGACATGCATCTCCCGTCAACAAAGAACCCTGAGGCATGCACCTCCTGTCAACAAAGAGCCCTGAGGCATGCATCTCCCATCAACAAAGAGCCCAGAGGCATGCATCTCCCATCAACAAAGAGCCCTGAGGCATGCATCTCCCATCAACAAAGAGCCTTGAGACATGTATCTCCCATCAACAAAGAGCCTTGAGACATGTATCTCCCATCAACAAAGAGCCCCGAGGCATGCATCTCCCATCAACAAAGAGCCCTGAGGCATGCATCCCACATCAACAAAGAGCCTTGAGACATGTATCTCACATCAATAAAGAGCACTGAGGCATGCATCTCCCATCAACAAAGACCCCTGAGGCATGCACCTCCATCAACAAAGATCCCTGAGGCATGCATCTCCCATCAACAAAGAGCCCTGCGGCATGCATCTCCCATCAACAAAGAGCCCTGAGGCATGCATCTCTCATCAACAAAGAGCCCTGAGGCATGCATCTCACATCAACAAAGATCCCTGAGGCATGCATCTCCCATCAACAAAGAGCCGTGCGGCATGCATCTCCCATCAACGAAGAGCCCTGAGGCATGCATCTCACATCAACAAAGATCCCTGAGGCATGCATCTCCCATCAACAAAGAGCCTTGAGACATGTATCTCCCATCAACAAAGAGCCCAGAGGCATGCATCTCCCATCAACAAAGAGCCCTGAGGCATGCATCTCCCATCCACAAAGAGCCCTGAGGCATGCATCTCCCATCAACAAAGAGCCCTGAGGCATCCATCTCCCATCAACAAAGTGCCCTGAGGCATGCATCTCCCATCAACAAAGAATCTTGAGGCATGCATCACCCATCAACAAAGATCCTTGAGGCATGCATCTCCCGTCAACAAAGAGCCCTGAGGCATGCATCTCCCATCAACAAAGAGCCCTGAGGCATGCATCTCCCATCAACAAAGAGCATTGAGGCATGCATCTCCCATCAACAAAGAATCTTGAGGCATGCATCATCCATCAACAAAGATCCTTGAGTCATGCATCTCCCATCAACAAAGAGCCCTGAGGCATGCATCTCCCATCAACAAAGAGCCCTGAGGCGTGCATCTCCCATCAACAAAGAGCCCTGAGACATGCATCTCCCATCAACAAAGAGCCCTGAGACATGCATCTCCCATCAACAAAGAGACTTGAGACATGCATCTCCCATCAACAAAGAGCCCTGAGGCATGCATCTCCCATCAACAAAGAACCCCGAGGCATGCATCTACCATCAACAAAGAGCCCCGAGGCATGCATCTCCCATCAACAACGAGCCCTGAGGCATGCATCTCCCATCCACAAAGAGCCCTGAGGCATGCATCTCCCATCAACAAAGAGCCCTAAGCCATCCATCTCTCATCAACAAAGAGCCCTGCGGCATGCATCTCCCATCCACAAAGAGCCCTGAGGCATGCAACTCCCATCCACAAAGAGCCCTGCGGCATGCATCTCCCGTCAACAAAGAGCCCTGAGGCATTCATCTCCCATCAACAAAGAGCCCTGAGGCATGCATCTCCCATCAACAAAGAGCCCTGAGGCATGCATCTCCCATCAACAAAGAGCCCTGAGGCATGCATCTCCCATCAACAAAGATCCCTGAGGCATGCATCTCCCATCAACAAAGAGCCCTGAGGCATGCATCTCCCATCAATAAAGATCCCTGAGGCATGCACCTCCCATCAACAAAGAGCCCTGAGTCATGCATCTGCCATCAACAAAGAGCCCTGAGACATGCCTCTCCTGTCAACAAAGGCCCGTGAGGCTTGCATCTCCCATCAACAAAGAGCCCAGAGGCATGCATCTCCCATCAACAAAGATCCCTGAGGCATGCATCTCCCATCAACAAAGAGTCCTGAGGCATGCACCTCCCATCAACAAAGAGCCCTGAGGCATGCATCTCCCATCAACAAAGATCCCTGAGGCATGCATCTCCCATCAACAAAGAGCTCAACAAAGATCCCTGAGGCGTGCATCCCTCATCAACAAAGAGCCCTGAGGCAGACATCTCCCATCAACAAAGAGCCCTGAGGCATGCATCTCCCATCAACGAAGATCCTTGAGGCATGCATCACCCATCAGCAAAGATCCTTGAGGCATGCATCTCCCATCATACAACATAATTTCAGGGCTCCTTCGCCCCAAAGAACCGTGGCGACAGCCTCTTCTTAGAATGCAGTTGCAACCTTTTATTTAAATGTTTAGGTTGCAACTGCATTCTAAGAAGAGGCTGTCGCCACGGTTCTTTGGGGCGAAGGAGCCCTGAAATTATGTTGTATAGTCGAAGCACGTGTTGTTTGGGCTTAGCACGTTAAATGTGAGCACGCCACCCGAATAAGCGAGATGGTCAAAATTGTGAACAAAAAGATTGAGTTAAAAAAACGGAGTGCTACCCATAATTATATGAATATGCATCTCCCATCAACAAAGATCCCTGAGGCATGCATCTCCCATCAACAAAGAGCCCTGAGACATGCATCTCCCATCCACAAAGAGCCCTGAGGCATGCATCTCCCATCAACAAAGAGACTTGAGACATGCATCTCCCATCATCAAAGAGCCCTGAGGCATGCATCTCCCATCAACAAAGGGCCCGAGGCATGCATCTACCATCAACAAAGAGCCCTGAGACATGCATCTCCCATCAACAAAGAGACTTGAGACATGCATCTCCCGTCAACAAAGACCCGTGAGGCATGCATCTCCCATCAACAAAGAGCCCAGAGGCATGCATCTCCCATCAACAAAGATCCCTGAGGCATGCGTCTCCCATCAACAAAGAGCCCTGAGGCATGCATCTCCCATCAACAAAGAGCCCTGAGGCATGCATCTCCCATCCACAAAGATGCCTGAGGCATGCATCTCCCATAAACAAAGAGCCCTGAGACATGCATCTCCCATCAACAAAGAGACTTGAGACATGCATCTCCCATCAACAAAGAGCCCTGAGGCATGCATCTCCCATCTACAAAGAGCCCTGAGGCATGCATCTCCCATCAACAAAGAGCCCTGAGGCATGAATCTACCATCAACAACGAGCCCTGAGGCATGCATGTCCCATCCACAAAGAGCCCTGAGGCATGCACCACCCATCAACAAAGATCCCTGAGGCATGCATCTCCCATCAACAAAGAGCCCTGAGACATGCATCTCCCATCAACAAAGAGCCCTGAGACATGCACCTCCCATCAATAAAGAGACTTGAGGCATGCATCACCCATCAGCAAAGATCCTTGAGGCATGCATCTCCCATCAACAAAGAGCCCTGAGGCATGCATCTCCCATCAACAAAGTGCCCTGAGGCATGCATCTCCCATCAACAAAGAATCTTGAGGCATGCATCACCCATCAACAAAGATCCTTGAGGCAGACATCTCCCATCAACAAAGAGCCCTGAGGCATGCATCTCCCATCAACAAAGATCCTTGAGGCATGCATCACCCATCAGCAAAGATCCTTGAGGCATGCATCTCCCATCAACAAAGAGCCCTGAGGCATGCATCTCCCATCAACAAAGTGCCCTGAGGCATGCATCTCCCATCAACAAAGAATCTTGAGGCATGCATCACCCATCAACAAAGATCCTTGAGGCATGCATCTCCCATCAACAAAGAGCCCTGAGGCATGCATCTCCCATCAACAAAGAGCCCTGAGGCATGCATCTCCCATCAACAAAGAGCATTGAGGCATGCATCTCCCATCAACAAAGAATCTTGAGGCATGCATCATCCATCAACAAAGATCCTTGAGTCATGCATCTCCCATCAACAAAGAGCCCTGAGGCATGCATCTCCCATCAACAAAGAGCCCTGAGGCGTGCATCCCCCATCAACAAAGAGCCCTGAGACATGCATCTCCCATCAACAAAGAGCCCTGAGACATGCATCTCCCATCAACAAAGAGACTTGAGACATGCATCTCCCATCAACAAAGAGCCCTGAGGCATGCATCTCCCATCAACAAAGAACCCCGAGGCATGCATCTACCATCAACAAAGAGCCCCGAGGCATGCATCTCCCATCAACAACGAGCCCTGAGGCATGCATCTCCCATCCACAAAGAGCCCTGAGGCATGCATCTCCCATCAACAAAGAGCCCTAAGCCATCCATCTCTCATCAACAAAGAGCCCTGCGGCATGCATCTCCCATCCACAAAGAGCCCTGAGGCATGCATCTCCCATCCACAAAGAGCCCTGCGGCATGCATCTCCCGTCAACAAAGAGCCCTGAGGCATTCATCTCCCATCAACAAAGAGCCCTGAGGCATGCATCTCCCATCAACAAAGAGCCCTGAGGCATCATCTCCCATCAACAAAGAGCCCTGAGGCATGCATCTCCCATCAACAAAGATCCCTGAGGCATGCATCTCCCATCAACAAAGAGCCCTGAGGCATGCATCTCCCATCAATAAAGATCCCTGAGGCATGCACCTCCCATCAACAAAGAGCCCTGAGTCATGCATCTGCCATCAACAAAGAGCCCTGAGACATGCCTCTCCTGTCAACAAAGGCCCGTGAGGCTTGCATCTCCCATCAACAAAGAGCCCAGAGGCATGCATCTCCCATCAACAAAGATCCCTGAGGCATGCATCTCCCATCAACAAAGAGTCCTGAGGCATGCACCTCCCATCAACAAAGAGCCCTGAGGCATGCATCTCCCATCAACAAAGATCCCTGAGGCATGCATCTCCCATCAACAAAGAGCTCAACAAAGATCCCTGAGGCGTGCATCCCTCATCAACAAAGAGCCCTGAGGCAGACATCTCCCATCAACAAAGAGCCCTGAGGCATGCATCTCCCATCAACGAAGATCCTTGAGGCATGCATCACCCATCAGCAAAGATCCTTGAGGCATGCATCTCCCATCATACAACATAATTTCAGGGCTCCTTCGCCCCAAAGAACCGTGGCGACAGCCTCTTCTTAGAATGCAGTTGCAACCTTTTATTTAAATGTTTAGGTTGCAACTGCATTCTAAGAAGAGGCTGTCGCCACGGTTCTTTGGGGCGAAGGAGCCCTGAAATTATGTTGTATATTCGAAGCACGTGTTGTTTGGGCTTAGCACGTTAAATGTGAGCACGCCACCCGAATAAGCGAGATGGTCAAAATTGTGAACAAAAAGATTGAGTTAAAAAAACGGAGTGCTACCCATAATTATATGAATATGCATCTCCCATCAACAAAGATCCCTGAGGCATGCATCTCCCATCAACAAAGAGCCCTGAGACATGCATCTCCCATCCACAAAGAGCCCTGAGGCATGCATCTCCCATCAACAAAGAGACTTGAGACATGCATCTCCCATCATCAAAGAGCCCTGAGGCATGCATCTCCCATCAACAAAGGGCCCGAGGCATGCATCTACCATCAACAAAGAGCCCTGAGACATGCATCTCCCATTAACAACGAGCCCTGAGGCATGCATCTCCCATCCACAAAGAGCCCTGAGGCATGCACCACCCATCAACAAAGATCCCGGAGGCATGCATCTCCCATCAACAAAGAGCCCTGAGACATGCATCTCCCATCAGCAAAGAGCCCTGAGACATGCATCTCCCATCAACAAAGAGACTTGAGACATGCATCTCCCGTCAACAAAGACCCGTGAGGCATGCATCTCCCATCAACAAAGAGCCCAGAGGCATGCATCTCCCATCAACAAAGATCCCTGAGGCATGCGTCTCCCATCAACAAAGAGCCCTGAGGCATGCATCTCCCATCAACAAAGAGCCCTGAGGCATGCATCTCCCATCCACAAAGATCCCTGAGGCATGCATCTCCCATCAACAAAGAGCCCTGAGACATGCATCTCCCATCAACAAAGAGACTTGAGACATGCATCTCCCATCAACAAAGAGCCCTGAAGCATGCATCTCCCATCTACAAAGAGCCCTGAGGCATGCATCTCCCATCAACAAAGAGCCCTGAGGCATGAATCTACCATCAACAACGAGCCCTGAGGCATGCATCTCCCATCCACAAAGAGCCCTGAGGCATGCACCACCCATCAACAAAGATCCCTGAGGCATGCATCTCCCATCAACAAAGAGCCCTGAGACATGCATCTCCCATCAACAAAGAGCCCTGAGACATGCACCTCCCATCAATAAAGAGACTTGAGACATGCATCTCCCATCAACAAAGAGCCCTGAGGCATGCATCTCCCATCAACAAAGATCCCTGAGGCATGCATCTCCCATCAACAAAGAGCCCTGAGGCATGCATCTCCCTTCAACAAAGAGCTCAAGAAAGAGCCCTGAGGCGTGCATCCCCCATCAACAAAGAGCCCTGAGGCAGACATCTCCCATCAACAAAGAGCCCTGAGGCATGCATCTCCCATCAACAAAGATCCTTGAGGCATGCATCACCCATCAGCAAAGATCCTTGAGGCATGCATCTCCCATCAACAAAGAGCCCTGAGGCATGCATCTCCCATCAACAAAGATCCCTGAGGCATGCATCTCCCATCAACAAAGAGCCCTGAGACATGCATCTCCCATCCACAAAGAGCCCTGAGGCATGCATCTCCCATCAACAAAGAGACTTGAGACATGCATCTCCCATCATCAAAGAGCCCTGAGGCATGCATCTCCCATCAACAAAGGGCCCGAGGCATGCATCTACCATCAACAAAGAGCCCTGAGACATGCATCTCCCATTAACAACGAGCCCTGAGGCATGCATCTCCCATCCACAAAGAGCCCTGAGGCATGCACCACCCATCAACAAAGATCCCTGAGGCATGCATCTCCCATCAACAAAGATCCTTGAGGCATGCATCACCCATCAGCAAAGATCCTTGAGGCATGCATCTCCCATCAACAAAGAGCCCTGAGGCATGCATCTCCCATCAACAACGAGCCCTGAGGCATGCATCTCCCATCCACAAAGAGCCCTGAGGCATGCACCACCCATCAACAAAGAGCCCTGAGGCATGCATCTCCCATCAACAAAGATCCTTGAGGCATGCATCACCCATCAGCAAAGATCCTTGAGGCATGCATCTCCCATCAACAAAGAGCCCTGAGGCATGCATCTCCCATCAACAAAGTGCCCTGAGGCATGCATCTCCCATCAACAAAGAATCTTGAGGCATGCATCACCCATCAACAAAGATCCTTGAGGCATGCATCTCCCATCAACAAAGAGCCCTGAGGCATGCATCTCCCATCAACAAAGAGCCCTGAGGCATGCATCTCCCATCAACAAAGAGCATTGAGGCATGCATCTCCCATCAACAAAGAATCTTGAGGCATGCATCATCCATCAACAAAGATCCTTGAGTCATGCATCTCCCATCAACAAAGAGCCCTGAGGCATGCATCTCCCATCAACAAAGAGCCCTGAGGCGTGCATCCCCCATCAACAAAGAGCCCTGAGACATGCATCTCCCATCAACAAAGAGCCCTGAGACATGCATCTCCCATCAACAAAGAGACTTGAGACATGCATCTCCCATCAACAAAGAGCCCTGAGGCATGCATCTCCCATCAACAAAGAACCCCGAGGCATGCATCTACCATCAACAAAGAGCCCCGAGGCATGCATCTCCCATCAACAACGAGCCCTGAGGCATGCATCTCCCATCCACAAAGAGCCCTGAGGCATGCATCTCCCATCAACAAAGAGCCCTAAGCCATCCATCTCTCATCAACAAAGAGCCCTGCGGCATGCATCTCCCATCCACAAAGAGCCCTGAGGCATGCATCTCCCATCCACAAAGAGCCCTGCGGCATGCATCTCCCGTCAACAAAGAGCCCTGAGGCATTCATCTCCCATCAACAAAGAGCCCTGAGGCATGCATCTCCCATCAACAAAGAGCCCTGAGGCATGCATCTCCCATCAACAAAGAGCCCTGAGGCATGCATCTCCCATCAACAAAGATCCCTGAGGCATGCATCTCCCATCAACAAAGAGCCCTGAGGCATGCATCTCCCATCAATAAAGATCCCTGAGGCATGCACCTCCCATCAACAAAGAGCCCTGAGTCATGCATCTGCCATCAACAAAGAGCCCTGAGACATGCCTCTCCTGTCAACAAAGGCCCGTGAGGCTTGCATCTCCCATCAACAAAGAGCCCAGAGGCATGCATCTCCCATCAACAAAGATCCCTGAGGCATGCATCTCCCATCAACAAAGAGTCCTGAGGCATGCACCTCCCATCAACAAAGAGCCCTGAGGCATGCATCTCCCATCAACAAAGATCCCTGAGGCATGCATCTCCCATCAACAAAGAGCTCAACAAAGATCCCTGAGGCATGCATCTCCCATCAACGAAGATCCTTGAGGCATGCATCACCCATCAGCAAAGATCCTTGAGGCATGCATCTCCCATCATACAACATAATTTCAGGGCTCCTTCGCCCCAAAGAACCGTGGCGACAGCCTCTTCTTAGAATGCAGTTGCAACCTTTTATTTAAATGTTTAGGTTGCAACTGCATTCTAAGAAGAGGCTGTCGCCACGGTTCTTTGGGGCGAAGGAGCCCTGAAATTATGTTGTATAGTCGAAGCACGTGTTGTTTGGGCTTAGCACGTTAAATGTGAGCACGCCACCCGAATAAGCGAGATGGTCAAAATTGTGAACAAAAAGATTGAGTTAAAAAAACGGAGTGCTACCCATAATTATATGAATATGCATCTCCCATCAACAAAGATCCCTGAGGCATGCATCTCCCATCAACAAAGAGCCCTGAGACATGCATCTCCCATCCACAAAGAGCCCTGAGGCATGCATCTCCCATCAACAAAGAGACTTGAGACATGCATCTCCCATCATCAAAGAGCCCTGAGGCATGCATCTCCCATCAACAAAGGGCCCGAGGCATGCATCTACCATCAACAAAGAGCCCTGAGACATGCATCTCCCATTAACAACGAGCCCTGAGGCATGCATCTCCCATCCACAAAGAGCCCTGAGGCATGCACCACCCATCAACAAAGATCCCGGAGGCATGCATCTCCCATCAACAAAGAGCCCTGAGACATGCATCTCCCATCAGCAAAGAGCCCTGAGACATGCATCTCCCATCAACAAAGAGACTTGAGACATGCATCTCCCGTCAACAAAGACCCGTGAGGCATGCATCTCCCATCAACAAAGAGCCCAGAGGCATGCATCTCCCATCAACAAAGATCCCTGAGGCATGCGTCTCCCATCAACAAAGAGCCCTGAGGCATGCATCTCCCATCAACAAAGAGCCCTGAGGCATGCATCTCCCATCCACAAAGATCCCTGAGGCATGCATCTCCCATCAACAAAGAGCCCTGAGACATGCATCTCCCATCAACAAAGAGACTTGAGACATGCATCTCCCATCAACAAAGAGCCCTGAAGCATGCATCTCCCATCTACAAAGAGCCCTGAGGCATGCATCTCCCATCAACAAAGAGCCCTGAGGCATGAATCTACCATCAACAACGAGCCCTGAGGCATGCATCTCCCATCCACAAAGAGCCCTGAGGCATGCACCACCCATCAACAAAGATCCCTGAGGCATGCATCTCCCATCAACAAAGAGCCCTGAGACATGCATCTCCCATCAACAAAGAGCCCTGAGACATGCACCTCCCATCAATAAAGAGACTTGAGACATGCATCTCCCATCAACAAAGAGCCCTGAGGCATGCATCTCCCATCAACAAAGAGCCCTGAGGCATGCATCTCCCATCAACAAAGAGCCCTGAGGCATGCATCTCCCATCAACAAAGATCCCTGAGGCATGCATCTCCCATCAACAAAGAGCCCTGAGGCATGCATCTCCCTTCAACAAAGAGCTCAAGAAAGAGCCCTGAGGCGTGCATCCCCCATCAACAAAGAGCCCTGAGGCAGACATCTCCCATCAACAAAGAGCCCTGAGGCATGCATCTCCCATCAACAAAGATCCTTGAGGCATGCATCACCCATCAGCAAAGATCCTTGAGGCATGCATCTCCCATCAACAAAGAGCCCTGAGGCATGCATCTCCCATCAACAAAGATCCCTGAGGCATGCATCTCCCATCAACAAAGAGCCCTGAGACATGCATCTCCCATCCACAAAGAGCCCTGAGGCATGCATCTCCCATCAACAAAGAGACTTGAGACATGCATCTCCCATCATCAAAGAGCCCTGAGGCATGCATCTCCCATCAACAAAGGGCCCGAGGCATGCATCTACCATCAACAAAGAGCCCTGAGACATGCATCTCCCATTAACAACGAGCCCTGAGGCATGCATCTCCCATCCACAAAGAGCCCTGAGGCATGCACCACCCATCAACAAAGATCCCTGAGGCATGCATCTCCCATCAACAAAGAGCCCTGAGGCATGCATCTCCCATCAACAAAGAGCCCTGAAGCATGCATCTCCCATCAACAAAGAGCCCTGAGACATGCATCTCCCATCAACAAAGAGCCCTGAGACATGCATCTCCCATCAACAAAGAGACTTGAGACATGCATCTCCCATCAACAAAGAGCCCTGAGGCATGCATCTCCCATCTACAAAGAGCCCTGAGGCATGCATCTCCCATCAACAAAGAGCCCTGAGGCATGCATCTCCCATCAACAAAGAGCCCTGAGGCATGCATCTCCCATCAACAAAGATCCCTGAGGCATGCATCTCCCATCAACAAAGAGCCCTGAGGTATGCATCTCCCATCAATAAAGCGCCCTGAGGCATGCACCTCCCATCAACAAAGAGCCCTGAGTCTTGCATCTGCCATCAACAAAGAGCCCTGAGACATGCCTCTCCCGTCAACAAAGACCCGTGAGGCATGCATCTCCCGTCAACAAAGAGCCCTGAGGCATGCATCTCCCATCAACAAAGATCCCTGAGGCATGCATCTCCCATCAGCAAAGATCCCTGAGACATGCATCTCCCATCCACAAAGAGCCCAGAGGCATGAATCTCACATCAACAAAGAGCCCTGATTCATGCATCTCCCGTTAACAAAGAGCCCTGAGGCATGGATCTCCCGTCAACAAAGAGCCCTGAGGCATCCATCTCCCGTCAACAAAGAGCCCTGAGGCATGCATCTCCCATCAACAAAGAGCCCTGAGGCATGCATCTCCCATCAACAAAGAGCCCCGAGGCATGCATCCACCATCAACAAAGATCCCTGAGGCATGCATCTCCCATCAACAAAGAGCCCTGAGACATGCATCTCCCATCAACAAAGAGCCCTGAGACATGCATCTCCCATCAACAAAGAGACTTGAGACATGCATCTCCCATCAACAAAGAGCCCTGAGGCATGCATCTCCCATCAACAAAGAGCCCCGAGGCATGCATCTACCATCAACAAAGAGCCCCGAGGCATGCATCTCCCATCAACAACGAGCCCTGAGGCATGCATCTCCCGTCAACAAAGAGCCCTGAGGCATGCATCTCCCATCAACAACGAGCCCTGAGGCATGCATCTCCCGTCAAGAAAGAGCCCTGAGGCATGAATCTACCATCAACAACGAGCCCTGAGGCATGCATCTCCCGTCAACAAAGAGCCCCGAGGCATGCATCTACCATCAACAAAGAGCCCCGAGGCATGCATCTCCCATCAACAACGAGCCCTGAGGCATGCATCTCCCGTCAACAACGAGCCCTGAGGCATGCATCTCCCATCAACAACGAGCCCTGAGGCATGCATCTCCCGTCAAGAAAGAGCCCTGAGGCATGAATCTACCATCAACAAAGAGCTCAACAAAGATCCCTGAGGCATGCATCTCCCATCAACAAAGAGCCCAGAGGCATGTATCTACCATCAACAAAGAGCCCCGAGGCATGCATCTCCCATCAACAAAGAGCCCTGAGACATGCATCTCCCATCAACAAAGAGCCCTGAGGCATCCATCTCCCATCAACTAAGAGCTCTGAGGCATCCATCTCACATCAACAAAGAGCTCTGAGGAATGCATCTCCCATCCACAAAGAGCCCCGAGGCATGCATCTCCCATCAACTAAGAGCCCTGAGGCATCCATCTCCCATCAACTAAGAGCTCTGAGGCATTCATCTCCCGTCAACAAAGAGCCCAGAGGCATGAATCTCACATCAACAAAGAGCCCTGATTCATGCATCTCCCGTTAACAAAGAGCCCTGAGGCATGGATCTCCCGTCAACAAAGAGCCCTGAGGCATCCATCTCCCGTCAACAAAGAGCCCCGAGGCATGCATCTCCCATCAACAAAGATCCCTGAGGCATGCATCTCCCATCAGCAAAGATCCCTGAGACATGCATCTCCCATCCACAAAGAGCCCTGAGGCATCCATCTCCCATCAACAAAGAGCCCTGAGGCATGCATCTCCCATCAACAAAGAGCCCTGAGACATGCATCTCCCATCCACAAAGAGCCCTGAGGCATGCATCTCCCATCAACAAAGAGCCCTGAGGCATGCATCGCCAGTCAACAAAGAGCCTAGAGGCATGCATCTTCCATCCACAAAGAGCCCAGAGGCATGCATCTCCCCAACAAAGAGCCCTGAGGCATGCATCTCCCCAACAAAGAGCCCCGAGGCATGCATCTCACATCAACAAAGAGCCCTGAGGCATGCATCTCCCATCAACAAAGAGCCCTGAGGCATGCATCTCCCATCAACAAAGATCCCTGAGGCATGCATCTCCCATCAACAAAGAGCCCTGAGGCATGCATCTCCCATCAACAAAGATCCCTGAGGCATGCATCTCCCATCAACAAAGAGCCCTGATGCATGCATCTCCCATCAACAAAGAGCCCTGAGGCATGCATCTCCCATCAACAAAGAGCCCTGAGGCATGCATCTCCCATCCACAAAGAGCCCCGAGGCATGCATCTCCCATCAACAAAGAGCCCTGAGGCATCCATCTCCCATCAACAAAGAGCCCTGCGGCATGCATCTCCCATCCACAAAGAGCCCTGAGGCATGCATCTCCCATCCACAAAGAGCCCTGCGGCATGCATCTCCCGTCAACAAAGAGCCCTGAGGCATTCATCTCCCATCAACAAAGAGCCCTGAGGCATGCATCTCCCATCAACAATGAGCCCTGAGGCATGCATCTCCCATCAACAAAGAGCCCTGAGGCATGCATCTCCCATCAACAAAGATCTCTGAGGCATGCATCTCCCATCAACAAAGAGCCCTGAGGCATGCACCACCCATCAACAAAGATCCCTGAGGCATGCATCTCCCATCCACAATGAGCCCTGAGGCATGCACCACCCATCAACAAAGATCCCTGAGGCATGCATCTCCCATCCACAAAGAGCCCTGAGGCATGCATCTCCCATCAACAAAGAGCCCTGAGGCATGCATCTCCCATCAATAAAGAGCCCTGAGGCATGCACCTCCCATCAACAAAGAGCCCTGAGGCATGCATCTGCCATCAACAAAGAGCCCAGAGACATGCCTCTCCCGTCAACAAAGACCCGTGAGGCATGCATCTCCCATCAACAAAGAGCCCAGAGGCATGCATCTCCCATCAACAAAGATCCCTGAAGCATGCATCTCCCATCAACAGAGAGTCCTGAGACATGCACCTCCCATCAACAAAGAGCCCTGAGGCATGCCTCTCCCATCAACAAAGACCCGTGAGGCATGCATCTCCCATCAACAAAGAGCCCAGAGGCATGCATCTCCCATCAACAAAGATCCCTGAGGCATGCATCTCCCATCAACAAAGAGTCCTGAGGCATGCACCTCCCATCAACAAACAGCCCAGAGGCATGCATCTCCCATCAACAAAGATCCCTGAGGCCTGTGTCTCCCATCAACAAAGAGACTTGAGACATGCATCTCCCATCAACAAAGAGCCCTGAGGCATGCATCTCCCATCAACAAAGAACCCTGAGGCATGCATCTCCCATCAACAAAGAGCCCTGAGACATGCATCTCCCATCAACAAAGATCCCTGAGGCATGCATCTCCCATCAACAAAGAATCTTGAGGCATGCATCATCCATCAACAAAGATCCTTGAGGCATGCATCTCCCATCAACAAAGAGCCCTGAGGCATGCATCTCCCATCAACAAAGAGCCCTGAGGCATGCATCTCCCATCAACAAAGAGCCCTGAGGCATGCATCCTCCCATCAACAAAGAGCCCTGAGGCATGCATCTCCCATCAACAAAGAGCCCTGAGGCATGCATCTCCCATCAACAAAGAATCTTGAGGCATGCATCACCCATCAACAAAGATCCTTGAGGCATGCATCTCCCATCAACAAAGAGCCCTGAGGCATGCATCTCCCATCAACAAAGAGCCCTGAGGCATGCATCTCCCATCAACAAAGAGCCCTGAGGCATGCATCTCCCATCAACAAAGAACCCCGAGGCATGCATCTACCATCAACAAAGAGCCCCGAGGCATGCATCTCCCATCAACAACGAGCCCTGAGGCATGCATCTCCCATCCACAAAGAGCCCTGAGGCATGCATCTCCCATCAACAAAGAGCCCTAAGGCATCCAGCTCCCATCAACAAAGAGCCCTGCGGCATGCATCTCCCATCCACAAAGAGCCCTGAGGCATGCATCTCCCATCCACAAAGAGCCCTGCGGCATGCATCTCCCGTCAACAAAGAGCCCTGAGGCATTCATCTCCCATCAACAAAGAGCCCTGAGGCATGCATCTCCCATCAACAAAGAGCCCTGAGGCATGCATCTCCCATCAGCAAAGAGCCCTGAGGCATGCATCTCCCATCAACAAAGATCCCTGAGGCATGCATCTCCCATCAACAAAGAGCCCTGAGGCATGCATCTCCCATTAATAAAGATCCCTGAGGCATGCACCTCCCATCAACAAAGAGCCCTGAGTCATGCATCTGCCATCAACAAAGAGCCCTGAGACATGCCTCTCCTGTCAACAAAGACCCGTGAGGCTTGCATCTCCCATCAACAAAGAGCCCAGAGGCATGCATCTCCCATCAACAAAGATCCCTGAGGCATGCATCTCCCATCAACAAAGAGTCCTGAGGCATGCACCTCCCATCAACAAAGAGCCCTGAGGCATGCATCTCCCATCAACAAAGATCCCTGAGGCATGCATCTCCCATCAACAAAGAGCTCAACAAAGAGCCCTGAGGCGTGCATCCCCCATCAACAAAGGGCCCTGAGGCAAGCATCTCCCATCAACAAAGAGCCCTGAGGCATGCATCTCCCATCAACAAAGATCCTTGAGGCATGCATCACCCATCAGCAAAGATCCTTGAGGCATGCATCTCCCATCAACAAAGTGCCCTGAGGCATGCATCTCCCATCAACAAAGATCCCTGAGGCATGCATCTCCCATCAACAAAGAGCCCTGAGGCATGCATCTCCCATTAATAAAGATCCCTGAGGCATGCACCTCCCATCAACAAAGAGCCCTGAGTCATGCATCTGCCATCAACAAAGAGCCCTGAGACATGCCTCTCCTGTCAACAAAGACCCGTGAGGCTTGCATCTCCCATCAACAAAGAGCCCAGAGGCATGCATCTCCCATCAACAAAGATCCCTGAGGCATGCATCTCCCATCAACAAAGAGTCCTGAGGCTTGCACCTCCCATCAACAAAGAGCCCTGAGGCATGCATCTCCCATCCACAAAGAGCCCTGAGGCATGCATCTCCCATCAACAAAGAGACTTGAGACATGCATCTCCCATCAACAAAGAGCCCTGAGGCATGCATCTCCCATCAACAAAGGGCCAGAGGCATGCATCTACCATCAACAAAGAGCCCTGAGACATGCATCTTTCATTAACAACGAGCCCTGAGGCATGCATCTCCCATCCACAAAGAGCCCTGAGGCATGCACCACCCATCAACAAAGATCCCTGAGGCATGCATCTCCCATCAACAAAGAGCCCTGAGACATGCATCTCCCATCAACAAAGAGCCCTGAGACATGCATCTCCCATCAACAAAGAGCCCTGAGGCATGCATCTCCCATCCACAAAGAGCCCTGAGGCATGCATCTCCCATCAACAAAGAGCCCTGAGGCATGCATCTCCCATCAACAAAGATCCTTGAGGCATGCATCACCCATCAGCAAAGATCCTTGAGGCATGCATCTCCCATCAACAAAGTGCCCTGAGGCATGCATCTCCCATCAACAAAGATCCCTGAGGCATGCATCTCCCATCAACAAAGAGCCCTGAGACATGCATCTCCCATCCACAAAGAGCCCTGAGGCATGCATCTCCCATCAACAAAGAGACTTGAGACATGCATCTCCCATCAACAAAGAGCCCTGAGGCATGCATCTCCCATCAACAAAGGGCCAGAGGCATGCATCTACCATCAACAAAGAGCCCTGAGACATGCATCTTTCATTAACAACGAGCCCTGAGGCATGCATCTCCCATCCACAAAGAGCCCTGAGGCATGCACCACCCATCAACAAAGATCCCTGAGGCATGCATCTCCCATCAACAAAGAGCCCTGAGACATGCATCTCCCATCAACAAAGAGCCCTGAGACATGCATCTCCCATCAACAAAGAGCCCTGAGGCATGCATCTCCCATCTACAAAGAGCCCTGAGGCATGCATCTCCCATCAACAAAGAGCCCTGAGGCATGCATCTCCCATCAACAAAGATCCCTGAGGCATGCATCTCCCATCAACAAAGAGCCCTGAGGCATGCATCTCCCATCAATAAAGAGCCCTGAGGCATGCACCTCCCATCAACAAAGAGCCCTGAGTCATGCATCTGCTATCAACAAAGAGCCCTGAGACATGCCTCTCCCGTCAACAAAGACCCGTGAGGCATGCATCTCCCATCAACAAAGAGCCCAGAGGCATGCATCTCCCATCAACAAAGATCCCTGAGGCATGCGTCTCCCATCAACAAAGAGCCCTGAGGCATGCATCTCCCATCAACAAAGATCCCTGAGGCATGCATCTCCCATCAACAAAGAGCCCTGAGACATGCACCTCCCATCAACAAAGAGCCCTGAGGCATGCATCTCCCATCTACAAAGAGCCCTGAGGCATGCATCTCCCATCAACAAAGAGCCCTGAGGCATGAATCTACCATCAACAACGAGCCCTGAGGCATGCATCTCCCATCCACAAAGAGCCCTGAGGCATGCACCACCCATCAACAAAGATCCCTGAGGCATGCATCTCCCATCATCAAAGAGCCCTGAGACATGCATCTCCCATCAACAAAGAGCCCTGAGACATGCATCTCCCATCAACAAAGAGACTTGAGACATGCATCTCCCATCAACAAAGAGCCCTGTGGCATGCATCTCCCATCAACAAAGAGCCCTGAGGCATGCATCTCCCATCAACAAAGATCCCTGAGGCATGCATCTCCCATCAACAAAGAGCCCTGAGGCATGCATCTCCCATCAATAAAGCGCCCTGAGGCATGCACCTCCCATCAACAAAGAGCCCTGAGTCTTGCATCTGCCATCAACAAAGAGCCCTGAGACATGCCTCTCCCGTCAATAAAGATCCCTGAGGCATGCATCTCCCATCAACAAAGAGCCCTGAGGCATGCATCTCCCATCAACAAAGAGCCCTGAGGCATGCATCTCCCATCAACAACGAGCCCTGAGGCATGCATCTCCCGTCAAGAAAGAGCCCTGAGGCATGAATCTACCATCAACAACGAGCCCTGAGGCATGCATCTCCCGTCAACAAAGAGCCCCGAGGCATGCATCTACCATCAACAAAGAGCCCCGAGGCATGCATCTCCCATCAACAACGAGCCCTGAGGCATGCATCTCCCGTCAACAACGAGCCCTGAGGCATGCATCTCCCATCAACAACGAGCCCTGAGGCATGCATCTCCCGTCAAGAAAGAGCCCTGAGGCATGAATCTACCATCAACAAAGAGCTCAACAAAGATCCCTGAGGCATGCATCTCCCATCAACAAAGAGCCCAGAGGCATGTATCTACCATCAACAAAGAGCCCCGAGGCATGCATCTCCCATCAACAAAGAGCCCTGAGACATGCATCTCCCATCAACAAAGAGCCCCGAGGCATGCATCTCCCATCAACAAAGAGCCCTGAGGCATCCATCTCCCATCAACTAAGAGCTCTGAGGCATCCATCTCACATCAACAAAGAGCTCTGAGGAATGCATCTCCCATCCACAAAGAGCCCCGAGGCATGCATCTCCCATCAACTAAGAGCCCTGAGGCATCCATCTCCCATCAACTAAGAGCTCTGAGGCATTCATCTCCCGTCAACAAAGAGCCCAGAGGCATGAATCTCACATCAACAAAGAGCCCTGATTCATGCATCTCCAGTTAACAAAGAGCCCTGAGGCATGGATCTCCCGTCAACAAAGAGCCCTGAGGCATCCATCTCCCGTCAACAAAGATCCCTGAGGTATGCATCTCCCATCAACAAAGATCCCTGAGGCATGCATCTCCCATCAACAAAGAGCCATGAGGCATGCATCTCCCATCAACAAAGAGCCCTGAGACATGCATCTCACATCAACAAAGAGCCCTGAGGCATGCACCACCCATCAACAAAGATCCCTGATGCATGCATCTCCCATCAACAAAGATCCCTGAGGCATGCATCTCCCATCAACAAAGAGCTCAAAAAAGAGCCCTGAGGCATGCATCTCCCATCAATAAAGCGCCCTGAGGCATGCACCTCCCATCAACAAAGAGCCCTGAGTCTTGCATCTGCCATCAACAAAGAGCCCTGAGACATGCCTCTCCCGTCAACAAAGACCCGTGAGGCATGCATCTCCCATCAACTAAGAGCCCAGAGGCATGTATCTCCCATCAACAAAGATCCCTGAGGCATGAATCTACCATCAACAAAGATCCTTGAGGCATGCATCTCCCATCAACAAAGAGCCCAGAAGCATGCATCTCCCATCAACGAGGATCCCTGAGGCATGCATCTCCCATCAACAAAGAGCTCAACAAAGAGCCCTTAGGCGTGCATCCCCCATCAGCAAAGATCCTTGAGGCATGCATCACCCATCAACAAAGATCCTTGAGGCATGCATCTCCCATCAACAAAGATCCCTGAGGCATGCATCTCCCATCAACAAAGAGCCCTGAGACATGCATCTCCCATCCACAAAGAGCCCGGAGGCATGCATCTCCCATCAACAAAGATCCTTGAGGCATGCATCTCCCATCAATCCCTGAGGCATGCATCTCCCATCAACAAAGAGCCCTGAGACATGCATCTCCCATCCACAAAGAGCCCGGAGGCATGCATCTCCCATCAACAAAGAGACTTGAGACATGCATCTCCCATCAACAAAGAGCCCTGAGGCATGCATCTCCCATCAACAAAGAGCCCTGAGGCATGCATCTCCCATCAACAAAGATCCCTGAGGCATGCATCTCCCATCAATAAAGATCCCTGAGGCATGCATCTCCCATCAACAAAGAGCCCTGAGGCATGCATCTCCCATCAACAAAGAGCCCTGAGGCATGCATCTCCCATCAACAACGAGCCCTGAGGCATGCATCTCCCGTCAAGAAAGAGCCCTGAGGCATGAATCTACCATCAACAACGAGCCCTGAGGCATGCATCTCCCGTCAACAAAGAGCCCCGAGGCATGCATCTACCATCAACAAAGAGCCCCGAGGCATGCATCTCCCATCAACAACGAGCCCTGAGGCATGCATCTCCCGTCAACAACGAGCCCTGAGGCATGCATCTCCCATCAACAACGAGCCCTGAGGCATGCATCTCCCGTCAAGAAAGAGCCCTGAGGCATGAATCTACCATCAACAAAGAGCTCAACAAAGATCCCTGAGGCATGCATCTCCCATCAACAAAGAGCCCAGAGGCATGTATCTACCATCAACAAAGAGCCCCGAGGCATGCATCTCCCATCAACAAAGAGCCCTGAGACATGCATCTCCCATCAACAAAGAGCCCCGAGGCATGCATCTCCCATCAACAAAGAGCCCTGAGGCATCCATCTCCCATCAACTAAGAGCTCTGAGGCATCCATCTCACATCAACAAAGAGCTCTGAGGAATGCATCTCCCATCCACAAAGAGCCCCGAGGCATGCATCTCCCATCAACTAAGAGCCCTGAGGCATCCATCTCCCATCAACTAAGAGCTCTGAGGCATTCATCTCCCGTCAACAAAGAGCCCAGAGGCATGAATCTCACATCAACAAAGAGCCCTGATTCATGCATCTCCAGTTAACAAAGAGCCCTGAGGCATGGATCTCCCGTCAACAAAGAGCCCTGAGGCATCCATCTCCCGTCAACAAAGATCCCTGAGGTATGCATCTCCCATCAACAAAGATCCCTGAGGCATGCATCTCCCATCAACAAAGAGCCCTGAGGCATGCATCTCCCATCAACAAAGAGCCCTGAGGCATGCATCTCCCATCAACAAAGAGCCCTGAGGCATGCATCTCCCATCCACAAAGAGCTCTGCGGCATGCATCTCCCATCAACAAAGATCCCTGAGGCATCCATCTCCCATCAACAAAGAGCCCTGCGGCATGCATCTCCCATCCACAAAGAGCCCTGAGGCATGCATCTCCCAATCCACAAAGAGCCCTGCGGCATGCATCTCCCGTCAACAAAGAGCCCTGAGGCATGCATCTCCCATCAACAATGAGCCCTGAGGCATGCATCTCCCATCAACAAAGAGCCCTGAGGCATGCATCTCCCATCAACAAAGAACCCTGAGGCATTCATCTCCCATCAACAAAGAGCCCTGAGGCATGCACCACCCATCAACAAAGATCCCTGAGGCATGCATCTCCCATCAACAAAGAGCCCTGAGGCATGCATCTCCCATCCACAAAGAGCCCTGCGGCATGCATCTCCCATCAACAAAGAGCCCTGAGGCATGCATCTCCCATCAACAAAGAGCCCTGAGGCATGCATCTCCCATCAACAAAGAGCCCTGAGGCATGCATCTCCCATCCACAAAGAGCCCTGCGGCATGCATCTCCCATCAACAAAGAGCCCTGAGGCATCCATCTCCCATCAACAAAGAGCCCTGCGGCATGCATCTCCCATCCACAAAGAGCCCTGAGGCATGCATCTCCCATCCACAAAGAGCCCTGCGGCATGCATCTCCCGTCAACAAAGAGCCCTGAGGCATGCATCTCCCATCAACAATGAGCCCTGAGGCATGCATCTCCCATCAACAAAGAGCCCTGAGGCATGCATCTCCCATCAACAAAGAACCCTGAGGCATTCATCTCCCATCAACAAAGAGCCCTGAGGCATGCACCACCCATCAACAAAGATCCCTGAGGCATGCATCTCCCATCCACAAAGAGCCCTGAGGCATGCACCACCCATCAACAAAGATCCCTGAGGCATGCATCTCCCATCCACAAAGAGCCCTGAGGCATGCATCTCCCATCAACAAAGAGCCCTGAGGCATGCATCTCCCATCAATAAAGAGCCCTGAGGCATGCACCTCCCATCAACAAAGAGCCCTGAGGCATGCATCTGCCATCAACAAAGAGCCCTGAGACATGCCTCTCCCGTCAACAAAGACCCGTGAGGCATGCATCTCCCATCAACAAAGAGCCCAGAGGCATGCATCTCCCATCAACAAAGATCCCTGAAGCATGCATCTCCCATCAACAGAGAGTCCTGAGACATGCACCTCCCATCAACAAAGAGCCCTGAGGCATGCCTCTCCCATCAACAAAGACCCGTGAGGCATGCATCTCCCATCAACAAAGAGCCCAGAGGCATACATCTCCCATCAACAAAGAGTCCCGAGGCATGCACCTCCCATCAACAAAGAGCCCAGAGGCATGCATCTCCCATCAACAAAGATCCCTGAGGCCTGCATCTCCCATCAACAAAAAAACTTGAGACATGCATCTCCCATCAACAAAGAGCCCTGAGGCATGCTTCTCCCATCAACAAAGAACCCTGAGGCATGCATCTCCCATCAACAAAGAGCCCTGAGGCATGCATCTCCCATCAACAAAGAATCTTGAGGCATGCATCACCCATCAACAAAGATCCTTGAGGCATGCATCTCCCATTAACAAAGAGCCCTGAGGCATGCATCTCCCATCAACAACGAGCCCTGAGGTATGCATCTCCCGTCAACAAAGAGCCCTGAGGCATGCATCTCCCATCAACAACGAGCCCTGAGGCATGCATCTACCGTCAACAAAGAGCCCTGAGGCATGAATCTACCATCAACAACGAGCCCTGAGGCATGCATCTCCCGTCAACAAAGAGCCCCGAGGCATGCATCTACCATCAACAAAGAGCCCCGAGGCATGCATCTCCCATCAACAACGAGCCCTGAGGCATGCATCTCCCGTCAACAACGAGCCCTGAGGCATGCATCTCCCATCAACAACGAGCCCTGAGGCATGCATCTCCCGTCAAGAAAGAGCCCTGAGGCATGAATCTACCATCAACAAAGAGCTCAACAAAGATCCCTGAGGCATGCATCTCCCATCAACAAAGAGCCCAGAGGCATGTATCTACCATCAACAAAGAGCCCCGAGGCATGCATCTCCCATCAACAAAGAGCCCTGAGACATGCATCTCCCATCAACAAAGAGCCCTGAGGCATCCATCTCCCATCAACTAAGAGCTCTGAGGCATCCATCTCACATCAACAAAGAGCTCTGAGGAATGCATCTCCCATCCACAAAGAGCCCCGAGGCATGCATCTCCCATCAACTAAGAGCCCTGAGGCATCCATCTCCCATCAACTAAGAGCTCTGAGGCATTCATCTCCCGTCAACAAAGAGCCCAGAGGCATGAATCTCACATCAACAAAGAGCCCTGATTCATGCATCTCCCGTTAACAAAGAGCCCTGAGGCATGGATCTCCCGTCAACAAAGAGCCCTGAGGCATCCATCTCCCGTCAACAAAGAGCCCTGAGGCATGCATCTCCCATCAACAAAGATCCCTGAGGCATGCATCTCCCATCAGCAAAGATCCCTGAGACATGCATCTCACATCCACAAAGAGCCCTGAGGCATCCATCTCCCATCAACAAAGAGCCCTGAGGCATGCATCTCCCATCAACAAAGATCCCTGAGACATGCATCTCCCATCCACAAAGAGCCCGGAGGCATGCATCTCCCATCAACAAAGAGACTTGAGACATGCATCTCCCATCAACAAAGAGCCCTGAGGCATGCATCTCCCACCAACAAAGAGCCCCGAGGCATGCATCCACCATCAACAAAGAGCCCTGAGACATGCATCTCACATCAACAAAGAGCCCTGAGGCATGCACCTTCCATCAACAAAGATCCCTGAGGCATGCATCTCCCATCAACAAAGATCCCTGAGGCATGCATCTCCCATCAACAAAGAGCTCAACAAAGAGCCCTGAGGCATGCATCTCCCATCAATAAAGCGCCCTGAGGCATGCACCTCCCATCAACAAAGAGCCCTGAGTCTTGCATCTGCCATCAACAAAGAGCCCTGAGACATGCCTCTCCCGTCAACAAAGACCCGTGAGGCATGCATCTCCCATCAACTAAGAGCCCAGAGGCATGCATCTCCCATCAACAAAGATCCCTGAGACATGCATCTCCCATCCACAAAGAGCCCTGAGGCATCCATCTCCCATCAACAAAGAGCCCTGAGGCATGCATCTCCCATCAACAAAGATCCCTGAGACATGCATCTCCCATCCACAAAGAGCCCGGAGGCATGCATCTACCATCAACAAAGAGACTTGAGACATGCATCTCCCATCAACAAAGAGCCCTGAGGCATGCATCTCCCACCAACAAAGAGCCCCGAGGCATGCATCCACCATCAACAAAGAGCCCTGAGACATGCATCTCACATCTACAAAGAGCCCTGAGGCATGCACCACCCATCAACAAAGATCCCTGAGGCATGCATCTCCCATCAACAAAGATCCCTGAGGCATGCATCTCCCATCAACAAAGAGCTCAACAAAGAGCCCTGAGGCATGCATCTCCCATCAATAAAGCGCCCTGAGGCATGCACCTCCCATCAACAAAGAGCCCTGAGTCTTGCATCTGCCATCAACAAAGAGCCCTGAGACATGCCTCTCCCGTCAACAAAGACCCGTGAGGCATGCATCTCCCATCAACTAAGAGCCCAGAGGCATGCATCTCCCATCAACAAAGATCCCTGAGGCATGAATCTACCATCAACAAAGATCCTTGAGGCATGCATCTCCCATCAACAAAGAGTCCTGAGGCATGCACCTCCCATCAACAAAGAGCCCAGAGGCATGCATCTCCCATCAACGAGGATCCCTGAGGCATGCATCACCCATAAACAAACATCCTTGAGGCATGCATCTCCCATCAACAAAGATCCCTGAGGCATGCATCTCCCATCAACAAAGAGCCCTGAGACATGCATCTCCCATCCACAAAGAGCCCGGAGGCATGCATTTCCCATCAACAAAGATCCTTGAGGCATGCATCTCCCATCAACAAAGAGCCCTGAGACATGCATCTCCCATCCACAAAGAGCCCTGAGGCATGCATCTCCCATCAACAACGAGCCCTGAGGCATGCATCTCCCGTCAAGAAAGAGCCCTGAGGCATGAATCTACCATCAACAACGAGCCCTGAGGCATGCATCTCCCGTCAACAAAGAGCCCCGAGGCATGCATCTACCATCAACAAAGAGCCCCGAGGCATGCATCTCCCATCAACAACGAGCCCTGAGGCATGCATCTCCCGTCAACAACGAGCCCTGAGGCATGCATCTCCCATCAACAACGAGCCCTGAGACATGCATCTCCCGTCAAGAAAGAGCCCTGAGGCATGAATCTACCATCAACAAAGAGCTCAACAAAGATCCCTGAGGCATGCATCTCCCATCAACAAAGAGCCCAGAGGCATGTATCTACCATCAACAAAGAGCCCCGAGGCATGCATCTCCCATCAACAAAGAGCCCTGAGACATGCATCTCCCATCAACAAAGAGCCCTGAAGCATCCATCTCCCATCAACTAAGAGCCCTGAGGCATGCATCTCCCATCAACAAAGATCCCTGAGGCATGCATCTCCCATCAACAAAGAGCCCTGAGGCATGCATCTCCCATCAACAAAGATCCCTGAGGCATGCATCTCCCATCAACAAAGAGCCCTGAGGCATGCATCTCCCATCAACAAAGATCCCTGAGGCATGCATCTCCCATCAACAAAGAGCCCTGAGGCATGCATCTCCCAACAACAAAGAGCCCTGAGGCATGCATCTCCCATCAACAAAGAGCCCTGAGGCATGCATCTCCCATCCACAAAGAGCCCTGAGGCATGCATCTCCCATCAACAAAGAGCCCTGAGGCATCCATCTCCCATCAACAAAGAGCCCTGCGGCATGCATCTCCCATCCACAAAGAGCCCTGAGGCATGCATCTCCCATCCACAAAGAGCCCTGTGGCATGCATCTCCCGTCAACAAAGAGCCCTGAGGCATTCATCTCCCATCAACAAAGAGCCCTGAGGCATGCATCTCCCATCAACAATGAGCCCTGAGGCATGCATCTCCCATCAACAAAGAGCCCTGAGGCATGCATCTCCCATCAACAAAGATCCCTGAGGCATTCATCTCCCATCAACAAAGAGCCCTGAGGCATGCACCACCCATCAACAAAGATCCCTGAGGCATGCATCTCCCATCCACAAAGAGCCCTGAGGCATGCACCACCCATCAACAAAGATCCCTGAGGCATGTATCTCCCATCCACAAAGAGCCCTGAGGCATGCATCTCCCATCAACAAAGAGCCCTGAGGCATGCATCTCCCATCAATAAAGAGCCCTGAGGCATGCACCTCCCATCAACAAAGAGCCCTGAGGCAAGCATCTGCCATCAACAAAGAGCCCTGAGACATGCCTCTCCCGTCAACAAAGACCCGTGAGGCATGCATCTCCCATCAACAAAGAGCCCAGAGGCATGCATCTCCCATCAACAAAGATCCCTGAAGCATGCATCTCCCATCAACAAAGAGTCCCGAGGCATGCACCTCCCATCAACAAAGAGCCCAGAGGCATGCATCTCCCATCAACAAAGATCCCTGAGGCCTGCATCTCCCATCAACAAAGAGACTTGAGACATGCATCTCCCATCAACAAAGAGCCCTGAGGCATGCATCTCCCATCAACAAAGAACCCTGAGGCATGCATCTCCCATCAACAAAGAGCCCTGAGACATGCATCTCCCATCAACAAAGAGCCCTGAGGCATGCATCTCCCATCAACAAAGAATCTTGAGGCATGCATCACCCATCAACAAAGATCCTTGAGGCATGCATCTCCCATCAACAAAGAGCCCTGAGGCATGCATCTCCCATCAACAAAGAGCCCTGAGGCATGCATCTCCCATCAACAAAGAGCCCTGAGGCATGCATCTCCCATCAACAAAGAATCTTGAGGCATGCATCACCCATCAACAAAGATCCTTGAGGCATGCATCTCCCATCAACAAAGAGCCCTGAGGCATGCATCTCCCATCAACAAAGAGCCCTGAGGCATGCATCTCTCATCAACAAAGAGCCCTGAGACATGCATCTCCCATCAACAAAGAGTCCTGAGGAATGCACCTCCCATCAACAAAGAGCCCTGAGGCATGCATCTCCCATCAACAAAGATCCCTGAGGCATGCATCTCCCATCAACAAAGAGCCCTGAGGCATGCATCTCCCATCAACAAAGAGCCCTGAGGCATGCATCTCCCATCAACAAAGAGCTCAACAAAGAGCCCTGAGGCGTGCATCCCCCATCAACAAAGAGCCCTGAGGCAAGCATCTCCCATCAACAAAGAGCCCTGAGGCATGCATCTCCCATCAACAAAGATCCTTGAGGCATGCATCACCCATCAGCAAAGATCCTTGAGGCATGCATCTCCCATCAACAAAGAGCCCTGAGGCATGCATCTCCCATCAACAAAGATCCCTGAGGCATGCATCTCTGTTGGAAATGGGATCCCCGGCTGACCAGGGCTTTCGCCAAAGTCAGTCAGAGACCACCACACCCAAGTCAGGGCAAGGGAGTTACACGCCAAGATAACCCCAGCTCACCCTCTAGGTAACGTGGCGCGAGCAGCAAGGCTAAACTTGGAGGCGATGTAGGCTAAGTATTTGCGCATGCACCCCAGCAACAACAACCAAAGGCCCACCACAAAGGAAACTCCACACAAGGTTATATAAAAATAGCCTTTGTATTACACCAAAACACATTAGATAAAACACACACTTTACAATGTGCCAGAGGCATGGGCAGAATTTACAAGGGGATATTTACAAGACAGGGCCACCTGGACCACTGTCAGGAATCAGCACTTTTAGAAGTAACAATACAATACTTGTAGGCCTAGAACTTAGAACATAGCCTATCAGACAGTACCTTCCGTCCTGGTTGCACGGGATAATGCGAGTGACCTCCTTAGTAAGCTTGAGCGGGCGACCCAGCGAAGCGGCGCGGCTCAGGGGAGAGCGGCGCTGCTCGAGGCTTGGACGGGCTGCCGGCACGGTACAAGCGTTTCTCTGGGGCGACCAATGTGTGCGGCTCAGAAGAGGAGGGGGAGGCAGGATGCGGGCGACCCAGCGAAGCGGCGCGGCTCAGGGGAGAGCGGCGCTGCTCGAGGCTTGGACGGGCTGCCGGCACGAGCTGCCGAGGGGAACGAGCGAGGCACACTTCAGCGAGGCCCCAGGGGCCCAGGGAGATCAGACAAGTCCCATCAATTTGGCAGGGAAGGCACCATAGAGTCCACTGGTCCTGGGACTCTGGTCAGGGGGCAAGCTTAGTATCAAGCCCTTGGAATATCACTTATAACAGAAGATCACTGTAACACAAAATAGGACATAAAGCACAAAACCAGTACCCACTGGTAACTGGTAAGTCCCCCCTACGCAATCCTAACCACCCTAGGAACAGGTCACGCAGGGAACCAGGACCTTACTAGCACCACCTGCACTAGCAAGAACAACCACCTCAGTATCACAATACACATAGGGGCATAGACCTGGGGACAAAACACATGATGCAGAACCTACATTCAGCGGTGTAAGGAACACATGACGCATCAACACACGTTCAGCGGTGTAAGGAACAGGGCACATAATGTATCAACAACACATTCAGAGGTGCAGAACACAGGGTGCGCAAAACATACTACACATTGTACATTTCCTAACACCCAAAAGCAATAGGACATAGATCATAACAGCATCTAAACCTTTAGCGTAGAACTCACAAAGTCCAGGTTGCGCCACTGCGCCAAGACCTAAACGTAGCAGCTGCCCACAAAGTGCTGGGCAGCTGAGGGACAGAACAGGGGGCCTAAACGCTGCAGCTGGCACTAAATGCTGCGCAGCTGGGGAAAGGCCAGGGATGAAGGAGTGCGCCTCACTCCTAAAGTCCACATTGTATGTCCCTAGGGAAAGAAATACCTACACGGTGCAGCTGCCCACTACTTGCTGGGCAGCTGGGATCAGAACACGCCAGGGGCTCTCACTAGCCCCTCAGGAACACTGCGCCACACTGAGCCATCTGGCTCTCGAAATACTGGGCACCTTAGAGCCTCTCTGGGCTTGTAAATAGGGCGGGGCTTTTGCTGGAGTCCCCCCTCTGGGGACTCGATATGGCCAAACTAGGTAATAAACCTCTCAGGGGCTCGTGAATCAATGTGGGACCCAGGGGAGCCTCTCGAGCAAGGTGGGCGGTAGGCGGAGTCCCTCTCGGGGGACTCGAAATCACTTATGGGGCCCAACAGCCTCTCGGGCTCTAGGCATCACTCTGCCCCTGGCGACAGATATGGCCACATCGTGGGAGCGGCCCGCTATCATGTGGGGCCTCTCAAAAAACAATCAGGACAGCCCCGAGGCCCCTCTCCTTACCGGGCTCCGGGCGTCCATTCTCTCTGTGTCCCCTCACCGGGGGCAGCGCAGGACTTCGCCTCTGGGGCTCCCCTCACTCCTGGGAGCCCCAACACGCAACATCCGGCTCCAGGAGGGGAGGGGGGCATCTTCACCCGGTCCCCCATCTCAGGACCGGGACTTGGAAAGTGGAGCCCTCAAGGCTCCGGGCTCCTCTTCTCCGGCCGGGCGCCCCGGCCAATCACAGCGCGGCGGCGGGCGGGACTTCCTCCGGCAGACCGGAAGTCCCGCCTACAGTCAGGCGCGATGCTGCCTGACTTCCTGGTTTTGCCCGCGGCTGCGGCGGTGATTTCTCAGGGCCATAGCGAGGGGTGGGCACCCTCGAAATACAACGTAAATGGCGGGGTGGCACCCGCTAGGGCTCTGATAGGCGGGGTGGCACCCGTGCATGAATATCACGAAAATCGGGGCAAAAGTCAAAATAAAGCGCTCCGAGCGCTAAGGAACAACACAGCGCTTTCAAGCGCTATAAGGCAAATAAAGCGCTCGCCCAGCGCTAGGCACACAGAATAAAGCTCTCATGCACCAGGGGTCAAAGGAGAGCGCTCCCAAGCGCTAGGAAGGAAAATATAGCGCTCCCAGCGCTATGAAGGCACAAAAAGCCACAAAGTCCTTCAGGAGGTGTCATCAGAAGTCCAGGGGCTGGGCAGGGCTCAGGGAGGCAAGCCATCCCTGAGCCCAAGCAGCAGCACGCCCCTGGCAAGATTGTAGTTGGGAACAAGAAAATTTTCATGGGGTCACAGCCCCTCTTTTATACACCTTTTCCCTTTGTCTTTAGGTGCAGGGTGGGGGCAGAACCAGTCGCAGCTGGTTCTGGAGCACTCTTGATGGCCCAACCACCCATTTCATTCACTGGGGAGGCTAGGGTCATCAGTCACACCACAGGGGGGCGGAGCCAGCATTGTGTGGGGAAAACCCAGCCCATCCAGGACACAGGTACACTCCTCCCACACATCACTCATGCTAATCTCCCACTCACCACCGGGGCAGACCCACACAGACTTCCTGGAGCCTGGCATCCCAGCCAGCTCCAGCCAATCACACGCCAGCACCCTCACAGCACACGTACAGCCATGTCTAGAAATGGCGCTTCCCTTCTAGACACATACATGCTGCATACACCATCTCGCAGCATTCACTCCCCCGAGTTCACACATACCAAACTTGACCATGCACACCTCACGCATCAGGAACTACCAGGGACACAGACATTCCCCATGCATTCCTATGGGAGGGCAGGCCAATCTCACACACGCACTCAGGGAGAGCACGCACTTTACACTGCGCCACAGTGTCAAAGTGCGCAAAGGACAGAAATCACTATAATTTAAGGCAAAAAGTTCAGGGGTGAACCTGCCACAAGGCCCAAGTCCAACACAACCCCCTTCCAGCCAAATCGCAGGGGAGACCAATCACCACCGTGATGGACTTCCCTGCTTGGGGCGATAGAACACGGACGCGGGCCCGCACTGCAGGGACACCCTCCGGTTCTACGCCAAGTTAATCCATAAGACAAGCACATCCTTAAAAAAACAGGCCCAACTAGGCTACCCCACTGGTACTCCTTAGTTGTCCACGGCTAGGACCAGGCCCTAGGCCACCTAGATACCACTGGTCCTTGCCAATCCACAGAGTGGGGGGTAGTAACCCCTGGCCTGCACTAGCCATTCTCCACTCCCTCTCAGTGTAGTTCCAAACTACCACTGATCCTCCAACCTAGGGTCCGCACCCTCAGGCTGACCAGAGGTCACGGGCAAGATTGCCCCACCCTACTTCTACTTCTGAAGCACCCTCCAGAACACAACTCTCCCACCGGGAGTCCACATTCACCGGATGCACAGGGGTCAGACTCCCTCTGACCCCCTTCCAGAGTTCTGCACCCTCCCACTGTAGAACAGGGTCCCTCCACTTAAGGTAGGCCCCACCTGCTCTCAGGGTAGTACCACAACACTCAGCCAAGAACCCTAAAGATCCCTGCTAGGCCTGTACCACCCCTTCTGGGAAACACAGGGTCTCTTCACTTAAGATGAGCCCCACCTGTGTTCACAGGGGTACCCCTAGAAGACAAACCGGCCAGGACACTGGCTACAGTCGCCCTGCCGTCCAGGACAGGCAACACCTGAACCTGGCTCCCTAACCCAGGGATGCTACCCTTTGGTTAGATGCCTGGCGCACCAGGACTTCTACAAGTTGAAAACAAAAATCTAAGACTTTCTCTCCTCCTTCAGCAGCAAGGCAACCACTGCAGGTCAATACCCCATACAGCTTACCTGGTTCCTTCTCTTCAGGCAGGAGTTCCCTCTTGTAACTTCAGGACACTACATACAGTTGCCCTTATGTCCAGATCCGGAAACACCGGCTACTGGCTCCCCAACCGAGGGACGTACCCTTTGGTCAGATGCCTGGCGCACCAGGACTTCCTTGAGGGTGACACATCACTAATGTGTTGTGCACAAGTCTGCCTGACACTCAGGACAGAAGTGGCATCACCATGGTCACTCACTGGCGACACAACCCTTCTGGCTGGCCCCTGACCCACTGGTTCTTCCACTGGGGAACCTATCCCCCTCACACCCCTCCATCTGGACTTCTGCACCCTCCCAACTGGAGCGGTACTGCCAGACACCAGAACTACTGGAACCCTGGTTACAGAGGTTCCACGTTCTCCAGACACTCTGGAAGATCCTCCTCAAATGACCTATTGGTACAGCCTAGGCCCCCGACCTGATGTTCCCTTCAGAAACAATCCAGGCCCTGACACTGGGTTTCGGGCACCTGGAGACATGCAGTCCCACCCACTCCTTCTCCTCTTGAGACAGGACGTGGGCCCCTACACCGAGACCTAGCTGGGCTACACTGAACCTCTTCCACCACGCTGGGCTGGAAGACACCTCAGACACTCCTTTTGGAATCACTCCATCCCCTATGCCTCTCTCCTCCCAGAACATTACCAACTCCAAAATACTGTCTCTCAACAGACCACAGAAATCAACAAGCAGGCTCCACTATCTGCAGACGTTCTTGGGAAAAGTTCAACACACAGGACTTAAATATCTGAGCAAAACTAGCATTCAGCAAGCTCCCCGTCCAGAGAACTCACAAACACGTCCAGTGCCACACACCATTCATCCACACACACCCCTCCCCAGACTGGTAAGGCAGTTTCTACCACCCCTGACTTCTCAACCTGACCACACTTGACACAGGTACCATTACTCCAGGGCAGGGACGGGGGACACATGCACTGGACACACTCATGCTGCCACCACTGGATCCCACCCTTCTGTGAAATCCAGAAAACACACTGCACTTAGGGGGATGATCTACCCTCCCGAGCTAGGGACACCTAACTCAAAGTGCACAAGAAACACATTTCCGCAGAAATGACATTTTTAGCAAACTCCATACAATAATCCCCAAAATGTTTTTATCTAAAATGCAGAGTTTTGTGGTGCAGCCAGCTGCTACTAAGGTACAACGCAAACACAAATCCTTATCCCACCGGTGCCACCAATGTTGGAAATGGGATCCCCGGCTGACCAGGGCTTTCGCCAAAGTCAGTCAGAGACCACCACACCCAAGTCAGGGCAAGGGAGTTACACGCCAAGATAACCCCAGCTCACCCTCTAGGTAACGTGGCGCGAGCAGCAAGGCTAAACTTGGAGGCGATGTAGGCTAAGTATTTGCGCATGCACCCCAGCAACAACAACCAAAGGCCCACCACAAAGGAAACTCCACACAAGGTTATATAAAAATAGCCTTTGTATTACACCAAAACACATTGGATAAAACACACACTTTACAATGTGCCAGAGGCATGGGCAGAATTTACAAGGGGATATTTACAAGACAGGGCCACCTGGACCACTGTCAGGAATCAGCACTTTTAGAAGTAACAATACAATACTTGTAGGCCTAGAACTTAGAACATAGCCTATCAGACAGTACCTTCCGTCCTGGTTGCACGGGATAATGCGAGTGACCTCCTTAGTAAGCTTGAGCGGGCGACCCAGCGAAGCGGCGCGGCTCAGGGGAGAGCGGCGCTGCTCGAGGCTTGGACGGGCTGCCGGCACGGTACAAGCGTTTCTCTGGGGCGACCAATGTGTGCGGCTCAGAAGAGGAGGGGGAGGCAGGATGCGGGCGACCCAGCGAAGCGGCGCGGCTCAGGGGAGAGCGGCGCTGCTCGAGGCTTGGACGGGCTGCCGGCACGAGCTGCCGAGGGGAACGAGCGAGGCACACTTCAGCGAGGCCCCAGGGGCCCAGGGAGATCAGACAAGTCCCATCAATTTGGCAGGGAAGGCACCATAGAGTCCACTGGTCCTGGGACTCTGGTCAGGGGGCAAGCTTAGTATCAAGCCCTTGGAATATCACTTATAACAGAAGATCACTGTAACACAAAATAGGACATAAAGCACAAAACCAGTACCCACTGGTAACTGGTAAGTCCCCCCTACGCAATCCTAACCACCCTAGGAACAGGTCACGCAGGGAACCAGGACCTTACTAGCACCACCTGCACTAGCAAGAACAACCACCTCAGTATCACAATACACATAGGGGCATAGACCTGGGGACAAAACACATGATGCAGAACCTACATTCAGCGGTGTAAGGAACACATGACGCATCAACACACGTTCAGCGGTGTAAGGAACAGGGCACATAATGTATCAACAACACATTCAGAGGTGCAGAACACAGGGTGCGCAAAACATACTACACATTGTACATTTCCTAACACCCAAAAGCAATAGGACATAGATCATAACAGCATCTAAACCTTTAGCGTAGAACTCACAAAGTCCAGGTTGCGCCACTGCGCCAAGACCTAAACGTAGCAGCTGCCCACAAAGTGCTGGGCAGCTGAGGGACAGAACAGGGGGCCTAAACGCTGCAGCTGGCACTAAATGCTGCGCAGCTGGGGAAAGGCCAGGGATGAAGGAGTGCGCCTCACTCCTAAAGTCCACATTGTATGTCCCTAGGGAAAGAAATACCTACACGGTGCAGCTGCCCACTACTTGCTGGGCAGCTGGGATCAGAACACGCCAGGGGCTCTCACTAGCCCCTCAGGAACACTGCGCCACACTGAGCCATCTGGCTCTCGAAATACTGGGCACCTTAGAGCCTCTCTGGGCTTGTAAATAGGGCGGGGCTTTTGCTGGAGTCCCCCCTCTGGGGACTCGATATGGCCAAACTAGGTAATAAACCTCTCAGGGGCTCGTGAATCAATGTGGGACCCAGGGGAGCCTCTCGAGCAAGGTGGGCGGTAGGCGGAGTCCCTCTCGGGGGACTCGAAATCACTTATGGGGCCCAACAGCCTCTCGGGCTCTAGGCATCACTCTGCCCCTGGCGACAGATATGGCCACATCGTGGGAGCGGCCCGCTATCATGTGGGGCCGCTCAAAAAACAATCAGGACAGCCCCGAGGCCCCTCTCCTTACCGGGCTCCGGGCGGCCATTCTCTCTGTGTCCCCTCACCGGGGGCAGCGCAGGACTTCGCCTCTGGGGCTCCCCTCAATCCTGGGAGCCCCAACACGCAACATCCGGCTCCAGGAGGGGAGGGGGGCATCTTCACCCGGTCCCCCATCTCGGGACCGGGACTTGGAAAGTGGAGCCCTCAAGGCTCCGGGCTCCTCTTCTCCGGCCGGGCGCCCCGGCCAATCACAGCGCGGCGGCGGGCGGGACTTCCTCCGGCAGACCGGAAGTCCCGCCTACAGTCAGGCGCGATGCTGCCTGACTTCCTGGTTTTGCCCGCGGCTGCGGCGGTGATTTCTCAGGGCCATAGCGAGGGGTGGGCACCCTCGAAATACAACGTAAATGGCGGGGTGGCACCCGCTAGGGCTCTGATAGGCGGGGTGGCACCCGTGCATGAATATCACGAAAATCGGGGCAAAAGTCAAAATAAAGCGCTCCGAGCGCTAAGGAACAACACAGCGCTTTCAAGCGCTATAAGGCAAATAAAGCGCTCGCCCAGCGCTAGGCACACAGAATAAAGCTCTCATGCACCAGGGGTCAAAGGAGAGCGCTCCCAAGCGCTAGGAAGGAAAATATAGCGCTCCCAGCGCTATGAAGGCACAAAAAGCCACAAAGTCCTTCAGGAGGTGTCATCAGAAGTCCAGGGGCTGGGCAGGGCTCAGGGAGGCAAGCCATCCCTGAGCCCAAGCAGCAGCACGCCCCTGGCAAGATTCTAGTTGGGAACAAGAAAATTTTCATGGGGTCACAGCCCCTCTTTTATACACCTTTTCCCTTTGTCTTTAGGTGCAGGGTGGGGGCAGAACCAGTCGCAGCTGGTTCTGGAGCACTCTTGATGGCCCAACCACCCATTTCATTCACTGGGGAGGCTAGGGTCATCAGTCACACCACAGGGGGGCGGAGCCAGCATTGTGTGGGGAAAACCCAGCCCATCCAGGACACAGGTACACTCCTCCCACACATCACTCATGCTAATCTCCCACTCACCACCGGGGCAGACCCACACAGACTTCCTGGAGCCTGGCATCCCAGCCAGCTCCAGCCAATCACACGCCAGCACCCTCACAGCACACGTACAGCCATGTCTAGAAATGGCGCTTCCCTTCTAGACACATACATGCTGCATACACCATCTCGCAGCATTCACTCCCCCGAGTTCACACATACCAAACTTGACCATGCACACCTCACGCATCAGGAACTACCAGGGACACAGACATTCCCCATGCATTCCTATGGGAGGGCAGGCCAATCTCACACACGCACTCAGGGAGAGCACGCACTTTACACTGCGCCACAGTGTCAAAGTGCGCAAAGGACAGAAATCACTATAATTTAAGTCAAAAAGTTCAGGGGTGAACCTGCCACAAGGCCCAAGTCCAACACAACCCCCTTCCAGCCAAATCGCAGGGGAGACCAATCACCACCGTGATGGACTTCCCTGCTTGGGGCGATAGAACACGGACGCGGGCCCGCACTGCAGGGACACCCTCCGGTTCTACGCCAAGTTAATCCATAAGACAAGCACATCCTTAAAAAAACAGGCCCAACTAGGCTACCCCACTGGTACTCCTTAGTTGTCCACGGCTAGGACCAGGCCCTAGGCCACCTAGATACCACTGGTCCTTGCCAATCCACAGAGTGGGGGGGTAGTAACCCCTGGCCTGCACTAGCCATTCTCCACTCCCTCTCAGTGTAGTTCCAAACTACCACTGATCCTCCAACCTAGGGTCCGCACCCTCAGGCTGACCAGAGGTCACGGGCAAGATTGCCCCACCCTACTTCTACTTCTGAAGCACCCTCCAGAACACAACTCTCCCACCGGGAGTCCACATTCACCGGATGCACAGGGGTCAGACTCCCTCTGACCCCCTTCCAGAGTTCTGCACCCTCCCACTGTAGAACAGGGTCCCTCCACTTAAGGTAGGCCCCACCTGCTCTCAGGGTAGTACCACAACACTCAGCCAAGAACCCTAAAGATCCCTGCTAGGCCTGTACCACCCCTTCTGGGAAACACAGGGTCTCTTCACTTAAGATGAGCCCCACCTGTGTTCACAGGGGTACCCCTAGAAGACAAACCGGCCAGGACACTGGCTACAGTCGCCCTGCCGTCCAGGACAGGCAACACCTGAACCTGGCTCCCTAACCCAGGGACGCTACCCTTTGGTTAGATGCCTGGCGCACCAGGACTTCTACAAGTTGAAAACAAAAATCTAAGACTTTCTCTCCTCCTTCAGCAGCAAGGCAACCACTGCAGGTCAATACCCCATACAGCTTACCTGGTTCCTTCTCTTCAGGCAGGAGTTCCCTCTTGTAACTTCAGGACACTACATACAATTGCCCTTATGTCCAGATCCGGAAACACCGGCTACTGGCTCCCTAACCGAGGGACGTACCCTTTGGTCAGATGCCTGGCGCACCAGGACTTCCTTGAGGGTGACACATCACTAATGTGTTGTGCACAAGTCTGCCTGACACTCAGGACAGAAGTGGCATCACCATGGTCACTCACTGGCGACACAACCCTTCTGGCTGGCCCCTGACCCACTGGTTCTTCCACTGGGGAACCTATCCCCCTCACACCCCTCCATCTGGACTTCTGCACCCTCCCAACTGGAGCGGTACTGCCAGACACCAGAACTACTGGAACCCTGGTTACAGAGGTTCCACGTTCTCCAGACACTCTGGAAGATCCTCCTCAAATGACCTATTGGTACAGCCTAGGCCCCCGACCTGATGTTCCCTTCAGAAACAATCCAGGCCCTGACACTGGGTTTCGGGCACCTGGAGACATGCAGTCCCACCCACTCCTTCTCCTCTTGAGACAGGACGTGGGCCCCTACACCGAGACCTAGCTGGGCTACACTGAACCTCTTCCACCACGCTGGGCTGGAAGACACCTCAGACACTCCTTTTGGAATCACTCCATCCCCTATGCCTCTCTCCTCCCAGAACATTACCAACTCCAAAATTCTGTCTCTCAACAGACCACAGAAATCAACAAGCAGGCTCCACTATCTGCAGACGTTCTTGGGAAAAGTTCAACACACAGGACTTAAATATCTGAGCAAAACTAGCATTCAGCAAGCTCCCCGTCCAGAGAACTCACAAACACGTCCAGTGCCACACACCATTCATCCACACACACCCCTCCCCAGACTGGTAAGGCAGTTTCTACCACCCCTGACTTCTCAACCTGACCACACTTGACACAGGTACCATTACTCCAGGGCAGGGACGGGGGACACATGCACTGGACACACTCATGCTGCCACCACTGGATCCCACCCTTCTGTGAAATCCAGAAAACACACTGCACTTAGGGGGATGATCTACCCTCCCGAGCTAGGGACACCTAACTCAAAGTGCACAAGAAACACATTTCCGCAGAAATGACATTTTTAGCAAACTCCATACAATAATCCCCAAAATGTTTTTATCTAAAATGCAGAGTTTTGTGGTGCAGCCAGCTGCTACTAAGGTACAACGCAAACACAAATCCTTATCCCACCGCTGCCACCAATGTTGGAAATGGGATCCCCGGCTGACCAGGGCTTTCGCCAAAGTCAGTCAGAGACCACCACACCCAAGTCAGGGCAAGGGAGTTACACGCCAAGATAACCCCAGCTCACCCTCTAGGTAACGTGGCGCGAGCAGCAAGGCTAAACTTGGAGGCGATGTAGGCTAAGTATTTGCGCATGCACCCCAGCAACAACAACCAAAGGCCCACCACAAAGGAAACTCCACACAAGGTTATATAAAAATAGCCTTTGTATTACACCAAAACACATTAGATAAAACACACACTTTACAATGTGCCAGAGGCATGGGCAGAATTTACAAGGGGATATTTACAAGACAGGGCCACCTGGACCACTGTCAGGAATCAGCACTTTTAGAAGTAACAATACAATACTTGTAGGCCTAGAACTTAGAACATAGCCTATCAGACAGTACCTTCCGTCCTGGTTGCACGGGATAATGCGAGTGACCTCCTTAGTAAGCTTGAGCGGGCGACCCAGCGAAGCGGCGCGGCTCAGGGGAGAGCGGCGCTGCTCGAGGCTTGGACGGGCTGCCGGCACGGTACAAGCGTTTCTCTGGGGCGACCAATGTGTGCGGCTCAGAAGAGGAGGGGGAGGCAGGATGCGGGCGACCCAGCGAAGCGGCGCGGCTCAGGGGAGAGCGGCGCTGCTCGAGGCTTGGACGGGCTGCCGGCACGAGCTGCCGAGGGGAACGAGCGAGGCACACTTCAGCGAGGCCCCAGGGGCCCAGGGAGATCAGACAAGTCCCATCAATTTGGCAGGGAAGGCACCATAGAGTCCACTGGTCCTGGGACTCTGGCCAGGGGGCAAGCTTAGTATCAAGCCCTTGGAATATCACTTATAACAGAAGATCACTGTAACACAAAATAGGACATAAAGCACAAAACCAGTACCCACTGGTAACTGGTAAGTCCCCCCTACGCAATCCTAACCACCCTAGGAACAGGTCACGCAGGGAACCAGGACCTTACTAGCACCACCTGCACTAGCAAGAACAACCACCTCAGTATCACAATACACATAGGGGCATAGACCTGGGGACAAAACACATGATGCAGAACCTACATTCAGCGGTGTAAGGAACACATGACGCATCAACACACGTTCAGCGGTGTAAGGAACAGGGCACATAATGTATCAACAACACATTCAGAGGTGCAGAACACAGGGTGCGCAAAACATACTACACATTGTACATTTCCTAACACCCAAAAGCAATAGGACATAGATCATAACAGCATCTAAACCTTTAGCGTAGAACTCACAAAGTCCAGGTTGCGCCACTGCGCCAAGACCTAAACGTAGCAGCTGCCCACAAAGTGCTGGGCAGCTGAGGGACAGAACAGGGGGCCTAAACGCTGCAGCTGGCACTAAATGCTGCGCAGCTGGGGAAAGGCCAGGGATGAAGGAGTGCGCCTCACTCCTAAAGTCCACATTGTATGTCCCTAGGGAAAGAAATACCTACACGGTGCAGCTGCCCACTACTTGCTGGGCAGCTGGGATCAGAACACGCCAGGGGCTCTCACTAGCCCCTCAGGAACACTGCGCCACACTGAGCCATCTGGCTCTCGAAATACTGGGCACCTTAGAGCCTCTCTGGGCTTGTAAATAGGGCGGGGCTTTTGCTGGAGTCCCCCCTCTGGGGACTCGATATGGCCAAACTAGGTAATAAACCTCTCAGGGGCTCGTGAATCAATGTGGGACCCAGGGGAGCCTCTCGAGCAAGGTGGGCGGTAGGCGGAGTCCCTCTCGGGGGACTCGAAATCACTTATGGGGCCCAACAGCCTCTCGGGCTCTAGGCATCACTCTGCCCCTGGCGACAGATATGGCCACATCGTGGGAGCGGCCCGCTATCATGTGGGGCCGCTCAAAAAACAATCAGGACAGCCCCGAGGCCCCTCTCCTTACCGGGCTCCGGGCGTCCATTCTCTCTGTGTCCCCTCACCGGGGGCAGCGCAGGACTTCGCCTCTGGGGCTCCCCTCACTCCTGGGAGCCCCAACACGCAACATCCGGCTCCAGGAGGGGAGGGGGGCATCTTCACCCGGTCCCCCATCTCGGGACCGGGACTTGGAAAGTGGAGCCCTCAAGGCTCCGGGCTCCTCTTCTCCGGCCGGGCGCCCCGGCCAATCACAGCGCGGCGGCGGGCGGGACTTCCTCCGGCAGACCGGAAGTCCCGCCTACAGTCAGGCGCGATGCTGCCTGACTTCCTGGTTTTGCCCGCGGCTGCGGCGGTGATTTCTCAGGGCCATAGCGAGGGGTGGGCACCCTCGAAATACAACGTAAATGGCGGGGTGGCACCCGCTAGGGCTCTGATAGGCGGGGTGGCACCCGTGCATGAATATCACGAAAATCGGGGCAAAAGTCAAAATAAAGCGCTCCGAGCGCTAAGGAACAACACAGCGCTTTCAAGCGCTATAAGGCAAATAAAGCGCTCGCCCAGCGCTAGGCACACAGAATAAAGCTCTCATGCACCAGGGGTCAAAGGAGAGCGCTCCCAAGCGCTAGGAAGGAAAATATAGCGCTCCCAGCGCTATGAAGGCACAAAAAGCCACAAAGTCCTTCAGGAGGTGTCATCAGAAGTCCAGGGGCTGGGCAGGGCTCAGGGAGGCAAGCCATCCCTGAGCCCAAGCAGCAGCACACCCCTGGCAAGATTCTAGTTGGGAACAAGAAAATTTTCATGGGGTCACAGCCCCTCTTTTATACACCTTTTCCCTTTGTCTTTAGGTGCAGGGTGGGGGCAGAACCAGTCGCAGCTGGTTCTGGAGCACTCTTGATGGCCCAACCACCCATTTCATTCACTGGGGAGGCTAGGGTCATCAGTCACACCACAGGGGGGCGGAGCCAGCATTGTGTGGGGAAAACCCAGCCCATCCAGGACACAGGTACACTCCTCCCACACATCACTCATGCTAATCTCCCACTCACCACCGGGGCAGACCCACACAGACTTCCTGGAGCCTGGCATCCCAGCCAGCTCCAGCCAATCACACGCCAGCACCCTCACAGCACACGTACAGCCATGTATAGAAATGGCGCTTCCCTTCTAGACACATACATGCTGCATACACCATCTCGCAGCATTCACTCCCCCGAGTTCACACATACCAAACTTGACCATGCACACCTCACGCATCAGGAACTACCAGGGACACAGACATTCCTCATGCATTCCTATGGGAGGGCAGGCCAATCTCACACACGCACTCAGGGAGAGCACGCACTTTACACTGCGCCACAGTGTCAAAGTGCGCAAAGGACAGAAATCACTATAATTTAAGGCAAAAAGTTCAGGGGTGAACCTGCCACAAGGCCCAAGTCCAACACTCTCCCATCAACAAAGAGCCCTGAGACATGCATCTCCCATCCACAAAGAGCCCTGAGGCATGCATCTCCCATCAACAAAGAGACTTGAGACATGCATCTCCCATCAACAAAGAGCCCTGAGGCATGCATCTCCCATCAACAAAGGGCCCGAGGCATGCATCTACCATCAACAAAGAGCCCTGAGACATGCATCTCCCATTAACAACGAGCCCTGAGGCATGCATCTCCCATCCACAAAGAGCCCTGAGGCATGCACCACCCATCAACAAAAATCCCTGAGGCATGCATCTCCCATCAACAAAGAGCCCTGAGACATGCATCTCCCATCAACAAAGAGCCCTGAGACATGCATCTCCCATCAACAAAGAGCCCTGAGGCATGCATCTCCCATCAACAAAGAGCCCTGAGGCATGCATCTCCCATCTACAAAGAGCCCTGAGGCATGCATCTCCCATCAACAAAGAGCCCTGAGGCATGCATCTCACATCAACAAAGAGCCCTGAGGCATGCATCTCCCATCAATAAAGAGCCCTGAGGCATGCACCTCCCATCAACAAAGAGCCCTGAGTCATGCATCTGCTATCAACAAAGAGCCCTGAGACATGCCTCTCCCGTCAACAAAGACCCGTGAGGCATGCATCTCCCATCAACAAAGAGCCCAGAGGCATGCATCTCCCATCAACAAAGATCCCTGAGGAATGCGTCTCCCATCAACAAAGAGCCCTGATGCATCCATCTCCCGTCAACAAAGATCCCTGAGGCATGCATCTCCCATCAACAAAGAGCCCTGAGACATGCATCTCCCATCAACAAAGAGACTTGAGACATGCATCTCCCATCAACAAAGAGCCCTGAGGCATGCATCTCCCATCTACAAAGAGCCCTGAGGCATGCATCTCCCATCAACAAAGAGCCCTGAGGCATGAATCTACCATCAACAACGAGCCCTGAGGCATGCATCTCCCATCCACAAAGAGCCCTGAGGCATGCACCACCCATCAACAAACATCCCTGAGGCATGCATCTCCCATCAACAAGGAGCCCTGAGACATGCATCTCCCATCAACAAAGAGCCCTGAGACATGCATCTCCCATCAACAGAGAGACTTGAGACATGCATCTCCCATCAACAAAGAGCCCTGAGGCATGCATCTCCCATCAACAAAGAACCCTGAGGCATGCATCTCCCATCAACAAAGAGCCCTGAGACATGCATCTCCCATCAACAAAGAGCCCTGAGGCATGCATCTCCCATCAACAAAGAATCTTGAGGCATGCATCACCCATCAACAAAGATCCTTGAGGCATGCATCTCCCATCAACAAAGAGCCCTGAGGCATGCATCTCCCATCAACAAAGAGCCCTGAGGCATGCATCTCCCATCAACAAAGAGCCCTGAGGCATGCATCTCCCATCAACAAAGAATCTTGAGGCATGCATCACCCATCAACAAAGATCCTTGAGGCATGCATCTCCCATCAACAAAGAGCCCTGAGGCATGCATCTCCCATCAACAAAGAGCCCTGAGGCATGCATCTCTCATCAACAAAGAGCCCTGAGACATGCATCTCCCATCAACAAAGAGCCCTGAGACATGCATCTCCCATCAACAAAGAGACTTGAGACATGCATCTCCCATCAACAAAGAGCCCTGAGGCATGCATCTCCCATCAACAAAGAACCCCGAGGCATGCATCTACCATCAACAAAGAGCCCCGAGGCATGCATCTCCCATCAACAACGAGCCCTGAGGCATGCATCTCCCATCCACAAAGAGCCCTGAGGCATGCATCTCCCATCAACAAAGAGCCCTAAGGCATCCATTTCCCATCAACAAAGAGCTCTGCGGCATGCATCTCCCATCCACAAAGAGCCCTGAGGCATGCATCTCCCATCCACAAAGAGCCCTGCGGCATGCATCTCCCGTCAACAAAGAGCCCTGAGGCATTCATCTCCCATCAACAAAGAGCCCTGAGGCATGCATCTCCCATCAACAAAGAGCCCTGAGGCATGCATCTCCCATCAGCAAAGAGCCCTGAGGCATGCATCTCCCATCAACAAAGATCCCTGAGGCATGCATCTCCCATCAACAAAGAGCCTTGAGGCATGCATCTCCCATCAATAAAGATCCCTGAGGCATGCACCTCCCATCAACAAAGAGCCCTGAGTCATGCATCTGCCATCAACAAAGAGCCCTGAGACATGCCTCTCCTGTCAACAAAGACCCGTGAGGCTTGCATCTCCCATCAACAAAGAGCCCAGAGGCATGCATCTCCCATCAACAAAGATCCCTGAGGCATGCATCTCCCATCAACAAAGAGTCCTGAGGAATGCACCTCCCATCAACAAAGAGCCCTGAGGCATGCATCTCCCATTAACAAAGATCCCTGAGGCATGCATCTCCCATCAACAAAGAGCCCTGAGGCATGCATCTCCCATCAACAAAGAGCCCTGAGGCATGCATCTCCCATCAACAAAGAGCTCAACAAAGAGCCCTGAGGCGTGCATCCCCAATCAACAAAGAGCCCTGAGGCAAGCATCTCCCATCAACAAAGAGCCCTGAGGCATGCATCTCCCATCAACAAAGATCCTTGAGGCATGCATCACCCATCAGCAAAGATCCTTGAGGCATGCATCTCCCATCAACAAAGAGCCCTGAGGCATGCATCTCCCATCAACAAAGAGCCCTGAGGCATGCATCTCCCATCAACAAAGAGCCCTGAGACATGCATCTCCCATCAACAAAGAGCCCTGAGACATGCATCTCCCTTCAACAAAGAGACTTGAGACATGCATCTCCCATCAACAAAGAGCCCTGAGGCATGCATCTCCCATCAACAAAGAACCCCGAGGCATGCATCTACCATCAACAAAGAGCCCCGAGGCATGCATCTCCCATCAACAACGAGCCCTGAGGCATGCATCTCCCATCAACAAAGAGCCCTGAGGCATGCATCTCCCATCAGCAAAGAGCCCTGAGGCATGCATCTCCCATCAACAAAGATCCCTGAGGCATGCATCTCCCATCAACAAAGAGCCCTGAGGCATGCATCTCCCATCAATAAAGATCCCTGAGGCATGCACCTCCCATCAACAAAGAGCCCTGAGTCATGCATCTGCCATCAACAAAGAGCCCTGAGACATGCCTTTCCTGTCAACAAAGACCCGTGAGGCTTGCATCTCCCATCAACAAAGAGCCCAGAGGCATGCATCTCCCATCAACAAAGATCCCTGAGGCATGCATCTCCCATCAACAAAGAGTCCTGAGGAATGCACCTCCCATCAACAAAGAGCCCTGAGGCATGCATCTCCCATCAACAAAGATATCCCTGAGGCATGCATCTCCCATCAACAAAGAGCCCTGAGGCATGCATCTCCCATCAACAAAGAGCTCAACAAAGAGCCCTGAGGCGTGCATCCCCCATCAACAAAGAGCCCTGAGGCAAGCATCTGCCATCAACAAAGAGCCCTGAGGCATGCATCTCCCATCAACAAAGATCCTTGAGGCATGCATCACCCATCAGCAAAGATCCTTGAGGCATGCATCTCCCATCAACAAAGAGCCCTGAGGCATGCATCTCCCATCAACAAAGAGCCCTGAGGCATGCATCTCCCATCAACAAAGAGCCCTGAGACATGCATCTCCCATCAACAAAGAGCCCTGAGACATGCATCTCCCATCAACAAAGAGACTTGAGACATGCATCTCCCATCAACAAAGAGCCCTGAGGCATGCATCTCCCATCAAAAAAGAACCCCGAGGCATGCATCTACCATCAACAAAGAGCCCCGAGGCATGCATCTCCCATCAACAACGAGCCCTGAGGCATGCATCTCCCATCAACAAAGAGCCCTGAGGCATGCATCTCCCATCAGCAAAGAGCCCTGAGGCATGCATCTCCCATCAACAAAGATCCCTGAGGCATGCATCTCCCATCAACAAAGAGCCCTGAGGCATGCATCTCCCATCAATAAAGATCCCTGAGGCATGCACCTCCCATCAACAAAGAGCCCTGAGTCATGCATCTGCCATCAACAAAGAGCCCTGAGACATGCCTTTCCTGTCAACAAAGACCCGTGAGGCTTGCATCTCCCATCAACAAAGAGCCCAGAGGCATGCATCTCCCATCAACAAAGATCCCTGAGGCATGCATCTCCCATCAACAAAGAGTCCTGAGGAATGCACCTCCCATCAACAAAGAGCCCTGAGGCATGCATCTCCCATCAACAAAGATCCCTGAGGCATGCATCTCCCATCAACAAAGAGCCCTGAGGCATGCATCTCCCATCAACAAAGAGCCCTCAGGCATGCATCTCCCATCAACAAAGAGCTCAACAAAGAGCCCTGAGGCGTGCATCCCCCATCAACAAAGAGCCCTGAGGCAAGCATCTCCCATCAACAAAGAGCCCTGAGGCATGCATCCCCCATCAACAAAGATCCTTGAGGCATGCATCACCCATCAGCAAAGATCCTTGAGGCATGCATCTCCCATCAACAAAGAGCCCTGAGGCATGCATCTCCCATCAACAAAGATCCCTGAGGCATGCATCTCCCATCAACAAAGAGCCCTGAGACATGCATCTCCCATCCACAAAGAGCCCTGAGGCATGCATCTCCCATCAACAAAGAGACTTGAGACATGCATCTCCCATCAACAAAGAGCCCTGAGGCATGCATCTCCCATCAACAAAGGGCCCGAGGCATGCATCTACCATCAACAAAGAGCCCTGAGACATGCATCTCCCATTAACAACGAGCCCTGAGGCATGCATCTCCCATCCACAAAGAGCCCTGAGGCATGCACCACCCATCAACAAAGATCCCTGAGGCATGCATCTCCCATCAACAAAGAGCCCTGAGACATGCATCTCCCATCAACAAAGAGCCCTGAGACATGCATCTCCCATCAACAAAGAGCCCTGAGGCATGCATCTCCCATCAACAAAGAGCCCTGAGGCATGCATCTCCCATCTACAAAGAGCCCTGAGGCATGCATCTCCCATCAACAAAGAGCCCTGAGGCATGCATCTCACATCAACAAAGAGCCGTGAGGCATGCATCTCCCATCAATAAAGAGCCCTGAGGCATGCACCTCCCATCAACAAAGAGCCCTGAGTCATGCATCTGCTATCAACAAAGAGCCCTGAGACATGCCTCTCCCGTCAACAAAGACCCGTGAGGCATGCATCTCCCATCAACAAAGAGCCCAGAGGCATGCATCTCCCATCAACAAAGATCCCTGAGGAATGCGTCTCCCATCAACAAAGAGCCCTGAGGCATCCATCTCCCGTCAACAAAGATCCCTGAGGCATGCATCTCCCATCAACAAAGAGCCCTGAGACATGCATCTCCCATCAACAAAGAGACTTGAGACATGCATCTCCCATCAACAAAGAGCCCTGAGGCATGCATCTCCCATCTACAAAGAGCCCTAAGGCATGCATCTCCCATCAACAAAGAGCCCTGAGGCATGCATCTCCCATCAACAAAGAGCCCAGAGGCATGAATCTACCATCAACAACGAGCCCTGAGGCATGCATCTCCCATCCACAAAGAGCCCTGAGGCATGCACCACCCATCAACAAACATCCCTGAGGCATGCATCTCCCATCAACAAAGAGCCCTGAGACATGCATCTCCCATCAACAAAGAGCCCTGAGACATGCATCTCCCATCAACAAAGAGACTTGAGACATCCATCTCCCATCAACAAAGAGCCCTGAGGCATGCATCTCCCATCAACAAAGAACCCTGAGGCATGCATCTCCCATCAACAAAGAGCCCTGAGACATGCATCTCCCATCAACAAAGAGCCCTGAGGCATGCATCTCCCATCAACAAAGAATCTTGAGGCATGCATCACCCATCAACAAAGATCCTTGAGGCATGCATCTCCCATCAACAAAGAGCCCTGAGGCATGCATCTCCCATCAACAAAGAGCCCTGAGGCATGCATCTCCCATCAACAAAGAGCCCTGAGGCATGCATCTCCCATCAACAAAGAATCTTGAGGCATGCATCACCCATCAACAAAGATCCTTGAGGCATGCATCTCCCATCAACAAAGAGCCCTGAGGCATGCATCTCCCATCAACAAAGAGCCCTGAGGCATGCATCTCTCATCAACAAAGAGCCCTGAGACATGCATCTCCCATCAACAAAGAGCCCTGAGACATGCATCTCCCATCAAGAAAGAGACTTGAGACATGCATCTCCCATCAACAAAGAGCCCTGAGGCATGCATCTCCCATCAACAAAGAACCCCGAGGCATGCATCTACCATCAACAAAGAGCCCCGAGGCATGCATCTCCCATCAACAACGAGCCCTGAGGCATGCATCTCCCATCCACAAAGAGCCCTGAGGCATGCATCTCCCATCAACAAAGAGCCCTAAGGCATCCATTTCCCATCAACAAAGAGCTCTGCGGCATGCATCTCCCATCCACAAAGAGCCCTGAGGCATGCATCTCCCATCCACAAAGAGCCCTGCGGCATGCATCTCCCGTCAACAAAGAGCCCTGAGGCATTCATCTCCCATCAACAAAGAGCCCTGAGGCATGCATCTCCCATCAACAAAGAGCCCTGAGGCATGCATCTCCCATCAGCAAAGAGCCCTGAGGCATGCATCTCCCATCAACAAAGATCCCTGAGGCATGCATCTCCCATCAACAAAGAGCCCTGAGGCATGCATCTCCCATCAATAAAGATCCCTGAGGCATGCACCTCCCATCAACAAAGAGCCCTGAGTCATGCATCTGCCATCAACAAAGAGCCCTGAGACATGCCTCTCCTGTCAACAAAGACCCGTGAGGCTTGCATCTCCCATCAACAAAGAGCCCAGAGGCATGCATCTCCCATCAACAAAGATCCCTGAGGCATGCATCTCCCATCAACAAAGAGTCCTGAGGAATGCACCTCCCATCAACAAAGAGCCCTGAGGCATGCATCTCCCATCAACAAAGATCCCTGAGGCATGCATCTCCCATCAACAAAGAGCCCTGAGGCATGCATCTCCCATCAACAAAGAGCCCTGAGGCATGCATCTCCCATCAACAAAGAGCTCAACAAAGAGCCCTGAGGCGTGCATCCCCCATCAACAAAGAGCCCTGAGGCAAGCATCTCCCATCAACAAAGAGCCCTGAGGCATGCATCTCCCATCAACAAAGATCCTTGAGGCATGCATCACCCATCAGCAAAGATCCTTGAGGCATGCATCTCCCATCAACAAAGAGCCCTGAGGCATGCATCTCCCATCAACAAAGATCCCTGAGGCATGCATCTCCCATCAACAAAGAGCCCTGAGACATGCATCTCCCATCCAGAAAGAGCCCTGAGGCATGCATCTCCCATCAACAAAGAGACTTGAGACATGCATCTCCCATCAACAAAGAGCCCTGAGGCATGCATCTCCCATCAACAAAGGGCCCGAGGCATGCATCTACCATCAACAAAGAGCCCTGAGACATGCATCTCCCATTAACAACGAGCCCTGAGGCATGCATCTCCCATCCACAAAGAGCCCTGAGGCATGCACCACCCATCAACAAAGATCCCTGAGGCATGCATCTCCCATCAACAAAGAGCCCTGAGACATGCATCTCCCATCAACAAAGAGCCCTGAGGCATGCATCTCCCATCAACAAAGAGCCCTGAGGCATGCATCTCCCATCTACAAAGAGCCCTGCATCTCCCATCAACAAAGAGCCCTGAGGCATGCATCTCACATCAACAAAGAGCCCTGAGGCATGCATCTCCCATCAATAAAGAGCCCTGAGGCATGCACCTCCCATCAACAAAGAGCCCTGAGTCATGCATCTGCTATCAACAAAGAGCCCTGAGACATGCCTCTCCCGTCAACAAAGACCCGTGAGGCATGCATCTCCCATCAACAAAGAGCCCAGAGGCATGCATCTCCCATCAACAAAGATCCCTGAGGAATGCGTCTCCCATCAACAAAGAGCCCTGAGGCATCCATCTCCCGTCAACAAAGATCCCTGAGGCATGCATCTCCCATCAACAAAGAGCCCTGAGACATGCATCTCCCATCAACAAAGAGACTTGAGACATGCATCTCCCATCAACAAAGAGCCCTGAGGCATGCATCTCCCATCTACAAAGAGCCCTGAGGCATGCATCTCCCATCAACAAATAGCCCTGAGGCATGCATCTCCCATCAACAAAGAGCCCAGAGGCATGAATCTACCATCAACAACGAGCCCTGAGGCATGCATCTCCCATCCACAAAGAGCCCTGAGGCATGCACCACCCATCAACAAAGATCCCTGAGGCATGCATCTCCCATCAACAAAGAGCCCTGAGACATGCCTCTCCCATCAACAAAGAGCCCTGAGACATGCATCTCCCATCAACAAAGAGACTTGAGACATGCATCTCCCATCAACAAAGAGCCCTGTGGCATGCATCTCCCATCAACAAAGAGCCCTGAGGCATGCATCTCCCATCAACAAAGAGCCCTGAGGCATGCATCTCCCATCAACAAAGATTCCTGAGGCATGCATCTCCCATCAACAAAGAGCCCTGAGGCATGCATCTCCCATCAATAAAGCGCCCTGAAGCATGCACCTCCCATCAACAAAGAGCCCTGAGTCTTGCATCTGCCATCAACAAAGAGCCCTGAGACATGCATCCCCCATCAACAAAGATCCCTGAGGCATGAATCTACCATCAACAAAGATCCCTGAGGCATGCATCTCCCATCAACAAAGAGCCCTGAGGCATGCATCTCACATCAACAAAGAGCACTGAGGCATGCATCTCCCATCAATAAAGAGCCCTGAGGCATGCACCTCCCATCAACAAAGAGCCCTGAGTCATGCATCTGCTATCAACAAAGAGCCCTGAGACATGCCTCTCCCGTCAACAAAGACCCGTGAGGCATGCATCTCCCATCAACAAAGAGCCCAGAGGCATGCATCTCCCATCAACAAAGATCCCTGAGGCATGCGTCTCCCATCAACAAAGAGCCCTGAGGCATGCATCTCCCATCAACAAAGAGCCCTGAGGCATGCATCTCCCATCAACAAAGATCCCTGAGGCATGCATCTCCCATCAACAAAGAGCCCTGAGACATGCATCTCCCATCAACAAAGATACTTGAGACATGCATCTCCCATGCACAAAGAGCCCTGAGGCATGCATCTCCCATCTACAAAGAGCCCTGAGGCATGCATCTCCCATCAACAAAGAGCCCTGAGGCATGAATCTACCATCAACAACGAGACCTGAGGCATGCATCTCCCATCCACAAAGAGCCCTGAGGCATGCACCACCCATCAACAAAGATCCCTGAGGCATGCATCTCCCATCAACAAAGAGCCCTGAGACATGCATCTCCCATCAACAAAGAGCCCTGAGACATGCATCTCCCATCAACAAAGAGACTTGAGACATGCATCTCCCATCAACAAAGAGCCCTGAGGCATGCATCTCCCATCAACAACGAGCCCTGAGGCATGCATCTCCCGTCCACAAAGAGCCCTGAGGCATGCACCACCCATCAACAAAGATCCCTGAGGCATGCATCTCCCATCAACAAAGAGCCCCGAGGCATGCATCTCCCATCAGGAAAGAGCCCTGAGGCATGCATCTCCCATCAACAAAGAGCCCTGAGGCATGCATCTCCCATCAACAAAGAGCCCTGAGGCATGCATCTCCCATCAACAAAGATCCCTGAGGCATGCATCTCCCATCAACAAAGAGCCCTGAGGCATGCATCTCCCATCAATAAAGCGCCCTGAGGCATGCACCTCCCATCAACAAAGAGCCCTGAGTCTTGCATCTGCCATCAACAAAGAGCCCTGAGACATGCCTCTCCCGTCAACAAAGACCCGTGAGGCATGCATCTCCCATTAACAAAGAGCCCAGAGGCATGCATCTCCCATCAACAAAGATCCCTGAGGCATGAATCTTCCATCAACAAAGATCCTTGAGGCATGCATCTCCCATCAACAAAGAGTCCTGAGGCATGCCTCTCCCGTCAACAAAGACCCGTGAGGCATGCATCTCCCATTAACAAAGAGCCCAGAGGCATGCATCTCCCATCCACAAAGAGCCCTGAGGCATGCACCACCCATCAACAAAGATCCCTGAGGCATGCATCTCCCATCAACAAAGAGCCCTGAGACATGCATCTCCCATCAACAAAGAGCCCTGAGACATGCATCTCCCATCAACAAAGAGACTTGAGACATGCATCTCCCATCAACAAAGAGCCCTGAGGCATGCATCTCCCATCAACAACGAGCCCTGAGGCATGCATCTCCCGTCCACAAAGAGCCCTGAGGCATGCACCACCCATCAACAAAGATCCCTGAGGCATGCATCTCCCATCAACAAAGAGCCCCGAGGCATGCATCTCCCATCAGGAAAGAGCCCTGAGGCATGCATCTCCCATCAACAAAGAGCCCTGAGGCATGCATCTCCCATCAACAAAGAGCCCTGAGGCATGCATCTCCCATCAACAAAGATCCCTGAGGCATGCATCTCCCATCAACAAAGAGCCCTGAGGCATGCATCTCCCATCAATAAAGCGCCCTGAGGCATGCACCTCCCATCAACAAAGAGCCCTGAGTCTTGCATCTGCCATCAACAAAGAGCCCTGAGACATGCCTCTCCCGTCAACAAAGACCCGTGAGGCATGCATCTCCCATTAACAAAGAGCCCAGAGGCATGCATCTCCCATCAACAAAGATCCCTGAGGCATGAATCTTCCATCAACAAAGATCCTTGAGGCATGCATCTCCCATCAACAAAGAGTCCTGAGGCATGCACCTCCCATCAACAAAGAGCCCAGAGGCATGCATCTCCCATCAACGAGGATCCCTGAGGCATGCATCTCCCATCAACAAAGAGCTCAACAAAGAGCCCTGAGGCGTGCATCCCCCATCAACAAAGATCCTTGAGGCATGCATCACCCATCAACAAAGATCCTTGAGGCATGCATCTCCCATCAACAAAGATCCCTGAGGCATGCATCTCCCATCAACAAAGAGCCCTGAGACATGCATCTCCCATCCACAAAGAGCCCGGAGGCATGCATCTCCCATCAACAAAGAGACTTGAGACATGCATCTCCCATCAACAAAGAGCCCTGAGGCATGCATCTCCCATCAACAAAGAGCCCTGAGGCATGCATCTCACATCAACAAAGATCCCTGAGGCATGCACCACCCATCAACAAAGATCCCTGAGGCATGCATCTCCCATCAACAAAGATCCCTGAGGCATGCATCTCCCATCAACAAAGAGCTCAACAAAGAGCCCTGAGGCATGCATCTCCCATCAACAAAGAGCCCTGAGGCATGCATCACCCATCAACAAAGAGCCCTGAGGCATGCATCCCCCATCAACAAAGAGCCCTGAGGCATGCATCTCCCATCAACAAAGATCCCTGAGGCATGCATCTCCCATCAACAAAGAGCCCCGAGGCATGCATCTCCCATCAACAACGAGCCCTGAGGCATGCATCTCCCGTCAACAAAGAGCCCTGAGGCATGCATCTCCCATCAACAACGAGCCCTGAGGCATGCATCTACCATCAAGAAAGAGCCCTGAGGCATGAATCTACCATCAACAACGAGCCCTGAGGCATGCATCTCCCGTCAACAAAGAGCCCCGAGGCATGCATCTACCATCAACAAAGAGCCCCGAGGCATGCGTCTCCCATCAACAACGAGCCCCGAGGCATGCATCTCCCATCAACAACGAGCCCTGAGGCATGCATCTCCCATCAACAAAGAGCCCTAAGGCATCCATTTCCCATCAACAAAGAGCTCTGCGGCATGCATCTCCCATCCACAAAGAGCCCTGAGGCATGCATCTCCCATCCACAAAGAGCCCTGCGGCATGCATCTCCCGTCAACAAAGAGCCCTGAGGCATTCATCTCCCATCAACAAAGAGCACTGGGGCATGCATCTCCCATCAACAAAGAGCCCTGAGGCATGCATCTCCCATCAGCAAAGAGCCCTGAGGCATGCATCTCCCATCAACAAAGATCCCTGAGGCATGCATCTCCCATCAACAAAGAGCCCTGAGGCATGCATCTCCCATCAATAAAGATCCCTGAGGCATGCACCTCCCATCAACAAAGAGCCCTGAGTCATGCATCTGCCATCAACAAAGAGCCCTGAGACATGCCTCTCCTGTCAACAAAGACCCGTGAGGCTTGCATCTCCCATCAACAAAGAGCCCAGAGGCATGCATCTCCCATCAACAAAGATCCCTGAGGCATGCATCTCCCATCAACAAAGAGCCCTGAGGCATGCATCTCCCATCAACAAAGAGCCCTGAGGCATGCATCTCCCCTCAACAAAGAGCTCAACAAAGAGCCCTGAGGCGTGCATCCCCCATCAACAAAGAGCCCTGAGGCAAGCATCTCCCATCAACAAAGAGCCCTAAGGCATGCATCTCCCATCAACAAAGATCCTTGAGGCATGCATCACCCATCAGCAAAGATCCTTGAGGCATGCATCTCCCATCAACAAAGAGCCCTGAGGCATGCATCTGCCATCAACAAAGATCCCTGAGGCATGCATCTCCCATCAACAAAGAGCCCTGAGACATGCATCTCCCATCCACAAAGAGCCCTGAGGCATGCATCTCCCATCAACAAAGAGACTTGAGACATGCATCTCCCATCAACAAAGAGCCCTGAGGCATGCATCTCCCATCAACAAAGGGCCCGAGGCATGCATCTACCATCAACAAAGAGCCCTGAGACATGCATCTCCCATTAACAACGAGCCCTGAGGCATGCATCTCCCATCCACAAAGAGCCCTGAGGCATGCACCACCCATCAACAAAGATCCCTGAGGCATGCATCTCCCATCAACAAAGAGCCCTGAGACATGCATCTCCCATCAACAAAGAGCCCTGAGACATGCATCTCCCATCAACAAAGAGCCCTGAGGCATGCATCTCCCATCAACAAAGAGCCCTGAGGCATGCATCTCCCATCTACAAAGAGCCCTGAGGCATGCATCTCCCATCAACAAAGAGCCCTGAGGCATGCATCTCACATCAACAAAGAGCCCTGAGGCATGCATCTCCCATCAATAAAGAGCCCTGAGGCATGCACCTCCCATCAACAAAGAGCCCTGAGTCATGCATCTGCTATCAACAAAGAGCCCTGAGACATGCCTCTCCCGTCAACAAAGACCCGTGAGGCATGCATCTCCCATCAACAAAGAGCCCAGAGGCATGCATCTCCCATCAACAAAGATCCCTGAGGAATGCGTCTCCCATCAACAAAGAGCCCTGAGGCATCCATCTCCCGTCAACAAAGATCCCTGAGGCATGCATCTCCCATCAACAAAGAGCCCTGAGACATGCATCTCCCATCAACAAAGAGACTTGAGACATGCATCTCCCATCAACAAAGAGCCCTGAGGCATGCATCTCCCATCTACAAAGAGCCCTGAGGCATGCATCTCCCATCAACAAAGAGCCCTGAGGCATGCATCTCCCATCAACAAAGAGCCCAGAGGCATGAATCTACCATCAACAACGAGCCCTGAGGCATGCATCTCCCATCCACAAAGAGCCCTGAGGCATGCACCACCCATCAACAAAGATCCCTGAGGCATGCATCTCCCATCAACAAAGAGCCCTGAGACATGCCTCTCCCATCAACAAAGAGCCCTGAGACATGCATCTCCCATCAACAAAGAGACTTGAGACATGCATCTCCCATCAACAAAGAGCCCTGTGGCATGCATCTCCCATCAACAAAGAGCCCTGAGGCATGCATCTCCCATCAACAAAGAGCCCTGAGGCATGCATCTCCCATCAACAAAGATTCCTGAGGCATGCATCTCCCATCAACAAAGAGCCCTGAGGCATGCATCTCCCATCAATAAAGCGCCCTGAGGCATGCACCTCCCATCAACAAAGAGCCCTGAGTCTTGCATCTGCCATCAACAAAGAGCCCTGAGACATGCATCTCCCATCAACAAAGATCCCTGAGGCATGAATCTACCATCAACAAAGATCCCTGAGGCATGCATCTCCCATCAACAAAGAGCCCTGAGGCATGCATCTCACATCAACAAAGAGCACTGAGGCATGCATCTCCCATCAATAAAGAGCCCTGAGGCATGGACCTCCCATCAACAAAGAGCCCTGAGTCATGCATCTGCTATCAACAAAGAGCCCTGAGACATGCATCTCCCATCAACAAAGAGACTTGAGACATGCATCTCCCATCAATAAAGCGCCCTGAGGCATGCACCTCCCATCAACAAAGAGCCCTGAGACATGCATCTCCCATCAACAAAGATCCCTGAGGCATGAATCTACCATCAACAAAGATCCCTGAGGCATGCATCTCCCATCAACAAAGAGCCCTGAGGCATGCATCTCCCATCAACAAAGATCCCTGAGGCATGCATCTCCCATCAACAAAGAGCCCTGAGACATGCATCTCCCATCAACAAAGAGACTTGAGACATGCATCTCCCATCAACAAAGAGCCCTGAGGCATGCATCTCCCATCTACAAAGAGCCCTGAGGCATGCATCTCCCATCAACAAAGAGCCCTGAGGCATGAATCTACCATCAACAACGAGACCTGAGGCATGCATCTCCCATCCACAAAGAGCCCTGAGGCATGCACCACCCATCAACAAAGATCCCTGAGGCATGCATCTCCCATCAACAAAGAGCCCTGAGACATGCATCTCCCATCAACAAAGAGCCCTGAGACATGCATCTCCCATCAACAAAGAGACTTGAGACATGCATCTCCCATCAACAAAGAGCCCTGAGGCATGCATCTCCCATCAACAACGAGCCCTGAGGCATGCATCTCCCGTCCACAAAGAGCCCTGAGGCATGCACCACCCATCAACAAAGATCCCTGAGGCATGCATCTCCCATCAACAAAGAGCCCCGAGGCATGCATCTCCCATCAGGAAAGAGCCCTGAGGCATGCATCTCCCATCAACAAAGAGCCCTGAGGCATGCATCTCCCATCAACAAAGAGCCCTGAGGCATGCATCTCCCATCAACAAAGATCCCTGAGGCATGCATCTCCCATCAACAAAGAGCCCTGAGGCATGCATCTCCCATCAATAAAGCGCCCTGAGGCATGCACCTCCCATCAACAAAGAGCCCTGAGTCTTGCATCTGCCATCAACAAAGAGCCCTGAGACATGCCTCTCCCGTCAACAAAGACCCGTGAGGCATGCATCTCCCATCAACAAAGAGCCCAGAGGCATGCATCTCCCATCAACAAAGATCCATGAGGCATGAATCTACCATCAACAAAGATCCTTGAGGCATGCATCTCCCATCAACAAAGAGTCCTGAGGCATGCACCTCCCATCAACAAAGAGCCCAGAGGCATGCATCTCCCATCAACGAGGATCCCTGAGGCATGCATCTCCCATCAACAAAGAGCTCAACAAAGAGCCCTGAGGCGTGCATCCCCCATCAACAAAGATCCTTGAGGCATGCATCACCCATCAACAAAGATCCTTGAGGCATGCATCTCCCATCAACAAAGATCCCTGAGGCATGCATCTCCCATCAACAAAGAGCCCTGAGACATGCATCTCCCATCCACAAAGAGCCCGGAGGCATGCATCTCCCATCAACAAAGAGACTTGAGACATGCATCTCCCATCAACAAAGAGCCCTGAGGCATGCATCTCCCATCAACAAAGAGCCCTGAGGCATGCATCTCACATCAACAAAGATCCCTGAGGCATGCACCACCCATCAACAAAGATCCCTGAGGTATGCATCTCCCATCAACAAAGATCCCTGAGGCATGTATCTCCCATCAACAAAGAGCTCAACAAAGAGCCCTGAGGCATGCATCTCCCATCAACAAAGAGCCCTGAGGCATGCATCACCCATCAACAAAGAGCCCTGAGGCATGCATCCCCCATCAACAAAGAGCCCTGAGGCATGCATCTCCCATCAACAAAGATCCCTGAGGCATGCATCTCCCATCAACAAAGAGCCCCGAGGCATGCATCTCCCATCAACAACGAGCCCTGAGGCATGCATCTCCCGTCAACAAAGAGCCCTGAGGCATGCATCTCCCATCAACAACGAGCCCTGAGGCATGCATCTACCGTCAAGAAAGAGCCCTGAGGCATGAATCTACCATCAACAACGAGCCCTGAGGCATGCATCTCCCGTCAACAAAGAGCCCCGAGGCATGCATCTACCATTAACAAAGAGCCCCGAGGCATGCGTCTCCCATCAACAACGAGCCCTGAGGCATGCATCTCCCGTCAACAACGAGCCCTGAGGCATGCATCTCCCATCAACAACGAGCCCTGAGGCATGCATCTCCCGTCAAGAAAGAGCCCTGAGGCATGAATCTACCATCAACAAAGAGCTCAACAAAGATCCCTGAGGCATGCATCTCCCATCAACAAAGAGCCCAGAGGCATGTATCTACCATCGACAAAGAGCCCCGAGGCATGCATCTCCCATCAACAAAGAGCCCTGAGACATGCATCTCCCATCAACAAAGAGCCCTGAGGCATCCATCTCCCATCAACTAAGAGCTCTGAGGCATCCATCTCACATCAACAAAGAGCTCTGAGGAATGCATCTCCCATCCACAAAGAGCCCCGAGGCATGCATCTCCCATCAACTAAGAGCCCTGAGGCATCCATCTCCCATCAACTAAGAGCTCTGAGGCATTCATCTCCCGTCAACAAAGAGCCCAGAGGCATGAATCTCCCATCAACAAAGATCCCTGAGACATGCATCTCCCATCCACAAAGAGCCCGGAGGCATGCATATCCCATCAACAAAGAGACTTGAGACATGCATCTCCCATCAACAAAGAGCCCTGAGGCATGCATCTCCCACCAACAAAGAGCCCCGAGGCATGCATCCACCATCAACAAAGAGCCCTGAGACATGCATCTCACATCAACAAAGAGCCCTGATTCATGCATCTCCCGTTAACAAAGAGCCCTGAGGCATGGATCTCCAGTCAACAAAGAGCCCTGAGGCATCCATCTCCCGTCAACAAAGAGCCCTGAGGCATGCATCTCCCATCAACAAAGATCCCTGAGGCATGCATCTCCCATGAGCAAAGATCCCTGAGACATGCATCTCCCATCCACAAAGAGCCCTGAGGCATCCATCTCCCATCAACAAAGAGCCCTGAGGCATGCATCTCCCATCAACAAAGATCCCTGAGACATGCATCTCCCATCCACAAAGAGCCCGGAGGCATGCATATCCCATCAACAAAGAGACTTGAGACATGCATCTCCCATCAACAAAGAGCCCTGAGGCATGCATCTCCCACCAACAAAGAGCCCCGAGGCATGCATCCACCATCAACAAAGAGCCCTGAGACATGCATCTCACATCAACAAAGAGCCCTGAGGCATGCACCACCCATCAACAAAGATCCCTGAGGCATGCATCTCCCATCAACAAAGATCCCTGAGGCATGCATCTCCCATCAACAAAGAGCTCAACAAAGAGCCCCGAGGCATGCATCTCCCATCAACAAAGAGCCCTGAGGCATGCATCACCCATCAACAAAGAGCCCTGAGGCATGCATCCCCCATCAACAAAGAGCCCTGAGGCATGCATCTCCCATCAACAAAGATCCTTGAGGCATGCATCTCCCATCAACAAAGAGTCCTGAGACATGCATCTCCCATCAACAAAGAGCCCTGAGGCATGCATCACCCATCAACAAAGAGCCCTGAGGCATGCATCCCCCATCAACAAAGAGCCCTGAGGCATGCACCACCCATCAACAAAGATCCCTGAGGCATGCATCTCCCATCAACAAAGATCCCTGAGGCATGCATCTCCCATCAACAAAGAGCTCAACAAAGAGCCCTGAGGCATCCATCTCCCATCAACTAAGAGCTCCGAGGCATCCATCTCACATCAACAAAGAGCTCTGAGGAATGCATCTCCCATCCACAAAGAGCCCCGAGGCATGCATCTCCCATCAACTAAGAGCCCTGAGGCATCCATCTCCCATCAACTAAGAGCTCTGAGGCAATCATCTCCCGTCAACAAAGAGCCCAGAGGCATGAATCTCACATCAACAAAGAGCCCTGATTCATGCATCTCCCGTTAACAAAGAGCCCTGAGGCATCGATCTCCCGTCAACAAAGAGCCCTGAGGCATCCATCTCCCGTCAGCAAAGATCCCTGAGACAGGCATCTCCCATCAACAAAGATCCCTGAGGCATGCATCTCCCATCAGCAAAGATCCCTGAGACATGCATCTCCCATCCACAAAGAGCCCTGAGGCATCCATCTCCCAACAACAAAGAGCCCTGAGGCATGCATCTCCCATCAACAAAGAGCCCTGAGACATGCATCTCCCATCAACAAAGAGCCCTGAGGCATGAATCTCCCATCAACAAAGAGACTTGAGACATGCATCTCCCATCAACAAAGAGCCCTGAGGCATGCATCTCCCATCAGCAAAGATCCCTGAGACATGCATCTCCCATCAACAAAGAGCCCTGAGGCATCCATCTCCCATCAACAAAGAGCCCTGAGGCATGCATCTCCCATCAACAAAGAGCCCTGAGACATGCATCTCCCATCAACAAAGAGCCCTGAGGCATGAATCTCCCATCAACAAATAGACTTGAGACATGCATCTCCCATCAACAAAGAGCCCTGAGGCATGCATCTCCCATCAGCAAAGATCCCTGAGACATGCATCTCCCATCAACAAAGAGCCCTGAGGCATGCATCTCCCATCCACAAAGAGCCCTGAGGCATGCATCTCCTATCCACAAAAGAGCCCTGCGGCATGCATCTCCCGTCAACAAAGAGCCCTGAGGCATGAATCTACCATCAACAACGAGCCCTGAGGCATGCATCTCCCATCCACAAAGAGCCCTGAGGCATGCACCTCCCATCAACAAAGAGCCCTGAGTCATGCATCTGCTATCAACAAAGAGCCCTGAGACATGCCTCTCCCGTCAACAAAGACCCGTGAGGCATGCATCTCACATCAACAAAGAGCCCAGAGGCATGCATCTCCCATCCACAAAGAGCCCTGCGGCATGCATCTCCCGTCAACAAAGAGCCCTGAGGCATGCATCTCCCATCCACAAAGAGCCCTGCGGCATGCATCTCCCGTCAACAAAGAGCCCTGAGGCATGCATCTCCCATCAACAAAGATCCCTGAAGCATGCATCTCCCATCAATAAAGAGCCCTGAGGCATGCATCTCCCATCCACAAAGAGACCTGCGGCATGCATCTCCCGTCAACAAAGAGCCCTGAGGCATGCATCTCCCATCAACAAAGAGCCCTGCGGCATGCATCTCCCGTCAACAAAGAGCCCTGAGGCATGCATCTCCCATCTCTCCAACAACCCGGTCTTGCTAAGGGCTCCACAGACTGCATACCAGCATGATTCCTCTTGTCACATTTACTGCTTTATGGATACTTACATTGCTAGAAGGGGAGGGCACAGTTTGTGTAATTCAGTTTTGCATAATTACTCAACATTTCGAGAAAATTATGTGAATTTTTGGGCAATTTTTAAAAATACAAATCATCCTCATTAGGCACTATATTTTAGTGCTAAACGCAACCTTTCGTCAATTTTTGATGCAGGAATACTATGAAAAGCACAATAAATTCAAATATCACGAACAACAGCCGCTGACGTTGTGGTTGTTTGCGTTCTCCGTGTGCTCTCACGCTATCCTTTTGCCATGAACAGCAGCGTCATTACATGAGTGGTGTTATGGCGTAATTTTGGGAGTTTCAGATAAAAAGAGTAATGCGACCTTCCTGAAATTATGATGATGTAACTTAAAATTCATCTAGGGCTAATTGCCAGCCTGAGAGGGATTAGACTTATATACCACATTTCTCAAAAATGCTGCACATGTAAGAGTTGTGAGCGCATTACTTATCTTGCATTCACATTTCCGAGTTCTTGGAAGAATGAAACGCCAAGTTTGCCATGTTAGGATCTGTCTATGCGACCGCAGCCATGCACAGGTCTCATCAGTCATGGCTTTCAATACTGAGGGACATATGTACGAGCCCCGTTGTGTCGTGCGTGCACCACGCAACAAGGTGCAAGAGCTACGCAACTCAAAAATTAGTTTTATGAAGTCTCGCGTGGCCCTAAGTGGCCCTTAGTGGCTTCATAAATCCAGAGTAAATAACACAGCAAAGTCTAAATTGCAACACTGCCTCAGACTGCACCAGGGAGGCTTTCCATGGGCATTGCGTGTGTGTACCCACGCACCATGCAGGGATTTTGACGCATTTTCAGATTCATCAGAGGTGGTAAACCCGGGAATGCTGCAAAAACATTTGCTTCCCCAGGTAAGTCGACGACGAGGAGAAATATGTTTTCCCTGCAGCACACATAGAAAGAGGAAAATACATCAGAGGATTGTTTTTGTGCAGGAAGGTGCGCCTTACAATGCAGGCACCCTTATACCGTGGTACGAGCATGCCTGCGTTCTTTTATATACGGTGCATTCCTGCCCTTTGAGTTGCACTGGTTGGCAATCTCATAAATATGCCTCCATGCTCTATCACAGAAGAGGTATAACCTCATCGACGTTCATGACGCGCTGAGCTCGTCATGAGCCACGGTGCTCGTGTGCTCATGACGAGCTGAGCTCGTCATGACCGTTGGAACGCTCGCACGCTAGGCTAATTCCCCTGCTGTGCGAGCGTTCTGAAGAAACGGGTGTGGTCATGACGAGCTCAGCTCATCATGAGCACATGAGCACCGTGAGCACGAGGGTACTGTGTGCGCCCCCCTCCCCCCAGCACAGCGGGGGAATCAGCCCCGCCTGCAAGGGGATAAGGTATACATATTATAAGAGATGTATAAAAACATGCCCAGGAAGTTGAATCAACACAACCTCTCCAAACAAATACATAACATATTACACTGATGCATAGTAGAATGTCAGGGATGTGATTTGCGGGTGATGTCACTTCCTTTTACATTGCTTCCTGCTAACAAACTCCTCAAAGATGCTATGAATCCACACATCCACCTTTAGAGGGAACAAGCAATCCTTTATGCCAATCTATGCCTTACCTGCTCCTACACTTGCCACTTCCAAGGTTGGAGTTTTTCCTGCAGTGGTATTTCTGAAAATTGTCCTCTTTAACCTTATCATTCACATTGCTGCATGTTGGTAACTTTTTATTCCATTTTGCTGTCCTCTTGAGATGGAAGCTTCAAACCATTTCCTATATCTTAAAGACATGATAGGCTTAGTGAAAAAAATAATCTCTGGATGTGTGTACAAGGCGGACAAGGATGATCGAACACGCGTGTGAGTGACAGCGTCGCGTCATCGACAAACATTGATGATTGAATCAGCGATGGATGGACAGGAAGACTGGCTTGAGTCACCTGTGAGATAATCAACTCATGAGCACAAGAGTAGACGGTGAGATTAAATCACACGCTGTTGACGTCAACTCATCATTATACCTGAGTGGAAATCAATATTAAAAAAAAGGAGTATATTGAAGCACAAGATCATATCAGATGTCAGGGGCCTGGTGATGCCAATGATGCAAATTTACAGGTCATGGATTATTAATTTATCCACTGCTCTCAATCTTTCCACACAATTTGACAAGTTTGTGCAGAGGGAGAAGAGCAGCATTGGTAAAATTGATCCCGGCTGCCAACAAGACCGACACCACAATCAGATTTGACATCAATTTGCCAGCCAATCAGTTGATGCCTTTTGTCATCAGACTTTTCACATGCTGGTCCTGTACAGGGGATGTTGTGGTAAGATCCTCTGTTTCACATCATTTTGTATCTAAGACACTGTACCTATGAAGGATTTTTAACAAGGCTAAAATAAGATCTGCCCTAGAGGCTCAAAGATATAGTTTTAGAATCAAAGATATTAGTGCAGTTATAAGATTAATGACATTTTTAGAAAAAGGTTATGAAGTGTGAGTCTCTTGAGTGCAGCAAAATTGCTATCAAAGATCTTAACTTATATATGTCCCGTACTTTTTAAATATTTTTATGCAACATTTATGCAAATTGTGATATGCTGCTTTTATTGTAATCTTTGAATTAATACAACAAATGTCTCACTTCCAAATCATGATACCCACCGACTCGAATGATACACTTGCTTAGGACGACGGTCCTCTGCGTGGCTTTGTAAAGGGGAAACATCCTTTACGACGCAACTTTTACCACGCAGTGCCTTTACAACGCAGGTTTTTCAATGCAAGTCATTACAGCGAATTGCACTGGGGGGTGCTCTAGGATAGGTAATAGTTTAATTTACTATCCAACACCTTCCCTACTATCCACGGGGACTGGAGTTGGAATAGTAAATTAAACTATTCACTATCCAGCGCCCCCCCAACGCAAGTCGTTGTAACGACTTGCGTTGAAAAACCAGCGTTGTAAAAGCATGCGTGGTAAAAGCATGCGTTGTAACAACGTACATCCTTTGTAAAGTTGCTCAGTCCTGCCTTTAGACATATTCAAGCGCTGTGCCTCCTTCCATCAGCGTTCACGACCCTCCTTCAATCCCGCGATGGGTTTTCTTATTATCAGGGGTCTCGAAGGTGCACCACAGACCTCACCTCATGAGGGGGACTACATCCCCTCTCCTAGGCTGGCAGCAGCAATATCTATATTAAAAACTACTTGTCTATGCCCCACATAAGGGAGGTCTTCTGGCCTCCTGTGCAGTCTCCTCCAGGTGTGGTCTTTCACCTCCATCCTGCTCAAGACATGACATGGACAGACATAGATATGTGTGTGTGCAGATTTCTGTGTGACTGGTACAGTCACTGGTAGTGTCCTTGGTACCCACATGTATGCGTATGTACAAGGTGATGGATGCCCAGGGTCTCCGTCGAACCTGGGCTCTTGCACTGCACAATTTCCTGCCTCCTACTTACAATCGGGCCTTATTTATGAAGGTCTTGCGCCACTGTTGCATCACTTTTCAGTGATGCTGTGGCGGCGTAATCAATGTGTCACACTGTGCCCTATTTACATAGTAACGCATCTGGGCAGATGATGTCACTTTGTAAAGGCCTGGGCCACATTGAACCTGCGTCAGGTATAATGTATGCAGAGTGGGCGTCCTCCATTAAAAATGCCTTGTAGAAGTGGAGCGGTGAAATCTGTGAGACTTCACTGGGCCACTCCTCTCACTTGACTCACTTGACTCCGTCACAATCCTTATGTCTGCTTCGAGCAGGCATACGGAGTGACACAGAGCCTTTTACATGGGACTCGCCCCATGTGTAATGACACATTTCTGAAGTTGTGTCAGTTTACCGACACACTCCAGCATTTAAGGATGGGCGGAGTTGGTGGAGTGCCACTACGCGGAGTTCCACGGAGTTGAATAAAAACTCCACTCTGCTCCGCTCCTCTCCACCTACAAAACAAAACGTTAAAGTTGGAAATAAACACTTACCCGCTCTGGCGTCTCTGGGCTGTCCGCCTCCTCGCCGCGGTCTCCTCCTCAACATTCTCGCCAGTTGCAAACCCCGACGTTGTACGTTTTGCAAGGACTGTGCATACGTGCACCCGTGCACATGCGCAGTCCTCCCAAGACGTACAAACTAGGGGTTGTGACCGGCGAGGACGGCAGATAGCCCAGAGGGCTGCGGAACATTAGCTTCACAAACTAGTTTCAAACCTGTTTCCTGGTATCTTGTGTGGTATTTACAGGTGAGACATGCCCTGGTGTATATTTGTCATGCAGATGACCGTCAAAGTGCATTTTGCATAATATCCGTAATGTTCAAGAAAATAGCACATATTGCAAAAGTGAAAAAAAATCCTCCCACTCTCAAAAGCAGCCCTGGAGGGGCTGCAGAGTTTCAATACATAGGCATGAGGTGATTATGCCAGGGTCAAGCACCTCAAGAATTGCAGGATACCAGAAATTGAAAGCTGCAGTGATCTTCATCAAGCAAGGAGGGTCTTGACTTCAGGCACCTCAAGTATCGGGGGACCCCCAGAAATTGAAAGCTGAGGGGATCTTCATCAAGCAAGGAGGGTCTTGACTTCAGGCACCTCAAGAATTGGAGGACCCCCAGAAATTGAAAGCTGAGGTGATCTTCATCAACAAGGAGGGCCTTGACTTCAGGCACCTCAAGTATTGGGGGACCCCCAGAAATTGAAAGCTGAGGTGATCTTCATCAACAAGGAGGGCCTTGACTTCAGGCACCTCAAGTATTGGGGGACCCCCAGAAATTGAAAGCTGAGGTGATCTTCATCAAGCAAGGAGGGTCTTGACCTTAGGCACCTCAAGTATTGGGGACCCCAGAAATTGAAAGCTGAGGTGATCTTCATCAACAAGGAGGGCCTTGATTTCAGGCACCTCAAGAATTGAAGGACCCCCCAGAAATTGAAGCCTGAGGTGATCTTCATCAAGCAAGGAGGGTCTTGACTTCAGGCACCTCAAGAACTGGAGGACCCCCGGAAATTGAAAGCTGAGGTGATCTTCATCAAGCAAGGAGGGTCTTGACTTCAGGCACCTCAAGAATTGGAGGACCCCCAGAAATTGAAGCCTGAGGTGATCTTCATCAACCAAGGAGGGCCTTGACTTCAGGCACCTCAAGTATCGGGGGACCCCCAGAAATTGAAAGCTGAGGTGATCTTCATCAACAAGGAGGGCCTTGACTTCAGGCACCTCAATTATCGGGGGACCCCCAGAAATTGAAAGCTGAGGTGATCTTCATCAAGCAAGGAGGGTCTTGACTTCAGGCACCTCAAGTATCGGGGGACCCCCAGAAATTGAAAGCTGAGGTGATCTTCATCAACAAGGAGGGCCTTGACTTCAGGCACCTCAAGTATTGGGGGACCCCCAGAAATTGAAGCCTGAGGTGATCTTCATCAACCAAGGAGGGCCTTGACTTCAGGCTCATCAAGTATCGGGGGACCCCCAGAAATTGAAAGCTGAGGTGATCTTCATCAACAAGGAGGGCCTTGACTTCAGGCACCTCAAGAATTGAAGGACCCCCCAGAAATTGAAACCTGAGGTGATCTTCATCAAGCAAGGAGGGTCTTGAATTCAGGCACCTCAAGTATCGGGGGACCCCCAGAAATTGAAAGCTGAGGTGATCTTCATCAACAAGGAGGGCCTTGACTTCAGGCACCTCAAGTATCGGGGGACCCCCAGAAATTGAAAGCTGAGGTGATCTTCATCAAGCAAGGAGGGTCTTGACTTCAGGCTCATCAAGTATCGGGGGACCCCCAGAAATTGAAAGCTGAGGTGATCTTCATCAACAAGGAGGGCCTTGACTTCAGGCACCTCAAGAATTGAAGGACCCCCCAGAAATTGAAACCTGAGGTGATCTTCATCAAGCAAGGAGGGTCTTGACTTCAGGCTCATCAAGTATCGGGGGACCCCCAGAAATTGAAAGCTGAGGTGATCTTCATCAAGCAAGGAGGGTCTTGACTTCAGGCACCTCAAGTATCGGGGACCCCCAGAAATTGAAAGCTGAGGTGATCTTCATCAAGCAAGGAGGGTCTTGACTTCAGGCACCTCAAGTATCGGGGGACCCCCAGAAATTGAAAGCTGAGGTGATCTTCATCAACAAGGAGGGCCTTGACTTCAGGCACCTCAAGAACTGGAGGACCCCCAGAAATTGAAGCCTGAGGTGATCTTCATCAACCAAGGAGGGTCTTGACTCCAGTGGAGATCACAAGAAGCGACATATAGGAGCAGAAGACCTGTGGGTTGGCATTCTACCTGTTCTTGACGTTGAATCAGTCCAGGAATACAGGAAGCGGTGCTGGTGGAGAGCTGTGAGGGGAACACTGGCCTGCCTAAGTGATTCACTGGATTGCATCTTCAGGAACAAGTTATCGTCTCCCCCTGGCAAGAAAAAGAGCACGACAACATGAAAGGACCTTGGTAAGACAGGTTCTCCCAGTCAACTTATCAGAATTAGGGAGCAATAACTCTGTCTTCCTGGAGATGTGGTGTTATAGTCAGAGCTGCCAACTTTTGAACTGGGGATGCAGCTTTGTGTCTTGGTGTCGGCTCAACATCGTGTGATTTGGGAAAAATCACTTTATTTCCCTGGGCCTAAATACCCCCACATCAATCTGACCTTGTGTAATGTAATCTGATGGTCATGTGAACCGGTCAAATGCTCTAGGGCCAACTTTGCGCTAGATAAAACTGCCAGGGGAGGCTCGTACCATTCAAGTTACCACCAAGGGTGAGCCTGCCTGTCTCTGACCCTATCCGTGCTTCAGGAAGCCTGTCTTAACCCCTCTAATTCCCCTTAAATCTTGAGGTTGCCTTAAGGTCAATCCCTGACTTGGGGATCATTTGAAGAAGCCACACAAGGTCTCACTGAAGCTGGAGCCATGGGGGCAATCTCTCTACCCTAAGCAGGTCAGGCGATATCATAATGTAAGGCTCTGGTCAGGACCCCCAAATCAGCTCAGGGCCCTATTCACAAAGGTAAATTCAGTTGTAAAAGTAACTTTATAGCCAAATAAAAATAAAATCCATGCAGGAACTCACAAAGGGATTTCTGGCTGGCATAGGCCCATTTATGTGTCCAGAGACCTCCGACATGAGTGCGGAGCACAGTGCAATGGAATACCCCACTCAAGGGGCGAGAAAAGGGACAAGCCAAGGCATTACAAGGGACAGTCAGTCTTGGAAGTTTGGAAAAACCTGTGAAAGTGGGCATTCACAAACTCCTTACATTCCACTTTGCACTCCAAATTTAAAGGGGTGCAAGGGAAGGGGCTTCTCCTTACGGGAAAATAATTTTCCCAGTGAAGAGTGAAGAGCTAAAGAAGGGAAGTGCTTGGCCAATCAACTGAAAGCCAACACTACTTTGGCCCCTAAACAACTTCAGTTAGTAGAGTCAGGGCCCATTAACCCTGGACTGGCCTGGTACTCCAAGAAAATGAACATTGCCCTTGATATGGGGGGAGGGGTTCAGTGTCAGCAACAATAATATTGAAGTCGTTTAATGAGTGTCTTGGCAGCTATTGATAACTGATAGATTTTTCTGGGCTTGGGATAAAGGTCAATATATCACATATGCAAAGTTGAAGAAATGTGGAAAGTTTTTAAACTTGCTCCACTGTTACACATGCCTCAGGAGGTGTAATTTTTTGGTGCACATCCATGTCTACAAATGGTAGAGGATAATGATTCGCATGAAAAAAACATAGGTGGCTGCATGGGAACGCCGAGGTACCATCCATGGTACGTCACCTTGATGCAAAGCAGTGCAAAGCAGAGCAAATCTCTACTTCAGGCAACTTTCCAATGCAAATCATGATTAATGTTAGAAAGTAAATCCCACTGCAACGCTTTATTTACTTTCCAAAGTAATGCAAACCAAATATAAGGTGCTTGTAAATTTGGGAGGATGCCTTGAGGATTGATGTCAGTGGTGAGCCCAGCCTCCTGCTTCTCTGAGCTCTGTTGGTGGCCTTGTCTTGTCAGTGATAGCTTCCTGCCCCCTCTCCACCCTCTCAATCTGACTGGGTCTGCAGTGGTGGCCACACAAAAATAAAAGGATATTGTTTTATTATCATTTTATTTTTCTGTCTCTGACGCGTGGGGCGACGCACCTCTGCCATTAAGGAGGAGCCACCCCTTAATTTACTGGGCAAAATGTGCCCTTTGCCAGTTGTGCACAGCATTGAGGAGCCTTGCCATAAACATGCCAATGTTAGGCCTTAGAAGAGACCCCCCTCCCTTCAAGATGGAACCCTCCAAGCTCACTGTCCAGTTTCTCTGACAAGAATTCTTTCTGTGTGCTGTCGGACCGGGGGAACTTCCACCCAGTGCTTAATTTGAGCCGGGGCTTTCCGGTTCTAAGCACCTGCACTTAATTGTCAACAACATACCTAGAGCAGTCTACCACATGGTGGCGCTGCTCATCTAATTTAGAGATGAGCAGAACAAGTGGTTATTTAGGAATACAATATGCATTAAAATTGCTCATACCTGCCCCCCAGTCATTCCTTTAGCTTTGGGGACCTGGAATAATCTGAACTGCGCATTTACATGCGAGAGAGATGGTTTGTCGTTGTTTTGGCAGCGATGACAGGGGCGATGGGTGGTGCAAGCTGCAGTGGCCGCCCAGTCAGAGCCCTGGCACTTAATATTTTACAAATTAAGCACTGCCCACCCTGCTATTTCCCAAGCTTCACCCCACAAAAAATGTCAAATTTAACAGTTTTGAGGAAGTTTGGGTCAGCAGGATGCCGTAAATGGACAGAGAGCCCCTCTTCACGTCAGAACCCTCGTGTGCGCAGATCACACGGCTTCAGAACCGCAGCAGAGCCGCGGGATCAGCACATCTGTTTCAGTTTCAATCAAACGAGTTATGCTGATTGCTTTGTGCGTCCGGGCCCAGGAATGAGGTTGTTGCGGCAGCACACGAACGCTGTGAAGTACGTGCAGTTTGTTGTTCGTAAAAGATCGGGACGTGCAAGAATGCAAGTCATGGGCAAGGGTGGCACGCGCCCGCCATCATCACGCACTTCCTGCTGATGGTGATTGGACGGGGTCAGGGCAGGCAGAGGCTTGTGTGAATTAACCCCAACCTCTGCATTTAGGTTTTTGTGCAGATGCCCGCACGTCGCCTGCCAATCACGTCAGTGCGCTTGAGGACAAAGCGGCATATTTACAAGCCCCTTGCGCCACCCGTACGTCACTTTTCCCATGTTGAGGAGAGGATGTGGTCCTTCGGCTAGACTGCCGACTTTGGTGCTGGAAACCAGGGTTCGAGCCTCGGGGTCACGTCCACATCCTGTGATTCTGGGCAAATCACTTAATCACCCCGTGCCTGAGTGTGTAATGTAAATACGGTGCTCATGAAAAGCGCTCCAATACCTTTGAGTCGAGTTTGCGCTATATAAATATGCAACAAAATAAAATTTAAAAAATGACGCAAAAGTGGCACAGGGGGCTTGTAAATAAGCAGAGGAGAGGTCTGCTGTTTTGTGCACAGGAGAGAGATGAACTGCGCCATATTTACCAAGATATGGGCCCAGATGTACACAGGTTTTGCACCTGCAGCGTCTGGGTTGCATCTTTTTTTTTTGGGCACCGCCCGACGCAAAATACACTTTGAGATTTACAAAGCTGCGCAAAGTTGATTTGCATGGCCTTGCGTGGCTTAGTAAATACAAATGAAGGCGAGGCAGCACACAGTGCTTCCTTGCTTTACCTAGCTTCAGTGAGGTAATTCATGGTTAGTGCATGGGCGTTCCTGTGCATCCACCGTTGGATTGTGATGCAAACCCATATTAATCAACCATGGAACACCTTTCTGGGGCGAGGTAACGCATATAATTTGCATTTACTAATCCATGTGGGGTCACGCAAATCAATTTTGCACGGCTAAGTAAACCTTGAAATGTATTTTACGTTGGGGCTGAAACAAAAACTTGACACTACCACGACACAAAATCTTAGTAAGTCTTGGCCTGTGCACTCTATGGAATCCAGAAATATTGGCGTAATCTCCCCTCGGGTGTTAAATGTCGAGCACGGTGCGTTCCTCTTGTAGGCAGCTGAGGCAGCCGCTCTTTATTGAGTCTGCCTTTAGTCAAGACTTTTTGATTTTACTAAAATTATACATAATATACCTATAGTGGCTTACAGCCAGGCTTGTTCATCCATTGGTCTGCTAATGTGTTGTTCACATGCAGCAGGAGGCAGTGGGTCAGCCCACTTCAGCCATTGGCTAACTTCACTGTGAGTGACAGATTATTTCCCTTTCGCAGGGAACAAATGCCCACACAAAGTATTTCCTTTTTGTGCCAGGACTTAAAATGGTGCTGTGTACTTTTCCAAAATGGGTGCATTTTTGGAGTATAAGAGGTGTGCACTTTAGGGCTACAGACAGCTACCTTGTCTGTTGGAGCCCTATTATTTCAAACACATGACATGTAATTGGAGTGGGCTTTGGCACAACCTCTTGATCATGATTGGCTGGCTGGTTGCTGCCTCCCTCACTTCCTGATTTCATGGCGTTCCTCATTCATATTTAAAAAGACAACATATTATTTTGTTATTAAACACCACATCTTCCCCTTTATTTGTAAACAGAAAGGAATGAGAGAAAGAAGGACCAAAAGAAAAAATAACAATAATTTTCAGTATTATTATATTTTTTTCAACTTGTCACTGTGAACTTTGTTCAATTCTCACAGTCATGACAAGGGAGGGGTAGGGGGTGGTGAAGGGAAGGTTGTGACCACTGGCAGAGAGGGAAATCTGTAACTCTTAAAAAAACATGTGTTTTTTACATCCAATTTATGGACAATCACCAAGTTACTGTCTGCATTGGATGTGTAAGACACACTATATTTCCCAGGATGGGATTATACTACCAAGAAAAATATTTTCTGTTGGAGAAAGAGCAAAGTTTGGTGTCTCTCTACCACTGTTGCTGCTGATACAGGCCCAGCAGAGCAGCGTGCACTGAGATGTACAACGCGAACACGGCCAGGTGGGCGCCAAGGGCCTTTTTGAAAATCCACTGCAAGTTGGACATGAAAACAGACTGCAGGTGTAAACCTAAAACGCACACACTTGTGACCAGTGGTGGCATGAAGCCCCACTCCAGCAGCTATAGTAGGGTGTGCCACCCTACATTCTGCTTAAACATACAGGGGCATATTTACAAGCCCCTTGCGCCACTTTTGCGTCACTTTTCCCATGTTAAAAATAACGCAAAAGTGGCGCAAGGGCCTTGTAAATAAGCCGTATAGTTGTATATTGGTGTCTTCTGTCTGCAGACAGCACTGCAAGAAAATTGCATGTCAGAGCTGTGGTGTAGGGTTTGTGGTATATGGTATTTACTAGTCTGATATTATAGCAATAAAGCAATACAAACAATACACAGTTGTGCTCTGACCATACAATCTATAAAACATTAACATATATTTCATTCCCTAAAACCTAAGACAATTAATACAATAAAAGTTTTAATATGCCTTACTCTCCACGTGGTATGATTATTTATAATCAAAATGCCCTCCCACAAAATTACATTACTTAAATCTACACCTTTATCTTTGCCTGGTGGATTTGTAAACCATATCATAATATTCTGTTGATAAGGCATAGAACTGAGCTTTGAGGCTCATGAGACTTATGTATCTCTATTAAAATTCGGGCCAGAAATAGCTAACTTAATTCATGTCATAAATTAATAGAAAGCAAACTTCAGGACCTAGAAACACACCGTGATAACCAATAATCAGAGAAATACAAAATAAAATCTGTAAAAACAAGAATTCACAGCGACCAACTGTTCAGATACCAAAGATAAAAATGTACCTACAAAGTGACACAGTATCATATTATTACATTAATTAAATCATAAACCCAGCACACCTGCAAGGGCTTTTTATATCACACATGAACAGTTCTATATCCCCTCCACAATCTATGTCCATTACATGAAACAGGGTGTTTCTGTTCTCTACATCTTCTAAATCAGAGTTTCTAGATTGGTAAAGTGTTACTTGTTTTACTGCTGATTTCCATTGCAGCCCTGACACACTCTGACATTAGTGGTGCATCCAAGCAAGCCTTGATTTTGTGTAGAATAACAGTCCATGAGCCTGTATCATTCTCCTGTCAATAAGATTTAATTGATTGCTTCAGAGTATATACACACCGGTGAGGCCCACCTCAAACCTCAATGCACTACTCACTGCACCTCTGGGTAGGCCAAGGCATTTTTCCCAGGTGTCCATTTCTATAATGTTCGCCCGGTCAATATATTTCTGAGAGAGAACTTCACAGCCATACAAAAGTAAATTTAGTATTTTAGCGATGTAAGTCTTTCTAAGTACTTGTAATAATTACTTTCCTCCGTTCCGTCGTATGTCCGAGTTTACTACCCCCGCACCCTGCTCCTCCCCCGCCACACAACACGCCCCATACGAGCTGGCGTTGCTTGTACGAATCTAGGCCTCAACACAAGGTTCCTTCTTTATGAAGCACCTGCAATATCCGTAGATTGAGCCTCCTGATGAGCAACAGAAGCTTAAAAATTCAAATGATATTAAAAAGGAGGCCTAAATAACTATACTCACTTGCCACCTCTATTTGAGCACCGCTCAGCCACCACTTATGCCTTATTTTAAGAGCAATTCTTCTAGAAAATAAATTTACTTAAGTTTAGGAAACATCAATTCGCAGATCAATTGCCTTTCAATATTCTGAGATTGCTTCAAGTTTCTTCTGAAGGCCGACCGGAGTGAGGTCCAATTGAACTGTATCATCGGAGTGGCAAAATGATGAAATAGCCCATGTTCCTCATATGGGTAGAAAATAAGGAACCTGATTTAATGCTAACAGTGCATCAGCATTATAGATCGAGAAATGGAGAGAGGCAATATACACCACGACGGAAGACCAATTAGACCTTTGGGAGGACACTTTCCTTTTTTACCCACTCTCCCAGTAAACCTATTAGATGTCTAGCATAGATTTTACTAGCGATATCCAGGAGGGCTACCATGCAATAACTCATGGGCAACTCACGCCCCACTTTTTTATACAAAGGGGCCCTAATACCTCCTTTCCAGGTTTCTGGTAAATCTTGACCACTTTTTATAGTTCTGAACATGGAGGTCAAAACTTGGGCCCACAAACTAGATTTATTATTTCAGTGTTTTGCCCATCTATACGTTGGACCCAGGAACTTCTTAGTTTTTTTTTAAATAGTTTCTCAATTCTCCTTACTGTGGGAAGCAGAGAAATCTCCCCCACCATCCCCAAATTGCGATTTTAGATTTCTAAAATTCTCCGTAACAACCTCATCATCTTCTTTTAACTTATATAGATCTGAATTATTCTTGACCCACTCTTCTTCAACCACTGATGTTGCTGAGGTTCCGTGATTCTCGGGACCAGACTCCATTTTGTTTGAGTTGTTCGTGACGCCATTTTTGTGGCCGTGGAGGTAACCGAACGAACAAAGTTGCATGGGCCTCATTGTTCATGTATGCATTAACAGGCCCTTTTCTGACTTGTGAGTGAATTGCAAAGACGCTGACCCCGTCACCTGAAACTGACCTCGCAAAGCCAATTTCCATTGGTTTGATCCTTGTCTAAGATTGCCACTTAATGTTCAGGACCTCGTTAACCTTTAGTTTCCTTGCACATGTTTTATCTTATTCAGCATCTATTACTGTTTCCTTTATGTTCTGACATTACATGGGTTGTGCTTTTCAATTATAAATTTGTCCGGCTTGCAAAGATTGAATTTGGGACATTCCTAATAATTAACTTTTGGGTTTGGTTACTGTAAATTAGGTATTTGTTAATGTGATACTCAGTTAGAAAATGTGTCCTATTGGTCAGAATTTTGCGCAGTGGGTGTACATTTATAATGAGAATATGGTGTATAAAAAGAGATGTCTTGCTCTACGAAAATTGAGCAGTTTCCTGAGTTGTAAACCGTGTTGTATTGCTGGGATTACTGTTACTAGCTGCAGCTAATCAATTGATCTCTGACACCATCCAGAAGTATTCCGTGTCTCTGTATTCCAAGACAGGAGAATCCGAAGACTTCGGGTGTGTCCCTGGCACCGCTGGGTTCTAAGAAAACCCGGTTCTTCATTGCGTCTACCACCGGTGTTGTTTCTAATGGTGTATGGGTCACCAAATGAGGCGGCTATAGTCAAGAAAATAGGATGAGAGGGTTAAAGGGACAGAGAGAGATGCAAAAACAAAGATTGAAGAGGCTAGGAAACAATAAGAAAAAATAACAAGTCTTGGATCAAAAAAGGCAAGTAGATAGAAAGAGGTGAAGAAGGGGACATGGAAGAAAGGAAGTTTCAAAGTGAAGAAGACACTTGTCTAGGTTCCCACCATACAAATGCCCACAAATATTAACTCAGGATCTGGAAAGACATCTCAGTATCCATCAAGGCCAAACTAATCCTAATCAAATTAAGAAAAGCTTTGAAGCCACATGTAAGACATTGGATTGTTATTTGGGGTGGGTCACTGTCCCCTTCAATGAATAATCACAACCCTTGTCAGTGTGAACCCTCCAAGTCAATACATTTACCTCAGCTCAGCCTCCTGGTAGCTATAGCACAGAACAGACAGACATGACTAAGGGCAATGTGTACAGTACTTATGAAGTACCAAACAGTAATAAAGTCAAAATGCAACACAATAAAAGCATGAAATCAAATTAGAAAAATAGCAAAATATATAAGAGCAAAATGACAGCAAAATTACAAACATTTAATAAGAGGAACTGGAGATCTGAGTGTTTAATGATTTAAGGGAAAGTTGTACCAAAAAGCACAAAGCACCTATGAAATTCTATGGTTTCAGAGGACTGGGACCTACGAGCCACTGTAAGCTGACCGCATTAGGGCATGGGTCAGATAAACCAACAGGATCAGCCTGGTCAAAGATTAGACCTTCTGACTTAGGGGCTCATTATGATGGTGGTCGGAGGAGCATCAGACCACCATCAAAGCAGGATGGAGCCCGTCCGACAAGAAGTCGGTGGTCTCACCCTCCATATTTTGATAAGACCACCTTGCAGGCAGTCATAAAATGCATTTTTCTACTGCGGCTTGTGCTGCAGCCATTTCCCTAGGCCGCAGCACAAGCTGCACTAGAAAAATACATTTTGTGCACATCCATGCACCATGTGGTGCCTGGCACATGGTGCATGGGTGTGTTGGAGGCACTACATGTTTCCCCAGAGCCACTAAGAAGTGGCCCACAGGGGACTGGGGCCCTGCTTGGGGCCTCAAAAGTCCCTTTCCGGGTGCCTACCCATGGCGGTGGGACCGCCATGAACCGGCAGTCAGAAAGGGATATCCTAATTCCTATGGCTGTGCCTGCGCAGGCACCGCCCCAATATAGGGATTAGGACTCTGACTGCTGTCCCGACAGGATCTTTGATCCTGTTGGAGGTGGTGATCCTACCCCGACCTCTGTGGTTTGACCGGCTGCATTGTAATGCAGCAGTCGGACCAATATCCTAGATGGATGGCAGTTCGCCCGCCATCGTAATGAGGGTATTAGTCTTTTTAGTCCCATGCCACAGGAGTACATATCCAAAGCCCTCTAGTACCTCAGGCGAGGCACTTAAAGACTCACAGGGTGTTAGCCCGAGGCCAATAGCAGGGTCCAATCAAGTCCAGCTGCCACTGGTCAGCTGAGTACTTCAAGGAAAGGCCTCTTTTACCTTGTCTCCCTAAAGTCACACAGGAGGTAAGCCACAGAGTCACACAGGAGGTAAGCCCTTGGAGCCCACTTCTTTATCTAGAGTACAAGACGGAGCAGATCCAGTCCTTCAAGGCTCCTCTCAAGTCACGGACAGCAGGTTCAGTCCTCAACAGACTTCTCAAGCAGGATTTGACACTGTGCTGTCAAAAGGAGGCCCATGGTCCCTACCCTGCATTGTCTGTTGATCTCAGAGGAGATTAGCACGCTGACAGTATAGGCAGGTAAATTGTAACTTTCTAAAAGTTACTTTTCCCTAGTATGTATTAAAAATCTGATTTCACCATTTAATTGAATTTGTAATACCTATTAAAAATAGTTGCTTAATTATTTTTCTAGGTGGTCCTGTTTCCGAGATAAATATTAGTAGTTTAATCTGTACTGATATTTTGTTAGATAGGAAAGCCTAAACCCAAAAAGTAAAAATACGCATCATGGAACACAGAAGCAACATACGTTGCCAAAAACAATACCAATCTCACCACACACTATCTGGAAGAACATCATTCGGTGGATAACATGTTTTGGATGGTGGTGGATAAACCAAACATTTACAACACCACACAAGATATCAAAAAATGACTGCTCCTGAGGAAACAGAAGTGTGTATATAGGCTTTGTAGCCATGAGACAGATTTGAATCACAACATCCAGTGGAATTCACTAAATAGGTGACGTTAAAGTCCTACCTCCTTACGAATTCCCAGAATTCAATGTAGGGATACACTAGATTTCCCAGGATGCATGAGTCCATATTGGTCAAGCATGCATCAACAAAATACACTATACGATAGTATTGGAGTATTGATTTGTACTCCGCCGATCAGAGTCTTGTGTCACGAGAAAAGCATATGTGTATCTAAGAAGTACATCCACCATGCATCGATGTACACACATAGGTGTTACTGTTCCTGCATTTCTTACACAATCTCTAGTCACCTCGATAGACGTTGGAATGTGAACTAAAAATGTGGTACAATATAAAGAAAAAAACGGTACGAGGATGTGCCACACATTTTATAAATAGAGTGAGTGTAACCAAGAAGCACATTCTCCTTGCACGGAGGTACACACTTAGGGGTCGATCTCGGTCAGAATGGCTCAGAATCGGATTCGGCTATGCCTAAAGCTATCTGGAGCCCTTGTTTCTAACCAACTCATGCACAGTTCCGAAAGACCAAGTACGATACCTGGAAAGCCTTAGCACTGACTGATTCGTACAACTCTATGGACTAGGGTTTCCGAACAAGCAAGTATGATGGCTGATTGGAACAACCTTTCTGATTCGGTTTGCCGTGAATGAAAAGGCTGCAGGAATCGGTCTTTTGGGCCTGTAGCAGGCCACCCTTCACCCGGGTTCCTCGGAATCGGGCCCGTGGGGGTACCCATGGGTCCCCTCTTCCCAACGATGCACAGTGTGGCAGGATCCATGGGGTGCCCGCCACAGGGTGCACGATTATCCCCAGCCACCCTTTTCTTCAATGGGAGCCTGTGTATGTGTTTGGTACACATGCTCCATTGAAGTCAAATGGAGTCCGGCCAAATCGTATCCGGATGATTTCAAATACATCGTACTCGTTCGGTCAGACTCCCCGAGCCGAGTCGTATGGAAAGCATTCCGGACCCGAGTCTTTCAGTATGCTTTCCCAATGAGTTTGGAATCGGCCCCTAACTGTTGATGGTCCAGTAATTTTTTATTTTTTATTTGAACACCCTCTAGTCACCTTGTTACACCTTGGAATGTGTAACAATATAAGGCAAAGTTGAAGATTGAAAAAATGGGGCCGGCTTGCACTCTCTGGGGCGAATCAATCGCATGAATTCGCTCACGTGCCACAACAAGATTTCAGGTTAGAAAAACCAATCCTGCAAGACTAACAAGCGTGTGCACCGTTGCCGGGACTCCCCACGTGATTTGAAGATTCCCGTTAACAAGATGAGCCAGCAACATTAGACTGCTTGCTACGCGGCGTGAGGAGAGCAGTGCAAAGGCAGTGGTCTCTTCTTGAAGAAGTAAGGAGTTGGGCCATTAATTCCCTCACCGTCAGACTGACATGTGGGCCGTCTTTAGAACGAGACTCGTGGTCTAAACGGCCCTCAAATAAAGAGGGAGACCGCATTAAGGGCCAGATGTAGGTCACCAAATACCGGTCGGTAATGGCCGAATTCGTCCGTTACCGACCGGTATTTGGTGATTGAGATGTAGGGGCCATTATTTTACAGAATCGGTAAATTTACCGAATCGGTAAATTTACCGATTCTGTAAAATACCGATTCGGTAATTTTACCGATTCGGTAAATCCATATGTAGGTGACACTCCTAAGAGTGCCACAGGCCCTTAAGAGTCGGTATTTTACCACCCAATCCTATTGGGTGGTAAAATACCGAATTCAGGTGTGCATGCACACCTGTGCCATGTGACACACAGACATGCCCTTAGGGCATGTATGTGTGCCAGATGTCACACAAGCCTGTACTTGGGGTGCTAGAGGGTGTCAAAGTGACACCCCCTGCACCCTTGCAGGATTCGGTATTTACCGATTCGGTAAATACCGAATCGGTATTGCCCATTGATTCCTATGGGCTTCAAGGCCCATAGGAATCAATGGGCAATACCGAATCGGTATTTACCAATTCGGTAAATACCGAATGTTACCGATTCGGTAATTCAAAAACAAAAATGACCTACATCACCCTCCTTCAAATTTACTGATTCATAAATACCGAATCGGTAAAATTCGGTATTTATGAGTCGGTAAATTGAAGTTACCTACATCTGGCCCAAAGGCATTAGTAACCCATCGGAAGGGGTGGCTGCGCATTTCAATACCGGTCCCGCGTGACGAGAGGATGCGGAAATACAATGATGCAAACGACCCCCTTGTTAGAACAAATGTGCAAAAAACAGAATTGAGAGCATATGATGCATTAAACTAACACCTTAGTGTCTCCTAACTTATGCAGTGTGTGACTACACAGAGCCGCTCTTACTCCTACTCCCTTTCGAGTGCACATACTGATGAAACTCGGCAAGTGCCTCATACTAATTGGGACATTGCATTGGGCTTTTTTTTTTATATAAATAGGGCACTAGAATATCAATCAGAATGGGTGATTTGAATAAAAAGAGGGGTTTGCACACCGGTGCAAAAGTGTTCGCTAAAAATATCGAAAAGTATAAAATAAAAATGAATGACTGGGTCGTTTGGATCTGAAGCTGTAAGTAGGGGCACACACATATTTATGTCTCATGGACCCTTTAAGGGGGCATAATACATGAGGGATAGCGGGGTACCAGTGCTTAACACGAGTAGACACTTGGGGATATATTGCACGTGTCCAGTCATTTTGTTTATCTGCTGTTTGCTCTACTATCTAAGAGATTCTGGTAAAACTTTGTGTGGGCAAAAAAGTTATTTTAACAGCTCCCACTGCAGAGTTTCAGGCTACAATGGTTGGCCTAATGTTATGTTTTCCTACGTCACACTAGGGGATGGTATACAAAGTGCTGCACTCTATAGATGAAAGTTATCTTTTCAAACATATTTGCATTTCCACACCATATGCTATGGTCTTATAGAAAAGTTAAATACATCAATCAGGAATAAGCCATTTTCTCCGAGATTTAGGGGTCTAAGCACACACATTAGGATTCAGACAATGGTGCCCCAGTGTACGGAGTCTAAAAGCGAGCAATAAGATATAGCCCAGCAAAAGATGAAAAATCTGGGGGTGCCAAAAAAATGGCAGATTTTTATCACAGCACACCCAGTAACTCCCCCCCCCCCCTGCTCTGAAAAGCCAGCTATCCCCCAGTCACTTGTTGACTGTACCTACTATGTTTACCACCTGGGCAGGGCCAGGCTGCCATTCAGTTAGGTCTGGGCTATACTAATACCCCATACATATATACACACATACACACATACATAAACATACATACATTGGTGAAAAGGAAGTAGAGCGGGAGAAAGTGCAGAAAGGTAGAAGAAAGGGAAGTTCAGAGAAAGGAGGGTGAAAAGACAACAAGAGTGAAAGGAAGTAATGGTGTAAAATAGGGTGGAAAGAAGGAAGGAAGAGTGAATAAAAGGCAGAAGGGAGGGTGAAAAGATTAGATGGGTGGATGGATAGGTGAATGGAAGAAGGGAGGGAGCAAGGGATGGATGGATGATGGATGGATGAAGCAAGGGAGGGAAGGGGGAGTGGAGGGATGAAGGGATGGATGGATGATGGATGGATGGATGGATGGATAAAGCAAGGGAGGGAAGGGGGAGTGGAGGGATAGATGGATGGATGGATGGATGATGGTTAGATGGATCGATGGATGGATGGATGAAGCAAGGGAGGGAAGGGGGAGTGGAGAGATGGATGGAAGGATGGATGGATGGATGGATGGACGGACGGAAGGATGGACGGATGGAGGAAGTGAGGGAGGGAAGGAGGGGGAATGGATGGATGGATGGATGGATGAATGGATGGAGGAAGTGAGAGAGGGAAGGAGGGGTGGATGGATGGATGGAGGGATGGATGGATGGATGGAGGAGGTGAGGGAGGGAAGGAGGGCGACGGATGGATAAATGGATGGATGGATGGATGGATGAAGTGAGGGAGGGAAGGAGGGGTGGATGAATGGATGGATTTATGGATGGATGGATGGATGGATGAAGTGAGGGAGGGAAGGAGGGCGATGGATGGATAAATGGATAAATGGAGGATGGGAGAGAGGGAAGGAGGGGAGATGAATGGATGAATGGATAGATCAATGGATGGATGGATGAGTCAAAGAATGGAAGGAAAGAAGGAGGTGCAGAGGCATGATTAGTAGGACGGAAGGAAGGTGGGTTAGTTGGGTGGAGTGGAGATGGGCTCGTGCATTTCTTGATGGCTGAATGGGTGGGTGGACCATGAAAGTATGGCTGAGTATGAGAGATGATGGATGCACGTGTGAACACATGGATGACTGGATGGGTGGGTGGTTGTCAGTTCGGGTAGCAGAAAGGATGAAATGATAGATGACTGGAACGAGGAGAGAGGGGGCTGTTCCAGGGAGGGCGAGGACCGCTCACTCTGTCACTGGAATTATTATTCGAAGTGGGAGGTATGTCCACTTTGCAGCTCTGACGTCCACAGCGGTTGTTAATCAGCCCTAAAAAGCCTCTCTCCAACATCCCAGAAGGAAGAAGGATTCGCCTGTTTCTGAAAGGAGGGGGTCAGCTTATGGTAAAACATTAAAACGAGGCGGAACGCGGCGGCCCCGACATGTCTCAGTGTTTTGACTCCTTGTTGCTTGGCAACCAGGGAGGTGGGCGTGTACACAGCCCCTCTCAGGCGGAGCCGTCACCTGAACCTGCAGCCGCCAAGGCCCGAGTGGAAACGTCTGAAAATAATTAGACGGGGATTTCCTTTTTTGAGGCTTCTGGAGAGGGCTCCGCTTAGCGGGTCAAAGGTCATGGCGATCGTGTTGCATTAAACAGGAGGCGAAATGTTTAGTCCGACAGCTTTGGTGGCCGGGCAGAAATAAATCATTGTAACTCAAAGGCTGGATGGATGTGAGGGATAAAAGCGATTACTAGGAACCCCCCCCCCCCCTTCTCCCCGCGGGCAGGGCTGTTAAAATGCTTTACAGAACCAGTCAGTAAACCCTGCACGTAGCTTTTTCATTTGAATCATTTAGGGAATAATTTATCAACACACTGAGCAAGTGCAAAGTCACCAAAAGTGACGCACAAGGGTGTAAACTGCTGGTTTGGGATTCACTTTGGGTGGGCAATTTGCTTGATTTGCGCTGAAAAAATAGCAATTAATTAAGGTATAGCTCTGCTATGCTCTGCTTTATAATAATTTGCATCGAGGGGCATAGATGGGGTGGTGCAAATGCGTTTCCGTGCAACCTTCTATTGTTTGGCCACAACGCCAAATGTATCAAAAATTGTACATAGGGCTTTCAGTCCAAACTCAACACCTCATTTACGGCCAGATGTAGGTAAGTTTCATTTACCTATTCTTAAATACCGAATTTTACCGATTCGGTATTTCAGAATCGGTAAATGGTATGTAGGAAAAAATTCAGTAAAAAATACCCAGGGCCTCATTTATGAGGCCTTGCATCAGTTTCGCGCTTCCGATGCGTCACTTTTTGTGACGCATCGGCGGCGTAAAACTTGCCTCCTGTTGCGCTCTATTTACAAAGTGACGCATCTAAGCAGATGCGTCACTTTGTAAACCCCTGCGTTACATTATACCTGCGTCAGGTATAATGTATGCAGAGGGGGCGTTCCCACGCAAAAAGCCTTGTAATTGTGACGCAGTGAAATCCATAAGATTTCACTGCGTCACTTTTAGGACGCTGTTGCGTCAATTTCTTACGCCTGCCTCACAGCAGGCGTAAGACTGACGCAGGCCCATTCACATGGGGCTTGCCCCATGTGAAAGGAAGCATTGCTGGAGTTGTATCACTTTTGTGACACACTCCAGCAATGCGTCACTTTTGCACCATACAGATACGTCAGAAATACTGACGTATCTGTAACTCCTTGCGACATGATGCGTCATACTGTAAATATGACGCATCATTGGTGTCGCAAGGAGGACGCAGTGAAAAGTGACGCATCGCTGTTTTCACGCAGCGATGCGTCACTTTTCATGAATGAGGCCCCCAATCTGTAAGATTCCCGTAGGAATGAATGTCAATTACCGAATCGGTAAATACCGATTCGGTAAAATTGTAAAATAGTCAAGGGTGGCAGGGTGTCTCTTTGACACCCTGCTGAACCCATGGTTAGTGCTGGTGTGCCCTGCTGACCACGCCCATTCGGGTCACGGGTCTATTTAGTCCCTGTCTTCACTCCGCCTGCTAAAGCCGAGCTGTCCGGTGGCAGAGGACAGACTCGCCGGCGGCACGCGATATTTTAACTATTTACCTACCTTGCTCTTCTAGGCTGACTACGAGCCTCCGGATACCGATTCCCGCTGAGTTAGAGCGGTGATACTACTCTTCCTGTTTATTTTAAATTACCCCGCCCTTCCCGCCCTGCTGACCCCGCCCATTCGGGTCACGGGTCTATTTAGTCCCTGTCTTCACTCCGCCTGCTAAAGCCGAGCTGTCCGGTGGCAGAGGACAGACTCGCCGGCGGCACGCGATATTTTAACTATTTACCTACCTTGCTCTTCTAGGCTGACTACGAGCCTCCGGATATCGATTCCCGCTGAGTTAGAGCGGTGATACTACTCTTCCTGTTTATTTTAAATTACCCCGCCCTTCCCGCCCTGCTGACCACGCCCATTCGGGTCACGGGTCTATTTAGTCCCTGTCTTCACTCCGCCTGCTAAAGCCGAGCTGTCCGGTGGCAGAGGACAGACTCGCCGGCGGCACGCGATATTTTAACTATTTACCTACCTTGCTCTTCTAGGCTGACTACGAGCCTCCGGATACCGATTCCCGCTGAGTTAGAGCGGTGATACTACTCTTCCTGTTTATTTTAAATTACCCCGCCCTTCCCGCCCTGCTGACCACGCCCATTCGGGTCACGGGTCTATTTATACGGTACTAATGTGTCAGCGCAGCGGACGAGCGCAGCGGGCGCGACGGAGGCGCGCCGGAGTTGCGCCTGAGTTAAGCCCGTCTGCGCCCGTCCGCGGCCGGCCGGGGCTAGGGGCACGTCACTCTGCCCCCATTACTACCTATTCCCCGACTAGCTTGAAATTCCTACAAGGTGACTGGCCCCTTGCATCTGTCATTAGTAGTAACATCTCATCTCTTGGCCTTACCCCTTCTACCCCGACACTCCGCCCCTCCCCGCCCTCCCCTCCCTCCGTTTTGTCTTTTATTTTGTTAAACACTAGGTCGGCGGTGAAACATCACCAGGACCTATTTATCTTGCTCGACACCCAGAAGCCAGATATATTATGCTTAACAGAGACGTGGTTTGGTGACTCGTCACTCCCCGCTCTCTTAGCGACTCTTCCCCTTACCTATGTGGCTCTTCGAGTAGACCGCCCTGCTGGGAAAAAGGGAGGCGGTGTGGCGCTTATCGCCAAAACCGAGTACAACTTCCAGTTACTCCCGTCTGCCTTTATTGACTCTGTTGAGTATCTGGTAGCTCGTTCTGATATTTTCTCTCCTCCTTTGATTTGTTTACTTGCCTATCGCCCTCCTCAGAATACCCCTCACTTCATTACAACCTTCCAGGACCTAGTAGCCACGCTGACGGTTAATCATGCCTCCCTCCTTATATTGGGGGATTTTAACTACTGGCCTAATGATCCGTCCGAATGTCAGGCCTCGAAACAATTCTCTGACCTGCTTCAGTCTTTAAACTTTATTTCCCGTGTACAGGTTCCCACACATACGGGTGGACATGTACTTGACCAGGTTTGGTCTCTAAACTATCTTATCTCATCTGTAGCAGTGTCTCCCTGTCCTTGGTCCGACCACGCCATCATTTCGTTTACCCTCCATCTTAGCTTACCAGCCAGGATTCCGCGGGAAAAGAACTTCTGGGCCAGGAACTGGAACCGGGTTGACTTAACCTCGTTATCATCTTCCCTCCTAGCCACAGTGCCTAACCTAGATGGCTTATCTCTGTCAACACAAGCCACTGGGATTGATACCTGGCTTACGGAAGGCTGCGACTCTGCAGCCCCCCTACGCCGGATCTCAATTAAAAGACCTAAGGAGGCTAACAGATGGTTCGATACCCGCCTCAAAGATAAGAAATCATCCCTTCGGCGCGCTGAAAGACTTTGGAGAAGGGAATACTGCCCCCTTCTGAAAATTCGCTACTTAACTCTACGGCAGGACTATAAGAAAGCTATCATTGAAACTAAATCCACCTATTTCTCATCAAAAATCTTAGCAGCTGAGAATCAACCACGAGAAATTTTCTCGATAGTTAAGGAGTTAGCTTTCTCAGACAGGAGTACATCCAAACCCCTTCCTACACAAAACCTCTGTGACTCATTAAATTCTTACTTTTTGGATAAGGTGCTTAACATTAAAAATAACATTCCCCCTCCCTCTGCTTCTTATGCCGACCCCTGCCCACCAGCCCTGCCGCTTAGTCTAATATCAATTCCTCCCATCACGGAAACTAGGTTCCAGGAAATTTTGCTAAAAGTTAAGTCGGGATCACCTGCTGACATCTGCCCGGCTCGTATTCTGCAGCAAATCTTCTCGGTCTGCACACAGCCCCCGATTATCTTCTTAAACAGTTCCCTGTCACAGGGAATTGTGACCCCGGCCCTTAAAGTAGCTTCTATTGTGCCCATCTTAAAAAAACCAGGGGCCGACTCAGCTATTTCTTCCAACTACCGGCCCATCTCTTTGCTGCCGTACCTGGGCAAGGTGCTTGAGCGGCATGTTGCCGCGGTGCTTAGCTCCCATGTTGAGACTACGGGAGGCCTGGCATCCTGCCAGGCTGGTTTCCGCCCTAAACACTCTACCGAGTCTGTGGTGGTGTCGGTCCTAAACACCCTCAGGGAGGGTCGGGACCAAAATAAACATCAAGCCCTGGTGCTCCTCGACCTCTCCGCCGCTTTCGATACGGTGGACCATTCCATCTTGCTTTCACGTATCGGAGCGGCGGGAATCGGGGGGTCAGCACTAGTGTGGCTCTCGTCCTTCCTGCGGGATCGCACACAGGCGGTCCGGTTGGGAGAGTTCACGGCAGACCCTGTTAAGATCACTTGTGGTGTTCCCCAAGGTTCCTCTCTTTCCCCTTTATTGTTTAATCTTTACATCTATCCTCTGATCTTTGCACTCCAACAGCGGGAGGTCGCGGTGTATAACTATGCGGACGACCTCCAGCTGGTCTTTGACCTTTCTTCTTCCCCTCACGCTATCTCCAATTTTCAGTCTATTATGATTTTTATCAGGGACTGGATGAGCCACAATCATCTGAAGCTCAATCCGGATAAAACCGAGCTGGTGCTTACTGGTGGCTCCCCCAGTCCCTGGAACTCTTCTTTTTGGCCCCCCACTCTCGGTACCTCCCCCCTTCCTTCTTCTACGGTAAAAACATTGGGCATAAAAATTAACCACCAGCTCACTCTTCACTCACAGGTTGGTGCTGTTGTCTCTTCTTGTTTTCTTATGCTTCGAACTATCCGCACTGTTTCCCGTTTCTTTTCCCCTCTGGCACTTAAACTCATTATGTCTGCCTTGGTCATCTCCCGGCTAGACTATGCCAATGCCCTCTACAACGGCATTCCGGCATACAGCCTCCGTAAACTCCAGCTTGTGCAGAACCAAGCAGCTCGGCTGGTGTATGGCCTTCCCCGGTTCCATCATGCTACACCTCTGTTGAAGGAACTGCACTGGCTGCCAGTCCGGCAGCGTTCGCTTTTTAAGATGGGGTGCATGGTCTTTCAGGCACGACAAGGAATGGCCCCGGCCTTCATTTCCTCTCTTCTAACCAACTACGTTCCTGTCAGACACCTTCGTTCGTCGGATCAGGCCCTACTGCAAGTCCCCCGTTTTACCAGGAAAAAATGGGGAGGTTCCAACTTCTCCTATCTGGCTCCGGTATTCTGGAACTCCCTGCCGGATCACCTCCGAAATTTAAAACAATATTCCCTTTTTCGTAAGGGACTGAAAACTTTTCTGTTTACTCAGGCCTTCCCACTCTAATTGTTCCCATCCCTGTTTTATTGCATGCCGCTAAAGCGCCAAGAAACCGTAATGGTGTACGTTGCGCTATACAAGCCTTTTAAATTCAAATTCAAATTCATACATGTCCTAAGGGCATGTATGTCTGTCACATGGCACAGGTGTAAATGCACAAATTTGCATTTACATAGGAATTCGTTATTTACCACCAACTAATAGTTGGTGGTAAATAACGAATCCTTAAAGCCCTGAAGCACTGTTTACAGTGCTACCTACATATCATTTACCAATTTGGTAAATACCGAATCGGTAAATGATGATTCGGTAATTATCGAATCGATAAATACAGATTCGGTAATTACCGAATCGATAAAATGCCTCCTACATCTCAAAAGGCTTTTACCGGTCGTTAACGGCCGAATTCGGCCGTTACCGATTGGTAAAAGCCTACCTACATCTGGCCCTTAAACAGGTGCAAAGTATGCAAAAGTTATACTTTCTGCATACATTTCCCCCTTTGCTTGTGTGCTGCACTGTACATCACACTTAAACAAGTGGGTAAAGCTTTAAAATGTGTCTGCATATTGTTATGTGCTGGAAGTATACCCCTCCAGGACAAAACCTAGGCTAGACACACTCACCTTTGCACTGTGGTGCAAAAGTGTCTGATGGGCGCTATGATGCCTGAAAGTGTGCTGTCGCTGGGAAGAGAGCACAGCATCCCATTCAGGGGCGTAGCTACCTTTGGTGCAGCAGGTGCAGTGCCACCAGGCCACAGAGCCCAGAGGGGCCCATTGAACCCTAAAATTGCTGCATTTTAGTACCCCAACAGCAGTCAAAGGCACCATTTTCCTTGCTTGCACCGGGGCCCAGGGCATTCGTGCTGCGCTACTAGTCATATCTTAATAGTTATGTCACTGACCTGCACTCCCTCGCATGCGCAACGCAGCACAGCAACCTTGCTTGCTGCACTGTGTGAAACAATAGGACATGTGCCCCCTACAGCCTGATTATCTGGACAAGCACAGAACCACACAGTAGATATACTTTCTGCAAACAACTTAGCATTCTGAGCACAGGGTACAATTCATAAAGAAATGTGTACTGCACACATAAAACCTTCACGTCTATGACATCCAGGGTCTGGTGGCATAGTGGACGAATGAGTCCACTGTAGGGCCCTCTGTTTAACCTCATGGTTACAGGTTCAAATCCTGGTGGGTCCACTCAGCTTTTCATCCTTCTGAGGTTGATAACATGAGTGCAGTTGGGTAATAATAAAAATCTGTTCAGCACCAAGATACCCTTCTGGGAGAACATGTGCTCTATAAATGTATGTTAGGTTATTAGCAGTTTCACATGAAATAGCACAGTGACTTATGTGCTCATCTCTGAAGTCAGTAATTTGAGGAACATTAAGTTGGGTGATAATAACTCATCTTTTTACTGTGCCTAGATGCTTTTTTCCGTTCCAGGGAGGGCCTGGCTTGGCAGTTCGGGCTGGACTGTTCCCATGAGGCACAGGGTCAAGACTGATTTGCATATGCCTGGTCTATACTGGGGTGGCGTGGTGAGCAAAAGAATGATGAATTTAACCCAGATCTCTTGACGGGGGGGGGGGTGAATGTTTCGATTTGTTCTGCATTCCCTCCATCAATTGTGTGTCTTTTGCTTTCACACCCTAAGTGCGCCAGGTATGCCCCGATGTGGGTCCTGGGCTCACCGTGCTACTGGAATCAAGCTATCCTGGCTGAAGTGGGGTGAAACCCCGAAACCAGTCCTAGGATGCTTGTTTCCGGTCCAGGGAGGACCTGGCTTGGCAGTTCGTTCCCATGAGGCACAGGGTCAAGACTGATTTGCATATGGCCAGGTCTAAACTGGGGTGTCATGGTGAGCAAAAGAATGATGGATTTAACCCAGATCTCTTGACTGGGGGTGAATCTTTTGATATGATCTGCAGTCCGATGAGGGGTGAAACCCCAAAACCGGTCCTAGGATGCTAGTTTCCAGTCCAGGGAGGACCTGGCTTGGCAGTTCGGTCTGGACTGTTCCCATGAAGCACAGGCTCAAGACTGATTTGCATATGGCCAAGTCTAAACTGGGGTGGCACGGTGAGAACTGATGAATTTAACCCAGATCCCTTGACTGGGGGTGAATGTTTTGATTTGTTCTGGATTCTGTCCATCAGTTGTGTGTCTTTAGAAATGGCAAAGTGTCATATGTAAAAAACAAGTGAGAACTAATATTTTGAGGAGAAAATCCCTCACAGTGACAACAAAACAAAGACAAGTAGTATTAAAAGAGGTACCTACCTGACCACTGGCATCTCGGCATAAAGGGTCATCTCTGGAAGGACTGTGCTCACCACGGCACACTGGCATAACGGTGGCCATTCTTAAATTGTTGATATCCTTAGCATGATGGTAATAACCCAGGTATGTTGCTGCCTTTACATATTGCTGATAAATCTTGACATATGCAGGTGACCACACCTGGCATCATTTGGCCCTCCACAGTGGTGGTCATTTTAGGCATATTGCTGGTATCCTGGGCATTACAGTCAAAACACCTGGCAGCAAGGCTGGCTCAGGCATAATGGTAATAATTCCAAGCATATTGTCAGTGTCCTTGTCAGGCTGAAGGTCATCCTTCCAATAATGTGGCCTTGAAATAATGTTTGCAAGTAGCACAGAAATAGCACCCTGAGAATTGTTATTATGCGCTGCACTTAATGAACTCTGCTGACCAGAACTTTGAATGACCAGCTACATTCCATTACTGAGTACCTGCACTTCTTTCATTTGAATGGGAGGTGATCTGCTCACCGGAGGGCAGTGGTAGCAACCCCCACACCACCGCCCACCAGAGGTCGCTGACGCGCACCCACCAGATTGTAACCACTTTTGTGGGCAGGTGAAATGGCGGTCCAGCTGCAGTGCGTCTTTCAAAGGCGGCGTTGCCTTTTAAAGAGGCACCACAATAGGAACGCAACACGGGGTTCCTGCGCGGCTTGGACTCGAAAGTCCATGTCATGCAGGAACCAGGGTGCATGCAAACAGGGGGGGCACATGTTGTGCTTCCATGTATGCATCCCCGGGTTGAGGGGGCAAAGGGGGCCCTGTAGGGCCCCTTGTGTTTAAGCACCGCCAGCCTTACATGGAAGAAAGACCTCCATGAAACCGCTGGCTGTCCTGAAACTTGTAATATGCATGGCACTGCCACTGCAGCACCACCTGTATATTTCATAGCCCCTGCCCGCCACGCCACCCCCAGGCAACAACGGTTCCCCGGCAGAGCCGACAGTCCAATACCGGTCCAACCGCCAGACTCGTAATATGGCCCCAAGACTCTGGCTTATGCCGATGATATTACAGCGGTTACCATGGATCCTGAGTGAGCAATCCGGGATGTGGAAAAGGAGGCGATTAGCTTAGGTAAAATCTCAGGATACTTCCTGAACAAGGGTAAGACCCAAATTGTATGCAATAAGGATACTCTCCTCAGGACCACCAAAGACAGACTGAGCAATTTAACTTGGGGGGTTAATATTTCGGCTAAGGTAAGAAAATAGAATCCCCATTAAAATGAGGATCCCTTACTCACCAATTAGAACGATCTGATGAGGATTCCTGATCTCTCTTTAACAATGACTGGGGGATGTAATGTAATTAAAGTGCTGGCACTCAGTAAGGTTCTGTATTTTTTTTAGGGCAAACCTCTTACAGTTGGGTCAGGCACGGCTCAGGAAGGGTGGATGTTGTTTGTACCAGCTTCATATGGCAATATAAGAGGGTAAGAAGAGGCATGAAATATTTGGGGCTTGGAGGCGGAGCTTCCGGCTCGGAGGTGAGGATTTAGCCATGGCTGAAATCTCCACCTCTGGGCCGCAAGCTCCGCCTCTGGGTCGGAAGCTCTGCCTCTGGGTCGGAAGCTCTGCATCTGGGTCGGAAGCTCTGCCTCTGGGTCGGAAGCTCCGCCTCTAGGCCACAAGCTCCGCCCCCAATCCGGATACTCCGCCTCTGGGCCGTAAACTCCGCCTCCGAGCCAGAATTTCCGGCCCGACTGCAGACGTAAAGTTAACAGTCTTAAATCTATTCTGTGAATAACGAAAGTAGTAAGTTCATTATGTGAATCCCGAAAGTAGTAAGTGCATTCTGTGAATACCAAATAGTAGTAAGTTTAGGATTTAGTCTTAAATTCATTCTGTGAATCGGGCCCTAAATGTTATTATTTTTTTTCCATTCCAATGCAATTATATATTATTAATGCCTTTCATTTATGAATTATTTATTTAACTTTCCATTAATTGATTAATATGTACGAAGTAATGTTGATTAACTGATTTTCTTCAATAAAGTTATTTTGGAAACTTAAAAGACGTCTCTGTGAGGAGAACCCCCCTCTCCTGTCCTCCCCCATGTTAGCCCATTTGGCACATGTCAGCTCCTCTGCCAGCTGTTCCATCAGGGCCACCGGACCCCCCTTCTAAGTCGCCAGGGCGGATGAGCCTGGATATACCATTAGTCCTGTGACACTTGGTTCAGCCCGGCTGCTGCGTCACCCTCAAAGGGCGCGAGAACCTGAGAGTGGGGCTTTCCAGGCGAGACCACGTGCGAGAAGTGAACTTTCCAAGCCCCGTGTTCACAGCGTCCAGGGGCAGGTCCAGGAGGGAAGCCATGAAGGAGATTTTCCGAACAATATGGTTTTGGATGGAAACAGGATGGCTCGGGGGCTTTGGCGACGAGGCTTCCTCCTGCAGTCTCTAATTGCTTCTGAAACAGGTGCCTGAGAACACGAGCTGTCCACCGGGGGGGAGGGCAGAGCCAGATTGGTAACGCGGGCACTCGGGCAATGCCCGAAGGGCCAGTATCCGAATTCCAGCGGTGGGCTGCTTTTCTGAGCAGCCTGGGGGCCGATTTTGGCAGTTTCTGCATTGTTCGGATGCTGCCAGCGGCCCAGTGGGTGCCTGAGTGGCCTTTCTGGAGGCAGATGGGCGTCCACTGCCTCCCTTTTATCAATGGGCAGAGGTGTCACTCCTTTCAATCAATCAATCAATCAATCAAAGCATTTATATAGCGCACTACTCACCCAGAGGGTCTCAAGGCGCTAGGGGAGGGGGGTCCGCTACTGCTCGAACAGCCAGGTCTTGAGTTGCTTCCTGAAGGCGAGCTGGTCCTGGGTCAGGCGGAGGTGGGTCGGGAGGGAGTTCCATGTCTTGGCGGCGAGGTAGGAGAAGGACCGTCCCCCTGTGGTGGCTCTTCGGATGCGGGGGACGGCAGCGAGGGCGTGGCCGGTCGATCGGAGCTGGAGTTTGGGGGCGTAGAAGTTGAGGCGACTGTTGAGGTACCCTGGGCCTTGGTTGTGTAGGGCTTTGTGTGCGTGGGTGAGGAGACGGAAGGTGATTCTCTTGTTGACCGGGAGCCAGTGCAGGTCTCTCAGTGGTCCGGAGATGTGGCTGTGATGGGGGAAGTCCAAGATGAGTCGTGCTGAGGCGTTCTGGATCCGCTGGAGTCTCTTCTGGAGTTTGGCGGTGGTTCCGGCGTAGAGGGAGTTGCCGTAGTCCAGGCGGCTGGTGACGAGGGCCTGGGTGACCGTCTTCCTGGTCTCGGTGGGGATCCACGGGAAGATCTTACGTAGCATGCGCAGGATGTTGAAGCACAACGAGGAGACGGCGTTGACTTGTCTGGTCATGGAGAGGGAGGAATCCAGGATGAATCCCAGGTTGCCTGCGTGCTCTGTTGGTTTGGGTGCGCTGCCTAGGGCGGGGGGCCACCAGGAGTTGTCCCAGGCGGAGGGTGAGGATCCCAGGATGAGGACTTCCGTCTTGTCCGATTTCAGTTTCAGGCGGCTGTTCTTCATCCATTCGGCTACCTCTTTCATCTCTTCGTGAAGGTTGGCTCTGGCGGTGGCGGGGTCGTTGGTGAGGGAGAGGATCAGCTGGGTGTCATCGGCGTAGGAGATGATGTTGAGGTTGTGCTGGCGTGCGATGGCTGCGAGGGGGCTCATGTAGACGTTGAAGAGGGTTGGGCTGAGCGAGGAGCCTTGGGGAACGCCGCAGATGACTTCGGTGGCTTCAGATCTGAACGGGGGGAGGCGGACTCTCTGTGTCCTTCCGGCGAGGAAGGAGGTGATCCACTCCAGTGCCTTCTCCTGGATTCCGACGTTGCTGAGTCGCTGCACTAGCGTACGGTGGCAGACAGTGTCGAAGGCCACGGAGAGGTCTAGGAGGATGAGGGCTGCTGTTTCTCCGTTGTCAAGCAGTGCTCGGATGTCATCGGTGGCTGCGATCAGGGCGGTCTCGGTGCTGTGGTTGGCCCGGAATCCAGACTGCGAGAGGTCGAGGGATCCATTCGTCTCGAGGAAGGCGGCCAGCTGCTTGTTGACGGTCTTCTCGATGACTTTTGCAGGGAACAGGAGCAGCGAGATGGGGCGGTAGTTCTTGAGGTCGGTGGGGTCAGCTGATGGCTTCTTGAGAAGAGCGCGGAGTTTTGCGTGCTTCCAGCTCTCCGGGAAGGTAGCGGTGTCGAAGGAGGTGTTGATAATGTCCCGCAGGTGGGGTGCGATGACAGCGTCGGCCTTGTTGAAGATGTGGTGGGGGCAGGGGTCGGTCGGAGATCCGGAGTGGATGGAGTTCATCGTGCGGGCGGTGTCTTCGGTGCTGATCGGGGTCCAGGCGCGGAGGGTGGTGGTGGGGGGCGGTGGTTCGGCCGTGGCGTGCGTCAGTTGAGTGCTGAAGCTGTTGTGTATGTCCGCGATCTTGTTGTGGAAGTAGGAGGCAAGGGAGTTGCAGAGGTCTTGCGAAGGGGTGATGTCGTTGTTTCCGGCGTTGGGGTTGGAGAGCTCTTTGACGATGTTGAAGAGTTCCTTGCTGTTGTGTGCGTTGTGGTCCAGTCGTTCCTTGAAAGCAGTTTTCTTGGTGGTGCGGATGAGTTGGTGGTGTTTTCGGGTGGCGATCTTGAGGGCAGTCATGTTGTCCGGTGTTGGGTATCGGCGCCAGGTTCTCTCGAGGGCTCGGCAGTTCTTCTTGGAGCTCTTGAGTTCGTCGGTGAACCATGGAGTTTTCTTGCTGCCGGGTCTGCTGGGCGGGGTCCTCAGGGGGGCGAGGTCGTCTGCGCAGTCGCTGATCCACTGCGTGAGGTTGTTGGCCGCTTGGCTGGGGTTCGTTGCGCTGGTGGGTGGGTTCTTGCTCAGGGAAGTCGCGAGCTGGTCGGCTGTGATCCTGTTCCAGTTTCTGCTTGTAACCTGTTGCTGGTGGTGGTGGATTGTGGTCCTTCTGAAGCTGAAGTGGACACAGCTGTGGTCCGTTCAGTGGAGTCCGGTGGCGTGGCTGAAGGTGATGTCCTTGTTGGATGAGAAGACGGGGTCGAGTGTATGTCCGGCGTAGTGGGTGGGGGTGGTCACCAGCTGCTTGAGTCCCAGGTTGGCGAGGTTGTCCAGCAGGGTGGTGGTGTTGCGGTCGTTGTTGTTCTCCAGGTGTAAGTTGAGGTCCCCGAGGAGGATGTAGTCAGCGGAGGGGAGGGCATGTGGGCTGACGAAGTCGGCGATGTCCTCGCTGAATTGTGTGCGTGGTCCCGGGGGTCTGTAGATGAGGGTGCCTCTGAGCGTGGTCTTGGGGTTGATGTGGACCTGGAAGTGCAGGTGCTCGGCGGGTGCGAGGGAGTCGTCGGTGTTGGTCGTGATGCGGATCGTGTTCTTGTGGATGATGGCGATTCCTCCTCCGGTCTGGTTGATACGGTCCCTACGGATGATCTTGTAGCCGTCTGGAATGGCGATGGTGATGTCGGGCGCTGAAGAGGCGTTCATCCAGGTTTCCGTGAGGAAGGCAACGTCTGGTGAAGTTGTATCGAGCAGGTTCCAGAGCTCGACGGCGTGTCTGTGGACGGAGCGGGTGTTGAGCAGGATGCATTTCAGGTGGCTGCTGCTGTTGCTCGTCTTGGTCTTGGTCGGTGCTGGAGAGGTGCAGGTCCGGATGCAGGTGAACTTGCAGGAGTGGCAGCAGAAGGGTCCGTGGGTGCGTCTCGGGGTGGCTCGGTAGCAGCCCGGGAGTCTACCGGCGTTGAGTGCGTAGAGTTCGGTGGCGTCGTAGGTCCGGTGGGTGGGCTGGTTTCTGCGGGGGCCAGGGGTCCTGGCGCTGGGCGCGGTCCAGGCGCGGACAGGCGCAGACGGGCTTACCTTTGGGGCACCTTCGGCGCTCAATCGGAGCTCCCGCTGCGCGCGTCCGCTGCGGGGTCGCTCTGGGGGCATCATAAGAAGGGGGACGGGAGGGCGGGTCAGCTGGGCGTCGGTCGCGGTTCGGCCAATGGGCCGGTGGTGGGCGGGGCCTGTGTGGAGCTGCGGCGGGAAAAACTGGCGAGCGGGCGGCTCTGCTGTGGCTGGTCCGCTCGGGGGGGCAGGGGGGCGTCGGCGGCGGAAAATGCGGCAAAAGGCTGGCTTGTCAGGAGCAGTAGGCGGCAGGAGGAGCAGGGGGGTGACCCGGCCTGGTGAGAGGCGCAGCGGTCACTCCTTTCTTTTGCTGGACAGGCCCATTAATGTATGCATATTGAGTGGGGCAGGGGGCCTGAGCCAAAGTGGCCTCACTTGTTTTCAGGTGTGTTTCACCAGTGTAAACTGATCCGTGCACTTTTTCATCCCCACCCCAACCCCTTTTAATAAAATTTCGCCGAAGAAGTGTTTTGCGGAAAGGTAATATACAAATGTGAGCAACTTTTTTAAGCGTGCCCAGACTGATTTTTAATCCCAATCCAACCTGGATTTAATAGGTGACCTTGTGCCGGGCTTAAGCATGCTGCACCCCCAGTCTAAAGTATTTGCCTTGGCCCAAAGGATGGAGAAGGTAAGGTACTGGGTTTTCTTAAGAACCGGCACAGAACCGGTAACCCAGCGGTGCCAGGGACAACACCCCAATGACCTCGAGTTCTTCCTGATTCAGACCTACAGAAACTCGGAGTCTTCTAGGTGAAGTCAAGGATCGATTTTTATTGGCTGCAACCAAGGTAACAAGTGTCCTAGAAGTACAACACACGGGGAGTATATTCTCAGGAGACTGCTCAACTTTACAAAATCAGGCTTCTCTCTTTATACAGAATATTCGGCTTCAGGCAAACATTCTTCGAACTTGTCGTATATCATTTACAGGTTTTGGTTACAAAAGAAAAGCAGAGTCATGATGACATGTACATATTTCACGTCGTGCTGCCCATAACAAATCACCTGGCAAGGCCCGACATTTCATCAGATATCGCTGGACCCCCAATAAAAATGGTTACCTCCCCATCATAGAGAAAATGAAGAAAAGAAGTGGAGACAGATGTGAGCGAGATATGGCAGGTGTGCGCGCTGAAATGGTTTTATGGCTTGTTGAACCTTGATGCTATCTCGCTCGGCCACTGGGAGGGGAACTGACCTAACGAGTTTGGCCTGGGGCAATGGTTCCAACTTGTATAGGTCAAAGAAAAGTCGATTAAGGAGTATGTGTCCTTGCTGAATTGAATTCAGCTGGATTAAGGCCTATGTAAAGGGCAACACACAAAATGGCTGCCATATAAAAAATGAAAAAAACACAGTTGATGGACAGAATGTAGAACAATGTCATACACTCACCCCAGTACAAGGATCTGGGCCTAAATCCATCGTTTTTTTTGCACTCCACACCACCCTGGGATAGACACTGGCTATATGCAAATCAGCTCTGACCCTGTGCCTCATGGGAACAGTCCAGTCCGAACTACCAAGCCATGTCTTTCCCAGACCGGAATCAAGCATCCAAGGACCGGTTTCTGGCTATCAGCCTTCATCAGCCTGGATAGCTTGACTCCAGTGGTGTGGAGAGCCTGGGACTCACGTCTGAGCATACCCAGCCCACTCGGGGTGAAAATTGCAAAAAACACAGTTGATGGACAGAATGTAGAACAATGTCATACACTCACCCCAGCACAAGGATCTGGGCCTGAATCCATCGTTTTTTTGCACTCCACACCACCCTGGGTTAGACACTGGCTATATGCAAATCAGCTCTGACCCTGTGCCTCATGGGAACAGTCCAGTCCGAACTACCAAGCCATGTCTTTCCCAGACCGGAATCAAGCATCCAAGGACCGGTTTCTGGCTATCAGCCTTCATCAGCCTGGATAGCTTGACTCCAGTGGTGTGGAGAGCCTGGGACTCACGTCTGAGCATACCCAGCCCACTCGGGGTGAAAATTGCAAAAAACACAGTTGATGGACAGAATGTAGAACAATGTCATACACTCACTCCAGTACAAGGATCTGGGCCTCAATCCATCGTTTTTTTGCACTCCACACCACCCTGGGTTAGACACTGGCTATATGCAAATCAGCTCTGACCCTGTGCCTCATGGGAACAGTCCAGTCCGAACTACCAAGCCATGTCTTTCCCAGACCGGAATCAAGCATCCAAGGACCGGTTTCTGGCTATCAGCCTTCATCAGCCTGGATAGCTTGACTCCAGTGGTGTGGAGAGCCTGGGACTAACGTCTGAGCATACCCAGCCCACTCGGGGTGAAAATTGCAAAAAACACAGTTGATGGACAGAATGTAGAACAATGTCATACACTCACCCCAGTACAAGGATCTGGGCCTAAATCCATCGTTTTTTTGCACTCCACACCACCCTGGGTTAGACACTGGCTATATGCAAATCAGCTCTGACCCTGTGCCTCATGGGAACAGTCCAGTCTGAACTACCAAGCCATGTCTTTCCCAGACCGGAATCAAGCATCCAACGACCGGTTTCTGGCTATCAGCCTTCATCAGCCTGGATAGCTTGACTCCAGTGGTGTGGAGAGCCTGGGACTCACGTCTGAGCATACCCAGCCCACTCGGGTGAAAATTGCAAAAAACACAGTTGATGGACAGAATGTAGAACAATGTCATACACTCACCCCAGTACAAGGATCTGGGTCTAAATCCATCGTTTTTTTGCACTCCACACCACCCTGGGTTAGACACTGGCTATATGCAAATCAGCTCTGACCCTGTGCCTCATGGGAACAGTCCAGTCCGAACTACCAAGTCATGTCTTTCCCAGACCGGAATCAAGCATCCAAGGACCGGTTTCTGGCTATCAGCCTTCATCACCCTCCAGTGGTGTGGAGAGCCTGGGACTCACGTCTGAGCATACCCAGCCCACTCGGGGTGAAAATTTCAAAAAACACAGTTGATGGACAGAATGTAGAACAATGTCATACACTCACCCCAGTTCCCATGAACTACATTCTGTCCATCAACTGTGTTTTTTGCAATTTTCACCCCGAGTGGGCTGGGTATGCTCAGACATGAGTCCCAGGCTCTCCACACCACTGTAGTCAAGCTATCCAGGCTGATGAAGGCTGATAGCCAGAAACCGGTCCTTGGATGCTTGATTCCGGTCTGGGAAAGACATGGCTTGGTAGTTCGGACTGGACTGTTCCCATGAGGCACAGGGTTAGAGCTGATTTTCATATAGCCAGTGTCTAACCCAGGGTGGTGTGGAGTGCAAAAAAAACGATGGACTTAGGCCCAGATCCTTGTACTGGGGTGAATGTATGACATTGTTCTACATTCTGTCCATCAACTGTGTTTTTTGCAATTTTCACTCCGAGTGGGCTGGGTATGCTCAGACGTGAGTCCCAGGCTCTCCACACCACTGGAGTCAAGCTATCCAGGCTGATGAAGGCTGATAGCCAGAAACCGGTCCTTGGATGCTTGATTCCGGTCTGGGAAAGACATGGCTTGGTAGTTCGGACTGGACTGTTCCCATGAGGCACAGGGTTAGATCTGATTTGCATATAGCCAGTGTCTAACCCAGGGTGGTGTGGAGTGCAAAAAAAGATGGATTTAGGCCCAGATCCTTGTACTGGGGTGAATGTATGACATTGTTCTACATTCTGTCCATCAACTGTGTTTTTTGCAATTTTCACCCCGAGTGGGCTGGGTATGCTCAGACGTGAGTCCCAGGCTCTCCACACCACTGGAGTCAAGCTATCCAGGCTGATGAAGGCTGATAGCCAGAAACCGGTCCTTGGATGCTTGATTCCGGTCTGGGAAAGACATGGCTTGGTAGTTCGGACTGAACTGTTCCCATGAGGCACAGGGTTAGAGCTGATTTGCATATAGCCAGTGTCTAACCCAGGGTGGTGTGGAGTGCAAAAAAACGATGGATTTAGGCCCAGATCCTTGTACTGGGGTGAATGTATGACATTGTTCTACATTCTGTCCATTAACTGTGTTTTTTGCAATTTTCACCCCGAGTGGGCTGGGTATGCTCAGACGTGAGTCCTAGGCTCTCCACACCACTGGAGTCAAGCTATCCAGGCTAATGAAGGCTGATAGCCAGAAACCGGTCCTCGGATGCTTGATTCCGGTCTGGGAAAGACATGGCTTGGTAGTTCGGACTGGACTGTTCCCATGAGGCACAGGGTTAGAGCTGATTTGCATATAGCCAGTGTCTAACCAAGGGTGGTGTGGAGTGCAAAAAAACGATGGACTTAGGCCCAGATCCTTGTACTGGGGTGAATGTATGACATTGTTCTACATTCTGTCCATCAACTGTGTTTTTTGCAATTTTCACCCCGAGTGGGCTGGGTATGCTCAGACGTGAGTCCCAGGCTCTCCACACCACTGGAGTCAAGCTATCCAGGCTGATGAAGGCTGATAGCCAGAAACCGGTCCTTGGATGCTTGATTCCGGTCTGGGAAAGACATGGCTTGGTAGTTCGGACTGGACTGTTCCCATGAGGCACATGGTTAGAGCGGATTTGCATATAGCCAGTGTCTAACCCAGGGTGGTGTGGAGTGCAAAACAACGATGGATTTAGGCCCAGATCCTTGTACTGGGGTGAATGTATGACATTGTTCTACATTCTGTCCATCAACTGTGTTTTTTGTAATTTTCACCCCGAGTGGGCTGGGTATGCTCAGACGTGAGTCCCAGGCTCTCCACACCACTGGAGTCAAGCTATCCAGGCTGATGAAGGCTGATAGCCAGAAACCGGTCCTTGGATGCTTGATTCCGGTCTGGGAAAGACATGGCTTGGTAGTTCGGCCTGGACTGTTCCCATGAGGCACAGGGTTAGAGCTGATTTGCATATAGCCAGTGTCTAACCCAGGGTGGTGTGGAGTGCAAAAAAACGATGGATTTAGGCCCAGATCCTTGTACTGGGGTGAATGTATGACATTGTTCTACATTCTGTCCATCAACTGTGTTTTTTGCAATATAAAAAATGGAAGCCAAGGGTTCAAGATATAAGTGACGATTTTGAGGTGTAACCATCACTCGAATGCGATGAAAATGCTTGTGCATAATGTACTCGTCATTCTCGGTCTTTTGATTCCAAATTCGTCATGTTTTGGAGAGTTTTAATTCTCGAGTCCAAAATGATTATATGAATCCCGAATTTTCAGAACCACAAACCCTCCTTTTGCCCTTACATAGGCAATTAATCTATCCTCATGTTAGTCTGAGTCCAGATCTATATTCCTAAAGTCGTTGAGATGTTGCTGTAACATCATTCTAGTACTTAGTTCATCTCTTGACACAGGCTTCCTTACACATGATGTAACACAGAGGCCACATATTGCAGGAGCACACTGTACGCACAGACAGAACAGGAGGAGAATGGCTAAGACCATCCCAATGACCATTAGGATTTTCCATCCCCAGGCAGATATCAGTTCCCAGAACCATCCCATTAACGACCAATCTCCTTTATCCACATGAATAGATTCAGAAATCTTATGAAGCCTGGAGATGGCCTGGTACACCGTTGGAGCGTTATCTGGGATGAAAATACAGCAGCTAGATTGGATCAATCTGCATACCCCACCTCGGTCTGCAAGTATAACATCTAAAGCGAACCGGTTCTGAAGGGTCATAAGTCGATCCGACTGGAGCTCAGCAGTCAAGTTACTAAGGGCACCAGTAGTTTCGGTCACGGTGGACTCAACTACCCTTGTCAATTGCCTTATGTTCCTACTGTTAGCCATGGCTCCCCAGAACGGCAGGAAACCCTTTGCAAAGTCCCAAAATTCTTGTCCTGCAGTGTCTTCTTTACTCAAGACACCTCTAACTATCCTTGTCCGGTGGTAGTCCGCCGCTGCTGTGTAGGTGGGAGGCAACAGGAATGAAACAAAACATGAGCCCAAAATGTCAGGGGGAAACCATGTATAGGCTCTATCATGGCAGATGAAATAAGTACACTTAGCTGCTAAAAACCCAGGGGAAGTCTGAGACCCAAAAACATACGTTTCTGTACAGACACTTCTCCCTAACTGAGCTCTGGGATTCTTGCCAATACCTTGCAGACACAGGTTACCCTGATGGGGTACAATCCAGATCGGGGAATATCTCTTTGCTTGCTGTTTCTCACTTAAAGTAGCCCCATATCCGGTCACGTTCCAACCGACATATGGAAGTATCTCATCATCCAGAGTATCTTCATAAGAAATTACTTCCTTAATCATGTCAACTATACCTTTGACTAGGGCACTAGTCTTGAGGTTGTCTTTTACAGAACGTAGGGGTTGGACTTCTCGTGCATATATGAACATTGTTCTGTATGCCCACACAGAGCCATTATGACTGAAAGGCAGAACTAGATAAGGGATACCTTTATCCGTAGTGTGAGGCATCAGACCACACACCCAACAGTTAGTTGTGTTCATTACTAGTTGGTGTTGGTGCAAGAGCTGAATGAAGGAGTTATTAATGAACTCTAACCTTCTATTGGATTTGTGGTCATAAAGGGGGTGAAAAGAATGGGAGGAAACAGTAGGAGGAGGTATGGGCGATGCAGTGGGTGCGAATGTTACACGAAAAGAGAATAAAACGTAACTTATTAAAAATATCATCATACTGAATAACATGAAAATGCACAATATTATAAAACTTTTCTTTGTCATTACGTTGCACAATGTGTTCTTAAAGTCCGTTCGTTTGGCAGGTCTCTCCACATCGGGAAACTCCATCCTCTCTAGAGTGCTGCCCGCGGTGGTAGGTTGATTCTGCTAAAGGATGCTTCTGTCAGTCCAGGGCAACTCCCTTAGACCAACCAGAACTACCGACCTAACGTCGTTAGCTGCACCCCAAAGACTTTTTAGGCAACCGCGGCCCTAGCAGCGGAACCCGGATGGCGGTTCGAAAAAATCAAAAATGAGCAAGTTTCCTAGATGGGAGAGCTGCGCTTTCCAAAAATGGTACTTTGGAGGGAAAAAATATATTTATTTGTCCATAGGTTTTGGTCTCAATTTGCAAAAGAAATAGTTTTATTAGTTCATTTTTCTCGGTCTTAGATTATATCGTTGTTTCCCAGGTATTGTCTGATCCGGAAACAAAAGGTCAGGCTCTGCAGTGTTCAATAGCTTGGATGGTGGCACAGCCTTGTGCGAAATGTTTTCAGTTTCTGGTTCAGAGTCAGTTCTTTTTACGTGCAAATCATTAAAAGGGACGGCATGTGCCACGGTATCAGGTTCTGGGTCAGTGACACCCTTCTGGACCCACTGGTCATAAGGCAGAGGGAAAGGGAGTTTCTTGCAATGGGTCCCGTGGACCCAGTTGGCCTTCCCCTCCACCCGAACAGCTGACCTGGTGGAAAGAAGGACGAGGTGCGGTCCGGTCCACCTGGGCTGGTCGTTCTTTGTCCGTTGAAACTTTCTAACCAGCACCCAGGATCCAGGGGCAATGGTGTGGCCTGGAGTTTCAGAGACCGGAGGCAGGGTGTCGTGAACCTGTTGATACAAAACACGCAATTTAGCCGTCAATTCATACAAATAATCGAGCAAAACAGGGTGTTCCAGTTCACTAAATTTTCTGGGTCTAGGCACTCCCCATATAATGGACTAAGTTTCACTCGTGAGTGCGCAGTCATTCTGGTGGACAGGAGTGCTAAGGGTAGAGCATCAGGCCATTTAAGACCTGTGCTCGCTTGGATTTTGGCCAGTTTGAGTTTTAAAGTGCCGTTGTAGCATTCTACTAATCCAGCTGATTGGGGGCGATTTGCAGCGTGGAACTTCTGTCTGATACCTAATCCCTCACATACATTCTTCATCACATGGCCTCTAAATTCACTCCCGTTGTCAGACCAGATCATTCTAGGCATTCCGAATCTCGGGAAGTACTCTTTTGCAAGGGCTTTCGCTGTGGACAGGGCAGTATTGTCTTTTAGGGGATATGCTTCTACCCATCTTGCTGAGAAGGCACAAACAACAACTAGCACGTATTTTAAATTGTTGCACCTCTCCATGTGGATGAAATCTAGCTGCAAAACCTCGAACGGATACGTAGGAGGTGCAAAATGACCAGCTGGAGTTGGGGTTCCCCTACCAGGATTGTGTTTCAAGCATACCATGCAATTCTTGACAACGTTCTCTGCACACTTGGGAATCCCTGAATTCTTCCATACTGGGGCCAACAACTCGCAAATCCCTTTCGCGCTGATATGAGCCATTCCATGAGCCATTGTAACTACTGCAAGCACGTACGCATCGGGTAACAACCGTCTCTGGTGTTCAGACAATTCAACCCAACAACCATTTGCATCCATCCTACCCGTACTGTCTCTCCACATGCTCAACTCTTTCTCTGTAGCCTCAGCTTGGATAGATTTCACACTTTCCATCGTGTCTTCACACATTCCCACATCACCAGTCCATCTTGCAGAGCCTGCAACATACATTCGGCTCATCACCTTCTTTGCAGTTTCTTTCGCGATTTCATCTGCGAATGCATTTCCACTACCAACATCATCAGTCACCTTCTTGTGAGCACTACATTTCACAATCGCCAATTGCAGGGGCAGGGTCAGTGATTCAAGAAGCTCATTCACCAACTGACCATGCTGAATCTTAGCCCTATGCGAAGTCAGGAATCCACGTTCTCTCCACAATCGTCCAAAACTGTGAGCCACTCCAAATGCATACTGGCTGTCGGTATAGACAGTCACTTTCATTCCTTTAGACAACACACATGCTCTCGTGAGCGCAATTAATTCTGCTGCTTGAGCTGAATTATGTGGAACACGTGCAGCTTCAACAACTGTATGCAAAGTCGTGACAGCATATGCTGCAGTTGTGTCACCACTCGGGAGCTTGAAGCATGAACCATCCACCCATAATGTACCATCACATTCAGCAAGAGGAGTGTCCGATAAATCCACTCTCCCTTTCGTCTCTTCCTCTGTTCTAAGAAAACAATTGTGCTGTTCTGAAACATCTGATTCCCCTACAATAGGCAATAATGTGGCTAGGTTAAGAGTGTTGCACCTTTTTATGTGCACATGACTTGCTAATAGAGTCAATTCGTAACTGGACAATCGAGCACTAGTTAAGTGCTGTGTTTTGGTTCTATTTAACAACGTGTCTACTGCATGTGGGACCATCACGACTAGTGTATTATTCATTACTAGACCAGCAGACTGTCGAATAGAAACAGCTGCTGCTGCTGTGGCTCTTAAACAACTTGGCAATGCTTTAGCTACCATATCCAAAGTCGCCGAAAAATAAGCACATGGACGCTGCCTACCTCCAAACAACTGAGTCAACACGGACAATGCACAGCCCTCTTTCTCGTGGACATACAATGTGAAAGGCTTACTGTAGTTGGGGGTACCCAACACAGGAGCCGAACATAATGCTGTGCGCAATTCGAGAAAACTATTCTGACACTCTTCAGACCAAGGAATGGGATTGGGTGTGCCTTTACATGTTAATGCCACCAAAGGTTTGGCCAATAACGAAAAATTTGGAATCCACTGTCTACAGTACGATGTAATGCCCAAGAAAGCACGCACTTCTCTCTGTGTTCTTGGAACGCTCAATTTCGCTATTGCCTGAATTCTTTCTGGGGTCAGTTTCCTTCCCTCCTTCGATAAGAGGTGACCTAAGTAGGTCACTTCTTGTCGGCAATATTGCAGCTTGGAAAGTGACACCTTGTGATGCAAATCACAGAGATGGCGCAATAATGACAGCGTTGCCTTTTTACAGATTTTCTCAGTATCTGCAGCAATGAGCAGATCATCAACATACTGTACAAGAGTAGCACCTTTAGGCAAAACAATCGTATCAAGTTGTGTTTTTAGAGCTTGACTATATATTGAAGGACTTTCACAGTAGCCCTGAGGAGCGCGTTTAAAGCGGAAGCTGCGACCTCCTAAACTGAAGGAAAAAATATCCCTGCTCTCTTCAGCAATTGGGATGCTGAAGAAAGCATTCTTCAGGTCAATCACCGAAAACCAAGACGCAGAAGCTGGAATCATAGTCAATAATGTTGTAATGTCGGGGACAACTGGGAATTGTGGCACGACTATTTTATTGACCTCTCTAAGATCAATTACGAATCTGTACACAGGTGGCTATGAAGGGTCAGTTCGTTTTAAAACAGGCAGAACAGGACTATTGCAAATGTTGCCTCGTGTTTCTTCAATCACATCCTTTTCAATCAATTCATAAACGATCGCTAGCAACGCTTTTTCACCTTCACTAGAAATTCGGTATTGGGGAATTTGTGGCATTTTCACATTGGTTTTCAATGTTACAACATATGGTGGTATTTCTAAAAGACCCACATCATTAGGACCAGCGGCCCAAAGGATATCTAGAAGAAACGACAATTCTACTGGAAGTTTATCTCTTGACAGGTACATGGGAGAAACCACTTTCTTACCTAAAGTAAGTTGTACTCCTGAAGGAGAACAGTATAAAGTCGCATACAATCATTTTAACAAATCCAATCCTAGCAAGTTTTCACCACTACCAGTTGTCAGAATGAGGGGCGCTTCGAATTCGCAAGGACCAACAGAAAGAGACATAGGGTCAGAAATCGGATTTCTAACTGGGGCGCCAGAAAAACCTACGGAAATGTTCATTTCTCCAGACAAAGGTGCGCCAGGGAGTTTGGAGTGCATAATAGAACTCTTCATAGCACCAGAACCAAAAAGAAAAGGTTCCGACACACCTGATGTAATCACCTCAACGTATGGTCCACTCTGATCTACTGGAACTGAAACAACTCCCTCTCTTTGTCTATAGCTGTCCTAGCAATCATAAGTTTCCCAATTTTCACTTTCTGTATAGTAATCATCAACATAGTATTGAGCTGTTCTGTCAGATGTGTTGCTCTGCTGATCGAACCTATTCATAGAATTTTGGGGTGGAAGTGGACGTGCGTTTTGGGGGACGTTTCCACGTCCTCTACCTCTAGAGGCTTGCTGAACGCCTCGACCTCTTGTGTTCAAACCACCATTTGCACGCTGTAACAGAATTGGACAATTATTTTTAAAATGACCTTCTTCCTTGCAATATAAACACTGATTGGGGCCTATAGTGACACGTGGCTGAGTATACTCGACTCTTTGCGAGTTTCTTTGATACTGTTGGGGGTGCTGAAAGTTATTCTGATAGTGATTCTGGCCACTATTATTTTGGCTACCACCACCATGTGGCGGATATGCTTGTTGTAACAAAACCTTCGTTTTCAACTCCTTAGTTTTCCTTTCTGCTCTGTCTTTCTCGTCTTTGTCCCTATTTTCATAGTACTGTGCTGTAGCTAATATCTGCGCTGAAGACGAAACTGCCCAAGAACTTTCTGAATCCTTTAACTTTTTACACAATTCTGGAAGTAGATTGTGCACGAATTTATCGATGAACAATCTCTGACCACCTTCGGTGGTCATATCCTGACCACTGTGATCGACAAATGTTTCTTCAAACCTAGTGAAGAAATCTGAGACAGTTTCTTCTTTCTTCTGCTTGCATGCAGACAACTTGTCCCAATTTACACGTATTTCAGGCATTATCGTTTTCATGTAATCTACTATTTTACCGGGGAGTTCTGCTATCAAAGGCTCAGGCTTGGCACCACCAACTTGTCGGGCATCTGTTGTAGCAATATTAGCCAATGAGTCACCTAATTCTTGATCGTGATCTGTATAACGAATTTTACTCCATAAAGGCTGTGGAACAACATTCCCAAATAGCATATCTATATCGGCTAAATTCATTATACATGATGCAGCAGTTTGCGACAACTCTTTATAATACCCTGCAGGATTTTTACGCGGATCAGGCAATGTCTGCTTGAGTGCTAAAACTTCAGCTCGCTTCCATGGGACATGTACCCATACACGCTGATAATGTGGCGGAATAGGGGGGGTCGACAGTCGTGTCGCCCTCTCTCCATTGTGGGGGAACTTCCCTCATGGGGTATTGTCGCACCTTTTTCCTACTAGATGAACCAGGCTCAGATTGTGACCCAGAAGCGCTCCCCTTACTCCGATATAATAACCATATTTCAACCGCTTTCTCAACATCTGGACCTACAATCATACCCTCTCCGAACTTATACCGCACACGATACAATTCTTGCGGGTTGCATTCTAGATCATTGTCTTCCAAATCCTCACAAAGAAAGACGCACATTTGTTCAAAGACATATCTCTGCGTCGGTGCTTCCCATTGATGGAAGACTTCCATGACAGACTGTACATCATATTTTACCGTGTCCATAACCCATTTCCTTGCTAAACGATTCAGTGAGTCTCTCTCTTGATAGTCAGGCAGTCGACTTCGCAACTGTCTGCGTTCCATGTTAGGGGTCGTGGTAGGCGACCCGAAAAGAGGCGAGAAAAGGTTAGTGACAGTGCTGGCCATTTTCTGCCGAATGGAAGGTGAAACTGAAGGAAGAACGGGGGGGAAAACGGGGTGAGACAAGGCAGGGGCAGAGACAATAGCAGAGGATACATCGGGAGAAATAGAAGGAGCGCTAGGCACAATTGTAGAGGGAGCATTAGGAGAAGTAGAGAGTACAGGTGAAACAGGAATGGTCGGTGAGCCTTGAGAAGGCTTCATCAGAGAAGTATGAGCCAGCTGAAGAGTAGCTGGTGGGTGCTGTAGAGGAACAGAAGGCGTAGGTTGCACAACTAAAGGCTGCAGTGGTGCCGTAGCATTTTGCGCATAGGGGGGTGTCGAACTTAATAAATGCGACATTAATGGATCTTTTTCACGTTCTTTTGCTGTATCTTGCTTAGGAGTCGGCAAGACTGGATAACATTTGTCTATTACCATTTTACGTTGCCTGTGCAACTGTTCACTCATCTGCTCTTCTTCATTGTCTTTAAACTGCACGGCAGCTTGCATTACTGAAAGTCCTCCTTCTCTCTTATTTTTCTTAGCTAATTTAATTTCCTTCTGTTTGGACTCCTTACGCCATAGGCGGAAAGAGTCAAACATTGCCGGCCGGGCTTTCTTTTTGAACAGTTTAACTTCAAGGTTATCTAAGATTTCGATGTCAAAGCTACCGTATTGGGGCCATTTTAAAACACCATCTTTTCTGGTGTATTTGATCCACACTTCATTGTATGTGATGGGGCCTACCCCATGTTTCACATATAACTCGTAAGTTGGAGTTCCAACCGGAGGAACCGGACACGAGTCCTCCAATCGGGAGTCCCTATTATTACCACCAAGACAAAATACGTTTCCAAGTCTAAGACTAGGCATCTTCGCTCTCTAGTCTAGTTCCAAACTTAGAAGGATTTATCGATTACGATAGTTCTTGTGAATACACAAGTCCCTCGGTTTTGGTGCTTGCAAGTACCAACAAAACTTTCCCAAGGGATACCCAAAACTAAGAACCACTAAGGACTGGGAGACGCTCCACTTATACTTAACTGAAATATCGATGACTTCACCATCAGTGTTTCGCTCTACCAAACTTCAAGGGTCCAAATCAGGGCGATAGCCAGGGCAGCAGTCCTTCGTAGCCGTCGGGAAGCGGGGAACCTCGCAGCAAAGACCTTCGGACCACGTCGACATGCAGGGGTCGATGAAGTGGTTGGCCGTCCTCCGGAATTTCCACACGAAGCTCCTCACGAACCTCTGGCTGGGCTGGTACCGCTGGAATCGCCCCAAACGTTGGGCGCCAGCTGAGGTACTGGGTTTTCTTAGGAACCGGCACAGAACCGGTAACCCAGCAGTGCCAGGGACAACACCCCAATGACCTCGAGTTGTTCCTGATTCAGACCTACAGAAACTCGGAGTCTTCTAGGTGAAGTCAAGGATCGATTTTTATTGGCTGCAACCAAGGTAACAAGTGTCCTAGAAGTACAACACACGGGGAGTATATTCTCAGGAGACTGCTCAACTTTACAAAATCAGGCTTCTCTCTTTATACATAATATTCGGCTTCAGGCAAACATTCTTCGAACTTGTCGTATATCATTTACAGGTTTTGGTTACAAAAGAGAAGCAGAGTCATGATGACATGTACATATTTCACGTCGTGCTGCCCATAACAAATCACCTGGCAAGGCCCAACATTTCATCAGATATCGCTGGACCCCCAATAAAAATGGTTACCTCCCCATCATAAAGAAAATGAAGAAAAGGAGTGGAGACAGATGTGAGCGAGATACGGGAGGTGTGCGCGCTGAAATGGTTTTATGGCTTGTTGAACCTTGATGCTATCTCGCTCGGCCACTGGGAGGGGAACTGACCTAATGAGTTTGGCCTGGGGCAATGGTTCCAACTTGTACAGGTCAAAGAAAAGTCGATTAAGGAGTATGTGTCCTTGCTGAATTGAATTCAGCTGGATTAAGGCCTATGTAAAGGGCAACACACAAAATGGCTGCCATATAAAAAATGGAAGCCAAGGGTTCAAGATATAAGTGACGATTTTGAGGTGTAACCATCACTCGAATGCGATGAAAATGCTTGTGCATAATGTACTCGTCATTCTCGGTCTTTTGATACCAAATTCGTCATGTTCCGGAGAGTTTTAATTCTCGAGTCCAAAATGATTATATGAATCCCGAATTTTCAGAACCACAAAGGGCTGTGGATGGCAGAGATGTGCAGCGTTTTTCTTAAATGGTTCAAGTCCTTCATTCACTCTGAGTACTGCAGGCACTCTCGTTTGTGGAGCTGCCGCAGTCTCCTGTGTTTAAAACTTAGTACCGTTTTTTCCCCCCTATAAACTTAATATTTCCTTCTGACTATTACATGGATTTGTGGCTTTTCCTTGAATTAACATTAGGATCAACAGATTGTATTTCAGTTTAGTTTCTGAGTGCATACAGTATGGACCCACAGCCTTCAAGTCCCTGAGGAAATCCAAAGAATAGAAGAATTTAATCAAATTATAACATATCCCACACCAAGCCATTCCAGGGATACTAGCATCATTAAATCAGTTTGAATGTACTTGTTTAATGTAACCCAAATATACAGACCAGTCAGGGATCAGCGCTTAACTGTTTTAACAAATGTTGTTTTTTTAAATTGTTTTTTGATCTCATGGTTAGTCATAGTATAGTGTGATAGAAGTTCTGGAAGTTTGGCCTATGACCCTACCAGTGGTCACCACCGCACCATGTTCGTCTTCGAAAGGCTTTACCGACTCATTTGTCAATTTGGTTCTTAATCATGCAAATAACATCTGCAAGTCCAGCAATATGAGTTGTGTAGCTCCTCGTCACTCTGTGCCCTCCTTATACCAAAAAGGCACAAAAAGTTCCAAGGAAACTCCCCCAAGCCACCAAATTCTGCTAGTTGGACTCTCAACAAGTTGATCACTATATTTAAATCTCCGAAGATCAGAACTATTCCCCGCGAACTCAAGAGATTGAGGGGCATCCAACAGTGATGATGTATTTGACTGTCCTTGAATTCACAAATATCCCAATTTATCTGTCCATGTCATCAGAGAAAACTTTAGCGATCTCTCCCTAGAGCCCTTTGAGCACAAGACTATTGCAATCGCTTTTTGAACGGTCCGAAGCTAGATGTTGTGCTGGAAACCACCTTGATCGCAGTCTCAACCAATCCCGTTTGAGTGAGTCTCTTGGAGGCAAATCTGCCCCTTCTAGTCACTGAGCAGGTTGTTGACCGCCAATCTCACCGGTGCTCTGAGGGCCTAAGTGTTAGCAATGATGACTTTTATTATTGGGGTGCATCCCCTACAATATGGAGGTTAGGACAAAAAATGAGTAAATTATCATTCTTTCAGAAGCCTTTTCTGGGTCCTTTTTACTCAAGTTTGATATCTTTTTAACCTCCTCTGGACTGAGAATTGATCTCTCATTTGTTCATGCCATTCTCCCTTAACTTGTGCTGTGCCCCAAATAAACTAAACTTTACAACTTTTTGCACCAGCTGGTGACTTGTCCTTCTGTCCTGGAACTGTGAAGTATTTTGTGGTTCCGGATATGAGTTCACTCATCTCTTCCCTGACTCTCCAACCCTCAGCTGATCTCACTACAGTGGAGTGGAGACAATGAAATTCTATTTCATCCCGTCAACTTCCCTGCAGCCGCTTCTTCTTCCTCGCCTTCAATCATTTGTTTGCCTATCCTTTTGGCTGATTTGAGGTGGTTTATTTCCTATGAGGAGGGCCGTTTTCCTCTCCTCCCATGGTTTAGTCTTCACCATCGACCAACGCCTTTGTGAAGTTGACTTCCACCAATGGATAGTTGCATTTTCCTGAATCAGATAAGCCAAAGATGGTTCTGGCGTCTTCTAGTGTGTGGGGTGGGAAACATCCTTTATATAAACATCTTATTTTCAAATCTCTCTCTGGTTCCTGTCCCGCCTTTCTGAAATCCCTGATCTGCCCTTACTGTCCCTCACGTAACCTTAGATCACTTCACTTACATCTTTTGGTGGTCCCTCCCTTCAAACTCTGTAGATCTGGGGGTCGAAGATTTGCCTTTCTCGGCCCCAAACTTTGGAATTCTCTCCCCCTCTCAGTTAGGACTTCCGGTACTCTGATTCAATTTCGCAAATCACTAAAAACCTGGCTTTTCCCACAACCCCGCTAAAATCCCTCTGCTTCCTCAGTACCCTTTCAGCGCCATGATACCTCCGGTGACAGTGCGCTATACAAAATTCCCTTAACATAACATAACATAACATAACAACGGAACCGTTACAACGCGGTACCGTTACAACGCAGGATTACAACGAAAGTCGTTACAACAACTTTCGCTGGAGGGCGCTCTAGGATAGGTAATAGTTTAATTTACTATCCAACACCTTCCCTACTATCCACGGGGACTGGAGTTGGAATAGTAAATTAAACTATTCACTATCCAGCGCCACCCAACGACTTGCGTTGTTAAACCTGCGTCGTAAAGGTATGTGTTGTACCGGTACGTGTTGTACCGTCATACATCCTAGTGGGGTGGTTTCCTGGCCCCCTTCTACATGAATAGGAGCTGAAAGGGATAACCCACTGATAGACCACATCATGATCATATAGTAAATATGTTATCATATTAACATCTCTCTTCTTAAGCGTGCCAATGACTAAATCATGGAAGAATTGGACCGCATGGCCGTTGACGGGGATAGGATCTCTGGTTTGGGTGATGGCCAGGAGGGCTCCTTTTATTTCAAGAAGTGTCATTTCACTGAACATCTGGTTGGGCTTCCCTCTGTGCCCTTGGTTTGACCACTTTAAGGACCTCGTCTACAAGAAAATGATGCAGCGCTGCAAGCCATTTAACTGCACCGTACTGCATCAAAGCCCTGGGATGCATCCTATTAACAACAATACGACGCATCCCTGTGCTTTCCCTGGGGCTGGTGCACAACTAGGAGCCATGAGCCAGCGCAGGCACCCATGCGTTATTTTACAAGGGTGCCTGCGCTGTGGAGAGGATTGTTTTTGTGCAGGAAGGGACACCTTCCTGCACATAAGCAATCATTCATGGCGTTTTCTTCTTTCTATGTGAGCTGCAGAATGCAGCACACATAGAAAGAAAAAGAAATATGAGTAGAAATAAAAATACTGCTCCTAGTTTCACCATTCCTACACCTCCCCTGGGGAGGTCTAGGATTCTGACGCATTCCCAGTTTTACAAAATGTAAATTTGGGATTACGTCAAGGTCCATAGATGTTGCATGGGAACACCCACAACAACACTCAGAGTAATGCGTGAAAGGAGGCCATATTTACAAGGCCATGAAACGTAATTTAGGGTGACTTTATGTGGCCTTGTAAGTGGGTCAAAAGAGGTGACACACCAGCGGGCAATGGGCTTGTAACTAAGCCCATAGGTGTACTATCTAGGCTGATTGGCAAATCCTCTAGCAGACCGCTCAGAGTATGTTGTTTTTTGGATGGAATACTGAATATCTGAATCATTGGTGCCCTTAGCGAGGCCTTTGATGCAGATGTAGTTAACAACAGGACCTTTTCTCTATGGCTTCCTGCTTCATTTGGAGTTGACCACTGTGGTCCTCTGTTGTGTAATTGATGTTGTGTGTTTATCTACCAGCCTTTCCAGGTCAGCCAGTTTGCTGACTAGTGCTCCTGCCTCTTTCTGGAGTTCAAGAAGGCACCTCTTCAGATCCCCTCTGTTTGCACCACCTCTGACTTTATTTCTTGTAGTAACTGTTACAAGCAGTAGACATGGGTGATTGGCGTGTGTGCGGCCACCCCTGCACTCTTTGCTTCTTGCTCTTGCTGCCTCGGTTTCCTTTAGTAAGCAGCGTTCCTTGACCGGTGGATCTGTCTGACCCTTGAAGCTGGCCATGGTGACTTAGGTGAGAGCACCACACAACATGTAGCCCATAACACTCTGTTGTGTCCTTTGCACTAGTGCCTTTGACTGTGATGTCTCTAGGTATGGCAGCTCCATGGATGTAGTGACAAGTTGACTGGTGACAGGTACAACATGGTGGCTTCACCAATCGCAATGACTTAGATTTACGCTTTCTCAGGAGCCTCTCACTGACTGGGTTTATCCCCGCTGCATATGTATGTTTGCTTTGTTTCTAGGTTACGGGTAGTCACTGATCCTCACGCTTTGATCTGTAGAGTTTCAGCCGCATGTACCAGATTCAGGTCCCTTCCGCCCAGCTCCAACTGGTGCTATGTCCCCCCTCTCGTTAGTCTCCGATGTATCGTTCAAGTTGTGGTTTTGAGTTTGTGAGTTGAAGGTTTGTTATCCCATCGCTATTGCCTCGTCACTCCCTCCTGAGATCCCCCGCAGAGGAGCCTGTGTGGTGGACGTGGCACCCTTGTTGGGGTGTCTTTTCATGCTTCGCCTGCGAGGCCTCCCAGCAGTGTCACCGTCCCTGCCTGAGGATGGAGGACTCATCGCAGCCAGTTGCTACCCTGTCTGCCAGCTTCAGAATGTGATTTATCTTGGATCATGAACGCATCCATCTCTCTGTCCATTATCTCTAAGGGTGGACATCTCCGCAGCCCAACATCACTGGGGTCTTGTTTCATTCTGCTGCAGAATGAACATATGAGTCATGTCTTGGCTATCTTGGGCCAGACGTACGAAATCACGTGTTTACGATTTCCTAATAGCTAATTTTGGCGATTCACTAATAGGAAATCACAAATTGCAATGCACAACCGTGTGTTGTAACTGTTAGCGTGGCCTGCTGGGGTCAGTAGGCCGCCATGTCTATGATTGTTTTTTAAATACAGCTAATTTTTTTAAGTACTGCAGCCCATTTTCCTTAAATAAAAAGGAGATGCATTTAAAAAATAAACATGAAAAGCTACCTTCTCATTTTTTAGTTCATGAGACCACTGCTTGCTCTTAAAAAATGTTGACGCCCCCATTCATGAAGGAGACGGGGATCCCTTGGGGACCTCTTCCTGTTTCCAAATGGCTTACCACCAACTTGAAATTGATGGTAACTATGAATGTTTCGCGACCGCATTCCGGTCGCGAAACATTCCTACATACCAGTGCAACTTGCTATTAGGAAGGGACACCCTTAACATGTTGCTTCCTAATAGTGATTCGCACAGACTATTTTGTGAGTAGGTGATAGGTTACTGACTCGTAAAATAGGGTTGGTACATGCCAAAAAGCATTTTGCCTGATGGGCCATTTGCGAGCGGTAAAATGCTTAGTATACCTGGTCCCTTGTGATAAATCAAATGCACCAGCTGGCTCATCTTGAATGCTTTCCTGGGTGCAGTATTGCTACATCGTTATAAGGTTTGTAGGGTGAAATAGGGGACAACATGGTAACAGTGCATCTAAATTTGTGTGTGAAAAAACACCAGGGCTATGCTGTAGCTTTTTACAAATTCTAATCCCAGTTGAGTTACAAATTTGAGTTTCCATGTAAACCGGGATTATCAGCCCGATGAGAATGAGGTCTAATTTGTAATTCCTTCTTTTGCATATTAAGGGCTCTGCAAGGAATCAGTTACTCATGAAACACTTTTCATTTAATTTTTCATTTTTTCATGAAACACTGACTGGGCTGTTGATCAGCCAGTCTGATTTCCTGTAATTCAGAGTAATCTGCCTTTCAGAGGGGCAGATTTATGATGACTGGCGCATCCCCAGGGATGCGCCAGTCATCCTGCGCCGGTGCTCCGCCACCCATGGTGCGCCGCATTTATAATGCGGCGCACCATGGGGCAAAAATGGCACAGAGGCGTGACGCATCTGTGCCGTAAAGGTGGCGCATTGCTGGAGCTGCGTCCCAAGCGCGACGCAGCTGCAGCAAGGCTCGGGGTGCCCCATCTCCACAATGCTGTGTCAAGACCTACGCCTGCTTCAAGCAGGCGCAGGGTTTTGACGCAGCATTGGCCTGAAAGTGACTGAGTGAAATCTCATAGATTTCACTCAGCCACTTTTAGGAGGCGTTCCTGCGCAGGAACGCCCCCCCCCCTGCGCAGGAACGCCTCCTTATGGTGCAGGGCTTTACAACGTGACGCATCTCCTAGATGCGTCACGTTGTAAATAAGGCGCAGTGTTTGCGCCGCCGTTGCGTCAAATAAAGTGACGCACCGGCGGCGCAAGGCCTTCATAAATCTGCCCCAGAATACCCGCAGATTTCGTGAAATGGTGCTACGCCTTTGGGAGTTTTTCTTGTTTTAAATATATCAGCTAATTCTTTGCAAACAGCGTCCACATCCTAAAATGTGAACTGACCTAAGTAATATTAAGAAATTATATTAGCATTTTACATGAATGTTTTCATGAATTTCCTTGTCACCTATCATCTCTGCCTGTCGGTGATAATTCTGACAAAAAACTTTTTGCGGAACAGTTCCACAGCAAAAAATATGACACCAGCATTCTCCATTTAGTAAAGACGTTTGCAGGGTTTGTTTCCCCACAAAACCTACTTTACTGGAAGCTTTGTCCTGCTGTTTGTTTTTTAAAGGTTGAAACTTTGCCAACTTTTTGTGACGTACACAAATATTGTTAATTGTTTTTTAAAGTTGTGGAAAGGTCCCCTTTACCACATTTTCCCACCCGTACTTAAGAGTTCTGCAAAGGTGGGTTGATATCTTTTTTTCTCTTGGAATGGATTGATTTCAACTCCTGTTGTAATAGCAAACATAATTAATACTGCTAGCACATTAAGCAATATTTTTCCAGGTGCAGAATGAAGGCGTCATTCTAATTCCGGCCTCTCGGGGTTCAGTGAAACACCTGCTTTCCATATTACCTTGTGCACAAACTCAGAATTGTGTGGTTTGTGTGGCAATGCATTAGGCATAGCTTTAACAGGCAAAAACTTTGCAAGCAAAACTCGCAAGAGTGGCAATTAACCCCTCACATGCTCATGACGAGCTCAGCTAGTCATAACCGCTCCAACGCTCGCATGCAGGCTAATTCCCCCGCTGTGCTGAGTGTTCCATACAAACGGGTGTGGCCGTGACGATCTCAGCCCGACATGAGCACACGAGCACCGTGGCTCATGACGAGCTGAGCTCATCACGAGCACCGGGGCGCCGTGCGCGCCCCCCCAGCACAGCGGGGGAATTACCCCCGCGGCCAAGGGGTTAATGGAAGACTCAGAAGGCAGCTTCTTGGCCATCCCATCGTTTAGGAGGCACTAGGAATGTGGCACTAGAGGGTATATTGACTTATTTATAGTGCAGCGCATCCATCACTGTTGGGCTACGTTTCATTGGAGAAGAGAGTGGGGCGGAGTCAAAGCTACTGAGATATAGCGCTGCTGCGGTCTCCCCAGCAGCGGAGCGCTTTGAAGCAGCCTGCATGATGTCTAGCATAGGCTTTGCACTGGAAAGTTATCCTTCCAGTTTGAAATACTATGCTCAGACATATGTTGAAATTGTTCTTATATTGTACATCGCAGCACACATGCAATGTGGGAAAGTTAGAAGAAATTTAAAAACTCTCTATTTCACCATCAGCCTCCAGAAGGTGTAATTTTTTTCAAGGATATTCTTGTCTAAATATTAGTATATAGGGCTTTCCATCCAAAAAATGGTTGAAGGAGTGAAAACACCCATGTACCATCCATGGGAAGAAACCCTTGAAGCAAAGGCACACTAAAGAATAAAACACATTTTTTTTTTAAAGTGAATGCTAGTAAGTAAATGCTTTATCAAGACTTTGCACATACGGAAGACAGTGAGTCCATATTGGTACTGATGTGTGTAGGCGCGTGTGTGTACGCATGTGGTATTTGTTTAGCATGAAGCTAGCCAAAGAAAGCAGAACTCTCTACAGAGTCAAACGCTGAGGTGTCGTCAATGTGTGATTGGAGGGGAAGCCAGATTCTCAGAGCGAGAGGAGGCTAGAACTGCATGGCCATGAAGGGTTCTCTTTAAAGAGGTGCATCTTCAGCTCTTTCCTAAATTGGGACGGTCCAAATGGATACATGGGGTATTCTGATAAAACATTGTGGAAAAAATATTGTACCTAAAAAGTGTTGTGTCAAAAATATTGTGGGGCAGAATATAGAAGGTAAGAATTTTATCTTTTTAGTTATTTAATATACTCTTTTTTTAAATACAGTTGTATAAAATATTGTTTTTGATTAATTTGATAAATATTAGCTATTTTAGTTTTTAACGTTAGTAGTATTAGCATAATGTTGGTGTTGAATTTGTTTTAGTATAATTTGTAAGTGTTCACTTCATTTAAAAAAAAAAAAAAATTTAATTGGTAGCCTTCCAGCAGTGCTGCCATGCATCAAAAAGAAAAGGGCAGGAATGAGCTGTATCTTTGAAATGCGGTGCATTACTGTCCTTTTTCCCTGCGCTGGTGCACAAATGGCTGACTTGCAGCAATGCAGGCACCAGGCATGGTTGTACGAATAATTGTTTTTGTGCAGGAAGGGACACCTACCTGCACAAAAACAATCAATGGAGGTGGTAATCTCTTTCTATGTGTGCTGCAGAATGTAGAACATATAGAAAGAGGAAAAAAACAAGGAGCAATAAAGTAATTTCTCATCGTTACACCACCCCTAGGGAGGCGCACAGTTGTCAATCAATCAATCATTTAATCAATCAATACATTTATAGAGCGTGCTACTCACACGTGAGGGTCTCAAGGCACTGAGGGTGGGGGGAGCAGCTACAGGTCGAACAGCCATGTCTTGAGAAGTCTCCTGAAGGTCAGCAGGTCCTGGGTCTGTCGCAGGTGGATGGGGAGGGTGTTCCATGTTTTGGCGGCGATGTTAGAGAAAGATCTTTCGCCGGCGGTCGTTCGTTGGATGCGTGGGACTGAGAAGAGCGCGAGGTCGGCTAAACGGAGCTGTCAGTTTGGGGTGTAGAAGGACAGTCGTTCGTTGAAGTATGCTGGTCCGCTGTTGTGGAGTGCTTTGTGTGCGTGGGTGAGGAGTTTGAAGATGATCCTCTTGTTGATGGGGAGCCAGTGCAGATCTCTCAGGTGGGTGGTGATGTGGCTTTTGCGAGAGTGTCCAGGATTAGGCTTGTGGAAGCGTTTTGTATGCGTTGGAGTCTTTTCTGGAGAGTGGTTGTGGTTCCTGCATAAAGGGCGTTGCCGTAGTCCAGCCTGCTGCTGACGAGGGCTTGGGTGACCGACTTTCTGGTTTCCGTAGGGATCCATCTGTAGATCTTGCTTAGCATGCGGAGGGTGTTGAAGCAGGAGGAGGAGACCGTGTTGCCTTGCTGAGTCATAGATAGCGTTGAGTCCAGGATGACTCCCAGGTTGCATGTGTGGTTGGTAGGTGTAGGGCGGCACCCAGCGTGGCCGGCCACCAGGAGTTGTTCCATGCGGAGGGGGTGGTGCCAAGGATGAGGACTTCTGTCTTGTCCGAGTTCAGTTTCAAGTGGCTGGTTTTCATCTACTGTGCTATGGCCTTCATTCCCTTGGTGAGGTTGGATTTGGCAGTGACCTGGTTCTTGGTGAGGGACAGGATCAGCTGGGTGTCGTCGGCGTATGAGGCGATGTTGAGGTGGTGTGCTCCGACGATGTTGGCGAGCGGTGCCATGTAGATGTTAAAAAGGGTTGGGCTGAGGGACGAGCCTTCCGGTACACCACAAGTGATTGTGGTGGCTTCAGACCTGAAGTGGGGGAAGGCAGACTCTCTGCGTTCTGCCAGTGAGGAAGGAGGTGATCCAGTCCAAGGTTTTGTCTTGGATTCCTGCATCATGGAGGTGTGTGTGCAGGGTGTTGTGGCAGACCATGTCGAAGGTGGCTGAGAGGTCCAGGAAGATGAGGGCCTCAGTTTCGCCGTTGTCTAGTAGGGTTCCGATGTCATCAGTGGCAGCAATGAGGGCAGTTTTGGTGCTGTGATTGCTGTGGAAGCCGGATTGGGAGGAGTTTTGTCACATTCCCAGATTTACGCTATGTTGCAAATCTGTGAATGTATAAAAATCCATGAGCGTTGAGTGGGAACACCCATTGCAACACCCATGGCACACCTCCCCGACGCAGTGTGAGGCAACGCAGCGACTTGCGCTGTGTTGCCTCACACTACATCCACAAAGCCATGAAAAACCATGCAGGGAGGATTTTCGTGGCCTTGTAGATGTGACACTGCACCCTGCGCTGCCAGAAGTTCAAAAAAAGTGACGATTCGGCGGCGCAAGGGGCTTCTAAATAAAGGCCAGGGTTTTCAGAGTCACTTTGAGTTTGTTGAAGGATACCTTTAGAGTTGAGTACAATAAATCATTGCCTGTGATAGGTTTTTTGGAAAGCTGTGGGGTGTCCAAGCTCTTTTTGATGAATTTTTGCTCCCTGTTGGTTTGTGGTTATTGAAGGTTTATTCTGGAAAGGTGCAGCCTGAAATTCTGACATACAACCTATGTGTGTTTACATTCATGGAGAAAGTTTGAGCTCTACAGTCCAAGGCATCCGCCGTGAGCGCCATAGGAGGAATTTAATCCACACACAAGATGGCTCTTCTCATGTTTTGAGGTGCTTTAAGCTTCTCCTATTTCACTATAGATATGGCCAAGGTACTTTTCTTAGAACTCCAAACTGCACGTGATGCTATTCCATGGTAAGTTAAGACCTCACCGTGCGCTTTTCAGCGTGTCACAAACGTTTTTCAAATAAGTGAAAATATAATTACAAATAGTTCAGCCCTGCCTCCCTCCCCGTGCATTACTCAGCGTGTCACAAAAGTATTTGGATTGAGTGAAAAATATAATGGAAAAAAAATAGAAACTCATCACGATGCTTGAGTGACGAAGCTGCAAGTTAACAACAAAGTCCACACGGTGGCGCCAGATTTGTAATCATTGGTGATTGGAAGTTTAAACGGGCCAGGAATAAGTGGCTCTCATAATGACAGAGACTCTCAGGAGGATGAAAAAACAACTTCATACAGTGAAGGAGCGCCCTCTGGCGGTCCGCGACGACCCATACAGGCGAAAAGGTTGTTCAAACAAGAGTTTGTATTTACAAAGTTTGTTCAAACGACTTTGCGAATGCACGGCCTCCTTTAACAGTGCTGTCACTGTGCATAATAAGAAAAACAGACAACGTGCCAAGGCTGTGAATGTATAACCTGTGACTCCTTTAGGAAAAAAAGTGCAAAATCAATAGGCACAGCAAATCCTCTTTGAGAATAATTTTTTAAATGTATAAATACAAATGCAAAGTTATAAAAAATAGTTTAAAAAAACTTTCTCTCAGGCGGAAAAATAAGTGGACAATATTAAACGCCTCCTTGTTGGTGGTCTGGCTAGATACAGTTTCAGCTCTCTGAAGACAGCATTCCACAAAATACTGCACAGAGTGGGCTTTGAGACAGCCCTTGCTGGTAATTGGATGTCTTTCATGTCAATCTCAGTTGTTTGCTATTTTCTGTATGCCTGTCCTCTCTATTCTTCATTGGTCCCGCCCTTGGAACATGATTTATTTACCCTTGATGATGCTTGGATTAGGTATATCCTTCTGCTGCCGATGTACTGAAACTCATAGTCTTGCTTTAATATTCGGATGGTGTTTTGCACTCCATCAGAGCACATGTGTTTTTCGTCTTAACTTCCAGAAAGGAATGCAAGACGTCGCAACCTGGATGACCAACAGCTGCCTGAAGTTCAACGCTGAGAAGACAGAAGTCCTCGTCCTTGGAACCACCCCTTCAACATGGGACAACACCTGGTGGCCGACTGCCCTCAGAAGCCCACCCACCCTATCAGACCACGCAAAAAAATCATGGCATCGTACTAGACTCACGACCCACCATGAACCGACAGGTCAACGTCGTCACCTCTAGCTGCTTCAGCACCCACTGCATCCCCCGCAGGACCTTCAAGTGGATCCCCCTGAGTCAAGGAAGACAGTCACCCATGCGCTCATCACCAGCAGACTGGACTATGGAAACACACACCACTCCAGCATCAACAAGTCCCTACTCTGCAAACTCCAGACAATACAGAACACCCCCACCAGACTCGTCCTCGGTATCCCCCGGCACGAACACATCAGCCAACACCTGCGAAGATTCCACTGGCTCCATGTGGAGAAAAGAGTCACTTTCAAAATCCTCACTCACGCCTACAAATGCCTACACAACAACGGACCCAAATACCTCAACGAAAGAATCAACTTCCGCGTACTCAACGTAACGTCAAAGATGATCAAATAGGGTGGAACAGTATTAAAAACAGAAAAGAGCTAAAAAATGACTAAGTACAACACCATACTTAGCCACACATGCACTGCAGCAACCTCGTATAGAAAATCATAGAAACAATGAAGACAGGTACATGTATCTTAATATATATGCCCTCCATCCATCATTTTCTATGATTTCACCAAGACTTGGCTGGAATGCATTAATGACTGTTTATGGGTCTTTTTCGGCTGTAGGGACTTTTGCATGGCAACTGGTAAACAACAATGGGCTTACTCTTTTGCGGGTGGAATTTGTATTTTCATATACTATATAATAGGTATGGGCGTGTGATGGTCATGTCATTTGCTTTCGCATAATTACCTAAATTATGGGACAATTATGCAAAATGCTTTCTTGCATTGATTTTTGACACAAGGACACTTTAAATCAATGCACTGAGGACAAGAGCCACTCACCTTCTGGTGTTTTTGCGCATTTTTACTGAGAATTGGACCAGTCGAAGTACATTTTTACTGTAAATGCTGTGTAATTTGGGAAGTGGAATAAAGGTGCAATATGGGGATTTTCTCATGAGAAGCGTAAAGCGAAATTTCCCAAATTATGCCTAGTATGCCAATGTAATTAAAATGGTAAACGGTCAAAATATCGATTCCAAAATATAGACAAACCAAAATATCGAGTCCAAAATATAGAATGGACAAAATATCGAATGGACATAATATAGACATCAAAAATATCGTTTTGAAGGTAAGTAATGTAATATCGAATTTAAAAGTATAGACAGTCAAAATATCGAAGTACATAATATAGTTTATTAAAAATATCGAATTTTAATATATTTTAAGTAATTAATTTGATGTTATTTAATTATTGTGTAATTTAATTCTGTAGCGGGTTGTGGGTTTATAGGAGAATAGGGTGGGAAGTAATTTAATTATAATTAATTAAATATGTTAATTAATTAATTGGTATTTATTTAGAATACATTGTTAATTAATTTTTAATTGGTAATAAATGAATTCTTAATTGATAATTATTTTTTATTAATTGATTAATTAATAATTATGTGAATTAAATTAATGTATTTACTGTAGTGGGTTGTGGGTTTATAGGGGAATAGGGTGGGAAGTAATTTAATTATAATTAATTAAATATGTTAATTAATTAATTGATATTTATTTAGAATACATTTTTAATTAATTTTTAATTGGTAATTAATTAATTCTTAATTGATAATTATTTTTTATTAATTGATTAATTGATAATTATGTGAATAAAATTAATTTATTTACTGTAGGGGGTTGTGGGTTTATAGGGTGGGAAGTAATTTAATTATAATTAATTAAATATGTTAATTAATTAATTAGTATTTATTTAGAATAAATTGCTAATTATTTTTTAATTTGTAATTAATTAATTATTAATTGATAATATTTTTAATTAATTGATTAATTGATAAATATGTGAATTAAAATAATGTATTTTCTGTAGCAGGTTGTGGGTTTATAGGGGAATAGGGTGGGAATTAATTAAATTATAATTAATTACATATGTTAAATAATTAATTGGTATTTATTTAGATTACATTGTTAATTAATTTTTAATTGGTAATTAATTAATTCTTAATTGATAATTAATTTGTATTAATTGATTAACTGATGATTATGTGAATTATATTAATTTATTTTTAGTAGAGTGGGAATAGTAAAATTTACCCCTATGCTATCCAATGTTTTCCCTACTGTTGCACTCTCTGGAGTAGGAATAGTAATTTTTACCCCTATGCTATCCAACGCTTTCCCTACTGTTGCACTCTCTGGAGTGGGAATAGTAATTTTTACCCCTACGCTATCCAACGCTTTCCCTACTGTTGCACTCTCTGGAGTGGGAATAGTCATTTTTACCCCTACACTATCCAACGTTTTCCCTACTGTTGCACTCTCTGGAGTAGGAATAGTAAATTTTACCCCTACGCTATCCAACGCTTTCCTTACTGTTGCACTCTCTGGAGTGGGAATAGTAATTTTTACCCCTACGCTATCCAACGCTTTCCCTACTGTTGCACTCTCTGGAGTGGGAATAGTAATTTTTACCTCTACGCTATCCAACATTTTCCCTACTGTTGCACTCTCTGGAGTAGGAATAGCAATTTTTACCTCTACGCTATCCAACGCTTTCCCTACTGTTGCACTCTCTGGAGTGGGAATAGTAATTTTTACCCCTACGCTATCCAACGTTTTCCCTACTGTTGCACTCTCTGGAGTAGGAATAGTAATTTTTGCCCCTACGCTATCCAACGCTTTCCCTACTGTTGCACTCTCTGGAGTGGGAATAGTAATTTTTACCCCTACGCTATCCAACGCTTTCTCTACTGTTGCACTCTCTGGAGTGGGAATAGTAAAATTTACCCTTACGCTATCCAACGCTTTCCCTACTGTTGCACTCTCTGGAGTGGGAATAGTAATTTTTACCCCTACGCTATCCAAAGCTTTCCCTACTGTTGCACTCTCTGGAGTGGGAATCGTCATTTTTACCCCTACGCTATCCAACGCTTTCCCTACTGTTGCACTCTCTGGAGTGGGAATAGTAATTTTTACCCCTACACTATCCAACACTTTCCCTACTGTTGCACTCTCTGGAGTGGGAATAGTAATTTTTACCCCTACGCTATCCAATGTTTTCCCTACTGTTGCACTCTCTGGAGTGGGAATATTAATTTTAACCCCTACGCTATCCAACGCTTTCCCTACTGTTGCACTCCCTGGAGTGGGAATAGCAATTTTCACCCCTGCGCTATCCAACGCTTTCCCTACTGTTGCACTCTCTGGAGTGGGAATAGTAATTTTTACCCCTACGCTATACAACGCTTTCCCTACTGTTGCAGTCTCTGGAGTGGGAATAGTAATTTTTACCCCTATGCTATCCAACGCTTTCCCTACTGTTGCACTCTTTGGAGTGGGAATAGTAATTTTTACTCCTACGCTATCCAACGCTTTCCCTACTGTTGCACTTCCAGGAGTGGGAATAGTAATTTTTACACCTCCGCTATCCTACGGTAATAATATTGTGTATTTTTTATTAATATTATGTTAATATATATATATGTTTTAACAGATATGATAGTATTTTTTTAAAATAAGTTAAATTAGTTATTTAATAATTTTAAGGTAATTTAAGTATTTGTAAGTATATTTGAGCTATTTATTTTTAATAATTTTTTTATTTTACATTATTTTTAACAAATTCGATATTTATACAATGTATATATATATATAAACGATATTTTGGACTCGATATTTTGGTACTTACCTGTTTGTAGATAGGAATTCGATATTTTGTCCCTCGATATTTTGGCTTCGATATTTTGGGTAGCCTATATTGTGTCCGTCGATATTTACTCAGTGATCCAATTAAAATGTTGCCCAGACCTAATAACAGGTAATTAATGTGTAAATTATTCAATTTTTTTTTATTTGGTTTGGAAAGCCAAACAGCCTGCAAATTAATGTATGTAGTTAAAATCAGGTCAGACTTTCCATAGGAAGGTATTTGTATTGTTTTCTTAATAACGTTGTCATTATTTCATGAATCTGTGTGAAAGTGTCCAAATAAAACTTGAATCTACTTTGGCTACTTCATTGAAAGTTTTGAGATGATCTGTCATGCAAAGTCTAGGAATAAAAACAGTGGTCCTAAAAGTGCAATTTCTCTTTTTATATCTAATAGGAAAATGTACTCTTTGATAAAGAAAAAAGCTGAAAGGAATTGCTCTAAATTTGGCATTATGGGGCCTATTATGATGGCAGACGGACCTGCGTCCGTCCGCCACCCCCGAGGTGGAGGGACTGTCCGCAGGGGCAGCGGCGGTCCCTCCATCGGAATTAGGATGTGCGGCGGGTGCTGCTTGAAGCAGCACCCGCCGCAAGGTTAAAAATACATGCTTTGCATGTGCATGCACAAAGCGGCAGGCACCGCGCGGTCCCTGCCGCTTTGTGCATGCACATGCAGGGGGGTACCATAGGTACCCCCCATGTGCACCCCCCACCCCCCCTTCACCCTGGGGGCCCGCAACGGGCCCCAAAGGAAAGATTGCCACCGTGGAAAGGCATGGGACCGCGGGCATCATAATATGGCTGGCGGTGTCTCGCAGACAGCGCCACCATATGTATGCACTAAAAGCGGCCCCCCAGCCATCCTAATGTGGCGGGGGGTCTTTTCAGTCACCGCAGCGGTGAATCCGCATCCTCCGGGCCGGCGGTGGCTTCCGGAAGATGCGGATTCACCGCAATCCTAATCGTCCCCAAAGTTAGGACTTTACTCAGAAGGAGCACTTTTTGTGATTTGGCATTAATTTGTTCTATAGTCTTTGAAAAATTATCATTTAAATGAGGGTTTTGGTTGAATATGAAAGGGTTAAGCCTCAGAAAAAGTTAGATATCTGGAACGTTTTGTACTGCAGGAGGAACAAAAATGTAATAAATACTTGATTCTGATTGGCCATGAGAGCTTTTTCTCTCCTCTGTCAGTTTGGTACCATGGATCTAGAGAAAGGCCTATGATACCAAAAGATGTGATTGGCTGGCTGCAACATGAGAGAAATGTTTTGGCTGCTATAATAGGATTTGGGGACTGTCATTTAACATGTCATGAATGATGTGTTCCTTTTTGCTAACTCTCAAAAGCTGCAATTATTACCTTGTCCCCTAGTCGTGTAATGGCTGCCACTACATTTTGTCCACGCTGTGGCCACACAAAGAGGTGAGTTCAGCCTTTACCTTGTATAGGATAGAACACTAGTTCCTGCCCAAACGCTATTGATTTTTATAAAGGACATCATATAACTTTCAAAATACGGATTTCCACTTGCCTCCAAGACTTACGTTATTCCCATGCTATGGACCCAGACAAGTACACAGTCATTAGTGATGTCACCAATGGTGTCATTTCAGATGTCATCAGTGATGTTATCAATTATGCCATTTAACTTGTCATGAGTGATGTAATATGTGAGGCCATAAGCACTGCATGATGGGGGTGCAACATAGTATGTTTACTAAACTATAACTGGAGAATTAATTGTTTTTTCAATTTTCAAATGTTGGATCTGATATCGACACCTAACTATAGCGTCCCTTAAAAAATGGATTATTAGTGTGATCTTTTTACTACACCTCACCATAATGTTACTTTAACTAAAAAAACAAAGGGTAAAGTATTTATTTATTTATTTAACGAGTTTTATATAGTGCTGGCTAGACCCGTAGGTATCAGAACGCTTTACATTCGGTTAGAAAATGTTACAGAAAATGATAACAATTACACATTATGTCAAAAATAGGCAACACATTGAAAGAGGAAGGAAAGGAGAGAGAAGAAAGAAGGAGGGCGAAGGGGGAAGTGTGAAGGGGTAGGATGAGGGAAGAGATGGCAGGAGAGACGAAGGGAAGTCTGTCCAAAGACCGACTGGGTAGGTGACGTCCGAGGAGGGAATCCACGGCCCATCTCCCCTTTAGCTAAACAAGGCTCCATCGGGCATCAGTCAAATAGCTAGGTCCCAACTGACGAGGGAAAGTTCACATAAGAAAGTCAGGTGGATAAACAAGGTGGGAACTATGAGCAAGGACGGGTGAGGGCAGGTGTCAATCGCTGGAAAGATAAGAGGAGTAGAGCAGTAGGGGTGGAGTGAAAGGGGGAGATAAAACGCCGCATTCCCCTCCCAAAACATTTTAAAAGAAAAGTATTGGGAGATGGTGATCACAAAAGAGAGGACAGGGGGTCTATCCTCGCACTTAACAGGTCATTTCATGGAAGTTAAGGCCCATCCGAAACTGGAATTATATTGGGATATTATTGGGAAACAGCAGGATCGCAAGCTCTACTTTCAGTTTAGAGTAGGCGCCCTTCCAGTAAGGTCTTTCACAGCAAAATGGGCAGGTGAAAATGGTAACAACAGATGTCCTAAGTGTGGGGAGGAGCAAGAGTCATTAAGTCATTTTCTTTTCTCTTCTTCTGTTCTCTGTATACTGCCCCCAGATCGATGTGGATCAAGCCTATATGTAAATTGCTTGGGATACATAGGCATGGAGAGGCTCTAAGAATCCTATGTACAGACCCGATGCCTATAATTGCTGTTGCTGTGGCTAAGTTTTTGAAATGGGCTTGGGTAATCCGCATAAAATAAATAGCGGCAGACATGTGAAGATTAAGCTGTCTACACCAGTAAATATTAGGGGTTGCTTTTATGAGCTTTTGTGCAATACTCCTCTGGAACAAATGTATATTGATGAGATTGATTTTATGATCTTTGAAATAATGTAAGATGTTATTCGGCAATAGTCTATTATAGTTTAATACCTTTTTAATATTTATTGTATACATTTTAATGGATTTTTAAAACTAATAACTGTGTATTTTATGTATACTTTTATGACTTAATTGTCGATTAAAGTTTATGAAACGGGAGATAAGGTCAGGAGAGACGCAGGAGAGTTTGCCCAAGGACCAGCTGGGTAGGTGATGTCCAAGGAGGTAATCTGTAGCCACCTCCCCTTTTGCTCGCCAGGTAGCTCCATTGGGCATCAGTCAAAGTGGCTGGGTCTCAGCTGTCGATGGAGAGTTCAGAGAGTCAATGACTAAGGTGACCATCAGGGGGGATTAATCCTTGATGGAAGAATTCTGAGGATCCCCACAATTTCTTATAATCGGGATGAAAGGGGATGTAAACGAAGCAGAGGATCGGCATGATGAACATAGCCAGGGATAATCACCACCTAAATAGCCACAATGAGGAGAGCCACTCTCTCAGCTTAGTTATTCATAGAGCTGCTGGGTGAAATTTTTGAGGCTGCTTCTCATTCCTCCAGGGTCGCTGAAATCTTAATGAGGGCTCCCCTTGTACCAGGTAAGTCTGTTTGCTTTTACTTTAATCTCTCAGGAAGGGTCTGAATATTGTCTCCCAGGTTCTCCCCCTCTGCGTTTTAGTCGTCTGGGAACCCGTACATGGGTTATGTGTTGTATTCTTCTTTTTCTTTTTCTTTTGGTTACTTATTGATAGGATGTAATGTAATGTATTCTGCATCTTTCAACACTTATTCAGTTGCCTACCTATGTAGAATGTTATGTTTGGAAGTCTGAGGGCAGTTGAGGCTGGATGCTGTAGAAGAAGGAAACTCGGCTGAGATCTTGGGTGCTGATATCTATATAAGAATAAACCTTGTTTATCCTAACAACCTGGACTTCTCTGGATTCATTGGCAGGATATAACATAAATTGGCGATGAGCGGGAATTCAGCACCCCAAGGACCCACCATTTCTTCAATTTTAAGGATTTCTTTCAAGACCCAGCAGACTCATCTTTAAGTGTTATATTCTTCGATAATTTTTACAATATTACTTCGGGACTTTATTGTGCACTTACAATACTACCTTTGGACTCAAACTTCACCTTTATTTGAATTTGTGAACTCTTTTGATAATACTTTACTTTGTAACTTTCGTATCTTGGCTTGTTACAGAAATTATCGCTGTTGCTATCTCAAGAAGAAGAATTTGGACTTTCCATTCCTGAAATCCTCAATTTTCTACAATTCTTCCTACATTTTTTGCAGAATTTCGAATATTTTGCCAAGTTTCTCAGCGAGGCATCTTTTAGCATCTATTAAAATTATCAACAATAACTCACCGCGAGCTGACAAGCAGTCCGCCTCCTAGCTACTTCAAGTGTTCCTGTAGTGACGTGTCTCCTAGTTACCTGAGTGTTCTTAAGCTGACGTGAGGTACACTTCTTTTCTTCGTTTCCTAGTTACCTGAAGCGTTCCTGATTGACGTGGGGTACGTGAAACCTTTGTTAACCCTTCAGATACGTCACGCATGCGTCAGCCTACGCCTTGACGTCATCACGGTCCAGCCATTTTGACATTACAGAAACACTAGACTGAAATTTATATCGTTGTGGGAATCTTTCTCGTCAACCCGCTCGCTTGTGCTGCGTCAGCCTACGCCTTGACGTCATCAGGGTTCCACCATTTTAACTTTATAGAAACATTCTATCGTCGTGGGAATCTCCTTCGTCAATACGCCCGACTGTGCTGCGTTGACGTCATCACGTTTCCGCCATTTTGACACTACGGAAACATCGCTGGGGAATCTTCTTCGTCAACACGCTCGACTGTGTTTCATAAAGAAAATCTTCATACGCTCAACTACATCTTATCCAGTGTACAATTATTATTAGTGCTCTCGAGTGTACATCATATTTACAGTTATTTTAACCCAATTTTCCCTTCTAAGAAAATCTACTTTAAGGTACCCTTTATTATTTACACATTTTTTTCACTCTTCGCTGATGTGCACAGCTTATTCATTATTTGAGTTTCATTTATTTATATTCTTTATGTTTAATTGTGTTTAATGTGGATAATTTAACATGTCTGTACAAACAGCTGTTCTACCTTCCCCTTTTCTTCCTGAGTCTGGCACTCCCAAAATTAAATGGAAACAGTGGAATAAATCTTTTAATAGTTACATCATAGCAACAGATGGTACTAAATTTCCTCCTGTCAGAAAACACGCTATGCTTTACAATTGTCTAGGTTCTGAGGGACAGCCCCCCATAATTTGTCCTCCATCTGATGACTGCAATGAATGTATTGAGGCAGTTTTATGATTAGAGAAACATTTTAAAGACGAACCAAGTATAATTGTTGAAAGACATACATTTTATACACGTAAACAACGTGAGCATGAAAGTATTGATAATTTCCTAGCAGAACTCAGAGTATTAGCTTCCTCGTGCGAGTTTGAGGATCCCATTGAACAGTATCTAAGAGACCAAATTGTTGTGAATTGTTTCAATAACAAGATTCAAGAAAGAATCTTATGCTGTAGGAACCCTTCTCTCTTTGAAACTTTAGAAATTGCAAGAGGTATAGAAAGATCTGTTACTGCTTCTAAAGAATTAAGGAATACTAAAAACAACACCACTGAATCAGTGAATAGGATTTCACCAAAAACTTCTTATAGTGGTTCCCAAAATAACAAAGTGTCTAATAATAAATCTGACTTTAAGAAACAAGACAAATCTCTACAATACTATAGATGTGGTTCTAAGTCATATTTAGCTAATGCTCCCAAATGTCCGGCAATTAATAAACTTTGTACAAATTACAAGAAAGTTGGGCACTTTGCTACTGCATGTAAATTCAAATCTAAAGTAATGTCTTTAGAGTCCATTGATACCAACTAGTCTCTTGGAAATTCTGATAACTCTACAATTAACAAACTTTTATTGTCAATTGACATGGTAAATTCTTCAGAAGGTAGTAAAAACAGTGATCCTGTTTGTGACACAATGTAATTGGTAATGTTAATAGACATATTACAGTTGATTCAGGGTCACCTGTTTCCTTTTCATTCTAGTAAAAAAAAATTGAAAGAGTGGGAGGGAGTTGACCTTCTCCCTCCTGATATACGTGCTGTAGCGTTTGGAGGACAAGAAATTGATATGCTAGGATATTTCACTGAGGATTTCTATTAGAAAGTTAGAACCATTCAGTCAAAAGTATATGTAGCTAAAAAAGGCCATAATATTTTAGGTTGGAAAGACCAAGGCAAATTTGGCATGATCTTAAGACCTGGCACTGATAACCCTATATCTTTATCTGATATTTCAAAACATAAAGATGTATTTGCTGATAAATTAGGATCAGTTAATGGATTCCAACATAAAATCATCCTAAAACCTGATGCTATACCAGTGATTCATAAAGTAAGACATGTCCCATTACACAAAACTACAGAGTAGGGTAGGGCCCATTAAGCATCCGTGACAAGTTAAAAGATCATTTACAAGAATTGTGTTCCGGTGGAGTAATTGAAAAAATTGATTCATTATTATGGGTTTCTCCCATCATCGTAGCACTTAAGAAAAACTGTGATGAACTCAGACTTTGCATTGATCTTAGATCTTTAAACAAAAACATTCAAGTGGATTGGTTTCCTATTCCACGTATCCAGGACATGCTGGCCCAATTAAAAGGTACAAAAGTATTGTCCACCATAGAATTGAGGGCAGCTTACCATGAACTCGAATTGCACAATGACTCTAAAGATTTGACTGCTTTCAATACACCATATGGACTGGCTTCTGCAGCCTCTGTTTTCCAGAAACTCATGTTTTAGCTTTTTGGAGATGTTAAAGATGTCTTAGCTTACCAGGATGACATTTTATTTTCTACTAATACTGTAGAAGAGCATTTGGAAAAATTAGATCAAGTTTTCAGTATTTTAGGAAAGCATGGTATGACAGTCAAGGAACTTAAGTGTACATTTTTATTGAATAAGGTGGAATATTTAGGTCATGTGATTGCTGAGACTGGTATTAGTCCTAAACAAGATTTGCTGAAAGCTATCCGTGGATGTGTTCAACCCAGTGATAACGAACAGTTAAGGTCATTCTTAGGGTTGAGTGAATACTATTCTCTCTTTGTCCAGAATTTAGCTTTTATTAGTGAACCTTTAAGAAAACTAACCAGAAGCAATGTCAAATTCATTTGGGGAAATGATGAACAATGTGCGTTTGATAATTTAAAGAATCTTATAATCAATGCTTCTGCTCTTAAACCATTTGATGAAAGTATAATGTCCTACATTACTGTAGATGCAAGCAATATGGGACTTGGAGCTATTTTTGGTCAAATGGTTGATGGTATTGAAAACAATGTACCATTTGCTTCCCGCAGACTCTCTTTGTCGGAGAAAAACTATAGGACTATTGAAAAAGAGGCTCTTGTGTATGTTTGGGGAGTGAAACATTTTGCTACTGATGTATGGGGAAAATAATTTGTTTTGGTTACAATTCATAAGCCATTGGTATTTATATGAAATGATAAGGGTTTAAGAAATGCCAGTCCCAGATTAGTACGTTTGTTTTCAAAGTTATATGACTTTAATTTTTCAATGAGACACATTCCAGGTACCAAGAATTTTAAAGCTGATTTTTTATCTAGATGTCCCTCCGGTGATTCAGATCAAGATGTCATTACTAATGACAAAGAGCTTGTTGTTAACTTAATTGATGGTTTGACTCTAACTAAAGAATCTGTTTCACAATATGATTGGATAATAGCATCCTCTTCTGATAATTGCCAGATTATTCTCAAGAAATTCATTTCAAATGGTTGGCCTCGAGAAGGTCAAATTGATAAAGATCTTATTACTTATTTTAAAGTCAAAGATGATCTAAGTCTGGAAGGGGTTTTTATTATGAGAGGGTCTCATCTCGTGCCTCCGGCCATTATTAGGAACAAATTAATTCTTTTAGCACACAAAGGTCATGGTGGCATCACAAGTACAAAAAAGAGATTGTGATTATATTACTGGTGACCAGGTATGGACATATTAGTTGACACTTTGTTAAAACAATTGTGTTGAGTGTATACATTTCGAAAAATCTATTCATACCTCCAATTCCCCTCTTTGCCCAGTTGAGCTCCCTCACAATCCCTGGAAAAGACTTGGAATGGACTTAATTGGTCCCATCGGTGGATTCAACCAAGGTTTTAAGTTCATATTAACTGTTGTGGACTATCCTCGCAAATGGGTTTCTTTTGAATTCATGAGGGAACCAAACACTGAAAATGTTATCAAATTAAAAAAAAACTTTTTAGATCAGAAGGCATACCTGCTTTTCTAGTTTCTGATAACGGTGTACAATTTGTTTCATGTGACATGAAGAATTTTCTACAAGATCTTGGCATCAAACATCTCACTACTGCACTATATAGCGCACAAGGTAAAGGCTTAGTGGAGAGAGTGAACCGTATTTTAAAGGATTCCATTCAACTGACCTTCTCCTCAGGGTTGCAGGTACAGGAACTAGTGTCTGACAGGATTTGGTCTTATAACAACACGCCCCATTCAACCACATGCATTACCCTTTTTGCTATGTTGCGGGGAAGACAATCTTTCAATGAACTTTCTCCAAAATAGGTCATTAGTAATATTGGACATAATAGTGTGGGAGATAGTGGAGTAAAAGAAGCATTGCTAAGACAAAGAATCTTGACATTTTATCTCCTAATAATTCTCCCCAAGAGGAAGTGCACTATTCCATGTTTAATGTTAATTGTTTTGATGCTTTTCTTCACTTTGACAGGTGTGAACATTCTTATGGTGAAAACTCCTCATGTGACATTTCTCCTGGTGATGTTTCTTTACAGGACAATTCAGTAGGGGAGTCTAATTTGAATGTTACTGATTCTTCTGTTTCTAATGATTTAAAATGTTCTATTCCATCTTCTTCTAGAACTAAATTTAAGCCAAAATATTTAGAAGATTATGTTACTTAAACTTAGGCTTCTCTTGCTTTAAAAAATGTATAGGAGGGAAGGTGTGTTGTATTCTTCTTTTTCCTTTTATTTCAGTTACTTATTGATAGGATGTAATGTAATGAATTCTGCATCTTTCAACACTTATTCAGTTGCCTACCTATGTAGAAGTTTATGTTTGGAAGTCTGAGGGCAGTTGAGGCTGGATGCTGTAGAAGAAGGAAACTCGGCTGAGATCTTGGGTGCTGATATCTATATAAGAATAAACCTTGTTTATCCTAACAACCTGGACTTCTCTGGATTCATTGGCAGGAAATAACATTATGATCATTGATCAACTGTGGTAAAAAGATCTGTTTTTGTTTAAAAAATAAAAAGTCAGAAATGTACTGAAAAAATTAAAAGGTTAATGTAATGTTATGGTTAGGTAAATTTGTCAGTGACAACATTAACATTAACATTTTGAACTAAAAACAAAAAACACAGAAATTCTCCAGTTATAGGTTGTAGAGCTAACTATATCTTGCGCACCTGCCATGCACTGCTTATGGCCTAACTTATTACATCAGTCATGACATGCTCTATGATAACTTTTATGACATCACGTTCCTTTAACCTCCACCGAACACCTCCATTTCCAGATCCAGACCAGCACCAGCCCCAGAATGACCCTATGCGGGCACTCTGGCCTACAGACACCCCAGACATCGAACCACATTCACCACTTCTATCGCCGACCTCATTGCACCCCATGCTATTGCCTCCATGAACTACATACCCATCGGAGACCTCAACTTCCACTTTGACAACCTCAGCGACCCCCAACTCTGCCACCCTCCTGGACAACCTGGATATCCTCGGACTGAAACAGCCCTTTACCACCCCCACCTACAAGGCAGGACACGCCCTCAACCCCATCTTCACAGGACATAACAACATCCACTTCAGCCACACCATGAAACCACCCAGGACTGATCACCACTGCGTACACCTCCCTTTCGACAAAACCACTGCCGATAAACCCACACCACACCCTCCGCAAAGGAACTGGAGCAAGGTCACCAAGAAGCAACTCAACTCCACCCTCATCCACCATCCCCCACCCACCTCAACCAAGGCTAACTCCCCACCCAAAGAACTTTCCTGAAGGATCACCAACTGTGCAGACAAGTTCGCCCCCTCCACAACCCTGACAAACAGTGCCCCAGGAAGGCTACTTGGTTCACCGCCGACCTCCAAGAATCCAGACACACCTGCAGATGTCTCGAGAAGCTATGGAGAAACAACAAAACCATGGAAGAACGTACCACCTACAAGAACGCGATGACGGAATACCACCAACTCATAAGATCCACCAAAAGGACCTTCATCCAAAACAAAATCCACGCCAGCAACTCCAAGGAACTCCCCTGCATCATTCAGGAATTCAACAAGCCCTCCAGCAAAGCCACAGATGTCACACCCTCCCAGGACCCCTGCAACAAACTTGGCTCTTACTTACACCTGAAGATAAGATCTTTCACGACAACTTCAACTAACAGACTCCGGACACCAAACCACTTCTTCCCCCCAGCAATGACAGCCAGCCCACCATCTCCTCCTGGACCACAGTCATCACTGAAGACACTGCGTCAACCATGAAAGGCATTCACTCTGGACCCCCCACGGACCCCTGTACTCCGCACACCTTCCACAGAGCCACCGCCGCCATAGCACCCGAGCTAAGATGCACCATCAATGCCACCTTCGAAGCAGGGACATTCCCCAAAGACTGGAAATGCGCAGAAGTCAAAATCCCTCCTCAAGAAACCCTCAGCAGACCAGATGGACCTCAAGAACTACCGACCCATATCGCTCCTCCCTTTCATAGCCAGAGTCACCTGGAAGATCGTCAACGCCCGACTAAGGAACTTCATTAATGAGACGTCCATCCTCGACCCCTCCCAATCCAGAATCCGCAGCAACCACAACACTGAGACAGCCCTACTCGCCTTCACAGATGACCTCCACACCCTCCTTGACCAAGGACACACCAAGGCCCTGATCCTGCTAGACCTCTCTGTAGCCTTCGACACCGTCTCCCACCGCACACTCACCACCAGACTCCACAACGCCGACATACAGGAACATACCGGGAGCTGCCCTCTACTGGCTCCGCTACTTCCTCACCAGCAAGACCCAAAGATTCAGACTCATGCCCTTCCTCTCTGAACCCACAGACATCAACTGCGGAGTGCCCCAGGGATTGTTGCTCAGCCCCACGCTCTTTAACATCTACATGTCCCCTCTCGCTGCCATCGTCAGACAGCATGGACTCAGCATAATATCTTAGGCCGCCGACTCCCAGCTCATTCTCTCCTTCACCAAGGACGCCCACACCGCCAGACTCAGCTTCAAGGAAGGAATGAAGGACGTCTCAACCTGGATGAGCAGCAGCTGCCTGAAGTTCGACTCAGAGAAGACAGAAGTCCTCGTCCTCGGACCCTCCCCCTCTGTAGGTGACAACACCTGGTAACCCACCACCCTCGGCAGCCCCCGAATCCAGAAATACCATCACCCACACACTCATAACAAGCAGACTCGACTACGGAAACGCCCTCTATGACGGAATCAACAAATTCCTGTTCTACAAGCTCCGGACCATACAGAACACAGCAGTCAGATTTGTCCACGGCATCCCTCAACATGAAAACCTCACCCAACACCTGCGAAACCTCTACTGGCTCCCCCTCGAGAACATAGTAGCCTTCAAGATATTTACTCACGCCTACAAATCTCTCCACAACACCGGAACCCAATATCTCAATGAAAGAATCCCCTTTTACTTACCCAAGAGAAACATCCGATCCGCTGCCCTTGCCAAAACCCCACACATCTGCAGAGCGAGAATGGATGGGATAAACTTCTCCTGCATCACGGACAAGACCTGGCTCTTCAACGGACTCGGAGCTGCACCCTCCCGTACCTAGCGCCTTGAGACCCTTACAGGAGAGTAGCGTTCTTTACAATTCCCTGGTTGATTGATTGATTGATGTAACCTTTGCTTTCGCTGTGAATTTTTTGTTTTTTTCAAACGCAAAGTATTAATTTTATTACAATACGTAAAGCCAACCGCGCACGGCCCGTTTTTTAAGGGGGAGGGGGTACACATGGCCCCCCTTCCTGAGCCTTATTAGTACCTGGGGTCAGCTTTCTCCCTCCTCCCCTTTTATTTTAATTAAAGGGGAGGAGGGGCCACGTGGCCTCCCACCTGAAGCTGTATTAGGCCAAGGTGACCTCCTATAATTAAAGGGGACCAGGCCACATGCCACTTTCCCGTGCCTTGTTAATTCCTGAGGACGCCAATCTTCAGGGCCACTACTAAAATTAAAGGGTACGGGGGCAGAGCGGCCTTTCCCCAAATCTTGTTAAGCCCTGGGACCTCATTCCAGGGGGCCTTTTTTTAAAGTTAAAGGGGAGGGGGCATACATGGCCTCCTTACCAGGCCTTCTTAGTCCCTTTGGGACCCATACCCAGGCCACTCCTTTAAATAAGGGGGAGGGTCCACGCGGACCGCCTCCCCAAGCCGTTATCTGCTCCAGAGACTCCATACTCCGGGGCCCTTATAACTTATAGGTGGGTGCCCTGACCGCACAGGCCACCCACCAAACCAATCAGAGCGCTCACTTTTGTGGGAGTCAGACTCCTGCAGGAGCGAAATGGACCAAGGGAAATAAAGGTCCCTGAGCTAACCAGAATGCTCCATTTTTATATTGGTAGTAATGCGAGAGTCTCTAGAGAGCCTCTCACGGACCCAATCATCCAGACATACAATAATTTTTTACCCTTATTTCTCTAAAACTCTTGAACAGATTTACCCCGTCACAAAAAGCACAAACTGCAAGACCGAGATCTACTTTCCTGCCAAATTTATTGTCATTCTGTTCAGCAATTTATGCCATAGCCATGTCTAAAGAAGTCTATGGAAAATGCATACAGATTTTGCGTTTTGGGACCCCCCTTTTTTCTCAGTTCTCGCTTGATAGATCACTCCAACGCTTTCCATGCACAAACTAGTCAAAAAGTAGCACCATTTTTGAAAGTTTCATAGAGATTCGTGAAATGGGGCTAAAGTTAAAAGCAACACAAAAAAAACACTTTTCCTATGGAAAAGCAATCCTAACTATAACTACCTAGTGGCAATCCTAACTATAACAGATCAAAAATGGAGCTCTTTGATTCGTCAAGAGGGCTGTTTTTCCCATGAGCCTTCACACTCTCACAGGAGCGAGAGTTTCCGTTGAGTCCCCCAAGAGCAAGTGCTCCGATTGGCTGGCTGTTGGACTTTTAGAAATGAAATGGCCACCATTACTGTTTACAATGAAAAAATACAGGTGATGTGGAAATTAAGCAAACAATCTAAATAAGGGGCAGCAGTACGGCAAGCTGTCCCCCTACATTTAGAGGTGAAATTTCTAAGGGATGACTACCGGGATAAAAAATAAAAGTATGTTATCTTTAAAAAATATTAACGATCTCACAGGACCCTCGCGGGGTCATGAAAAGTAAAAGGAGTAGGTGAGTTCTCAATACAGTCTACTAGTAGGAATGCATATTGTGTCCCTTTTTGTTGAGAGGAAGTGTGTAAGAGATAAGCACGGTGATGAGTAGATACTTTGTAAAAAAAAATTATGATCCTGCAAGACACTTGCAGGATTGTGAAATATAGGAAAGAGTAGGTAATCTTTGAATCCACCCCAGTATGTAGACTTATTACTGTAGGAAGTAATCTTGCTGGTGATGGTGTTTATCAGTGTCTACTATTTATACCCATCAGCCTGGGAAGAGTTCTGAGTAGAGAGTTAAGACTCTTCCCACACCCCACTATGCACAGACATCATACAATACAGGGGCCTCCGCGGAGAGACAAGTCCCTCCCGCACCCTACTACAGACACCTGTCTTCTTAGAGCGAGGTCTCAAAGTAGAAGTTAGTTCTTCCACACACACTACTACGCAAAGCCATTATTTGAGAGAGAGGTGTGAAAGAAGAGGCAGTCCCTGCACACACCCTATTACCACAACCATCATCTGAGGAAGAGATCTGAAAGAAGAGGCCAGTTCATCCATACACCCTTCGACGCACAGCTGTAATTTGAGAGAGAGGTGTGAAAGGGGAGGCCAGTCGCTCCCCATGCACCCTGCTGCGCACACCTGTCATGTGAGAGAGCGGTCTCAAAGGAGAGGCCAGACCATCAAGACACACTACTACGAACATCTGTCATCTGAGCGAGAGGTCTAAAAAAAGAGGCCAGATCATCCATACACCCTACATCTGTCGTCTGAGAAAGAGCTCTGAAAGGAGAGGCATGCCTCACCCCACACCCTACTACATAGACCCGCCATCTGAGAGAGGGGTCTGAAAGGAATGGCCAGTCCCTATTCACACCCTACCAAGCACACCCATTGTCTGAAAGAGGGGTCTGAAAGGAATGGCCAGTCCCTCCACACACCCTACTGCCTACGCACACCCGTCATCTGAGAGAGGACATCGGAGAGGGGAGCAAGTTATAGTTAGTGCTGCTAACTATAACTGCTGAATTTCTGTGTTTTTTTACTTCAAAATGTTAATGTTCTCACTCAGAAATTCACCTATAATGTTACTTTAACCTTTGGTTTTTACAGTGAATATATATCTATATATTTATACAGTATATTATTTTAGTGTTAAAACTTATATTATCTACTTTTCATTTATGTTATTCAGTACTCTTTTACTGCTTCTAGAATTAATTTACCATGCTAGCCTTCACCTCTACTTTCAAGAGTGTGTTCTAAGCATTCATTACCCTTCTAACAAACCTATCTTTGCCAATGTTTTATTTTGACCACGTTTTGAAGCTGTGCAATGAGGTGAGGTGCCTTTTTGATTCAATGAATATGTTGCATTGTATTGCAGCCTATATATAGTGCTTACAGCCCCTATGTGAGGTGCTGATGTGCTTGACTACATGAGCTGCATGCTGCACAGTGGAGGGTGTGTGGTTGGAAGAAAGTTGTTTCTTTTTTGATCTTAGGAAGGAAGTGTTTCCTTGTTGTGTTTGAGGACCACCGAGGTACCGTTATCATGTTTTGGACGCAGTGCATAGCAGTGTGATGTATGATGAAGTGTAAGAGACAAATGGGCAGTTTTACGGTTTTCAGTATGTTTTTATCTTAGAACAGTTCTGTAGGTCGCTTTCTGGTATTTCATGTGATATAGGCTAATTCAAGAAACAAGACAGTCTGCCCCTTCAAATATATATTAAGGCTCTATTTGAGTCCTATGATCAGATTCGCAGCAGTAAGCTCACTGAAACCAGAAACATCAAACCATTATAGAAAAATATTCATAATTTATTTAATTTCTTTAGTATAAATAAATATTTTTTCCAAAACAGCAAGAAAGAATTCACAAAAACATAACAATGATAATGCATACAAGAATATTTCAATAACATCCCACACACCACTGCATACATTCAATCAATCTTCACAACAAACGCACACATTCTTTAAGCATCCAAAAATTCAATTACTTCACACATACTCATCCATTCTTCAATCATTCCATACACATCATGCTTCAGTTGCCAGATTTTGTACACACAGTTGCGTCCTGGATGACCTCCAAATAGAAGATAGGAGACTAGGGGCCCGATGTAGGTCGCCAATTACCAGTCGGTAACTGCCGATTTCGGCCGTTACCGACCGGTATTTGGGAATTGACATGTAGGTTGCATTTAATTTACAGATCCGGTATATTTACCGATTCAGTAAATTTACAGATTCTGTAAAATACCGAATCGGTGAATACAGATGTAGGTGGCACTGAAAACAGTGCCACATGCCATTACTGATTTGTTATTTACCATGTAATACTATTACATGGTAAATAACGAATTCCAGTGTACATGCACATCTGTGCATGTACACCTGTGCCATGTGGCACACAGACATGCCCTAAGGGCATGTCTGTGTGTCACATGGCACACAAGCCAGAAACAGGGGTGCAACAGGGTGTCAAAGTGATACACTGTCCCCCTTGTAAAATCGGTATTTTTACCGATTCGGTAATTACCGAATCGGTATTTGCTATTGAATCCTATGGGCTTCAAGGCCCATAGGAATCAATGGCAAATACTGATTCGGTAATTACCAAATCGGTAAATACCGAATCATACCGATTCGGCATTTTTTACCGAATTTCTACCTACATTTGATTTACCGATTCATGAATACCGAATCAGTAAAATTCGGTGTTTATGAATCGGTAAATCACATTTACCTACATCTAGGCCTAGATAACCATACAGCAGGACAGACTCAAAACACGAACGCGCGTTTCGGTGCTAGGCCAGGTCTAGGGCCACACCTTCGTCAGGGCACACAGAAGAGGGGAGGGGGACGAGCAAACAGCATACAATCTGTAATAAGTAAAGATGTGTTTTTAATGTACATACATTTTCACTAGACAGATGTTCACTAACCGTTGCCTAACAATTATTTAAAGATAGTTCTTTCAGAGAAACATCACAATTATACCATAGTTCTGGTTCGGACAGTGAGCTTAGACACTGCTTAATAGATTGATACTATGGGGGTCATTATAATGTCGGGCGGATTACCTCCACCAGGCTGTCGGTGGCTACCGCCAGCCTGGCGGAGGAAATCCGCCCGACATCATCAGCTCAATTCCCCCCGCCATATTAGTATGGCAGGAGGGACCGCAGCGGTGACAAACACCGCCCGCATGTTTTCCGCCCCGGTCGCCTTGCGGCCGGGGCGGAAAACCAGTAACATGGTATCGGTGTCTCTTAGACACCACCCGCCATATTACAATGAGCTTCGGACAATGCCTTTCCGTGGAGGCAATGTCGCCACGGAAAGGCATGTGGAGACTCCCTGCGGGGGCTCGTTGCAGGCCCCCTGGGAGTCCGTGGCTTGCGGGGGTGCACATGGGGGGTACCTATGGTACCCCCCCCGCATTTCAAAGTGCAACATTGCGCGGTGCCTGTCATGTTGCACTTTGAAAATCACAACGTGCACTTTTACCATTGCGGCGGGCGGAGATTTCTGCTCCGCCCGCCGCAATGGTAAACATGCAGGATGCGCCCGCCTGTGTGGCGGGCGCATCCTAATGCCAATGTCAGGACCCCTGCACTGTTAGCGGGCGGTCCACTTCTCCGTTAGGGTGGCGGGCGGGCAAAGCCCGCCCGCCATCCTAATGGACCCCTATGAGTTCAAAAAGGAAACCTCTAAAGACCACACGTGTGACATACACAAACAACTTTTACTCATATAATTACCATAAAATATACAAGGCACTACATGGTAATGCCATTACATTTCAACAAACTTCGCAGCGACAGGTGTAAATAAAGAGGAGGACATTTCATGGAGGTTCACTAAACCAATGCGGGGGAGCTCGAATCCGGAGACGGCTCCAAGGATTCAAGGGAAAGGAGTTAAAATCAATACCTGCTGGAATCAACGTATTCACTTAAAGGGTTTCCAGGCAAGACTCCAATTTTGACGTTTCATGTGATATAGTCTGCTTAGCTGGTTACTGCACTGGATTATTCATTCTAAAATTTTGTGTATAGTTGTGGTCTGAAGATGGCTTGGTTGGAGAAAGAAAGCGAGAGAACTGGTGGACCCAGAGCTTATTTCCTTCTGGTTTATATGGGCTTTAGTTTTATCCTTACTCACTCCTCAAAGTAAGGTACTACTGGGGGATGATTTATTTGGAAGGTACCAACATTTTAGAATAGAGCAGGTAGGCGGTAAGAGACTGCCTAAGCCACTTATAACTAGGGGTGGGCCGAACTTGTTGGGTTTCACTCATTGGAATTCCATTAAAGTCACATAAAAACTTTGTGAGTTGTTTCGAAGTTCCGTGAGCTGCGGAGATTCTGAACATCGTGCGGTTTGTACTGATTTTTAGCACCAGGAGCTTGCTCCGCCCTGTAAAATCAGTGCAAACAGCACCACGCATTACACCAGAGGGCTCTACTTCTTTCTGCCACTCAAGTAATTTTCTACACGAGCTGCAGTATTCTCAACATGCATGGTAGCAACAAGACGCATTTGCTTGCATTCAGAAATTGTGCTGGGACTTATCCTCACGCTCAATTCTTCTCACTCACGCTAGAAAAACTCCGCCACACTGTGGTTCGCAGAGTTTTTCTGTAACTCCATGCTCCAGGCAGAGCACGAAGTGGACAGAACTCCGCAAACTCCACCGATAGAGTGGAGTTTACCACCCACCACTAGTAATAAATGAATTCCCAACTGAGAAGGTCATTCCTGTGTTCCTTGTAATTGTGATGGGTCCAGTAACTGGCGATATTGGAATTATAAGACCCACGATAATTCAGTGAATCGAGTGTCTTTTACCGGGGCCTCCACCTGCTCAAAGGAGATGGAGTCACTGGGTGATATATTGGGCGGCGAGGGAATGAGGAATAACTAAGATAATTAGGACCAGAGATACTGGCTTCCCTTTTAATTGGTCATTTAACAGGAGACTCTCAAGGCGTACTCCCCCGTTACTGGTAAGTCCAGCAGGTGGGGTCACCGGGTCTAGCGTCGGGGATCTTGAAAAGGGGACGTGGGCGGCCATCCCAGTGGCCCTAAAGGAGGGTTCTTTACAGTGGTCCTTCAAACAGCAACGATTGTGTTATAATCTGCGGTTGGTTGTAGTGCATTCTCAGCATAGATTCTCTGTTCCCTGCTGCACCGCCGGTGTGTGATGTCATGAATGTCGGTGAGTGCCTGGAGGAGCCGACAGTCAGAGAGGGGGGGTTGAACAGAGAGGGTGCTGCTCCTGGTGGGGTCATTAACCTATAACCTCTAATAACCTTACAAACAACTTATGTGAACTGGCTACCTGACTCCTATTTATCAAGAGAGAACTGCCAGGGACTGAGGCGTGCAATAAAACTTAGCTTTCAGCGCTTGGAGTAATTCCTTATTAAAAACGAGAACACACGTCTTTTGAGTGGAGAAATGTGCAGGTACTGTCTGGTACTGAGTGCCTGCACTTCTTTCATTTGAAATGAAGAGTACCTGCATTTCTGCAAACCATTCAATGAAGAGTGCCTGCACTTCTCAGCACTGGTGCAATACATTTAATGGGAGAGTACCGGCACTTCTCAGCACTGCTGCAATACATGTAATGGGAGAGTACCTGCACTTCTCAGCACTGCTGCAGTACATTTAATGGGGAGTACCTGCACTTCTCAGTACTACTGCAATACATTTAATGGGAGAGTACCTGCACTTCTCAGCACTGCTGCAATACATTCAATGGGAGAGTACCTGCACTTCTCAGCACTGCAGCAATGCATTTAATGGGAGAGTACCTGCACTTCTCAGTACTACTGCAATACATTTAATGGGAGAGTACCTGCACTTCTCTGCACTGCTGCAATACATTTAATGGGAGAGTACCTGCACTTCTCACCACTGCTGCAATACATTCAATGGGAGAGTACCTGCACTTCTCAGCACTGCAGCAATGCATTTAATGAGAGAGTACCAGCACTTCTCAGTACTGCTGCAATACATTTAATGGGAGAGTACCTGCACTTCTCAGTACTGCTGCAATACATTTAATGGGAGAGTACCTGCACTTCTCAGCACTGCTGCAATGCATTTAATGGGAGAGTACCTGCACTTCTCAGTACTGCTGCAATACATTCAATGGGAGAGTACCTGCACTTCTCAGCACTGCAGCAATGCATTTAATGAGAGAGTACCAGCACTTCTCAGTACTGCTGCAATACATTCAATGGGAGAGTACCTGCACTTCTCAGCACTGCAGCAATGCATTTAATGAGAGAGTACCAGCACTTCTCAGTACTGCTGCAATACATTTAATGGGAGAGTACCTGCACTTCTCAGCTCTGCTGCAATACATTTAATGGGAGAGTACCTGCACTTCTCAGCACTGCTGCAATACATTTAATGGGGGAGTACTTGCACTTCTCAGTACTACTGCAATACATTTAATGGGAGAGTACCTGCACTTCTCAGTACTGCTGCAATACATTCAATGGGAGAGTACCAGCACTTCTCAGCACTGCTGCAATACATTTAATGGGAGAGTACCTGCACTTCTCAGCACTGCTGCAATACATTTAATGGGGGAGTACCTGCACTTCTCAGTACTGCTGCAATACATTCAATGGGAGAGTACCTGCACTTCTCAGCACTGCAGCAATGCATTTAATGGGAGAGTACCTGCACTTCTCAGTACTACTGCAATACATTTAATGGGAGAGTACCTGCACTTCTCAGCACTGCTGCAATACATTCAATGGGAGAGTACCTGCACTTCTCAGCACTGCAGCAATGCATTTACTGGGAGAGTACCTGCACTTCTCAGTACTACTGCAATACATTTAATGGGAGAGTACCTGCACTTCTCAGCACTGCTGCAATACATTTAATGGGAGAGTACCTGCACTTCTCACCACTGCTGCAATACATTCAATGGGAGAGTACCTGCACTTCTCAGCACTGCAGCAATGCATTTAATGAGAGAGTACCAGCACTACTCAGTACTGCTGCAATACATTTAATGGGAGAGTACCTGCACTTCTCAGCACTGCTGCAATGCATTTAATGGGAGAGTACCTGCACTTCTCAGTACTGCTGCAATACATTCAAAGGGAGAGTACCTGCACTTCTCAGCACTGCAGCAATGCATTTAATGAGAGAGTACCAGCACTTCTCAGTACTGCTGCAATACATTCAATGGGAGAGTACCTGCACTTCTCAGCACTGCAGCAATGCATTTAATGAGAGAGTACCAGCACTTCTCAGTACTGCTTCAATACATTCAATGGGAGAGCACCTGCACTTCTCAGCACTGCTGCAATACATTTAATGGGAGAGTACCTGCACTTCTCAGTACTGCTGCAATACATTCAATGGGAGAGTACCTGCACTTCTCAGCACTGCAGCAATGCATTTAATGAGAGAGTACCAGAACTTCTCAGTACTGCTGCAATACATTCAATGGGAGAGTACCTGCACTTCTCAGCACTGCAGCAATGCATTTAATGAGAGAGTACCAGCACTTCTCAGTACTGCTGCAATACATTCAATGGGAGAGCACCTGCACTTCTCAGCAATGCATTTAATGAGAGAGTACCAGCACTTCTCAGTACTGCTGCAATACATTCAATGGGAGAGTACCTGCACTTCTCAGTACTGCTGCAATACATTCAAAGGGAGAGTACCTGCACTTCTCAGCACTGCAGCAATGCATTTAATGAGAGAGTACCAGCACTTCTCAGTACTGCTGCAATACATTCAATGGGAGAGTACCTGCACTTCTCAGCACTGCGGCAATGCATTTAATGAGAGAGTACCAGCACTTCTCAGTACTGCTGCAATACATTCAATGGGAGAGTACCTGCACTTCTCAGCACTGCTGCAATACATTTAATGGGAGAGTACCTGCACTTCTCAGTACTGCTGCAATACATTCAATGGGAGAGTACCTGCACTTCTCAGCAGTGCAGCAATGCATTTAATGAGAGAGTACCAGCACTTCTCAGTACTGCTGCAATACATTCAATGGGAGAGTACCTGCACTTCTCAGCACTGCAGCAATGCATTTAATGAGAGAGTACCAGCACTTTTCAGTACTGCTGCAATACATTTAATGGGAGAGCACCTGCACTTCTCAGCACTGCTGCAGTACATTCAATGGAAGAGCACCTGCACTTCTCAGCACTGCTGCAATACATTCAAGGAGAGAGTACCTGCACTTCTCAGAACTGCTGCAATACATTCAATGGGAGAGCACCTGAACTTCTCAGCACTGCTGCAATACATTGAATGGGAGAGCTCCTGCACTTCTCAGCACTGCTGCTGCACATTCAATGGGAGAGCACCTGCACTTCTCAGCACTGCTGCAATACATTCAATGAGAGAGTACCTGCACTTCTCAGTACTGCTGCAATACATGTAATGGGAGAGTACCTGCACTTCTCAGCACTGCTGCAGTACATTTAATGGGAGAGTACCTGCACTTCTCAGCACTGCTGCAATACATTCAATGGGAGAGTACCTGCACTTCTCAGCACTGCAGCAATGCATTTAATGGGAGAGTACCTGCACTTCTCAGTACTACTGCAATACATTTAATGGGAGAGTACCTGCACTTCTCAGCACTGCTGCAATACATTTAATGGGAGAGTATCTGCACTTCTCAGCACTGCAGCAATGCATTTAATGAGAGAGTACCAGCACTTCTCAGTACTGCTGCAATACATTTAATGGGAGAGTATCTGCACTTCTCAGTGTTACAAAATATATATGAATATCCATATAAATTCATTTGCATTTACTTCCAAAGAGTTCATGAGTATATAAGATCACATTAACATGAGGCCTGGAGCTCAAAATGGCTTCCTATCCGACCTTGACTGGACAAGCTTCAACAGCCTATTCTATACTTCCGTACAGGTCACCTTGCTTGTCTTGACTACATGATATGCAAATGTTACACAGTGCAGAGCCTGCCTTGCTGGTCTGCCCATATCTGGCTGTTTTGCATGGTACAGACATTGCACATCCATGTCAGCCATATTTGGCTTGGTGCCTTATTCTAAGTTCCGCTGACATGGCATTGCATACAGTATATAATACCTAGAAACTTGTCACTCTGGGAAGAAGTGGTCTGAGAGCCCCTAAGGTGGCAGATCTGACTTCTTCCTTGCTAATTAGCAATGATGCATGCTTTTGGTACCATGTAATAAAGTTCACTTTGTTTCTGAGCAACCTGCTATGTCTGGTGAGTTTCATTCATGATATGCTCCTGGGAGGGTGCCAGTATTTCCCTATCAGAATGATGTCAGAAGTGGGACATATTGGAGGACTGTGATGTAAGTTAAATAACTAACTTGCCTTGCTGCAAGTGACCTTTCAGTCTTTCAAATATGTATTTAACTCATAGTATTAATAAAAAGGGACATTGACTGGCATTTAAAATAGACAGGGGACTGTAGAGAATGTTTTTAAAAGTATTCTCTGTATCAATAAAGTAATTGGTATGTGGATACACCGCAGGAGAGCCTGGTTAGAGAATAATGTATGTGCACCTACACATATAAGAAGTAGTGAAGCAGGTGACTGATAAGTAACTAAGTTACTTTATGTCAATAAATATTGACAAATGGCTAGACTCTTTGGGAGTTTTATAAAATCCATTTCAGGAGAGCTCTGCTAGGAGGGGGTATTAATGTTACCCACAAAAAGAAACACTCCCAGAATATAGTGAGTGGAGCTTCTGATTTGCTGGTTGCACCGGAACACAGGGAATAATTTTGAAATATGCGTAGTAATGTCATGGATGAATGACTGCATTTGAATAGGGTATTGATCTTCAGTACTGAACGTATATGCTTCATGATTTATATAAAAATAAAGAGCATTAGTGCTTGAGAGAGGGAAATTGCCCTAACACTTTTCCTTTGCAGGAGATATTTTGAATTTATCTTTCAGGGTAAGCGCACATTGTAAGTACAAAGCAGACATCACAAGACGGGATCTCAGATGAAAATAATGGTAAGCGCACTAGAAAGCTGTTTAAAAAAACGTCCGGAGAGAAAAATTCAAATGAAGGTAAGAATATGAAGTAAAGTATTATGGACGGTGAAGCAAGTACAAAGTAGGGTTGGAATGCCCTTTTGAGTCTGTGCAAACCTAGTGACTTGCGTGTTTAAGAGTTTGCACCAATTCTTCTAAAATGTTCTCATAATTAGAGGGGTTGGAAATGTAGTTCTTCCAGTGTTAGGAAAAAGTGGGTGAAGGAAAAGTGAACTTGGAAAAATTTTGATTTTCACATGAGCAAATGTACACATGCAGAGTCGCTCATGGAAAAATGCAGTTCACAAATATTTTATAGGGGTACTATTTCTTGGCCTATATATGCAAGGATAAACACCATGCATGCACTTTTTGAGACTTTGGTTAATAAGTGGGCTTAGCAAGGAGCAGTACAGTGCACAGAATCCCTGTGGCAATGTGCACAGAATTCCTGTGGCAATGTGTAATTTTTTAGACCAAAAACGATTTTTGCTTTTGCCAATGCTTGTTAGAATGGTGAGATGCCAATAGCTCCAACACTGATATGGGTTTAGAAAAACCATGCTTAGAAAAAGTCATGCATTGAAAATAATTGAATAAATAAAAAGACCTCCAATTTCAGACCTACTGGCTTTGGCAATGCTTATTAATATAGTTTTTTATAAGTGTATTTAGACTAGTTAAACTGATTTTCCAATATAAGTATTTTGGAAAATACTAGCATACATCCTCATGTTACTAGGGGCATTATACATAGCCTCACTGGAATAACCTTCAGTAGAATAAGAAGATTTTGGCAGCAGCTGTTGGCCCAGGACGTGACGGAAAGGGCAGTGCAGGGCCTGGGGTCAAGCTTTAATAGATTTGTGAAGGGAGGGGTGTTTAGGACCACGGAGCAAGATAGTGCGGAGGAGAATATGGGATTGATTCACTTATTTGGCTGATGCAAAGATATAGATATATTTTTCCCCACAATATCCCTCCTTTTTGATAGCAATATCTATACCATTGTTGTATTGTATATCTATGGCAGTTAATTGAAATGTTTCTTTGTGTGCTTTCTCTACATCCTGTTGTATTTGGAGATATTTGTAGACTCGCTACCGCTCTGTAGGAGGTAGAATTCTAGCTACGGAGATTGAGTGGGTGCTTTTGCTGTGCCATCTAAAAAAGGCAATAAATAGGAAAAAGTAGGCCTCACGGAGAAAATAGAATTTGTGTGTTTCTACAAAACTAGGACATAACAAATAAAAAAAAAATAGACATTGATGTGGAATAGATTTGACTATCCTTAGATACATGATATTACATATTAAAAGGCATTCGCATTAATTGGTGGCTGCTCAGGGTGGCTGTGCAGAGGATGAGCTGCTGTAAAATAAAAAATGCTAATAGATTTAGACTGGTTTGGAATATTTAGCACTGTTGAAAAATATTCTGCGCAAAGTATATAAAAATATATATTCAGATTTAGAATGTGCACATTAAAATGTATCTCCAACTGGTTAAACTATGTTGTTGCACCACATGAAAAGTGTGGAAATATTACTGTCTCTTAGTGACAAACTTAAAATGTAGTATGGCTTAATGGCTGCAGTGTCAAAAACAAAGGCTTTCAAAAGAAATGCAGAGTAGATCTAGAGACCTGCATTTATGCATTTTTTTGCTTTCATGCACAAGAATACTCAGAGAAAATTAAAGCATTCTGAAAAGTGAAATATTTTGAGCCACTTTTTAGGTTACTAGAAAAGCTTAGTACACAAGAATAAAAAATAAATAATAAAGATCCTACCTTGAAAGAAAGATATATTGGCGTGCTGGCGCGGAGCAGCAATATTTTTCAGCCATGCTTCTTGAGAGATACTTTCAAATGTGATCGTACCTTTTAAAATATCACCACGGAGGCACGGACCCTCAGTCTTGCTTCTTGAGAAGTTCCTTCAACAAATAACACACATAGGGAACGCCTTGGAAGAACAGCTGCTAATAGGTTAGAAGGTCGAGGTCCACATTTAGAAGCCTAAAAGGGCTCAAGAGCAAGGGCTGTCTTTGACATTTTGACCTCTTAAAAAGTTTGAAAGAGGAGATGGCAGCACAGGGAGAGAAAACGAGAAGTTTGCTCTAAAGAAAGAACTATATGCACTCATGCTAAGGAACAATGCTGTTTAAATATGCTATTTACTTCCTCAGAGTTTGTTAATGCCCAGTTTCTACATATAGGGGTGATAGTGTTGACACAAGTGAAAACTGTTTCAGGTTTTCTACTTTCAAAATGGAGCAAGGTGGTTAGCTCCTGTCCAAGTTAAGGGTCAGAAAAAATGTGGTTGCTCTCTCCTTTTCTCAATATCTTTTGAGCCTGTCTAAACTGTCTATGAAATAGCCATGAGACATTTAATTGGCTATTCAGTAATAAGGTTTTAAAAAGTGTTAGCATTGATAAAATGAATATATATATATGCTATGTTACTGCCCCTCCAGTCTGATGTTTTAATGAGAGGATAAGTAGTCTACATTGCTTTATTAGCTAGTCTGTGTAAATAAGCTGACCATGCTTATTAGAGCTGATGTTGCATAGTTTGGATTTTGAAGAAAATGTACCGACTAGAATGCCTGTAAAATTAGCAGTTTGGGATTTTCCTGCTGTAGGTACTTTTATTAGAAGAAATAATTTCAGAAATATCTGCAGTCCTGTACAAGTAATGTGAAGTTTGTCCACACAGGGAGTTTTGAGCATTTTTTGCTGAGGTTAGCCGCTGTGTGTGTGTATTTGTTTCTATTTTGGCCTATAGCAAATAACAAGGTTCTAAAAGAAAAAAATAGATGTAATACCTGCTTGTAATGTTGAAGAGTAGTTTAAACAACTTAAAATTCCTTTATATTCATTAAATATACTGATTCTACCATTGTAGGGTACAACACTACAGGTAAATGTACATTTTGCTCTAATGATGTCTAAATATATAATGTGCCTATGGAAATTAGGGTCCACAATAATTCTCAATGCATGGTAATAATATTAGGGATATCACATTAGCCTTCCTGGAACCACATTGGACACCAAAGATATGTTTAGGTACCATTAGCTAAAGGGTAAAATGCATTGTTTTAGTAGCAGATGGGGATATAACCGTTTTTTTTTAGAAATATTAACTTTACAGGAGATATACAGGGTGGGTTTATTCCACTGAATAACATTATCAAGGGGTGCAGCGTAGATACCAGAGAGTAGATAAGAGTATGGTATCAGTTTTATTGTTGCACAGTGTATCAGGATGAAGATATCAGACATGCCCAAGGAGAATATCATGGTTCCACTAAAGTGGAAGGTGTTTCCACTAATGTGGGAGATAAAGGGATACATTTCACAACTTTAATATAAATAAATATAATTTTGCAACAGTATATATATGTATATTTTTTTTAATAAATGGAATTTATTCACAAATGCCTAATGATAGGTTAGAACAAGGCAAGTACTGCTTACAGCTTCAGTAAGGATTCTCTGTTGTATACAACCTCTGCAGTGCACGTATGGATGTGTTGAGAGATGATGAATGATGCTGTTAGACTGCAGTTTGTTCCATTTGAAAAGGAAATGGATGGATGTACACATAACTAACAAGAAGTTTATAGATATAGGGAATGGCGAGGTTTTGGATAAATGTATTTATTATAAAGTTTTTTATAGCGCAAACTTGATACTGAAGGATATAATGCCCTCACAACAAAGTGATATTTAAAGTTAAAAAAAATTTTTTTAAAAAAAGAGAGGCTGGTGAAAAAATGCAGTCCCCATAAAGTGATTACCTTTTGAGCTTCTGGGTCCCTTAGAGCCTGTTGTGCTTATTATTTATACCTGTAGAGGCAGAGTATTTTTCTCTCCTCAGTGGGTTTTAGCATTAAAGTCCATCCACTGGGTGTGAACCTCTTTGCCATCATACTGAGATACCAAATCCACTATGTTCACTGTGAGTCCCAATGTCAAGCCGCACGCAGTAAAGAGAGACTTGGGCCACCGATTCCTGGAAGGTGGTACATTGTCTTGCAGTATGCTGATAACATCCGTGTGACCTCTCTGTCACTTGAGGCCTGTGAAAGCCTGTGACAAGAGACACTGGAGCTCTGCTGAACTACCTCCAGGAGAGAAGAGAAGCCTCATTGTCAAAATGCCAGTGCTGCCAAAAAGAGATGACTTACCTGGGTTTTGTGATATTCCAAGGTACCCACAGCATATCACCTGACAGAATTACATTGTTTCTGGGCATTCAGCTCCTGCCCACCAAGAAAGGAATGATGTCCTTCCTGGGGATGATGAACTGCTGCCACCAATGGATAATGAATGCAGATGCTATGACTAATGAACTTGCAAACTGTTTCAAGAAATTGAAAGAGACATTGTGTACTGCAACTTCATGGGGACTGCTGGACTGCCTGACTACAAACTGCCTTTCCATCTCTGTTTCAGAGCAAAATAACATTGCAAATGAAGTGATGATGCCATTGCTGACACAGCATTAAATGAAAATGTCACAGCCAGTGCAGATGGGACTAATGAATAAAGCATTCCAAAAATACAGCTCATTCAGAGACAATTGTTGTAAGCTAATGTAAAGGAAGCACTAAGGTCTCCAACAACAGATGAACATAGAGGGAGGATTGATGATGGATGTGAGCTGAATAATGAAGAGAGTATGGACCTACCAGGATGAGATAGATGCCTGTGTCCCCACGCAGTATGTTACTTTCCCCTACAAGACTGGAGCAGGGACCCTCTGATATTGCACAAGGGAGGATGAATGCGCAGATGCATGTTGCTTCCCAGTGAAGGGATTTAAATATTTGCTGGTGTGGGTGGATATGTTTTCAAAATGAATGGAGGTGTATCCAAAAGGGAAGAATAATGCAGCAACTGGGGCGCAGTACTTCAGTAAAGCCATCTCTCCAAGGTTAGGACCCACTAGGACATAAATAGCGATAAAAGGGGATAACTCAGTGACTACATTTATGCTGAAGAGGTTATATCTGGGAATAAAGTATAACATGCATACCCCATACCACCCTCCAACTTGAGGCCAGGAGGAGTACATTAACTCCAAAATAAAAATAAAAATAAAGAAATAAATTATTAGTAAAAGCAACTGATGGAACATTCCTGAAAGGGCCTGGTGCTCTGAATTTAGGACTGCCTGCAATGTGGCAAGGACTTCTAAAGTGATTATGGATACATGGTCATTACGAGAAAAATAAAAGCTGTTTCTTTTAGTTCTAGGTGGACTGGACCACAGACGGTGAACAAACGCCATGAATGGATTGAGGGGAGAAGATGCAAGGCAGCGCCCAACGCCTGAGAGGACGGTGCCAGAAAGAGATGACCATCTGTCACCAGAGGACCTGAGCAACACAGCAGTCAAGAAGAGGACAGACCAGACCATTTCTACGATCCATGAGGGCCCATCATAAAGTGTCAGAGGGACACGACATCGACATCTACTGAAGCTGTTGAGTGAAGTACACATGATGGTCTGCACCTGCACCTGCAGAAATATAGACTGAAGAGGACAACGCAGGGCAGGTCTGTGACACTGCCCCTGAACAAGACGACTGCGGACCAGGAGGAGAAGCAGATGACCGCTTACTGCGTGCCTTTAAACTACTGACACTTGCAAAAGGTGCCCAGGAACTGAGTTAGAAGTGTCACTGTAGCACTATGCATTGCACAGAGACAATATTTGTTGGACACTTACTGCTGGTATCACCACAGCCTGCTGATATAATATTGATATCATCAAGATGTATCAATGTGACAATATATGCACTTTATGCAAAGACAGTGTAATGCCATCCAAAGATATGTAACTAATGACATATATATATATTTTGGTTTTACACTAATGTTGGATAGGTATATCCAAAAGGGGGGATTGTTACAAAATATATATGAATATCCATATAAATTCATGCATTTACTTCCAAAGAGTTCATGAGTATATAAGATCACATTAACATGAGGCCTGGAGCTCAAAATGGCTTCCTATCCGACCTTGACTGGACAAGCTTCAACAAGCTATTCTGTACACCCTTACAGGTCACCTTGCTTGTCTTGACTACATGATATGCAAATGTTACACAGTGCAGAGCCTGCCTTTCTGGTCTGCCCATATCTGGCTGTTTTGCATGGTGCAGACATTGCACATCCATGTCAGCCATATTTGGCTTGGTGCCTTATTCTAAGTTCCGCTGACATGGCATTGCATACAGTATATAATACCTAGAAACTTGTCACTCTGGGAAGAAGTGGTCTAAGAGCCCCTAAGGTGGCAGATCTGACTTCTTCCTTGCTGATTAGCAATGATGCATGCTTTTGGTACCATTTAATAAAGTTCACTTTGTTTCTGAGCAACCTGCTATGTCTGGTGAGTTTCATTCATGATATGCTCCTGGGAGGGTGCCAGTATTTCCCTATCACTCAGTACTGCTGCAATACATTTAATGGGAGAGTACCTGCACTTCTCAGCACTGCTGCAATGCATTTAATGGGAGAGTACCTGCACTTCTCAGTACTGCTGCAATACATTCAATGGGAGAGTACCTGCACTTTTCAGCACTGCAGCAATGCATTTAATGAGAGAGTACCAGCACTTCTCAGTACTGCTGCAATACATTCAATGGGAGAGTACCTGCACTTCTCAGCACTGCAGCAATGCATTTAATGAGAGAGTACCAGCACTTCTCAGTACTGCTGCAATACATTCAATGGGAGAGCACCTGCACTTCTCAGCACTGCTGCAATACATTTAATGGGAGAGTACCTGCACTTCTCAGTACTGCTGCAATACATTCAATGGGAGAGTACCTGCACTTCTCAGCAATGCAGCAATGCATTTAATGAGAGAGTACCAGCACTTCTCAGTACTGCTGCAATACATTCAATGAGAGAGTACCTGCACTTCTCAGCACTGCAGCAATGCATTTAATGAGAGAGTACCAGCACTTCTCAGTACTGCTGCAATACATTCAATGGGAGAGTACCTGCACTTCTCAGCACTGCAGCAATGCATTTAATGAGAGAGTACCAGCACTTCTCAGTACTGCTGCAATATATTCAATGGGAGAGTACCTGCACTTCTCAGCACTGCTGCAATACATTCAATGGGAGAGTACCTGCACTTCTCAGCACTGCTGCAATACATTCAATGGGAGAGTACCTGCACTTCTCAGCACTGCTGCAATACATTTAATGGGAGAGTACCTGCACTTCTCAGCACTGCTGCAATACATTCAATGGGAGAGTACCTGCACTTCTCAGCACTGCTGCAGTACATTCAATGGGAGAGTACCTGCACTTCTCTGCACTGCTGCAGTACATTCAATGAGAGAGTGCCTGCACTTCTCAGCACAGCTGCAATACATTTAATGGGAGAGCACCTGCACTTCTCAGCATTCCTGCAATACATTTAATGGGAGAGTACCTGCACTTCTCAGCACAGCTGCAGTACATTCAATGGAAGAGCACCTGGACTTCTCAGCACTGCTGCAATACATTCAATGAGAGAGGACCTGCACTTCTCAGCACTGCTGCAGTACATTCAATGGAAGAGCACCTGCACTTCTCAGCACTGCTGCAATACATTCAATGAGAGAGTACCTGCACTTCTCAGAACTGCTGCAATACATTCAATGGGAGAGTACCAGCACTTCTCAGCACTGCTGCAGTACATTCAATGGAAGAGCACCTGAACTTCTCAGCCCTGCTGCAATACATTCAATGGGAGAGCTCCTGCACTTCTCAGCACTGCTGCAATACATTCAATAAGAGAGTACCTGCACTTCTCAGCACTGCTGCAATACATGTAATGGGAGAGTACCTGCACTTCTCAGCACTGCTGCAATGCATTCAATGGGAGAGCTCCTGCACTTCTCAGTACTGCTGCAATACATGTAATGGGAGAGTACCTGCACTTCTCAGTACTGCTGCAATACATTTAATGGGAGAGTACCTGCACTTCTCAGCACTGCTGCAATACATTTAATGGGAGAGCACCTGCACTTCTCAGCACTGCTGCAATACATTCAATGGGAGAGCACCTGCACTTCTCAGTACTGCTGCAATACATGTAATGGGAGAGTACCTGCACTTCTCAGTACTGCTGCAATACATTTAATGGGGGAGTACCTGCACTTCTCAGCACTGCTGCCGTACATTCAATGGGAGAGCACCTGCACTTCTCAGCACTGCTGCAATACAGTTAATGATAGAGTACCTGCACTTCTCAGCACTGCTGCAATACATTCAATGAGAGAGTACCTGCACTTCTCAGAACTGCTGCAATACATTCAATGGGAGAGCACCTGAACTTCTCAGCACTGCTGCAATACATTCAATGGGAGAGCTCCTGCACTTCTCAGCACTGCTGCAATACATTCAATGAGAGAGTACCTGCACTTCTCAGTACTGCTGCAATACATGTAATGGGAGAATACCGGCACTTCTCAGCACTGCTGCAATACATTTAATGGGAGAGTACCTGCACTTCTCAGCTCTGCTGCAATACATGTAATGGGAGAGTACCAGCACTTCTCAGCACTGCTGCAATACATTTAATGGGAGAGTACCTGCACTTCTCAGCTCTGCTGCAATACATGTAATGGGAGAGTACCAGCACTTCTCAGCACTGCTGCAATACATTTAATGGGAGAGTACCCGCACTTCTCAGCACAGCTGCAGTACATTCAATGGAAGAGCACCTGCACTTCTCAGCACTGCTGCAATACATTCAATGAGAGAGGACCTGCACTTCTCAGCACTGCTGCAGTACATTCAATGGAAGAGCACCTGCACTTCTCAGCACTGCTGCAATACATTCAATGAGAGAGTACCTGCACTTCTCAGAACTGCTGCAATACATTCAATGGGAGAGTACCAGCACTTCTCAGCACTGCTGCAGTACATTCAATGGAAGAGCACCTGCACTTCTCAGCACTGCTGCAATACATTCAATGAGAGAGTACCTGCACTTCTCAGCACTGCTGCAGTACATTCAATGGAAGAGCACCTGAACTTCTCAGCACTGCTGCAATACATTCAATGGGAGAGCTCCTGCACTTCTCAGCACTGCTGTAATACATTCAATAAGAGAGTACCTGCACTTCTCAGCACTGCTGCAATACATGTAATGGGAGAGTACCTGCACTTCTCAGCACTGCTGCAATGCATTCAATGGGAGAGCTCCTGCACTTCTCAGTACTGCTGCAATACATGTAAAGGGAGAGTACCTGCACTTCTCAGTACTGCTGCAATACATTTAATGGGAGAGTACCTGCACTTCTCAGCACTGCTGCAATACATTTAATGGGAGAGCACCTGCACTTCTCAGCACTGCTGCAATACATTCAATGGGAGAGCACCTGCACTTCTCAGTACTGCTGCAATACATGTAATGGGAGAGTACCTGCACTTCTCAGTACTGCTGCAATACATTTAATGGGGGAGTACCTGCACTTCTCAGCACTGCTGCCGTACATTCAATGGGAGAGCACCTGCACTTCTCAGCACTGCTGCAATACAGTTAATGATAGAGTACCTGCACTTCTCAGCACTGCTGCAATACATTCAATGAGAGAGTACCTGCACTTCTCAGAACTGCTGCAATACATTCAATGGGAGAGCACCTGAACTTCTCAGCACTGCTGCAATACATTCAATGGGAGAGCTCCTGCACTTCTCAGCACTGCTGCAATACATTCAATGAGAGAGTACCTGCACTTCTCAGTACTGCTGCAATACATGTAATGGGAGAGTACCGGCACTTCTCAGCACTGCTGCAATACATTTAATGGGAGAGTACCTGCACTTCTCAGCTCTGCTGCAATACATGTAATGGGAGAGTACCAGCACTTCTCAGCACTGCTGCAATACATTTAATGGGAGAGTACCTGCACTTCTCAGCTCTGCTGCAATACATGTAATGGGAGAGTACCAGCACTTCTCAGCACTGCTGCAATACATTTAATGGGAGAGTACCTGCACTTCTCAGCTCTGCTGCAATACATGTAATGGGAGAGTACCAGCACTTCTCAGCACTGCTGCAGTACATTTAATGGGAGAGGACCAGCACTTCCCAGCACTGCTGCAATACATTTTGGAGTGGTGTAGCTCACTGGTTAGAGACGGCAGACCCGGAAGCAGAAGTCGGCCTGGGACCAGGGTTCGATTCCCGACGCGGCAGGGTTGTGGACCAGGGTCAGCGGACTCGATAATTCTCGCCTCTGTGCCTACTCTAACCAGGGGTCCCACTCGGCAACTCTGGGCATTAGCTTGCCTAATCTCCACAACAGCCCCATCAACGCCGGGGATGCCTGGCTCCACCTTGGGGACTCCCAGCAGGGACCATCCCACAGGGAAAGCCAGGACGGGTTCCCCAGCGGTATACAGCGCCAGGACGCCGACTGGCAACAGTGCCCTTTACAAGTATACACATTACATTTAATGGGAGAGTATCAGCACTTCTAAGCACTGCTGCAATACATTAATGGGAGAGTACCAGCACTTCTCAGCACAGCTGCAATGCAATCAATGGGAGAGTACCGGCACTTCTCAGCACTGCTGCAGTACATTTAATGGGAGAGTACCGGCACTTCTCAGCACTGCTGCAATACATTTAATGGGAGAGTACCTGCACTTCTCAACACTGCTGCAATACATTCAATGGGAGAGTACCTGAACTTCCCAGCACTGCTGCAATACATTTAATGAGAGAGTACCTGCACTTCTCAGCACTGCTGCAATACATTTAATGGGAGAGTACCGGCACTCATCAGCACTGCTGCAATACATTTAACGGGAAAGTACTAGCACTTCCCAGCACTGCTGCAATACATTTAATGTGAGAGTACCTGCACTCATCAGCACTGCTGAAATACATTTAATGGGAGAGTACCTCAATTCTCAGAAGCAATGCTTTAAATGGGCCGGTACTGTCCGGTACAGAGTAACAGCACTTTTTATATTGAGAGGGAGAGTACCAGCACTTCTCAAGAGAGAGGTAATACTTTTAATTGGAGAGTACCGGCACTTCTCAGAAACAAGCAGGTACTCTGGTACAGAGAACCTGCACTTTTCCATTCCAAGCACTGCCCAGGGGCAAACAATGGCTCTACATAGAGAGTACCTGCACTTCAATATTCCCATTTAAAGCGCTGGGTCAGACTGCTTAAGATGTTGGCACTGCCTGGTTTTTCACACGGGTTTCCTGGCTAAACCTGCCACATTTGTTTAACTAATCAAATTTCTCTCCTTCAAGAAAAGGGGAGGGGGGAGTTTTCTCGACCTTTCTTCTGACCCCTCAGTTTGGAAGAAAGCCCTCATTATCTCTCTGCTCCCCTTTTCTCGTGCACCCCTGCCTCGGAGAAAGGCATTTTCTGCTTCGATGCAGGGCACTCATTTCCCGGCCGAGCCATGAAAGGCCTTAACTTGCCCCCCTAGTCTGTATGCTGCCCCCGTCAAGACCCCCGGACACCAGGGCTGAACTCACGCTTGCCTCAGACACCGCCAAGAAAATGGAGGGAAAAAAGGGGTTCTCAGCAGCAGCGTGCACCGAAGTTACCCTCAGCTGGAGGGAAATGTCTGGGGGGGAGAGAGGGAGGGGAGGAAACAAAGACCCCCCCCCCCTTCCAAGATAAATAAATAAAAGGATTTTTGTTTGACAAAGTTTGGCTGCGGGTCGGTGTTCGGCCTCCCCTCCAGTATGAGGTAATGTGGCGCTATTCAAGGCGCGCTGCGGGGCATTCAGTGGCGCCCCGGGTTGTGTATGTTGCGTTTAGCCAAGCAACCCGGGGGCGCCCTCACACACAAGGGGCTATTTTAAGACACCAAGAGATGCATGTTTTCATGTTTCCGCTCCGAAGGGGTCTTCGTGGCGCATTGATGAGACGCCATGCTTTTTTTGTTGGGACTGAGGGTTTCCGCTCTAAAGGGACTGACGTACAAAAGTGATACAAAGTAGGGGTGTGTGTAGTTTATTTTTCTACATCTCTACAGAATAAGGGGGCATATTATCAAGGGATTTATCTCCGCTTTTTTGGCTTTAAAAGCCAAGAAAGCGGAGATAAAATGATCTCCCTATCAGCAACAGGGTGCTAACACGCAAATTCGCATGTTAGCACCCTTTTTCTCTACGCTTTCCCTTGCATCTCTAATAAGATGCAAAGGGGGCGTTCGAGAGAAAAATAATAGGAGAAATGTTGTTAAGCGACATTTCTCCTATTATCAAGGATTTCGCTAACCCGGTTAGTGATAAAAAAAGCAGCGCTAACCGCGGTTAGCGCTGCTTTTTTTACACCTGCTATTTTCCTGACTTAGCCATGATATCCTATGGAAGGTGGATATCATGGCTAAGTTTGTGAGCCCCTATCATCAAGCTAACACTGATATCCTATGGAAGGTGGATATCATGGCTAAGTTTGTGAGCCCCTATCATCAAGCTAACACTGATATCCTATGGAAGGTGGATATCATGGCTACGTTTGTGAGCCCCTATCATCAAGCTAACTCCAAACTTCGAGAGGTTATCGTTGGTTTTCCAGCGATAATCTCTCATTTGGCAGTTAGCGTGAGGATTTTTATCACTTCTGAGATCAACCTTGCTAATAGCAAGTTATCTCTGCGATAATTTCCGGCGATGCTTAGCGTTAAAAAATGTGTTGCTAAGCCTCGTTAGCGATAAATATCGCTAATCGTTGGTAATATGCCCCAAGATTTTTGTAAATTGTGAAGTTTACGGAGTTTTCCACGTTAAAGATTCCCTTTTCCGATGCAAAGATTTCCTCCCCCTGCAAGTTCATTTTAATCACATTAGTAGACATTGCTGACTCTAAGCAATTTCCTTCACGATGAAAGATGTGTAAGGACGTTTTTCGTGCAAATGTACATTTTCAGCTATTTTCTGTGGAGAACGACAAGTGCATGCATAATTTATTTTTATCTCTGAAGGTTTTTTTTTTGACATGTGTAGGAAAACTTTGCATTTTTCATAAAATAGGGGGAATTAATAATTATTAAAATTACTAAGTTTTCAGAATTTCACGAAGGTTGCGAGAAAATAAACGTTGCTGCTCCTCACATCTTAGTAAAAAGCACATGCAAACTGTGACGTGTGTAGCCTGGGCCCACACTTGAACATATTTTGCAAGTGTTTTTTGTATTCTTATAACCTGGCATTCTGCATGCGCATACCATGAATGCTGGAAAGTATGTGGAAATCTACATAGCATCCACATACATCGCTAATGGTTACTTAGCGGTAAAGTTAATTACTGTGGGGCATATTATCAAGCACGGCGTTAACATTATCGCCGCTTTAGCGGCAGAAAACTGACACTAAAGTGGCGATAGTGGGCTTGATAATACGCTGTAGAGAATTCCCATAGAAGCCCATGTTCACACCAGAACATGGGCTTCTTTGGGAATTCACAAGGGCATATTATCAAGCCCATTATCGCCGCTTTAGCGGCAGTTTTCTGCCACTAAAGCGGCGATAATGTTAACGCTGTTTCTTGATAATATCCCCCCTTGAGTCTTAGACCTCCCCGTCACAGTCCTTACCACGTGTCAGCTCTTCCTGCAGACATCCTCAAGCAAAAACCTCTTACCGCTCCCATCCTTACCCTCCAGGCCACGCCCACATTCAATGGAACATAACCCCTGACCTCACCTCCGGAAATCCTGTAATCCAAAGCACAAGAAGCAGAACACCGGAAGGGGTGGGAACCACAACTGTGACGGGGAGTTTTAAGACTCGGAGTAATGAACTTTAAAGGTAAGTAACCGGCCATTACCGCCTCGTCACAGTGCTTACCTCGTGAGCAGATACCAGAGCAAAACAATCGGCTTCAGACACCACAGCTGTGAAACAGAATTTATTACAGGCAACAAGTATCACTGTTACACCTCCTGCACAGAACGCAACAATACGTCCCCAAAACTGGCAGACACACCCCCACCTACCACCATGTGGAAATGGGACATAAAGGTGTGAGAAGAACTTCAAGTTGCGTCCTGGAAAATCTCAGCCATGGAAGCCCTTTTTAAACAAGCACAGAAATCAGCCTTCCTCCTGGTAGAGCGACCCTTTACAGTCTCAGGCACCGACACCCCTCGGGGCTCATAGGCCGCCAAGATAGCCCACTTCAATCACCGACTGAGAGTAGCAACACAATGTTATGTTATGTTATGTTATCAGGAGTTTTATTGAGCGCTCAGCTACTCAAGCAGAGTGTCCCGGCGCTATCAGACCATACACAGCATAACCCCAGCATTGGAAGAGGAATTACTGACAGAACAACCACGTCTTGAGCTCTTTCCTAAAGGACACTAAATTCTCACTCTTTCTTAAAGACAGTGGCAGGACATTCCAGGCCCGTGGCGCAAGATATTTAAAAGACCGACCCCCAATCCGGGCACGCCTAATTACCGGGATCGTGGCCAGTGACAGTGATGCCGAACGTAAAGGCTCTGGACGGGTGGTGAAAACCAATTCTCTTCCTCAGATAGAGTGCACCGGTGCCATGGAGAGCCTTAAACGCGATGGTAAGAGCCGTAAACTTAATGCGTTTCCGGATTGGCAACCAGTGAAGAGACTTCAGTAGTCCTGCGGCATGGGAGCTGCGGCCAAGGCCAAAGATTGCCCATGCAGCCGAGTTCTGCACAACCTGCAAGCGTGATAGAAGGTGCTCAGGCAGGCCAAGGTAGAGTACATTAGCGTAGTCCAGCCTCGATCCGACCAATGCTTGCACCGTGATTTTCCTGTGGGCAGTAGAAAGGAAAGGGAGGAATTTCCTTAGCATTTTTAGTATCCCAAAACACTGTCCAATCAGACCCAGAATCTGAGGTTTGAGCGAGAGACAGTTGTCCATCTTGACTCCCAGATTCTTAGCCGCCATGGAATCAGCAGTGGGTGGATACATACCAGCTGGCCACCAGGACTTCCAACCGGGGTCCGGAGGACATCCAAAGAAAAGGACCTCAGATTTGTCTGAGTTGCATTTCAGCTGGTTAAGTTGGAACCAGTAAAAAAACGCACCCAGACAGCACTTAATGCTATCACCATCAAAGTCCGAGTTCCCTCCGCAGGTGAAGAGAAGCTGGGTGTCATCGGCGTAAGAGACAATCTGGTTGCCAAATGACTCTGCAAGTGCCGCGAGAGGGGACATATAGATGTTAAAAAGAGTGGGACTCAGAATCGACCCCTGGGGGACTCCCACCTCCAAAGGCGGCACTGCAGCAGAGTAAGGAGGAGCCCAGACTGTCTGTTGTCGGTTGGAAAGAAAAGACTCAAACCATCTGAACACCGTTCCCCGGACACCAATCTCCGAGAGTCTTGCCAGGAGGTGGTCATGGGGAACGGTGTCAAACGCCGTCGAAAGTTCTAACAGCACCAGCAGTGCTTTCCTCCGTTGTCCTGGACTTCCTTGATGGCCTCTGACACCTCAAACAGTGCCGTTTCAGTGCTCAAATTCGTCCGGAAACCGGACTGGGTGTAATGCAGAATCCCATGTGACTCTACAAAGTCCGAAAGTACGGACTGCACATGCTTTTCCGCCACCTTTGCCAAGACTGGGAGCAACGAAATAGGCCGATAATTGGCGTGGCTACTAGGGTCCAGAGATGGCTTTTTTAAGAGAGGGAGGACCAACGCCTGTTTCCATGCTTGCGGCACTACCCCCTTTTCTAAAGAACAATTTAAAATCGGATTGATAATGGGGTTGACGACATAAGCCATTTTGGCTAGAAACTTGGCGGGACAGGGGTCCAGCGGGAACCAGATCTCATTTTAGATAGAATTACCAGGGAAGTTTGAGGCTCAATAGGGGGAAAATTAGACAGATTGGACTGTCCTGCGGCCGACACAGAAGAGAGTGGCCCTGGGTTAAACACTCCCCCTACCACTGCTGAAGGAAAAGCTGCCTGGATGCTTTTGATCTTATTAGCAAAAAAGCTTGCCAGTTGGGTCACACAGGGTTCCGAAAAGGAACACTTAGGAGTGATGGAGGCCGGGGATGTGAATTCCTTCACCACCAAAAAGATTTCTTTACTGGTATTAGTGGCCTCCTCAATCCTCCTGGCAAAGTAGGCTTTTTTTTCCAAGTAAATTTCCTTGTGATAAGCCTTAGTGCAACGCCTATAGGCCTCCTTCAGTGATTCCAGATACTTTGAACGCCATGCTCTTTCGGCCTTCTTACAAAGCCTACGACTGGTATTAAGCGCTGGCGTAAACCACGGTGCCGAGACACGAGAAGAGTTCTTAGGGGCCCGCACAGGCGGCGCCAACTCCCTCAGGCAACACGTGAGCCAAGTTTGGAAGAGGACAAGATCCTCCTCTATGTCGCCCGTCAACGAGCAGGGGTGATTCGACAGATACTGTTCAATCATGTCTGGTGACACTCTATGGAAGGCGTGGGGTGTCTGAGGCTGACGCCCATTGTCTCTGATGGTAGAACTAGTTTTGTACTGAATATCGAAGGTCACCAGCATATGGCCATACCACAGCACTGGTTGAGGGGGGGCAACTACAATATGAGTAGTAGAGAAGATTTGGTCCAGCGTATGCCCCTTGTTGTGGGTGGGGGACACCAAATAGGGCAGTAAGCCCAGGGGTTTGGTGGAGTCTAAAAACTTGATGGTGTCTGCAGCATCTGCTACATCAAAGTGGATGTTAAAATCGCCTAGGAGTATGCAGTGTTTAAACTGCACACTCATTGCTGAAATCACTGAGTAAAGTCCCTCATGAAATGACCCTGTGGGACCCGGGGGTCTGTAGACCAGCAGTCCCGCGCAGGATTGGGCTGGTGAAAGTGTCAGACAGAATCCCAGCGCTTCAGCCCCGTGGATGTCCTCCGTTGGTATAGTGGAACATTCAAAGCGTCTGTCTATCACCAGTGCCACTCCCCCGCCTTTGCCCGAGCCCCGATCTTTCCTCAGCATAAAATAGTTAGGGGGCAGGGCGTTGGCGATATCCGGCCCTGATGCCTCGCCGAGCCATGTTTCCGTCAGGAAAAGGCAAGCAGGTTTGGAATCAGATAGCAGGTTAAACAGGTCCTGAGCATGTTTGCTCACAGACCGAGTGTTCAGAAGGGCACAGCTGAAAGTACGTTCAGAAAGACCCGGCCCATGCGTTGGAGCACCAACGTGCCCCAGCTCCACGGGGTCCCTTACCGGCAAAGCTTCACTCGATGACCATCCACAACCGGCGCAGTGAAAATTGCCCTTGAAACAGTGACCCTGAACTGAACAGCCTCTGTTTCTGAGCCGTCTCAAGCTCAGGAGATGCGCTGAGGAGTACCTGCATGTTAGTCTCTGGGGCTGCGTCAGGAAGTCGCCTGCCCGTCTGCCCCCGTCCCTCTCCGGGACGCTGACGGGCGCAGACGGGCTTTCCTTAGGTGCTCCTTTGGCGCGGGTAAGGCGCGTCCACTGATCGCGTCCTCTGCGTGGAGCCATCCCCGTGTGAATTTATAGTCCCGCCCGTGAGGCAGCAAGCCTAGTCTGCCGACTAGCAAGCCTGCCTCACCCAAGATGGCCGCCAGACTAGTGCGCAGCCTCCCCGTCCCTCAGTGCCCCTCAGCTCGTAGTCAGCTGAGAGGGGGGTGCCCAGATCTAACACGGCGAAAGGGAGGCCAGGAAGAGCGGCTCGATAGTCAAGGGTGACAGGTAGGTGCTCGTCTGCCCCCAAAGAAGATGTTAAAACAGAGTCCTCATGCCAGTGAAACACAGAACAGAGAGAAATCTCCCGGCTTTTCGCCTCAGGAGAGAGAAAAAGTCAGAGAGCAATACACTTTAGAATAATGGCACGGGCCAAATAAACAGTGCAATGCAATTTAAAACACAGAGCAAATTACAATGTGGATTTATTTTTAAAAAGCAGGTCCGACAGGTCCTGAACCCCTTTTAACAGGGCCCAACGTTTTGCAGGTGATACCGGATCAGGGGTAAAACGGAAGACTTCCAAGGGAGGAGTTACACACTCTATACGATACCCAGTCTGATAACTTGCAGGACCCACTGATCCCTGACAAACTCCTCCCAGAGAGGCCCAAAAAATTCCTGAGATGATCCCCCACCAGCCCCATGGCCCACAAATCAAGAAAATTCATGATTGTGCCTGACTGGTGGCATCAAAACTCCCTGCTGGTCCCAGGACGTATCAAAGGACGGGACTCCCCGGCCACGTCCCCTACCATGAAAGGGATGACTGGCCATGATGGTTTGAAAAGCCTGCCCAAAAGCACTTTTATAGCCAGCAAACTTCCCCTTTATAGTTGGACAGACAGGGGCCAACAACTTCTTGTCCTCTGCAGTCGTCTTGACCATAGAGTCTAGGGGATAGCCAAACAGTTTTAAGCACGTGAAGGGGAGCTTCGTGAGAGCACTCTTCCGTGCCGCCTCGTCTTCCAAGTCTTAAGCACCAACTGTCGCCTAGACGACACCGAGACCCCCGCAGCGGCAGCAGAAGTACTAAGGGTATCGAAGGATAAGACAAAAGACCCAACTGCTGGTCCAACTTATCTGAAGCAGTTGTTGAAAGATACTCTGAAAGTCCTTCAGCAAGGACTGAATGAAATAACTGGTATACGCAGCAGACCTAATGGCCAAATTGGAAGCCACGAAGGACCTCTTCAGAGCTCCTTCAGCCCTCTTATCACCAGGGTCTGAAGGCACTGCATCTATAGAAACCACCACACTCTGAGAAGAAAGGCCAGCCAACAACATATCAACTTTCAGGACAGATGGGAGGGGCATATTATCAAGGTGGGCGATAAGAGGTTATCGCCGCTTTAGCGGCCGGCAATAATTCTATCGCCCAATTAGCAAACTGTCGCTAACTAGCAGTTAGCGACAGCTTTTAGGCGATAGCAAGCGGTTTGGGGCCCGCTTTGCATGTCAGCGATATTTATCGCTAATGACATGCAAAGTGGGCGTACCCAACCAGTTAGTGACTGAAAGCAGTCGCTAACGTTGCTATCGCATATTAGCAAGGCAGGCGTAGCGATGGAAATATTCGCACTAAGCGTGAATATCTCAAAAAGCTAACGCCTGCTCAGACCAGTTCTTAGCCATAATATCCAATGGGCGGTGGATATTATGACTAAGACCCTATAGGCGTTAATGCGTGAATATCGCTGTATTCTCAGCGATATTCACGCATTTCGCCGCTATCGCCGGATATTTTATCGCTTTAGAGATAAACGTTGCTAATAGCACGTTATCTCTGCGATAATATCCGGCGATGCTTGGCGATTAAAAAAAAACTCGCTAAGCCCACTCAACGATAAATAATACTAGTTGTTGGTAATATGCCCCGGAATTCCTCAGCAAAACCCTGCAAAGGATATCTTTTAACCAGGAAACGGGGAAAGGCGTGCTTGTCCAGATCCCAACACTCCTCTTCCAGCACATTCCAGACAGATTTATGAATGGGCAGACTCTCAAGCTACTTCATCTGATAATTCAAAAATAAATCCTCTGATTCCTCAGCCACCGTGGGCACTGGAAAACCCAAATTGTCCCGCACATGTTGTAATACAGAGTGCAGTTCTGACCCCTGAACAAACCACCCCTTCACCACCTCCTTTGGATCACAGTCAGGATCAGGAGGCTCAGGGGAGTCCAGCCTCAGTGGTTTAGACCCCACAGCTGCTCTAGCCTGAAAAGCAGCAGAGACAGCAGCCTCAATCATCCCTTGACAACATCCAAGGAAGGAGCAGCAGGAGTTCCAGCCAGCACCTCCTCGCCCTATGAGTACACGTTTCTGACCTCTTGCCACCCTCCATAACAAGCAAGAGACCAGAAGAAAGCACACCTCAACTTATAGCCCTAAACCAATCAGGGCCAAAGACCCCCGGCACCAACTTACTGCAACACCAGTTACTAGGACGCCAGCCCAGTCAATGCAGACTCCACAGAGTCATCCACTGCCAATCCCTGCAGCCTCTGAACTCACATGGCCAACTGGATGCGCTCTGGCCAATCCCAGCGTAGCTCATACAGCCCAGAGAGCAAAGCAATCACCCTCATGTCCCACGCCCAAACCGCGAGATGCCGAAAGGCCTCACCGCCGACACCACCAGCCGCACTCTTACCCGCTGCCTCAATATCGGGACCATCGCCACGGAAGGCCCACGGAACCAGAGACCTACACGTTATTCCATAGGCCAGACTCCCTCCGCTTTGGGAGAGTCGTAACCACTGGTTTCGTTCCACGAAGCTCTTACGCAGCACTGTGGAGCAGGCCCCAGTCCCGCTTTAGCAGGGACCCAAAACCATGCTACAGCTCAGGGCCGGATGTATGACGTTACAACGCATATTTTTACAACGCATACCTTTACAATGCATTTTTTACAACGCAACATCCATTACAAGGCATTCTATTACAACGCATGCCATTACAACGAATTTTTAAAAACTACCTTTACAACGCATTCCATTACAACGCAAACAACCTTTACAACGCATATCATTACAACGCATAACATTACATTGCATATATGGTAAGTATTGGATAGTGTAGTGGTTAAAATTACTATTCTAACTCCAGGTGTGTGCAACAGTAGGGTAAGTGTTGGATAGTGTTGGGGTAAAAATTACTATTCTAACTCCAGGGGCTGCAACAGTAGGGTAAGTGTTGGATAGTGTTGGGGTAAAAATTACTATTCTAACTCTAGGGGGTGCAACAGTAGGGTAAGTGTTGGATAGTGTTGGGGTAAAAATTACTATTCTAACTCCCTCCCTACTCTATGCACACAAACAACTCCTGACATACACCCCTCCCTCAACATCTCCCCCCCACTCCCTGCACTCCGGCCACTCCTAGCCTTCGCTCCGCCCCCAACAGCGCTCCCCCCATTCTCGGCACTCATCACATTCCAGACATACACCCCTCCCTCAACATCTCCCCCCTCACTCCCTGCACTCCCGCCACTCCTAGCCTTCGCTCCACCCCCAACAGCGCTCCCCCATTCTCTGCACTCATCACATTCCAGACCTACACCCAACACTCAACATCTCCCCCCCACTCCCTGCACTCCCGCCACTCCCAGCCTTCGCTCCGCCCCCAACAGCGCTCCCCCCATTCTCGGCACTCATCACATTCCAGACCTACACCCCACCCTCAACATCTCCCCTCCCACTCCCTGCACTCCCGCCACTCCTAGCCCCCACTCGTCCCTCAACAGTTCACTCCCCACCCTTAGCTCCCCCTCCACTCCTGGTCCCCACTCCCCCCTCAACATATCCCCCCCCATTCTCACCCCCCATCATTACACTTGCCCCCCCACATTGATCAGTCACCACACGTCTCGCATTTGCCCCTCCCCTCCTGTTACCGACAACCCTTCCGATAACTCTAACCTCACACCCAACGGCACGCTAGACGCAATAATGACCACCCTCCTCCAAGTGAAAGAAGATCTCTGCACGCTCAAAGAGTTAATCCTCACGCACACCGAGCACCCCCCCCCCCTCTCCACCACTTCTCAACGAATGATTAACTCCCCCCCACTTCCTAGGCACCCCACACTTGGGACCTCTATTCCCTCTCGCAATACCTCCAACAGGCCTAAGCGCACCATCGGGACACATCCCAATCGCTCTTTACATTGGACCTCCATCCCCTCTCGCAATACCGCCAACCGCCCCCAGCGCGCAATCAAGACTCTCTCGGACCGCGACATACACACCCTACTCAGCACATATGCCCCTGCAACCCAAAACAGCTTAGCCACCACTCACATATCCATCCCTACGATTGTCTCCAACCCTATTAGGCACTCCACGCATAGCAACAGAGGCTCTGTCCCCGACAACCTCACTAAAGTCCCTCTCACTATGGCCCCCTCCACCTCCCCTTGCACCCCCAGACTCAAATGCACACTTCTCAACTGTAGATCGGCCCAAAAACACTCGACGGAGGTCGCCGACCTCATCCTGTCTAGGAACCTTGACTTGGCCATACTAACGGAAACATGGTTAACTCAATCCTCCAATCCTATCATGGATATCCTAGTCCCCCCCAAAACTACTGCATCACTAGACTTGACAGGTCCCACAAGACAGGCGGAGGAATAGCCTGCATTTACAAGAGCAATCTCTCTATTATTAAAGTCACCGCCCCTTCTCTTACCTCCTGTGAATACTTCTGCCTTGATGTCATCAGTGAGAACAAACCTGTATGCTCACTACACATCATGTACCACCCCCCGGGGGACAACCTCCTCTTCTCCCAACAACTCATGGACACAATGTCAATCAACGCAGGACGGCAAAATACACAAATCTACCTTGGTGACTACAATCTCCACTGGAATGATAGCAGTGACGCCGTAGTTAATAGCTTCAAAAACTTCCTTATCACCTCTGACCTCACTCAAATTTGCAACACCCCAACACATGACAAAGGCTCTATCCTCGACCTGGTCATCTCCAAAGAAGGCACCACTCAACTTGACTCAATACAACCCTGTGACTGGTCAGACCACCATATTATCACATTCCTCATCAAGGAAAAAGTAAAACTCATCCCGGTACAATACGCCATGCCCAAAGTTTGGAAAAGAGACATGAGGAAACTCAATCCAATCTCTCTACCCCATAACAGCTGCAATCTCCTACTCCCCCCGACCGACGTCACTGACGTCCAGGACCTAACAGACCACTATCTCAACTCCATGGCCTCAGTAATCAATGAGGCCGCTCCAATGCAACTGAAAAGAGTATCCACTAAGATATCCAACCCCTGGTACAACGGGAGTCTCAATGAAGAGAGACGGGCTATGCGAATGGCAGAGCGCACCTGGAGATCAGTCCCCTCAGCACTGCATCTTAAAACTCTGAGGAAAAAGAGAAATGCATATTTCAGGAAAATAAAACGATCAAAATCAGAGTTCTTCAGACTCCAGCTAGACCAAGCAAAAAACCGTCCAAGTAAACTATTCGAGCTAATCCGATTTCAATCTAAGGAGCTACCCCCAGCTGTCAACAGTGTGAACACTACTCCTTCTTGTGAAGATTTCTCAGCTTTCTTTAACAAAAAAACTGACAATATAAGGAGCGACCTCCTCAATGACGCAATCCTTTACTCAATACCCAACTGCATAACTCCCAATAAACTAAAAAACAATGCGACCTGGTCATACTTTGACACCTACTCTGAAGAAGAAATTGACAGAATACTCAGCACCCTAAAACCATCCAATCACCTCAATGACCCCCTTCCTGCTAACGCCGTAAAAGACTTCATCCCTCTGCTACTCCCACTCTGGACTAAAATTATCAATAGCTCACTACAACAAGGAACCATCCCTGACGCCCTCAAAGTTGGACAAGTTACACCTTTACTAAAGAAACCAACAGCCGACCCCACTGATTTAAACAACTACCGTCCGATTACCAACATTCCCACTCTCGTCAAACTCTTAGAAAAATGCGTCCAACTACAATTGACAAAGCACATAGAACAGTTTGATCTCCTCAACCCACACCAATCAGGCTTCCGAGCAGGGCACAGTACCGAAACTGCTATGACTCACATAATTGACGACGCCATCCAAATCTTAGATGAAAATAATACCTGCCTCCTCATCCTTCTTGATCTCTCAGCATTCGACACAGTGAAACATGAGAACTTACTCGCTCTCCTAAAGACAAGAATGGGCTTCTCTGGGACTGTGCTTCACTGGTTCACTTCCTTCCTACACAACAGGTCTAAAAAATTCAAGAGCAAAAACTTGATGTCCTCCCCAGTACCGGTATCTTTAGGTGTCCCTCAAGGATCCTGCCTATCCCCTACTTTGTTCAACCTAGTGATGAAGCCTCTCACCACCCTGCTACAAGCATCCAATGTACACTTTCACATGTACGCTGATGACACTCAAATATATCTCAAGTTACATTCCCCCAAAGACATCCTGAGTCTGAATTCAACGATCAGAAGTACCCAATCCTGGCTGGCCGATAACCACCTCAAACTCAATGCTATGAAGACTGAGTTCCTCCTAATCTCACCTCCCTCGAAAATATCCTCCGCACAAACATGGCTTAAGCACCTAACAGCACTCAATGTCCAACCGACAATCGTGGACTCAGCAAAATCCTTAGGCATAACACTTGACACCAACCTCAACATGCAGCAGCATATCAGCAAGGCTACTAAGGGGGCGAACTTCCAAATAAATACCTTGAGGAAACTGAAACCCTTCCTTCCAGCAAAAGACTTCCAAACAGCAGTACAAGCTCTAGTCATCCCGCGCATAGACTACGGCAGCGTGGCCCTCTGCGGCCTCCCCCTAACGTCAACTGCACCCCTCAGAGCGTCACTAAATGCGGCAGCGAGACTCATCACTGGATCAAAAAAACATTCGCATATCTCCCCTGACTTCAAATCCTTGAACTGGCTGCCTCTTGAAGCCAGAATACACCTGAAAATTGCCTGCATGACGCACAAGGCTATTCACCTGAAATCACCTAGCTACCTCACTCATAAGTTGACAATTTCAGGAGGGTCCAGAAATACCAGGAGCACAAACAATCTTCTGCTGAAACCGCGAAGATTCCGGAAGGAAAAAAACGTACAAACGCTCCTTCTCTGGAATGGCGCCCAGGATCTGGAACGCACTTCCTCCTGAAACTAGGCTCATCTCCTCCTCCCTTCTCTTTAAGAGAGAAGTCAAAAGTATCCTTATGGCTAAATATACTTGAACAATGCGTCTGACCTACACTGCGAACAGTATTCCAGTATTTTATTATGATTTAGCCTATATATTCCCTTGCACATGTGTTGTGACTTATATTAGTCTATATATTTTAGCATATTAGCCTTGATTCCTCATACATGTACTATATATTTTAGTATAATAGCCTTGATTCCTCGTACCTGTACTATATTTCTGTTATTTTTGTTATGTACATGAACTTGATGATTTACCTACCTACTATGCCCCCTGTTTCCACTACCCTTCCACCAGCCTGTGTAAAGCGCTCTGTTATCTGCAAAGATCTTGTTCGCGCTATATAAAACTTTGAAAATAAATAAATAAATAACTCCAGAGGGTGCAACAGTAGGGTAAGTGTTGGATAGTGTAAGGGTACTATGCATTGTAATGTTATGCGTTGTAATGGTATGCGTTGTAATGACATGCGTTGTAGTGGTATGCGTTGTAGTGTCATGCGTTGTAATGGTTGCGTTGTAATGGCATGCGATGTAATGGATGTTGCATTGTAAAAGTTTTGTTGTAATGGTAGTGCGTTGTAAAAGTTGCGTTGTAAAGGTTGTTTCCCCTCAGGGCCATGACAGGTTGCTAAAGCAGACCCTCTTGTCCAAGGCATACTTACCTCTTTCTCCGTTGAGATGCACCGAGTCCAGCAGCTTGATCCAGCCTCGCAGAAAAAAACTAGGATTTCCGGAGGTGAGGTCAGGGGTTATGGTCCACTGAATGTGGGCGTGGCCTGGAGGGTAGGGATGGGAGCGGTAGGAGTTTTCGCATGAGGATGTCTGCAGGAGGAGCTGACGCTCATGTGGTAAGGACTGTGACGGGGAGGTCTGACAAGGAGGTAATGTACGCCTGTTTTTCTATTTCCCATGTGTGCATATTCTATGTGTTGTACACAGAATACGTGTCTAGTGTTAATGCAATTGGGAAATTACATTTTTTGTCAACATGCGAGGAAAACGTTACTTACCTTATAAGCATCTGTTCGTAGTTTGTAGTGCTGTAGACTTGCCTGCTCTGCTTACTCATGCCATATAGTGTTGGACTTGGACGTTTGAAAATTATTCTTTTTTATTTTTAAGAAGTCTTTCGAGTCACAAGGTACAATGAGTCCCCTCTTAGTTGGCAGTGCGCATGAGCACCGGGTCCATTGTTAGATTGTTAGACTGTTTTTCACACAACAGGTGAGTGTATAGATGGAGCAATGGATAGGACAGTTTGGTTACTATGCAATAAGTCATATAAAAAGGGCCAGATTTAGCATTCTTTCACGCAGCTCAATGCAGCAAGCCCCCTTTCCCTGCTGCATGAAAGGGAAAGATCATTAGCAACCACAGAGGCTGTCCGACAACCCTGAACCAGGGACAATCAATAGATACGACTAACAGTAGGTTCAGGAGAGAAATCACTTAGACTGTGCAACTCAACACATCTAATTACAAGTAAGAACAATAGTAAATAGACAAAGAAGAAAAAGTGAGGAAGCCTTTCAATATATAAACTCAATATTTACAGTATCAAAAAAGTTATTATTTATTGCACATAGTAAGAAAAGATTTTTAAAAGAACACAATTACGCTCAAGACAAAGTGCTGGTGTACAAAAAACATATATCACAAACCAGACAGGTGGCAAACAGAAACATTACATGTTATACTAAAGGAACAACATAAACATAAATAATGTGTCCTTCGATAATTTTTGGCCACAGAAGCGTCGACGGCGTTTCGACCGCTGTATTACTGCACGGTCATCTTCAGGACTCACAGTTCACTTGAGCGTTATAAGTCTGTATAAAAACTTGGACCCATCATTCATTGATGCTTGTCCTCAGAAATAACAAAGTGCAACAAACGAAGTTTAAGTGGAGCACAATGTATCAAAGACACTTAATTGAATTTGTTCATAGTGTCAAAAGTCACCATATGTTGCGCCCATTCAATCGGCGGCTACAATCGGGTGCACTCAAAGTTTGAAAAGGGATTACACCAGTATGGAAAGTGCAGGAATGCTCCGCACTTAGCACTGTATGGTGCATTCTGATCCTTTCCTGGTGTTGGTGCATTTTGGCTGCCCAGCGGCAGCGCTGGCACCCCTGCATCATGCTGCAAGGGCGCCTGTGTTGTAGGCAGAATTATTTTCCAGAGAGGCATTTTCCTCTTTCCAGAATGCCGCACACATAGAAAGATGGAAAAAGGAGCAGAAATAAAGACGTTTCTCCTTGTTATCCCTCACCATGGGTAGATGCGTGGGGACAACCACGCTCCAGCCCTGGAACGACTCCATGGGTGGATGCGTGGGAACACCCACACTCCTCTCAAGGTACATCTCAATGTGTGGATGCGTGGGAACATCCACGCTCCACCCATGGAACGCCTCCATGGGTGGATGCGTGGGAACACCCACACTCCTCTCAAGGTACGTCTCCATGTGTGGATGCGTGGGAACATCCACGCTCCAGCCCTGGAACGCCTCCCTGTCACAGAGTAACACAAGGCAGCGGTTTGCATTGCCTTGAGTTACTCTAGATATATCAAGCCGTGCAGGGCCACGCAAGGTGGCCTTGCATTGCTTAAAAAATCTCATTTATGTTTTGTGTCGCCCTTGCACCCCCTTGCGTAGTCAAAGGTGATGCAAAAATCTTGATAAATCCTGCACAAAGAGTTCAAATATGTAAAACAAGTGTACATCTGCAACAACCAGAGGCTCCCCAGGAGGCCGGTGAGCAGATGTGAATCTACAGCACTACACGCTGTGAACAGATGCTTACAGGGTAAGTAGCATTATTCTGTTTGCAACATACAAGGCTGTAGATGAACATACTCAGCATAGACTGCAGAGCTGTACCCTCCTAAGCGGTGGTTTGCAAGTGGATGTCGCAGAAGAATGAAAAAAAGTCCTTAGAACAACTGCAACTTGTAATACATGAGGGCACGCTTGATGGCAAGTTTGTGAAAGGCCTCTTCTGCTACTGAGTCTGGCTACGGGAAAAAGACAGGGACCTCTATGGTGCAGTTGAGGTAGATGGGGGACACCACATTTGGAAGAAATCTAGGGTTAGTCCTGAGGACCACCCTGTTGTTATGAACCTTGAAGGAGGGCCTGCAGCTCACTAACATGTCTTAAGGAAGTGACACAAACAAGGAAGACAACCTTCTATGAGAGGTAAGAGCACAACCTTTTCCATTTGGCTGCATAACAGGCTCATGTGGAAGGAACGGGTATGCCCAGACGTGGGTCCCGTGCCCTCCATACCACTGGAGTCAAGCTATCCTGGCTGATGAGGGGTTATACCCCAAAACCGGTCCTAGGATGCTTGTTTCCGGTCCAGGGAAGGCATGGCCTGGCAGTTCAGACTGGACTGTTCTCATTGGGCGCAGGGTCAAGACTGATTTGCATATGGCTGGGTTTAAATTGGATTGGCATGGTGAGCAAACAAACGATGGATTTAGGCCCAGATCTCTGTACTGGGGTGAATGTATGACATTGTTCTGCATTCTGTCCATCTATTGTTCTTTTTGCAAGCTCGTGTATTGCACCTGGATGCTTCCTTCGAAATGGCCATGCATTCTTGAAGTAGATTGAGATAACCAAACTCTAGGACCTGATGAGCCAAATTGTTAGGTTGAGCTGCCTGGAGTTCGGGTGCTGATTCTGACTTGGATCTTAGTGAGGTGGTCCAGCCTGTTGGGGAACTCCTCTTGTGGAACAACAGACATCTCGAGGAGGGTAAAGAAACAGGGATGTCTGGCCCACTTTGGGAGCCGCCAAGATGAGTGTGAGGTACATTTGCTGCAGCTTCTGGACCATATACAGAAGTAGGAGATGATGAAAAGTACAGGCAAATATACCTGACCATTTTATCCGTAGAGCATTGCCCATGGACTGTGGGTGTGGGAACCTGGAGGTGAAGTTTTGGCACTTTGCCTATTGGACGGTGGCAAAGAGGTCAATCTCAAACACACCCCAATAGCATAAATATATGTGTAGGTCTTGTAGGTGGATTTAATAGAGTAGGCTTCTTTCTGCATCCTGCTGAGCAGGTCTGCAAAGTCGTTGTCCACTCCTGGAAGGTACTCTATCAGGACACGGATGTATGACGGTACAACGCGTACCGTCACAAGGCATCCCTTTACCACGCATCCCTTACAACGCAAGTCGTTACCACGACTTGCGTTGGGGGCGCGGATTTCGAATATTATAATTTACTATTCTAACACCAGTCCCCGTGGACCCTAGGGAAGGTGTTGGGATAGTAAATTTACTATTTTTAATCCTTTAGTGCCCTCCAGCGCAAGTCGTGGTAACGACTTGCGTTGTAAGGGATGCGTGCTAAAGGTACCGCGTTGTAAAAACTTCGTGGTAAACGATGTTTACCTCAGGACACGCATCCAATGATAAATCACTCAATGCAAATTGCTCTGCACCCGTGTTGCCAACTGCGGTGTGTGCCACCCTGCTTTTGGAGACAGCACATGGGATCATGTTGTCTCTTTATGAAGTCTTCTTTGGCCTGAATGTCATGGCAGAAGGCCTTGGGAGCTGGCTGAATGTCCAGGAGCTCGAGGCACCTGTGCAACAGGGTCCGTGAAGGGGCTGCCCAGCAACAGATTGTTGCTGTTCCACACTGCAGAGAGTGATGTGTGGTGGCTCCTGTGAACACTAAGGGGCATATTATCAAGGGGGTTTATCTCTTTAAAAGCCAAGAAAGCGGAGATAAAATGATCTCCCTATTACCTAGCTGTCGCTAACACCAGTTAGCGACAGCTAGTAGGAGATAGCGACCATCTTGGGCCCCACTTTGCATGTCAGTGATATTTATCACTAATGATATGCAAAGTGGGCGTGCCAAGATGTTAGCGACTGGAAACAGTCGCTAACATCGCTATCTCCTATTACCAACTTTTGGAGATATTCACGCTAAGCGCGAATATCTCCAAAAGCTAACACCTGCCCTGAGCAGTTCTTAGCCATGTTATCCAATGGGAGGTGGATAACATGGCTAAGAGCATTAGCTCGGTAATGCATGAATATCGCTGACTTTTCAGCGATATTCATGCATTGCGGCCGTTTTTTATCGCATTTGCGATAAACCTTGGTAATACCAAGGTTTATCTGCGGTAAAAATCGCTGCAGCTCAGCGGTAAAATTTTCTCTCTAACCAAGCAATAGCGATAATTATCGCTATTGCTTGGTAATATGCCCCTAAATCCTGCAAGTGACCCTTGGCCTGTGACGATTGTGCTGATAGGCACTATTCGTGCAGACACATGAGGAGCCATCCGTGTGGGACTATGGCCCTGTAGAAGACCAGAATATGAAGGAGGCGCAAATCTGTTTGGACTGTGAATTGACGATCTAGCTAAAAAAAAAGGCAGTCTCTGCTGTAATGCCTGCACCCTGTTTGTCTGGGGTAGGCCTGGCTGGTGACTGTTTTGATAATGACCCTGTGAAGCCATTTTGCTGCAGTACCAGGATGACATCCTGCAAAGAGACTATGTGGAAAAGTTCTGAGTGGAGTGGAGTGGTTGTACTTGTTGAGAGTTATTTGGTCTAAAAAATATATTAAGGTTCTGTCCTTTTTGGGGATGAATAGTTTTGTGTGCATGCATGACTCAAACCTCTGAGTCATATATATGAAACCACGTGTTAGAAATTGGGATCTCTAGTTGGCAGAGGTATGCCTCTTTGTCCAGGTAGGGACCCTTGCTTCTAGACAGGATAAGTGGATTACACACTTCAGATAACCCCTACTCACCAGCTTGGCAGCTTGGCACGAGCAGACAGGCTTATCCCACAGGCAATATGTAAAGTATTTGTTTCATTGACACACAGTAGTGCAGTGATAACAACACAAATGAACACCACACCAGTTTAGGAAAATAAGTATCTTTATCTAGACCAAACAAGACCAAAACTACAAAAAACCAACATACTTGTATCAAGATGTTACTTTAAAAAGCTGTCAAGCAACTTGCTCCATAGAAAACTAGGGATGCATGATTTTACATCAAAGTAACTGCACAAGGCCAAACAACCGCAGAGAAGGGAAGTGTTGAAAAACACTGTGATGCATCAGTTCCTGAGTCCTTGGGGAGGCGATGAGACAGTTCTGCTGCACGCAGGAGAAGTGATGCGTCGAATCCGGGCTGTAAGTGGAAGTGATGCGTCGATCCCAAGTCAATTCTGGTCTGCGGGTGACGCATTGGAAAACTTGCAGCACAGATGTGATGTGTGGAATTCTGGGATGTGCTGGAAGTTGTTGCGACGGCAGCAAACAGTGGCTGTGTCTATTTTTTCGGCCGTGGTTCCACTATGCATCAATCCTTTCAACGTACATCAGGGCCTGCATCAGAGTCGGTTCGTTGATATGGGGCGTCGGAGATCGGTGCACGAGACTCAGTGTACAACGGATTTTCAGCTGCTGGCAGGCACTGCAATAATTTTTTACCACATAGCAGTGGAGCACAGAGATGTCTCCTGCTTGGCAGTGCTGCGTTGGAAAAACAGGTGAAAAAAATGGCGATGTGTCAGTTTTCTTAGTTCTTTCAGATTTTTAAGGTCCTAGCAGTAGGAGCAACCTCCAGAGGCCCGGAACTGGAATCGTCACCTACTGCCAGATCAGAACTCCCAGCAGTGGAGTTCAAAGAAGCTGTGGGTGAAGTCTTCGTGTCCCTGAGACTTCAGAGCAGAAGGCAAGCACACACAAGCCTTTGGAAATTCTTCACAAGCTGGTACACAGCAATGTTCCAGTCTTTGGCCTCTCCTTGGCAGAGGCAGCAACTGTAGGCCACCCAGCAAAGCAGCACACGGCAGAGGGGACAGTACTCCTCTTCGCAGCTCTTTAGCTCTTCTCCTTGGCAGAGGTTCCTCTTGTTTCCAGAAGTGATCTAATTCTCTGAAGTTTAAGGTCCAATACTTTTACCCCAATTCTCTGTGTTCTCTTTGTGGCAAGGGTATCGGAGCGCAGTCCAAACCAGTTCTGTTCTCTCTGGCCCAGCTTCACCACAGGAGGTAGAGATAATATTATGCAAAGGAGACCCAGCCTAATCAGGGACTAGTGAAACCCCTCCCACTACTCTAAAAGCAGACCAGGGCTACTCGGTCTAGCTATGAGTCACCCAGGAAAGGTAGGACACGCCTCAAACCTATTGGAACTGTTTAGAGTGAACGCACATCCCCAGCTCCTGTCACTACAAAACCAGACAGTGAATATACAAACAGGCAAAGGGACACAGGATGGTTAGACAAGAAAATGCCCACTTTCTAAAAGTGTCATTTTCAAACACAATGTAAAAACCACCTTAACTAAAAGGTGTGTTATTAAATATGGAGTTCAGTGAACCTGAACTAAATTTTTTTATCTTGTCCCCACAGAACGTTACACTTGTAAGATGTTACAGAGGAGTTCCAATGTTGGCCTATAGGACAGACAGCCTATAAATAGTGGAAAATGAAATACACAGTATTTCACTATCAGGACATGTAAAACACACCAGATTTTCTAACTTTCACATACACTGCACCCTGTCCATCGAGGTACCTTGGGACTACCTGAGGAGTGATTAACATGTAAGAAAAGGGAAGGTTAGGACCTGGCAAGTGGGTTCACTTGCAAGGTCAAAATGGCAGGTACAAACTGTGCACAGACACTACAGTGGTAGGTCTGAGACAGATTTGCAGGGCTACTCAGGTGAGTGGCATAACCAGCGCAGTAAGCCCACTAGGTTCAAGACTGGTTTGCATATGGCTGGGTCCAAACTGGGGTGGCGTGGTGAGCAAAAGAATGATGGATTTAATCCAGATCCTTGTGACTGGTTGGTGAATGTTTGCATTGTTCGGCATTCTATCCGTCAATTGTTTCTTTTGCGTTTGTCGCCCTAAGTGTGAGGGGTATGTCCAGACATGGGTCCTGTGCTCACTGCACCACTGGATTCAAGCTAGCCTGGCTGGTGAGGGGTGATACCACAAAACGGGTCCAAGGATGCTTGTTTCTGGTCCAGGGAGGACCTGGCTTGGCAGTTCGGGCTGGACTGTTCCCATAAGGAACAGGGTCAAGACTGATTTGCATATGGCTGGGTCCAAACTGGGGTGGTGTAGTGAGGAAAAGAATGACAGATTAAACCCAGATCCATGTGACTGCAGGTGAATGTTTGCATTGTTCAGCATTCCGTTGCATTTGTCGCCCTAAATTGGATGGGTATGCCCAGACGTGGGTCCCCTGCTCACTGAGAGATGCCCCTTCCTGCAGAAAAACAATCTTGTCTACAACACTGGGACCCTTTTACCACCGCGCAAGGGTGCCTGCGTTGGTGCTAGGCAGTCAAAACAACACCAGTACAGGGGGAAAGGACTGGAATGCCCCGTATTGAATAAATACGCCACATTCCTGCCCTTTTCTGGTGACAAGGTGTAGGAGTCTCAAGTTCTCTGTACAGTTAGGGATTATATGCTAAAGGCGGAAGTAACATGACTGGATGTCTGTAAAAATATCGGCTGGCTGGGTAACATAAAGAGGCTTCTAACAGACATAGGGTTGCGTGGCGGCTGGGACAATTCTAACCCATCTTTGCTACAGAAAAGTGTAAGAAAGAGGCATTACTGGGAGTGGGTCACAGAGGTAGAGTAGAAGAGATCCTTCTGGGGTTGGTTAACAACAGAATTTAGGGCCCGATGTAGGTCGCCAATTACCGGTCGGTAACCGACCGGTATTTGGGATTTGACATGTAGGTGGGCTTAATTTACAGAATCGGTAAATTTACCGAATCGGTAAATACAGATGTAGGTGACACTGAAAACAGTGCCACAGGCCATTACCGATTAGTTATTTACCATGTAATACTATTACATGGTAAATAACGAATTCCAGTGTAGATGCACATCTGTTCATGTACACCTGTGCCATGTGGCAGACACAAATGCCCTAAGGGCATGTATGTGTGTCACATGGCACACAAGCCAGAAACAGGGGTGCAACAGGGTGTCAAAGTGACACCCTGTCCCCCTTGTAAAATCGGTAATTTTACTGATTCGGTAATTACCGAATCGGTTTTTGCTATTGAATCCTATGGACTTCCAGGTCCATAGGAATCAATGGCAAATACTGATTCAGTAATTACTGAATCGGTAATTACCGAATCTTACCGATTCGGTATTTTTACCGAATTTTTTACCTACATAGCAATTACCGATTAGTAAATACCGAATCGGTAAAATTCGGTATTCACCATTCGGTAATTTGCTATTACCTACATCTAGGCCTTAAACTCCACAAACACATTAGCCTTTTGGAACCCTACCTCGACTTAATACAAATACCACACAACAGAAAGCTGCACATTCAGTGTAGGTTCGGTTCCCTCCTTCTGAACAACTTTCAATGTAGATGGCACAGCAATGCACTAACATCTGCAAATTGCCCTGGGTGCAAGGCACACCTCAAATCTGTGGCACATATTAAATTTGCTTGCCCAGCTTACGCATGGCCCAGATTAAAATAGTTAAACCTATTTGTAATCAAATGGGCACACACAATTATTGGGAGGCCATGCAAATTCTTAAATCAGATACAAGACCATTGTATGTCTGTGCTGTGGCCAAGTTTCTTTGCCACACGTGGAGCATTAGGAAAAGGATCCAATTTGGAAAATCACGATGGGGCTAATGTTATTTGCACCTGCATATATTTTGCACACTGTTTCAATGTGCTCTTGACCCTATACTAATAATAGAGTTATGTTACATTTGAGAGTTATTCAGCACTGATTCAATTAGAACATTCTCTTGGTGGCTGGTTTTTAATAATGAAATCAAACAAATTAAGGAGTTTCCATTATAACTGTAATATTGATGCATATATATATGTATTTTAGGTTATATAATAATTTGTAGTGTTTTTATCCATAGACTTACTGTGTTTATATTAATTTGTTGTCATCATCCACTTAAGGTTTAATATTGTAGTTTTATATATTGGGCATTGGTGATAAACTGTGAATGTGGAAAACGTTCATGGGATATAGGCCGAAATAAAGTATATTTGATTTGATTCATGCTAAGATTGTATGGCCAGGAGAAACATAAAGTTAGGCGTTAAAACATAACACAGTGCTTAGAGTTGTACTTCATTACTACACAGAAAATCCTTTTTGTAAGCCTTATAATAACAGATTGAGAAAAAATCAAAAAGGTTCCTAACTAATCTCTTGAAGCTTGCATGCAGGACCTTTGTGCTGGTTCACTGCTCCTCGTGCTATATCAGAAGGATTGAAATTTATGAACTTCAAGTAACAGAGGGATCTCTGTGTTAAAGGCAGTGACTCACTGACCTGTCTACATAACATAATAACACGTCATCCGCGTGTTACCTGGTGTGCTTTGCAGGTGACACATTTACCCTCCATGCTACTTTATGAGTCAAAACTGTGACTAAACAAAACACAGATCTCTGCAGCAAGTGCATTAACCACCAGAGTTATCTTACCATTATTATAATTCCCTTAGATTTATTGTACAGACAAAGCTCTCTGCAGCAAGTGCTTTAACCCAAAAGATATTTTAACATGCAGCCTTTGCAAACATTTAAGCCAGAACAGATTTACTGTCAAGTTTCTCTGTGGTGCTAATTTCTTTGAGACAGAGGGAGCATATTAGCAAGAACCTTGTTAAAATGATCGCGATAATGCGCGTGCTAATATGCGTTATGGAATTCCAATTGAAGCCCATGTTAGATGTAAAGGACATTGAACCTGGGCTTCTATTGGAATTCTATAACGCATATTATCAGTTTCCTGCCACTAAAACAGCGATCATTTTAATGAGGTTCTTGATAATATGCACCAGAGTTTTTTTTAAAAAAGTGTATAAGCAGTATAAGACTCCACCCTCATGACCCCGCCCACTTTTTGTTCCCCACCATGACCCACAATTTATGGGTCCCCAGAGTAAGGTTTTTCCAGATGCAGTGGTGCATTTGTATATGGATATGTATCAGAGGTTGTTGTGGAACAGGGGAACAACGCCCCCAAGCATTCTTAACCCCTCCCATGCTCGTGGCGGAACCGCTCCGTCACGAGCCTCGGGTGGGCTGTGCTGGTGACGGAGTGGTTCCATCACGGCCCGCTCGACGTGCCTGTGCGGCACTGATTTCGCACCTGCGCGGCACGTTCTATTGAGCGAGCGGGGCCATGACGGAACCGCTCCGTCACAAGCACAGCCCACCCGAGGCTCGTGACGGAGCGGTTCCGTCACGAGCATGGGAGCGCCGCGCAGCCCCCCCCCCCCCTTCCCCCTAGTGCTGCGGCGGAATTGCCGCCGCAGTCAAGGGGTTAATTTATTCAAACCACTTCCCACAAAAAAGAACCGTTCCTGAACTGCTGAAATGCCGCAGGTTGAAAGGGGAAAATAAGTGACTCCTTTATGGTGAAGTGAGTGAAGAGAAAGGGGATCTCAAGATGAAACAAGCCGTCTCCCCAGGGAATCAGCTACCTGAAAAAACACAAATATGTGCGACTGGTTAATCTGCAAATCTAAAGGCTGCTTGGGAGCCAGTATAGGCTTCAATTGGTAGAATCTGGAATTTGTAAAGGAAACCTATAAGAAAAGGTGTGCCCTAGGGACAATTTGTGCATTACTAAAACATACCTTTTCGAAATTGGAATTGCATTTATATAGCGCTTACTACCCCCGACAAGATGTTGAAGCACTTTTCAGTGAGTTTCACACTACTCCGGAACCCAAAAAGTATTTGTGGTGAATTAGTATAGAGAAATAAGAAATTAATTTGAGTGGTGGACTTGTGAGTCTGTTAGTTGGATTAAAAAGGTTAGTGGAGTGATAGAAGGAGGGAAGGGTCTAAAAGTGTTAATTTGAGGATCATAGCTGTAGAAGGAGATTTGGGGTGAGTAAAGGGGAGGTTTTAGAAAGGCTTGCTTGGGAGATCCGAATAGTAAGAGGTCTGAAATGATGAAAGGAGGGGTAGAAGAGCCTAGAAAGGGTTATTTTGGGGATTAAAGTAGCAGAACGAGGTTTGGGATTTGTCAGAGAGTGGAGGTAGAGGATATACTGAGAGAGGCATAGGGTGAGATATAAGGCGTTGCGTTCGAAATGCTGAATTAGGAGTATAGTATTAAACATAATGACATATAAGTACTATGGGCCTCATTTATGAAAAGTGACGCATCGCTGCGTGAAAACAGCGACGCGTCACTTTTCACTGCGCCCTCCTTGCGACACCAATGATGCGTCATATTTACAGTATGACGCATCATGGCGCAAGGAGTTACAGATACGTCAGTATTTCTGACGTATCTGTATGGCGCAAAAGTGACGCATTGCTGGAGTGTATCACAAAAGTGACGCAACTCCAGCAATGTGTCCTTTCACATGGGGTAAGCCCCATGTGAAAGGGCCTGCATCAGTCTTACGCCTGCCGTGAGGCAGGCGTAAGAAATTGACGCATTTGTCTCCTAGAAGTGGCGCAGTGAAATCTCATAGATTTCACTGCATCACTTCTATGACCCTTCCTTGCGTCAGAACGCCCCCCTTGCATACATTATACCTGGCGCAGGTATAATGTAGCGCAGGGGTTTACAAAGTGACGCATCTGCTTAGATGCGTCACTTTGTAAATATGGTGCAACAGGGCACATTTTGTACGCTGCTGGTGTATCACAAAAAGTGACAGACCGGCGGCGTAAAAGTGACGCACAGCCTCATAAATGAGGCCCATGGAATATAAGGTGCATATATCTCTCTTAAGCATGACGCAAACACTGAAACCATGTAAACATTAGCATGTGCTGTGACAGCCTGTGTGCAACCTGTCTTATACTGAGTGTAATACATGTTTAAAACTAATCATTTACTTTGGCACTGATCAGGATTCAAATCAGTGACCGACTGGGTACACACAGCTTTATCTGAAGTGATCTGATAAACCTACCTAACTCTTCAACCAGCAGATCCATTTCCCACACATTCATTTAAGTAGCATTTGTCATGTAAGGTGTAGGTGAAATGGAAACAAAAAACTTATAGAATATTGTGTTCCTTTAGGCATGTCTCTAACCCCGCCCCCACACTCTCGGACCACGCCCCCATTCTATGGACGTCACAGTTTCCACACTTTTCTTTATGCACTTCGACCGCTCATCTGGATAAAAGGAGGCGCTGGTGCTCGTAAAGAAGAACACAGGGAGAGTATCATTTACTGGTCCTACAGCGACATCTGGTGATCAGAGCTTGAAATAACAAATACAGAATTGATGGAAGCTTCAAAAAGCTCACTCACCTGCATATAAGCAACAGATTAACACTGCCCCTATATTGTTCGTTTGTTGACTTTTCTTTGCGAATGACGATGGATGTGAAATTTATTTATTTTATTTTTTAAGAGTATAATCCAGTTTTTTAAATTATTTTTTTACCTCGGGTAGGGCCCGATTCACAGAACTAACTTAAGACAAAATCCTAAACTTACTACTTTTGGTATTCACAGAAGTTAGGATTTTGTCTTAAATTTGTCTTAAAACAGACTTAAGACAGACTTAAGACAAAATCCTGACTTCTGTGAATGCCAAAAGTAGTAAGTTTAGGATTTTGTCTTAAATTAGTTCTGTGAGTCGGGCCGGTAGTCCATAAATCATTTTGTCACGAGGAATGTTGCTCCCTCCTGGTCTGTATTTCCTCTGTCCCTAATGAGCCGGTGGTAATTATCATTACAAAGATTGAAAACTTCATCCCAGAGACGAAGGACACAGGAAAAAATACAATGATGTTGCCGTCTGAGAGAAGTATTATTAAAATGCTGCATCAATGTGACGGAGGAAAAAAATAAGAGACCTATCAATGACGCTTAAATAACTGCGACAAAAATGCAAGAAAATGTGGTAATGAAGCAACCTTGCACTAATGCTCCACTTACAATTGGACCAAAAAGTTCTCCTCCGCCCCTGCAGACTGGGGGGGGGTTGGGGGGGCAGCCTCAAAGTAGGGACCACACGACACAAGAACCGAGACTTCTGATTATAGTTTCAGAAAGAACATCGCAGGCTGTCTTCTATTTTACACCAACAATACCAACTTTTTACACATAAGTTAAGTTAATGCAAGCGTACAGAATGTGCATACCATATTTACAGTTCCATTCACCTTCAATTGGTAGTCCCTGAATCCAAGACATTTTGGGGCAGATTTACAAGCCCCTTGCGCCGCTTTTGTGTCACTTTTCCGATGGTAAAAATGACGTAAAAGTGGCATCTTTGTATACCCGTGTCCAGCTACTCATCAGGGCTTCCTCACGCTGCATAATCGAGCCACTTGCACAGAAGGAGTTCAAGGCAACGATGCCACCCTGGGACACCTGTGTCAGAGGCGTTCTTGTCAAGGACCCCCTACGACAGAGATGCGCCAGGGCACTGTTTGGTTTCCTGGCACAGGCCCATCTCCTCCTTCCTCGTGTGCCACAGTATGGGGTACCCAGCAAAAGGCACGAAGACCTGCAAAAGAGCCCCCATCCCACAGCCCCTTGGCACCAACACCTTCCAAACACCAATATACTGGGCAAAGATATCCATTGTAACGTAATGTAAGGCAGGATGCAAAGGTGTCTATCATGAGCCAACATGACACCATACATAAGACAACAAATAAGACAAGGAAGTCCTAATCCCAAATAAAACCATCATCTGGAACTGCCCCCTAAACAAGCTTCACACCGCAGGATGCTAGAGGGCGGGAGGCGGCAACAGAGTCAGGAGCCCACGTGACCTCTGCTGAGGTCATGGAGGCTTCTGAAGTCCATCCTCCTCAACCTCCTCTGGCCTCCACCATCCGCGTCATTCCAATATCTGGCAGAGGATCAATTTCACAGATTCCCAGATATGCAGGGGCAGCCATTACCATGACACCCACCACCATCACCACAATCACTACCACCACCAGCACCATCATCACCACCATCACCACTAGCACAACCACCATCACCGCCACCACCGCCACCAGGACCGCCACCACCGCCACCAGGACCACCACTACTGCCACCGTCACCACCACCACCTCCACTGCCACTACCACCGCTACCGTCACCACCACCACCACCACCACCACCACTACCACCGTAACCATCACCAGCACCATCATCCGTACCACCAGCACAACCATCACTACCACCGCCACCGTCACCACCACCACCAGCACCATCATCCCCACCACCACCACCACTGTCACTACCACCACCAGCACCACCACCACCACTAGCACAACCGTCACCACCACCACCTCCACCAGTATCACCACCACCGTCACCACCACCACCTCCACCAGTACCACCACCACCGTCACCACCACCAGCACCATCATCCCCACCATCACCGTCACTACCCCACCACCAGCACCAGCACCACCTCTACCAGTACCACCACCACCACTACCACCGTCACCACCACCACCATCATCCCCACCACCACCTCCACCGTCACTACCACCAGCACCACCGCCACCTCCATGAGTACCACCACCACCACCGTCACCCTCACCACCTCCACCAGTACCACCACCATCACTACCACTACCACCGTCACCATCACCACCACCACCAGTACCACCACCATCATCACTACCACCAGCACCACCACCACCGCCACCACCACCACGCCACCTTCACCACCACCACCAGTACAACCACCACCGCCACCATCGCCACAACCACCACAACCGCCACAACCACAGCCTCCGTCACCACCAGTACCACCACCACCGCCACTGTCACCACCACCACCTCCACCAGTACCACCACTACCACCGTCACCACCACCGTTACCACCACCAGTACCATCGCCACCACCACCATTGTCACCACTGCCACCACCACCGCCGCCGCCGTCACCACTACCACCACCACGATCAGTACCACCACCACCACCATCAGTACCACCACCACCACCACTACCACCGTCACAACCATCACCACCAGCATAACCGTCACTACCACTGCCACCAACACCACTGCCACCAACACCACCGCCGAGCTTGCTCACATCCCTAGCAGTATCCAACTATGCAGTGCTCCTTTGATGGGGGGAGCTAAAGAAGCCCCCGGTGCAAGGACCAGACAGCACAGGACAAGAGACATCGTAGTACAAAGAAAATATTCGGTCCTAGTTTACTTTACACCAGCAATGCCAACATTTTACATATGCATTCAGTCCAACATCTGCTTATTGTATATGCATGGTGATTCGCTCTCAACGTTTTTTATCCCTAAACAGTCATCCAAAACATTTTGTGGGTTCAGCTGCGTTCGCGCCCCTGGCACATCACTCTTCTCGTCCGTATATATATGTTAAAAACAACAGGTTTAGTGACATTCTATGCAGGATGCATAAGAGATTTATCTGTCTCTATGACAGTGATGAATCCTATAAAACGAAATACAATGGGGGGTCTAAGGAAAGGTTTACCGACATAGCATTGCTATCATCCCTTAACAGTATGAATACCAACAACTCGGATAACAATGGGTCAAACAGAAAAAGACTATCTAAGGGCTATCTGTGTGACTAAGGGATACAACTGCGAAATCCACTCTGAGTGCAACGTAGTGTAATAATTGTTCCCATCAGATCACCGACCTGTACCGCCCAACATCATTTGGGATCCTTCACCCTGAAGGAAAGTGGTTTCACCCACAGTAGATTAGGCAGGCGGTAGCCTCATCCAGTCACAATGTCTCAACTGTGAATGTGGTGTATTCTGGCATCAGGAGGTGAACTGACTAGCAGTGCAAAAAATGTTAAACTAAATCAAAAGTGCTAAATGTAAAAAGTGTTTTAAAATTGGGTAGTGGAAATGGGAAACTAATTTTATTACATCCTATCCACTCTCAGATATTAAAAAACAGTGCTAAGTAGTGCAAACAAATAACTACTTCAATTAGTGTATGGTCGACATGTTTCTGCAGTGAGTACTGCTTCCTCAGGACCTTAATTGCTGCTACTGCTACATATAATTAGTGATGTGAAAAATTATAAACAATATCACCTTGGCTTCGCCTGTTGTGATGATGCATGGTCATCCCATATCGGACGAATAGGAAAGAGAAGAACGAAGAAGACACACAGAGTTTATAGATAGTCACCATACATTAACAACATATGTATCTTTTTACATTTTTGCCAAAAAAGTTTTTGAGGTCAAATAGGTCCTATTAAAGTAACTCATTGTCACATGGTATACATTGAAATCAGGTGTTCGTTCAAATTCATTAATACTTTTATCAATTACCTGATAATAAAAAAGGTTTCACCTCGCCTCCGCGTTGCCGATGTAACAATATGATGCTTGTTCTGCTGTTAGGAGTTTAAGCTCATTTTTAATGTAGAAATCATGTTGTTTATTATTTAGGTTAATTTGTGGCTTGTCCTGAAGAAGGCGCTGGTCGCCGAAAGGCGCGTCGAGATTATCTACTTCTGTGCCACATATAATTGTTATTTTATACTGTGCTAGATATTTGTATTTTTTATTTTGTTCACAATTGTTTTTTACCTTGTGTCAGGTGCCTTCACCTTTGTTTGATGTATACTTATTTTTTCCTTTTATGTTGATAATTCATGTGTAGTCCCCGCAGACTATTTTTATAATTATTTTGGGATTAATTAAATAATTATTTTTAATTGAATTCATTGATATGCTCTCAATAAAACTGTAATTTCATCTTTGAGAATGGTCTTTAGATTCCATATTATTTCTTAGACAAGCAACCGTGAAAGCCTAGGTACATGTTTACACATACAATGCCATCTCAACCACACGTCTCATTTGAGTCATTTAGCACACAGCACTTGGACTTCCACTCAGTGTGTCATTTCCCTGTTTTTTGGGGGTCAAGCTTCAGCTGCGGTGTTTTGACCCCATTGGATACTTGGGCCCAGAGATCCATGAACCCTTCAATCATTCCTTTAGGTTTCAAGTTATCTATTTGGAAGCCTCTTCACACTTCACACATTCATTGCTGTAGGCAGCGGTTAATTTGTAAAAAAATAAGCCCAGGGCTCTCGTCAGGAGGCAGCTTGCACCAGCCCATTTCTCCTGTTAGCGCTGCCTAGAACAGAACCAACTACTAACCGTGAGAGGGTGTGGCCCAATGGCCAGAGCCGCCGACATTGGAGCTGGGAAACCAGGTTGGAGTCTCGGCGTTGGCTTAACCTCCCGTGATTCTGGGCAAATCACTTAATCTCCCCGTGACTAACATAAATGAATGTGTCCTTATCTGGTGCCCATGAAAAGCGCTGGTGTTGATGAGCAAGTGCTGATGCTGAGCACTGGAAACCACCAGCTCAAATTAAGCAATGGCTGTAGGGTGGTTCAATATTTAAGGGTGGGCGGCCAGCTACGCTCTGTGCACGGAGTGCGCGTAGTGCCATCTCCTATGAATTTTGCGTAGCGGGCGTAGCCAGGCGGCACTACGCGCGCTCCGCAGACCGTGCGTAGCCGGCCGCCACCCGCCTCCCTCCCGCCCTCCCTAAATACTTAAATAAAAGGATAGAAAGCTTTTAAAAACACTTACCTTGTCCGCCGCGTCCCCGGGGCTCCCTCTCGCCGTCCCTGGATTCGCGCCGCCATTTCGGATACTAATGCGCATGCGCGGGCGGCCGCGCATGCGCATTTCTCATGAGAAATGTGCATGCGCGGGCAGCCGCGCATGCGCATTAGTATCGGAATCGGTGGCGGCGCGAATCGCGGGACGGCGAGAGGGAGCCCCGGGGACGCGGCGGACAAGGTAAGTGTTTTTAAAAGCTTTCTATCCTTTTATTTAAGTATTTAGGGAGGGCGGGAGGGAGGCGGGCGGCGCGTAGTGGGGCTACGCGGAGTGCGTGGGTGGGCGTAGTTTTGTGCCCACTTCGCGTAGCTCCGCGGAACACCCCACTCCGCACACTACGCCCAGGGTATGATTCAAGGTACATTTTATAGTCCAGTGGCCTTACTCCAGATGACTCTTCCTGGTATAGCCTTTGGTTTGTAAAGAAACAGTCTTTGTGTAATAGACATACTGAATTCTGCCTTCCAAATGCATACTTTGGTCAGGCAGATGACAATGTTTTGTATTTGAGGTTGAACTCCAGTGATCCTTCTCACGTGGTCTTCAAGCTGCACACAGTGTTTGTCGTTGCAATGGTCCCAGCGACAGGAGCACTACCTCGACAGGTAACTGGAGGACTAATGAGTTGCGTAAAGAAACATGAGGGGGTCCCCTGCAAAGTACATGGAGGGGCCCCCCTTTGGACGTATTAATGAGCTCTCAGGCCAGGGTATTGTGTTGAGGGGCCCCCTGGAGCCCTTGGACTTCCCTGCACTGCGGGAGCTGCGGGGGGTGCGGGGGCCTTTGTTCCGCCACTGCACTCCAGCCAGTAGTAACTACTCTCTATGTAATAGTGGCTTCTCTCACACTACTCAAAATGATATCACTACCCTGGCAGATACAAACTATTGTAGCCCTAGAGGTGAGGTGCATGTCGCATTCTTTGCTCGTCTCATTTTACAGGCACAAGTTGCACACTACTGCTTCCCTCCCAGGAATTACCAGACACAGGAAGAGCTATTTACCCACCAACTTTGCGGTACATTTATTTCTTAAACTGATCCTCTGTTAGCTGGTCAAAACCCCATCACAGTCCTACACCCCAGTGCTTTTTCAATTCTCCCCGAACAGCTTTTATCTGTATGGCCCATGGAGAAAGTTGGTCTCCATCATAATATGCGCACCAATTTCATGGGTTTGCCTGAACTCTACAAGAGCAGTGCCACAATCGGCGGGAAGCTTGCACACCTGCTGTTCGGGCTGGTCTTGTTTTGTGTGTATGAGGGAAGCTTGCACACCTACTGTCTGGGCTGCTCCTTTTCTGTGTGTAAGAGGGAAGCTTGCACACCTACTGTCTGGGCGGCTCCTATTCTGTGTATATGAGGGAAGCTTGCACACCTGCTGTTCGGGCTGGTCTTGCTCTGTGTGTATGAGGGAAGTTTGCACACCTGCTGTCGTGGCTGCTCCTGTTCTGTGTGTATGAGGGAAGCTTGCACACCTACTGTCTGGGCTGCTCCTGTTCTGTGTATATGAGGGAAGCTTGCACACCTGCTGTTCGGGCTGGTCTTGTTCTGTGTGTATGAGGGAAGCTTGCACACCTACTGCCTGGGCTGCTCCTGTTCTGTGTGTATGAGGGAAGCTTGCACACCTGCTGTCCAGACTGCTCCGGTTCTGTGTGTATGAGGGGAGCATGCACACCTGCTGTCCGGGCTGCTCCTGTTCTGTGTGTATGAGGGAAGCTTGCACACCTGCTGTCCAGACTGCTCCTGTTCTGTGTGTAAGAGGGAAGCTTGCACAACAGCTTTCTGGGCTGGTCATGTTCTATGTGTAAGAGGGAAGCTTGCACACCTGCTGTCTCGGCCGCTCCTGTTCTGGCTGTATGAGGGAAGCTTGCACACCTGCTGTCCGGGCCACTCCTGTTCTGTGTGTAAGAGGGAAGCTTACACACCTGCTGTCCAGGCCACTCCTGTTCTGTGTGTAAGAGGGAAGCTTGCACACCTGGTGTCCGGGCTGCTCGTGTTCTGTGTGCATGAGGGAAGCTTGCACACCCGCTGTCCGGGCTGCTCCTGTGCTGTGATTATGAGGGAAGCTTGCACACCTGCTGTTCGGGCTGCTCCTGTGCTGTGATTATGAGGGAAGCTTGCACACCTACTGTCCGGGCCGCTCCTGTTCTGTGTGCATGAGTGAAGCTTGCACACCTCTTCTCCAAGCTGCTCATGTTCTGTGTGTAAGAGGGAAGCTTGCACAACTGCTGTCCGGGCTTGTCATGTTCTATGTTTAAGAGGGTAGCTTGCACACCTGCTGTCTCGGCTGCTCCTGTTCTGTGTGTATGAGGGGAGCATGCACACCTGCTGTCTGGACTGCCTACTGTCTGTGTGTATGAGGGAAGCTTGCACACCTGCTGTCCAGACTGCTCCTGTTCTGTGTGTAAGGGGGAAGCTTGCACAACAGCTTTCTGGGCTGGTCATGTTCTATGTGTAAGAGGGACGCTTGCACACCTGCTGTCTCGGCCGCTCCTGTTCTGGCTGTATGAGGGAAGCTTGCACACCTGCTGTCCGGGCAACTCCTGTTCTGTGTGTAAGAGAGAAGCTTGCACACCTGCTGTCCAGGCCACTCCTGTTCTGTGTGTAAGAGGGAAACTTGCACACCTGTTGTCCGGGCTGCTCCTGTTCTGTGTGCATGAGGGAAGCTTGCACACCCGCTGTCCGGGCTGCTCCTGTGCTGTGATTATGAGGGAAGCTTGCACACCTGCTGTTCGGGCTGCTCCTGTGCTGTGATTATGAGGGAAGCTTGCACACCTACTGTCCGGGCCGCTCCTGTTCTGTGTGTATGAGGGAAGCTTGCACACCTGCTGTCCGGGCCGCTCCTGTTCTGTGTGTAAGAGGGAAGCTTACACACCTGCTGTCCAGGCCACTCCTGTTCTGTGTGTAAGAGGGAAGCTTGCACACCTGGTGTCCGGGCTGCTCGTGTTCTGTGTGCATGAGGGAAGCTTGCACACCCGCTGTCCGGGCTGCTCCTGTGCTGTGATTATGAGGGAAGCTTGCACACCTGCTGTCCGGGCCACTCCTGTTCTGTGTGTAAGAGAGAAGCTTGCACACCTGCTGTCCAGGCCACTCCTGTTCTGTGTGTAAGAGGGAAACTTGCACACCTGTTGTCCGGGCTGCTCCTGTTCTGTGTGCATGAGGGAAGCTTGCACACCCGCTGTCCGGGCTGCTCCTGTGCTGTGATTATGAGGGAAGCTTGCACACCTGCTGTTCGGGCTGCTCCTGTGCTGTGATTATGAGGGAAGCTTGCACACCTACTGTCCGGGCCGCTCCTGTTCTGTGTGTATGAGGGAAGCTTGCACACCTGCTGTCCGGGCCACTCCTGTTCTGTGTGTAAGAGGGAAGCTTACACACCTGCTGTCCAGGCCACTCCTGTTCTGTGTGTAAGAGGGAAGCTTGCACACCTGGTGTCCGGGCTGCTCGTGTTCTGTGTGCATGAGGGAAGCTTGCACACCCGCTGTCCGGGCTGCTCCTGTGCTGTGATTATGAGGGAAGCTTGCACACCTGCTGTTCGGGCTGCTCCTGTGCTGTGATTATGAGGGAAGCTTGCACACCTACTGTCCGGGCCGCTCCTGTTCTGTGTGCATGAGTGAAGCTTGCACACCTCTTCTCCAAGCTGCTCATGTTCTGTGTGTAAGAGGGAAGCTTGCACAACTGCTGTCCGGGCTTGTCATGTTCTATGTTTAAGAGGGTAGCTTGCACACCTGCTGTCTCGGCTGCTCCTGTTCTGTGTGTATGAGGGGAGCATGCACACCTGCTGTCTGGACTGCCTACTGTCTGTGTGTATGAGGGAAGCTTGCACACCTGCTGTCCAGACTGCTCCTGTTCTGTGTGTAAGGGGGAAGCTTGCACAACAGCTTTCTGGGCTGGTCATGTTCTATGTGTAAGAGGGACGCTTGCACACCTGCTGTCTCGGCCGCTCCTGTTCTGGCTGTATGAGGGAAGCTTGCACACCTGCTGTCCGGGCCACTCCTGTTCTTTGTGTAAGAGAGAAGCTTGCACACCTGCTGTCCAGGCCACTCCTGTTCTGTGTGTAAGAGGGAAACTTGCACACCTGTTGTCCGGGCTGCTCCTGTTCTGTGTGCATGAGGGAAGCTTGCACACCCGCTGTCCGGGCTGCTCCTGTGCTGTGATTATGAGGGAAGCTTGCACACCTGCTGTTCGGGCTGCTCCTGTGCTGTGATTATGAGGGAAGCTTGCACACCTACTGTCCGGGCCGCTCCTGTTCTGTGTGTATGAGGGAAACTTGCACACCTGCTGTCTCGGCCGCTCCTGTTCTGTCTGTATGAGGGAAGCTTGCATACCTGTTGTCCGGGCCGCTGCTGTTCTGTGTGTAAGAGGGAAGCTTGCACACCTGGTGTCTGGGCTGCTCCTGTTCTGTGTGCATGAGGGAAGCTTGCACACCTGCTGTCCGGGCCGCTCCTGTTCTGTGTGTATGAGGGAAGCTTGCACACCTGGTGTCCGGGCCGCTCCTGTTCGATGTGCATGGGGAAGCTTGCACACCTGCTGTCCGGGCCGCTCCTATTCAGTGTGTATGAGGGAAGCTTGCACACCTGCTGCCCGGGTCGCTTCTGTTCTGTGTGTATGAGGGAAGCTTGCACACCTGCTGCCCGGGCTTCTCCTGTTCTGTGTGTATGAGGGAAGCTTGCTCTGCTGTGAAGAAGGTTTGCACCGCTGTTATCCGGGCTGCTCCTGTTCTGTGTGTATGAGGGAAGCTTGCACACCTGCTGTCCGGGCTGGTCATTTTCTGTGTGCAAGAGAGAAGCTTGCACTCCTGCTGTCCGGGCTGGTCATGTTCTGTGTGTAAGAAGGAAGCTTGCACACCTACTGTCCGGGCTGGTCATGATCTGTGTGTAAGAAGGAAGCTTGCACACCTGCTGTCCAGGCCCGACCTGTTCTGTGTGTAAGAGGGAAGCTTGCACACCTGCTCTCTGGGCCGGTCCTGATCTATATGTAAGAAGGAAGCTTGCACACCTGCTGTCCGGGCTGGTCATGTTCTGTGTGTAAGAGAAAAGCTTGCACTCCTGCTGTCCAAGCTGCTTCTGTTCTGGGTGTATGAGGGAAGCTTGTGCACCTGCTGTCCGGGCCTCTCCTGTTCTGTGTGTATGAGGGGAGCATGCACACCTGCTGTCCAGACTGCTCCTGTTCTGTGTGTATGAGGAAAGCTTGCACACCTGCTCTCCGAGCTGCTCATGTTCTGTGTGTATGAGGGAAGCTTGCACACCTGCTGTCTCGGCCGCTCCTGTTCTGTCTGTATGAGGGAAGCTTGCATACCTGCTATCCAGACTGCTGCTGTTCTGTGTGTAAGAGGGAAGCTTCCACACCTGCTGTGTGGGCTGCTCCTGTTCTGTGTGCATGAGGGAAGCTTGCACACCTGCTGTTCAGGATGCTCCTGTTCTGTGTGTAAGAGGGAAGCTCGCACACCTGCTGTCTCGGCCGCTCCTGTTCTGTCTGTATGAGGGAACCTTGCATACCTGTTGTCCGGGCTGCTGCTGTTCTGCGTGTAAGAGGGAAGCTTCCACACCTGCTGTGTGGGCTGCTCCTGTTCTGTGTGCATGAGGGAAGCTTGCACACCTGCTCTCTGGGTTACACCTGTGTATATGAGGGAAGCTTGCACACTTGCTGTTCAGGATGCTCCTGTTCTGTGTGTATGAGGGAAGCTTGCACACCTGCTGTCTGGGCTGCTCATGTTCTGTGTGTATGAGGGAAGCTTGCACACATGCTGTCCGGGCTGCTCCTGTTCTGTGTGTATGAGGGAAGCTTGCACACATGCTGTCCGTGCTGCTCCTGTTCTGTGTGTAAGAGGGAAGCTTGTGGACCTGCTGTCCGGGATGCTCCTGTTCTGTGTATATGAGGGAAGCTTGCACACCTGCTGTCCGGGATGGTCCTGTTCTGTGTGTATGAGGGAAGCTTGCTCTGTTGTGATGTGTTATGTGTGAAGAACGCTTGCACTGCTTTGAAGTAAACTTACACACCTGCTGTTTGGCCTGCTCCTGTTCTGTGTGTAAGAGGGAAGATTGCGCACCTGCTGCCCAGGCGGCTCCTGTTCTGTGTATATGAGGGAAGCTTGCACAACTGCTGTTCGGGCTGCTCCTGTTCTGTGTGTAAGAGGGAAGCTTGCACACCTGCTGTCTTGGCTGCTCCTGTTCTGTGTGTAAGAGGGAAGCTTGCACACCTGCTGTCCGGGGTGCTCCTGTTCTGTGTATATGAGGGAAGCTTGTACACCTGGTGTCCGGGCTGGTCCTGTTCTGTGTGTATGAGGGAAGCTTGCTCTGTTGTGATGTGCTATGTGTGAAGAACGCTTGCACTGCTTTGAAATAAACTTGCACACCTGCTGTCTGGGCTACTCCTGTTCTGTGTATATGAGGGAAGCTTGCACAACTGCTCTCTGGGTTGCTCCTGTTCTGGGTATATGAGGGAAGCTTGCACAACGGCTCTCTGGGTGCTCCTGTTCTGTGTATATGAGGGAAGCTTGCACACCTGCTGTCCGGCCTGGTTCTGTTCTGTGTGTATAAGGGAAACTTGCTCTGTTGTGTTGTGTTATGTGTGAAGAATGCTTGCACTGCTTTGAAATAAACTTGCACACCTGCTGTTCGGGCTGCTCCTGTTCTGTGTGTATGCCAGAAGGTTGCACACCTACTGTCCGGGCTGCTCCTGTTCTGTGTGTATGAGGGAAGCTTGCACGCCTGCTGTCCGAGCTGCTCCTTTTCTGTGTGTATGAGGGAAGCTTGCATGCCTGCTGTCCAGGCTGCTCCTGTTCTGTGTGTATGAGGGAAGCTTGCACACCTGCTGTCTGGGCTGCTCTTATTCTGTGTGTAAGAGGGAAGCTTGCACACCTGCTGTCCAGGCTGCTCCTGTTCGATATGCATGAGGGAAGCTTGCACACCTGCTGTCCGGGCTGCTCCTGTTCTGTGTGTTAGAGGGAAGCTTGCACACCTGCTGTCCGGGCTGCTCCTGTTCTGTGTGTTAGAGGGAAGCTTGCACACCTGCTGTCCGGGCTGCTCCTGTTCTGTGTGTTAGAGGGAAGCTTGCACACCTGCTGTCTGGCTGCTCTTGTTCTGTGTGTATGAGGGAAGCTTGCACACCTGCTGTCTGGCTGTTCCTGTTCTGTGTGTAAGAGGGAAGCTTGCACACCTACTGTCTGGGCTGCTCCTCTTCAGTGTATATGAGGGAAGCTTGCACACCTGCTGTTCGGGGTGGTCTTGTTCTGTGTGTATGAGGGTAGCTTGCACACCTGCTCCTGTTCTGTGTGTATGAGGGAAGCTTGCGCACCTGCTGTCTGGGCTGCTCCTGTTCTGTGTGTATGAGGGAAGCTTGCACACCTGCTGTCTGGGCTGCTCCTATTCCGTGTGTAAGAGGGAAGCTTGCACACCTGCTGTCCAGGCTGCTCCTGTTCGATGTGCATGAGGGAAGCTTGCACACCTGTTGTCCGGGCTGCTCCTGTTTTGTGTGTAAGAGGGAAGCTTGCACACCTGCTGTCCGGGCTGCTCCTTTTCTGTGTGTAAGAGGGAAGCTTGCACACCTGCTGTCTAGCTGCTCCTGTTCTGTGTGTATGAGGGAAGCTTTCACGCCTGCTGTCTGGCTGTTCCTTTTCTGTGTGTAAGAGGGAAGCTTTCACACCTGCTGTCTGGCTGCTCCTGTTCTGTGTGTATGAGGGAAGCTTGCACACCAGCTGTCTGGCTGCTCCTGTTCTGTGTGTATGAGGGAAGCTTGCACACCTGTTGTCTGGCTGTTCCTGTTATGTGTGTAAGAGGGAAGCTTGCTCTGCTGTGAAGAAGGTTTGCACTGCTGTTGTCCATGCGCTTGTGTGTATTGGTGAAGCTTCAGAAGACCATTTTGTTATGTAAAGCTAAAACTACTGTTGTTGCCAGTCCTTGTTTTGATGTTTTTGTATCTTTCATACTAACTTACGTAACCTTAAGCTGTGATTTGTTTCCTTGCATTGCATGCTATTACTTTGGAGTGGTGAATTTTGTTTTCAGTAGTGTAGCAAAGATGCGATGGCCCAAATACATTCAAACCCATTTATCCCTGGGCCCTATTTGCATGCTAAAATACTGTCCCAATTGAGCCACTAGGTCCTTGTGGCACTGCACCTGCTGCACTATTGACAGCTCTGCCCCTGTATATTTATTGCTAGGCTTTTCAGTGAGTTAAACTTTCTTGTGTCAAGTTATGCTATGTGTTGTGTTTCATTACATAATTCTGTCTTATTCCATATTGTGGTAATGAAAAATGGCCGGTGTGTCACTTTAAGAATTGATGTGCTGTATCATAGCATGTTATGCTTTGCTTGTTGTTGTGAGCCATATTTCACAGTGTAGTGTTGTGTCATGATATGTTATGTAATATTATTGACTTGGTTATGTCATTCTTATGCTATATTATACATTGTTTTGGAATGTTATGCTATGCTATGTTATGCTATGTTATGTTGTGTTATGTTATGTTATACTATGTTATGCTATGCTGTTACGCTATGCTATGCTATGTTACGCTATGCTATGTTATGTTATGCTATGTTGTCTTATGCTATGTTATATTGAGTTATGTTATGGTATGTTACATTATGTTATGCTACGCTATACTATGTTATTTTATGCTATGCTTTGTTATTACTATATGCTGTTATGCTATGCTATGCTATGTTACGCTATGCAATGTTATGTTATGCTATGTTGTCTTATGCTATGTTATATTGAGTTATGTTATGGTATGTTACATTATGTTATGCTACGCTATACTATGTTATTTTATGCTATGCTTTGGTATTATTATATGTTGTTACGCTATGCTATGTTATGTTATGCTATGCTATGTTATGCTTTGTTATTAGTATATTCTGTTATGCTATGCTATGCTTTGGTATGCTATGCTGTTACGCTATGCTATGGTATGTTATGTCATGCTATGTTATGTTATGTTTGGCTATATTATGTTGTTATGTCTTACTTTGCTACTACGTTTTTGTTATTCAATGCTATGTTATGCTATATCAAGTCACACTATTTTGCCTTGTATTTTGTAATATGCTTTGTAAGACTATGGGGCCAATTCCGATGTGGTTCAGAAATCATTGTGACCGAATCGGTTGGGGAATGGTTTCCGACCAACTCGGATCGAGAGAGTCCGACCAACCGAGCATGATGCATCCGGATGCTTCCAGATACGATTCTGTCAGACTCCCATTGACTTCAATGGGAGCCTATGTTCTGACCGAATGCATAGGCTCACATTGAAGAGAGGGGTGGCTGGGTAAAAGCAGGCACCCTGTGGCGGGCACCCCCTGGTGCCTGCCAGTCTGTGCATGGCTGGAAAGGGGGTGACCCATGAGTAACCCCGTGTGCACGAATGGGAAGGGTCCGGGTGCAGGGAGCCTGCTACAGGCCCTTAAAGTCTGATTCCGACTGCAGATTCAAGTCGGACGGCACAATTCTGAAAGGCTATCTGAATCCAGTATCGTAATTGGTCATTTGGAAACACGCCCCATAGAGACGTACGAGTCTGCTCCGTCCGACTCAGTCATTCCAAATGCCTTCAGATTTGGATTCGGATAATCATAACGCCTTACTAGCATCGTAATTGGTTGGTTGAAAACCTTTCCGGACAGACATGTTCCCAATCCGATTCAGAGCGAGGAAATGCTGTTAGGAGGCCTTCCAAACCGCATTGGAATCGGCCCCATAGTTATTCTGTAGTTTTATAAACTAGGGTATATGCTATGTTGATATATTATGATATGTAAAGATACTTTTAATTTGAATGGTGTATGTTGCTATTATGAACTGTGCTAAGCTATGTTACATAAAGCTATTTTAATGTTAGGTTTTATTATTCTATGCCATTTCATATCATTGTATTTTATGGACTGCTACTAGCTGCTGCATAGGCGTTGTTATGCTGTGCAGTGCAACATTGTCCACACCATGTTAAATGATACTGGCTTTCCTTGCATTATACAGCACAAACCAAAACTGTAAAAGGATGGTACTTCACTCACCCTCTGGGTGCCTTACGTGCCACCAATCAGTCTGGAGAAAGCGCTGTGGTGTCTGTGGTTTTGTTGGGTTTTTGATTTAGTTTGTTTTGTAGACATTTTATCAGTATTGAGTTTTGAAATAGTTTGCATGAGTTAGAATGAAAATAAATCGAGTTTTGTCTAGGAAAATCTGTGTGTTATTTTATGGCAGTGAGTGGGTGAGTCCAATCAAGTTCTTGGCTTGAGTTCAGTGTTTTTATACAAGCATCAGAAGCCAGTTCTGTGTCTTACGTTTGTGTGTGTGTGCGGCAGTGCAATTGAGTAGCTTGTGTTTCCCAACTATACACGTATGTGTTGTTGTGTGCATAAGATGCTGAGTTCTTTCTAGCACGCGCTATTGGGCTATGACCAGGACCACTGGAATTAGGCAACTGTGCAGTCGTTGTGTTTTTTACATAGTTATAGATTTGCTGCATTTGCCACATAATCCACCATCTGCTGCAGAATCTGTAGATTTTAACAAAAAATACAAATAAATTCCAGTTGAAAAGGTTCAAAAGTTACTAAAAATACAGTGATGTGTGTTGTCGCACAGTGGAAGGTCCTTTGCAAAGGTCGACTTTCTGTTGCCTTTTGCTAAATTTGAGTGTTAAACTGCTACTAATGGTTGCAAGCTATGCCCAGACAGTATTAAGAAGTGTACAAATGACAAAATAATAAAGTAATACTATCAGAAAAGGGTCCACATTGTGCTGCATATTTTGGCTTTTCGTGCCACATAATTTAGTCAACACTGCCGCATAATTTGTCCTTTCCTTGCTGCATCATTCCATGAGCCCTGACTGTGACCAGTAGAATTAAGATTGAAAGGATACTGTGAGGTGTTACTGTTAGCAGTGGAGGGCTGTGTGATGAGCGAGGGAAGTCTAAGGGGCCCATTAGGATGTTGGGCGGATCGCCACTGCCATGCGGGCAGTGGCGATCCGCCGGACATCCTTGCCCGGCCGCCACCCATTTACCCCCGCCATATTACTATGGTGGGGGGGACCGCTGCGGACGGAAACAGGAAAAGGGTTTATATGGTGGCGGTGTCTATCAGACACCGCCAGCTATATTAGGATGGGCTTTAGGAGATGCCTTTCCGTGGCGGCAATGCCACCACGGAAAGGCATGCGGTCTTCTAGTTTGGGGGCCCATTGCGGGCCCCCAGGATGATGGGGGGTGGGGGAGGCACATGGGGGTACCTATGGTACCCCTCTACATGTGCATGCACAACATGGCAGGCACCGCGCGGCTCCTGCCACGTTGTGCATGCACATGCACGACATGCATTTATAGCATTGTGGCGAGTGGTGCTGAAAGCACCGCCCGCCACAATGTTAAAAATGCAGGATGCGCCCGCCACTGTGGCGGGTGCATCCTAATTCCCCCCACGGGACCCCCGCCCTTATGGCGGGCGGTCGGGTTGTCCGATGGGATGGCGGGCGGGCAAAGTCCGACCGTCAAACTAATGACCCCCTAAGTGTCGGAGGGGTGTTGGGTTCATGTGGATGCTCTGCAATGTTACATCATCTTATGCTGTGTTACGACATGCTGGCTTATGCTAGGCTCCTGCTATACTGTTCTGTATTCAATGATGTCATTATGCTATGGTAAATTATGCAATGTAATGTGAATGGATAGAATGCTAAAATATATCAAGTGTTGCCATTCTATGCTCGGTTATCCAGCTTTGCATAATGCCTGTGTAATTCACAGTATAGCTTTGCGTCACTTACTTTAGATGTGCTATACTATTAACACCATTTTACTCAATTCTACTTGTGCTGTCTTCGTTTTATGCGGTACTGTGCTATATATGCCACATTCTGTCACACTGAGCTGTATTACATGCCATTTTAGGTTTATTCTCTGTTGCATTAACCTATGTTACAGCCTGTGGAATACTGGGTCTGCTATGTTATGTTTAAGGCTTCCAGTTTTCACTTTTTACTGATTTTTACAGATAGGTACAGACAAAAAAACATGTATTTCCTATTTGTATTTTTTTTTTTTAATACAGAAAATTGTCCACCTTGTGAGTGCTCCTCCATGCTGTCCTTCGTTAATTCCAGGCCAACAACTGATCGGATACAGGCAAGTATTAACATATGTTTATAATGCTATTATTCAGAAGTAGGCAATACTTGACTGCTTAATGTGCTTAAACGTGACAGGCATCAAAGTTTGAATGCATGGTTCTCAGTTATATAAATGCATAAATATACAATTTCCTGACTCCTTTTATTTTCAAAATACAAAATTAATATGGATAAATGCAATAAAATGTTTAAAAAATAAATATGGATAAATATTAATTTGTTGAAAAATGTAAAAAAATGAATACTATAAAACCTGTAGCCCTAGTTATGCCGAGTGCCCCCTCAGCACCGCCCCCCCCCCCCTTCCTCCTGTCTGCTCATATGTGAGGGCGGGAGGGGGGGCAGCCGGTGAGATTAGTTTAATCCCCCCACTCGGAGGCCGCGAGGACCACAGCTGACCCGCTGCCAGCCTTTATTGTGCCCACAAGTTAAGCATGAATACAGCAGAGCTCATTGGGGCTGGCAGGGTGCCAGGCCCCGGGGGCAGCCCTGGAACCTGTGGAGGAGAGGGGGCAGAAGGGGGCAGAAGGGAGAGACCCCACAAACACTCCACAACTGCTGCCAGCACCCCCACTTCAAAAGAGGGGGGGGTCTCTGCTGGCTGCACAAACGTACCAAAAACACATTTAAAACAATCTCTTAAACTCTGCTATGATCAAGCTTGCATTTTAAACTCGTTAATGGAAGAAGAGGCTGGGGGTCTCTGGAGGCAAGAATAGGGGGGGGCTCGTCTGGAAGATTCTTCTGGGGTCTGGAGCCTGGACCACAGCAGAGAACTGGCAGCCTCACTGCAATCTCCCGCCCTTTCTGGGACCCCCTGGACAGACCCTCCTCGCCGCCTCTTTGCTAATTGCAGTTTACACAGTTTAATTAATGAATCATTATACTCCTTGCGCGCCACTTTGGGGAAGGAGAAAGTGGTGGTGGGGGGGGGCACTGGTGTGGGGTGACAGGAGGGGGCACTGGCCTGCATGGGGTGCAGAGAAGGTCAGTGCAGATACCAGAGAAATGTCTGAAACCTGCAGAAAAAGTGCCCATAAAAATAATGTTTTGTCAAATTCAAATCTGCATCTTCATCAGAAGAGATATAAAATAGAAGCGATAAAAACAAGACAAACCGCACATTTATAGTGAGACAGACTTACGCCTCGTCGGCTGTCCGTAATGATGTCAATAGCCAGGTGATGTGTGACATCATGAGGGCTGGAGCAGTGCTTGTTTGCGCTACTAACAATACTCAGTAACTCCTCCCCCCATCGGGGGTTGGACACCAGGGGAGGCGTGGCCACTGGCTCCCCCAAAGGCCGTCAACCCTCGCCATGAACTGCTAATTACCCCATATATTACATCACTCATGACACCTTCGATGACTTCATTGATAATGTTACTGCAATATTGGCAATAACATTATTGATGATAAAACCGTGCATGGTGACACGGGTTATAGTTTCTTGGCATAACCATAACTACAACTGCTGAATTCCTATGGTTTTATGTGTGTGAAATGTGGACCTTATTATAACATCCATGTAACCATTAGGGGTGGGCGGAATTTGCGTAATCGCGTTACGCAAATCTCCACAAAACGGCAAAAAAACTCCGCGAACACGCAGAAATTCCACGAACACGTGGAATTGCTTGTTCGCAATGCTTTTTTACTGTTCGTGATCGCTGTTTGCGTGCTCAGGGGGAAATATCTCACGAACGTGCATTTTGAGAACGCGAACAATCAAAAAATTTCACGAAGTCGAGGAATGCAGAATTTTGGGCAATTTTGTGTCCTCCGCGGAACGCGAAATTACCCAAATTCCTCAAATTCCGCGAGCGGAACGGAATTTGCCACCCAGGCCTAATAACCATTGTTTTTTAGTAAATATATGCATATTAATATATGCTTACTTTAGCTCATAAGACTATCGATCTGTTACAACAATATAGAGGGCTTTATGTTAACTTTGGCCTCATATGAGGAATCTTCACAAAACATTACAAAAAAGCTCAGCCGCCTCAGCCCCGTCCTTGAATGGTTCTGGGTAATCCACCAAGTGGGGGCAGATAAAGGGGGCCAAAATGCTTCAGCCCCACGAAATTTCCCATAGGAATTTTAGGAAGCGTTTTAGAAAATGACAGCTGAACGGAATGACAACAAATTTGGCAGAAAGCTTTATCTTTACTCCTAAAGCATGCTATCTGTGACTTCGTGTATATCCATTCAGCCATTTTTGAGAATTTATGTTTAAACATTTGTGATATCTGGTCAGGACCGAGTAATCTGATTGACAGGCCACAACATCAATAAACATTTTGCAGTTGCTATTTTCATGACTCTGGGAAGCGATCTCCATGTCCTGAATAAAAAAACATAAGGTAAAATGGGGAAACATCCTTTACCATGAAACTTTTACAACACGGTACCATTACCACGCAGGTTTTACAACGCAAGTCGTTACAACGACTTGCGCTGGAGGGTGCTGTAGGATAGGGAATAGTTTAACTTACTATCCAACTCCTTCCCTACGATCCACGGGGACTGGAGTTGCAATAGTAAATTAAGCTATTTACTATCAAGCGCCCCCCAACGCAAGTCGTTGTAACGACTTGCGTTGTAAAACCTGCGTGGTAACGGTACGCGTTGTAAAAGCACGCGTTGTACCGTCATACATCCGGTCAAATGTGGCAAAGTAGGTGTACCCTGGCCTCCGGCCCTTGTGGCAGGGTCCCAGAAGCACCCTCCCAAAGGGGTAAAAAAACAAAAAACATTTGTTATGCTGCTGCTCCCACGATACTCCTGCTGGATCCAGCACAGTCCTCTGTGCGGTTTTGTGGTAGTACCATGGGACCGTGAAAAATACATTTTAAAAAACAAGCTCATGTGGGCAAGAGTGATGGTGACCCCAATCCGTCTAGACAACCGAGCCCCATTAGGTGGCCATGGCCCTACTACACATACCCTTCACCCTGTACTTGTTCCTTTTCGAGCCTGTGATCTCTCCTGCCCAAAAAATGAGACGTGCATGGCCAATCCCTACTACATGCACCCTTTGCTTTGTGCAGAAGTGAACACGATGAGTCCACTCCATTCACACACCCAAGCCCCTTTAGATGGCCAAGCCCCTACTACACAAAACCTTCAGCCTATACCTGATGCTTTGTGGGTAGGCAATCTCTCATGCACCATGAATAAGGCCATGGGTGGTTGAGCTCCTACTCTGCCCAGCATTCGCTTTTGTGCAGATTGGGTGTGAGGTGGTAGTATGTTGTCCATAGAGACCATGGAGAGAACCCTACCTCCTCTCACCCAAGCCACATTAGGTGGCCAAGCCACTACTATGTACAGCCTTCGCCCTCTACTGGACCCTTAGGGCCTGATTCACAGAAATAACTTAAGACAAAATCCTAAACTTACTACTTTTGATATTCACAGAAGTTAGGATTTTGTCTTAAGTTTGTCTTAAGACAGACTTAAGGCAGACTTAAGACAAAATCCTAACTTAAGTCTGTCTTAAGTCTGTCTTAAGACAAACTTAAGACAAAATCCTAACTTCTGTGAATACCAAAAGTAGTAAGTTTAGGATTTTGTCTTAAGTTAGTTCTGTGAATCGGGCCCTTAGTGCATAGGTGACTTCTTGTGCCCAATCAATTAGATATAAACACACTGAACCTGACTTACTCTGAACAGTTACTTATACTTTGTCCCAGTTCCTAGAGCAAAACGTAAGTGGTGTGCGCAGGGAAATAATGGGCCCAATTCACAGAACTAATGTAAGACAAAATCCTAAACTTACTACTTTTGGTATTCACAGAAGTTAGGATTTTGTCTTAAGTTTGTCTTAAGACAGACTTAAGACAGACTTAAGTTAGGATTTTGTCTTAAGTCTGTCTTAAGACAAACTTAAGACACAATCCTAACTTCTGTGAATACCAAAAGTAGTAAATTTAGGATTTTGTCTTAAGTTAGTTCTGTGAATCGGGCCTGAAATTTCCAGGGATTTGCTTCTGTAGTATTCCAAAATTTCTTTATTGAAAATATTTCATAAAAAACATGCAGTTCAGCCAACGCGTTTCGTTCTCATTGAGAACTTCATCAGGGCTTCTTAGGGTAATACCCGTATCGAAGGAGAGAAATCTATTAAGTTCTTATACGCTGTAAGTACAGCTGCCACTCTGTACACAAAAAGAATCCCAGTCAAGAGCACGATTATCTTATTACGGACGGAGAAATACTCCTCCAGCGGTCACAAATCAAGTAATATCAATTGGTCAAAGGACGTTCTCTCAAAGGTCTGGATATGACATTCCTGGATCCAATATTTCCGGTGGAAAGAGATCGCAATCTAAGCTTGCTGAGGTTTGAGTCCTGCAGAAAGAATTTTTTTAGGTCTGGGGAAAGTTAGGATAAACTGGCCAATAAGCGATAGTGATTCCATACGAGGGATATTCTGAGGTGTACAAAAATAGACTCACGAAAAGAGAAAAAGAAGGGTCGAACCTTAAGACCAATAAGTCTTCAGGTATCCAGAGTAATGCTTCCAAAGTGAAAAGTGGCACTAACCCAAGGCCACGATCTGGCCTGTAAAAGTGTCGACGACGTCCGAGACAGATGAACCAACGGCGTCCAAGGTGTCGGCCGACATGAGAACGAAACGCGTTGGCTGAACTGCATGTTTTTTATGAAATATTTTCAATAAAGAAATTTTGGAATACTACAGAAGCAAATTCCTGGACATTTCATTTCCCTGAGCACACCACTTAAGTTTTGCTCTAGGATCTGGGACACAGTGACACCACAGGACGGTTGGTGTCTGGGATTGTGGCGCGGGACTGTTACATGCAATGAAACGGGTTTAGAGGTGCAGGAGAAACAGTCCACGTCCTTTGTTTTTTGCCAGTTACTTATACTTTTTCAATAACAACTGAGGTTCATTGGGAAACCCTTTAACTTCCCTCACAGGCTAGGTTCACCAAAGTCCTGTTAGTTCAACAGTTTGTTTTGTAATACAACGACAATATACCACAGTCCATACACACATCAAAAATCAATCTTTACCAAAGAATGTTTAAACTAACAAAAAGTGTAGAAAGGGTCAGAAAGTTCCTCAAGGTAGCGACACAATGGGGGGCAGCTGGTTGGTACACACTAGCTTGCCCGCTTTATCATCATCAGTAACTTGCTTGACCGTGGAAGGAAGAAGTGTGTGTGTTCTTATTTCTCAGATGTGAGAAATCACAAGGAAGAATAAATCATAAAAAGCATGTGTAAGTGCACTGTCAGTGCTGGTGTCACTCAGTGCCCGCTGGTCACCGTGAGAAAAAGAAAAATTGCAGGCGCAGATGTACCATCACCATCATTTGCGATTCTCAAATAGCGATTTTCTAGAAATCGCTATTTGAGAATTGCAATTCGGGATGTATGTAGAAAATCGCAATTTTTTAGCGATTTCTTAATATTCCTAAATTGCGATTTGCAAATTGCGAAATCGCAATTAAGGAATTATTTTCTCATTCATTTCTATGGGCCAGGGGGCCCATAGGAATGATTCGGAAGTGATTCTCAATTTGCGATTCGCAACTTGATCATCGCAAATTGAGAATAATTTCAAGGGTGTCTTGAGGACACCCTGCTGCACCCCTGAATTTTACAAGTGTGCGCATATGGCGCACATACATGCCCTAAGGACATGTATGAGCGCCACATGGCACCTTCACAAATGCCAAAAAGTGCATTTGTGACAGAAATCGCAAATTAACACCAACTTGAAGTTGGTGGTAATTAGCGATTTCTTAAGGTGAATTCGCTAAACTTAAGTGTTTCTTACATAGCATTTAAGAAATCGCTTTTTGCGATTCCTTAAATGCTTGCACAAATTTAAGGAATCACAAATTTTGCGATTCCTAAATTTTGCAATGCCATTTCCTTCATACATCCCGTTTTCCTGATTTTTTGCGAATCGCAGCGTTTGCGACAAAAAATCCTGTTGATACATCTGCTTGGCAGTTCTCAAAGTTTTAAAAGGGTTACAACTCACTTGCAATACGTAGCTTTATTAGTGCTGATAATTTACAACAAGGGGTGGTGAGGGACAGAGTCTCTGAATTGAGCAGAATACTCTCACCCAGTCAAGAGATCAGGGCTAGATCCAACACCGTTTTTTAGCTCATTGCACCATCCCAGTTTCAGAACCTGGCTGTATGCAAATTAGTCTGTTCCTGTCCCAGTGCATGATGGGAACAGGGCAAACCAAACTACAAAAGCCAATTCTTACACTGGGAAGGAAACAAGCTTCCGGGGACCGGTTTCTGGCATTACAGCCGTCTTCGGCCCGGCTTGCTTGAATCCTGATGGTTCAATGAACAAGGGACTCATGTCTGAGTATACCCTTCCACGCTTAGGGTGGACAAAATAATTTACAACAAGGGGTGGTGAGGGACAGAGTCTCTGAATTAAGCAGAATACTCTCACCCAGTCAAGAGATCAGGGCTAGATCCAACACCGTTTTTTAGCTCATTGCACCATCCCAGTTTCAGAACCTGGCTGTATGTAAATTAGTCTGTTCCTGTCCCAGTGCATGATGGGAACAGGGCAAACCAAACTACAAAAGCCAATTCTTACACTGGGAAGGAAACAAGCTTCCGGGGACCGGTTTCTGGCATTACAGCCGTCTTCGGCCCGGCTTGCTTGAATCCTGATGGTGCAATGAGCAAGGGACTCATGTCTGAGTATACCCTTCCACGCTTAGGGTGGACAAAATAATTTACAACAAGGGGTGGTGAGGGACAGAGTCTCTGAATTAAGCAGAATACTCTCACCCAGTCAAGAGATCAGGGCTAGATCCAACACCGTTTTTTAGCTCATTGCACCATCCCAGTTTCAGAACCTGGCTATATGCAAATTAGTCTGTTCCTGTCCCAGTGCATGATGGGAACAGGGCAAACCAAACTACAAAAGCCAATTCTTACACTGGGAAGGAAACAAGCTTCCGGGGACCGGTTTCTGGCATTACAGCCGTCTTCGGCCCAGCTTGCTTTAATCCTGATGGTGCAATGAGCAAGGGACTCATGTCTGAGTATACCCTTCCACGCTTAGGGTGGACAAAATAATTTACAACAAGGGGTGGTGAGGGACAGAGTCTCTGAATTAAGCAGAATACTCTCGCCCAGTCAAGAGATCAGGGCTAGATCCAACACTGTTTTTTAGCTCATTGCACCATCCCAGTTTCAGAACCTGGCTGTATGCAAATTAGTCTGTTCCTGTCCCAGTGCATGATGGGAACAGGGCAAACCAAACTACAAAAGCCAATTCTTACACTGGGAAGGAAACAAGCTTCCGGGGACCGGTTTCTGGAATTACAGCCGTCTTCGGCCCAGCTTGCTTGAATCCTGATGGTGCAATGAGCAAGGGACTCATGTCTGAGTATACCCTTCCACGCTTAGGGTGGACAAAATAATTTACAACAAGGGGTGGTGAGGGACAGAGTCTCTGAATTAAGCAGAATACTCTCACCCAGTCAAGAGATCAGGGCTAGATCCAACACCGTTTTTTAGCTCATTGCACCATCCCAGTTTCAGAACCTGGCTGTATGCAAATTAGTCTGTTCCTGTCCCAGTGCATGATGGGAACAGGGCAAACCAAACTACAAAAGCCAATTCTTACACTGGGAAGGAAACAAGCTTCCGGGGACCGGTTTCTGGCATTATAGCCGTCTTCGGCCCGGCTTGCTTGAATCCTGATGGTGCAATGAGCAAGGGACTCATGTCTGAGTATACCCTTCCACGCTTAGGGTGGACAAAATAATTTACAACAAGGGGTGGTGAGGGACAGAGTCTCTGAATTAAACAGAATACTCTCACCCAGTCAAGAGATCAGGGCTAGATCCAACACCGTTTTTTAGCTCATTGCACCATCCCAGTTTCAGAACCTGGCTGTATGCAAATTAGTCTGTTCCTGTCCCAGTGCATGATGGGAACAGGGCAAACCAAACTACAAAAGCCAATTCTTACACTGGGAAGGAAACAAGCTTCCGGGGACCGGTTTCTGGCATTACAGCCGTCTTCGGCCCGGCTTGCTTGAATCCTGATGGTGCAATGAGCAAGGGACTCATGTCTGAGTATACCCTTCCACGCTTAGGGTGGACAAAATAATTTACAACAATGCGTGGTGAGGGACAGAGTCTCTGAATTAAGCAGAATACTCTCACCCAGTCAAGAGATCAGGGCTAGATCCAACACCGTTTTTTAGCTCATTGCACCATCCCAGTTTCAGAACCTGGCTGTATGCAAATTAGTCTGTTCCTGTCCCAGTGCATGATGGGAACAGGGCAAACCAAACTACAAAAGCCAATTCTTACACTGGGAAGGAAACAAGCTTCCGGGGACCGGTTTCTGGCATTACAGCCGTCTTCGGCCCGGCTTGCTTGAATCCTGATGGTGCAATGAGCAAGGGACTCATGTCTGAGTATACCCTTCCACGCTTAGGGTGGACAAAATAATTTACAACAAGGGGTGGTGAGGGACAGAGTCTCTGAATTAAGCAGAATACTCTCACCCAGTCAAGAGATCAGGGCTAGATCCAACACCGTTTTTTAGCTCATTGCACCATCCCAGTTTCAGAACCTGGCTCTATGCAAATTAGTCTGTTCCTGTCCCAGTGCATGATGGGAACAGGGCAAACCAAACTACAAAAGCCAATTCATACACTGGGAAGGAAACAAGCTTCCGGGGACCGGTTTCTGGCATTACAGCCGTCTTCGGCCCGGCTTGCTTGAATCCTGATGGTGCAATGAGCAAGGGACTCATGTCTGAGTATACCCTTCCACGCTTAGGGTGGACAAAATAATTGACAACAAGGGGTGGTGAGGGACAGAGTCTCTGAATTAAGCAGAATACTCTCACCCAGTCAAGAGATCAGGGCTAGATCCAACACCGTTTTTTAGCTCATTGCACCATCCCAGTTTCAGAACCTGGCTGTATGCAAATTAGTCTGTTCCTGTCCCAGTGCATGATGGGAACAGGGCAAACCAAACTACAAAAGCCAATTCTTACACTGGGAAGGAAACAAGCTTCCGGGGACCGGTTTCTGGCATTACAGCCGTCTTCGGCCCGGCTTGCTTGAATCCTGATGGTGCAATGAGCAAGGGACTCATGTCTGAGTATACCCTTCCACGCTTAGGGTGGACAAAATAATTTACAACAAGGGGTGGTGAGGGACAGAGTCTCTGAATTAAGCAGAATACTCTCACCCAGTCAAGAGATCAGGGCTAGATCCAACACCGTTTTTTAGCTCATTGCACCATCCCAGTTTCAGAACCTGGCTGTATGCAAATTAGTCTGTTCCTGTCCCAGTGCATGATGGGAACAGGGCAAACCAAACTACAAAAGCCAATTCTTACACTGGGAAGGAAACAAGCTTCCGGGGACCGGTTTCTGGCATTACAGCCGTCTTCGGCCCGGCTTGCTTGAATCCTGATGGTGCAATGAGCAAGGGACTCATGTCTGAGTATACCCTTCCACGCTTAGGGTGGACAAAATAATTTACAACAAGGGGTGGTGAGGGACAGAGTCTCTCAATTAAGCAGAATACTCTCACCCAGTCAAGAGATCAGGGCTAGATCCAACACCGTTTTTTAGCTCATTGCACCATCCCAGTTTCAGAACCTGGCTGTATGCAAATTAGTCTGTTCCTGTCCCAGTGCATGATGGGAACAGGGCAAACCAAACTACAAAAGCCAATTCTTACACTGGGAAGGAAACAAGCTTCCGGGGACCGGTTTCTGGCATTACAGCCGTCTTCGGCCCGGCTTGCTTGAATCCTGATGTTGCAATGAGCAAGGGACTCATGTCTGAGTATACCCTTCCACGCTTAGGGTGGACAAAATAATTTACAACAAGGGGTGGTGAGGGACAGAGTCTCTGAATTAAATAGAATACTCTCACCCAGTCAAGAGATCAGGGCTAGATCCAACACCGTTTTTTAGCTCATTGCACCATCCCAGTTTCAGAACCTGGCTGTATGCAAATTAGTCTGTTCCTGTCCCAGTGCATGATGGGAACAGGGCAAACCAAACTACAAAAGCCAATTCTTACACTGGGAAGGAAACAAGCTTCCGGGGACCGGTTTCTGGCATTACAGCCGTCTTCGGCCCGGCTTGCTTGAATCCTGATGGTGCAATGAGCAAGGGACTCATGTCTGAGTATACCCTTCCACGCTTAGGGTGGACAAAATAATTTACAACAATGCGTGGTGAGGGACAGAGTCTCTGAATTAAGCAGAATACTCTCACCCAGTCAAGAGATCAGGGCTAGATCCAACACCGTTTTTTAGCTCATTGCACCATCCCAATTTCAGAACCTGGCTGTATGCAAATTAGTCTGTTCCTGTCCCAGTGCATGATGGGAACAGGGCAAACCAAACTACAAAAGCCAATTCTTACACTGGGAAGAAAACAAGCTTCCGGGGACCGGTTTCTGGCATTACAGCCGTCTTCGGCCCGGCTTGCTTGAATCCTGATGGTGCAATGAGCAAGGGACTCATGTCTGAGTATACCCTTCCACGCTTAGGGTGGACAAAATAATTTACAACAAGGGGTGGTGAGGGACAGAGTCTCTGAATTAAGCAGAATACTCTCACCCAGTCAAGAGATCAGGGCTAGATCCAACACCGTTTTTTAGCTCATTGCACCATCCCAGTTTCAGAACCTGGCTCTATGCAAATTAGTCTGTTCCTGTCCCAGTGCATGATGGGAACAGGGCAAACCAAACTACAAAAGCCAATTCATACACTGGGAAGGAAACAAGCTTCCGGGGACCGGTTTCTGGCATTACAGCCGTCTTCGGCCCGGCTTGCTTGAATCCTGATGGTGCAATGAGCAAGGGACTCATGTCTGAGTATACCCTTCCACGCTTAGGGTGGACAAAATAATTTACAACAAGGGGTGGTGAGGGACAGAGTCTCTGAATTAAGCAGAATACTCTCACCCAGTCAAGAGATCAGGGCTAGATCCAACACCGTTTTTTAGCTCATTGCACCATCCCAGTTTCAGAACCTGGCTGTATGCAAATTAGTCTGTTCCTGTCCCAGTGCATGATGGGAACAGGGCAAACCAAACTACAAAAGCCAATTCTTACACTGGGAAGGAAACAAGCTTCCGGGGACCGGTTTCTGGCATTACAGCCGTCTTCGGCCCGGCTTGCTTGAATCCTGATGGTGCAATGAGCAAGGGACTCATGTCTGAGTATACCCTTCCACGCTTAGGGTGGACAAAATAATTTACAACAAGGGGTGGTGAGGGACAGAGTCTCTGAATTAGGCAGAATACTCTCACCCAGTCAAGAGATCAGGGCTAGATCCAACACCGTTTTTTAGCTCATTGCACCATCCCAGTTTCAGAACCTGGCTGTATGCAAATTAGTCTGTTCCTGTCCCAGTGCATGATGGGAACAGGGCAAACCAAACTACAAAAGCCAATTCTTACACTGGGAAGGAAACAAGCTTCCGGGGACCGGTTTCTGGCATTACAGCCGTCTTCGGCCCGGCTTGCTTGAATCCTGATGGTGCAATGAGCAAGGGACTCATGTCTGAGTATACCCTTCCACGCTTAGGGTGGACAAAATAATTTACAACAAGGGGTGGTGAGGGACAGAGTCTCTGAATTAAGCAGAATACTCTCACCCAGTCAAGAGATCAGGGCTAGATCCAACACCGTTTTTTAGCTCATTGCACCATCCCAGTTTCAGAACCTGGCTGTATGCAAATTAGTCTGTTCCTGTCCCAGTGCATGATGGGAACAGGGCAAACCAAACTACAAAAGCCAATTCTTACACTGGGAAGGAAACAAGCTTCCGGGGACCGGTTTCTGGCATTACAGCCGTCTTCGGCCCGGCTTGCTTGAATCCTGATGGTGCAATGAGCAAGGGACTCATGTCTGAGTATACCCTTCCACGCTTAGGGTGGACAAAATAATTTACAACAAGGGGTGGTGAGGGACAGAGTCTCTCAATTAAGCAGAATACTCTCACCCAGTCAAGAGATCAGGGCTAGATCCAACACCGTTTTTTAGCTCATTGCACCATCCCAGTTTCAGAACCTGGCTGTATGCAAATTAGTCTGTTCCTGTCCCAGTGCATGATGGGAACAGGGCAAACCAAACTACAAAAGCCAATTCTTACACTGGGAAGGAAACAAGCTTCCGGGGACCGGTTTCTGGCATTACAGCCGTCTACGGCCCGGCTTGCTTGAATCCTGATGGTGCAATGAGCAAGGGACTCATGTCTGAGTATACCCTTCCACGCTTAGGGTGGACAAAATAATTTACAACAAGGGGTGGTGAGGGACAGAGTCTCTGAATTAAGCAGAATACTCTCACCCAGTCAAGAGATCAGGGCTAGATCCAACACCGTTTTTTAGCTCATTGCACCATCCCAGTTTCAGAACCTGGCTGTATGCAAATTAGTCTGTTCCTGTCCCAGTGCATGATGGGAACAGGGCAAACCAAACTACAAAAGCCAATTCTTACATTGGGAAGGAAACAAGCTTCCGGGGACCGGTTTCTGGCATTACAGCCGTCTTCGGCCCAGCTTGCTTGAATCCTGATGGTGCAATGAGCAAGGGACTCATGTCTGAGTATACCCTTCCACGCTTAGGGTGGACAAAATAATTTACAACAAGGGGTGGTGAGGGACAGAGTCTCTGAATTAAGCAGAATACTCTCACCCAGTCAAGAGATCAGGGCTAGATCCAACACCGTTTTTTAGCTCATTGCACCATCCCAGTTTCAGAACCTGGCTGTATGCAAATTAGTCTGTTCCTGTCCCAGTGCATGATGGGAACAGGGCAAACCAAACTACAAAAGCCAATTCTTACACTGGGAAGGAAACAAGCTTCCGGGGACCGGTTTCTGGCATTACAGCCGTCTTCGGCCCGGCTTGCTTGAATCCTGATGGTGCAATGAGCAAGGGACTCATGTCTGAGTATACCCTTCCACGCTTAGGGTGGACAAAATAATTTACAACAAGGGGTGGTGAGGGACAGAGTCTCTGAATTAAGCAGAATACTCTCACCCAGTCAAGAGATCAGGGCTAGATCCAACACCGTTTTTTAGCTCATTGCACCATCCCAGTTTCAGAACCTGGCTGTATGCAAATTAGTCTGTTCCTGTCCCAGTGCATGATGGGAACAGGGCAAACCAAACTACAAAAGCCAATTCTTACACTGGGAAGGAAACAAGCTTCCGGGGACCGGTTTCTGGCATTACAGCCGTCTTCGGCCCGGCTTGCTTGAATCCTGATGGTGCAATGAGCAAGGGACTCATGTCTGAGTATACCCTTCCACGCTTAGGGTGGACAAAATAATTTACAACAAGGGTTGCTCATTGCACCATCAGGATTCAAGCAAGCCGGGCCGAAGACGGCTGAAATGCCAGAAACCGGTCCCCGGAGGCTTGTTTCCTTCCCAGTGTAAGAATTGGCTTTTGTAGTCTGGTCTGCCCTGTTCCCATGATGCACTGGGCCAGGGACAGACTAATTTGCATACAACCGTGTTCTGAAACTGGGATGGTGCAATGAGCTAAAAAACTGTGTTGGATCTAGCCCTGATCGCTTGACTGGGTGAGAGTACTCTGCTTAATTCAGAGACTCTGTCCATCACCACCCCTTGTTGTAAATAATTTTGTCCACCCTAAGCGTGGAAGGGTATACTCAGATGTGAGTCCCTTGCTCATTGCACCATCAGGATTCAAGCAAGCCGGGCCGAAGATGGCTGAAATGCCAGAAACCGGTCCCCGGAGCCTTGTTTCCTTCCCAGTGTAAGAATTGGCTTTTGTAGTCTGGTCTGCCCTGTTCCCATGATGCACTGGGCCAGGGACAGACTAATTTGCATACAGCCGGGTTCTGAAACTGGGATGGTGCAATGAGCTAAAAAACGGTGTTGGATCTAGCTCTGATCTCTTGACTGGGTGAGAGTACTCTGCTTAATTCAGAGACTCTGTCCATCACCACCCCTTGTTGTAAATAATTTTGTCCACCCTAAGCGTGGAAGGGTATACTCAGATGTGAGTCCCTTGCTCATTGCACCATCAGGATTCAAGCAAGCCGGGCCGAAGACGGCTGAAATGCCAGAAACCGGTCCCCGGAGGCTTGTTTCCTTCCCAGTGTAAGAATTGGCTTTTGTAGTCTGGTCTGCCCTGTTTCCATGATGCACTGGGCCAGGGACAGACTAATTTGCATACAGCCGGGTTCTGAAACTGGGATGGTGCAATGAGCTAAAAAACGGTGTTGGATCTAGCCCTGATCTCTTGACTGGGTGAGAGTACTCTGCTTAATTCAGAGACTCTGTCCATCACCACCCCTTGTTGTAAATAATTTTGTCCACCCTAAGCGTGGAAGGGTATACTCAGATGTGAGTCCCTTGCTCATTGCACCATCAGGATTCAAGCAAGCCGGGCCGAAGACGGCTGAAATGCCAGAAACCGGTCCCCGGAGGCTTGTTTCCTTCCCAGTGTAAGAATTGGCTTTTGTAGTCTGGTCTGCCCTGTTCCCATGATGCACTGGGCAAGGGACAGAATAATTTGCATACAGCCGGGTTCTGAAACTGGGATGGTGCAATGTGCTAAAAAACGGTGTTGGATCTAGCCCTGATCTCTTGACTGGGTGAGAGTACTCTGCTCAATTCAGAGACTCTGTCCATCACCACCCCTTGTTGTAAATAATTTTGTCCACCCTAAGCGTGGAAGGGTATACTCAGATGTGAGTCCCTTGCTCATTGCACCATCAGGATTCAAGCAAGCCGGGCCGAATACGGCTGAAATGCCAGAAACCGGTCCCCGGAGGCTTGTTTCCTTCCCAGTGTAAGAATTGGCTTTTGTAGTCTGGTCTGCCCTGTTCCCATGATGCACTGGGCCAGGGACAGAATAATTTGCATACAGCCGGGTTCTGAAACTGGGATGGTGCAATGTGCTAAAAAACGGTGTTGGATCTAGCCCTGATCTCTTGACTGGGTGAGAGTACTCTGCTTAATTCAGAGACTCTGTCCATCACCACCCCTTGTTGTAAATAATTTTGTCCACCCTAAGCGTGGAAGGGTATACTCAGATGTGAGTCCCTTGCTCATTGCACCATCAGGATTCAAGCAAGCCGGGCCGAAGACGGCTGAAATGCCAGAAACCGGTCCCCGGAGGCTTGTTTCCTTCCCAGTGTAAGAATTGGCTTTTGTAGTCTGGTCTGCCCTGTTCCCATGATGCACTGGGCCAGGGACAGACTAATTTGCATACAGCCGGGTTCTGAAACTGGGATGGTGCAATGAGCTAAAAAACGGTGTTGGATCTAGCCCTGATCTCTTGACTGGGTGAGAGTACTCTGCTTAATTCAGAGACTCTGTCCATCACCACCCCTTGTTGTAAATAATTTTGTCCACCCTAAGCGTGGAAGGGTATACTCAGATGTGAGTCCCTTGCTCATTGCACCATCAGGATTCAAGCAAGCCGGGCCGAAGACGGCTGAAATGCCAGAAACCGGTCCTCGGAGGCTTGTTTCCTTCCCAGTGTAAGAATTGGCTTTTGTAGTCTGGTCTGCCCTGTTCCCATGATGCACTGGGCCAGGGACAGACTAATTTGCATACAGCCGGGTTCTGAAACTGGGATGGTGCAATGAGCTAAAAAACGGTGTTGGATCTAGCCCTGATCTCTTGACTGGGTGAGAGTACTCTGCTTAATTCAGAGACTCTGTCCATCACCACCCCTTGTTGTAAATAATTTTGTCCACCCTAAGCGTGGAAGGGTATACTCAGATGTGAGTCCCTTGCTCATTGCACCATCAGGATTCAAGCAAGCCGGGCCGAAGACGGCTGAAATGCCAGAAACCGGTCCCCGGAGGCTTGTTTCCTTCCCAGTGTAAGAATTGGCTTTTGTAGTCTGGTCTGCCCTGTTCCCATGATGTACTGGGCCAGGGACAGACTAATTTGCATACAGCCGGGTTCTGAAACTGGGATGGTGCAATGAGCTAAGAAACGGTGTTGGATCTAGCCCTGATCTCTTGACTGGGTGAGAGTACTCTGCTTAATTCAGAGACTCTGTCCATCACCACCCCTTGTTGTAAATAATTTTGTCCACCCTAAGCGTGGAAGGGTATACTCAGATGTGAGTCCCTTGCTCATTGCACCATCAGGATTCAAGCAAGCCGGTCCGAAGACGGCTGAAATGCCAGAAACCGGTCCCCGGAGGCTTGTTTCCTTCCCAGTGTAAGAATTGGCTTTTGTAGTCTGGTCTGCCCTGTTCCCATGATGCACTGGGCCAGGGACAGACTAATTTGCATACAGCCGGGTTCTGAAACTGGGATGGTGCAATGAGCTAAAAAACGGTGTTGGATCTAGCCCTGATCTCTTGACTGGGTGAGAGTACTCTGCTTAATTCAGAGACTCTGTCCATCACCACCCCTTGTTGTAAATAATTTTGTCCACCCTAAGCGTGGAAGGGTATACTCAGATGTGAGTCCCTTGCTCATTGCACCATCAGGATTCAAGCAAGCCGGGCCGAAGACGGCTGAAATGCCAGAAACCGGTCCCCGGAGGCTTGTTTCCTTCCCAGTGTAAGAATTGGCTTTTGTAGTCTGGTCTGCCCTGTTCCCATGATGCACTGGGCCAGGGACAGACTAATTTGCATACAGCCGGGTTCTGAAACTGGGATGGTGCAATGAGCTAAAAAACGGTGTTGGATCTAGCCCTGATCTCTTGACTGGGTGAGAGTACTCTGCTTAATTCAGAGACTCTGTCCATCACCACCCCTTGTTTTAAATAATTTTGTCCACCCTAAGCGTGGAAGGGTATACTCAGATGTGAGTCCCTTGCTCATTGCACCATCAGGATTCAAGCAAGCCGGGCCGAAGACGGCTGAAATGCCAGAAACCGGTCCCCGGAGGCTTGTTTCCTTCCCAGTGTAAGAATTGGCTTTTGCAGTCTGGTCTGCCCTGTTCCCATGATGCACTGGGCCAGGGACAGACTAATTTGCATACAGCCGGGTTCTGAAACTGGGATGGTGCAAGGAGCTAAAAAACGGTGTTGGATCTAGCCCTGATCTCTTGACTGGGTGAGAGTACTCTGCTTAATTCAGAGACTCTGTCCATCACCACCCCTTGTTGTAAATAATTTTGTCCACCCTAAGCGTGGAAGGGTATACTCAGATGTGAGTCCCTTGCTCATTGCACCATCAGGATTCAAGCAAGCCGGGCCGAAGACGGCTGAAATGCCAGAAACCGGTCCCCGGAGGCTTGTTTCCTTCCCAGTGTAAGAATTGGCTTTTGTAGTCTGGTCTGCCCTGTTCCCATGATGCACTGGGCCAGGGACAGACTAATTTGCATACAGCCGGGTTCTGAAACTGGGATGGTGCAATGAGCTAAAAAACGGTGTTGGATCTAGCCCTGATCTCTTGACTGGGTGAGAGTACTCTGCTTAATTCAGAGACTCTGTCCATCACCACCCCTTGTTGTAAATAATTTTGTCCACCCTAAGCGTGGAAGGGTATACTCAGATGTGAGTCCCTTGCTCATTGCACCATCAGGATTCAAGCAAGCCGGGCCGAAGACGGCTGAAATGCCAGAAACCGGTCCCCGGAGGCTTGTTTCCTTCCCAGTGTAAGAATTGGCTTTTGTAGTCTGGTCTGCCCTGTTCCCATGATGCACTGGGCCAGGGACAGACTAATTTGCATACAGCCGGGTTCTGAAACTGGGATGGTGCAATGAGCTAAAAAACGGTGTTGGATCTAGCCCTGATCTCTTGACTGGGTGAGAGTACTCTGCTTAATTCAGAGACTCTGTCCATCACCACCCCTTGTTGTAAATAATTTTGTCCACCCTAAGCGTGGAAGGGTATACTCAGATGTGAGTCCCTTGCTCATTGCACCATCAGGATTCAAGCAAGCCGGGCCGAAGACGGCTGAAATGCCAGAAACCGGTCCCCGGAGGCTTGTTTCCTTCCCAGTGTAAGAATTGGCTTTTGTAGTCTGGACTGCCCTGTTCCCATGATGCACTGGGCCAGGGACAGACTAATTTGCATACAGCCGGGTTCTGAAACTGGGATGGTGCAATGAGCTAAAAAACGGTGTTGGATCTAGCCCTGATCTCTTGACTGGGTGAGAGTACTCTGCTTAATTCAGAGACTCTGTCCATCACCACCCCTTGTTGTAAATAATTTTGTCCACCCTAAGCGTGGAAGGGTATACTCAGATGTGAGTCCCTTGCTCATTGCACCATCAGGATTCAAGCAAGCCGGGCCGAAGACGGCTGAAATGCCAGAAACCGGTCCCCGGAGGCTTGTTTCCTTCCCAGTGTAAGAATTGGCTTTTGTAGTCTGGTCTGCCCTGTTCCCATGATGCACTGGGCCAGGGACAGACTCATTTGCATACAGCCGGGTTCTGAAACTGGGATGGTGCAATGAGCTAAAAAACGGTGTTGGATCTAGCCCTGATCTCTTGACTGGGTGAGAGTACTCTGCTTAATTCAGAGACTCTGTCCATCACCACCCCTTGTTGTAAATAATTTTGTCCACCCTAAGCGTGGAAGGGTATACTCAGATGTGAGTCCCTTGCTCATTGCACCATCAGGATTCAAGCAAGCCGGGCCGAAGACGGCTGAAATGCCAGAAACCGGTCCTCGGAGGCTTGTTTCCTTCCCAGTGTAAGAATTGGCTTTTGTAGTCTGGTCTGCCCTGTTCCCATGATGCACTGGGCCAGGGACAGACTAATTTGCATACAGCCGGGTTCTGAAACTGGGATGGTGCAATGAGCTAAAAAACGGTGTTGGATCTAGCCCTGATCTCTTGACTGGGTGAGAGTACTCTGCTTAATTCAGAGACTCTGTCCATCACCACCCCTTGTTGTAAATAATTTTGTCCACCCTAAGCGTGGAAGGGTATACTCAGATGTGAGTCCCTTGCTCATTGCACCATCAGGATTCAAGCAAGCCGGGCCGAAGACGGCTGAAATGCCAGAAACCGGTCCCCGGAGGCTTGTTTCCTTCCCAGTGTAAGAATTGGCTTTTGTAGTCTGGTCTGCCCTGTTCCCATGATGTACTGGGCCAGGGACAGACTAATTTGCATACAGCCGGGTTCTGAAACTGGGATGGTGCAATGAGCTAAGAAACGGTGTTGGATCTAGCCCTGATCTCTTGACTGGGTGAGAGTACTCTGCTTAATTCAGAGACTCTGTCCATCACCACCCCTTGTTGTAAATAATTTTGTCCACCCTAAGCGTGGAAGGGTATACTCAGATGTGAGTCCCTTGCTCATTGCACCATCAGGATTCAAGCAAGCCGGTCCGAAGACGGCTGAAATGCCAGAAACCGGTCCCCGGAGGCTTGTTTCCTTCCCAGTGTAAGAATTGGCTTTTGTAGTCTGGTCTGCCCTGTTCCCATGATGCACTGGGCCAGGGACAGACTAATTTGCATACAGCCGGGTTCTGAAACTGGGATGGTGCAATGAGCTAAAAAACGGTGTTGGATCTAGCCCTGATCTCTTGACTGGGTGAGAGTACTCTGCTTAATTCAGAGACTCTGTCCATCACCACCCCTTGTTGTAAATAATTTTGTCCACCCTAAGCGTGGAAGGGTATACTCAGATGTGAGTCCCTTGCTCATTGCACCATCAGGATTCAAGCAAGCCGGGCCGAAGACGGCTGAAATGCCAGAAACCGGTCCCCGGAGGCTTGTTTCCTTCCCAGTGTAAGAATTGGCTTTTGTAGTCTGGTCTGCCCTGTTCCCATGATGCACTGGGCCAGGGACAGACTAATTTGCATACAGCCGGTTTCTGAAACTGGGATGGTGCAATGAGCTAAAAAACGGTGTTGGATCTAGCCCTGATCTCTTGACTGGGTGAGAGTACTCTGCTTAATTCAGAGACTCTGTCCATCACCACCCCTTGTTTTAAATAATTTTGTCCACCCTAAGCGTGGAAGGATATACTCAGATGTGAGTCCCTTGCTCATTGCACCATCAGGATTCAAGCAAGCCGGGCCGAAGACGGCTGAAATGCCAGAAACCGGTCCCCGGAGGCTTGTTTCCTTCCCAGTGTAAGAATTGGCTTTTGCAGTCTGGTCTGCCCTGTTCCCATGATGCACTGGGCCAGGGACAGACTAATTTGCATACAGCCGGGTTCTGAAACTGGGATGGTGCAATGAGCTAAAAAACGGTGTTGGATCTAGCCCTGATCTCTTGACTGGGTGAGAGTACTCTGCTTAATTCAGAGACTCTGTCCATCACCACCCCTTGTTGTAAATAATTTTGTCCACCCTAAGCGTGGAAGGGTATACTCAGATGTGAGTCCCTTGCTCATTGCACCATCAGGATTCAAGCAAGCCGGGCCGAAGACGGCTGAAATGCCAGAAACCGGTCCCCGGAGGCTTGTTTCCTTCCCAGTGTAAGAATTGGCTTTTGTAGTCTGGTCTGCCCTGTTCCCATGATGCACTGGGCCAGGGACAGCCTAATTTGCATACAGCCGGGTTCTGAAACTGGGATGGTGCAATGAGCTAAAAAACTGTGTTGGATCTAGCCCTGATCTCTTGACTGGGTGAGAGTACTCTGCTTAATTCAGAGACTCTGTCCATCACCACCCCTTGTTGTAAATAATTTTGTCCACCCTAAGCGTGGAAGGGTATACTCAGATGTGAGTCCCTTGCTCATTGCACCATCAGGATTCAAGCAAGCCGGGCCGAAGACGGCTGAAATGCCAGAAACCGGTCCCCGGAGGCTTGTTTCCTTCCCAGTGTAAGAATTGGCTTTTGTAGTCTGGTCTGCCCTGTTCCCATGATGCACTGGGCCAGGGACAGACTAATTTGCATACAGCCGGGTTCTGAAACTGGGATGGTGCAATGAGCTAAAAAACGGTGTTGGATCTAGCCCTGATCTCTTGACTGGGTGAGAGTACTCTGCTTAATTCAGAGACTCTGTCCATCACCACCCCTTGTTGTAAATAATTTTGTCCACCCTAAGCGTGGAAGGGTATACTCAGATGTGAGTCCCTTGCTCATTGCACCATCAGGATTCAAGCAAGCCGGGCCGAAGACGGCTGAAATGCCAGAAACCGGTCCCCGGAGGCTTGTTTCCTTCCCAGTGTAAGAATTGGCTTTTGTAGTCTGGACTGCCCTGTTCCCATGATGCACTGGGCCAGGGACAGACTAATTTGCATACAGCCGGGTTCTGAAACTGGGATGGTGCAATGAGCTAAAAAACGGTGTTGGATCTAGCCCTGATCTCTTGACTGGGTGAGAGTACTCTGCTTAATTCAGAGACTCTGTCCATCACCACCCCTTGTTGTAAATAATTTTGTCCACCCTAAGCGTGGAAGGGTATACTCAGATGTGAGTCCCTTGCTCATTGCACCATCAGGATTCAAGCAAGCCGGGCCGAAGACGGCTGAAATGCCAGAAACCGGTCCCCGGAGGCTTGTTTCCTTCCCAGTGTAAGAATTGGCTTTTGTAGTCTGGTCTGCCCTGTTCCCATGATGCACTGGGCCAGGGACAGACTAATTTGCATACAGCCGGGTTCTGAAACTGGGATGGTGCAATGAGCTAAAAAACGGTGTTGGATCTAGCCCTGATCTCTTGACTGGGTGAGAGTACTCTGCTTAATTCAGAGACTCTGTCCATCACCACCCCTTGTTGTAAATAATTTTGTCCACCCTAAGCGTGGAAGGGTATACTCAGATGTGAGTCCCTTGCTCATTGCACCATCAGGATTCAAGCAAGCCGGGCCGAAGACGGCTGAAATGCCAGAAACCGGTCCCCGGAGGCTTGTTTCCTTCCCAGTGTAAGAATTGGCTTTTGTAGTCTGGTCTGCCCTGTTCCCATGATGCACTGGGCCAGGGACAGACTCATTTGCATACAGCCGGGTTCTGAAACTGGGATGGTGCAATGAGCTAAAAAACGGTGTTGGATCTAGCCCTGATCTCTTGACTGGGTGAGAGTACTCTGCTTAATTCAGAGACTCTGTCCATCACCACCCCTTGTTGTAAATAATTTTGTCCACCCTAAGCGTGGAAGGGTATACTCAGATGTGAGTCCCTTGCTCATTGCACCATCAGGATTCAAGCAAGCCGGGCCGAAGACGGCTGAAATGCCAGAAACCGGTCCCCGGAGGCTTGTTTCCTTCCCAGTGTAAGAATTGGCTTTTGTAGTCTGGTCTGCCCTGTTCCCATGATGCACTGGGCCAGGGACAGACTAATTTGCATACAGCCGGGTTCTGAAACTGGGATGGTGCAATGAGCTAAAAAACGGTGTTCGATCTAGCCCTGATCTCTTGACTGGGTGAGAGTACTCTGCTTAATTCAGAGACTCTGTCCATCACCACCCCTTGTTGTAAATTATTAGTGCTGATAGCATCCGCAATTAAAAATGGCGTCTATTTGACTAATTTCAGGAATACGCGGCCAAATAGACGCCATTTTTAAAAAGCACAAGTGATGTTTTTGGAATAGTTATGCACTCCAACATCCTAGCTCAGGTCTCATGTTTCAGCCATAAAAGCGCCAATAACTGGTCAGGTGGCTTTCGACAGGACAAATCAGAATAACGACCCTGTGCAGCCCACTGGAATACACCAGCGCATGGAAAGCTAAAATCTATATATATAAAAACGAATGTATGTCTGCCTGTCTGTCTGTCTGTCTGTTTGTCCTTCATGCATTACTACACCATTCATCCGATCGCCATGAAACTTTGAGAAGTTGTTGAGTACACTCCCGCGAAGGTTTCTGGCATAATTGTTTTCTAAATAAAGCAAGATTAGAAGCTGTTCGAATACAAACTGTTCAAGCCCGTTCTTCTCAAACGAACGACCATCTTGAATCGCTCCGGAGGTGAATTCCTCTAATGTAACCCGGCCCTCCTCGAGGGCAGCTACGTGCGTTGAGGGGGCCAGGGAAGCTGCCCAAACATGTCGAATCAGTCTTCGTTGTGCCGAGACGGAGTGTTGGTGAGATGGTGCAGGATCAGGAATGAACCCGAGTCGTGATGGGGGTGCAAGGTATGAGCGTGTAAGCGTTGTGCTCTCGCGCTCACGTTCAAAAGTATACCAAATGCGATGAGGCCTAATCCGGTTCCAAATAGAACCAGAGGGGAAGTAGTCTAGGGTGAAAGACACAGGGGGCAATATTGAGTGCGAGACACAAGTATCATTAGAAAGCGTACACAAACCAGAGAAAAAAGTTGAAATTTCACCTTAAAAGGCCATTCTGAGGTATTCTGAAGATATAGGCCAATCCCAGAAAACATAGGAAACTCTTAATACTAAATAACATTGTTAGGAAGGCGAACCCGGGGGAGGCAGAAGGTGTCTGACTGACCACCCCTAGGTCTACCCCTCCTTCAGAGAAGGGACCGAGCGATGTCGAGAGGCCTCTGACGTGAGGGCCCTCTCCTAGAATCGTACAGCAGAGTAACCACACCACTACAAATGTACACCACACGTAGATAGAGTTTTCAATCTTTATCTGGCAATAAGTATCGTTTCAATATATACAGCAGATCCCGAGATCTGGAAAGTCTCGTGACAAGGGGCAAGGTAGCGGGACAGTCTTATAGATGGTCGGTTGCAAGGAGACTCTACGCACAGCTCTCAATCCTCGAGCTGGGGGGTTCCGGAAGGTTGGGCCGCGGCAGCGCCAGCAGGCTCCAAGATGGTTCAGCGAGCGTGGACCGCAGCAGCGCCAGCAGGTTCCAAGATGGTTCAGCAAGTGTGGACCGCGGCAGCGCCAGCAGGTTCCAAGATGGTTCAGCGAGTGTGGACCGCGGCAGCGCCAGCAGGTTCCAAGATGGTTCAGCGAGTGTGGACCGCGGCAGCGCCAGCAGGTTCCCAGATGGTTCAGCGAGTGTGGACCGCGGCAGCGCCAGCAGGTTCCAAGATGGTTCAGCGAATGTGGACCGCGGCAGCGCCAGCAGGCTCCAAGATGGTTACAGCAAAGATGGACCGCGGCAGCGCCAGCAGGCTCCAAGGTGGTTACAGCGAAGATGGACCGCGGCAGCGCCAGCAGGTTCCAGGTAGAACAGCAAGGTGAGTTTGTCTCAGGGTCAGCCGCGACAGCGTCAGCAGGGCTTCTCGACTCCGGGATACAACTGCCGTCCTACTCCGGGGCTGGCCCAGATATAGGTCTGGAGTCCTTTGATGTCCGGACCCTCTTGCCTGGGGGTCAGAGGGGCCGGTATGATGGTGTCCAGACACCCAGCAGGGGGTGGAGCCAGCGCTCAGGGAGGCCGGAGGCCGATCGAAACCAGGCATCCGGGGACGGTTGGAGAGCCATCGAAACTCCCTTCTCCTTGTCTCTGGTTGAGTGGCCACTCTATCACCCGGAGGGCTCTTGGTGCCTCGATGGCGGGCTCGCTGGGGCCGTGGCCGCGGCTGGGCCGGGACCACGTGTCTGTGACATGATGGGCCCAAGATGGCGTCGGGCCTGGAATGAGGGTCCGGGGTGGGCACCGGACCGGTAATGCTGGGGCGGCCCGAGTTTGCCGTGTCAGTGGTTGTGGGCCGCCGGGTGGCGGATCTGGTGGTTTGTAGGTCGTGCAGAGGTGTGCCCGAGGCCGACCCGGGCTGGATGGAGTGCCGATGTCGTCCGGGGCCCGCCATGCGGGAGGGGTAGGACCACACCACGAGGCCGGGTCCAACACACGTCCCCTCCAGCTGAAGACAGGGGAGAGTCACCCATCTTCTTGGGGATTCTCCTCGCCAAGGCGGAAGAATCTGGAGAGGCCATCAGCGTTGGCCTGGTCGTTGCCAGGGCGATGCTCCACGGTGAAGTTCATCCCTTGGAGGGAGATGGACCAACGTAGCAACTTCGGGTTCTCGCCCCGCATCTGCATCAACCACCGCAGGGGCCGGTGGTCGGTCTGTACTCGGAAGTGGGTGCCGAAGAGGTAGGGCCGGAGCTTCTTTAGGGCCCATACGACGGTGAATGCTTCCCTCTCGATGATGCTCCATCGTTGTTCTCGGGCCAGCAGGCGCCGGCTGATGAAGGCCACAGGAAGGTCAACTCCGTCAGAGTTCATTTGGGAGAGTACGGCCCCAATGCCGTGTTCCGAGGCGTCAGTTTGGACGATGAACTCTCGGCTGTAGTCGGGGGCCTGGAGCACCGGGGCGGTGCACATGGCAGTCTTTAGTGTCTCAAAGGCTACTTGGCACTCGGGGGTCCAGTGCACCTTCGGGGGTAGTGTCTTGGAGGTTAGTTCTGTGAGGGGCCCCACAATGCTCCCATAGTCCTTTATGAACCGCCGATAGTATCCAGTGAGCCCCAGGAAGGCTCGGACGGCGGTCTGGGTGACGGGGGGCTCCCAGGCCTGGATGGCGTCGATCTTGGGTTGAAGGGGAGCCACTTGGCCGCTCCCCACTTGGTGTCCCAGATAGGTCATGGACCCTTGACCGATCTGGCACTTGCTGGCTTTTATTGTTAGTCCGGCCCGTTGGAGGACCGTCAGGACCTTCCAGAGGTGGGTCAGGTGCTCGTCCCAACAGAGGCTGTACACCGCAATATCGTCCAGATAGGCGGCACTGAACTCTTCCAGCCCTGCCAGCACCCGATTCACTAGTCTCTGGAAGGTGGCCGGAGCATTCTTCATGCCGAAGGGCATCACGTTGAAGTGGAAGTGGCCATCGGGGGTCGAGAAAGCGGATCGTTCTTGTGCGCCAGGGGTGAGGCAGATTTGCCTGTATCCGGCCGTGAGGTCGAAGGTGCTGAGGTACCTGGCGGCTCCCAGGCGATCGATCAGTTCATCCGCTCGGGGAATGGGATGGGCGTCGGTCCTGGTGACGGCATTCAGTCCCCCGTAGTCGACACAGAACCGCAGCTCCGGGGGCACCCCGGGGGCGGTGGCCTTAGGGACCAGGACGACGGGACTGGCCCATGGACTGTCTGAGGGTTCGACTACCCCTAGGGCTAGCATCTTGGAAACTTCGGCTTGGATGCAGGCCCGGACCCGGTCGGGGACTCGGTAGGCTCGTGCCGCACGGGCGGACTGTCCCCGGTGTCGACGTCGTGAACACACCACTGGGTGACTCCGGGGGTGAGGGAAAATAAGTTCGCAAATTGACCCAGCAGTTTCTGGCAGTCCTGGCGCTGTTTGGGTGTCAGTGCGGGAGAGAGGGAGACCCCCTCGATGGCGCCATCTTTCTCGGAGGTGCTCAGGAGGTCTGGTAGAGGCTCGGAGACGTCCTCTGCTCCGTCATCGGTAGCCAACAACAGGCTCAGTTCGGTGCGGACAAAGTGGGGCTTGAGCCGGTTGGCGTGTAGGACCCGGAGGGGGTTCCGGGGGGACTCCATGTCCACTAGGTAGGTGACGGGGCTCTTGCGCTCCACAACTTTGAAGGGCCCCGTCCATTTGTCCTGGAGGGCGCCGGGGTCGACCGGGGGCATGACCCAGACCTGCTGGCCCGGCTCGAATTCAATGGACGAGGCATTTTCATCATACAAGCGCTTCATCTCCTCTTGACTGGCCTTCAGGTTGGTTTCGGCCAGTTACCGGAACTTCCGAGTCTGGTTGCGGAGAGTCAAGAGGTATCGGAAAACATCGGGCGGAGTATCGGAGGCGGCCAGCTCCCAGCCTTCCTTGACCAGGCTGAGGGGGCCTCGCACAGGGTGTCCATATAATAGTTCAAAGGGGCTGAACCCCAGGGACTTCTGGGGTTCCTCCCGGTAGGCGAACAGGAGGCATGGCAGCAGAACGTCCCATTTGCGCCGGAGGGGCTCTTCTAGGCCCTTGATCATTCCTTTCAGGGTCCTATTAAATCGCTCCACTAGTCCCTTCCCTTGAGGGTGATACGGGGTGGTGAACTTATACGCGACCCCGCACTGTTGCCACAGGGACCGCATATATTTCTATATAAAGTTTGTGCCCCGATCACTTACGACCTCTCGGGGGAAGCCGACTCTGGAGAAGATCCCCATTAGCGCCCGACCCACTACGGGGGCTGTGATAGTCCGGAGGGGGATAGCTTCTGGGTAGCGGGTGGCATGGTCCACCAGGACGAGGATGAAGCGGTGCCCCTGAGAGGTTGGAGGATCCAGGGGCCCTACGATGTCGATCCCTACTCGCTAGAAGGGAGTGGTCACCACGGGAAACGGTTGGAGTGGGGCCTTGATTTTCCCCCCACTCTTTCCGCTGGCTTGGCAGGTCGGACAGGTTCGGCAGTGGTTGTACACATCGCTGCGCATCTTCGGCCAATAAAAGTGGGTCACCAGGCGGCTGTAGGTTTTGTCCTGCCCCAGGTGCCCGGCGAGGGGCACATCATGTGCCAGGTTTAAGAGAAAGTCTCTGAAGTGGAGGGGGACGACTAGCACTCGGCCGGCCCCCAGCTCGGCGATCTTTTGTTCACTGTACAGGAGGTCCTGGTCCCAATAGATCCAGTGGGACCCCGAGGAGTCTCCTGTGGCTTGCGTGGCGGCTTGTTGTCGGAGTCCCTCAAGGGAAGGACATGTCTTTTGTTCCCGACGGAACTGCTCGCGGGTGGGGCCCCCTTCTTGGCGCCACTGGGCTAGTTCGGGAAGGGGCATGAGCTCGGGAAGTTCTTCATGGCTGGGGCCCTGCGGCCCCAGTTCGGGTTCGGCCGTGGCAGTGGCGGGTGGCGGAGGTGCCGGCCATTCAGGTTCTTCGGGCAGATTGTCTTCGGTTGGGACGGCGGCCCGGGTTGACATGGATCGGGTCGTTACGCAAACCCATTCAGGAAGGCCTAGCATCCCCAGATGCTCTCTTCGCTCGATCTGTGCCCAGGGGGAACTTTCCAGGTTGTTCCCTAGGAGGCAGTCCACCGGGGCATCGTCTCGGACGGTGACTTTCAGCATGCCGGACACTCCTCCCCACTCGAAGGGGATGCGAGCCATCTGGCACAGGCTCTCGGAATTGTCCGCTGACCGGACAGGGCACAGAACGTGGGGCAAGATTTGTTCTGGGGTCACCAGATGGCAGCGGACGGCGGTTATGCTGGCCCCCGTGTCACGGAGAGCCTCAGCCCGGCGTCCGTTGATGGTGACCCACTGGCGGTACTTCTGGGTGTTGATTGGAATCTGGTCTCGGGGGATCATGTCTTTGTCGCCCAGGGAGGCGAGGCACATGGCCGCGGACTCCCATTCTTCTGGTTCCATAGGGACCTCTTCTTCTTCATCCTTTTCTTCGCTCAGAGCAGCTGCAGTGATTTGTCGACCGGGGGGGCCCGTGGTGCCGGGCCGCTGGTTCATGGGGCAGAGAGGATCATTGGCATAGTGACCCAGCCGCTGGCATCTGTGGCACGTAACGTTGGGGCGTGGCCCCGGTCGGGCTGGATGGGCCCCCCTTGGGCTGGAGGCTGGTGTAGAGGAGGCGGGCGAAGACCCCGGCGGGAGGTCTCGGCCTCGGCTGATGCCAGACCCGCCTTAGCGGCCGGTGGTTCCCCGTGGACCCTCGTCCGTATTCTCCTGTGGTGTTCCGGTGGACGCGGTTGCTCGCCCACCGATCTGCTTCGACCGCTAGCTTTCGCGGCTCGGTCAACTTGCTGTCGAGGAGGTGCTGTCGTAGTTCAATGAAGCAGTTGTTGGAGAGGTGCTCCCATAACATAAGGTCGACCAACTGCTGGTAGGTAGTGACCTGACTGCCTTTGACCCACCCCTCGAAGGCTCTGCTAAAAAAGTTCACATATTCCACCCAAGTGGTACCGGGGATTTTTTTACAGTCTCGGAACCTCTGCCGGTACATTTCGGGGGTGAGTCCGTAGCGCGTGAGTAGGGCCGTTTTCATGTGTTCATAGGAGGTCATTTCGGTGTCAGGGAGTTCCAGCAGGGCGTCCCTCCCTTCGTTGGCGAACTTTCCCCACAGGCCGGCGCCCCAATCCTTCAGGGGCACCCGATGGGCGGTCATGGCCACCTCGTAGGCTTTGAACCATTGCTGGATATCATCGTTCTTGTAGTATTCTTTGACTACATCTTTCGGTAGGTGAACCTTGGTGTCCACGGGAGGGGCCGAGGTCTTGGCCCCGGCCGCGCTATCTTCGTTGATCTTGGCTTTGATTTCTAGTTCTCTCAGGCCTCGTTCGTGTTCATATGCTAGTCGTTTTTCTTCGAGGTCACGTTGTCTCCGTTTCTCTTCTAGATCCCCCTCCAGCCGTAGTTGCTCGAGGGCTATCTTTTTCTCCGCTAGCTGGAGTTCTCCATCTAGCCGGAGTCGTGCAAGCTCCAATTCGTGTAGCCGGTTGCGCTCTCGTTCTCGAGCGTCTTCATAGATGAGGTCCACGTTTAGTGTTGCGGTTCTTTCCCCCGTCGGGGGTGCGCTGGTTTCCTGTTGCCCGTTCGGGCTACTCTCCCCTTGGGGTGGTCTGTCTCGGGTTTCCACCCAGGCTTGTAGGGCCGATTTGAAGTCCTCTTTTGTGCTCAGGCCAGTGGTAGCGATACCCATGTCTTTACAGAATTGTTTTAGTTCTTTGTGGCTGTATTCTTCTATCTTCTCTTTCTGGAATTCGGCAGGTAGGTTGGTTCCTTGGGTCGTCATGGTCTCTGTGTGTTTTTCCGTCGTAGCGGGTAGATCACTCTCTGTACGATTTTGCGTTGGCTCGGATCGCAGCGCCTGCCACCAATGTTAGGAAGGCGAACCAGGGGGAGGCAGAAGGTGTCTGACTGACCACCTCTAGGTCTACCCCTCCTTCAGAGAAGGGACCGAGCGATGTCGAGAGGCCTCCGACGTGAGGGCCCCCTCCTAGAATCGTACAGCAGAGTAACCACACCACTACAAATGTACACCACACGTAGATAGAGTTTTCAATCTTTATCTGGCAATAAGTATCGTTTCAATATATACGGCAGATCCCGAGATCTGGAAAGTCTCGTGACAAGGGGCAAGGTAGCGGGACAGTCTTATAGATGGTCGGTTGCAAGGAGACTCTACGCACAGCTCTCAATCCTCGAGCTGGGGGGTTCCGGAAGGTTGGGCCGCGGCAGCGCCAGCAGGCTCCAAGATGGTTCAGCGAGCGTGGACCGCGGCAGCGCCAGCAGGTTCCAAGATGGTTCAGCGAGTGTGGACCGCGGCAGCGCCAGCAGGTTCCAAGATGGTTCAGTGAGTGTGGACCGCGGCAGCGCCAGCAGGTTCCAAGATGGTTCAGCGAGTGTGGACCGCGGCAGCGCCAGCAGGTTCCCAGATGGTTCAGCGAGTGTGGACCGCGGCAGCGCCAGCAGGTTCCAAGATGGTTCAGCGAATGTGGACCGCGGCAGCGCCAGCAGGCTCCAAGATGGTTACAGCAAAGATGGACCGCAGCAGCGCCAGCAGGCTCCAAGGTGGTTACAGCGAAGATGGACCGCGGCAGCGCCAGCAGGTTCCAGGTAGAACAGCAAGGTGAGTTCGTCTCAGGGTCAGCCGCGACAGCGTCAGCAGGGCTTCTCGACTCCGGGATACAACTGCCGTCCTACTCCGGGGCTGGCCCAGATATAGGTCTGGAGTCCTTTGATGTCCGGACCCTCTCGCCTGGGGGTCAGAGGGGCCGGGATGATGGTGTCCAGACACCCAGCAGGGGGTGGAGCCAGCGCTCAGGGAGGCCGGAGGCCGATCGAAACCAGGCATCCGGGGACGGTTGGAGAGCCATCGAAACTCCCTTCTCCTTGTCTCTGGTTGAGTGGCCACTCTACCACCCGGAGGGCTCTTGGTGCCTCGATGGCGGGCTCGCTGGGGCCGTGGCCGCGGCTGGGCCGGGACCACGTGTCTGTGACGTGATGGGCCCAAGATGGCGTCGGGCCTGGAATGAGGGTCCGGGGTGGGCACCGGACCGGTAATGCTGGGGCGGCCCGAGTGTGCCGGCTGGATGGAGGGCCGATGTCGTCCGGGGCCCGCCATGCGGGAGGGGTAGGACCACGCCACGAGGCCGGGTCCAACAAACATCCTATTTACATATATAGAAACTGTTAATACTAAATAACATCCTATTTATATATATACAAGTATCAGATAAGCAAAGCAGAGTAAATCAATAACAAGGATGTCGGAGAGATACTTATCTTTCTGAGCAGCAGCAACATTCCTTTCTTCTGAGATCGCAACAACGCGCGACGGGTAAGCTAGTAAAATTATAAAATTAATAACACAGATTAAGTTGCAATAGTAAGGCATACTATTACAAATTCCCTACAAAATCTGAATGCAAAATTGACAACATGCTTAACTTTCTTAATTAAATTTTACTTTACATTTAAAAAAAACCTGAAAATCCCTGAAAAGACCGAAGGTTTAAGTGATCTTATTTATTTTATTTATTTATTTATTGCGATTTTTAGAGCGCGCAAATACCCAAAGGGTGTCTCGGCGCTTGCAGAACAGAACCGTTGCTGAGGCAGAAAATTATACTGAAAACAGCCAGATTTTTAGTTTTTTCCTGAAGCTGATGAGAGTGGGGGCGGTTTTGATATAGAGGGGTAGTGTGTTCCAAAGTTTGGCTGTGGAGATAATAAAACATCGATCTCCCCAATTGGCCCTTCTTGTACGCGGGACTTTGAGCAGGTGGGCTGACGACGAACGTAAAGTTCTAGAGTGTTCAAGCGGGCATAAGGCTTTTTTTTTAAATTGTGGGCCTAGGTTGTTGATGGCTTTGTATGCAATGCATAGTGCCTTAAATTTTGTCCGGCTCCTCACTGGAAGCCAGTGCAGCTGTCGAATGTAAGGGGAGACGGATCTGAACTTGGGAATGGTTAGTAAAATTCTGTCCGAGGCATTTTGGACCAGCTGCAATCTGTTGAGGACTTTTTCTTGGGCATTCCGAAGAAGGGCGTTGCAGTAATCTGTTCTGGAGATGACCAGAGTACTGATTAGAGTTTTGCCAGCAGAAGGAGGTAAGTATGGAATCAGTTTTTTAATCCTTTTCAGGATATAAAAAGATGAGGAGACCACGGAGTTGGCATGTTGATGGAAAGTCATTTTATTGTCGAGTATGACTCCCAGGTTACGGACCTTGGTAACCGGTTGAGGTGGCACGCCCATCTTGGGTGGCCACCATTGGGGGGACCAAGTTGGTTCCAGTTTCCCTAATGTCATCACCTCTGTCTTGTCAGAGTTTAATTTAAGACAGTTTGATGACATCCAGGAACTGATTGCCCACATTCCCTCTTGGAGGTTTGCTGCAACTGATGTACCATCGTTGTATACAAATAACACCAGTTGAGTGTCGTCCGCGTAGGTTGTGAGGGCGATCCCATAAGATTTTATTACCCTCGCTAAGTCCGAAACATAAATGTTGAAGAGTGTCGGACTTAGCAAGGAGCCCTGTGGTACTCCGCAGGGGAGAGTAAAGGTCTGGGAGGTGTAATGGCCCATCTTCACTGTCTGTGGACGGTCAGCCAGAAATGAAGCAAGAAGTTCTTTAGCTTTATTGTTAATTCCTATGGCTGCGACACGGTCGATCAAGATGACATGATCGACCGTGTCGAAGGCTGCGGAGAGATCCAAGAGTATCAGTACTGCCGCTCCTCCTTTGACCAGTGTCATCCTTATTTCGTCTGCTGCTTTTAATAGCGCAGTCTCCGTTCCATGCCCCTGTCTGAACCCAAATTGTGTATTCATGGTCCTTTCGAAAATTTTAGCTGGAAAAGGGAGACAGGCAATGGGTCGGTAGCTGGCGGGAAGGAGGGGATCTAAAGTAGGTTTTTTTAAAAGTGGCTTGATGATAGCCTCCTTCCAAACCGAGGGGTATATGCCAGTTAAAAACATAGCATTGTAGATGGTGGTCAACGCGGGGGAAATAGCTTCAGGGATGAGGTTAAGGATGGCGAGAGGGCAAGGATCTAGAGGTGATCCTGATTTGGTGCGAGCGACAAGTTGTCGGACTTGTTTCTCCGTAGTAGCTTCGAAGACGGAGAAGTTAGGCGCCTTATTGGGAGGGGATAACATGGGGGTGGGAGAGGAGGAAGAGTGGGTAAAGGCTGAAAAAATAGCACTAACTTTGTCTTCGAAGAATTTGGCAAGAGAATAGCAGAGAATCTGTGATCCATCAGAGCGAGGGGCGGGCGGGTTAGAAAGATGTGTGACCACCTTCAATAATTCTCTTGCAGAATTTTTCGCCTGATTGATTTGGGAAGTATAGTAGAGAGTTTTTTCCGCGGTGATAAGTTTTTTTATATTTGGAAAGGGCGTTTTTGTAGGCGCTTTTGTCCATCGGACTGTAATGGCGGCGCCAGTGCCTTTCCAGATTCCTGCAATGTTGTCTTTGCAGTCGTAAGGATTCCGTGAACCATGGGGCTGAGGGGAGCTTTCTACTGCGATAGGAGGTTTTGATAGGAGCTAACTTGTTGCAGGCCATATTTAGGCTGTTCAGATAGTTGGTGGAAGATAATGTAGGATCCTGTTCGTTAGTAGTAGTACCATCGGACATCATAGCCGCGAGATGAGAAGGATTAATATTTTTCCAATCACTGAAGGAGATGGAAGAAGGTGATATAGAGGGAGGTGGAAGGGGGTTGGTTTTTATAGAGAAACAGATGGCTGCATGATCCGTCCAAGTAAGAGGGATTACCTTAGAAACAGAAATGAGTGGATTGCTGGTAAATAACCCATCTAAGGTATGTCCCGCTTTATGGGTAGGTTGTTTGACAATTTGCTGCAGACCAGCTGCTGCTAGGTCGTTAATTAACACCGAGGTGTCAGGGTCGTCAGTCGCTTCAAGATGAAAGTTGAAGTCTCCCAGTATGGTAAAATGTGGCGCTCCTACTGAGACCTCGGTTAGATTACTAAGATTCGTGAGAAATTTCAACCTAGATCCGGGGGGGGGGCGATAGATTAACATGCCTGTGAGTGATTGTTTACCAGAGAGGCCGATGGTAAAGGAGAAAGCCTCACACTCACTATAGTTAGAATCCACAATTGTGACTTTGAGGTGGTCTTTATAAATGATGGCTATCCCTCCACCCTTTCTTTTAGGTCTATCTATTCTGCAAACGCAGTAGTTTGTCGGGGTGGCCGCTTTGAAATCTGGACCGGAGGATTCATCACCCCAGGTCTCCGTGATGAATAATAGATCTAAGTTATGTAAGTCAATGAAATCGGAGATTTCAATTTTGTGTTTGGGGAGAGATCGCACGTTAATAAGTGCTGCTAACACTTGTCGGGGGGGAAATAATGGGGGGGGCAGGGATGGTGCAAGTAGGACATTTGTGAGGACCAATGCTAGAATTGGTGTAAAGCAGGTGTGGTAAGGCATGGGGCACGTCCGCTGAGGCCTTAAGGTTTAGGAGTTGCTCGGAAGTATATGTGAATACGCCCGTGTTAAGCAATGTGTGAGGCACAGGCGAATCGGGGGGGTGGCCCTAGGCCTGGCCTCGGCGCGGACGAGCGCAGACGAGCTTGCCTTATGCGCGCCTTCGGCGCGCAATCGTCGCGCCCGCTGCGCGACCAATGGATGTGCATAATTTATGGAGGATAGGAGAGTGAGGAGAGGGGGCGTGGCCAGCACGAGTGGGCGTGTCAGCTGGGCCAGGAATGGCGTCAAGATTTCAACCAACACTCGTCCGCTACAGCGTTCAATCAGCTGTGCGGGGTGTCGGCTTGCTCTAAATGAAGAGTGCCCAGAGGGGTAAGTGCGTTTAAAAACACAGAAAAATAGTGACAATAATATTAAAATATCGGCAATGTGGCTCCCGGCTTTTCGCCTCAGGAGGGGTTCTGCTAATGCATTGCTCTCATTCAACGCGCGTTTATATGAGCGGGAGAGGGGGCGTGGCCAGCACGAGTGGGCGTGTCAGCTGGGCCAGGAATGGTGTCAAGATTTCAACCAACACTCGTCCGCGGCAGCGTTCAATCAGCTGTGCGGGGTGTCGGCTTGCTCTAAATGAAGAGTGCCCAGAGGGGTAAGTGCGTTTAAAAACACAGAAAAATAGTGACAATAATATTAAAATATCGGCAATGTGGCTCCCGGCTTTTCGCCTCAGGAGGGGTTCTGCTAATGCGTCGCTCTCATTCAGCGCGCGTTTATATGAGCGGGAGAGGGGGCGTGGCCAGCACGAGTGGGCGTGTCAGCTGGGCCAGGAATGGCGTCAAGATTTCAACCAACACTCGTCCGCGGCAGCGTTCAATCAGCTGTGCGGGGTGTCGGCTTGCTCTAAATGAAGAGTGCCCAGAGGGGTAAGTGCGTTTAAAAACACAGAAAAATAGTGACAATAATATTAAAATATCGGCAATGTGGCTCCCGGCTTTTCGCCTCAGGAGGGGTTCTGCTAATGCGTCGCTCTCATTCAGCGCACGTTTATATGAGCGGGGGAGGGGGCGGGGCCAGCACGAGTGGGCGTGTCAGCTGGGCCAGGAATGGCGTCAAGATTTCAACCAACACTCGTCCGCGGCAGCGTTCAATCAGCTGTGCAGGGTGTCGGCTTGCTCGAAATTAAGAGTGCCCAGAGGGGTAAGTGCGTTTAAAAACACAGAAAAATAGTGACAATAATATTAAAATATCGGCAATGTGGCTCCCGGCTTTTCGCCTCAGGAGGGGTTCTGCTAATGCGTCGCTCTCATTCAGCGCGTGTTTATATGAGCGGGAGAGGGGGCGTGGCCAGCACGAGTGGGCGTGTCAGCTGGGCCAGGAATGGCGTCAAGATTTCAACCAACACTCGTCCGCTACAGCGTTCAATCAGCTGTGTGGGGTGTCGGCTTGCTCTAAATGAAGAGTGCCCAGAGGGGTAAGTGCGTTTAAAAACACAGAAAAATAGTGACAATAATATTAAAATATCGGCAATGTGGCTCCCGGCTTTTCGCCTCAGGAGGGGTTCTGCTAATGCGTTGCTCTCATTCAGCGCACGTTTATATGAGCGGGAGAGGGGGCGTGGCCAGCACGAGTGGGCGTGTCAGCTGGACCAGGAATGGCGTCAAGATTTCAACCAACACTCGTCCGCGGCAGCGTTCAATCAGCTGTGCGGGGTGTCGGCTTGCTCGAAATGAAGAGTGCCCAGAAGGGTAAGTGCATTTAAAAACACAGAAAAATAGTGACAATAATATTAAAATATCGGCAATGTGGCACACGGCTTTTCGCCTCAGGAGGGGTTCTGCTAATGCATTGCTCTCATTCAACGCGCGTTTATATGAGCGGGAGAGGGGGCGTGGCCAGCACGAGTGGGCGTGTCAGCTGGGCCAGGAATGGTGTCAAGATTTCAACCAACACTCGTCCGCGGCAGCGTTCAATCAGCTGTGCGGGGTGTCGGCTTGCTCTAAATGAAGAGTGCCCAGAGGGGTAAGTGCGTTTAAAAACACAGAAAAATAGTGACAATAATATTAAAATATCGGCAATGTGGCTCCCGGCTTTTCGCCTCAGGAGGGGTTCTGCTAATGCGTCGCTCTCATTCAGCGCGCGTTTATATGAGCGGGAGAGGGGGCGTGGCCAGCACGAGTGGGCGTGTCAGCTGGGCCAGGAATGGCGTCAAGATTTCAACCAACACTCGTCCGCGGCAGCGTTCAATCAGCTGTGCGGGGTGTCGGCTTGCTCTAAATGAAGAGTGCCCAGAGGGGTAAGTGCGTTTAAAAACACAGAAAAATAGTGACAATAATATTAAAATATCGGCAATGTGGCTCCCGGCTTTTCGCCTCAGGAGGGGTTCTGCTAATGCGTCGCTCTCATTCAGCGCACGTTTATATGAGCGGGGGAGGGGGCGGGGCCAGCACGAGTGGGCGTGTCAGCTGGGCCAGGAATGGCGTCAAGATTTCAACCAACACTCGTCCGCGGCAGCGTTCAATCAGCTGTGCAGGGTGTCGGCTTGCTCGAAATTAAGAGTGCCCAGAGGGGTAAGTGCGTTTAAAAACACAGAAAAATAGTGACAATAATATTAAAATATCGGCAATGTGGCTCCCGGCTTTTCGCCTCAGGAGGGGTTCTGCTAATGCGTCGCTCTCATTCAGCGCGCGTTTATATGAGCGGGAGAGGGGGCGTGGCCAGCACGAGTGGGCGTGTCAGCTGGGCCAGGAATGGCGTCAAGATTTCAACCAACACTCGTCCGCGGCAGCGTTCAATCAGCTGTGCGGGGTGTCGGCTAGCTCGAAATGAAGAGTGCCCAGAGGGGTAAGTGCGTTTAAAAACACAGAAAAATAGTGACAATAATATTAAAATATCGGCAATGTGGCTGCCGGCTTTTCGCCTCAGGAGGGGTTCTGCTAAGTATTGAAAAAAGTCCTTAACTTACATTTTAGAAAAGCGCTAGAAATTCACTGAAAAAACACAAAGGCTAAAGAAACGTTATAATTAAGTTATAACTAACCCCCGGCGGGGTTTGCAGAGTGCAGCTACGCAGAGTTCCACGGAGTTGAGGGGAAACTCCGTGGAACTCCGCTCCGCACGCGAGCATGCGCATTTCGTGCAAGATGTACGTGAGTAGGAGTAGGGCAGCCCTGGGATGCCGCAATAAGGTAAGTTACTTTTATTTCTTTTTAAATGATGTTGTCCTAGTATTTAAATGTATCCGGGGTGGAGGTGGGGGCTGGATAACTCCGCTCCACTGTGGAGTCGGAGGTTTTTCCCCTACTCCGCGTTTACAGCGGAGTGCGGAGTAGGGAAATCTCCGCAGACTCCGCTGGCGGAGCGGAGTTCTCCGCCCACGCCTAGTTATAATGTCAGTCATGACATGAATTTATAAACCCAAGAAAAAACGGACAATTTCCAGTAATGCTTCAAGGAGATAACGACAACCCCCACCATGCACTGTTTATGACCTTATATATTTAATCACACATGAGACATTGACATCGCTGAAGACATCACTAATGCCTACCCCCTCCTAAATTACACAAGTCACTTTGGAATACTGTTTCCACAGCACCACCCAAACATTATTATAAAGCACAGTCATGCCCGCTACCATCACATCCAAATCCTCTCTCCCATTGAATCTCTCAAATATACCTTATTTGCCGGGCACCCTCATGACGCAGGTGATGTTCATACCAAGCCTGAAACAGTGAGCTTTACATTAAGACCTTTCATGGATAATCATACATCTAAGAGCAGAAAACACGAAACCCAAACCACTCTACGTTAGGGGTGGGTGGAATTTCCGTAGTCGCACTACGCAAAGCTCCGCAAAACGGTAAAAAATCTCCGTGAGGAAGCAGTGCTCCGCGAAGTGAACACGCAGGATTGCTTGTTCTGCCCGTTCGCGATGCTTTCTTCCTGTGTGCGAACGCTGTTTGCGTGCTCGGGAGAAAATATCTCACAAACACGCATTTTGAAAGCGCGAACAAGCAATAAATTCCGCAAAGCCGCGGTTCATGGAATTTTAGGCAATTTCGCATTCTCCGCGGAACAAGAAATTCCGCAAATTCCGCAAGCAGAACAGAATTTACCACCCAGGTCTACTCTACGTGTGCTCCAGAAAGCTGCAGGCTGATGCCGCATCGAAGGCTGATATACAGAGCCAGAGTCATGGTGGGAGTGAGGGATGCACATATGGCTGAAATGAATGGGCAAATATTGGAAGTGGAAATGATTTACATAACCAGGTTACCCGAAAATCTGTATGACCCTACCCTAGTACAGCAACATTTCACAAGCCACGACTATCATCACAGGCCACCATCCACAGCAAATAGTTAAAGAGTGGGTAAGTGAGTGAATTAGTGAGCACAAGAACCAAAAAATAAAAGAGTGAAAAAATGAAACAAAGAGTGTTTATTATGATCGTAATCTTTAAACAAGTGCAAGAGGCAATACCACAAGTTTAAAATATTCTCATAAAAGGTGATAAAAACATTGTACAAAGTATTCCATTATCGGTTAAAACTCTTACACACCCTTATACATTACAAACCAACACCAATAAAATGGCACTTATCATAAAACTTATTATCACATTAAAACACTTTTCCTTTTCTTTAGATCAGGTATATAATTCATTGGTTTAAAATTCATAAAATCCTAAAAATTACTCCTGGCTTCTTAGAAGGCTGTGGACCGCCTTTATGTATTTTCCGAGGGCAATAGCAATCTCAATAGTGGGCATTTCTGTTAGAAACAAAGAGTGGTTCGGTGATTGAAAAAGTGATTGTGAGTGAGTGAGTGTGTGAAGCAAACTTTAAGAAAAGTAGTATTTAAGAGAGTGATTAAGTGGGTGTCTGATTAAATGCATAAGTGTAAGAGTGAAATATTAATGTAGTCATTCAATAAATAAGTGAGTGACATAGAGAAAGAGATAGTACAGGAGTGAGTGAGAAAATGTGTGAAAGAGTGAGGCAAAGAGTGATTGCGTGGCTGAAAGAGTGATCCAAATACCGACTAAGTGATCGAGTGAGTGTAAAACTGACTGAGGGAGTCAACGAGTGAGCGAGTGAGCGTGTTAAAGTCTGAAGTGTGAGTAAAAGAGCTTTTCCTTGAGTGATTGACCTCTGAGTGAAAGGGTAACAGATTGAGCAGGTAAACAAGTGGTTGAGGAAGTGAGCGAATGAATGATTGAATCATTGAGTAAATGAGTGGGTAAGTGAAACGGTGTGTGTGTGTTGGGGCGGGTACCTGCATAAGCAGACCTACCCAAAGGCAGTGGTGTGCTGTCCAGGATCAAAGACAGACACACAGTCAACAGGTGATTTGAAATGTGACTGGTTTGTTCACTGTTTCTGTATGATGAATGAGTGATTGATTAAGGGGTGAACTAATGATTACTTATCTGTGTGACTGAGACATTTACTCAGCATCCAATTACAGAGTACAGCGCCTTTTAGCGCTGACCTGGGCAGCGCTATCCCTAAGGGCCAGGTTAAAGGGCCTGTTCCACATCATTAATGAATGATAAATGTTGGGCCAGGACCTTTCAAAACAAATCGATCAGCATTTCTAAAAGGGACTGAAGAGGGTGTCAGGGACCTATAACTATCCCGTCTCACTCCTTTAGCAACCGAGCATTACAGCTTTCAAGACAGAACCTTGCTTTTTGTTGAAAAACTGCTTTTTTCAAATCACTGAAACACTGTAACACGTGTTTTAAAATGTCATTATGATCCATACATGTGGTCAGCTCGGAGCTCCTCAATACGTGGAAATGATGCATGTGACTTACGTGTTCTTTTCACCTTTCCACTAGGGATACATTATAGCTTAGTGTTATAGGGGCATATGTAGGTAATTTCCATTTTGCGATTCTCAAATAGCTATTTTTAAGGAATCGCTATTTGAGAATTGCAAAATGGAATATAGGTAATATTCGCAATTTTTTTGCGAATCTCTAACATTCCTTAATTGCGATTAGCAAATTGTGAATCGCAATTCCAAGGGCGCCAGGGTGTCCAAAGGACACCTGTTACACCCCTGGAATGTGCCTGTAAGTACATGTGGCACACATATATGCCCTAAGGGCATGTCTGTGCGCCACATGGCACTTTGAATTTTTTTTAAAAAAAATGCATTTTGACAGGAAATCGCAAAACACCATCTACTTGAAGGAGGTGGTATTTTGCGATTCCTTAAGCCAAATTCGCAATTTTAAAGGCACCCCTACATAGCATTTAAGGAATCGCAAAATTGCGATTCCTTAATTGCTTGAGAAAAATAAGGAATCGCAATTTTTGCGATTCCTTATTTTGCTAAGTGGCACCTACATACGAAAACGCCGTTTGCGATTCGCAAACGTCTACCTACATATACCCCAAAATGCGATCCAAGGAAGAAATGCCTTTTGCTGGTTCGTAACCACCAATCGACGTTTACTTTCTACCATATTATTATTATCAAAAAAGCGCACCCAGTGACGTACTTTTATTTACCCATAAAATGTCTGTGCAAAGACGTTTCAAATCCTGGACTGGTAAACAGCCCAATGGTGGATTAAAGTCGGAGCTCTGACTGTGGTGTCTGTCAGGCGTCGGAGGGGCATTCATCAGCAGTGTCTGACAGGCAGCCCCCTGGGCACCCCCGCCACGTGCATTGATCCAGGGGCGTGCCCCAGCGGTGCCAGTCCAGCCGCTGCCCAGCGCGGTGTGTACCAGCCCCCGGCGGGGGTCTGCCCTGGGTCAGGCCGCATTGATTCCACGTCATTCCTGCCCTCCGGGGCGCCCGACACTCTTATTAATCACAGCCCCACTGACAGGCCGGGGCCCTCCGAGGGGAGGGGCCCCGCATTCCTGCCAGGGGCGCCCCAGGTAGGGCACGGGCCGCAGGTTTAGGGAAGGAATTTGTTTCATTTCTGGGCTTAGCTGCGAGAAGTGCGCACGTGGGGGCGAGCAGGGCCCGCGCGGGGCCCCTTAATTAAATTTGTCTTAAAAACTTCTAATCCAAACCGAGTGACTTCGAAAGTTTGACACAAACTTCCTTCCCTCTTAGCAATTCGCTGACACTGGAGTATGACGTACAAGGGCCCCAGTAATCCGCTGGAGTGGTGGCTGATGTGAGTGGCGTGTACCACTTAGAGGGGTGGCCGGGGGTCTAAGGTGGAAACACTTTGCTCTTCGGTGCCTTTAATTCCCTTTGGAATCTTGCATTAGTGAAGCCCAGAAGTGGTCCCTGCTGGCCTAGAACGAATACCATCAAAACAAACAAGCATTGGTATAGCCAATAGGTCTCGCTTTGGGACCTTATAAGTATTTATGGCCATATGTATGAAAGTTACATTTTGCGCTTCTCAAATAGCGATTTTTAGAGAATCGCTATTTGAGAATCTCAAAATATAGGATTTGCAAATAATTTTGCGAATCCTACATATTGCTTAATCGTGAATCGCAAATTGCAATTCGCAATTAGGCAATATCTGCCCATTCTGAATAAGAAGACATTCTCAATTCACGATTCTCAATTAGAGAATCGCAAATTGAGAATGCAATGTCAAGGGTGCCAGGGTGTCAAAAGGACACCCTGTTGCACTCCTGAAATGTGCATGAGTGCCCATGTGGCACACATACATGCCCTAAGGGCATGTATATGTGCCACATGGCACTTTGAAAAATGCAAAAAAGGGAATTTTTCAAAGAAATCGCAAATTACCACCAACTTGAAGTTGGTGGTAATTTGCGATTCCATATGGCCAAATTGCACTTTTTCTGGGCCTCATACATAGCATTTAAGGAATTGCAATTTGCGATTTTTTAAATGCAATTGCAAAATAGGGAAATCACAAATTTGTGATTTCTTATTTTGCAAGGCTGTTTTGCTTGCATACATACCTCTTAGCTATTTTACGATCGCAAATGCCTAAATTTGGCGAATTTCGGACTTTGCGATCACAAAACTGCCTTCATACATATGGCCCTTAGTTTTGCAGAACAATATCCTTGGTGCAACAACATCAACTGTTGAATGGCTAAACACTTATAAGGTCTCAACATGAGGCCAATTGGCTATACCAATGCTTGTTTAATAAAGACAGTAAGAAAGTGGGAACGGAGAGGTAGCAAGAGGCAACAGAACGAAGAAGAGAAAATAGTGAAAAGTGCACTGCCACACAAGGTCTTACCCCAGCAGTAGAAGTCTGCACAAAGTACAGGTGTGTGACCTGCATGTTACATGTTGTGCTTCACAGAAACACGTAAACCTACTATGCTATTTTATGATGTATCGAACCTGTGAACAGACTGCACACAGAATTCTCCAGTCAATGCATTAACATCAAGTATTATCCTGCTGTGATCATGCTATGGACACTTTTAGGGACACAAAGATCTCTGCAGTGGGTGCCCAGGAATCCGCTGGAGTGGCGGATGTCGCGAGTGGCGTGTACCATTTCGAGGGGTGGCCTGGGGACTAAGGTGGAAACACTTTGGTCTTCGGTGCCTTTAATTCCATTTGGAATCTTGTATTAGTGAAGCCCAGAAGTGGTCAATGCTGGCCTAGAACGAATACCATCAAAATAAAAAAAGGAAAAAAGTCAGCTCCTTGCCTTGTTAGTCATTGATGTACACCATGGCATTCCTGGCCACGGCAGGGGTTCTGACTGTACCCTCCCCCCCTGGACGCACCACCCATTACTCGATGGAATATTACTCCCAAGCCTGTTCCTGGGGTCTGCTGTCATGGCCACTGGCTCTAAGGGCCTTGGACAGGGGGGATCTGTCTCTGGGCTCTCTTCTGTTTCCAGATGTCTCTCTAGGGATGAGGTCTCCATCGGTGGATACAACTCTTGGGGGGGGGGGACTGGGAGAGACAAACACAGCACTGCAGGTGAGGACCCCCCCCTCCCATAATTCAATACAACATGTGATACTTCCAACTCTGAGCACATTATTACAGGTGAGGAGTCCACTGGACTCAACACTCCAGGTGAGGACACCACCACTGGACTCAACACTCCTGGTGAGGTCACCACCACTGCACTCAACACTCCAGGTGAGGACACCACCACTGGACTCAACACTCCAGGTGAGGACACCACCACTAGACTCAACACTCCAGGTGAGGACACCACCACTGGACTCAACACTCCAGGTGAGGTCACCACCACTGGACTCAACACTCCAGGTGAGGACACCACCACTGGACTCAACCTCCAGGTGAGGACACCACCACTAGACTCAACACTCCAGGTGAGGACACCACCACTGGACTCAACACTCCAGGTGAGGTCACCACCACTGCACTCAACACTCCAGGTGAGGACACCACCACTGGACTCAACACTCCAGGTGAGGACACCACCACTAGACTCAACACTCCAGGTGAGGACACCACCACTGGACTCAACACTCCAGGTGAGGTCACCACCACTGGACTCAACGCTCCAGGTGAGGACACCACCACTGGACTCAACCTCCAGGTGAGGACACCACCACTAGACTCAACACTCCAGGTGAGGACACCACCACTGGACTCAACACTCCAGGTGAGGACACCACCACTGGACTCAACACTCCAGTTGAGGACACCACCACTGCACTCAACACTCCAGGTGAAGACACCACCACTGTACTCAACCTCCAGGTGAGGACACCGCCACTAGACTCAACCTCCAGGTGAGGACACCACCACTGGACTCAACACTCCAGGTGAGGACACCACCACTGGACTCAACACTCCTGGTGAGGTCACCACCACTGCACTCAACACTCCAGGTGAGGACACCACCACTGGACTCAACACTCCAGGTGAGGACACCACCACTAGACTCAACACTCCAGGTGAGGACACCACCACTGGACTCAACACTCCAGGTGAGGTCACCACCACTGGACTCAACACTCCAGGTGAGGACACCACCACTGGACTCAACCTCCAGGTGAGGACACCACCACTAGACTCAACACTCCAGGTGAGGACACCACCACTGGACTCAACACTCCAGGTGAGGTCACCACCACTGCACTCAACACTCCAGGTGAGGACACCACCACTGGACTCAACACTCCAGGTGAGGACACCACCACTAGACTCAACACTCCAGGTGAGGACACCACCACTGGACTCAACACTCCAGGTGAGGTCACCACGACTGGACTCAACGCTCCAGGTGAGGACACCACCACTGGACTCAACCTCCAGGTGAGGACACCACCACTAGACTCAACACTCCAGGTGAGGACACCACCACTGGACTCAACACTCCAGGTGAGGACACCACCACTGGACTCAACACTCCAGTTGAGGACACCACCACTGCACTCAACACTCCAGGTGAAGACACCACCACTGTACTCAACCTCCAGGTGAGGACACCGCCACTAGACTCAACCTCCAGGTGAGGACACCACCACTGGACTCAACACTCCAGGTGAGGACACCACCACTGGACTCAACACTCCAGGCGAGGACACCACCACTGGACGCAGGTGAGGACACCACCACTGGACTCAACACTCCAGGTGAGGACACCAACACTTGACTTAACACTCCAGGTGAGGACACCACTACTAGACTCAACACTCCAGGTGAGGACAACACCACTGGACTCAACACTCCAGGTGAGGACACCACTACTAGACTCAACACTCCATGTGAGGACACCACCACTGGACTCAACACTCCAGGTGAGGACACCAACACTGGACTGAACACTCCAGGTGAGGACACCACTATTAGACTCAACACTGCAGGTGAGGACACCACCACTAGACTCAACACTCCAGGCGAGGACACCACCACTGGATTCAACCTCCAGGTGAGGACACCACCACTGGACTCAACACTCCAGGTGAGGACACAACCATTAGACTCAACACTCCAGGTGAGTACACCACCACTGGACTCAACCTCCAGGTGAGGACACCACCACTGGACTCAACACTCCAGGTGAGGACACCACCACTGGACTCAACACTCCAGGTGAGGACACCACCACTGGACTCAACACTCCACGTGAGGACCCCACCACTGGACTCAACACTCCAGGTGAGGACACCACCACTGGACTCAACACTCCAGGTGAGGACACCAGCACTGCACTCAACACTCCAGGTGAGGACTCCACCACTGGACTCAACTCTCCAGGTGAGGACACCACAACTGGACTCAACCTCCAGGTGAGGACACCACCACTGGACTCAACACTGCAGGTGAGGACACCACCACTAGACTCAACACTCCAGGTGAAGACACCACCACTGGACTCAACCTCCAGGTGAGGACACCACCACTAGACTCAACACTCCAGGTGAGGACACCACAACTGGACTCAACCTCCAGGTGAGGACACCACCACTGGACTCAACACTCCAGGTGAGGACACCACCACTGGACTCAACACTCCAGGTGAGGACACCACCACTGGACTCAACACCCCAGGTGAGGACACCACCACTGGACTCAACACTCCAGGTGAGGACACCCCCACTGGACTCAACACTCCAGGTGAGGACACCACCACTGGGATTAGTAGTACAGGTGAGACTCCAACCTCTGGGCACGTCACTGCAGGTGAACCCCCCCCCGTATAAGCCAAACACTGTAGAGCGGGCTCCGGTGTACTCAACTCTCCAGGTGAGATCTTCACTACTGGACTCAGCAGCCCAGGTGAGGACGTTGGGCCCGATTCACAGAACTAACTTAAGACAAAATCCTAAACTTAATACCATTTTGGTAATCACAGAAAGCACTTACTCATTTTGGTATTCACAGAAGTTAGGAGTCCTAACTTTACTACTCCTAAACTGTGAAAAATTCTAACTTTAGGACTTTCGGTATTCACAGAAGGCATTCAGGAGTCCTAAAGTTAGGAGTCCTAACTTCTGTGAAAACCAAAATGAGTAAGTGCCTTCTGTGAATTCCAAAATGGTAGTAAGTTTAGGATTTTGTCTTAAGTTATTTCTGTGAATCGGGCCTCTTGTTACTGGACTCAATACTTCAGGTGGAGCCTTCGTCACTGGAAACAACACTCCAGCTAATGTCTCTGCCACTGGATACAACATTCAAGGTGAGGCCTTCGCCACTGAATTCCACACAACAGGTTAGGTCTCCAGAACCAGAATCAACATTCGAGGTAGGACTCCAGTAATGGACTCAACACTCCAAGTGAGCCTCCATTACTGGAAACAACTATCAATGAGAGAGCGCCAGTACTGGACTCAACACATCAGGTGAGGCTTCCGGTACTACATACAACATTCCAGGAGAGGACTCCACGACTGGACCCAGCATTACAGGTCAGGTTTTTTTCTATCGGACACAACACTACAGGTGAGGCCTCCACCACTGGACCTAACACTACCATTGAGGCCTCCACTGCAAACCTTGCATGAGAGGTGCAGGTATGTGCTGACGCAGAAGTCTGCTTTCGCTCAGTGGCATAGGTTCCATTGGTGCAGCAGGTTCATTGGCACCCTGACCAGAGGCCTGAGGGCCACTGAACCCTGATTATTGCTGTATTTCACAGTTCAGACAGTGGCATTGCTTTAGGGCCCATGACACCCTGGCTACACCACTGCTTTCACTGTCTGCTGCTGGCCCTGGCAGGCCCCTCCTATGTAGGCAGCCCCGCCCACCACAGGTCTCTACCATGCTTCTAAAGAAGAGTCTTTCTTTTATGTCCATGACCTACAAGGACGTAACCCCCCCCCCCCTTTCCGTTCTGTGCGTATAAAGACATAGACGAAAGGAGGTGCAGAATCCCTCACCAGGGAGGGAGGGAGAGGTTCTGACTGCAACAAGGGGGAGCCTATTTGGGGTAAAGAATGTTACAGGTAAGTAATGGTTTCATTACGGACCAGAAATAAATCGTGAGGGTAAAGAGTACCCAAGAGGCAGGAATCTTAATCAAGCACTCTAGTATCCAGGGCCAGCTGTTGGCTTTGACGAGCTGGGCCTATGCCAAGGGCACCAATCTTCAGAGGGGCGCACAGAGCTGTGTGCTTTAAGGTTATGCAGTGAAATGTAAATCCAAAGGTAATTATAGATTTATTAACATTGTAAATCTTTTAGATATATACGTCACTTAAGTACATTTCATTTCTGAACTCAGTATAACAATCAATAGAAAAAATTATTAAAATAGGTGGTTCTAATAAAAAATATATTTTATTACAATTTTTAAAAACAATTTGTAACACATATCCTACTGTACTATGTGTCTAATTGACATATATATACATGCATTCAATGATATAAAAACAAAGAGATCACCCTAGTCAATCACATAAAATACAAAGACTTAAACAAGAAAGGTTTTTGTCTGCGACGCATGTTTCGACGCAAACTGCGTCTTCGTCAGGAAATTACACACATGTACCTAAAACATAATTAGAGAGTTACACTGCAGTTCATGATACATTGCAAAGTAGATTGACCATCACCTCAAAGTGTGTATTTACTAGAGGACAGTGAAAAGTTAAGATAGAGATGTCAGTCATGTCTTCTCCAGGGATATGTTACAGACAACAACCAAGTGACGGCCGCCACTAACAAAGGGTGGTAGGGCGTTAAGGAGAAGGGCAGGGGGGTGGGAGAACAGGCGTGGGGTGAGTGGGTAGGCAGACACGGGGTGGTTTAGTAATAATTTATAAACTTACCTGATGCCGCCTCCTTTGTCGCTCCTGCTGGCCTCTTCCTGGGTCCCAGCAGCCCCTGGGACAGACTCCCAGCCAATCCCTGTTCTGCAGAGCAGCGCAGGGATAGGTCTAAACGGTCTGAAAAGACACCCTGCTCAGAGCAGCTAGTCTGTGGGGGTTTCTCCAGCCCAGCTGCTGAGTGCAGCCGGGCAGGAAAAACCTATGAGTGCATGTGTGTTTTGATCGACCTGAGACGGGTGGCCAAACACACATGAGGACTTAGGATAGTGCACACGCACTCCTCTTTCTCCACCCGCCCCGCCCCTCCAGGCACAAGCTGGTAAACGCTAAATAAAATAATGCTAGAGCATTGCTTTATTTTTCGTTTGCTGGCACTGCGCCAGGCAATGGGGCGATGATCTTGCACCATTGTAGAGGAGACGCCACTACAACAACCCTCAAATACAACCAAGAAGCAACAAACCCAGCCCTCATTTACAACAGGCTTGCCCTGCATAAGCATCATCTCTTATGACGCTCCGGTGGCGCAGACCTCTCAATCATATCTATGAGGCGACGCAAAGCCACCCTGCGCGACTTTGCATGGCCTCGTAGATATGGAGTAAGGCAAGCCTTACTCTACGTCCACGAGGCGTACCATGGGCATTGCTGTGGGGGTCCCACTCAACACCCATGGATTATGAGGCTGACCCAAATTTACAACATCACGGAAACCTGGGGTAGAACCAAAACGTACCCTCCCCAGAGCAGGCGTACTGAGAAAAATGTTTACATTTCTGCAAATGTTTTCTTCTTTCCACATGTGCTGCATTCGGCAACACATATAGAAAGAGGAAAACACCTCTTGCGATTCTTCTTGTGCAGGAAGGGGCTCCTGATCCCCAGGCACAAAATCTTCAACTGAATACTCGAGAGTCAATATGTGATTGAGACTTCTGACTTTGTGTCCTTATCAATTGCGTCGATTGAGAGCAGCCACACAGCATGGACGACCTCTCCTTCTCGACTACATCTCTTGAGGACTGCAGGTGCTGGGCCCTGGTGCAGAGACACGTTGACTCGTTTGATTGACTTCAGATGCAAGTGTGAAATCGTTGATCTAACTTTTTAAAGTACTACCAAAGCTTTGCATTATTGCACATTAACAAACATATTGGGCATACCGTCATCCTTTAATCCAATGTTGTACGCTGCACATTGATCATTGCTGTTTACGACCAGCCTTGTTTTGAAGTTGACATCAACAAAAGAGAACAACAAATTGAGTGATCAGCTGTGTTTCTTACTTCACAAGTTTCCAAAGTCTTCTTGCGTTCTTCCGATGAGAAGAGCTATGAACCTGCTCAATGGCGGCCATTTTGAGTTTTGTGTAGTTGCACCTGTTATATCCTCCAATTGCTCTTTTATAGATAAAAGTAAAAAAGAATGGTGAAATTGAAGTGAATTTAGCATTGTATTTTACGACTCAGTGAAGCTCTGGTCTGTTGATTAGCAAATTCACGATTAATCCACACACAAAGGCCCTTTATCGACCCATTCAACTTGTCTCCATTGTTTCGATGAAGATGTCCATGCCTAGAGGTACAAAATTTTGCCCATTTATTCCTGAAATAAGGTCAAGGGTTTCAGGCAAATGTGATCCCTTGCTTCACATGTGTAACCCCATTCCACCAAAAGCTCCCTATCCCACCCCATAAATTTGCTTCTTGCCTTGGCCTTGCTTCAATAGCCAACTCTAAGGCAGCTTTCTCTGTCACACAGTGGACAAACTTAAGGGTTGTTGCTAACATCTGCCCCAGTAAATTACGTTTGCATCAGACAATCCCAGATATTCCTGGCATTCCATCAGAATGCACGCCAATAGTTACGGCACGTTAAAACCAGAGGACACCGATCACTCACTGCAGCGGATACGATAAACCTTTCTACAATCATTGGAAAAAAATACGTCTAATTGGAACTTCTAGGATCAAATTAGCAATTCCTATAGTCACCCTAAGATCCCCAATTCTTTAATTAGATCTTCAATCAATTGTTTTGCTTGCTGCACCCAAGTAATAAGATTGTGGTCCATTTAAAGGATCCATCTTTGTGTCAATCAACACCTGGAAAACTTCTACGTCCAACATTCCATTCCGAGGATGCAGGGCGACTGCTTTACGCCATGCACGTGTTTGTTGTTAGAGGTCTACTGTAATCGGATCCTTTACCAGTGATCCCAGAATTCCTTTTTCGTGCCAAGACCCCATGCTGAGTTCTATTGTGGATCCCGTGATCCGACGCCTGCCTTAAGGGTGCCAGCCGGGCAGCGATGGGTGGCAGTCGCCCATGGCGAAGTAACTCTAACTCTGAGCCACATCAGGTGATGCCCTCCCTGGCACACAGTGTACCTTGAATTCCAGCATCCAGGTCCCATTGTGAGTAGACAATGCGCTTTTAAAAGGAAGGCCGAATAGTTTATCCGGCTCTGCCCAGTGCCCAGTCTCACGTGGAGCCGGATAATGACACAGTGGTAATTCCTGCCTTATGCAAGGTAGCACTTACACCCAGGTCACACCACCTCGAAGAATAGAGAGGCGGCTTAAGACAGTTCACGGTGGCCTTTGGGTCAACACAACTGAGATCACGCCTGAAGAATGTCCAACATTTCACTGCAGTAATTAATTGGGTGTTCATGACTATTGTCTACAAGTAACTCTAGTGCTGCAGGAAACAAGATCTGGGCCAAGTCCCGCCCATTCAACCCACTTCCTTTCTCTTTCCAAAGAGTCTCTGTTGCAATGTTAACCCTTTGGACTCCTCCCCTGTGCATGCCTTGGTAAGAAGCAGTGTGATTTTAATGGGTTCTTGCCTATGGGAGCCTTTCTTAATCTTCAAAATAAGGATCATAAACCTGCAATTATTCTGGGGGGTGGGAGGGCGGTATGGTAGTTTCCACCCGCTCCGCACACTGCCCGGCATTGTTACAGTACAACTGCCGGTAGGTCGGTGGGGGCTCGGCCAGGCACTTGTGCCACAACTGCTTTGTGATGACTTTGATTTGAAGCTGCACACGGAATTCTAAGTAATGCTGTTCCCATTTCCACTGAGACTTTCAGACCTCATTCAAAAAAATCTGAATATTTTTGATTTGGTGCTGGTTTCGATGGGCCCGATTCACAGAACTAACTTAAGACAAAATCCTAAATTTACTACTTTTGGTATTCACAGAAGTTAGGATTTTGTCTTAAGTTTGTTTTAAGGCAGACTTAAGACTGACTTAAGACAAAATCCTAACTTAAGTCTGTCTTAAGTCTGTCTTAAGACAAATTTAAGACAAAATCCTAACTTCTGTGAATAGCAAAAGTAGTGAGTTTAGGATTTTGTCTTAAGTTAGTCTGTAAATCGGGCTCATAGTCACCTATAAATGTGTGTTTGAGCAGGGCCCTAGTTTACAGCCAGGAGGGAGAGATGACACAAACATACACATATTTTTAATAATATTGTATAAAGTTTAATACGCATTTTTTTTATTCTCCCTATACTTTACCATCAGGAGATCACCACTCTTTTTTTTAAAGCTACTGCACTATTAACTTAGATTTAAATTGAATTTAGATTTATTGAAATATGTTACATTAAATAAAAAATATTTTTCTAAAGTTTAAAATAAAATAAAAATTCTAACCTAAAGTAAAAAAAAAATGTTTTTATTACACCTTGGTAATTAATAAAAGTGATATATAAAATGTATTAAAAGTTGTTTTATTTACTTATATTGAATAAAGGTTAATGTTATACACACACACACATATATATATATATATATATATATATATATATATGTATATATATATACATATATACATATATATATATATATATATGTTTAAACAAAGGCTCAGCATTTGGAAAAGCACACGACAGCAGGTGAAGTTTTCTTCATTTTATTTGCATCAGAAAGTTACTTCCATCCGTCATTTATTCCTGTAGCCAACGCGTTTCGAAGCTGTCTGCTCCTTCTTCCTGGGCAATGGACTCGTGGCTAATGAGGCTTGTCCCATGCTAGTGCTGGCTTTAGTAGTCGCAGGTGTGCTTGCTTAGTCGTTTCTGCACCCTTTCAGTGTCTGCTGGGACATGTAGTTTAAATCCGCCGCTTTTTTACCATTAGTGGGTTGCATCGGTCCATTTAATAGTTCAGGTTCACAGTGATTAAGTACACATCACTGTGATTTGAAAGCACTCCAGTGTGCTCCGGAAAAAAAGTTTGCTTTCATAAATCTTGCTAACTGCTGTGCCATTACCAGCGTGAACAGTTCTTGCCGGCGGCCCCTTGCTCTCAGAGGTTCCCTCCACCTCTCTTCAACAGGTGGTGCTCTCCCCACGACGAAGCTGTCGTGCAATTTATTATTAAACAAAGGCTCAGCATTTGGAAAAGCACACGACAGCAGGTGAAGTTTTCTTCATTTTATTTGCATCAGAAAGTTACTTCCATCCGTCATTTATTCCTGTAGCCAACGCGTTTCGAAGCTGTCTGCTCCTTCTTCCTGGGCAATGGACTCGTGTATATGTATATATATATATATATATATATGTGTGAATTAAAGCAGCTGTTAAAATATTGTATAATAAACAAATAAATATGTTTTTGTAACATGTCAATGTATTTATTGATATTTTAATTATTCTAAATAATGTCATTTAATTTAACATTATTTTCTGTGGGACTTTATTTCAAGTCCCTACCACCATTATTTGCTACAGGCGGGTGTTGCAGTACCAGTAGTTGGCCATGTGTAGTGCTGAACTTACTCCTGCTCTGTGGTGGAGTAATTTACTACTGTTTTGGGTCCTTTATGGCTGAAGTAACTTCAGAAGTGCAGTTTGTGAATAGGAATGGGCACACTCTTTAGTGGGTTGGTGAACGTCCCTCTATAAACCCCTCCCTAATTCTCCCTAACCCCTCTTACTACTCCCCAAACCCTTCTTAATTAGTAGTAAATATACCCCTTTTTCCAGCCACTCTCCCTTGTCCCTCCCATATTTTGTACTAAGTAGTACATTTTCATGGCTGAGGATATCCCCATTGGAAAGATTAGAGGGGTGGAGATTTACACTTATAGGTTAGGGTTAGGGTAGCATTCCAATCCATCGTTATTTTGCTCACCATGTCACCTCAGTTTGGACCCAACCATATGCAAATCAGTCTTGACCCCAAGTGATAAGGATATTCCCAGATGTGGGTTTAGCGATCACCGTGCCACTGGAACTAAGCCACACCCAATTTACGAACCCTGTCCAAGGCGAAAACCAGTCTTGGGTTGCTTGTGTTCCGTTTCAGTAAGGACCTTGTCAGGCTGTTCTGGTTCGAGACTCAAATCACTGAAGATGAAAAAAGGATATCTTGTTATGTGCATGGACTAGAGGCCAGATTATAACTGGTTTACACAAAGAAAGGACCACAAGATATTTGTAACTGTGCATGCATTTATATAGCGTTTACTACCCCTGACGAGGCGTCAGAGTACTTTTTTGGTCAGGTTGGAAAATGAAGCAAAGTCAAATGGAGAAATGACGAAAGGTACAATATACCATGTGAAATTGAATATCCAGATTTATGTTAGTGTCTGTACGGATGTGGGCAGGTTATAGGAAAGCTGTGATTAAAAATGACAAATTTTGGTACCATATTTTCAAAGTTTTATTGGGGATGGTGAACCCCCAAAATCTCTTCTCGGCATAAGGCTTGCGTGGCATATCATGAAATACCTGTACTATATGACTGGTTCCCCTTCCAAATCTTCCTGTTTCAGCACATTTACATCAAAGTAGGTTTCTATAGTGCACAATTTGGTCCAATTTCAGCACATTGTATTGAGAGGAACCCCGCAAACCTCTCTGGAGGAGTTTGCTCTGACTTACTGTGCTCTTTCGCATTGTGCAGGGTGGCATTCAGTCCTTGCCACATTCAGTGTTCGTGGCTGGCACTGCCCAGCACTACCTGTTGTCCTCCTAATCTAAATTAGCATTTTTAATTATTGACAAATGTTATGGACACAATTAAACATATTTTTGTACCCTAATTTGATGCACAATATTGTAGTTTGCTGATGAAAAAGGGATGGACGGTGTTTACTTGACTGGCACTGTTCGGGGGGGGGGGGTAAGCTCGGGATGAACTCACCTATATATAAGTCACATGTCCAAAACATGGGTATTCTTTGACATAGCTACATTTGCGAGGAAAAAATTTAAGCACACTTTAAACCGTGTGATTAAGCTCATCTGTTTGTAATCAGGGATACGTGCATCTCCTAAACCAAGCCAGCCAAATTTTTATTTTGGCAATATAAGTGAAGTTTGTTTGTGTGTTTTCCTGTACAGGTATGTATGCGTCATTGAATAAATAGCCGATTATGGATACTTTTATTCACACTGTGCAGTTGCGGCTGGTGCATTTAAGTGCAGTGGTGCGGTGGAGCGGGACAGGGTGGGGCAGGGGGCAAGTCGACAGACGACAAAGTGGTTGTAGTTATTTATTTCATTTTACCTATTCCGTCGTCGGTCGCCATCCATCCCACCCACCCCGCTCCACCCCGCTCCGCCCGCATCACCGCCCTTCCCTGTGCCAGCCGCCACTGACACTGCGATTAATGTACTACATACAATTGGAAAATTGGAACAGACAAGGCTGTCTGGTTGCAAAGACATATTGGGGACATGCTGAAAGCTTCCTTGAGAATGCATTCCATCAATTGCTTACCACTGGCTTTGTCTTTTGAGACTCACATTTGTTCGCCTTCTATTTGCTGGCTTTATTTGTTATAGGCTTTCCAGCATGTCTTTGTCTCTCCCGTGGATCACAACCTGTTTACCACCTCACTGGCTCCTTTTATTCTTCCACAAGTGCTCACTTTCTGAGAACACTTTTTTCTTTTCCGCGAGGCACTCCAGGAGAGTACATGTGCGTTCAGTTGCCTCCTCAGCAGTGAACGTGCCATATTTCTCTGAAAAGGTTTCCTGCCTCCTATCTTTCTGCTTAACTGATTCTACTCATCTGTGCCAAGAACAGTATTCTATTTAGGATATTTTTTTGAGCTCAGTGCTCTTTACTAATAGCCTAGCTTAAACAATCCTCTTGCTCAATTTCACGCCCATGCCATAGACTCTGGAAGTAGCGGAGGGAGGGTGCTGAATCACCCTCAAATTAACCATGCTGGGGTTCAGAAGTGGATAAGTAATAAACAAGCCTTTAACTTTTGTTTTAATCTTGTCACATTTGCTGTGCAAAGACGAGAGTCAAATGCAAGGTGCTGTCTTCCAAGGAGCTTGGTGTTTACTTTTCTTTCTCTGACTGAAAAGTGAGAGGATTTATGCGACAATCCTGCTGGGTACCGGGGATGTGAAAGGAAAGGCTTTAGGGTGTTACTTTTTTCTAGCACACAACAAAGTCAAGTGCCAGTAAATGAACTGAACAAATATTTCAGAATTAATAAGAATTTGGAAAGCACAAAGGAAGCACATTTTTTGTAACTCTGAAGGGTGGTGAAAACAAATATTTTAATGTAATAAAAACAAACTAATACAACAATTCCTGGTTTTTATTGTTTGTGTGCTGTATAGTTTCATTAGTAAAACTGTATGTCTGAAAATGTAATGGCCATTTCATTTGAAAATGTGATGTCTTTAATGTCAGTCTACGACCACACCACGCACACTCCACTTTACGGCACGCCACTTTACGACATTATTCTCCACACTATGCCACTCTACTTTGTGACACCCTACTCCATCCTACCCCACTCTACTCTACAACACTCTACTCCACTCAATGTCACTCCATGACACTCCACTCTATGCAGCTTCACTCTATGAAGCTGCACTCTAAGCCATTCTATGCCTCTACAATAGACAACACTCTACACGATTCTATGACACTCTATGACACTCTACGCTACTCTACTCCATTCCAGTCTACAATACTCTACTCCACTCAATGTCACTCCATGACACTCCACGCAGCTTCACTCTATGAAGCTGCACTCTAAGCCATTCTATGCCTCTACAATAGACAACACTCTACACGATTCTATGACACTCTACTCCACTCTACGCTACTCGTCTCCATTCCAGTCTACAATACTCTACTCCACTCAATGTCACTCCATGACACTCCACTCTATGCAGCTTCACTCTACGCCATCCTATACCTCTACAATAGACGACACTCTACACGACTCTATGACACTCTATGACACTCTACGCTACTCTACTCCATTCCAGTCTACAATACTCTACTCCGCTCTACGACACTCTCTGACGTTCTTTTCCACTCCATTCCACTCTACGCCACCCCACAATACTCTACTTCACTCTAGTCCACTCTAGGCCACTCCACTCCACTCCACAACATCTATTCCATTGTATGCCATTCGTCTCTATGCCTCTCTATGCCACTATGATGCCCTCTAAACCACTTCACTCTACGACCCTCCACACCATGCCACTTTACTCCACAATACGCCACTTCGTTCTACAACACTCTACTCCAAAGCCACCCTGACTCTATGACATTCTACTCCACTCCACTCTACCACACTCTACTGCACTCTATGCCATTCCAGTCTGTGACACTCTACTACAGTCAGCCCCTCTACGACTCTCCACTCCACCCTAGTCTATGCCACTTCACTTTAGGCCACTCCAGTCTACGACACTCAACTCTAATCCTCTCTACTGCACTCTAATCTACAACACTCCACTCTGCTCTACGCCACTCCACGTTACGCCACTCTTCTTCATCCCAGTGTCTGACACTCCACTCCGTGCTACGCTGTTCTATGACACTCTACTCCACTATTCTCTATGGCAGTCCACGCCGCTCTGCGGCACTCTATGCAATGCTATTCTACGACGTTCTACTCCACTCCACCCTACGACACTCCACCCCACTTCACTGTGCAACACTCCATTCCATTCTACAACACTCTATCCCACTCCACTGTATGCCACTCCAGCTCGCATCTCTACCTGAAAGCCGTGATTTAGGCTTCTGACTCCTTGCCTGCTGTTTCCTGAGGGCAGAAGACTGCTTTTGAATTGAGAGTCAGGCTGCTGTAACAGGGGCCGGGACTGCGAGACCCAGGGTTCTGCGCAGGAGCACAGGAGCGCACCTGGAGTCTCTTCCCGCCCCTGCTTCTTCCTGATTGGCTGCCTGCCCGTTGAATAGCTCGCGGCCCCCGCTTCGCGGGAGCCGCTCGCAGCTCTACCTGAAAGCCGTGATTTAGGCTTCTGACTCCTTGCCTGCTGTTTCCTGAGGGCGGAAGACTGCTTTTGAATTGAGAGTCAGGCTACTGTAACAGGGGCCGGGACTGCGAGACCCAGGGTTCTGCGCAGGAGCACCGGAGCGCACCTGGAGTCTCTTCCCGCCCCCTGCTTCTTCTATAAAGACACACCCCTGACGCCAAGCAGGACGCATGCGGGACGCCGGGCTAAGCCCGGGCAAAGGGCGGGCCCTCTGAGGCCCTCAGAGGCACGAAAAGGCCAGGCTAGGCCACCCTTTTGTCATCTACCACTTGGCGTCCATAAGGTACTGTGCACAGCTCGATATTCTATTATATAACATCGTGCCGAGTCTAGTCTGTTAATTTGTTACCGCTGAGCTACATTCCGCTAGTCCGTATAGCCCCAGACAGCTTTTATCAGACGGCAGCAAATATGGGGAAGAAACTGGCACCTGTCCCCACTGAGACACTTAACACCCTAGACTCATACCTGGTACAGGTGGTCAGTAAAATCAACACCGAGAGAAGGCAATCTTTAGGCTTGAGCCAGTCGCCTATTTTACCCCCAGAAAGCCCTTCCACAAGTGTTTTCAGTACAACATCAGCGGATATTCCGCCAGAAAATTCCCCCATAAACCTTGCAGACTCTACCCCTCAAGTTAATGGCAATGAGGTTGACGAATCGGTCCCACAAATTGATCTAATAGACCTCTCAGATAACATCACTGCCGACCAAGATCATCAAGCAGCTATAGTGGATGAAGCTCTATCACCCCCACAGCCCGCAAAACGGGCGGTTAGAGCCTGTAGAAAATATCCAGCAAAGCGGGGGGGAAACAACAAGGAAGGAAAAAGCCTGCCACCCCCCCGCCACGTCGCGATGGGAAATATGACGAGCCCGACATTGACGTAGAGTCAAGACGCATGGTTGATGACGACTTATTCAACAGGATCCAAGACATGATAGACAGTAAAATCAGGACCATAATTAAACCCCTGATTGGGAAACTGGACAAACTAACCTCTGAGGTTAAAAAGTTGGGAGGTGTACACAGCAAGTTGGTTGAAGAGGTGGAGAACTTATCTTCCTGTGTTACAAACATGGCGGCTATGGATGTGGCGGTTACCCCAATTGAAAGCAACCCACTGCCCATCTTACAAGAGCCGTCGCCACTATCTCCATCCCTACCTGTACTCAGACAGGAAGCAGAAGCTGTAGATCTACCCACTAGCATAACTGTTGCTAAAGTGGATCTGCAACCAGAGGAAGTCTCAGCCCAATTTATCTTGGAAGCCTCACCAGTGGTACTTGTACTAGCAAATGTACCTGTTTTAACACAAGATAAAATAGAGTCCAACCAGGGTCTGAAAGACAAAGCGCTACATTGGCTCAATAACAATATGCATATGGCACAGCAAGGGATTGACAAACTGGCTGGGGATATCATTATGACCAGGAGGGTACCATGGATTGGGAGTAATCCAAAAAAGTTTAAGGGGGATTGTGTAATATTAAATTTCGCCAATGCAGAGGTCCTCCCAGATATTCTGACTAATATCTTTCCACCCCAACGCCGCAGTGGCTCCATAATCCCGCTTACCCTTAAAATTTTTCTATAGCAAATCACAGATTGCAACTATTCACAATATCCCCAATTTTAAGAGACCCTCTAATATCACTAGCTGGGGAGGGGATTTTAGACCTCGATTTTCTAACGATCACTTCCAGCCCACAACCAACCCAGATTTAGTTAGATCTAACTACCCGAATGAGCCATACACCAGGCCCGCCATACTACATGAGCCTAGTTTAATTGGCTGGGGCACTAGCCGCCCGGGTTACGATCATCAAGTACAGGGCAATAGGTTCATATATCCGGTGAGAAATGATCAGTTCAGGATACGCCCAAATACACCTCAACCCATTTGGAACATGCCAGCTTTTGGCCAGGGCCAGGTAGCTACTCCCCTTGGGTGGGGATTTGGCACAAGAAATAGGTATGGCCCTCTATCCGACCTTAACACCTGTGATTGACTCAATGTAGGAGCCGATCTAGTAAACGAGGCACTGATCACGCTATCAACAAAGAGTAGTCGATATAACACTATCGAACCCCATAGTAACCCTAATCTTATGGAAGCGTCGGGACCTCAAGAGTCGCCAAAATTTGACCAGCTCCCGTCTTTAAATCGGATAGAGGCTTGCGCCGCGACGAGTCCAAATAGCGAGAACGTACAGAGCCTCCTCCAAGGGGAACTTAATGAGGGACCACTAACGCCTCATATAGCAGAGGGGGATTTGGAGGGGATAAATGAACCTAGGTCACTTACCGACTCCTGTAAGATCATAAGCTGGAACATAGCAGGCTTAAATGCGAAACGCCAGGATAATGCTTGGTTGAGTTTTATCTCAAACCATCACATCATTGCCCTGCAAGAAACTTGGGACACAGCCGCCAATTTTTGGTGGGATGGGTTCACCAGTTTTACCAAACCTGCAGTTCCCAGCAGAGCGGGTAGAGCCAAAGGCGGCTTGGTTATTTTGTTCTCCTTAGACCTAAAAGGCAGCTATAGGCAGATTAGTACCGACTCTGATAACATCTTAATGGTCGAAAGGGAGATCAATAACACTAGCAGGACCCTATATGTAAATTTTTATAACTCAGGGAATAGTGACTATAGAGGTTGCAATATTGCTAAACTAGATAGCATTTTATATTCAGTATCTCAGAATATCCAGTTTGCTTATGAGTTTATTTTACTAGGCGATTTTAATATTCATTTATGTAATCTAGCATGTAAGGGAAGTAGCGTTAACGAGGATGATGATGCAGCCTTAAAGGGTCCTCACTTTGAACATTCTGTAGAGGGGGAGGAGCTTGAAGAACTACTCGCTAACTATGACCTGCACGAACCCGACTGGGGCCCAAGATTGCCAACCTTTTCTGGTACCCAATATGGAACAGTGATAGACTACATCTTCGTCTCACAAGGCATCTTGGGCCGGACCACGGACTATCGCACTGTGTTAAGTCATCATAGCGACCATAACCCCGTATTACTTGAAGTGGCCTGGGGAGCTCAGATGGGAGTATCCCCAACCTCAGCAATATCTGCACAAACCCTGAGGACCACTGACAAGGACAGACGAGTGAAATGGGCCAAAGTGATCCCGGAAAACTTTTATGCATCCAACTTCCCAAAAATAAAAGATAATGTAGAGCTCTGTAAAAAACCTGGCGCTCAGGGGAAAGAAATAGTATCAGCTTATGAGGCAATTTGTGTCCAGGTGGCAAAGGACCTACTAGCAAAACCTATAAAGGGAAACCCAGGAATTAAGCGCTGGTTTGATTCCGCATGTTCGAGTGCCCATAGAGAATTGTTGGTCGCTTTAAAAAATGTTCCCAGGGTTAAAGATGATATTTCCAGATTAAGGAAAAACTATAAGACAGCCATAAAGAATCGCAAGGATACCATCAAACGCGAGGCCTGGGACAATCTTCTTTCAGCGGCAGTGTTGAAGGATAGTAGGAGATTTTGGGATATTATCAAACAGCCCTTTTTCTCTGATGACAATAATGCACCCATGGACTGCGTGATTACTGACGAAAAATGGCTGTCTCACTTTAAAAATGTCTATGGGGGCGTTGAAGAAGAAATCAAAGAGGTCCCACTGCCCACCATGGAGGTACAACCTATCATCTTTAACCCCGAGGAAGTGAAAAAAGCTCTTTTGGCAACCACAAAACACAAGGCACCTGGCCCAGACGGAGTCCCCGCTGACTTTTATTTGTACTCTCCAAATCTGTGGGCGGAGGTCATGTCAAATGTGTTCAATGCAGTTAATGGCAACCATGCCCCCGCCTCGTGGGCTACATCTACCATCGTCCCTATCTTCAAAAACAAAGGTCAGCGGGATGATCCCGCGTGTTATAGGCCCATATCTCTTCTGGACTCAACCGTCAAAATCCTGGGCAGAGTACTTCTATCCAGATTGAGGGAGAATGTTGAGGGCTGTGGTGGGCTGTCTGAATTACAATATGGTTTTAGAGAGAGAAAAGGGACCATTGAACAATGTATCAATCTGCATTTACTTATCTCTAAATATACTGTGGCCAAGGAGGGTTCCGTGTTTCTGTCCTTCATGGACCTCTCCTCGGCCTTCGACCTGGTCAATAGAACAAAACTATGGTCGATTTTGTTGGAAATGGGTATTGATGAAGCCCTGGTTATGTTCATGGCGTCTATGCACCAGGAGCTTTTTGCAGCTGTTAGAGTGACAAATCATGGCAGATGCACCCCATTGTTTAAATCTTTAAAGGGGGTCCGGCAAGGCTGTATATTAGCCCCCTTGCTCTTTACCATCTATATCAATGGCTTTGGAGAACATCTGCGGTCCCAGGTAGCGGATGTTCCATGCGCAGGAGGTGTCCAAATTCCGGCACTCCTGTATGCGGACGATGCCGTTTTGATCGCTCGAACTGGCGTTGGCCTTCAGCTCCTTTTGGATGCCTTTGGTTCATTCATGGATAATCTGGACCTTAAGGTTAACGTCTCTAAGTCACATACGATGGTAATGGGGCGCGAGTGCACCAAAAAAAGACACAAAACATTTTTTTGCAGAGGGGTCTCTGTCTCTAAGGTAACCACATTCCCCTATTTGGGCATTTTGTTCGATCAGAAAGGATCTTGGGGCCCACAGATAAGAGCAAAGAGATTGGCTGTAATTAGGTCTTCCTCAGCGCTCTTGGGCTTCGCTGGCAAGCTAGGAGCTAGGCCCATGGAGGCTCTTTTAAAAATCTATAAGAGTAAGCCTGTGGCAATTGCATTGTATGGGTCCCCCCTGTGGGGGTATGTAAATCTTGACCCTATCCAGAGAGCAGAAAACAGATTTATCAGATCCCTGCTCTCTGTACCGCAGTCAACCCCAACGTACTCTGTCCACAAAGAGGTGGGCTTACCCTATTTGTCAGATATATTGAGCCTAGCCCCTTTGACCCTGTGGTTGAAAATGTGGCTGAATGAAGACCTCCCTTTAAACCATAGAATTTTACATGACGTACTAGCGCTTGATAAATACAGCAGCATTCCTTGGCTGTCGTACCTGGCCAAATCTTTTTCAGATTTGGGCCGCCCTGAACTTTTTTCATCCCCTGAGAAAATTAGGGTCCAGGACATAGATTATATAAAAAAGCCCTTTAAGGAAAGGAAGGAAGTTCGCCGCGAGGCTTACGAATTGATGAAACCCACAGTGAGGGCTCATAGCCTCCTGGTTAGCACATCCTCGCTCGCACCTTACCTCAGTTTCGTTACTTTCCCTTACCACAGGTTTTTATTAACTAAGCTCAGATTTAACCTGTTACATCTTTGTTTAGGTTCTCTTAAGAGCTGGCAGAAACCAGACTTAGCCCCCCCTTGTAGCTGCGATCATTTTTCAGTGCAGGACACAATGCATTTTATAATGTTTTGCAGTTTGTACCATGAGCAGAGGAAAAAATATCTGTTGCCAATCCTGAAAGAAGCCGGCTTCACACAGGTGCGCCCGGCGCTGCTCTTTTTACAACTTCTGTCAAACCCTCGCATTTCTTTCTGCACTGCTAATTTTTTGGTGGCCGCAGCAAGGGCGAAAGCTGCCGGCCAAATCTCGCCTCAAAAGTAAGGGTCTCACAATGTTCCTTTTGATATGAAATGTAAATACATTTTAATTATGTATATAGCTTTTCTATTTGTACAGCATGTTTGCCTTTTTTAAGATAATCATGGAACATGTATTTTATGTGATGTTTTTGTGTGTTTGTTTCTTTGTATGACTTGGAAAAAGTCGAATAAAGATATTCTGACTGACTGACTGACTGTATGCCACTCCAATCCACTCTATGATACTTCACTCCACTCTATACGACTCCACTCTACGACAATCGAATCCACTCTACGCAGTGCAAATCTGCAACACGTTACTCCACTCCACTCTACGCCACTCTACTCCACCCTCCTGTACGCCATTAACTTTTAGCCATGCTGAACAGTGGCAACACTGGTGTGCAACATGGCTAAACCCAATTGGCAAAGTCCTTAGTTCTCGGCGAGACCTATTGGTTTTGCCTATGCTTGTTTTCTTTGAAGTTTTATGAGGCGCCATCGATCCGAAAGTATTGGAGTGTTCTAGACGAGCATCTGTTTACATTACGCAAGCTTACATTCATGTTTTGTGGACGCCGGGAGATGAACGGATTTGCCAAGTGTCACAGGGTGCTGAGCTGGCGCCGAGACTCTCTCTGTTTGTCCAGTTCAAAGTCGGCAGGTATGACAGTGACGTCACAGCCTTATACGGGCGGTTTCGGCTTCCGCCAGTTATCACTTAACTGCAGCATGCCTGTTATCTTTTCCGAGGTGCGGAAAGCGAACACAAAGTGAAAGAAACAAAAGAATGTGTAAAGTGCCTGCTCACACGGCCGGGAGAGTGGACGTGAGGCGAGCAGCAGGCCGTGTGAGCCGGCCAGTCTGCGGGGGGGGGGCCGTGAGGGGCAGAGGCGAACCCACAACCAGCGGGCAGGGGCCGCCCCTCCCAGACAAATACACACAGGAATGTGCAAGGCACGGGCCCCGCACACACACACGGCGCTGCGCTGATTAATTAAAACTTGTTTCAGAATGAGCAGCGAGGGGCTGCTGCACACACGGAAACACGTGTGACGAAAAAAGTAAAACAAAGTGCAGTAAAAACTAACAGTAGAAAAACATTGGACGCTGTAAAAGACCCAAAGTGCACCTGTTATATTCTGAAAAAGTTATGAAATGTAATGTGAAAAATGCAAAAATCATTTCCTTTTTTAAGAAGCAAAAATGGCTTGCTTCACTAAGAAAAAATGAGTATCCAAGCATTTGTAAATCAATCGTGTGTACATTAGTGTGTCATGTGGTGGAGGCGTGTGCACGCCGTAGAAACTTCACACCGATTGGCATTGCCAATGCTTGTTTGCCTGGCAGCACTGGGGGAACGAATGCTGACAAAAGCGTCTGCAAACCTGGATAGTACAGAAAATACATCAACCATTCTGAAATGTTTTATGTCTGGCGTGACAGAGTACCCGTATGCAGCACTTGCTGTTATCAGTACTTAAAGATCTACCTTAAGTGGCCTTTGGTAACCCTCTCACCACATGCTACTGGCTGACTGGTGTATCATTCCGCCTCCTGTCGAATGCTTGTATTACAATGATGTGCGAGGTACTATTTTACATCCATGTTTCCCCTTCACCAGCCTTTCTTGTTTTCAGTGGACCTGTGCTTGACCCTTCTCAGTGGCACAACCCCCTGCTCCTCTGACGCGCTCTTTGTTTTGGGTTTCGGGGGGGGGGGGGTGGCTTCCTTTCTCTACACCAGCTGCTCTCTTCACACACCACCAGCACTTCCCCTGGTCCTCCGCGTGGGCACCCTCTGTCTGTTCAGAGCACTGTACGGTTTCCTTTCTTTCTCCTCCAATCGCTTTCTTCACAACCATCGAACACTTTCCCTCTAGGACCCTGGCCCACATCGAAACTGGAGCCACCATGACATGACACGACATAACATAACATAACATAACATAATAAAACATAACATAATAAAACATAGCATAACATAACATGACATAACATAACATAACATAACATAACATAACATGACATACCATGACATAAAATAACATAGCACAACATGACATGACATAGCATAACATAACATGACATAGCATAACATAACATGACATAACATAACATGGCATGATATAACATAACATAACGTGACATAACATGACATTACACAACATAAAATTGCACAACATAACACAACATAGCAAGACATAACATAACATGACATTACATAACATAACATGACGTATCATAACATAACATGACATGACATGCCATAACAATACATGACATAACATAACATTACATAACATAAAATAACAAAACAAAACATAACATGTCATAACATAACACAACATAAAATAACATAACACACCACAACATAACACAGCATAACATAACTTGACATAACATGACATATCTCTGGTTCCAGCCAAATCAGTACGTAATCTAGGAGTTATGCTCGATGCTAACTTAACCCTGGAAACACATGTAAATAAGGTGGCGGGGAACTGTTTTTCCTTGATCAGAGTCTTACGAAAAATCCTTCCGCTGGTGCCTAAGACGGCCAGAGCGTTGGTCGTTGGAAGTCTCATTCTTAGCAGGGTGGACTACTGTAACGCCCTACTATTGAAGGCCCCAAACATTTTGGTTGAACTTCTCCAAAGAGTCCAGACCTTTGCGGCAAAACTAGCACTGGCAAAACCACGGTGTTCATCATGTTCTTTGGCTCTTGCTTAGCTTCACTGGTTACCAATAAGGCAGAGGATCCAGTTTAAGTCCCTTTGCTTGGTTTTCAAGGCTCTGCATGGGGTTGGACCTAAACCTCTTCAGGAGACATTTGTGTGGTATACTCCATTAAGGTGTTTCCGTTCCTCCACAGCCTGTCTGGTGAGCGCTCAGAAAATTCGTAAAGCCAAATCAAGAGGCAGAGTGTTCAGCTCTGCCGCTGCCAAACTTTGGAACAGCCTTCCTTTGAAAATCAGGCAGTTTCAAGACCTTCTGCAGTTCAGGAAAAAGGTTAAAACGTGGCTGTTCCCTAGAATGTGATAGTCAGGAGGGCTCCTCTCTTTGGAACTCTCTTTGGAACTCTGTTTTGGCATTCTCCACTGACTGATGATTTACGTACTATAGCGCCAAGATACCCATAGGGTGATAGCCGCGCTTTATAAATATCACATACAATACATACCATAATATGACATAACATAACACAACACAACATAAAATAACATAACAGGACATGTCATAAAATAACTTGACATGACATAACATAACATAACTTAACATGATGTGACATAAAACAACACAACAAAACACAGCATAATGTATCTTAAAATAACATAGCACAACATAACAAAACATAACATAACATGACATAGCACAACATAAAATAACTTAACATACCATAACATAACATGGCATGATATTACATGACATAACACAGCATAAAATAACATAACATAACATGATATGACATACCATAACATTACAAGATATGACATGACATAACACAACATAAAATAACATAACATAACATGACGTAGCATAAAATGACATAACATAACATGCATGACAAGCCATAACATAACAAGATATGACATGACACAACATATAATAGCATAACAGAACATAACATAAAATAACATAACATGACATGACAAAACATAACACAACATGACACGACATGACATAAAACAACACAACAAAACACAAGATAATGTAACATAAAATAACATAAAATAACATGACATGACAAGACTTAACATGACATGACATACGAAGACATAACATGTGTGGCCCAGATATGTAGCAAATAAAGATTTCTTTCACTCTACACAGTAGGGAGGCCAGTAGGAGAGCTCAGTATGTTGAAAGTCTTACCAGACTTAGGGTTCACTGATGGATTCATTCCTGGCAGGCACATTGTCATTGGAGCTGGAAAAGGCTTCACCTTTTGCTGGACTGGTTCCGTTTTAACTAGCGGTGAGCGGGCCGGTAAACTCTGCTCCACCGGCGGAGTTGGCAGAGTTTTGAACAATCCAGGTTCTTGGCCCCATTGACCCTCAGCAGTCAAGTGGACTTCATCCTCCAACCAGTAGTGCGCCAGGAAGCCTCTTTGCAGAGTGGTTGAGAAAGGGGGTGGAGTTTCCAACAACATTTCAGCAGACCCGCACACTTACTTGTGGCAACAATAGGGGTTATTGGCCCCCAACGGCCCTCAGCAGCCAAGGGGACTTCCTCCCTCAACCAGTGGTGCTCCAGGAGGCCTCTTTGCAGGGTGGTTGAAAAAGCAGACGGGGCCTCTGTAACGTCTCAGCAATCCCACTGTGGGGAACTTACTTGAGGCAACAATTGGGGTTCTTGGCCGCCAACTACAGTCAGCATCAAGGGGGGCTTCATAGGGGTGGAAGAGCCATACTCCGCCCGCTCACCGAACTCTGCTAAATTTGACAGAGTTTTTTCGCTGCTCCACCCAAGCCTAGTTTTAACCATGTTCTACCTGCATAAGGAATATTTTTATAATCATAATGAAAAACGCGTTTCCATTGGAAAACCAATGCCCTCTCACATATTAAAAAGGCACACTACACAGAACTGCACTTGCAGCCTTCTTACATACACTAGACCTTACAGCAAGTGCTCTTTTACAGATTGGAGAGGTAGAGGGAAGTCTTCCCTCAAATGCACAGACCAGATGCAACGAGGGGACATAAGTGCAAGTTCCCTTCATATACATAGAACAGGCATAAAACAGGCATCAACAGTGCCCATTCCTCTCGTACAGAAGAGGCACAATACTAAGAGGATTACTGCAAACTTCCTTTCTTCCTATGCACACACAGAAGAGGTCCAGCACATGTCAAAGACGAGCAAGCTTCACATGTAAAAGATGTGCAAGCTTCCCTAATGCACACAACAAGTATAACTCTGAAGTATGCAAAAAACGATGGATGGATGCTGAAATTATTCCCAACCACTGGTAATTACTCGGGTCGGAGTCCAGTCCGTTATTATTTTGCGAACCATACAACCTCAGCTTGGACCCCGCCATATGCAAATCAATCTTGACCCTCCTTCAATAGGAATAGTCCAGCCCAAACTTCCAGACAAGATCCTTCCTGAACTGGAATACAAGTTACCCAAGTCCAGTTTCACCCTCATTAGGGCTCTTCAGTCGGCTTTTCCTTGGTTCCAGAGGCACAGAATGGATACGACCAATATCAGGGCATTCTCGTCCTACTTAAGGGTGTCACACTTAAGTAAATAAAGAGAAATTGACGGAATGGTTAAATTAATCTCAGCCAGTGGTAATTACTCTGGCCACATCCCAGTCCATCGATATTTTGCTCACCACGCCACCTAAGTTTGTACCCAGCAACATGCAAATCAGTCTTGACATTCCTCCAAAAGGTACAGCCCAGTCCACATTTCCAGGCTAGGTGCTCCCTGTACAAGAACGCAAGCAACCCAGGACCAGTGTTGCCCATATTAGAGCTTTTCAGTTGGGTACACCATGGTTACAATTGCACAGTGTTCAAACCGAGGTGGCATGGTAGGCAATAGAACAATGGATTGGAATGCTAACCTCGAGCAATTGCCAGTCGGTATATTAGTTACAAGCATTCCTCTTATCACTTTTTGTGTGTTTGATGCAATGTGCTAAGTGACAAAGGTCATGCACAGACGTAGATCCATTGCTCACTGTGCCACTGGACCGAAGCTACTCCTGACTGAAGAGCCCCAAACAGGACACGCTGGCTTGGGTTGCTTCTGTTCTGGTAGGACCTGACATTTGAGACTGGACTGCTTCTATTGGAGCAGAGCAAAAACTGATTTCCATATGGCTGGGTCCAAATTAAAGTGGCATGGTGGGCAAAAGACTGAAAAGGTGCATCAGAGACAGACAGATCTCTGTCCTGTCGGCAGAGGAGGGGACTGTAGCCCGTGGGTCACAAACAACCAATAAAAACAGAATTCAACAAACAACTTATAAAAACAGAATTCAACAGACAACTGATAAAAGCAGAATTCAACCATCAACTGATAAAAACAGAATTCAACAAACAACTGATAAAAACAGAATTCAACAGACAACTGATAAAAACAGAATTCAACAAACAACTGATAAAAACAGAATTCAACAGACAACTGATAAAGACAACTGATAAAAACAGAATTCAACAAATAACTGATAAAAACAGAATTCAACATAATTGGTAAGAGGAGAACTTGGGAGAGTAAAGACAATAGATGGCAGTGATGAGCCTTTGGTGATCCTCACAGAATCAGTCTGGCATTGACTCAAATGTTGTTTGGACATCAGCTGTGACCTTGAAAGGTACTAGTGAACCTGCCCATGGATGGAACCCGCCTCCACTGATTGACCCGGTCCAGGACAATCTGATGGCTAAAACATCTGTGGGGCAAATGTGTGAGACCAAATCCCGATCTGGCGGCCATTGTTATATTACAGTGTAAATGCTGCCTGCATTGTAGGTGCTCTGTAGAAGTTGTGAGGGTCAATTAATTCTCCTGGTGCCATAGTCCACAAGAAAATCCTCAGCAGTGCAAAACAGAGCCAGGAAAGTTCTTGAATTGCATTTGCCAAGCGCGAGCAGAGCATCGGCAAGCGCGCACTTAGGGCCCGGCCCCCCGGCCCCCGCCCCTCCCTGATCTAGATAGGGGCGGCCGGTCTGCCCCAATGGGCGACCGGCCGCTTATCACTTCCGGGGCAGGACGCACTTCCGGTGCGACAGAGGGCGGAGCCTGGTGACCTATTTAGGTTCTAGGGGCAGGGACCCCGGCCTCTCCTTCCTCTGTTGCACCGGATCGTGGCGGCCTCTCAGAAGCGTCACCCCTTCTACACCTTCTACAGCTTCTACAGCCCCTTTGTATAGTTTTAAACTTTCTCGTATCCCCTTGTCCGGAGCTGGAGGTCGGAGGTTCATCGGGTGGACGATTCAACCCAGCCAAGCGCGTAGTGGGAGGCGACGAGGAGGAGAGGCGCGTCAGGTTGCAGCCGTCCATCTCACCAGGTAAGGAGTCGGGGGTGCCGGGGGGGCCTGTGTGCAGCCGCGGATTGCGGGAGGGGTATCCGGGGCGGGCGATGGTATGGAGTCTGCTCCTGTGGTCTGCGGCTGCCGGCAGGGCTCTTGGGCCTACGGGCTCCTTTCTGGTCGACGTGGGCGGGCTGAGGGGGGCGGCGAGTGTCCCCCATCGCATCCCCGGGACGGTCTTGTGGCCTCGCCTGGCCGATAGGCGGACGGGGAAAACTGAACACGGGCCACTTAGGGCCCGGCAGAGAAGGCCCGGTACAGGCAAAGTGTAAATGTCAGTCAGATTTGCGGGCGGGTCCTGCCCGCACGGAATCGGCTTCCGCGTTTCCCGCCTTAAGCGAAGGCTGCTTCTTTAAATGTCCAGACATCCGGAGGGGAGACCAGGGTTCGAGCCTTGGGATGGTGTGTCTTCCATGCGAGTTCATAAGCCTCTTGTGTGTATAAAAGGTCAGGGTTGGGAAGAAGGCTCACCTGCCCATCCTCGACAACGCTCACGATTGTTTTGGGCTAATGAATGAGTCACGGAATTGGAGCTTCAACTAGTTCGAGCGACCATGTGTGTGTTACTATGCAATCGCGCCGAAGGGCGCAGGGGTCCCTTGAGTGAGCCGTCCATCATAGTGAGTAAAATGGCGGGAAGACAGTGCATACCGCGAGTGCGTGGGCGGGGCCAAACGGGCGGGGCTTTCATGTTCTAAAATGAGAAAATACCGGATATACTTATTAGAATTGCTCTACATGCTAGAATTTCTAGGTTTTTCTAATCATTTCTATAGTTAGAATACAACTATTAATTGCAATAACAATTTGCGAGGGTTTGTGATGGGTAAGGTATGTTCAGATCTCGGCAGCAGGCACTCAACCTACTACTGCTGGGTCCCATCTCAGATAAAATATAGCACCGTTTACGAGGTACTTCATAGGACTAGTGAGCGCATGGTCCTTCAAGGCAGTGATTAATATCTCGGTTGTTAACTAAGGAGACGTGTTTTGATAGTAACCAGTGCTGCGGGTCCCCTCCTCCTCCGAAGCGCTTGTGAAATCAGTGCAAAGCACACACACCGTTCTGTGCGGATTGTGTTGCCACAGGCACACAGCTTGTTGGGGACTCTGTGTACTTCCTTCCATCCCTCCTCCCCCTCGTCCGTCTGTCGTAGTTCAATCTGGCACCACCTGGTCCCCGGGTGGCCGCAGCAACAAGTAGGCAGGGAAGAGGTGCTTAATTTCTGCGTGTTTGAAATAAGCCAAGTTACAACAACGCCATATTCTAGGCACTGCAGCAGAGACCTGAAAGGGCATAGTGCAAGATTCATCGCTATAAATAGTACGAATGTAACATCTAGCCGTCACTGTCACCCATTGTTATCCCAAGAGGTTTCGCACAGCAATTTTGATGATAATGGCCGTAATATAACAGGTTGCATAGTTGTGCGTGGCAAATGTTGCAAATTTGAGAATTCGTACTGTGGTATGTTAGAAGGGGCAATCTCCGAGGGCCAGGTTGTGCTCACCCAGACACCCCAAGATCCACCTCTCCCACAGAACTTGCCGAGTCTTGATTGTGAGGTCCTTACCGGGGAGGACTTTGGGTCTGGGATCGTACACACTGAGCTCACACCACACTACGAACAGACACTACACCGTTGGATTTTAGGAACAAGTTCTTTATATAAGCAAATAACGAAGGAAGCACTCTTATATACACAGTGGCCAAAGGACTACAAAGTCTTGGAGGATTCGGGAAGGGGGAAGCGGGACAGTCTTTTAGTCTCTGGGTCAGTACGAGGCGTACCCCACGCACAGCTCTCAATCCTTGAGCCGGGGGGTACGGGATGGTGGTCGTACTGGCTGCCTCACCTTCGTCGAGTCGGCTCGGTCGTGAGGGTGGTCTCGATGGTCCAGCCGGACCAGAGTACTCCTCGAGCCGCGACGAAGTCAGCAGGGCTCGATCGGGAGAGGTTCGTGAGAGCCGCGACAGCGTCAGCAGGGCTCGGATGGTCTTAGAGGTCGAGCCGCGACAGCGTCAGCAGGGCTCGGATGGTTGCAAGTTCAGCTCGAGCCGCGACAGCGTCAGCAGGGCTCCGATGGTCTTAGAGGTCGAGCCACGACAGCGACAGCAGGGCTCCGATGGTCTTAGAGGTCGAGCCGCGACAGCGTCAGCAGGGCTCCGGTGGTCTTAGAGATCGGGCCGCGACAGCGTCAGCAGGGCTCCGATGGTTCAGTTCCTTAAGGCGAAGAAGGAGCCGCGACAGCGTCAGCAGGGCTCAGAGGTTCCAGATGAGTCTTCTTAGGGTCAGCCGCGATCAGATCAGCAAGCTTCAGGTCCAAGATACAACTGCCCGCTAGTTGTCAGGCGGGCCCAGTTATAGTCCTTCTACTCTTTGATCTCCGGACCCTCGCAGGCAGAGGTCTCCGGCCCTGGGGGCTGGTCGTTGGCGAGGTCCGGCGGTTGGCTCTTTGATCCCTTTGAAAGGTGGGTCCGGGAATTCCCAGACGCCCAGCGGGTCTGGAGCTAGCCCTCGGGGAGGCCAGAGGGGTGATCGAACCTGGCCCACAGGGGAGGGCCAAATGTGTGACAGAAACCAGCCCCTCAGGGGAGGCCGGAGGTGCCATCGAAACTCCCTGGCTTATCTCACTCGGGAGCCCTTTACCCCCCAGCCGGGACTGGAGCGCCTTTGGAGTCTGGGCTTCGCTGGGGCCGGGGTCATGCTAGGCCTAGGGAGACAGGGATGTCGGGAAGGGAAGATGGCGTCCGGGCCTTGTGGGGCATGCATGGTTAGGAGCTCGGAGCCGGGCGAGGAGCGGGAAAGGCAGGCCTGGTCAAGGTTCTCGGGGGATCTAGGCGTCACTGGGTAGGACGACCAGGCTCGGGTTGCAGGCTACACTAACGGGGTGGCTGCGCAGGGGACTCGGGGTACAGGCCTACGCTCACAGGGTGTGGAGGGACAGAGGTGAACCACGCCACGAGGCCAGGTCCAACACGCGTCCCCCCCAGCTGAAAGCGGGGAGAACTACCCATCCTCTTGGGGGTTCTCTACGCTGAGGCGGAAGAATCGGGACAGGCCGTCAGCATTGGCGTGGTCAGAGCCCGGCCGTTGTTCGACAGTGAAGTCCATCCCCTGGAGGGAGATGGACCAGCGCAGCAATTTGGGATTCTCCCCTCTCATCTGCATTAGCCACCGGACAGGTCGGTGGTCGGTCTGGACCCGGAAGTGAGTACCGAACAGGTAGGGCCTCAGCTTCTTCAGGGCCCAAACTACCGCGAAGGCCTCCCGCTCGATGGTGCTCCACCTTTGTTCTCGAGGGAGTAGCCTCCGGCTAATGAATGCCACTGGTTGGTCTAGGCCGTTCTCGTTCACCTGGGACAGGACTGCTCCGATGCCATGCTCGGACGCGTCCGTCTGGACTACAAACTCTCGTGAGTAGTCGGGGGCCTGTAGGATGGGGGCAGTGCACATGGCGTCTTTTAAAGTTTCGAACGCCTCTTGGCAGGCGGAGGTCCAGCTGACTTTCTTCGGCTGGTTTTTGGAGGTTAACTCCGTGAGGGGGGCTACGATGCTGCCGTAACTCTTGATGAACCGGCGGTAGTACCCCGTGAGCCCTAGAAACGCCCGCACTTCCGTCTGGGTCGTGGGGGCCTCCCAGGCTATGATGGCATCGATCTTGGGCTGGAGGGGGGCTACGAGGCCGCTTCCGACCTGGTGCCCGAGGTAGATTACGGACCCTTGTCCGATCTGGCACTTGCTTGCCTTAATGGTGAGACCGGCCCTTCTCAGGGCCGTCAGCACCGCCCAGAGGTGCTGGAGGTGCTCGGGCCAGTGGGAACTGTACACGGCGATATCGTCCAGATACGCAGCGCTGAACTCCTCCAACCCCGCCAGTACCTGGTTCACCAGCCTCTGGAAGGTGGCGGGGGCGTTCTTCATCCCGAAGGGCATCACCCGGAAATGGTAGTGACCATCCGGGGTGGAAAAAAGCGGATCTTTCCTTAGCTCCCTCGGTGAGGGGTATCCACTGGTCAGGTAGAACGTGCTAAGGAAGCGAGCAGCCCCGAGGCGATCGATAAGCTCGTCGGCTCGGGGGATGGGATGAGCATCGGTTCTGGTGACTGCGTTGAGCCCGCGGTAGTCAACGCAGAACCTCAGCTCCGGAACAGCACCGGGGGCGGCTGCCTTCGGAACCAGGACCACGGGACTAGCCCATGGGCTGTCAGAGGCTTCGACCACCCCGAGAGCTAGCATCTTTGATACCTCGGCCTTAATACAGGCCCGGACTTGGTCAGGGACGCGGTAGGCTCTGTGCCGTACCGGTGGGCTGTCCCCGGTGTCCACGTCGTGGACGCACCAGTTGGTGACGCCGGGGGTGAGGGAGAAGAGGTCCGAGAACTGTCCCAACAACTGGCGACAGTCCTCGCGCTGCTCGGGAGAGAGGGAGGAGGAGAGACTCACCCCCTCTACGGAGCCATCTTTTTCTTTCACGCACAGGAGATCGGGGAGAGGCTCCGTTTCTTCTTCTTCCCCATCGTCCGTGGCGAGGAGCAAGCTCAACTCGGACCGGGCGAAGTGGGGCTTGAGGCGGTTCACGTGAAGGACCCGCAAGGGCTTCCTGGGGGACTCTACATCGATGACGTAGGTCACCTGACTCTTGCGCTCTACCACCTTGAAGGGCCCTGTCCACTTGTCTTGCAGGGCACAGGGCTCTACGAGGGCCATAACCCAGACCTGCTGTCCGGGCTGAAACTCGACCAGAGTGGCATTTTGGTCATACCACCGTTTCATTTCTTCTTGGCTGGCTTCGAGGTTTGCCTCGGCCAGCTCTCGGAACTTCCTCGTCTGGTTCCGGAGGGCCAAAATGTATCAAAACACATCGGGAGGGGGCTCTGGGGCCGCCGTCTCCCACCCTTCCTTGACCAGGGTGAGGGGTCCCCGGACGGGGTGCCCGTAGAGCAGCTCGAAGGGGCTGAACCCCAGGGAATGCTGGGGGACTTCGCGGTACGCGAAGAGGAGACAGGGAAAGAGGACGTCCCACTTACGCCTCAGGGGCTCTTCGAGTCCCATGATCATTCCCTTGAGGGTCCGGTTGAAGCGTTCCACCAGACCGTTACCCTGGGGGTGGTATGGGGTGGTGAACTTGTACATCACCCCACATTGTTGCCAAAGGGACTTCATGTATTTCGAGATGAAGTTGGTCCCTCGGTCACTGACGACTTCTCGAGGGAATCCCACCCGGGAGAAGATGGCCATGAGGGCCCGCCCCACTACGGGGGCGGTCACCGTTCGGAGGGGAACGGCTTCGGGGTATCGGGTGGCATGGTCTACCAGCACCAGGATAAAGCGATGCCCCAAGGAGGTCCGGGGGTCGAGTGGGCCCACAATGTCGATTCCCACCCTCTCAAAGGGGGTACTGACCACGGGGAAGGGTTGGAGAGGAGCCTTGCGCTTCCCTCCGCTCTTTCCGCTGGACTGACAAGTGGGGCAGGACTTACAGTGGGCCTCCACATCGGAGCGCATGCCCGGCCAGTAGAAGTGGGTGACCAGGCGCTGGTACGTTTTGTCTTGTCCAAAGTGTCCTGCCAGGGGCACGTCATGGGCCAGGTTCAGGAGAAAGCCGCGGAAGCGTAGGGGGACCACCAGCACTCAGCCGGACCCTAGCTCGGTGGACTTTTGCTCGCTGTATAATAGGCCGTTTTCCCAATAGATAAAGTGGGAGCCGGACTGGTCACCGGCGGCCTGGGCGGCGGCCTGCTGCCGCGGCCCCACCAGGGATGGACAGGATGTCTGCTCTAGGCAGAACTCTTCTCGGGACGGTCCCCCTTCCTGGCGCCATTGGGCCAGCTCAGGAAGGTCGTCCAAGCTCGGGGTCGGTTCGACGTCGGGGCCGAGGGGCCCTGCGTCGGGGGGGAAGCTCTCCCCGGGGAATAGCTCAGGGGTCTCAAACGGTTCAGGGACCTCGGGGTCCTCGGGGGTCACCGGTGCTGCCTCTAAGGTCGCCTCTTCGGGGGTGGCCCTTCGGGCGGTCATCGACCGGGTATTCACACAGGCCCACTCGGGTAGGCCCACCATCTCTAAGTGGGTCCTTTTCTCAACCCGCTGCCATGGGGAGCTCTCTAGATCGTTGCCGAGCAGGCAGTCCACAGGCATGTCGGAGCGGACCGCCACTCGTAACTCTCCAGAGACGCCCCCCCACTCGAACGGGACTTGAGCTATCCGGCAGGTGCGGACGGAGTTATCGGCTGCTATCACCCTGCAGGAGATATGGGGAACAATCTGGGCTTCGGTGACGAGGTGCCGTTTGACGGCGGTGATACTGGCCCCAGTGTCTCGGAGCGCCCCTATGTGATGGCCATTGACAGTCACCTGCTGCCGGTACTTCTCTGTGTTGTCGGGTAGGGGAGCTCCGGGGACCATCTCCCTATCACCCAGGGAGACTAACATCATAGCTGCGGGTTCAGCTCCCTCGAACTCTTCCTCCCCCTCCTCTTCTAGGGCTACTGAGGTGATGTGGCGCACTGGGGGCCCTGCAGCGGCCGGCTTCTGGAACAAGGGGCAGCGGGGGTCATTGGCATAGTGCCCGGATTTCTGGCAATGGTAGCAGGCTTGGCTGACCCGGGGCCCTGGCTTAGCTGGGGGAAACCCTGCACGCGCTGTGGGAGGCGAGGTACCTGGCTGGTTTCTGGGGGGACTGCGCGGGGACCCTACCTGGGAACCCCTCTGTCTATTCTGACCCCCTCCTCCCCTCGGGCGGGATGGTCCTTGTTCGTTCCGGCCAGTGTCCCCCCCGGGCCCCCGGGGTACTCTGGTGCTCACCCAGCGATCGGCCTCGACGGCCAGCTTCGGGGGTCGGCCAACTTGCTGTCCAGGAGGTGCTGTCGGAGTTCCACAAAGCAATTCAGGGACAAGTGCTCATACGCAATGAGGTCGATGAGCCCCTCGAAGGTGGATACTTTGCTGCCCTTGATCCACCCTTCCAGGGCCCGGCTGTAGAAATTGACATATTCTACCCACGTGGTGCCGGGGATCTTCTTGCATTCTCGGAAGCGTTGGCGGTACATTTCTGGAGTGAGCCCGTACCTTGTGAGGAGGGCCTCTTTCATGTGGCTGTAGGAGGTCTGTTCGGCAGACGGTAGGTCGAGTAGGGTGTCCCTCCCCTCACTCAGGAATCGACCCCACAGCCCGGCTCCCCAATCTTTCTGCGGAACTCGGTGTGAGGTCATAGCTTCCTCGTAGGCCTTGAACCATTGCTGGATGTCATCTTTTTTATAATATTCTTTGACCACATCCTTGGGGATGTGGACCTTGGGTTCCACTGGGGGAACAGACTCTCGGGTTGCTGCTGTTTTGTTGCCTTCGTTCCGGGCCTTTAGTTCGATTTCCAATAGGCTGCGCTCGTGCTCCAGCTGGAGCTTCTTTCCGTCATGTTCTCGCTAGAGCTTCTTCTCCTCCAATTCTCCTTGCAGCCGCAGCTGCTCGATGGCTAGCTTCTTCTCGGCCAGCTTGAGTTCTCCTTCCATTTTCAAACGGGCTAGTTCTAGCTCGTGGTTTCGGTTGCGTTCTCGGTCGGTCATCTCTTCTCGAGACAGACCTCTCTCGGGGCTGTAGGTCCGCGTCGGGGACGCTGCTCTTTCTTGCTCTGGGGCGTGGGTTTCGATCAGGGGTGCTCCCCCTCCATCGGCTTCCGTCGGTGCTGGAGGTTGGGCTCCGGTCTCCACCCAGGCTGTTAGAGCTTGTTGGAAGTCCTCTTTGGTGTTTAATCCCGTTGACGGGATATGGAGATCTTTGCAGAATTGCTTGAGCTCACGGTGTGAATAGTCTCCCAGAAGCTCCATCTGGAAGGTGGTCTTGTCGGTCGTGACGCTCATGGCTGCTCTTTGTTCGGGTAGCGTGTCAGTACTGTACGATCCCTAGACGTAGGTTCTTATCGCGACGCTGCCACCAATGTTAGAAGGGGCAATCTCGGAGGGCCAGGTTGTGCTCACCCAGACACCCCAAGATCCACCTCTCCCACAGAACTTGCCGAGTCTTGATTGTGAGGTCCTCACCGGGGAGGACTTTGGGTCTGGGATCGTACACACTGAGCTCACACCACACTACGAACAGACACTACACCGTTGGATTTTAGGAACAAGTTCTTTATATAAGCAAATAACGAAGGAAGCACTCTTATATACACAGTGGCCAAAGGACCACAAAGTCTTGGAGGATTCGGGAAGGGGGAAGCGGGACAGTCTTTTAGTCTCTGGGTCAGTACGAGGCGTACCCCACGCACAGCTCTCAATCCTCGAGCCGGGGGGTACGGGATGGTGGTCGTACTGGCTGCCTCACCTTCGTCGAGTCGGCTCGGTCGTGATGGTGGTCTCGATGGTCCAGCCGGACCAGAGTACTCCTCGAGCCGCGACGAAGTCAGCAGGGCTCGATCGGGAGAGGTTTGTGAGAGCCGCGACAGCGTCAGCAGGGCTCGGATGGTCTTAGAGGTCGAGCCGCGACAGCGTCAGCAGGGCTCGGATGGTTGCAAGTTCAGCTCGAGCCGCGACAGCGTCAGCAGGGCTCCGATGGTCTTAGAGGTCGAGCCGCGACAGCGTCAGCAGGGCTCCAATGGTCTTAGAGGTCGAGCCGCGACAGCGTCAGCAGGGCTCCGGTGGTCTTAGAGATCGGGCCGCGACAGCGTCAGCAGGGCTCCGATGGTTCAGTTCCTTAAGGCGAAGAAGGAGCCGCGACAGCGTCAACAGGGCTCAGAGGTTCCAGATGAGTCTTCTTAGGGTCAGCCGCGATCAGATCAGCAAGCTTCAGGTCCAAGATACAACTGCCCGCTAGTTGTCGGGCGGGCCCAGTTATAGTCCTTCTACTCTTTGATCTCCGGACCCTCGCAGGCAGAGGTCTCCGGCCCTGGGAGCTGGTCGTTGGCGAGGTCCGGCGGTTGGCTCTTTGATCCCTTTGAAAGGTGGGTCCGGGAATTCCCAGACGCCCAGCGGGTCTGGAGCCAGCCCTCGGGGAGGCCAGAGGGGTGATCGAACCTGGCCCACAGGGGAGGGCCAAAGGTGTGACAGAAACCAGCCCCTCAGGGGAGGCCGGAGGTGCCATCGAAACTCCCTGGCTTATCTCACTCGGGAGCCCTTTACCCCCCAGCCGGGACTGGCGCGCCTTTGGAGTCTGGGCTTTGCTGGGGCCGGGGTCACGCTAGGCCTAGGGAGACAGGGATGTCGGGAAGGGAAGATGGCGTCCGGGCCTTGTGGGGCATGCATGGTTACGCGCTCGGAGCGAGGAGCGGGAAAGGCAGGCCTGGTCAAGGTTCTCGGGGGATCTAGGCGTCACTGGGTAGGACGACCAGGCTCGGGTTGCAGGCTACACTAACGGGGTGGCTGCGCAGGGGACTCGGGGTACAGGCCTACGCTCACAGGGTGTGGAGGGACAGAGGTGAACCACGCCACGAGGCCGGGTCCAACAGTACTCCTCAGAAGTAGCAGGTTGGCTCAGTGAAACGAGCTAGTGATGTGATATGCTGTGATGTGCCGATAAAGGGTCTGTTTTTCTGCTATGTTGACTCAGCCTTTCAGACATTAAAGGTGGATAAACTTAATACTAAGATTTTACCTAATGGCAATAGTGGATATCTATAGCACGTAGAAACGTCACTAAGGCATTCTGAAGCGGATTTCGAAACAGTTGGGTATCAGACATGAAATGTATGCATTCTACACATTGAATATCAAGAAAAAGGTATAATAATGGCCTTAATTTATGTCGTGAAATTCGTCACTCTGTGGGCTTTGGGACTGAAAGATCGACAATTGTAGTTGAAAAAGTGCAAAACGGAAATGGAGAAGCGTACTTTGGTTATATATGGAGTCTATGAAATGGCCCATGAGTTTGAAAGACAAAATATGTAATTTCTTTAATTGTCCATGATCAATTGTTTTGAAGGTAGTTACGAATTATGTAAGGAATTTTAACCCTCAGCTGCTAACATTTTGCGGACTCCATCGGTGGCGCCATCACTTACCTCATCGGTATGCCCGAACCCCAAGGTGCCTGCAGGGTGGCTAGTTCCTAGCCTACAGACACCGTGGTATGCTAACAGGGTGCCCAGCTAGGGGCCAATACATATGCCACATATAAAGTCATCCCGGGTATAGGATGTAAAGTGCAAGCATGACCTAGAATATGAGGGATGATATTTAAGAACTCAGGAACGTGCCTGGACGTCATGGTGTTCGGTGTGTATGTCTTGAGAAAGGTTGCATCTTTATCGCTGTGCCATAAGAACACGAATGGATCAGCCTATCATGGTTCCAGGATAATGCATCAGAAAGGGTACTGGGCAATGATGCATCACACTATGGTGCAAAAATCGATATGCTATTTGATTAGTGTGACTAAAATCCGAAAGGCTTACGTTTATTACAGGAGAAAAGGCGTCATAATTTGCTGCGTTTCTTTTCTTTAGTTGGGCAACTGAAATGTTTTCATCCGGGGGTGAATGCAAAAATGTCCAGTATTTGCAATCATTCTAAACTATGCTTCATGAACGATGTCCTTGGAGGAGTGGCTCTCGGAGGCGTAGGTGTTACAAGGCAAAGGCTGACGAGTTTATCTCTTCAAAAATTGTGGTTTTAGCAATTTTAATGGACCCCCACGGAAGTACTGTGACCTTTGTGTCTGCACCTATGAGAATTTCGGTAATCAAACCTGGATGTAATTGAGGGCCATTGTTTGTTCACATCTTGCTCCCGATGGCTGGGTTTGGTTTGGTAAGTGCTTATGGTTGGCAGATCCACAAGAAGACCATAGAGGAACTTAATGGGAGCAGACTGTTGTAGGGGGACAAGTCTTTATTGGTTGTCAGTGGGTATTTATTAATGAACAAAGGGATTAGTAGGGGCAGAACGTGCAAGAGTTGAAGTTCAGCTTTGTGTGATCTAAATAGGACAGGAGTGCTCCCTTACCAGCGAGTAAAGAGGTTTATTGCTAGTACTTAAGATAAATGAGGATAGCGCCATGTGGGTACCTTGCATAGTAGTCTCAGTGGCTTATAGTTATCGTGTACATACGGTTCACGGTACTGCTAATTCCGGGGTGGAAATCATATGATAAGCTGCGTTATTAATTCACTCCAAGACCCCCCCCCCCATATGTCAATTATCATCCTGGAAAGTAGGCCAGATTCGGGTCAATAAGAAGTAACTAGATTTCGCTGGTCTGGTCGCCTTGTCTGATAACATAGGACCCCGCCTTCAATGGGCGTGGAGTTCCCATATACGCTAGATGGGCCCATCAGGTTGGGATATCATAGACTAGGTTTTGTAGGCAGACAGCCTCCATGCTCCCCCTCCGTGTACATTAGGCTATATGGATCAGCGAGCGCACAGAGTCTCTTGAATCTCCGCCTAGTTTCTAGCATCCCCGGAACAGGACGGCCCTGATCCCCAAGAGCATGGAAACTATACAGTCACTCAGGCTCACTTAGTTTGTCTCAGGAATAAAAAGGATAAAACGGGCTGTCCGTTTCCATAGAAATGTATATAACCGTTTCCCTGGCGCGCAGCAGGAGTTGGACAGGCCTGGGGTCCTACTTGTAGTATGTTGACTGTCTGTAACAGTACCAAAGCAAGCGTTCAGAGTAGTGTTAGCGGGACTGGGACTGAGCGTGTTGGGATACCCGGCCCTCTCAGGCAGGATAGGTAGGGCAATGCTAACTGCAGATGCAAGCTTACCAGACAGCACAATGGAATAGGTCGGGCGCTGGTCGTCCAACGGTGGCATGAGACCCATTTGGCCAGAATGGTAGTGTCAGAAATGCTAATGATTTGCCCACTTAAAATATCCCCTTAGTCCAGGATTCTTTGAATGGACTAGGAAACAACAAAGCAACAAAAGTAGCACAGCCCACTGTCTTGTTTGTGTTGCTTTCAGCTACATGACGTTTCAAACAAATAAAGAGGACATTATAGCCCTGTGAACTTGGGGAGTTTCTCAATTCGCTGTCCCTCAGCGAGAGAGGGCATAATGCCTTCTGCTAACTTTAATGACAGATGTCTGAGTGGAACAAAATGTAAACCACGCCCATCTGGCGTTCTCGATGCTGTCCTTCTTGAAAGGAACCAAGCTCCCCTGTAGGGTGTGAGTGGCCTACATGCAAGGACAGCGCAACTCTTTAGTAAATCAGGCCCGCTGTACGCATTGAGTTCATCAGCACCCACTCTACTGACCCTGGGAGAATGAAGGGCCGAATGTATTAAGGTGTTCCATTGTTGCTTTGTCACGCCTTGAGTGGCTTTGCATAGAAATTTAACGCAACATGGATCATTGCGCTACATCTCAACTTGGGAGAGGCTCCATGGGTGGAGAACAGGCATTTTCATGCATCCACCCACGGATCTGATACAATTTCAGATTTGGTAAACATGGGATTGCGTCAAATCCGTATGTCATCCAGATGATAGAGTAACGAGGAGAAACATATGTGTTTCTCCTCGTTAGTTCCTTTTTCTCTCCATGATGCATTCTGCATCACAGATAGAAAGAGGAAAATGCCTCTCTGGATTGTTTTTGGGCAGGAAGGTGCCCCTCCCCACACAAACACAATCCTACCCATAAAGCAGGCCCCCTTGCACTGTGGCGGGAAGGTCCTTGTGTTGGCTTTAGGCAGCACACAGTGCACCGGCACAAGGAGAGAAGGGAAAAGCTCCAGATCTTTGTAAATATGGAGCATTTCTGCTCTCTAACTTTCATGCAGTGCAGGGCAGCAGAGCGAGTTCCTTTGAGGCGCTATGATGCTTGAAATAATAATGAATGTGCCACAAAATGTGTCTCCAGCCTCGCAGGGACCAGGTCCCCTGGCCCACTGATCCATCAGGTCTCGGCAGCAGGCGCTTCACTGGTTAATATTACCTTACTGACACTTGTATAGCACACAGTCTGCCACTGGTAAGTAATCTTGGCGCTTTATAACCAGATAAATTGGAGAAGCGTTGCTGCCAAGTCCTCTCTTGCTGTATGGTGCCTGTGCAGCCTGTGTTTGGGGTCTGTGGATGAAAAGGTGCCCTGGTCCTGGCCACTGCCATAGTTTTTATAGCTCGTTGGATGATCTGAGGCAACAGGTGGGGCGGGATCTTCTCTGAAGGACCTCTGCCGACAGGTGGGGCGGGGTCTTCTCTGCAAGACCTCTGCCGACAGATGGGGCGGGGTCTTCTCTGCAGGACCTCTGTCGACAGGTGGGGCGGGGTCTTCTCTGCAGGACCTCTGCCGACAGGTGGGGCGGGGTCTTCTCTGCAGGACCTCTGCCGACAGGTGGGGCGGGGTCTTCTCTGTAGGACCTCTGCCGACAGGTGGGGCGGGATCTTCTCTGCAGGACCTCTGGCGACAGGTGGGGCGGGGTCTTCTCTGCAGGACCTCTGCGACAGGTGGGGTGAGGTCTTCTCAGCAGGACCTCTGCCGACAGGTGGGGCGGGGTCTTCTCTGCAGGACCTCTGCCGACAGGTGGGGCGGGGTCTTCTCTGCAGGACCTCTGCCGACAGGTGGAGTGGGGTCTTATCTGCAGGACCTCTGCCAACAGGTGGGGCGCGGTCTTCTCTGCAGGACCTCTGCCGACAGGTGGGACGGCGTCTTCTCTGCAGGACCTCAGGCGCACAGACCTCTCTGCCTTATGCAGGAAGTGCTTCTTTTCCCCTTCCCTTCATGAGAAAGCATTACCACCAAGGCGCTGTCTTCCAATTACTGAGCCGATGGCGCCTTGCAGCCCCCAGCCCATCACGCTCTGTGTACAAACACAGGCTGCTGGGCCTTTTTTTCAGGAGGCTGGCCTCTGCCCGCTGTGGCTCGCCTCTCGACTCCTGCAGCTGCTTTCAGCCGAGCCTTTGTGAGCTTAAGTCCAGCATATTGAGTCCAGCAGGAGGACAGGCTTGCGCACTCTTCCCTGCGGCGGGAACACTCTCCATTGGCTGAGTTTTTAAATGTCCTCCCCACCTCCCTGGATTGGAGCTCATGTACCAGGCGAGCTTATATGGTGCAGAGCTAGCTGACAGGGGCGCAGCTTGGTCAGAAAGAAGGGGGTGGGGGGTTCCACTGCAACACACATTGATTTTGACTCTGCCCCTTATTTACAAGGGTGGCATAAATATAGGGCAGCACCAGTCTTCAGACCAGGGAAAACCTGGTCCTACCCTGGCGAAACTAGGAGAAATGTTTAATTTCTCATTGTTTTTGCTGTTTCCATGTGTGCTGCGTTGTGCAGCACACATGGAAACAGCAACATGCCATTGATTGTTTATGTGCGGGAAGGTGTCCCTTCCTGCACATAAACAATCATTTTTAAAAATGCTGTTTTGCAACTTTCATGTGTGCTGCATTAAGCAGCACACATAGAAGATACAAAACACCATTTAAAGATTGTTTATGTGCACATAAACAATCTGCCCCTGCAACGCAGACAACCTTGCACTATGGTGCAAGGGTGTATGCGTGGCGCTAGGCAGCTAAATTGGCGCGGGGGAAACACAGAGCTGCACCATATTGTTGTAAATATGGGCAGCCCTGTGTTTCAGAAGTGCAGGAGCGCAGGGTTAAGCCAAGAAGGCTAACACCGCACTCCGCCACTTCCTTGTAAATATGCCTCATAATATTTTGTAAAATAACTAACATTTTTAGGACTTTCAAAAGCAGAGAGGGAGAGAGTGTGTGTGTTTGTGTCTGTGCGTATGTAACAATTCCTGGTGAAATCCGACTGAAAGCACCTGCACCCAACTATTTAACAGGAAATACATTTATTAGGGGGGTGTAACACCCCAAACCCCCTCCCACCCAAAGCCACGCCCCTGCTAGCTGAGCTTGTCTTCCATTGAAGCAGGCAGCACATATGATGCTTAGAACTGCCCTGTGCTTGAAGAAGTTAGTTCCTGGGTCCTGTTTGGGAGGCCATCACAGCTTTCACCACTCATTGTCCCTGCCAGCGCTGCCAATGGCAGTACCGACACAGCTACTAGCCCCGCCCCCCACACCCTTACAAGTGTGACAATACAGGCAATTCCAGGCCCCCCGAAGCTATAAGAAGGGCTGGGATGGCTGGTATTAATTGTTTTTGCTGTTCATTAAATTATTAAGTGCACTGTTGTGTGGCTCATCTCTGTACTATACTCACAGTACTGTCATGTGGTGTACTGTTTTAAGTGCTGGTGTTGCTGGTGTTGTCCACTGCCCTGGTGCAGGGCAGTGGACAACACCTGCTCAGATTTAGCACTCGAGCGGCCTGTCAAGGAGGCGTCGAACCGACAATAAGAATCAGCCCTGACAAAGCCAGGAGGCTTGGCAGTAAAATTGGATGTGCACAGAAAGCTGTGCTACATAGAAGGGGCATATTCGGTGCTGGATGCATATAGGAAAAGAGAAAAATACACCTGCAGGAATCTGTCCAGACACACACCAACACGCGTGTTGACTCACATGCACACAGAACTACATTAGCAGTTGCACCAATGTAGACAGACCAACATAGTGCCTGGTGGGATGGAAATGTCACTCGCATTGTAATAGACGTATAGCCATGCACAGAGTGTAAAATGATTTTTGGTCATGAGCGAACACGGATCATGCGTGAGCGGTATGATCAAGGCCGTTCTCATGGACCGTGGTCTGTTTAGGCCAGGTAGGGTGCCCAAAGTGCTTCCCTCAAGTGGTGGATGGTTCCTGTCTTCACTGAGAGGTAAGTACCAGGGTGGCGGTAGCATGCCGTGTTTTTAGTTTGAGTGATACTCAGAGTGCACAGGCTTTTTTACTGTGCAACGGGAGTCGTGCCTCCTGGCCCACTCTGGTAAAGATCCGCTGCTGTGTGCTTAACTCACCCCTGGCCTACATTGGGTTGTGTGCAGCACTGTATGTGTGCCTGTGACAAGGTACCGTCATCAACAAATAGCGTGTGTTTGTCTGTGCGTGCATTGGGATACATGTGTGTCTCTGAGAAGGTACAGTGCATCAGGAATAGCGTGCATGCTTACATGTATGCACAAAGATGTAAGCAGGAGTTAAGCTGGTACCGCATGTAAGTGATAGGGTGCGGTGTTGCTTGACTGCACTGAGATATATGGATGCCTGTGTGAGGGTACAGTCCATTGAAGGCTGCACTCATCTATACAGATGCACACAGAGGTGTGTGTACGTACGTGTAATGGACGCAACACATGAGAGACACTGGGTTCAAAGGGGATGATGGAAGGAGCGTTTGAGCAAATCAAACATTCCCCCCCAGTCAAATGATCTGGGTTTAATCCATCACCGTTCTTGAGCTCACTCCACCACCCCCGTTCAGACATGGCCATATGCAAATCAGTCTGACCCTGTGCCTCATGGGAACAGTCCAGCCCGAACTGCCAAGCCATGTCTTCCCTGGACCGGAAACAAGCTTCCTAGGACCGGCTTCTGGGTAACAGCCCTCATCAGCCCGGCTTGCTTGAATCCAGAGGTAGAGTGAGCAAGGGACCCACTTCTGGACATACCCTGCCAACTTAGTGCGAACAAAGCAATACCAAAGGGGATGATGGACGAAGCGTTTGGGCAAACCAAACACTCACTCCCAGACAACTGATCTGGGTTTAATCCATCACCATTCTTTAGCTCACTCGGCCACCCCAGTTCAGACATGGCAATGTGCAAATCAGTCTGACCCTGTGCCTCATGGGAACAGTCCAGCCCGAACTGCCATGCCATGTCTTCCCTGGACCGGAAACAAGCATCCTGGGACCGGTTTCGGATTCATAATCCTCATCAGCCAGGCTATCTTGAATCCAGTGGCCAAGTGAACAAGGGACTCACGTCTGAGTATACCCTGCCACACTTAGGGCGAACAAAGCGATACAAAAGGGCATGATGGAGGGAGCGTTTGAGCAAATCAAACACTCACCCCCAGTCAACTGATCTGGGTTTAATCCATCACCATTCTTTAGCTCACTCAGCCACCCCAGTTCAGACATGGCAATATGCAAATCAGTCTGACCCTGTGCCTCATGGGAACAGTCCAGCCCGAACTTCCCTGGACCGGAAACAAGCATCCTGGGACCCGTTTCGGATTCATAATCCTCATCAGCCAGGCTATCTTGAATCCAGTGGCCAAGTGAGCAAGGGACTCACGTCTGAGCATACCCTGCCAACTTATGGCGAACAAAGCGATACAAAAGGGGATGATGGACGGAGCGTTTGAGCAAATCAAACACTCACCCCCAGTCAACTGATCTGGGTTTAATCCATCACCGTTCTTTAGCCCACTCTGCCACCCCAGTTCAGACATGGCCATATGCAAATCAATCCGACCCTGTGCCTCATAGGAACAGTCCAGCCTGAACTGCCAAGCCAGGTCTTCCCATTAGGGGGAGTAGAGAGAGGCAGAGGCTACCCCCAGACAGATCTGTGGCTTGCTGCATTCCTGAGAGCTGGTGGGACACACACATTGGAGGAAGGACGAGCCAGGCTCTCCAGTACATATCAAAAGGGGCCCTTTGATTCTGAAAGGCAGTCACTGCTCAAAGGGGCCTGGGCACATCTGAGGAAGGACATGGCGCCTGCTAAGAGAACCAGACGAGGGCCAGGGCCCTTTAGAAACTTTTTGATGCACATATCACTGAGGCTGACATCTAGATGCAAACCCCCTGTCACTCCCTCGGCCTGTGTTTGGGGTATCACGATTGGAGACTGTCCAGTTATGATAGACTGCTCTCTGGAGGAAAAGCACTACAAAGGAGCGGGTACTTCAGTGAGCAACCCAAGAATATAAAGTTTAAAGACAGAGACCCTAAATCACGTGGGTTCGGAAATGGATACTAAAAAGGGAAGCTCGAAACTCCCAAATTCTCAAACCAAAATGTACATCAGTGTGGAGAAGCTCAGCACAAGCTCTTTCTATTGGGACCAGGACTGGGGACGAATGATCTACCGGTCTCCTGTGCCGGGTGAGGGGTCATCGCCGAGAAGGATCCATTCCCGTATTGTGTCTGACGTTGCGCTCCCTCTCGTTCACGTGTGCGACCTACGGGCCGGGAGTGGTGGTGATCCCTTATCCATTTTCGGTGCTCCTTTCTGGACCTGTTTCTCTGTAAAGCCCTCTAAATGACAATTTCAATTTAGACACATAGAATCCATTTGTTCCTACAAGAATTACAGGCAGTCAGGGAAGGTTTAAATCTTAAAGGATTATTTTCAGATCGTAAATTATACAGACACCAAGGGATGTAGTCAACATCAATTCATCAATAAATCAACGCTCCTTTAGAGTACAGAATAAATCAAATAACTCAGTAATGTTCAGGTCAGCAAAATGCTGCTTAACCGCATCGATGCTGATGACGGAACCGCTCCTTCATCAGCCGCGGTGGCGCTGTGCTGATGACGGAGCGGTTCCGTCATGGCCCGCCCAACGCGCCTGCGCGGCGCTGATTTCGCGCCTGCGCGGCGCGTTCTATTGAGCGGGCGGGGCTATGACGGAACCGCTCCGTCATCAGCACAGCTCACCCGAGGCTGGTGACGGAGCGGTTCCGTCACCAGCGTGTGAGCGCCGCGCGCCCCCCGCCCCCTTAGGCTGCGGCGGAATAGCCACCGCAGCGAAGGAGTTAAAAACGGGGGAGCAATCCAGCCTGGATCTGCTTTCCAAGATCAGTAACAAAAGTCTAGCGTAATTATATAAGGTTGTGAAAAAGGGATTTCACCCATTCAATACAGCTGCACAGAGTTCCCTCAGAATAAGCCAATCACAATTAAATAGAGTGAATCCGCTACAAGAAAAGATATTTGGAAAGTTTCTCTTAATTCTACAACATGGAGCTTCTCAGTACACCACCTGTACTAGAACAAATATTGCTACATTGTGTTTAATGTTGCTAAGACAGCGAGGCGAAACACTGAATTTACAATTAAAAGGCATTTTAATATTTCTGGGAAGGTCCGCTGTCTTGTCTGTGAAAACACGTTCAAGTATAATTTTACTGAGACTTGAAAATGCGACTTTCTCCACGTGATGCAAAACATTGGCAGCACACATCACAAAGAAAATGGATTCTGAGGCCTACAATTTTTATGGTAGCCTCACTTCGAGTTTTCATCAGTGCAATGCATTTATGTTCGAAAAAGACAAAGTTAACATGTCATTAGAGGCAACAGTGAACAACAGTTTTTGTCAAAATATTTGGTGGCGTTTTTCTCCTGCCACCTGTAGAACCCTACATTTTTTTTAACTTGTTTGGCCTCTCTGCTTTTAATTTAATTTATTGGATTTACCTTGAGAAGAAAACAAACCCATGACATCCCTCCTGACCTTTGCCCCATCGCTTATCTTGAAATTTTTGGGCTCCTTGCATTATCTTCGTTTAATAAAGCAGGGTGAAGGGTGTCCGTTTTGTCTGAATTTGGAGAGGAAATGGCCTCGCGCGCACACAAGGTTTCAGCATCTGCAAAACAGTTAACATTGGACACATATATTGAGAGAATATATTAACTCTGTCAATGGCCGGACGTTCTTTTTTTATTCGCCCCCCAGAGTTTGAACCCCGCTGATTTGTGGGAACTGTACACGTAGGCAGTGATTTATTGACAAACACTCGTATTCCAGTTGCATCTAAAGGTAACTTCTCAAATGTTTCTTCGTGCATCGGGCCCTTTCCAACGACATCAAACATTCACCGCCTGGATCCACAGAGAATCGTTTTCAGAATTTGAATACAGAACCCTTAAATAGATGTTTCTAAACACGGATCAAAGTGACTTTATTTCCTATCCACAAAGACGCAGATTTATAAAAACACCGAATGTTGGAAAGAAAACCCAGGGCCACTTGCAGCCCCCCCTGAAAGCAATCAGCTCCGTCTCCGGGTTTTGACAACTAATGATAGGTTGTTCACTGGCGTGCAGGGGCCATTATCTCGACAGCTGCTAAGACAGCTCAGCCGGTTGAGCACTTGCTGCTGAGGTCTGTAAGTGACCTGAAGGTCACCGCTTCCAAGCCGGTCCGGCCGGACTCCGCCTTTCATCCGGGTGGGGAGCACACCTGCTCACTTGGAGGGGAGCGCCCCAGATCTGGTGAATGCTGCGTGCACGTGCTACGTGGGTGCAGGGTACACTACACCCCAGCCCTTCTGTACCTCAAGTCTTTAATCATCACAATGTGAAAGGCGAGGTGTAATTAGGGGGGCCATAAACCCGCCGCCTCCCGCCAGACTCGCCTGCTAAGAGGAGGCCGGCCTCTGCAGCAGGTTTCTTCTTTCTGTTTTCTTTTTTTAGTTGACCTGTGGTCGTTCCCTATGGCTTATGTTTTTTTTTAATTTCGCCAAGCCCCTTTGATTTCCTGCTGGCTTTTTAAATGAAGCCTAAAGTTAATTCACTCCACAATGCCACAGCTGGAATGAAACATGGCTGCGGCTGGACGGGCTCCCTGACGCCCCTTGAGCGGGATTACAGGTTCGGGGGGCCCCCGGTGACAGGCTAGAAGTTAACTAATTGTGAACATATGGCCCTGTCGGAGTGGGCCCTCGGATCTTGGGCTGGCTAGGTGCGCGGAGGGAGGTGAGAGGGGACGGCCTTGGGTAGGAGGTGTGGCGACGAGTCTAGTGCCGGCCCTTGGGGAGGGCGCCGGGAGCATAATCCGCCATGGTGTTGGGAGGGCTCGTGCTGCTCGCTGACAACAGCTTGGTAATAACACAGATTGCAGCCTTACATCAGCTTGGTAATAACACAGATTGCAGCCTTAAGTCCTGGTGGCTGTGGCCGGCACGTGCCGCTCATTGTCCCGCGCATTAATTGGCCCCCGTTGGTCCGCGCCAGGTTCAACACATGGCCCACCTGCAATTGTACGCTGAGCGTCAAGGCACAGATGTCTGCGCCAGCGCAGCCACCCCGCGAGGGGCTGCGAGGGAAGGCAGGAGGGACCCCACCAGAACGCGCTAACCCTAGTGTTAATGAGACGATGGGTAGACCTGGTCATGGAGGGAAACATGGCGGGCAAGGCCAGACGGAAGCCTAGGGCAGGGGGCCTTGTAGACAATGGAAGCCATCTTGAGAAGTCTTGGTGTGGAAGGGACCCGCGCGATGGATTGCCTGGACCGGTACGGTGTCCTATGATGGACATTTCTTGAGCGCGTCATTGGGTGTAATGGATATGATTGTATGGCAGGGAAGGAGATAGCAGCTCGGATGCGCACTCACCTCTGTGCTTGTGATTCATTATTTGACGCTAGAGTCAGGCGTGCTGTCGTTTGTAAGAGAAATGAGAAAATACAAGTATATTCTGAGGTAAGGATGGTCAAGGCATTGGCGCCCAGGTCCTAAAAGATCCCTCAAAGACACCCAATGAGAGACTCTGTCGTAAACAGAGGTGAGCAAATCATTTGCAAATCTTTCGCACAACTTAACACAAGCGAAAAGTTAGAAGATTGAGACAGAATCAGCTTAACGTCCTGCACCTTGTATCCCTGAGCCCCAGACCGCTCACATGCTTCATCCATTGGTCAAGGTCAAGAAATAGAGGGGTCAAACTCAGGAGTGTGTCATGCATGGGCCCCAACTTTCATTGCACACCCAATATCACTGCAAAGGTTATGAATTCAAGAACCTTGGTTCAAATAAAGTGCATGACCACCTGTGCAGCAAGTGCCGGGTGTTGAAGACGAAGGAAGGGGCGGGTTCACAGGTGTAGATGTAAATCTACTAAAACAGCTTCATCTGCCAAATTATGTCAAGTTTTTTTGGAGGGGGGGTCCCCTTTCCATGATCATACATTTCTTTATGTGTTTCTTATTATGTTTGTTGCTCTTGGGTGATAGTCGTGCTGTTGTGCTGCTTTAGCGCAGATGCCATGTAGAAGTAGCCGGCACTATGAGCAGTTACCCCTAGCTTGCGCCTTGGTACCCGCTGACACTGCCTTAGGTACTCTGGTCTCATGGGCCATGAAAACCCCTTCCATGCTGCCGTCGGCTATTGGCCGATGGCAACGCTACCTCGCTGGTGCTGCCGTCGGCAAATGGCCAACGTGGCTCCGCCCGTTTTGCGGAAGTGCTGCACTTCTGCAAAATCGGCAGCGCAGCCAAGGTGTTAAGAGTGGTAAGTAGCAGCCTTGGTTACTTCCTTAACTTTGTGCTTATTGTCAAACTCTCCAGCGGCGAGTAGGAGTTTGTTGAGGGATTAAGAGGACAAGCGGTGAACTCTTTGATGTCATCGGGGTCAAAGGCGGCATGATGGCACTCCTGCTGCCATGTTGGTCCATGTGCTCCAGAGTGGGTTGAGGAGAAGGTACCCTGACGTGGGACGGGTTCATCGTCCACAGAATACAACCCTGCGTTGAGTCGCTTGGGCTTGAGATGCTGTTGGAACAAACAGTCCATTGCCTTAGTGGAAGTGGTGAATGTTCTCAGTAGATGCTACATTCCTAATCGAAGCGTGCTCCCAAGACTAGGGGTCACGGATACTTACATAGGGAGGCCGCAGCAGCAGGCTCAAGAGTGACTATAAGTAGAACATTTTGAAGACGACTGAGAGTCCCAGCAGAAGACCAGGTGACACAATCACTCGACGGATTGTGAAACACCACAACCAGAAATAGGAGTGTACCTTCAGAAAGACCCTCAAGACCTGGCTCTTCGGCTAAGCAAACCAGCGGACTCCCCCGCGACTTGAGACACCCATGGGTGAGTAGCGTGCTTACAATACCCCTGACTGATTGATTGAGTAGGACTGAGAAAGTAAGGGAAAAGCTGAAGATCAGTGCGGACTAGATGTGATGGACAAGGCAGACAAAGGTAGACTAGATAAGCTGGGAGCGGTTTCTCTGTTTTTAATTCTTATTGGTTTCTTGTTATCAAAGGTTGATTGTTTGGACTAGGGGTGGGTGGAGCTGACAGGGTGTCACTCAGTGGAATTCCATGGAGTGACATAAAAATTCTGCTAGATTCTGCAGAGATCCGGAAGCAGGCAGAATGTGTCACGTCGCAATACCCACGCTCATTCTTTGCACCAGGAGCTTGTTCCGCACTGTAAAATCCGCGCATATGGCACCACGCGGTGCACCAGAGGGCGCAGCTTCGTTCTGTTGCTCGAGTAGATTTTCTACTCGAGCTGCAGTTTTCTCAACATGAACGGTCATGACCTGTTGTGACTGGACATATTGACTAAATCTTGCCGGGAGGCATTCTAGTGCCTGATAATTGCACTAGGGAATACAAATTCTCACTCATGCCTGCTAACCTAACATTGGCGAGTCGCACACAAGAAAAGACTCTGCATGTGGCACTTGGCGGAGTTTTGCTGGAACTCTGTGATACTTGTGTAATGCTGAGTGGGCACAACAATGCCGGCGGAGCAGAATTATCTGCCCACCCATAGTTTGGACTGTATTGACTAAGCCAATATTTTGGGCATTGAGTGGTGAAATGTGCACCCAGGGCACTGGTTATCACCTGTGGAACTGTTGTGTGAACTCAGGAACAGTGCATGAGGTGGGTCACTCCCCCCTCCGGATGGCCACCATACCTCAAATTGAACCCACTGGGCTGTTGCTGGTATCCTATCACCGTGCCAGATACTCCTCCCAAGTAACTGTTCCCACACATTATATCTGCATAACAGGGTGAGTGGCTAATTCTTTTCAGGGCAAGGGGCACTGGCAGTCAAACCCACCATGCTACCCCAGATGAGCATGACTCAGCAAAAGCATTTCCTTGTCACAACTTAGACGCAGCACCAATGTACCTCCTGGTGGCATCAATAGACAGTGAGGGCAGCAATATCAGCTTTGTCCTCCTAGGGGTGATCAGGTTAGGCTCCGGTTAAAGTTACGGCTGACGCGATATGCTGGCAGACTATGGAGTTGATGGTTAGGACAGGCATGACAACTAGTTATAATAACTAGGAATCTAAAGCTTTACCCCACCCCATCCCCATTTGGGAGTGTGTGGGTTTATCCTTTATTTCCCCACTCCATTTAATTATTGTAATATTGGCATAACTACTTCAGATATTGTCTTCATTGGCAATCAATGGAGTCATTTCTTTAGTTTACTAATTCATGTGCGAATATTGTACAGTTCTGTTCGTCTTATGCCATAAACATGTGTGTCTTTATTATGAATGTAAGATTAAATAAGTTGATCAGTTACAAATGTAATATTTGGAAGGCATTCACTGTCCCATCACAAAAGCTTTGTCAAGATTCACTCACAGAGAGAGAGAGCAGCTACAGCCTGGCAGCAGCAGAGTAAGTTACCCCCAAGCAAGGAATAGTTAGAGCGAAGGTGGCAGCAGTGCAAGCTTCACTCACACAAACAAAGGGTACTGTGCCGACACTGTGAGTATCCAACACCCTACACAGGTAAGGGTGGTGCAGCACAAGCAGGATGAGTGTAACCGTACCTTATACATAGATGCGGTATAGCACAGACAGCAGGCTGCAGTAGTGTGAGCCTCAGTCATAAAAAGAAGTGGTATTACACCTTCAGCAGCAGTGCAAGCTTCTCTCAATCGTCAAAAAGGTACATCACTAAGAGAACTGGCAGAGACTACCCAAGAGACAACTGCAGCAGTGCAAGCACCCAGTACACACAAGACAGGGAAAACACAGGCTGCAGCAGTGTGCTACCCCTATACAAAGAAGTAACATTATACTGACTGTAGCACTGCCATTTTCCCTCCTACACAATATTGATTTAGCACAGGCTTTTGGTGTGCACTACTGCAGTTGATTGTGATGGCTGTTGGTGGTGTTGTGGTTAGTGTAGGATTTCAGATCAGATTTGGATATATTACATTACATTAGAATAATATTTGGAAAGCGCAAGAAATGCCCGAAGGCGTCTTGGCGCTAGCGGCTATTGTACGATATAAATGAGAGCAAAAGCAAACCAAGGCTTCGGCATGAGAATAGCTATGTTTTTAGCTGTTTTCTAAAACTCATCAGGTTCGGCTGGGACCTAAGTTGCAAAGGCATTTGATTCCATCACAAGACAGTAGCATGTTCAAGCATCTGCCACCCCAAGGAGATGGTTTATGATAGAGGAAATGTTGAGTGTAGGGGTATTAGATATGCAGGGTTTAGGTAGTGTAATATGATAGTGCTGGTGCATTGTTTGTGGTGCAGGGCACATGTGATGATGCAGATGGTGTGGTGCCTGTTGGTGTTGGTGTGCACTATAAAGTGTAGATGGTGGTTTAGAGCTTAGGTTACAGATTTTGGTGTCGGATCTAGTGGTGTTAGTGTGGGTGTTAATGTACACATGAGTGTTGGTGTTATTTAGGTTGCATGCAGTGTGTAGGTGGTGGTGTATTATGTAGATTCCTGTGTAGGATCCAGTGGTGTTGATGTGGGTGGTAATGTACACATGAGTGTTGGTGTGATGTAGGTTGCATGCATAGTGTAGGTGGTGGTGTATTATGTAGATTCCTGTGTAGGATCCAGTGGTGTTGATTTGGGTGGTAATGTACACATGAGTGTTGGTGTGATTTAGGTTGCATGCAGTGTGTAGGTGGTGGTGTATTATGTAGATTCCTGTGTAGGATCCAGTGGTGTTGATGTGGGTGGTAATGTACACATGAGTGTTGGTGTGATGTAGGTTGCATGCAGAGTGTAGGTGGTGGTGTATTATGTAGATTCCTGTGTAGGATCGAGTGGTGTTGGTGTGGGTGGTAATGTAGACATGAGTGTTGGTGTGATATAGGTTGCATGCAGTGTGTAGGTGGTGGTGTATTATGTAGATTCCTGTGTAGGATGTGGAGGTGTTGGTGTGGGTGGTAATGTACACCGGAATGTTGGTGTGATGTAGGTTGCATGCAGTGTGTAGGTGGTGGCGTATTATGTAGATTCCTGTGTAGGATCCACTGCTGTTGATGTGGGTGGTAATGTACACATGAGTGTTGGTGTGATGTTGGTTGCATGCAGTGTATAGGTGGTGGTGTATTATGTAGATTCCTGTGTAGGATCCAGTGGTGTTGATGTGGGTGGTAATGTACACATGAGTGTTGGTGTGATGTAGGTTGCATGCAGTGTGTAGGTGGTGGTGTATTATGTAGATTCCTGTGTAGGATCCAGTGGTGTTGATGTGGGTGGTAATGTACACATGAGTGTTGGTGTGATGTAGGTTGCATGCAGAGTGTAGGTGGTGGTGTATTATGTAGATTCCTGTGTAGGATCCAGTGGTGTTGATGTGGATGGTAATGTACACATGAGTGTTGGTGTGATGTAGGTTGCATGCAGTGTGTAGGTGGTGGTGTATTATGTAGATTCCTGTGTAGGATCCAGTGGTGTTGATGTGGGTGGTAATGTACACATGAGTGTTGGTGTGATGTAGGTTGCATACAGTGTGTAGGTGGTGGTGTATTATGTAGATTCCTGTGTAGGATCCAGTGGTGTTGATGTGGGTGGTAATGTACACATGAGTGTTGGTGTGATGTAGGTTGCATACAGTGTGTAGGTGGTGGTGTATTATGTAGATTCCTGTGTAGGATCCAGCGGTGTTGATGTGGGTGGTAATGTACACATGAGTGTTGGTGTGATGTAGGTTACATACAGTGTGTAGGTGGTGGTGTATTATGTAGATTCCTGTGTAGGATCCAGTGGTGTTGATGTGGGTGGTAATGTACACATGAGTGTTGGTGTGATGTAGGTTGCATGCAGTGTGTAGGTGGTGGTGTATTATGTAGATTCCTGTGTAGGATCCAGTGGTGTTGATGTGGGTGGTAATGTACACATGAGTGTTGGTGTGATGTAGGTTGCATACAGTGTGTAGGTGGTGGTGTATTATGTAGATTCCTGTGTAGGATCCAGTGGTGTTGATGTGGGTGGTAATGTACACATGAGTGTTGGTGTGATGTAGGTTGCATACAGTGTGTAGGTGGTGGTGTATTATGTAGATTCCTGTGTAGGATCCAGTGGTGTTGATGTGGGTGGTAATGTACACATGAGTGTTGGTGTGATGTAGGTTGCATGCGGTGTGTAGGTGGTGGTGTATTATGTAGATTCCTGTGTAGGATCCAGTGGTGTTGATGTGGGTGGTAATGTACACATGAGTGTTGGTGTGATGTAGGTTGCATGCAGAGTGTAGGTGGTGGTGTATTATGTAGATTCCTGTGTAGGATCCAGTGGTGTTGATGTGGGTGGTAATGTACACATGAGTGTTGGTGTGATTTAGGTTGCATGCAGTGTGTAGGTGTTGGTGTATTATGTAGATTCCTGTGTAGGATCCAGTGGTGTTGATGTGGGTGGTAATGTACACATGAGTGTTGGTGTGATGTAGGTTGCATGCAGAGTGTAGGTGGTGGTGTATTATGTAGATTCCTGTGTAGGATCGAGTGGTGTTGGTGTGGGTGGTAATGTAGACATGAGTGTTGGTGTGATATAGGTTGCATGCAGTGTGTAGGTGGTGGTGTATTATGTAGATTCCTGTGTAGGATGTGGTGGTGTTGGTGTGGGTGGTAATGTACACCGGAATGTTGGTGTGATGTAGGTTGCATGCAGTGTGTAGGTGGTGGTGTATTATGTAGATTCCTGTGTAGGATCCAGTGGTGTTGATGTGGGTGGTAATGTACACATGAGTGTTGGTGTGATGTTGGTTGCATGCAGTGTGTAGGTGGTGGTGTATTATGTAGATTCCTGTGTAGGATCCAGTGGTGTTGATGTGGGTGGTAATGTACACATGAGTGTTGGTGTGATGTAGGTTGCATGCAGTGTGTAGGTGGTGGTGTATTATGTAGATTCCTGTGTAGGATCCAGTGGTGTTGATGTGGGTGGTAATGTACACATGAGTGTTGGTGTGATGTAGGTTGCATGCAGAGTGTAGGTGGTGGTGTATTATGTAGATTCCTGTGTAGGATCCAGCGGTGTTGATGTGGGTGGTAATGTACACATGAGTGTTGGTGTGACGTAGGTTGCATACAGTGTGTAGGTGGTGGTGTATTATGTAGATTCCTGTGTAGGATCCAGTGGTGTTGATGTGGGTGGTAATGTACACATGAGTGTTGGTGTGATGTAGGTTGCAAATAGTGCATAGGGTTCAGGAAAGTGAGGGCACATGGATTGGGCACAGCAGTGGTCTAATCCTTCATTTTGGTCACAGGGGATGAGTCGTCTGGAAGAACTGAAGAATGCAGCAAGAAGGCTTGCAGTGCTGCCCTACGCCAAAACCTTGAAAATTAGGCTCAAGATGCGCAGTGCTTAGCTGCTCTACGCATGCGCACTCCGAGACTCTGGCCTGGCTGCTCTGCGTTAAAATCCAGGGCGGCCACTGTTGCATCTGGTGATAAAAAATAACCTGGTCACTGCTCCAATGTTCCCCATCACCTCCACCAAGAGCAGTATAGTTAAGTAGCCGCTGACAGCACGCCAGCCTCAGAGTGACACTTGTAATGCCTCAAGCGTGAAACTCCATTATTCCAACGCCTAGTAATCTCCTTAACCACAAACTGAGCGTAAAGGAAAGGACTGATTGAAGGCTTTCTCCAGGGAGGGGGCGCCCTTGTGACCACCCCTGCCGGTACCACCCAAGAGGACAGCAAGGGGTCTAAGGAAGGGGGCCCCAAAGGGGCCCCAGGGAGCCTGGCGCAAGAGTACAGGGGCCCAGACTGACTGTACCTGTCTCCCCGAGGCCCTGGATTGGCCAGTCTAGGGCCGGACAGGTAAGTAGCACAACCTGGCATTTTCCAGGAGGGCTTCAGGCCACGATCTGGTTTCAGAATGTGATGGGCCCCCATGACCCAGCCATGAAAGCCGGGCCCCATGGCTCCATTCTGGCCCGACCTCAGGGGTGGGCGCCTGATCGGAACATTTTTGCCAAGAGAGAATTTGGTTCTCGGTCCAGCTGCTCTTCAGAGGCCAGGGAGTTGTTTTTTTGCATCTGTGATATTTGTTCGTTACTAGGGAAGGGAGGCGGTAGGAACTTGTCTCTGTTGCCTAAAGAAGAGGCCTTTCATCAAATAAAGATCAAATGACAGCAGAACTTTTTTTTTAACAGTTTTCTGTAGCGCTAACTCGAGCTGAAGGCATTGGAGCGCTTTAAAATCAGCAGCACTTTCATCACAGGTATCGCCATCACCCGTTATTGCTCTAGGTGTGGGCTCACTGCTGGGGTGAGACTCAGTGGAGTAATTACCGCATTACAAAAATACAGGAGCCTGAAACCAGGGCTCGAGTCGGGGTACCACGCGGGTGGACGGCGTCCCCCCACTTATTTTACCGGGGGGGGGGGGGGGGGGGGGGGGGGGGGGTGGCGGGCTGCCGTTCCCACTGCCAAAAGGCTGGACTTCACTCTTTGGCCTCTCTGCGACGAGGAGCGCGGCACCTTTCATGATGTCACTTCCTGTCGTGACGTCACTTCCGGTGACAGCGTCCCCCCACTTCTTTTTTTACGACTTGTGCCCTGCATTAAACTATTTAATAGGCATTTAGAGGCTAAAGATGCTTACGAGATCTCTGGCCAGGTGTACATTTCACCTACATCAGTAGAGTCCCAGGATGACCATGCACTCCTGCGACACACCCTGAGAGCGCAGTGACTACACCACACTAAAGTTTTACCGCTACGCAAACTCGTAGATGGTTTGACCGTTTTACGACAAACTTTTTTTTTTTTCCAATTTCTTTATTGCGGTTTCTAGGTACTATCCGTATGCATTGACAATTATATACGACAAACTTAGATCTGATTTTGGCTATGAAGTGCACCAGTCCTGGGCAGCAGTATTTAAAATGTATTTAAATCTGGCAGCAGTAATGAAGTTACACTGGCAGTAGTTTTACCCTTGTAAATAGTCCATAATGTGGATTTTTATGGCGGGTGATATTTCCTCTTTCGAAAAGCAGCAGCGATTACCGCAGGTGTCCAGTGATTAATTTGTAAAAGAATGAGTGGTGGTGCCCAAAGCTCGTCTCAGAAGACAGTGGCAGGTGCTATTAAATGCCTGCGGGCTGAATACCAGGTCCGCGTAATCTTTAATCCACCACCAGACACACCCTGGCTCTCTCGTGCAGGTTCACGTTTTCCCCCTTTGTGACATTTTTCCATCTTTTTCTAACTCTTTCTTTCCCCTGAGTTTGATTTTCTCTCTCTTGCTCTCGGTCAATGTCTGATGAGAAAACAGTAAGTGCTGGTCCCCAAAAATTAAGCGTGGTTGGAGAGTTCTGCTCCGCCCGTGGAATGTGCAACATTTTGCCTACTCCGCGTTCTGCAGCAGAGTTGCCCGCCGCCTGCCTCCACCCCCCTATTAATATATGTTGCCAACTCCGTGGCACTCCGTGTTGCCCCGCTATGCACACTACGCCCAGGGTTACCAAAATGAGAGTTGATGGACTCACTGCCAACACCGGCTCAAATTAAGCACTGGGCAATACCAACTCATTACCACCGACTGTCTTCCTAATATACTTTTTGAGAATTAGGTCCATGCTATTCACTCTTCTACACCAAACCACGGTCTTTTTCCCAGACAAGATCACTTTATACCATTATCCAATCAGCGTCTAAGCAACCCCCCTCCCCCAAACCTGTATTACAATATGTGATCAAACCTTGCTGAATCTGTGCTACAAGTTGCAAAATACAATCGCCACACTCCATTCCCCAAAGTGTCTATTAAACAGACTTTAGCCCCACATTGCAGAATAATTTCACCGACTCTAACACACCCTATATCCCTTTAGAGAGAGGCTGGTGATGTATTCTTACCCCCCCCCCCCCGCCCCTCCTCCCCACAGGAGTGCACAGGAAAATGAGAGATGGGCAGGCATTCGTCTGTTTGAACACACCTACACCCCTTATTCCCACCTCCAAATTCCTCAGAGCCAATCCCGCTCATTGTCACCGAGGGGCATATTATCAAGCCCCAGCGATAATTATCGCTGAGCGTGCTTAGCGCGCTTTTAATTATTGCCGGCTATCGCCCAAACATATCGCCAAGCTAGCGCTGTATTATTAACGCTTAGTGCTATGGCGATAAATATTCCAGCGATAGCGGCGTTTTCCATGGAACATCACTGGTTTTCCAGCGATGTTCCATGGAAAACGGCAATAAGTTTGATGATTGGCCCTGTGGCCTTAGCCCCACAATCCACCTCCCATGTTAGGTATGCCTTAATCAGGAATTTAACAGACTGGGGGCATATTACCAACCAATAGAGATAATTTTTGTCTCTAACTTGTTTAGAGACAAAAATTATCACCGCAAATCGGCGATTTTTATCGCAGATAAACCTTGCTATTAGCAAGGTTTATCGCAAATGCGATAAAAAACGGCCGCAATGCATGAATATCGCTGAAAAGTCAGCGATATTCATGCATTATCGAACAAATGCTCTTAGCCATGTTATCCACCTCCCATTTGATAACATGGCTAAGAACTGCTCCTGGGTAGGTGTTAGCTTTTGGAGATATTCGCGCTTAGCGCGAATATCTCCAAACTTTGGTAATAGGAGATAGCGATGTTAGCGACTGTTTCCAGTCGCTAACATCTTGGCACGCCCACTTTGCATGTCATTAGTGATAAATATCACTGACATGCAAAGCGGGGCCCAAGATGGTCACTATCTCCTATTAGCTGTCGTTAACTGGTGTTAGCGACAGCTAGGTAATAGGGAGATAATTTTATCTCCGCTTTCTTGGCTTTTAAAGCCAAAAAAGCGGAGATAAAGCCCCTTGATAATATGCCCCTGAGTTATGGCAGAGTTAGCGCGATTTAAATTATCACTAAAAATTGTTGTTAATATCGCGAAGCTGCCTTCGCGATATTTTCTCATGTTGTTTTTACAGCCACGCCTACTTTGCATCTCATTATCGATGCGAGGGGTGTGAAAAACGGGAGCTAAGTCAAGGAAACACGCGCTAGCATGTCCTTGTAAATAACGCAATATAAAAATCACTTTTACTGAACCCAAAATGGTGTACCGCCTTTCAAATTAAAATTCTCTTCAGGTTTAGTTTCATATGTTCTTCAAGTAAGGAGGCTGACAACACACCACAAGCATTTAGTTTACGCTTTCCAGTTTATTGTTTTCATCTTTACCTGCAGCACCCAGCACCCACTCTCAGAAACTACCCCCAGGAGCTGTGGTTTCACATTTTTAGCTCTTCAGTGTTAAAAGCACCCACGCTCTAGTCTTAACCCCTTTTGAAGGGCCTATGTCTCCACCTCCCGGTACAGGGAGTAGAAACGCCTAAGGCTGAATGTACTAGTGTAAGATTTTTGCAAGTAAATTTTCCTATGTGGGCGGAGGTCTCTGCCACAGAAGCAGGGAGTTATTTAAGGTAAATTATAGAGGAAAGCAATAGAGTTTAATAGTTTAATGACCCTTAAAAATATATTAAAATATTAAATAAAAATTAATATTAATTCCATTTAAATATTATTAACCTAAAGTAATAAAATAAAATGATACCGCGCATTAGTTCATCAAAGTGTTTATTAAATAACTAAATCATCAAAATATATTCACTGAATATATAATACTATTTTTAATCAACAAGTTGAGAACACCATCTCTAGCATGTTTTTTTATAAAATGTGATTAATAATTATGTGTTTTATTTTAATTTAAATTACATTAAAAGTATAATTTAAACATGTTAAAATAATCTATTATTGTTTCAGATGGAAAAATATTTGATTTTTATTTTTTAACTACCTTTTTAAGACTGAAAACAATGCATTTATTTTTTTATTAATTTAAGGTCAAATTAATATATGTATTAGCCTTTCTTCTGATGTCGTATACCATGCTCCTACCTTCATTATTTTCAATGGGAGTGATTTGCAGTACCTCTGAATGGCCACACGTGGTGCTAGATTTACTATGGAGTACATTTTTATTCTTTTGGGATCTTTTTACTTGCAGTAACTTTAGAGGTGTAGTTTGTGAATAGCAAGGGATTACTTTTTCGTGGGTGGGTGCTTGTATATTTGCATCTCTCTCCCAAAATCCCTCCATAAACCCCTCCCATTTAGGAGTAAACTTTGCCCATTTTCAGCCACTCTACATGTTTTTTACCAAAACGTAGGAGTATACAAGCAGCAATCTCCACTCACGTAGCAGACAGTTCCAGACGTACAAGAAGGGAGTGGCGGGGGTGTCCACATGTACGCTTGTGAGTTGTGTTTTATAGTTTATAACTAGGGTGCAGTGGGTGCAAGCAGGGCTTTAAGTGGGACGGGTCTCACCGGGTCTGAGCACCGGCAGTTTTTTTCAGGGGGCCTCAAAACAAGTCTCTATCGGGCTCTGTTTTGAGCCCTGGTACAGGCGGTCCGTTTTTTTCCGGACTGCAGTGATACCAGTTTGCCATCACTGCAGTCCGGAAAAAAGTGCCCGGGTGCAAAAGAGCCCGATAGAGACCACTTTCGAGGCAGCAGGTACATCGATGTGCGCTGCTCACACTGCTCACTTCTCACTAGTGGGAAAGTTACGGCATGACGTCATGCCAGGTGAGCGTTGGTGGGGGACGAGAAATCCTTTAAAGAGTCATTTTCTTTCTGGATTTTCCTTCTCTTTCTGAAATGCAAGAGCAGCAACATTGTGGTACGCTCACCAGGGCTTTAATTGGAAGCTTTTTCAATATTATATACAAGCCATAGTTGCTGCTTATTTATCTTATGCATCTTATAACCATTGACAAAGCCAATAGTCCTGACTTATTGTAGTTATAATGTTACTTGTTGTATCATATATCAGGATGCAATGACAGAAACCGCAAAATACAAGTCGGGCGGCACACTATGCTAAGCACAGATTTTTAGCGTAAGTGTTTTAAAACCACGCCCCTAAGTACACTGGTCACGCCCCTTTGAGAGACCCCCCAGTTTATTCATCCCACTTAAAGCCTTGGGTGCAAGTGTTTCGAGACTCTTTCGAATGATGAGCCGAGACCTGTCTCACAAGTGGCATGAGGGACTCTAGGGTCTTCAGAGACACCTCTCAAGTATCCCGATCCCTTGTGTAAGTAGTTGATCCGGTCCAGATTTTTAGGTCTCGCCTATAGACAACTTTCAGCTGATTGTTGCTGAAGATCTTTTGTGTACAAAACCAATACTTGGTGTGGACTGATCGGTTGACTTTATTGTCAATCTCATCTACTTGATTATACAATAACTTTTCTTTCTGTTTGTGTGTTTGTCCCATCCCCGGAGCCTAGTTTCTCTACTGTCGTTTTCACTGGATGACTTGTAGAGGAGTTTATCTGTCCTCTGCTTACATCAGGGAGTGACTACTTTATTTTTTTCTGCACTCATTGTGAGTGGGTGTTTTTATTTCCCCATGCCCCAGGTGCGGTATGCAACGTTTACAACAACATTTTTACAACGCACTACCATTACAACGCAGGTATTACCACGCATACCATTACAACACATTGCGCTGGGGGGCGCTCTAGGGTAAGTAATACGTTTAATTTTCTATCCAACACCTTCCCTAGTGTCCACGGGCACTGGAGTTGGAATAGAAAATTATACTTACCACTATCCAGCACCTCTAAGCGCTATGCGTTGTAACGGTATTCGTTGTAAATACCGCGTTGTAAAGGTAAGCGTTGTAACGTCATACATCCCCCAGGTGCTGCTTTCCCTCGTATCTGCACCCTTTACCGCATGCTCTCGGGGTTGCTATTCCCATCCCACCCCAGTCCCTCCCTGCTCACTCTTGGCTTTCTTATAACCAGCGGGGACTCCTCCGCTACTATGGAGAAGCGTCCCCCCCCCCAAAAAAAAATCAGGGAAGGAAAGAAAAACAGCACTCGTTTTATTTCTCCTTTCCTGCCGAGTCTTGGGGGTGGGGTCTGGTAGTGACAGGCATTCAGGGGGAGTGGTAGGTGTACTGCCTTCACTGCGCATGTTTGGCGGGCTGTCTCAGGCCGGCCAAACCTTCAAGCACAGTGAAGCTCTCCTGAACCCCAGCTGCATTGCTTGGGTTGGAAAAAGTAAGCACAGACTCCCAGTCTCTCCTGGAGCGTTAATCAAGGGCGCTCAGGCCAATCCGGAAGCTGCTATCATGCGAGAGCAGCTTCAGGATTGGCCACAGGGCATCCTGGGAGACAGCGCCTGAAGAAGAGGAGCACGATGCGAGACACGGCCAGCTGAAGGTCATTAAAAAAAATATATATTTTATTTTTATTTTGCCCCCTCTCTTTGTCACCCCCCTATGTCCCCTCTCACCCAGCCCATCCTTTCGTCCTGCGACACATCACAATCACTGGCTGCTACTGCGTATAAGTTGTTTTCAATGTCAATATTCCTCCTCCACCCTTTGGACTAAAGAACTGATAATTAGGAATATTCGCCAGGGGGCTCTTCTATTCACTCAGCAGTGTGCAGTCTGAACGAATCCAGGTCAGTATGGAATTTTAGCCGTGTGTTAGCAGGGAACAGGTTAGTGAGCGTGTCATGCATGAGGGTCCCTGGTCCTGTTCTCTTTCCTAGGGTTATTGCTTCTCTTACCTCAACATTCCCTCTTTTCCACGAATTATACCTGCTCTTTCGCTTGGTGTCTTTCACAATCTTCGTTTGTCAGATATTACAATTATTCCTTTAAAAAATTCTATATTGTAAGCCGGGACTCTGTAATTATGCGGCAGAGGAGGACCAAATTATGCAGAAGAGCTGTATACATTCTGTCCTGTGAAAGGCCCAGTTATGCGGCACAATGTTCATTTTGTGATTGCATTACTTTATTATTTTGTCATTTTTGCACACAATTACACAGTCTGGGAAAAGATTTCACTTTGTTATTTGCAATTCAACACGGAAATGCAGCAATAAACAATTTTAAGTTCAAAATAAATTTTATTGGAAAAAATATATCACCAATACAAATAAAATGAAAACATCATATGATAAATGCGTGACATATAATATAACAATTATATAACCAGTGAAACAAATATGGTTCAAATAAAAAACATTATAGGGAGTCATACGGGAATCGAATAATATCAACATACAAGCTAATTGCATCATGTGAGGAATATCCAAATGTAATAAAAAGAATATAATACAAGATAAAATAGAGCATGTAATAATAACTTAAATAAATGTCATGGGGGTTTAGTTACTTCTTGTTGTGAAGGAGACAAATGTGTAGAACGACTTGCGCTCATGTCAATAAAGAGCGTAACAGGTGACCATAAATTGATACGTTTGGATGCCATGTGTAGTGGGTATACAAAAGATGTGTCTAATCTATGATTGTAACAAACTGCATACCACCATGCCTGAAACGATATTTTAGCGAAGTCCTTCCAATTTTTGGGTAATTTGCTGAAAGGCTACAGCAAGCAATAAATCTATAATTTTAACGTTAGACTTACAGTTTTCCCAAATGGGGGATAAACTACCTGATAAAATATGTGAAGGGGCAAAAGGGTGATTAGTGTTGAAGATGGAATTTATTTGAGCCCACACTTTAGTCCATAAATCCTGAATAGGATTACATGTGAAAAGCATATGAAAAAGGTCCCCCTGTGGTGTCGAACAGGCCCGACATAGATCTGGGATATGAGCATGTCTAGCATGGAGTATAAGTGGAGAAAGTAAAAGTCTGTTATAAATAAAAAATAATGTTTGTATGCTGTTAGCCGCCCTTGAAGATTTGCGAATTTGAAGCCAAATTTTGCCCCAAAAGTCTATCGGCCAGGAAGTATCTAAATCAGTTTCCCATGCTAATTCTACTTTAGTTTTATCTCTTGGATGAAATGAAGTATGTAGAAACGTATAAAGAGAGGACGCCTTGGAAGCATTAAGAACAAGAGTCCTAAGTTTATCTTTATGCATGAGCTCATGTGTATCAGTTGGTAGAACTAACGCAAATTTTGAATGAGCATTTTGAATAGCTTCGGACAAGAGGGAAAATTTGGGTTTAAAGGAAAGAGGCAAGGAAAACAAAGATCTGGCCCTTTCAAAAGATATGATATGATCTTGATCATATAGTTGATGGACCATGTTATACCTCTCTGCTTTCAGGCTTTCCATAAGACAGGTTTGTCATTAATCAAAATGTTCTTATTATGCCAAATAGGTGAGGCAGAAAATGAGGTTAAAATAACGGTTGGTAATATCTTGGAAGTATGCTTGATTATGGGAGTAGAAACGGATTGTGGTATGCGTGTAAAGTATAAGAATTCTTGGAATGAGAAAGGTGAAAGAAAAGGTTTCTCAAGTAAGGCCCATTTAGGGAGAAATACGCACCAGGGTCAGAAAGCCACTTTGATGCTTGGTGTAGAAGAAATGATTTGTGATAAGTAGGAAGGTCAGGAAAATTCACCCCTCCCTCTGATTTTGAGCGAATCAATTTTGAAACAGACATACGTGCTTTTTTGGTACTCCATAGAAAGGATGACAGAATTGAAGTAAGCTTCTTGAAATATTTGGAAGAAATAGCTAATGGAATGTTAGAAATCTTATATAAGACTATGGGTGAGAGCATCATTTTAATGGTATCTAAACGGCCCCACCAAGATAAGTAAAGAGGGTGCCGTTTTGATGTTAAGGACGACAGTTTTTGAGTACAGTTGTCCATACAACGGGAGATTGTTTCTGAAATGGTCGGGGAGAAATGTATGCCTAAATATTTAAAGTAATGGGGACTCCAAGTGAAATCTGAGGAGATAAAGTCAGCACGAAGAGTAAACTTTGTGAGAGGTAAAATCTCACATTTATCTTTATTTAATTTATAACCAGAGACAAATGCAAAGGATTGGACTGCTACCAAAAAAGCAGGAAGAGAAACCTGTGGACGGGATAAAAACATAAGAACATCGTCATCATATGCTGCCATCTTAACCATAGTATCTTTGAACGTGAAACCGTGGATATGGGTGTTTTGACAAATTCGTAATAAAAAAGGTTTCAAAGCAAGATTAAAAAGAAAGGGGGAAAGTGGATATCCTTGCCTGACACCTCTGTGTAAGGGAAAATAAGAAGAAAGATCGCCGTTTGCTGATACAGCTGCTCTAGGATTAGAATATAGGAGAGAGATTACAGTGATGATCTTCAGGCCAAAACCAAACCAACGGAGGACGTGAAAAAGATAGGACCATTCAACTCTATCGAATGCTTTTTCAGCATCTAACGCTATGGCTGCTAGAGGGTGAGAGGAGTGTGAGGCTTTAGACAAAATATAAAAAAATAAACTAATATTGTCCGTGATGAGACGTCCTTTAACAAAACCGGATTGTTCTGCCCCTAACAAGTCAGGTAAATGAGATTCCAATCGCAAAGCTAGAGCTTTTGAGATGATCTTATAATCAATATAGATTAGGGAAATAGGGCGATAGTTTTTACAGTGTTGTGGATCTTTACCTTCTTTGGGAATAAGACAAATAAGAGCGTCTGCAAACGAGCCAGAAGACAGACCTGACTGCATGAAATCAGAGTGAAGAATACATAATTTAGGGAGGAGTAAATTTGAAAAGTGAGTAAAGAACTCTACAGTAAACCCGTGTGGGCCAGGAGCCTTGTCTTTCTTAAGTACCTGCAAGGCTTTCAAGAGATCTCTCTGTCAGAGTTCAGTTTCTAATGGCGAAGAATCCAGATTAGTAGCAGGGGTATATTGTATTGTGGAGAGAAATTGGGTAATGTCATGGTCAGAGGAAGAAGTTTCAGATGAATAAAGTGATTTATAAAAATGAAGAAATTCATTCAAAATCTCTTCATCCTTAAACTTTAATTGAGCATCTTGACCAAAAACAGATTCAATGTTGAGTTTATTTTGTTTGACCTTTAAATAATTAGCTAGTAATTTACCTGCTTTATTCTGGCCTCCGTAATACTTGCCACTAGATCGAAGCATAATATTGGAAGCGTTGTTGGTTGTATCCTTATTAAACTGAAATTTGGCTTTTATAAGGTCAGATAAGCATTCTTTAGATTTGGAGGAATAATAGGAGTGTTCCAATGCTTTAATTTTGGTTAAAAAAGCATTGGTGGTGTGTCGTGCTTTTCAGCGTTTATTAGAAACAAATCTGATAATGAATGTATCCCAAACCACAGGAAAAGATACAGTACCTGTGAGGTTAAAGAAAAAAAAATTGTGAACAAAAAAGGTAAAAGATGATGTGTAAACTGGGTTTAAAAGCAGAAAATTATTGAAACGCCATTTACGAGTTAATTTAGGTTTATTTAAGACATAAAGATGTATGGAAACTGGTGCATAGTCAGATATTAAAATAGAGCCTATATCAGCCCTCACAAGTGACTGAGTTACATTATGAGAAATGAAAAAATAATCTAATCTGGACTGGGTGTGGTGCATTGGGGAATAGAAGGAATATTCCCTTACTGTAGGATTACAAAGTCGCCAAGCGTCCATCCGTTTGTATTGTTTTACTAATTGTGTAAATAGCTTGTGAGACCTATAAGGGATAAAAGAAGATACGGAGTGACGATCAATGAAGGGGTCAAAAATGTCATTGCAATCACCTGCAAGAATAAAATTATCATAGTAACATTGTGTAATGTGTGAAGTTAGAGATTTCCAAAAGGATGAATCGCCTGCTGTAGGCGCGTATATGTTCAACAAGGAGAGTGGAACATTATCTATCAAAAATTTAACAAATACCCATCTACCATTTGGGTCAGAACTATGGGAGAGTACCTTCATGGGAAGGGATTCGCAAAAAAGTATAAGAACACCATTACGTTTGCCATCCCCTGGAGAAAAGAACACTTCATTTACCCAACGTCTCTTTAACTTTGCAGATTTTTCAGATGACAAATGGGACTCTTGTATACCTGCAATATCTGCATCCAATTTGGCTAAATGAGTTAAAACCCTTTGTCTCTTAATAGGTGAATGCAAACCCCTGACATTCCATAAAACAATTTTTAAAGGCATATAGGAAGCCTATAACTTACTGATGCATGCAAGTAAATACAACATTTTGAACATGCAGAACCATATTGAACAATGAACCAATGAAATATAAAAAGAAATAATAAAAATAAAGGAGCAAAGAGAGGGAGAAAGAAGGAATGATGCAGAAAAACAATGTAATAAGCGATAGAAAGGCAGGAAGAGATAGTAAAAAATGCTGAAATAGATGAGGAAAGAAGCCAAGGAAAGAAAAGAAGAAGAAGAGAGTAGGAAAAACAAAAATGTAGAGAGAGAAAAGATAAAGAGACACAACAAATCCGAGACATACGAGGGATGGAGGGGTGGAAGGCCACAACGAATGATGACGCGCTCAGGACCCATGAAGGAGGACAGAGACGAGAACACACAACCAGCGAACTGCAAGAACACTAGGGAAGGGGCGAAGGATATTGGAGTAATCTGTAAATAGAAGAGAGAAAAAAATATATCAAACAGATATAAAGAACAAGAAAAAGAAAATAAGTTACTGAGCATCTTAAAACCTAATACTCTATGAATGAACTATAACCATAATGAAGACTTGAGGAAAAAGAGAATATGTAAGTCAGAGATACAGATGCAAACAATCATTTGGATTGTGATGACAAAGCCGTTTCTGTTGGATGAGTCTGAAACGAGTATAGGAAGCTTTTGAGTTGCAATGGATCTTCATAAGTATTAGTTTTGTTGTTAATGGTCATCTTTAAAAGGGAGGGATGGAAAAGACCATAGCGCGCCCCTATCGAGCCTAACTGGGGCCGTAGTGACAGAAATTCTTTACGGCGATCTGCTGTTGATTTGGCGTAGTCTTGCGTGAAAGATAAGGAATTACCAGACCAATTAATTCTGTTTAGTGCTCTGGCTGCAGACAAGACCTTCAACAAATCAGTGTATTCCAGGAAATATATAATCACCCCTCTTGGTTTCCTGTTAGGAGATGATGATGGTGCAGACATCCTTGAACCTAAACGGTGAGCCCTCTGAATATTGAGAATAGTACTTTCCGGGAGTTTGAGAAGTTGCGGGAGAAATGACTTTAAAACAGTGATAGAGTCAGAACCCTCTGTCTCCTCAGGCAGACCGTAAATGCGAAGATTATTCCTTCTATTTTTATTCTCCAAATTTTCCACTTGCTTATGAAGTATCAGTACTTGAGAGGATAGGGACTCCACTTTGGATGTAGAAGAGGACAAAGAGTCAATGTTTTGTTCCAATGTAGTGACACGCTCTTCCATGTTGGACCACTTATCGGTAAGGACCTGGAGCGCTGAGTTGGTCTCTTCAATAAATGGCCGCAAAGCTCAGATTTCTTCCAATAGTAAGTCCATAGTGACCGAAGAGTTTTGTTGCGTAGGAGACGGAGGGTCTTTCTTTAATCTTTTGGAGGATGACTTCATAGTAATAGAAGAAGCAGCATTTGCCGGCGTTGTTGACTCTGCTGAGGTTTTAAATGAAGCGATAGCAGAATCATCCATTGCTAGACACTGATACCGTGAACTAGTTTGAAGCAGAAACTTACGTTGCACAGATTTAGACTGAGATGGAGTCTTTAGCTGCTTTCCCATAAAGAAGGCAAAGTGAGAACCGGAAAGTTAAAAAAAGTTAACAGTAGCAAATGACAAATGACATGTAGTTCTTGAAATGCATGGAAACTGCATCTAGGGGGAGACGATAATATGTAATGTAATATAACAGGCGAGTTATAGAAGAACACCTCCAAGAGACCAGTAATATAGTGCATATACAAGAATATAGAATAAGCGCTACCTCCCTAAGTCAGGATATCAATTGACCCCTTAGAGAAAATGATATAAAGACGCTCCACTGACGGTCAATCAAGGAGAAATTGTTCACATATCAAATGGAAAAGAAATGAGTCTATATAAGACGATTACCGTGTCAATAAGAAGTATACTGGAGAGCCACTGTAATTTGTAACTGCAAAAAAACAAAGAGCATGAGCAGTGGAGGTAAAGAACAATCAGCAAATAAGGAGATATGTGCTCATACAAACAAAGGTAGCAATTGACTGCATGTTGGAGGCAAAATAGAGTTGAACCAACAAGGGATACTAGGCAAACTGTCAACTTCATGCATAAAACATCACAAACCACCTCAGAAATATAAACAACTGCCCCAATTCACAATACAACTTGCAGAATTATATTTAACTATTATGGTTTTAAATTGTAAGGAAAGTATAAAGATGTCATAATGCAACAGAGGTTCCATCTGCAATTGAAGAGAAATGAGGACATAAATGGTGAGCACAATCTTAGTAAAATTCTGGAATGTTCTGTTTGTGAGAAGAGGAAGTCTCGCAGATGCATTTAATATGGGCCTCCTTAGTAGGCTTGGAGAGCGCACAAATAATTTGTGAGAGGCGACACAATGGATGAGTTATGGCAACAAATATCGCAACATTAAAACTGTTGTTGAATCCAATGGTACAAAAAGCTTTGTGAACGGTATTTTATGAAGACAAGTGAGCAGTCATTTGTATTATGAAGGAGAGAGTGAATGAACCGCATTGGAAGGAGACTCCGTCGGCGGTTTGGAAATGAAAAGAACTTAAAAGTAAGGACAATAAAAGTAAAATGCACTCAACTTAAAAGCACAAAACCCCATCTACATAAATTAGGCTTTAGGGGGAGATCCTCCGATGAGGGTTGAAGGCAATAATTGTGTTTCGTGGGCCGGCATTGGGTTTGGCCACCTAGAGACCGCATAGGAACCAACTCCGTCAGCGGTGAATGTGAAAAGGCGGCTCACTTTTCATACACCATGCCGCCGTTCAGAAAGGAGACAAAGGCAGAGTCTTAAGTCCAAAAGAGGCCCGTGAATGGGTATTGAAGTGACGCCTTGCCGTGCTCACCGCATATATGTTGAGATGAGGGTCGCGTCTGAGGCAACTGTTCTGTCAGCGGGGCGGTCAAAATTGCGGGCACGACCGCTGTGAAACTGCGCCGGAGCTGCCTCAGCGGATAAGATCAATGTCGGACCTGGCCAAGTCTGGAAAAGAACTTCCTCGAAGACACGGCAACTTCACACTCCATATCCGTCCATATGTGAGCGATGTAGGCAGGGAAAGTGCTGCATAGACCAGTTCTCGTCTCCATCAGCCCCGGAGCCTCACAGGTCAGCCGCCATCATCATCGGGCGCAAGCCACGCCCCCCCAAGCAAAAAACAATTGAAAGATGATGAGTCAACCTTTGTGATGCGTCTTTCAGTGCGTAGGAATACGTGTCACCTTATCTTAGTATCTGTTAATCCATTTGAGCTAGAAAAAACGTTTGTGGGCTCAAATCTGCACATTGTGCAACATGATGAATTATGTGGCAAATGCGTCAAATCCTTAATTATGCAAAACAAAAGCAGCAGCTACACAATTGCAAAATTCCAGTGGCACTGATTATAAGCAATGTCTCTAAATCCCTCAATTATTCAGAGAAACTTTTTTTTCTTTTCTCAATTGAATAAGCAGTTCATCTCTACTCTTAGATACAAGTTACTTAGAAGGTTGTTATATTAGCCAAGATTCTCTATTCGTTCTTTCAGGCTCGACATGGTAAACAATAAAGGCCTTCTAAGGATTGCCTTATCAAAGGATGGTAAGTGCTTTACCCTTACTTTGCTGCACTCATGAGCATTACAGACTTCTAATTGAATGATTTTCTGTTGTTGATTTGTTGTTAATTTTCTTGTTTTGCAGGTTGCCATAGCTGAATTGCTACTCTCAGTATGTCATTAAGTGTAAACTGGAAGGTGATGCCATGAGCTGCTTCGTTCAGACAGGTTGAGCAATAACAAGCAGTGGGTCATAGTGAGGGCGTGGCTTTTGGAGCCAGGCTCGCACAAAACGGCTGCCATTCTCGCGAGATCTTGAAGTCTCTTGGGAATACAGTCACGATTTCCTGAGAGACAATAAGGTCAACATGTTTTTCGACTGTATCTTGTTCTTGCCAAAATGTGTGGGTGTTCTGGTAAAGTCCTAGCAATGCTTGACCTACCACACAACTTGCCAAACTACACTATGCCCGACCTTAGGTCGGCGGTTCTGACTGCAGTATTTGGCGGTTGGAATCATCCATTATTCAATGGGAGCTAGTGCGGTGGGCAGAAATGGCCCGCAGCACAAGCTTCCATTGAAAAATTTATGTTTTCAAACATCCCTGTACTGTGTGGCAGGCACCTCACGGTGCCTGACATACGGTGCAGGGATGTTTGGGGACAACATAGGTGCTAGCCAGGCTCCATTGCAATGGCCGGGGGGAAGGGGGCCCTGCTAGGCCCCCCCAAAAACACTTTCAACAGCCTTTTAATGTCATAAATCCAACATGAATAGGCTGTCGGAAACTGCCATCGTAATCTTGAAGGCAAAGCCGAGTCCGGCTCCACCCCCATTCAAGGGATTAGGGTGTGTTGCGACACATCGATGGGCTTAAGGAGCCCAGTGTAGGCACTGCGGACGGTCCCTCCACCCAATGCCTCTGCCCGCCGCATCATAATGCGGCGGGCGGACAGCAATGTCAGATGTCAGTGGGTCCGACAGTGACGTGCCGTTGATGTCGGACCCATCGACAGCCACGCTACCTCCAACACTACACTGTGTATTGTCCTGGGCACACTGAGCATCCTGAACAGGGCCTGGCAGCTACAATGTGCTACTGGGTTGCTCCTTTCTTTCTTTATTTTTATTTACCACTCCAAAATGGGTGACCACCATTTGAAATGGTAAATCTAAAATAGCCAATTTTGATTGTTGCAGTTTTATGCTGTATGTGCATGCATACATGTTGATTCAGGGCAGAAGTCATGGGTATATACTTCTAAATGGCGTCCACCCACTCTTTTCACAGGGCAGACACCTTCTACCCTGCCAAGAACTTGGGCCCCACAGAAACTTTCTAAGCTTGTCAATGTGTAATTTACAGATATACAGCGCCAAACAGCATGCAACATCATGCCACAAAATTCAACATCACACAACATAATTCCAGTCCACTACATGCCACTCCGCGACACAAAATACAACTTCACATAATTACACTCCATAACACACAATCCCTCTCCACAAAATTCCATTACACTCTATATCACTTAATTGCTATCCACATAATTCTACTGCACACAATGCCACATAAATCCACTCCACAAATCAATCACACACCACACAATTCCACAACTAAAAATCCCATTCCAACGCACATAATTACAATCCACAGCACATACATCCACCCCGCTCCATAACACATGAACAGAAGACATTGACCTTAGCAACGCCAATAGCTCTCGAATTGTCGAGACCTATTAAATTTGCTATTGTTTGTTTAGGAGTTGTGCCCTGTATTGACGTGTACATGCGTCAAGATCATCTTAATGCAGCAAAAATCTTTAACCGCCATTTGAGTGCCTCTCTTTGCTTCAAACTAGCAGAGGGGTGTTGTAATTTTAAGCGTTGACAGCGGTCACCCCATTCTAGCACCCCCTCTGGTGGTCAGGATATACAGCGGCAACAGCCATTCTTTCATGAAAGATGTTGATATGTATGTATGTCAACTTCATCTCACTGCAGTGAGTATTTTCTTTCTTTTTATAGGTGCAAGGGGTGGGGGCTTGCCAAAGCATCATCAGCAAAAAAGCATTTGTAAAGCTGAAAGTTCAACTGGCTTAAAGTCCAACTGGGTTCCCGGGCGCGTGCGCGCGCATGCGCAGTTTTCGCAGTGATCACCCAGAGACGGCGATGAAGAGGAGGAGGGTAGCCCGGTGATGCCGCAGTACAGGTAAGTGTTTTTTGTTTTCGTTTTAATTAATGTCTAATCAGTTGTTAATAGAGGGTGGAGGCGGGTGGCAGAGCGGAGTTCCACAGAGTTTGTTCCCAACTCCGTGGACCTTTGCGTAGTCCCGCTACAACAGCTCCGCCCAGGGTTAGTGAATACATCGAGTGAGTTTTAGGGGCATAATAGGGGGAATGCTGTTGTCTTAGGGCCACACTATTAACGCTGAGGGTCAGTAGATGGGCTCTGATGGCTGCTTGGAGCTCTCTTAAGGACCTTTGGTGTCCACAGTGACACTCCTTAAGCCACCAGTGATACGCTGAAGCCAAGTATAACCACACATGGAGGCGAGCGGAACGATGGTCAAGACGATCAGCAAAAGGGATGGATCTAAGGGCTGATATAAGACACCCATGGGTGCCAGCAGGCAAATCGACTTTGGCTATCGTATGACTCTAACAGGCATCTGAGGATAGGACCAAATGTCTGTGGGTGATAGAGTGGCTTAAAGGGCTGGGTGGGGAGTTTTCAGGTCCAGCTGAGAGGTCTGAGAGCCACTGAGAATATTTGATGGTCGGCTATCCATCACTGATGGCTACTAGTGAAGTTATGCCGGGCTTTGAGGGTAGCCGACAGCAAACTGGGGAGCTATTCTAAACAGATGTGGAGCTATGATTGTGAGGGTTTTCACCAGCATCGTGACGGCACAGCAGAGGTGGGGTGGCATGAGTTGGAGCAATGAGCTGTTAATGACCTCGTGTGGCACCACTGGAGCTTTCACTTCACAGGTTGCCATGTTTTTTGAGTCGGTTGTGTTGTGTGCACACAGTGAAAAAGCAGTGAGTGAGTGGGGTAGTCCGAGCAAACAAGGGCCCTCATTTATGGGATTTTTGCACAGGGCAGTGCAGCACATAAGTGGAAGGGCAAGAATGCCCAGTTTTTATGCAATACGGTGCATTCCTGTCCTTTCCTCCTACGCTGGTGCCATATTTATATCCAAGCTCCATTATAGGCTCCTTCGCACCATGGTGGAAGGCTGCCTCTGTTGCATGCAGGATTATTTTTGTGCAGGAACGGGACATTGTTAAGCCTCACCATGGGAGGCGTGCCGATTTGGCGCTTCCCCAGGATTACATGATTTTGAAAAGGAAATAAACCTTCAAAAATGTAACAAAGGCTCCATACAGTCCAACTCTTGTGGTGCTGGTGGTTCTGACAGGATCACATTTCTTGAAGCAGGGTAGTGTGTAGGCAGAAAAGGGCGGAGAAGTATTAGGGGCAGATTTATTATTCTTTCACGCAGCCCAACACAGCAAGCCACCCTGCTGCAATGCGTGAAAGGCAAATGGCAGGATGCATTATATTTACCATTATACTGCGCATTCCTGTTCTTTACTAATGCTGCCGCACTTTTGGTTGACTAGCGCCACCATTGCATCATGTTGCACGGGTTCCTGTAATGTAGGCAGGGTTGTTTTTATGCAGAAAGGTACACCTTCGTTTTCATGCAGGAAGGTACACATTCGTTTTTATGCAGGAAGTTACACCTTCGTTTTTATGCAGGAAGGCACACCTTTGTTTTTATGCAGGAAGGTACACCTTTGTTTTTATGCAGAAAGGCACACCTTCGTTTTTATGCAGGAAGGTACACCTTTGTTTTTATGCGGGAAGGTACACCTTCGTTTTTATGCAGGAAGGTACACCTTTGTTTTTATGCAGGAAGGTACGCCTTTGTTTTTATGCAGGAAGGTACTGTTTTTATGCAGGAAGGTACACCTTCATTTTTATGCAGGAAAGTACACCTTTTTTTATGCAGGAAGGTACACCTTCATTTTTATGCGGGAAGGTACACCTTTGTTTTTATGCAGGAAGGTACACCTTCGTTTTTATGCAGGAAGGCACACCTTTGTTTTTATGCAGGAAGGCACACCTTTGTTTTTATGCAGGAAGGTACACCTTTGTTTTTATGCAGGAAGGCACACCTTTGTTTTTATGCAGAAAGGCACACCTTCGTTTTTATGCAGGAAGGTACACCTTTGTTTTTATGCAGGAAGGTACACCTTCATTTTTATGCAGGAAGGTACACCTTTGTTTTTATGCAGGAAGGTAAACCTTCGTTTTTATGCAGGAAGGCACACCTTCGTTTTTATGCAGGAAGGTACACCTTCGTTTGTATGCAGGAAGGTACACCTTTGTTTTTATGCAAGAAGGTATGCCTTTGTTTTTATGCAGGAAGGTACACCTTCGTTTTTATGCAGGAAGGTACACCTTTGTTTTTATGCAGGAAGGTACACCTTCGTTTTTATGCAGGAAGGTACGCCTTTGTTTTTATGCAGGAAGGTACACATTCGTTTTTATGCAGGAAGGCACGCCTTTGTTTTTATGCAGGAAGGTACACCTTTGTTTTTATGCAGGAAGGTACACCTTCGTTTTTATGCAGGAAGGCACACCTTCGGTTTTATGCAGGAAGGTACACCTTTGTTTGTATGCAGGAAGGTACACCTTCATTTTTATGCAGGAAGGTACACCTTTGTTTTTATGCAGGAAGGTACGTCTTTGTTTTTATGCAGGAAGGTACACCTTCGTTTTTATGCAGGAAGGTACACCTTCGTTTTTATGCAGGAAGGTACACCTTTGTTTTTATGCAGGAAGGTACACCTTCGTTTTTATGCAGGAAGGCACACCTTCGTTTGTATGCAGGAAGGTACACCTTCGTTTGTATGCAGGAAGGTACGCCTTTGTTTGTATGCAGGAAGGTATGCCTTTGTTTTTATGCAGGAAGGTACGCCTTTGTTTTTATGCAGGAAGGTACACCTTTGTTTTTATGCAGGAAGGTACACCTTTGTTTTTATGCAGGAAGGTACACCTTCGTTTTTATGCAGGAAGGTACGCCTTTGTTTTTATGCAGGAAGGTACACATTTGTTTTTATGCAGGAAGGCACGCCTTTGTTTTTATGCAGGAAGGTACACCTTTGTTGTTATGCAGGAAGGTACACCTTCGTTTTTATGCAGGAAGGCACACCTTCGTTTTTATGCAGGAAGGTACACCTTTGTTTGTATGCAGGAAGGTACACCTTCATTTTTATGCAGGAAGGTACGCCTTTGTTTTTATGCAGGAAGGTACGCCTTTGTTTTTATGCAGGAAGGTACACCTTCGTTTTTATGCAGGAAGGTACACCTTTGTTTTTATGCAGGAAGGTACGCCTTCGTTTTTATGCAGGAAGGTACACCTTCGTTTTTATGCAGGAAGGTACACCTTTGTTTTTATGCAGGAAGGTACGCCTTTGTTTTTGTGCAGGAAGCTACACCTTCCTGCATAAAAACAATCCGGAGAGGCATTTTCCTCTTTCTATGTGTGCTGCAGAATGAGACAAAATTACGAGAAATAAGGATTTCTCTTCATTACACCTCACCTAGGGAGGCTTAGTATTTTGACACATCCCCAGATCTACCACTAATAATAAATCTTGGAATGCACTTACATCAATGGGTAGATGTGTGGTGACACCCACACATCCGCCCATTGAATGCCTCCCTGTTGCAGAGTTACACACTGCAGCGATTTGCACTGCCTTGCATTACTATAGATTTATCTAGCCATGGCTTGACCAATCTCACTTAGGTTTTGCGTGGCACAAGGGCAATGGAAAACCTAGATATATCTGGCCCTTGCAGTCAATCTATTTTTCCTACTCTACCTCATGTGCTGTGCCAAAAGAAAGTCTGACAAAGGCCCAGAAGTGCAGGGAAAAGGTGGTGACAAAGGCCAAATACCTGTTCACTTTCATACCACTTGACATTCCAAACTCATAGATTTGGGGTAGTCCCGAGCTGTTTGCTCTGTCTGGACTCTCACAAGCCACTGAGAAAGGTGTGGAGTCCCCTTTTCCATCTTTAAATTCTCACTTCAGGAAGGCAAGAGTGAAGCAAATAAGAGGATAGCAATAAGCAAAGCACAGATCCCTTTGGAGAAAACTTGATCCCCAGCTTCACAGCTATCTTAGCTGCCCCAGAGGATTTATTCAAAATGTCCTTGTCACATGTGGGCTTAGGTGGTCGGAGCCAGGAATTCACATTTGGCTGCCAGTAACTTGGAGGAATTTAATGTCATAGTCTACAAATAGTTTCAACCTAAATGTCTCAGCCGGGGCATAAAAAACACCACTTGAGCCCCCTCGGTGCAGGGGAGGGCTCACTCTTCTATGAATAAAGGGGGCTCCATCCGCCTGTCAGCTTGATGGGGTGTTTATTGCGAGGGGCCCACCTACTGTCACTTGCAGAGGGACCCTAAGGTTTCCTTACGCCACTGGTCTCAGAATTGGATTTGTTGCCACTGACAATGGCAGCAATCTTGTCAAAGCCGCGGCTGATGCAGGACACTTTAGAGCTAACCCAATATGCCAGAACGTCTTTAAAAAAAGAAGCAGCAGTCAACCACAGACCGGTCACCCGTCACTGGAACTGAACTCATTTCAGTAATTTTTCCAAATCCCGGAAGCAGTTAAAAATCATTCAGCGTGCTAATAGAGTGTGTCTAAAAGCCCCCCAGCACCGTGAGACCCTTACGGGTGAGTAGTCGCGCTTAACAAACACCTGATTGATTAATTGATGACGATGGAGATAGACGTATGTTGACCAACAGAGTGCCTGTGATCTAAATACTAAGGCCTCCTGAGATTTGGATACGAGATGTTAGCAAGGAGGACAGTACCATGATGAAAGCAACTCTGCTGTTGCACATGGTGTAGGAACATTTGCAAAAGGTGGAACAAACATTTACCAATGTCAACGAAGAATCAGCTGCTTTGGGCAATGGTGTAATGTTTCGCATGAAAGTAAATCAAAGGCTGCAAAAAGAGATTGTTTCCTCCAATGAGTACATCTGTGCCTCAGTACTGGGCTCAGGGTGCAAAAAATGTTGCTCAATTTCATTCATTTTTCCGCAGTGGATATTTCAATTTACAAGAATCGGATCATCAGGAAAGCTGGTGACCTAAAAGATGAACAATTGCACATTCGAGACCATAGTAGAACTTAAGTGCTGCCCTCATCCTGTGGAAAGTGCTGAATTATGAAGAAAGTTGCAACTGAGGTAGCAGCACCTACTAGTCGTAACACAGTTGTCTGCTACAAAATCTACTGCATCAATAGCTTCACTTTTAGCTCCTCCATTGGGTTGCTCTATGGCTATTGTAGGATTTAAATCAGGTGCAGGCAAACGAGAAACAAGTGTCAACAACATGGACTCTTAAGAAGTTGGTCAGGACTGTTTGGATGACCCTACATAGGTCAACTTGGATCACGACCCCTTCACCTATGGAAATGGACGAAGAAACAGAGGAGCAGATTTACAAGCCCCCTGCGCAACCAGTACGTCAATTTTTGTGACGTACTGGTGGTGCATGTTTCTGCTCCATATTTACAAGGACAAGAAAAGCCACCCTGCTTGGATTTTCCTATCCTTGTTAATATGGCCCCTTTACATGCAGCACTTTGCGTGAAAGGGGCGTTCCATTTGGTGTTGCTGTGGGTGTTCCCAAGCAACACCCATGGAACGAGACACAATTCCAGATTTACGAGGAATTGTAAATCTGGTAATGTGTCTGAATGTGACGCCTCCCCAGTGAGGTGCAACGAGGAGAAATGTTTTCATTTCTCCTCATTTTTCCCTCTTTCAATGCATGCTGCATTCTACAGGGCACATTGAATGAGGAAAATGCCTGTAGTGATTGTTTTTGTGCAGGAAGGTGCCCTTTCCTGCACAAAAACAATCTCCCCATGATGCAGGCATCCTTGCACCATGGTGCTCCGGCGCATGGCAGCAGTCTGCGCCACCGCATGGGGAAGCACAGAGATGCGACATATCATTGTAGATATGTCCCATTCCTGTGCTTTGAAAGTGCCACAGCTTGGCGCAGCCAAAGGGCTCTGCCCCAGAGCCTGTAACTTATCAGGTGGGCAATAAAATATTGTCCTGTAGCCGGTGTATCATCTGAGCCTTCAGTGCAACTGTGGCAGTTGTTACGGTGAGAAAGACCAATCACTCGCTTCACGACATGGAGACACTCGCAATGATTAAAATAAATAAACATTTTCAAGAAGGGTGGATTGTTTATATTAATGCCGGCTAGTGGAAAATAATAATGACAGGCACAGTTTAACATTTTTCTTAAGATGATCAGTACTTCAGGGTTCTTGCTGCCAAGTGTCTTGGAATACATGGTACTAGATTGGCCCTGAGCTAACTCTATGCTCGTTAATGCTCTGCACACCATGTTTACTTTGACCCCTAAATATTGTAATTTTCTTTTCTAAATCTACAGAATCTCTCCTCTGAATAGATGTGAAACCTCCACGTTACTCCTACTCTGTTGTTCCTCATGGCTGTGCCAAGGTGGACAGTGCCAGAAAAATGCATTTGCACCATTTGTATTCAGTTAAATTGTTCTTAAGATTTATCATAATTTTTTTCAAACTGTGCCTATCATTGACATTTTTAATTTCAGCCCAAATAGCTATAACTAGCTTGGGAGTCATTGGCTGCTAAAGTCTGAGTAGGTTAACAAACTTCATATTGTTTTCATGGCTGATGTGTCATGCAAATGGATTTGCTGAAGGCTGTGCTTAGCTAGATAAAGTTTTTCATAATTCCCTCTATCCACCCAATCATTGACATCCTAGCACTCTTCACCAAGTTGTGAGATCCATGGTGGTGTCATCCACTTCCGCTATAAACAGATCTCATACTTTGCCAGAAAGGGCTATCATAGTATCATGCAGAGAATACATTTGTAACAACAGTAGGGGCAATAATAGGCAATGTGAATCAATCTACCAGATTATTCTACCAAATCTGACTTCATGATGTTATTCTTACCTCAGTAGATGTCTCCTCCTAACATTGTAGTGATTTTTGCTGGTCCTTCTTTCCTAGGTTTCCTGCTCAGTTCTGATTAAGAAGAACCTTGTTTTTCCTGTAGATCCTCCTCTCTTTAAGCTTTTTGAGGCTTTGAGCAGTTACTCCTTTTAGAAACCACTACATCTACATCAAGGGGCTCATTAGGATGGCGGGCTGGTTGCCCGCGCCGGGCCGGCGGTAGCTACCGCTGGCCTGGCATGGGTAATCCGCCCGCCATCCTCAACAAAATGACCCCCCGCAACATTAAGATGGCTGGGGGGGTCCCCGGCGGAAGGAAAGTCTGTCCGCCGCATTCCCGCTGGTCGACTACGCGACCGGCGGAAAAAGTGCTGTTCTATGGTGGCGGTGTCTGCAAGACACCGCCAACCATATTAACATGAGGGTGGTCTGATGCTATTCCACGGTCATCAGAAGCATGCGGTCTTTACTTTGGTGGCCCGTTGCAGGCCCCCATGGTGAAGGCGAGGTGGGGGTGCACATAGGGGGTACCTGTGGTACCCCCCTGCATTTGCATACACAATAAGACAGGCAACAATAACAATATTAATAACAATAACAATAACAATAACAATTATAATAACAATAACAACAATATTAACCTCTTGGCTGCTGGAGCTATTCCCCTGCAGTGCTGGACCGGAATAAAAAAGGGTGTGGTCATGACGAGCTCAGCTCGTCATGAGCACTTGAGAGGTGTATGGCATGACGAGCTGAGCTCGTCATGAGCACCGAAGGGGTTAACAACAATAATAATGATAATAGCAATAACAATATTAACAACACTAATAATGATAATAGCAATAACAATAATAATTATTAATAATAATAACAATATTAATAACAATACCAATAACAATAACAATAATACCAATATTAACAACAATAATAACTATATTAACCCGTTGGCTGCGCCGCCGATTTTGCGGAGGTGCGACACTTCTGCAAAATGGGCCGGGCCGCGTCGGCCATTGGCCGACGGCAGCACTACCGAGGTAGTGCTGCCGTCGGACAATGGCAGACGGCAGCATTGAAGGGGTTAACAACAATAATGATGATAATAACAATATTAACAACTATAATAACGATATTAACAACACTAAAAGAAAAAATTAACAATAACAATAACAATAATAATAACAATAACAATAATACCAATATTAACATAACTAATAATGATAATAACAATAACAAGAATAATTAACAATAACAATAATAACAATATTAACAACAATAATAACTATATTAACAACAATAATAAAGATAACTACAATATTAACAACTATAATAACGATATTAACAACACTAATGATAATAGCAATAACAATAACAATAATAATTAGAAATAACAATAACAATAATATTAACAATAATATTAACAATAACAATAACAATAATAGTTAACAATAACAATAATCATAACAATAACAATAACAATACCAATAACAAATACAATAATATTAACCCCTTGGCTGCGGGGCACATTCCCCCGCTGTGCTGGGGGGCGGGGGGCGCGTACAGCGCCCCGGTGCTCATGACGAGATCAGCTCGTCATGAGCTACGGCGCTCCGGTGCTCATGACGAGCTGAGCTCGTCATGGTCACACCCGTTCCCATGGAACGTTCAGCACAGCAGGGGAGTCAGCCCAGCGTGCGAGTGTTGCACGCAACGGGCGAGGTCATGACGAGCTCATCTTGTCATGAGCACTGGAGCATCGTAGCTCATGACGAGCTGAGCTCATCATGAGCACTCAAGGGGTTAACAATAATAACTATATTAACGACAATAATAATGATAACAACAATATTAACAACTAAAATAACGATATTAACAACACTAATGATAATAACAATAATAACAATAATAATTAACAATAACAATAATAATAACAATAACAATAACAATAACAATAAAAATGGTTAACAATAACAATAACAATAATAATTAACAATAAAAAATAATAACAATAACAGTAACAATAACAATAATCATAACAATAACAGTAACAATAACAATAACAACAATATTAACAATAATAACTATATTAATAATAATGATAATAAAAATAACAATAATAACAATATTAACGCCTTAACCGCAGCGTTTTTTCCGCCGCGGTGCAGGTGTTCTAAAGAGCGGGCAGGGCTGCATCGGCCATTGGACGTGCGCAGCACCAGCGAGGTAGCGCTTGTGACGTCCAACGGCCGACGGCAGCACGCAACGGGTTAATAACACTAATAATGATAACAACAATAACATTAACAATAATGATTAACAATAACAATAACAATAATAATAACAATAACAATATAACAATAACAATATAACAATAACAATGTAACCATATAACAATAACAATATAACAATAACAATAAAAATATAACAATAACAATAACAATAAAAATATAACAATAACAATATAACAATATACCACTAACAATATAACAATATAACTATAACAATAACAATATAACAATATAACAATATAACAATAACAATATAACAATAACAATAACAATAACAATATAACAATATAACAATATAACAATATAACAATAACAATATAACAATATAACAATATAACAATATAACAATAACAATAACAATAACAAAATAACAATATAACAATAACAATATAACTATAACAATAACAATATAACAATAACAATAACAATATAACAATAACAATATAACAATAACAATATAACAATAACAATAACAATATACCACTAACAATAACAATAATAACTATATTAACAACAATAATCATGATAATAAAAATAACAATAATAACAATATTAACGCCTTAACCGCGGCGTTTTTTCCGCCGCGGTGCGGGCGTTCTAAAGAGCGGGCAGGGCTGCATCGGCCATTGGACGTGCGCAGCACCAGCGAGGTAGCGCTTGTGACGTCCAACGGCCGACGGCAGCACGCAACGGGTTAATAACACTAATAATGATAATAACAATAACATTAACAATAATAATTAACAATAACAATAACAATAACAATCACAATAATAATAACAATAAAAATATAACAATATAACAATAACAATATAACAATAACAATGTAACCATATAACAATAACAATATAACAATAACAATGTGAATATAACAATGACAATATAACAATATACTACTAACAATATAACAATATAACAATAAAAATATAACAATATAACAATATAACAATATAACAATATGACAATAACAATAACAATATAACAATAACAATATAACAATATAACAATATAACAATAACAATATAACAATATAACAATATAACAATATAACAATATAAAAATATATCAATAACAATAACAATAATAAAATAACAATATAACAATGACAATATAACTATAACAATAACAATATAACAATAACAATAACAATAACAATATAACAATAACAATATAACAATAACAATATAACAATAACAATATAACAATAACAATAACAATATACCAATAACAATAACAATAATAACTATATTAACAACAATAATCATGATAATAACAATAACAATATTAACAATATTAATGCCTTAACTGTGGCGTTTTTTTCCGCCATGGTGCGGGCGTTCTAAAGAGTGGGCAGGGCTACATCGGCCATTGGACGTGCGCAGCACCAGCGAGGTAGCGCTTGTGACGTCCAACGGCCGACGGCAGCACGCAACAGGTTAACAACACTAATAATGATAATAACAATAACATTAACAATAATAATTAACAATAACAATAACAATAGCAATAATAATAACAATAACAATAACAATAACAATATAACAATATAACAATAACAATATAACAATAGAACAATAACAATATAACAATATAACAATATAACAATAACAATAACAATATAACAATAACAATAAAAATATAACAATAACGATATCAATATAAGAATAACAATATAACAATATACCAATAACAATATAACAATAGAACAATATAACAATAGAACAATAACAATATAACAATATAACAATAACAATAACAATATAACAATAACAATACAAATATAACAATAACGATATCAATATAAGAATAACAATATAACAATATACCAATAACAATATAACAATATAACAATATAACAATAACAATAACAATAAAAATAACAAAAGAACAATATAACAATAACAATATACCTATAACAATAGCAATATAACAATAACAATAACAATATAACAATAACAATATAACAATACCAATAACAATATAACAATAACAATAACAATATACCAATACCAATAACAATAATAACTATATTAACAACAATAATAATGATAATAACAATAACAATAATAACAATATTAATGCCTTAACTGCGGCGTTTTTTCCGCCATGGTGCGGGCGTTCTAAAGAGTGGGCAGGGCTACATCGGCCATTGGACGTGCGCAGCACCAGCGAGGCAGCGCTTGTGATGTCCAACGGCCGACGGCAGCATGCAACAGGTTAACAACACTAATAATGATAATAACAATAACATTAACAATAATAAATAACAATAACAATAACAATAACAATAATAATAACAATAACAATAACAATATACCAATAACAATATAACAATATAACAATAACAATAACAATATAACAAAAACAATAAAAATATAACAATAACAATATCAATATAACAATAACAATATGACAATATACCAATAACAATGTAACAATATAACAATAACAATAACAATATAACAATAACAATATAACAATAACAATATAACAATAACAATAACAATAACAATATAACAATACCAATAACAATATACCAATAACAATAACAATAATAACATTAACAACAATAATAATGATAATAACAATAATAACAATAATAACAGTAATAATAATAATAACAATGATAACAATAACAATAATAACAATATTAACAACAATAATAATGATAATTACTATAATAACAATAATATTAACAGTAATAATAATCGTCATAATAATAACAATGATAATAACAATAATAAAAACAACAATAACAATAATAATAACAATAATAATCATAACAATAATAATAATATTAATAACAATAATAATAATAATCGTAATAATAATAATAATAATAATAATACATTTAAAATGACTCATAAGTAGGGAAAAAAAACGTTTCTGTTTTTATAAAAAATAAGCCCACTCACTCTACCAAGAGCAAAATCAACCCTCTTCCCAATTGCCTCAAAAATCCACAAGGCTAAACTATACTAAACTAATCTACATTTTCCCTAGCTGTTGCCCGGGCCAAATTGTTATATATGTTAAATGATAACTGGATTTGTAAAGTGCTGCTTATCCCCCAAAAGGGTACCCAGGCACTGGAGCAGGTGTACAGATGCGTGATTCATGCATTTAGGTGCAAAGCCAGGTCTTCAACCTCTTGCAGAATTGAAGAAGCAAGGAGGCCCTGATGTGTGGAGAGAGGAGGTTCCATGTTTTAGGCACGATATTGAAGAAAGCAAGACCTTCCACTCTGCTTTTGCGGAACCGGGGGGAGGGGCGGTGTAAGAGAGAGTGATGCTGAGCGCAGGTGTCTGGTGTGTTGCTGGAAGTGAAGGCAGCTGTTGAGGTATGCTGATCCTATGTTGTGCAGTGTCCTATATGCGTGTGTGAGGAGGTTGAATTATAATTATTACTATTTAGCTTGTACAGTGCCTGGTTACTCCAACGGAGTGTCCCCGCGCTAGAACACCATCAAAAGCCCAACAACTGACTTAAGCTAGCACCCTTCCTACACCTATAACTACCCAGCAGTCGGAGTAAAAACACTACTTCTGTCCTCCGGGCGGGTGTTGGAATAGCCTGGTTTTTAATTGTTTTCGTTACAGAGTCTCCGATACACACATCCATAGATCCAAAGGCAGATCACTCCATGCCTTAGCCGCCAAGAAGCCAAAGAATCTCCCTCCCGCTAGAACCTTGTGCACCCTGGGCACAGTCACATTGGCTGTGCCCAACAATCTCAGGTTCCGAGCAGGCCATTATGCAGTGAAAAGGGGGGCAAAAATCTCGGCCCCTTCTGATTAAGGATCCTGTGGCCAAAGCAGAGGGCCTTAAAGGTAACTAAGGCCTGTATAGGGTGCCAATGAAGTTTCATCAGAGCTTCCCCCACCGATGCCCGCCTAGGGATATTCAGAATCAGCCGAGCTGCTGCATTTTGAACCTTTTGCAAGATGTTCATATTTCTGGCTGTCACCCCTCGGTACAATATGTTAGAATAGTCCAGACAAGATGTAATAAGGGTTTGTACAATAGTTCTTTTGGCGTCAAGTGGAAGTAGGTCCATAATTTTTGTAGCATTTTAAGAATGCTGAAGCAGGCTCCAGCCACAGCGGATATCTTCTCTGAAAAAGACAAATTGTCATCAAACCATACTCCAAATTCTTGACCATAGCTTTCAGGACCGGAGTAAGTCCCAGATCCTCCGGCCACCATAACTGAGACCAAATAGAGGGCTGTTTTCCAATTACCATCACCTGTCTTCCCTGCATTCAGCTGAAGACAGCTGTGTTTCTTCCAGTCCGCAAGCGCACTCAAGCAGACCTTAAAGTCAGATGCCATTCCAAACTCCTTTTGCTCCAGAGTTACTATCAGCTGAGTGTCATCGCCAGATAACAACAGCTTTACACCATGCCTCAATACAATATCTGCCAGGGGGCGAATGTAGATATTAAAGAGGGTCGGGCTAGGAGCCGATCTCAGGGGCACCCCCTCCGACCGAGGCCAGACTCTAGATTTAAAAGGATGTTGTAGAACCTGGAAGGATCTGTTCTGTAGAACATTTTTCACCCACTCCCAGGTGCCGCCACTGTCCCCAGCCTCTCATAGCCTCTCCAACAAAAGGCTGTGGGAGACCGTGTTGAACGCAGCGCTAAGATCAAGAAGGATCATTGCAGCTGCCCTTCCTTTGTCTGCTGCAGTTCTCAGTGGTAAACAACCTTTACAATGCAACTTTTACATCGCAGAGCCTTTACAACGCAACCATTACAACGCAAACTATTACAACGCATTGCTCTGGGGGGCGCTCTAGGATAGGGAATAGGTTAATTTACTATCCAATAACCTTCCCTAGTGTCCACGGGGACTGGAGTTGGAATAGTAAATTAAACTATTCACTATCCAGCACCCCAAAGCACTATGCGTTGTAATGGACTGCGTTGTAATACTTGCATTGCAAAGGCATGCGATGTAAAAGCAGCGTTGTAATGTCATACATCCGTTCTCAGTGCCTCTGCAGCGAGGAGAAGGGCCAACTCCGTGCTACGAAGTGGCCTAAAGCCAGACTGGGTATCGTGGAGAACCCGGCTTTCTTCCAAGAACATGGACAGTTGGCGATTTAGATGTTTCTCCGCAATTTTTGCAACGAAGGGGAGCAGAAAGATCAGTTTCAAATTTTCTGGGAGGGCGGGGTCTAAAGGTTTCTTTAGCAATGGTACCACCATGGCGTGTTTCCAATTGCTGGGAACCTGCCATGAGCTGAAGTACATATTCAGTAGTGCAGTGAGTACTGGAGCAATAACTTACTTCCCTTGCTGCAACCCTGATGCGACCCTGATTTTACAACCTCCATCAACTTTTGGATCTCACTTTCCACAGGAGGGTGAAAGACAAACCTATCCTCGGTCCAAGGGACCTCTATGACAGGAGCGGGAACAAAATTCCAGCTATTTACCGGAAAGGTGGCATGTATTTGATCTATTTTGCCCATAAAGAAATCTGAGACCTTATTGCAGTGATCCATAGAAGAAGGGAGTGTGGCTGTCACACGTTCCAAGGAGGACAGTTGTTGGACTACCTGGAAGATGTTCTTTGTGGAATTTTTTTACTAGCTCAATTTGCTTCGTATAAAATTCCCTATGCTTGCTCCTAATCTGTAAGTGATAAAACTTCAAGGTCGCTAAGTAATTCTGCGAATTTTCGTCCAGGTAGTTCTTCCTTCACTGGCATTCAAGGCGCTTACAATCCGTTTTCAACTGCGCCAATCCTTCTGAGACCCATTTCGCAGATGCAGTCTTGCGAGTGCTTTTGCGTGGTTTCAGGGGTATCAAGGAGTCCACTGCTTCCTTGATCCACAGGGAGACTAAATTGTCTGCTATCTCAATTTTGGCCCCTTACTCAGGGGAACTTGAGGCCAGTTTCTCCTCAAAGATGACCTGGGTTAATGCGCCCCATTTCTGACACATTATGGGCTCAGACTGCTTTCCTACTTGTAGAGGGCCTTTCTAGGATTCATAATCCTGGAAGGGAGAATATAATGGTCGGACCAAACTACAGGGACCGGTAGCAAAGCTTCAGCCTCCATACTATAGGTAAATATATTGTCCAATGTATGACCCCTGCTGTGCGTAGGATTATGGACCAATTGGTTAAGACCCATCGCCCATAGCCCTTGGGTCAGCTCCGCAGATTCTTTACTTTCTTTATCTTTGAAGTAAAGATTCAGATCACCCAGGAAAATGAAATTGGGGAAGCGGACAGTATGGGGGGGGGCAAAATTTCCAATAGTTCTTCAATAAACGCTCTTGGTGGACCAGGGGGTCTGTAAATAAGAAGCCCTACAATAGATTGAACACTAGTGATATTCCAATTTTAAAAAGCTGCTTCGCAGCTAGACATTGGCAGTTTAGACTTTTTGAGCTGAAATTCTTTCCTAATTATCACGGCAAGGCCCCCCTCTGACCGGATCTATCTACCCGAAGGATAGCATAGCCTTCAAGTAATGCGTCCAGGATATCAGGGCAGTCAAATCATTAAACCAGGTTTCGACTAAAAATAACCCAGTCGGTTTTTGGTCCATAAGTAGATCATGAATTTCTAAACAGTGATTGCTTAGCAATCTTAAATTTAGGGAGAGATAGAGTAAGGGGGCATTAGCAACTCTCAATGCATCCCTACTTTCCCTTTCTTCCACACCCGGTGTCCACAGGAAGCCACAGTTCCTGCAAACCCCTCGCCCGCTATCAGCCGCCTTAGAGTGAAGACAGACAATGTCTACTAAACATCTAAGTGGTTGTGCATCAGAAGCCAGTGGAGTTTGTCTGAGGCGTGGCCTGATGTGTGAGCAACGTGGGAGGTCTTGGGTGAGTCTTGCTGTGGCATTCAGGATGGTCTGAAGTCAGTAGAGGAGGTGGTCAAAAACTCTGACATAGAGATCCTTACTTTTGTTTTGTCTGCTTGTAACGAGGCTAGAGTGCCTGCGCTCCTGGTGTTCCTGAATACTTTTCTAAGGATGCGTAGCATATGCAAGTAGGAGGAGCTGACTGCGTTTACCTGTGCTGACATGTTGAGTTTGTCATCAAAGCTGATTCCCAAGTTTCTTGCGTGGTGAGTGGGTGCTGGTTTAGGACCAAACTCAGACATCCTGTAGGTGGGTTCCCAGCACGAGTTCCTGCTCCTGAAGATCAGCGCTTCCGTCTTGTCGAAGTTGAGTTTGAAGCTGTTTGAAGCAATCATGCAGTCAGTGAAGTTGGCCTTGGTAGTGGTGGACTTGTCGGACATTGATAGGAGGATTTGGGTGTCGTCGGTGTAGGAAATTATGGAAAGGCTCGGTGCTTTGACGTCAGCGAGGGGTGTCATGCAGTGAATAGTTTGTGCTGGATGGTTTCTGGTGCTGGACACCGGTACTTAATTGCCAGCACTGGCTCTAGTGACAGTCCACCACATGGTGGCGCTGTCTCTTTTGATTTTGAGATGAGCACAACAGCTGTGTTTATGAAGCCAATATGCATTAAAAATGAACAATACCAGCCTCTCATGCCATTCTTATAGCTCTATGTGGCCTGAAATAGTCTGAATTGTCAAACTTGTGGGAGTGCAGTAGTTAGATTTTATGTTAGTACTGCTGCTGGGCGGGGAATAGGTGGTTCACGTTGCAGTGGCCTTCCAAGGAGGGCCCTGGCACTTAAATTTGTATTTATTCAGCACTGGTTTCATGTACATGTTGAACAGTGTTGGGCTGAGAGATAAACTTTGGGAGAATCCGCAGATTAAGGACCCCATTAGGATGTTGGGCCGATCGCCACCGCCATACGGACAGTGGCGATCCGCCCGACATCCTTCCCCGCCCGCCACCCATTTCCCCCCCTGCCATATTACTATGGCAGGGGGGACCTCGGTGGACGGAAAGACCGTCCACCGCTTTTCCGCCCGGTCAACGAATTGACCGGGCGGAGAAGGGTTTCATATGGTGGCGGTGTCCGTTAGATACCGCCGTCCATATTAGGGTGAAGGCGGGGACATGCTTTTATGTGGCATCAACGCCACCATGGAAAGGCATGTGGGAATGTCTTGTGGGGGCCTGTTGCGGGCCCCCAGGGACTCCGGGGGGTGGGGGGTGCACATGTGGGGTACCTATAGTATCCTCCTGTACTTCACTGAACAACGTGACAGGCACTGCATGGTGCCTGTCACGTTGTGCATTGAAGTGCACAATGTGCATTTTTAGCATTGCTGCGGGCGGTGCAATGCTAAAAAAGCGGGATGCGCCCACCAGTGTGGCAGGCGCATCCTAATGGCCCCCAAGGGACTGCGGCCCTTATAGCGGGCGGTCCCGTTTTACGTCGGGATGGCGGGCGGGCGGACTCCTAATGGGCCCCTAAGTCTTTGGGCTCTGATGTGTACGGTGGGAGTCTGACTCTTTGTTCTCTGCCTGTGAAGAAGCAGCATATACAATGCTGATAACAAAAAAACAAGAAAAACAGACAGAAAGGGGAAATAATAAAAAAAGACAAGGGAGCAAAAAAGTGTACAAAAAAATAAAAAGAAAGTTAAAAAATGGATGGGCTGGGAAGGAATGGTCTGGATAGTGTTGGATGGCCTAGAGAACACACCTAGGAGGGAACAGACTACAGTGAGAATCCATTTCCTGATAAAAAAAAGGCTGTGTACATGCATTGTGTCGTTCTGTTTCCTACTAGTTTTTTAACATGAAATGCATCTTTGCATTTTTTTTGTAAAAGAGGCAGAGAGACGTGTACGCTTAAATTCGTATAATTTCATGTACTTTTTTCTGAGTTTCATCTATGTACGCAAGCAGTACCCTTAGTTTACAACCGCCTTTCTCTTTGTGAAATGGTCCCAGAGTGAGGGAAGAATGGGAGATAGGTTAGGTCAGAATATAGACTGGAACAATTACACTACCAGTCAGTTTGGTATTTATTGCAACAAGAAACGCATTATCCATGTGTGCCAGACTTACAAAGTAGGTTGTCACTTCCCACATGAAGAGTTACGCCCTCTGTGGGCGTGTGTTATGCCCATTCTTATTAATAGAATCGTATTAACAAACCTACTTGCTTTCAGCAGCAGTAACTTCTACATGTAGCCAGAAACAAGGGCAACCCACTGCTCTGTATTAAAAAACAAGTGAGCTCCGGCATCGTCATTTTCGTGATTGGGGGGCGTGTTTTCGTTCTCTCCTCTTCCCATTGGCTGGAAGGTAAAATTCCAGCCAATGGGAAGAGGAGAGAAAGAAAACAAGAAAGAAGCTTAAAAAAACGCCCCCAAATCGCGAAAAGACGGGGCTTAAAGGGAGTGACGCTCCATTCCTCCAATGGCTGGCCAGCATTTACGAGGCCAGTCAATGGAGAAGAGGGGCGGGTTCAAGCCCTCTAACTAAGAAACATTAAATCTTCGGACCGAACTGCGCAAGCGCAGCCTATGGTCCTCGACCTAAAAAGATTTAAGCCTGTTTTTCTGAACCCATGTGAGCATATTTCTTACACTGCATAAGATACACATTCATAGTTAGTGGATTTGTAAAAAAAAAAAGATTACACTTCAAAGTATTTTTACTGTTTCTTTATGATACTTGTTACTAAACTGTGTTTATTTCCTGCAACCCCTCTGAAAAACAGGTGTAAATTGTAAACCTTCCACTATTTCAGCAGTTCTACAACTTGAATATTTGGGTAGTACCTGCATGTGCAGAAAAGTATATGAAATGCATTTACACTGTGCATTACTTGTTCACTGAACACGCCAGTGGTTCACTACTGGAAACTCACACAAGTCTAAAACAAGCTTAAAATGTCAGGCCTTACAGGCCCTACTGGCAAAGCAGTTTTGCACCAAGGCTACTCTAAGTCACAGTAGAATCTGTGGGCACAAATGCCGCAAACCGCAGGCATTTGTGACCAGAGGTGAAGTTTAGGAGGACAAAGAAAAATCAGCAACTGGGTGGAATCTGCTACATTCAGAGTAACGGGCATAGGAGTGTCCTTTTAGGAAAGGGGTAAGTATCCTCAAAGTTTTAGCTCATTCCTGATGTTTCTCTCTATTTCTACATATATTAATAAACTGCTATAAAAGTTGAGGCGTGCAAATGTCATGTGCAACTTTACCCAGCTCCCCAATGGTTTGTAGAACTTTTTAGGAAAGATAATTAGCATTTGCTGATTTTTTTTTACAGTTACTTGTTCAAACTTATAGCTAGTCAATACTTAAACTTGCATAACCAGCAGCCAATCCGAAAGCATAGGAACACAAGGGACGGAAAATGCACGATAATCTACTTTTATGTCGATTTCTGCAAGTTCTCCCTGGGAATTTAGGGCCATATTATCAAGCAAGGGCGATACATTATCGCCACTTTTCAAGCAAATCCTATCACACCAACTAAATATACATTGACAGTGTCATAAATTGCTATCACAAAACAAAATCAGGTTGAATGAAATATGGTTCTTTAATCCATAGGGTTCTCTTCAAGACCAGCCAACACGTGTTTCGTCGATTGGGCAGATACCCACGACTTCATCAGGGCTGGGAAAAAACAATACAAACATATATTGTAGTCCCGCCGAGCACAGGGCAATATCAGGCTAAACATATCATTAAGATCTGTGGTATCATGCAAGTGGGTGAGTTATTACATCAGTTGAGCATTGATATCCGAATACAAATCTTAAGTGAGATAAGAGTAAGTGATAGGGAGGATAGAAACGGTCTTACCCCACTAAGGCAATGAGACGCCTTACAAGGGGGGCAAGTAGTGGCCCCACCTTTCGTGTGAGTCAATCCATACACCTATCGCATTAAAAATCCCGGCATCACATCAACACTATGCCTCGCTGATAGACAATATGCCAGAAAAAAAAACAAGTGAGAGCGGTCACTATATGTCCAGGTGAGGAAATTTATCGCAGTGAAAATTATATATTTTAAATATTTTAAAGAAACTGTTAGAAATTAAATATTGTGCAGAAAATCTTATATGAGACTGAGCCTGAGCTCAGGCCTACCTGATTGTCAGTTGGTGGTTAGCTGTATGCCTGAAAGTCATCATATGATTCCAGTCATATATCTACAATATTGACATATTTGCAATATGCGAAACGCAATTTTCTCTAACATAGCGACATACCTTCTGGCTGGTTGTAATTCCGTCCCAGCCTTATCCGGCTGGGTTTAAAAAAGTCCTTTCACACACACGGGTCTGTCTTTATATTCGTGCTGTAGAAAAGTTTGTATATATTCTATATTAGATATTATCTTAGTAATTGGTGTTCAATATTCAAAATTATATATTATTCCTAATTATGAGACCAACGAATAAATTAATTAATATATCTCCTTAGAGCGTAAAAATGATCACATGGTATGCTTAATCTTCGCTTACCTAAGCATCGATAATGTAATCTCATCTTCCGTGTGGTTACTGGGACCACGAATTATATGGATCCACAATTATTTTCCCAGGTATATTCTCATTAGTTGTGCCACATATCCGAGGATTATCGTTATCGTCCCCCAACTGCAAATCAAAAAACAACACAGAAATGGAATTGTGTTAATTCTTCCGTTCGTGTTGTTTCAAGGAATATGAGCATATTAAGCCTAAGATTATTTCCGCGATAACCTCACCTTCGTAATTGGAAGTTCCGGGATAGAGGTATCTTGCAGCGTCTGGAAAACGGTCTCCCCGTATTCGGAAGAACCGCGTGTCACAACCCGGAAGTTGATTTAAAGGAAAATCACTTATTCTGTTTATAGCTACTAGACCGCGAGCGTCCGTAGGTGCCGACCTAATAATGCGCCACTTTGGATAGGCACAGCTATGTGACATAGCCACATTCGTCTTGTATCATTATGGACTGAGAACTGTTTGCTAATTAATTACAAGTAGGAAATGCCCTTATTTCACATTAATATTATCCGTATTTGCTAGACTACTCTAAAGATATATAAGATATAACACTGCCTCACTTGTAAATGAATGTACTAGTCAAGGAAAAAACAAAACCATCAGTTTCTGTGCAATTGATCAGGTTAGACAAGACCCAAGAGGGGGCAATAGAGAATTGTCTCTACGGCGCAGAGAGGCATCATGGATATCAAACCATGCGGGCGGTGGAATGTGGAATGAACTCAGATCAGGAACTACACTATTTTTTGGGTTGATTGACCACTGTTCCCGACTGTCACCATAAGCTAGACGACTATTTCTGCATGCCATTTCTCTCACACATAATTATTGAACTGTATTAATTTATGTGGACTATAATAACAGTCACAGTGAAGTTGTGATTACCCTCCTTAAACGACATGATATAAATAACTGTTCTCAATCAGATGGAATATCAAGATTTGTCACATTATTATTGGATGCCTCGCAGCTTATGTAACATATGTATCAGCTATCAGTAGGTTTGTAAATAGTATGCCCATTTTGGATGTTCGTTAATGTTCTTCTTAAATACATGTACTTTAGTTGCCCCAAATTTCGGGATCATACATCGCCAATGGCGGGAGAATCCTGAACTCAGATACAGGCGCACCTCAATGATTTCACAGAATGCCAGATCATAAAACGAGTATATTGAGATGATTATTTTTATATTGGACCTATTTATTGTTAAATAATTTTCTTTAGAGGAGTCTAGCACATTCGGATACTATTAATGTGAAATAAGGGCATTTCCTAGTTGTAATTGATTAACAAACAGTTCTCAGTCCATAATGATACAAGATGAATGTGGCTATGTCACACAGCTGTACTTATCCAAAATGGCGCATTATTAGGTCGGCACCTACGGACGCTCGCGGTCTAGTAGCTATAAACAGAATAAGTGATTTTCCTTTAAATCAACTTCCGGGTTGTGACACGCGGTTCTTCCGAATACGGGGAGACCGTTTTCCAGACGCTGCAAGATACCTCTATCCCGGAACTTCCAATTACGAAGGTGAGGTTATCGCGGAAATAATCTTAGGCTTAATATGCTCATATTCCTTGAAACAACACGAACGGAAGAATTAACACAATTACGTTTCTGTGTTGTTTTTTGATTTGCAGTTGGGGGACGATAACGATAATCCTCGGATATGTGGCACAACTAATGAGAATATACCTGGGAAAATAATTGTGGATCCATATAATTCGTGGTCCCAGTAACCACACAGACGATGAGATTACATTATCGATGCTTAGGTAAGCGAAGATTAAGCATACCATGTGATCATTTTTACGCTCTAAGGAGATATATTAATTAATTTATTCGTTGGTCTCATAATTAGGAATAATATATAATTTTGAATATTGAACACCAATTACTAAGATAATATCTAATATAGAATATATACAAACTTTTCTACAGCACGAAAATAAAGACAGACCCGTGTGTGTGAAAGGACTTTTTTAAACCCAGCCGGATAAGGCTGGGACGGAATTACAACCAGCCAGAAGGTATGTCGCTATGTTAGAGAAAATTGCGTTTTGCATATTGCAAATATGTCAATATTGTAGATATATGACTGGAATCATATGATGACTTTCAGGCATACAGCAAACCACCAACTGACAATCAGGTAGGCCTGAGCTCAGGCTCAGTCTCATATAAGATTTTCTGCACAATATTTAATTTCTAACAGTTTCTTTAAAATATTTAAAATATATAATTTTCACTGCGATAAATTTCCTCACCTGGACATATAGTGACCGCTCTCACTTGGTTTTTTTTCTGGCATATTGTCTATCAGCGAGGCATAGTGTTGATGTGATGCCGGGATTTTTAATGCGATAGGTGTATGGATTGACTCACACGAAAGGTGGGGCCACTACTTGCCCCCCTTGTAAGGCGTCTCATTGCCTTAGTGGGGTAAGACCGTTTCTATCCTCCCTATCACTTACTCTTATCTCACTTAAGATTTGTATTCGGATATCAATGCTCAACTGATGTAATAACTCACCCACTTGCATGATACCACAGATCTTAATGATATGTTTAGCCTGATATTGCCCTGTGCTCGGCGGGACTACAATATATGTTTGTATTGTTTTTTCCCAACCCTGATGAAGTCGTGGGTATCTGCCCAATCGACGAAACACGTGTTGGCTGGTCTTGTAGAGAACCCTATGGATTAAAGAACCATATTTCATTCAACCCGATTTTGTTTTGTGATAGCAATTTATGACACTGTCAATGTATATTTAGTTGGTGTGATAGGATTTGCTTGAATTACTTTTAGATCTACGGATCATTGGGGGGTTTGGATGATGACCCCAACCTAGGCACCCAACAACCTAAACCTGCAAAAAGTTAGAAACTTGTTAACTACCGATATTTGGTGTAGCGCCAGTACCATCCAGGAATATCATCCCTTTCCTTTTCTATCTCTTATCGCCACTTTTATCGGCAGGAAACTGCCGCTAAAGCGGCGATAATGGGCTTGATAATATGCCCTTGTGAATAACCATAGCAGCCCAGTTTAACACCAGAACCTGGGCTTCTATGGGAATTCACATGGGCATATTATCAAGCCCATTATCGCCGCATTAGCGGCGGTTTCCTGCCGATAAAAGCGGTGATAATTAATCACCCTTGCTTGATAATATTATTATTATCATATTATTATAATAAGTGATCTCTATAAAATGTGGAAATGTCTGACCCTAGATGTATCTATTTCTCTGATTGTCTCTGAAACACACTTGTTATGTGTGGACTGTACGCCTGAGTAAGTAACTTCTGCAAACATATCAATTCCTTCTACCTGTACCTACGCCGTTGTGAACCATTTTGAAATTATACCTGAAAAGTTGCTTACTTTGCCAGGAGTAAGTCAAACTTTCACTGGGAAATGACATATGTAAATAGGGTTCAAAGTGTGTCAGGGAATACTTTACATGTGTACAGCATATCACTCTCTAACCATAATCAGATTCCCACCTCAAGGGTCTTCTTACAGATGTCCAATCAGGGATAGCTGTATTGTTCTTTGCTGCATGACATGCTTGTTTGTCAGTGCAGACCTGCTCGTTCTCTCCATCTCACCACTGGAGGTTTGCATCTTTTAAGCATCAATGTTGAAATGCCAGCAGTGCCTGCTTGTGAGGTCATTTGGTGGGGGAAGGGGCAGCAATGTAGGGTGGCACTTCCCTTAGAGTACTCTCACCTCTGGTTCATAGTGTAGAAAAACATTCGGTGCAAGATTAAATATGGCTACCACACCCCCAATCTTCCCTCCCACTATCCACACAGTGGCCTCCAGAAACGTCCCCAGGCTCCTCCAAATTGATGTGTATTGTATGGTTTTTCAGCATCATATAGCGCTTACTAACCCTATGTGGGTTCCTGAAGCACTTGCATCCGTGATTAGCACGCTACACCATGTAGGGTGTGTGGTTGGAAAGATGTTTTTTTTTATCCTATGAAGCAAGCGTTTCCATGTTGTGCGTTATGACTAGGGCTCCTGGTTTTATGGTATTTATTTTTGGGAGATTTCCATCTGTATTTATCCATTTTTAGTTTTTGCTAATTTTCTCTGTATGTATCCATATTTATTTAGACTTTTGTGGAAAAATAAAGCTGAAATTTGTATATTTCCACATTTATTAAGCCAGCAAATATACACGGGAAACATCGTTAACAACACGGTCACAACACCGCAATGCTGTTACAACGTGGTCGCTATAATGACCGCGATGTAACCACGCTATGCCATTACAACGCAAGTCTTTACATTGACTTGTGCTAGATGGCGTGCTAACATTACAAATAGTGTACTTTACTATCCCAACACCTTCCCTACTGTTAAGTGGACTGGAGGTGGAATAGTAAATTACACTTTTATAATGTTAGCACGCCATCTAGCGCAAGTCGATGTAAAGACTTGCGTTGTAATGGCATAGCGTTGTAACATCGCAGTCGTTGTAACAACTGCGATGTAACGGCACACGTGTGTAATAGTTAGCGTTGTTCCGTCATACATCCATATGCACTCTTGCTTGAATGCCTACCATGTTTCAATGCTGTAAACACCTGCAAAAGATAAATCAATGCAATAAAAAAGGAAATATGCAAATTTCAGTGCATATCTACTTCTGTTACAGCCTCTTTACTAAAATTCCTTTCTTTTTTAGCCCCCTAACCTATCAATCCACACAGCCATTGGCCTGGCAGTCATGGCAGACAGTATTAATAATTACTCAAAAGGCAAACCAATTTCCGTTTTTATCCACATTTAAAAATAAATACAGACTAGAAAATAAATGTGTTCTGTCTGTATTTATCTGTAAAAATCAGTAAAAACGGAGCCTTAGTTATGGCCACCGAGGTGCCATTATTGTGTTAAGGGATGCAGTGCATAGCAGTGTAGTGGATGATGACGTGTAAGAGACCGATGCTTCGTTTTAGGATTTACAGCCTGCTGGTAGCATTGAACAGCTCTGCACGTCCCTTTATGGTATTTCACATGATGTAATCTGCTTAGCTGGTCACTGCACTAGGTTGTCCAAGCTGAGATTTTGTGTATAGTTGTGGTCCTGAAATGGCATGGTTCAAGGGAGAGAGAAATTATCATCCCATACCTCAGTGTCTGTGGCTTTCCAGGGCACGGTGGGGCCATGAAATGGAATATCTGCTCAAGGGGCCGCGCCCAGGAGTCAAAAACTAAGGAGAATATTTTAGTGATAGGCGTAGCTAGGCGGGGGGCGGTCCGCCCCAGGCGGCACAATTTTGGTGGCGGCCACGCATCACTGGTGGCCCGTTGCGGCCACGGCGGCCTTTATAATTTGTTTGAGGAAACAGTCTGTCCCCAAATAAATTAAAAAGGCCACCGCAACGGGCCGCCAGTGCCGCGCACGCGGCCCAGTTTGAAAGTGCGCGCCGGCCGGATTGACGTGCTGCTGTTTATTAAAACTGCAGCAACGACGACCCGCGCTTGTGTCCGTCCCAGCCTCCAGGGCCGTCAATCAATGCACGCTACCAATGATGGCCCAGGTCTGGGTGACATTAAAAAAAGAATTTATTTGGCCAGCCCTGCCCTCGCGATGAGAACGACGATGCGTCACGCCCGTCACTGCTACGCGGTCTTGCGCTCATTATAAAGGTAGGTAACTATTAGCGACGATACTACGTGTCTCTCGGACCTCTTTCAAGTGCTCGCCGTCCTTTTTCCCCAGGACCCCCCCCCCCCCCCGCCCTCCCAAGGGGCGGCAATCTGAGGGATAGCCCCGGGCGCCACAAGCTCTAGCTACGCCTCTGATGATCGGTCATGCCATTCTCAGAATCCTTCCAAATGGAAATCTCTTCCGTGATCAAACAGCCTCAAAGGCCATATCAGCAAGTTTTTGCAATAATGAACAATAACATGATTACTCCTGCTTGCGTAATTAAGAGCAATTAAAACAAATTCTACAGCGAGAACACAGTTGGCAAGCGTGAGCGGCCGCTCGCGCTCGCTGTTTGTGTTTTGTTGCATTTAGCTCGATTTCTTAGCGCAAAATGCATCCTCACATCCATTTTGGACACCAGGCTACATATTGCGCTAAGAAAATAGTGCTAAATGTCAGGAGTAAGTTGGGTGAAAACCCTACACAAATAGCATGTTTACCAAGCGTTAGCAGCACCTCGTGCTCGCTAGTCATGTTGTTTGCATTTACCAATGTATGTTTCTTAGTGTAAAATGCATACATGTGTCCATTTTGGACAGCTGGGAACATGTTTGCCCTAATAAATAGGTAAATCAGTAAAATAAAATAATTATGGTCCAGAGGATGGGCTTTCAGTGGGATGAAAAACGTGGCGGGTCCCTAAAGGGGCGTGGCCTATATAATTAAGGGTGTGGCTTAAACCTGTACTCTAAAATTCACATAGCGTGCCACCCTACACGCACAACTGCAACTGGAACACAACCATTGCTCTGAGTGCTCTGTAGAGAGGCCAAGGATTCTGAATACCTTTTTGATCCACTGACAGGATTCACCGGGCAGTCGTTGGCTTCTGATTCTAACTTTGGGCCCCGGAACTTATTGTTTTACAAATTAAGCGCTGATCGTGTGAAACATAAATAGGCATGACTTGGATTAACAACGTTTTTTACACTCTTGTTCAGAAATCAATCAGGGTTTCTGATCGTTTTTTAACTGTAAAATAAGGACATGAATACAGGACCCTAAAGGGACCCGTTTCAAAGTCCGTTTTTAATAACCGCCGGGTCTGAGACCCAGACGGACCCGGCCTACTTAAAGCCCTGCCCGGGGGTATTTAGAGACATCAGAATCCTGCAGCGGCGTTAGCACCAGTGGCGTGATATAAGGTCCCGCAGCCCTCGCTATGTGGGGGGGCAAGCTCCTGGGGCCCCATCAGCACAGTACCCTGACCTGAGAGCTCCTGATTAAGACCGGAGGGAGACCCCTCCATGGACCTTGCAGCCCCCCCCAAGTTTTGTTACGCCACTGGTTAGCACAGTAGAGGGGAGCCCCAGTTCCTCTTGTTGCGCCACACGCAGGAAGGTCCCCTCAAGTTTTGTTATACCGCTGGGTAGCACAGTAGAGGGGAGCCCCAGTTCCTCTTGTTGCGCCACACGCAGGAAGGTCCCCTCAAGTTTTGTTATGCCGCTGGGTAGCACAGTAGAGGGGAGCCCCAGTTCCTCTTGTTGCGCCATACGCAGGAGGGCCCCTCAAGTTTTATTATGCCGCTGGTTAGCACAGTAGAGGGGAGCCCTAGTTCCTCGTGTTACGCCACACGCAGGAGGGTCTCCTCAAGTTTTGTTACACCACTGGTTAGCACAGTAGAGGGGAGCCCCCAGTTCCTCGTGGTATGCCACACACAGGGGGCCCCCTCAAGTTTTGTTATGCCGCTGGTTAGCACAGTAGAGGAGAGCCCCAGTTCCTCGTGTTACCCCCTCAAGCTTTGTTACACCACTGGTTAGCACAGGAGAGGGGAGCCCCAGTTCCTCGTGTTACGCCACACACAGGAGTGCCCCCTCAAGTTTTGTTATGCTGCTGCTTAGCACAGTAGAGGAGAGCTCCAGTTCCTCGTGTTATGCCACGAGCAGGGGGGCCTCCTCAAGTTTTGTTACACCACTGGTTAGCACAGGAGAGGGGAGCCCCAGTTCCTCGTGTTACGCCACATGCAGGAGGGCCCCCTCAAGTTTTGTTACACCACTGGTTAGCCCAGTAGAGAGGAGACCCAGTTACTCGTGTTACGCCACTCGCAGGAGTGCCCCCTCAAGTTTTATTACACCAATGGTTAGCCCAGTAGAGAGGAGACCCAGTTCCTTGTGTTACGCCACACGCAGGAGGGCCCCTCAAGTTTTATTACACCACTGGTTAGCACAGTAGAGGGGAGCCCTAGTTCCTCGTGTTACGCCACATGCAGGACGGTCCCCTCAAGTCTTGTTACGCCGCTGGTTAGCACAGTAGAGGAGAGCTCCAGTTCCCTGTGGTATGCCACACACAGGAGTGCCCCCTCAAGTTTTGTTACGCCGCTGGTTAGCACAGTAGAGGGGAGCCCCATTTCCTCGTGTTACCCCCTCAAGTTTTGTTACTTCGCTGGTTAGCACAGTAGAGGGGAGACCCAGTTCCTCGTGTTGCGCCACATGCAGGTGGGCCCCCTCAAGTTTTGTTATGCCGCTGATTAGCACAGTAGAGGAGAGCTCCAGTTCCTCGTGTTGCGCCACACGCAGGAGTGCCCCCTCAAGTTTTGTTACGCCGCTGGTTAGCACAGTAGAGGAGAGCTCCAGTTCCCCGTGGTACGCCACACACAGGAGTACCCCCTCAAGTTTTGTTATGCCGCTGGTTAGCACAGTAGAGGAGAGCTCCAGTTCCCCGTGGTACGCCTCACACAGGAGTGCCCCCTCAAGTTTTGTTATGCCAGTGGTTAGCACAATAGAGGAGAGCTCCAGTTCCTCATGTTACGCCACACGCAGGGGGGCCCCCTCAAGTTTTGTTACACCACTGGTTAGCACAGGAGAGGGGAGCCCCAGTTCCTTGTGTTATGCCACACGCAGGAGGGCCCCCTCAAGTTTTGTTACACCACTGGTTAGCACAGGAGAGGGGAGCCCCAGTTCCTCGTGTTACGCCACACGCAGGAGGGCCCCCTCAAGTTTTATTACACCACTGGTTAGCCCAGTAGAGAGGAGACCCAATTCCTCGTGTTACGCCACACGCAGGAGTGCCCCCTCAAGTTTTATTACACCACTGGTTAGCCCAGTAGAGAGGAGACCCAGTTCCTCGTGTTACGCCACACGCAGTAGGGCCCCCTCAAGTTTTATTACACCACTGGTTAGCACAGGAGAGGGGAGCCCCAGTTCCTCGTGTTATGCCACACGCAGGAGTGCCCCCTCAAGTTTTGTTACGCCGCTGGTAAGTACAGTAGAGGGGAGCCCCAGTTCCTCGTGTTACGCCACACGCAGGAGTGCCCCCTCAAGTTTGTTACACCACTGGTTAGCACAGGAGAGGGTAGCCCCAGTTCCTCGTGTTACACCACACACAGGAGTGCCCCCTCAAGTTTTGTTACGCCGCTGGTTAGCACAGTAGAGGGGAGCCCCAGTTCCTCATGTTGCGCCACATGCAGGGGGCCCCCTCAAGTTTTGTTATGCCGCTGATTAGCACATTAGAGGAGAGCTCCAGTTCCTCGTGTTGCGCCACATGCAGGAGTGCCCCCTCAAGTTTTTGTTACGCCGCTGGTTAGCACAGTAGAGGGGAGCCCCAGTTCCTCGTGTTACGCCACACGCAGAGGGGCCCCCTCAAGTTTTGTTACGCTGCTGGTTAGCACAGTAAAGGGGAGCCCCAGTTCCTCGTGTTACCCCCTCAAGTTTTGTTATGCCGCTGGTTAGCACAGTAGAGGGGAGCCCCAGTTCCTCATGTTACGCCACACGCAGGAGTGCCCCCTCAAGTTTTGTTATGCCGCTGGTTAGCAGAGTAGAGGAGAGTCCCAGTTCCTCGTGTTGCGCCACATGCAGGGGGGCCCCCTCAAGTTTTGTTATGCCGCTGATTAGCACAGTAGAGGAGAGCTCCAGTTCCTCGTGTTGCGCCACACGCAGGAGTGCCCCCTCAAGTTTTGTTTCGCCGCTGGTTAGCACAGTAGAGGAGAGCTCCATTTCCCCGTTGTACGCCACATACAGGAGTGCCCCCTCAAGTTTTGTTATGCCGCTGGTTAGCACAGTAGAGGAGAGCTCCAGTTCCCCGTGGTACGCCTCACACAGGAGTGCCCCCTCAAGTTTTGTTATGCCACTGGTTACCACAGTAGAGGAGAGCTCCAGTTCCTCGTGTTACGCGACACGCAGGGGGGCCCCCTCAAGTTTTGTTACACCACTGGTTAGCACAGGAGAGGAGAGCCCCAGTTCCTTGTGTTACGCCACACGCAGGAGGGCCCCCTCAAGTTTTGTTACACCACTGGTTAGCACAGGAGAGGGGAGCCCCAGTTCCTCGTGTTACGCCACACGCAGGAGGGCCCCCTCAAGTTTTATTACACCACTGGTTAGCCCAGTAGAGAGGAGACCCAGTTCCTCGTGTTACGCCACACGCAGGAGTGCCCCCTCAAGTTTTATTACACCACCGGTTAGCCCAGTAGAGAGGAGACCCAGTACCTCGTGTTATGCCACACGCAGTAGGGCCCCCTTAAGTTTTATTACACCACTGGTTAGCACGGGAGAGGGGAGCCCCAGTTCCTCGTGTTACGCCACACGCAGGAGTGCCCCCTTAAGTTTTGTTACGCCGCTGGTTAGCACAGTAGAGGGGAGCCCCAGTTCCTCATGTTACGCCACACGCAGGAGTGCCCCCTCAAGTTTTGTTACGCCGCTGGTTAGCACAGTAGAGGAGAGCCCCAGTTCCTCGTGTTGCGCCACATGCAGGTGGGCCCCCTCAAGTTTTGTTATGCCGCTGATTATCACAGTAGAGGAGAGCTCCAGTTCCTCGTGTTGCGCCACACGCAGGGGTGCCCCCTCAAGTTTTGTTACGCCACTGGTTAGCACAGTAGAGGAGAGCTCCAGTTCCCCGTGGTACGCCACACACAGGAGTGCCCCCTCAAGTTTTGTTATGCCGCTGGTTAGCACAGTAGAGGAGAGCTCCAGTTCCCCGTGGTACACCTCACACAGGAGTGCCCCCTCAAGTTTTGTTATGCCGCTGGTTAGCACAGTAGAGGAGAGCTCCAGTTCCTCATGTTACGCCACACGCAGGGGGGCCCCCTCAAGTTTTGTTACACCACTGGTTAGCCCAGTAGAGAGGATACCCAGTTCCTTGTGTTACACCACACGCAGTAGGGCCCCCTCAAGTTTTATTACACCACTGGTTAGCACAGGAGAGGGGAGCCCCAGTTCCTCGTGTTACGCCACACGCAGGAGTGCCCCCTCAAGTTTTGTTACGCCGCTGGTTAGTACAGTAGAAGGGAGCCCCAGTTCCTCGTGTTACGCCACACGCAGGAGTGCCCCCTCAAGTTTTGTTACGCCGCTGGTTAGCACAGTAGAGGAGAGCTCCAGTTCCTCGTGTTACACCACACGCAGGAGGGCCCCCTCAAGTTTTGTTATGCTGCTGGTTAGCACAGTAGAGGAGAGCCCCAGTTCCTCGTGTTACGCCACACGCAGGGGGGGGCCCTCAAGCTTTGTTACACCACTGGTTAGCACAGGAGAGAGAGCCCCAGTTCCTCGTGTTACGCCACACACAGGAGTGCCCCCTCAAGTTTTGTTACGCCGCTGGTTAGCACAGTAGAGGAGAGCCCCAGTTCCTCGTGTTGCGCCACATGCAGGGGGCCCCCTCAAGTTTTGTTATGCCGCTGATTAGCACAGTAGAGGAGAGCTCCAGTTCCTCGTGTTGCGCCACATGCAGGAGTGCCCCCTCAAGTTTTTGTTATGCCGCTGGTTAGCACAGTAGAGGGGAGCCCCAGTTCCTCGTGTTACGCCACACGCAGGGGGGCCCCCTCAAGTTTTGTTACGCCGCTGGTTAGCACAGTAGAGGGGAGCCCCAGTTCCTCGTGTTACCCCCTCAAGTTTTGTTATGCCGCTGGTTAGCACAGTAGAGGGGAGCCCCAGTTCCTCATGTTACGCCACATGCAGGAGTGCCCCCTCAAGTTTTGTTACGCCGCTGGTTAGCACAGTAGAGGAGAGCCCCAGTTCCTCGTGTTGCGCCACATGCAGGGGGGCCCCCTCAAGTTTTGTTATGCCGCTGATTAGCACAGTAGAGGAGAGCTCCAGTTCCTCGTGTTGCGCCACACGCAGGAGTGCCCCCTCAAGTTTTGTTTCGCCGCTGGTTAGCACAGTAGAGGAGAGCTCCAGTTCCCCGTGGTACGCCACATACAGCAGTGCCCCCTCAAGTTTTGTTATGCCGCTGGTTAGCACAGTAGAGGAGAGCTCCAGTTCCCCGTGGTACGCCTCACACAGAAGTGCCCCCTCAAGTTTTGTTATGCCACTGGTTAGCACAGTAGAGGAGAGCTCCAGTTCCTTGTGTTACGCGACACGCAGGAGGGCCCCCTCAAGTTTTGGTACACCACTGGTTAGCACAGGAGAGGGGAGCCCCAGTTCCTTGTGTTACGCCACACGCAGGAGGGCCCCCTCAAGTTTTGTTACACCACTGGTTAGCAAAGGAGAGGGGAGCCCCAGTTCCTCGTGTTACGCCACATGCAGGAGGGCCCCCTTAAGTTTTATTACACCACTGGTTAGCCCAGTAGAGAGGAGACCCAGTTCCTCGTGTTACGCCACACGCAGGAGTGCCCCCTCAAGTTTTATTACACCACTGGTTAGCCCAGTAAAGAGGAGACCCAGTTCCTCGTGTTACGCCACACGCAGTAGGGCCCCCTCAAGTTTTATTACACCACTGGTTAGCACAGGAGAGGGAAGCCCCAGTTCCTCGTGTTACGCCACACGCAGGAGGGCCCCCTCAAGTTTTATTACACCACTGGTTAGCCCAGTAGAGAGGAGACCCAGTTCCTCGTGTTACGCCACACGCAGGAGTGCCCCCTCATGTTTTATTACACCACTGGTTAGCCCAGTAGAGGGGAGCCCCAGTTCCCCGTGTTACGCCACACGCAGGAGTGCCCCCTCAAGTTTTGTTACGCCGCTGGTTAGCACAGTAGAGGAGAGCTCCAGTTCCTCGTGTTACGCCACACGCAGGAGTGCCCCCTCAAGTTTTGTTACGCCGCTGGTTAGCACAGTAGAGGAGAGCTCCAGTTCCTCGTGTTACACCACACGCAGGAGGGCCCCCTCAAGTTTTGTTATGCTGCTGGTTAGCACAGTAGAGGAGAGCCCCAGTTCCTCGTGTTACGCCACACGCAGGGGGGCCCCCTCAAGCTTTGTTACACCACTGGTTAGCACAGGAGAGGGGAGCCCCAGTTCCTCGTGTTACGCCACACACAGGAGTGCCCCCTCAAGTTTTGTTACGCCGCTGGTTAGCACAGTAGAGGAGAGCCCCAGTTCCTCGTGTTGCGCCACATGCAGGGGGCCCCCTCAAGTTTTGTTATGCCGCTGATTAGCCTAGTAGAGGAGAGCTCCAGTTCCTCGTGTTGCGCCACATGCAGGAGTGCCCCCTCAAGTTTTTGTTACGCCGCTGGTTAGCACAGTAGAGGGGAGCCCCAGTTCCTCGTGTTACGCCACACGCAGGGGGGCCCCCTCAAGTTTTGTTACGCCGCTGGTTAGCACAGTAGAGGGGAGCCCCAGTTCCTCATGTTACGCCACATGCAGGAGTGCCCCCTCAAGTTTTGTTACGCCGCTGGTTAGCACAGTAGAGGAGAGCCCCAGTTCCTCGTGTTGTGCCACATGCAGGGGGGCCCCCTCAAGTTTTGTTATGCCGCTGATTAGCACAGTAGAGGAGAGCTCCAGTTCCTCGTGTTGCGCCACACGCAGGAGTGCCCCCTCAAGTTTTGTTATGCCACTGGTTAGCACAGTAGAGGAGAGCTCCAGTTCCTTGTGTTACGCGACACGCAGGAGGGCCCCCTCAAGTTTTGGTACACCACTGGTTAGCACAGGAGAGGGGAGCCCCAGTTCCTTGTGTTACGCCACACGCAGGAGGGCCCCCTCAAGTTTTGTTACACCACTGGTTAGCACAGGAGAGGGGAGCCCCAGTTCCTTGTGTTATGCCACACGCAGGAGGGCCCCCTCAAGTTTTGTTACACCACTGGTTAGCAAAGGAGAGGGGAGCCCCAGTTCCTCGTGTTACGCCACATGCAGGAGGGCCCCCTTAAGTTTTATTACACCACTGGTTAGCCCAGTAGAGAGGAGACCCAGTTCCTCGTGTTACGCCACACGCAGGAGTGCCCCCTCAAGTTTTATTACACCACTGGTTAGCCCAGTAAAGAGGAGACCCAGTTCCTCGTGTTACGCCACACGCAGTAGGGCCCCCTCAAGTTTTATTACACCACTGGTTAGCACAGGAGAGGGGAGCCCCAGTTCCTCGTGTTACGCCACATGCAGGAGGGCCCCCTCAAGTTTTATTACACCACTGGTTAGCCCAGTAGAGAGGAGACCCAGTTCCTCGTGTTACGCCACACGCAGGAGTGCCCCCTCATGTTTTATTACACCACTGGTTAGCCCAGTAGAGGGGAGCCCCAGTTCCCCGTGTTACGCCACACGCAGGAGTGCCCCCTCAAGTTTTGTTACGCCGCTGGTTAGCACAGTAGAGGAGAGCTCCAGTTCCTCGTGTTACACCACACGCAGGAGGGCCCCCTCAAGTTTTGTTATGCCGCTGGTTAGCACAGTAGAGGAGAGCCCCAGTTCCTCGTGTTGCGCCACACGCAGGAGGGCCCCCTCTAGTTTTGTTACACCACTGGTTAGCACAGTAGAGGAGAGCTCCAGTTCCCCATGTTACGCCACACACAGGAGTGCCTCCTCAAGTTTTGTTACACCACTGGTTAGAACAGGAGAGGGGAGCCCCAGTTCCTCATGTTACGCCACATGCAGGAGGGCCCCCTCAAGTTTTGTTACACCACTGGTTAGCCCAGTAGAGAGGAGACCCAGTTCCTCGTGTTACGCCACACGCAGGAGTGCCCCCTCAAGTTTTATTACACCACTGGTTAGCCCAGTAGAGAGGAGACCCAGTTCCTCATGTTACGCCACATGCAGGAATGCCCCCTCAAGTTTTGTTACACCACTGGTTAGCCCAGTAGAGAGGAGACCCAGTTCCTCGTGTTACGCCACACGCAGGAGTGCCCCCTCAAGTTTTATTACACCACTGGTTAGCCCAGTAGAGAGGAGACCCAGTTCCTCGTGTTACGCCACACGCAGGAGTGCCCCCTCAAGTTTTGTTACACCACTGGTTAGCACAGTAGAGGGGAGCCCAAGTTCCTCGTGTTACGCCACATGCAGGAGAGTCCCCTCAAGTTTTGTTACACCACTGGTTAGCACAGTAGAGGGGAGCCCTAGTTCCTCGTGTTACGCCACACGCAGGAGGGTCCCCTCAAGTTTTGTTACAGCACTGTTTAGCACAGTAGAGGGGAGCCCCAGTTCCTCGTGTTATGCCACATGCAGAAGGGCCCCCTCAAGTTTTGTTACACCACTGTTTAGCACAGTAGAGGGGAGCCCCAGTTCCTCGTGTTACGCCACACGCAGGAGGGCCCCCTCAAGTTTTGTTACGCCACTGGTTAGCACAGGAGAGGGGAGCCCCAGTTCCTCGTGTTACGCCACACGCAGGGGGGCCCCCTCAAGTTTTGTTACGCAGCTGGTTAGCACTGTAGAGGGGAGCCCTAGTTCCTCGTGTTACGCCACACGCAGGAGGGTCCCCTCAAGTTTTGTTACGCCACTGGTTAGCACAGGAGAGGGGTGCCCCAGTTCCTCGTGTTACGCCACACGCAGGAGGGCCCCCTCAAGTTTTATTACGCCACTGGTTAGCACAGGAGAGGGGTGCCCCAGTTCCTCGTGTTACGCCACACGCAGGAGGGCCCCCTCAAGTTTTATTACGCCGCTGGTTAGCACAGTAGAGGAGAGCCCCAGTTCCTCGTGTTGCGCCACATGCAGGGGGGCCCCCTCAAGTTTTGTTATGCCGCTGATTAGCACAGTAGAGGAGAGCTCCAGTTCCTCGTGTTGCGCCACACGCAGGAGTGCCCCCTCAAGTTTTGTTATGCCACTGGTTAGCACAGTAGAGGAGAGCTCCAGTTCCTTGTGTTACGCGACACGCAGGAGGGCCCCCTCAAGTTTTGGTACACCACTGGTTAGCACAGGAGAGGGGAGCCCCAGTTCCTTGTGTTACGCCACACGCAGGAGGACCCCCTCAAGTTTTGTTACACCACTGGTTAGCACAGGAGAGGGGAGCCCCAGTTCCTTGTGTTATGCCACACGCAGGAGGGCCCCCTCAAGTTTTGTTACACCACTGGTTAGCAAAGGAGAGGGGAGCCCCAGTTCCTCGTGTTACGCCACATGCAGGAGGGCCCCCTTAAGTTTTATTACACCACTGGTTACCCCAGTAGAGAGGAGACCCAGTTCCTCGTGTTACGCCACACGCAGGAGTGCCCCCTCAAGTTTTATTACACCACTGGTTAGCCCAGTAAAGAGGAGACCCAGTTCCTCGTGTTACGCCACACGCAGTAGGGCCCCCTCAAGTTTTATTACACCACTGGTTAGCACAGGAGAGGGGAGCCCCAGTTCCTCGTGTTACGCCACACGCAGGAGGGCCCCCTCAAGTTTTATTACACCACTGGTTAGCCCAGTAGAGAGGAGACCCAGTTCCTCGTGTTACGCCACACGCAGGAGTGCCCCCTCATGTTTTATTACACCACTGGTTAGCCCAGTAGAGGGGAGCCCCAGTTCCCCGTGTTACGCCACACGCAGGAGTGCCCCCTCAAGTTTTGTTACGCCGCTGGTTAGCACAGTAGAGGAGAGCTCCAGTTCCTCGTGTTACACCACACGCAGGAGGGCCCCCTCAAGTTTTGTTATGCCGCTGGTTAGCACAGTAGAGGAGAGCCCCAGTTCCTCGTGTTGCGCCACACGCAGGAGGGCCCCCTCTAGTTTTGTTACACCACTGGTTAGCACAGTAGAGGAGAGCTCCAGTTCCCCATGTTACGCCACACACAGGAGTGCCTCCTCAAGTTTTGTTACACCACTGGTTAGAACAGGAGAGGGGAGCCCCAGTTCCTCATGTTACGCCACATGCAGGAGGGCCCCCTCAAGTTTTGTTACACCACTGGTTAGCCCAGTAGAGAGGAGACCCAGTTCCTCGTGTTACGCCACACGCAGGAGTGCCCCCTCAAGTTTTATTACACCACTGGTTAGCCCAGTAGAGAGGAGACCCAGTTCCTCATGTTACGCCACATGCAGGAATGCCCCCTCAAGTTTTGTTACACCACTGGTTAGCCCAGTAGAGAGGAGACCCAGTTCCTCGTGTTACGCCACACGCAGGAGTGCCCCCTCAAGTTTTATTACACCACTGGTTAGCCCAGTAGAGAGGAGACCCAGTTCCTCGTGTTACGCCACACGCAGGAGTGCCCCCTCAAGTTTTGTTACACCACTGGTTAGCACAGTAGAGGGGAGCCCAAGTTCCTCGTGTTACGCCACATGCAGGAGAGTCCCCTCAAGTTTTGTTACACCACTGGTTAGCACAGTAGAGGGGAGCCCTAGTTCCTCGTGTTACGCCACACGCAGGAGGGTCCCCTCAAGTTTTGTTACACCACTGTTTAGCACAGTAGAGGGGAGCCCCAGTTCCTCGTGTTATGCCACATGCAGAAGGGCCCCCTCAAGTTTTGTTACGCTGCTGGTTAGTACAGTAGAGGGAAGCCCCAGTTCCTCGTGTTACGCCACACGCAGGAGGGCCCCCTCAAGTTTTGTTACGCCACTGGTTAGCACAGGAGAGGGGAGCCCCAGTTCCTCGTGTTACGCCACACGCAGGGGGGCCCCCTCAAGTTTTGTTACGCAGCTGGTTAGCACTGTAGAGGGGAGCCCTAGTTCCTCGTGTTATGCCACACGCAGGAGGGTCCCCTCAAGTTTTGTTACGCCACTGGTTAGCACAGGAGAGGGGTGCCCCAGTTCCTCGTGTTACGCCACACGCAGGAGGGCCCCCTCAAGTTTTATTACGCCACTGGTTAGCACAGGAGAGGGGTGCCCCAGTTCCTCGTGTTACGCCACACGCAGGAGGGCCCCCTCAAGTTTTATTACGCCACTGGTTAGCACAGGAGAGGGGAGCCCCAGTTCCACGAGTTGCGCCACACGCAGGGGGGCCCCCTCAAGTTTCGTTACACCACTGGTTAGCACAGTAGAGGGGAGCCCAAGTTCCTCGTGTTACGCCACACGCAGGGGGGCCCCTCAAGTTTTGTTACGCAGCTGGTTAGCACTGTAGAGGGGAGCCCTAGTTCCTCGTGTTACGCCACACGCAGGAGGGTCCCCTCAAGTTTTGTTACGCCACTGGTTAGCACAGGAGAGGGGTGCCCCAGTTCCTCGTGTTACGCCACACGCAGGAGGGCCCCCTCAAGTTTTATTACGCCACTGGTTAGCACAGGAGAGGGGTGTCCCAGTTCCTCGTGTTACGCCACACGCAGGAGGGCCCCCTCAAGTTTTATTACGCCACTGGTTAGCACAGGAGAGGGGAGCCCCAGTTCCTTGCGTTGCGCCACACGCAGGAGATTCCAATCCATGACATCAACACGCTACTCTTATCCAAAACATACAGAAACAAAAGAGAATACATAAGAACAGGACATCTGCCTGTCCTCCGAGTTCACTGTAGTGGAACAGCTACTTAAGCCAAAAAGTAAAAAAATAAAAACTCGCTTTCTGGTGTGTAGTTTTGCAACGCTTGCATATATTTTTGGAACCAGTTTACCAAAATAAAGAGGTCATTGTACTCTCTCCTGAGACCACACAGGCTATTTAAATCAAAACTTTGTAATAGGATTATGACTTTAGCTCTGATTTTGTAGATGTCATGTCAGTTTCCATTCCTGTTATTACCTCTGAACGGTTGTGAATTATCAGGACAGGATGACAGATTCCACTTAATTTGAACTCAGACGTTCATCTTAAATATGCTAATGAGGCGAGGCCTGGCTTGCTTTCTGCTGCTGACGAAATCTACAACTTCCTTGTTTATTCAACAGTTTGCATGGTTTCAGGGTAGCAGAAAATGACAGAGGGCTCCCTCTGCACAAACCGTTTTTTTCCCACTGGAAAAGTTTTCGAAAAACTCCTGATTTTTACATTCTTCAAAGTTTGCAAAGTTTACTGGTTTACCTTTGCCCAGGCATTCTTTTACCACATTGCAAAATAACTTTCACTGCATCGTGAGAATGTTTGACCTCCAATGAATCACAGCGAAAACGGAAAAGAAAATGTCAGATCTTTTATTTTTCTATTCAGTTTTTCTACACATTTTGGAAATATTTGCAGATTTTTTTTTCTCCAAGTTGACCTTTTGCAGATATTTTTTTGCACATGAAAGATCACTGTTTTCTGAGAACTGTATGTTGTGCAGAACAGTCTCATTGTCAATTAAGGATTTGTGCAAAATAAATTGTTATACTTAGCCCGATTTTCCTAATGAATTTTCACAGCAAAAATGTACAATCTTCAAAACTATGTACGTGAACATAAACCTTTGCAACCCTTGGAAAAAATAATATTCTCGCCCCTACATGTGACCTCTCAGTACGATCCGATAAATGAATGTTGATCTCACCCGCAGCCCTCAAGAGACTTCCTGCTGAGGGCTTGGAGAAAGAGCGAGCATTTGAAACTAAGAAGCATTGGCAAAGCAAATAGGTCTCGCTTATGAACCAGCTATTGGTTTTGCAAAAAAGTTTTAGCCATGCCGTACACCCGCTTGGCAGCTGTTCAGCATAGCTAAAAGTTAGTGGTATAAAGGAGAGAGGCTTGGATGGAGTGGAGTGTTTCAAAGCAGCGTGTACTGGAGTATGGTGGGGTGTTATGGAGTGGCGTAGTGAGTTGTGGAGTGGCGAAGGGTGGTGCAGAGTAAAGTTGAGTAGCTTGGAGTGAAGTGGAGTGTCATAGAGGGAGTCATGTTGTAGAGTGGAGTGGCATAGAGAGTCAGGGTGGAGTGGCGTGGAGCAGTGTGTCATAGAATAGAGGGGAGTAACGTGGCATGAAGTGGCATAGAGGGAAATGTGCAGAGCATCGTAGAGTGGAGTAGTGTATTGTAGAGTGTAGTGGCATAGAGTGGATTGGAGTGTCATGGAGTGGAGAGTTTAATGAAGTAGAGCGTCTTAGAGCGGAGTGTTGCAGAGTGGAGTACAGTGGCCTAGAGTGAAGTGGCATAGAGTTCTGTGGTTCTCAGTAGATTGGCAAAGAGTACACTTATCTTAACTCATCTTATCTTATCTTAGTAGGAATTTATAAAGCGCACGGTCACCCAGAGGTTTCATGGCGCTAGTCAGGCAGGAATAATTACAAAAAGGGTGTGGTGATGGACAGAGTATCTGAGTTAATCAGAACACTCCTACCCAGTCAACAGATCAGGGCTTGATCCATCACCGTTTTTTAGCTCACTGCACCATCCCAGTTCAGAACCTGGCTACATGCAAATTAGTCCTGATCTCTTGACTGGGTGAGAGTATTCTGCTTAATTCAGAGACTCTGTCCATCACCACCCCTTGTTGTAAATATTTTTGTCCACCCTAAGCGTGGAAGGGTATACTCAGACATGAGTCCCTTGCTCATTGCACCATCAGGATTCAAGCAAGCCGGGCCGAAGACGGCTGAAATGCCAGAAACCGGTCCCCGGAAGCTTGTTTCCTTCCCAGTGTAAGAATTGGCTTTTGTAGTCTGGTCTGCCCTGTTCCCATGATGCACTGGGCCAGGGACAGACTAATTTGCATACAGCCAGGTTCTGAAACTGGGATGGTGCAATGAGCTAAAAAACGGTGTTGGATCTAGCCCTGATCTCTTGACTGGGTGAGAGTATTCTGCTTAATTCAGAGACTCTGTCCATCACCACCCCTTGTTGTAAATAAGCTAGTCAGGCAGGAGTCACACCAAAGGGAAGTTACCCAAGAGCTTGCTCATATAGCCAGATTCTGAGCATTCTTCTGAACGCCAGAAGATTGTTGCTGATCCGGATTGGTAATGGTAGGAAATTCCAAAATTTAGGGGCGAGATAGGAGAACCTACACCCTCCCTGGCGTCTGAGCTTGAAGGTAGGGATAGACAGGAGCTGAAGATGGGCGGATCGAAGGTTGCGGGGAGGTGCATGCCTAACTATTCGGCAGCTGATGAGTTTGGGGCTACTGCCAAGCAGGGCTTTGAAGATTATACACCCAGACTTAAAGGCGATGCGTTGAGCCATAGGAAGCCAATTAAGTTTATCCAACATAGGTCTAGCAGGTAGCCATCTAGGTTGCTTGTGAATTAACCTAGCGGCTTAGAGTGCATTGGTTTTGAGTACGGTGGTGTAGAGTGCATTGGCACAGAGTGCAGTGGAGAACAGCAGAGTGGTGCAGAGTGGAGTGGCATGGTGCAGCATAGATTGCTGTGGCACAGAGTGCAATGGCGCAGGGTTGAGAGGCGCCAGGTGGAGTAGAGTGTAGTAGATTGCAGTGGTGTAGAGTAGATTGTTTCAAAGTAGAGTAAAGTGATGCAGGGTAAAGTTGAGTGGTGTGAAGCAGAGAAGTAGAGTAGAGTGGCATAGAGTGCAGTGATGTACAGTTGCACAGAGTGCAGTCACTTTAAGTGCAGTGGTGCACAGTAGAGTGTCTTAGAGTGTAGTGGTGTATAGTGCATTGGAAAAGAGTGCCGAGGCATAGAGTAGAGTGTTGCAGAGTAGAGTGCAGTAGAGAGCAGTGGCATGCAATACAGTGGTGCTGAGTCGAATAGAGTGGTGTAGAGTGCAGTGACGTAGAGCTCAATGGTGTAGAGTGGCATAGTGTGTAGTGTCATAAAGTTCAGTGGCATAGAGTGCAGTGTTAGAGAGTGCAGTGGTGTAGAGTGTATTGGTGTAGAGTGTATTGGCATAGACAGTAGTAGTGTACAGTACAGTGGTGCATAGTAGAATAGAGTGGCGTAGAGTGTAGCGACATAGAGAACAATGGCGTAGTGTGCAGTGGCGTCAAGTTCAGTTGTGCAGAGTAGTTGGGATAGAGTGCATTGTTTTTAAGTAAAGTGCTATAGAGCTAGGGTGACCAGGCATCCGGGATTTGCCTGGACAGTTCAGGTTTTTCACCAGCTGTCCCAGCAGATTACAGGAAATTAAGCTCATGTCCTGGTTTTTAGAGAGGGTCGGATGAAAACAGAGGGAGGTATCTTTTTCTGTCTTGCAAAGCAGGGATAGTTAGAAGCTGTTTTAAGAAAGCAATTAATTAACAGTCTTGATACTGGCTTTAAAAATTGCATTTTATGTATGTTCATATTCTCTCCTCTGTAATTCTCTGCAAAGGAGTGCTGTCATTCTGTGCACTGGGTTGAAGGAAAATTGTAGTCTTTCTTCTATTTTTGTAAAAGTCCAGTTTTTTGGCTTTAAAATTCTGGTCACCCTATACAGAGCGGCATAGAGTTTAGTGGTGTAGAGTATATTCTTTCAGAGTAGAGTGAAGTAGCGTAGAGAGGTTGCTGCAAGGTAGAGTGGAGTGACGCTGGGTAGAGTGGAGCGGCGTAGAGTAGTGGAGTGGAGTGAACGGGCGTAGAGTGGAGTGGGGTAGAGTAGAGTGGAAGGGTTTTGACTGGAGGGTTGTAGAGCGCAATGGTGAAGAGAGCAGTGGTGAATAGTAAAGGAGCGTTCATTGGCATGGAGTAGAGTGGTGCAGTGTAGAATACAGCTGCATAGAGTGAAGTGGCACAGAATGCCGTGGGGTAGTGTGAATTGGTGCACAGTAGATTAGTGTAGAATGCAGTGGTTTAATGTAGTGCAGTGCATAAAATACAGTGGTCCACAATAGAGTGGCACAGAAGAGAGTGGCTTAGAGTAGAGAGGTGCAGTATAGAGTTCAGGGGTGTAGAGTAGAGTGGCTTAGATTGAAGTGGCTTAGAGTAAAATGGTGCAGAGTAAAGTGGCGTAGAGAGCAGTGGAGTAGAGTACAGTTTTGCAGAGTAGCATAGAGTGGCATTGAGTGTACAGGCATAGAGTGCAGTGGCGTAGAGTGCAGTGGTGTAGAGTGCACAGGCATAGAGTGCAGTGGTGTAAAGTGCAGAGGCGTAGAATGCACAGGCATAGAGTGCAGTGGTGTAAAGTGCAGTGGCGTAGAGTGCACAGGCATAGAGTGCAGTGGCGTAGAGTGCAGTGGTGTAGAGTGCACAGGCATAGAGTGCAGTGGTGTAAAATGCAGTGGCGTAGAATGCACAGGCATAGAGTGCAGTGGTGTAAAGTGCTGTGGCGTAGAGTGCACAGGCATAGAGTGCAGTGGTGTAAAGTGCAGTGGCATAGAGTGCACAGCCATAGAGTGCAGTGGCGTAGAGTGCAGTGGCGTAGAGTGCACAGGCATAGAGTGCAGTGGCGTAGAGTGCAGTGGCGTAGAGTGCAGTGGCATAGAGCATTGCAGAGTGGTGTGTAGTGGCGTACAGTGCAGTGGCATATAATGTATTGTTTTTTAGTAAAATGGTACAGAGTGCATTGACTTAGAGTGTAGTGATTTAGAGTGCAGTGGTGTAGTAAAGAGTGGAATAATGCCGAGTGGAATACAGTGGCATAGAGTAGTCTGTTTCAGAGTAGAGTGAAGTGGCGTAGAGTGGAATACTGTGCAGTTAAGTGGAGTGCAGGGTAGAGTGTAGTGGCTTAGAGTGCAGTGGCGTATAGCACAGAGGTGCAGAGTAGATTAGAGTGGCATGGAGTGCACTGGTGTAAAGTAGAGCTGTGCAGAGTAGCGTGCATTGGTATAGAGTGCAGTGGTGCATAGCAGGATAGAGCGGGGTAGAGTGCAGTGCCATAGAGTGATGCAGAGAAGAGAGGCATAGACTAAAGGGGTGTAGAGTACAGTGCAGTGATATAGAGTGGACTGGCATAGTGTGTGTGAGTGGTGCGGAGTAGGGTGCAGTGGCATAGAGTGGAGTATGCATGGTGTGGTAGCACACTACAATTACAGACAACACACGTACAATTGAAATAGCTTTTACATTTGCACAGACATACAGTTTTACTGATAAAAGTATACAGAATGTAAACAATAATGTGTAGAAATGTCATCACCGAGTGTACTGATGTGTTCCCACCACACTTCAGAATTACCTCCAGTAGCCAGCATGTTTGTCACATAAATCCTCCTACTTTGAAGTCAGAGAAATAAAAGTAAACACCAAGCTTCCTCAGAAGCCGGAGCATGACATTTGACCTCTGTCTTTGAATGCACAACAAATGTGAGAAGATGAGAACAAGATGTAATGACCTTTGTACAGAAAGGGAGCACTCGGACGGATACTGTAAATACGGTTTGGGCAAGGGATTGGACGAACTCAAGCTGGACAGTGAAAACAAATAAAGGCAGCAAATAGCAAGAAAATGTGTTACAAACCACAAAGCCAATGGTAAGCAACAGGCAGAACGCATTCTCAAGGAAGGTTTACGAATATCCCCAAGAAGTCGTTAGCAAACCAGAAAGCTGCTCTGTCTGGTAGGTTTCAACCTAAAAATAGCTCCCAAAACCTTGTTTACTTCCTGTTCCTGTCTTCATGCCCGCAGATAGTCACAATAGCAATAAAAGTGTTAGTGTTACGAAAGTGAACTCGAGAGATAGGGGCTGCTATTTCTGGGGGTACCTAATTGACATTCATGGAAGCTTGATTTTCAGAGAGGGCGCAGACAGAACAACTAACAACAAGCTCTTGGCATTGCTGTGGGGAGGGGGGAGGAGAAATGCGAGACACGGCCTGGCGGCCGTGAAGTGTGAAGCAGTGGGTGGGGGGGGCCTTTGAAGTGAAGCTCTCCGAGGGAAAAGCATGTGCTTGTGTTCTCGTGAACTGTCGGAAATCCAGCCGATAGTTTGAGGACTTATTTTGCCCACTAAAATTCTCCCCTATCTATTCCTTGCGGATTGGGATAGGCGAGCCCTAAAAATGAATGTGTCCTCATGTAACGTAACTGGTGCTATGTAAAGCGCTCTGATACCCGATTCGGTTCGGGTCTAGTTCGCGCTATATAAAACTCTGCAAAAAAAATAAAAAATAAATAAGGGAAACTGTGGGTCGCAAGCTCAGGGGAGCATGGTTTGGTTGTAGAAACAAAGCTAGGGTGTGTACAGGCAAGTGGGCCACTCCCAGAGTCCACTGCTGTGGCACGCAAGCTTCAAGGCGCAGGTCACCGATGGAAGAGCAGCAATAGCATGTAATGCAGTAGCAGCAGGGCTGATATTAAAGGGCTCACCATGGGGAATGTTCCTGGTTCCACAGATGCCCCCTGTGCCACACCATAATGCCAAGGTGGCCTGTGGAGTTGACTGGTAGTTGGTGTGTGCAGCGGTAAACAAACAAACGGCTGACCTGCTGTGCGGTGCTCCCTGCTTCATCCCCAGCAGTGACCGCATTATTTAATGGTTTGACGGCTTCTGTGCTTTTCCTGGGGTGCTGCCCCATCAACCACCGTCCTCCTCCAGCACCACAGGGTCTTCCCAGGCAGAAGCTTCAAAGGCAAAAGCACCTTCTGAAATCCTGCAAAAGAACCCCCAGATAGAGGGGGAGCAAAGCCACCTTTCATGCTCCACTTTTGGTGGGAGGAAAGGGGGGGTTAGTTAGATGAGGAGGAGGATCCCCCCTCAGCCTACACCGCCCCTAGCGCGGGGCAGTCAAGGTGAACCCCTTTCCTGAAATTCCACCATCTTGAGATAGTGAGAAAATCTCCAATCAGGGACAGGGTAGTGCCTCTTCTCACAGGAAGTAGTCACTAGAGGGTGTGAAGGCGGTGAGGCCAAGGTAGATCTCGAACCGCAGGAGATGGTCCAGGCGGAGCCCCCCCAGCCCGAGAGAACTGTCAGGACAGAGATCAGCCAGTGAGGGGCCCCGAGGAAGAGGCAAACCTACCCCCCACCCCACAAACACATAAACACACTAACTAGTCATCCATTCAGTCATTCATCTACTCACTGTCGTGGTAAAGTTTATCACCATGGGGCGAGGCAGTGATTCGGGCGCGGCCTGACTCCCTGTCAATCATCCATCCACCCCTCATTCTGACCCCCACACCCTGTAGGGTCAAAAACACAAAACGTGCTGCGTCGTAAACTCTCTCTACAGACCCGACACCCCCTTCAATTCACCCTCTGACACGTGAGTTCGCCGCTCACCCTGCATCGTTGAGTCCGCAGATGCGGCCCCCGCGCCGTGTGACCCTCTGCACTTTGTTTATCGTCTCAGTTCACACGGTGCGTGCGTCCGGCTCAAGTTCAAAGCTGCCGTGATCCTCTGGCTGCGGGACCCCTGCTTCACCGAAAGAGGGCGCTCCGGCCCCTCTGGAGGATGAAGGCTGAACCTGTGCTCCGGGGACCGATGCTTCAGGCCCCAGGCCCCGCCTCCCTCTGCACCTGCATCCAGAGCTGCGTCTGTCTCGGGTTATGTGGAATATGGTTTTATTATTCCGTGTTCTGGTGTTAGATTTCCATGCTGCTGCTTTTATCTCAGACTGTGAGGACTTCTGTGGTCGTGTGCACCTAACTCCCTTGAACATGTATTTTTCCCCTTCAGACCCCACCCACCCTCCCCACGGGCTGTGATGGTCGCACGCCGTATTGTAAGTGCATCTATATAGCGCTTACTACCGCTGACGAGGCGTTGAGGCGCTGTCAACTGGTTGTTTTCCACATTTTCTTTTTCCTGACTGAATGTGTTGTGTTGAGATTGCGTTGATAATTCCCATGAATTCTATATTCATTTTCGATATTCCATTTGGCGAGGGGGCAGAGGGGGTGTCGGGGGTGTCCGTCTTCCCCTGTAGCTATTTTTTTCATATTTTCTTCATTTTTTTCCTGCACCAATGTCGCACTTTTCCTTTGTCTGGCCGCAGTCTGCAATTTCTCACACACAGTGCCTGTTTTTCATTTATTTTTTTTAACTGCTTTTTTTCCAAACCACACGAGGTGTTTTTGTTAATATGCGCTTCGCTAGATATGAGGAGCTATATAGAAGCTATAAAACAATGCAATAGAATGCTTGCCTGCGATACAGAGCAGTGGAAACCGATCGACCATTCCTTTTCGTGAACTGCCTTCCAGGAAAGTTCAATCATCAAAAGGTGGGAGCAGACGGCTTCCTTCCCTTAAGTCAAGTAGATGCAGTCTGCGAGTAAAGGGTACGACAAGGCGCATAGCCCGGTTAAATACACGGCTATAAGGTTCAAGCTGATAACATAGCGCATGTCTGAGTTAAAAACATAGCGCATTGAAGCCAGGTGCTCACTGGACTCTCTATGGCAACAAGGTAATTAAAATAGCTATGAAAAATGTTGCTTAAATCTGCATAATGCGCTGATAAAAGTCAGTTTGTTCCAAATATCGAACAGATTTATTTCAAAGGCCTTGAGTTAGTAAAGCGCCTAATTGTATGTATAACAGGGGTCTACGCGCTAACTCTACGTATGATTGGCCAATTGACATACTCGAGAATGTGTCTTTGGCTTTACCTTTAGCTGTTAAAAGTAATGTTGCATTTTGTGCCTCTAACGGCCTGTCTCCTGAATAATACTGCTGTGTGCACAAAAAGACGGGGGTTACTGTACGAAAACCCCACAGGAGCAGCCGGTAATAGCTCAGAAAGCACTTTTACTTCGGCATGTATATATACTGTGCATGTATGCGTATCCGAGCAAATAAAAGTGCATTATTTGTATGTCACTCTCAGAAAAAGATAATTTAGGACACACACATGGATTTCTCAAAAGTGTGCAACGATTAACAGTAAATGAAGAAAAAATGATGCACAAAGTGACATACATTTTCTCAAAATGTGTACTAACAATGTAGTCCATAAACTATACAAAAAATGTATTTATAAGAAGTTTATTTCATGTTTTAACGTCTATGTAATATGTAATAATGTTTAAACTTTTACGCAGTCCCTTTGAGCACATTTAGATCAACTTTTTGGAACACCCAAAAATGTTATTTTGAAGGAGGAAGGGGAGAATTGAATATGATTGCACACATGTTGTGTTTGGGAGTGTGAGTGAGCTGCGACTGTCTTTTCTGGGTTCCCTTCAGCAAGTTCTGTCGATTTGTGTTGGAGGGTGAAAGTGGGCATGGCTGTCCCCTGTATGTGTCTCCAAGACGGACCCCTCCAGCTGACCCCATCTCCCCTCCACTTTATCATTTTCAGGGGGTTTCCCCTTTAAGTGTCGCAGGCTGGTGACGTCACGGGGACATGGCTCTAACCTTTCAACTTTTCCAACATGGCGCCTTTCGAGCAGAATCTGCTCCAATTTCTGGGGTTTTGGATGAAATCGTGAGCCTAAATGCGTCTTTGGTGCGCCAGGGGGTACTGGGTGGAGAGGTGGGAGGGCTCCTGCTCCTGGCTGAGGGACACATCATCCGGGGGGGCTTGCAGAGACTCGGACTCGACTCTTTCTCCCTGCCGGTGCCGAGCTGGGATGAAGCAGGGACCCAGGGTACCAGTATGGCTGGCGCATCCGTGCGCCCTGTGATGGCGCTCCGGACACCTACTAAAATAATGCTAACTTCGTCCTGCGTGGTAGTTGATAATCGGTCTGAAGGAGCCCCGAAACTGTCCACGACGCAGGTACAGACAGGCTCTGCGTTCAACGGAACGAGGAGCCCAGGTCGGGGCAGCGCATCACCCTGTACCGGGACTGGCGCAATCGAAGAGGGGCCCTTGGCTGAGGAGTGCAAGCCTGCAGTTGCGCTTGGAGTGCCCGGGTGCGAGGGTTGGGTGTGTGGGGCGTCGCATGCTTTCATTTGCATTGAAGGGGGGGGGGGGCAGGCTTCGGAAAAGGCGAAGAGCCCGGGTGCGCCCCTGTGTGCGCCGAGAGTAGGGTACCATGGCTGATGGCTCAGCTGTCCCCGTCCTGTGCACAGCCCCAGCGCGTGTGATCTGGAGCACAGGGTGCCTGTGGCTGATAGATGCCATAAATGGGGCACAGTACGCGTGGGCAGAGTGCGCCTAGAGGAACTGAGACTGCTCAGGGCACTAGGTTGGCACCTCCGGTTAGTGTAGGAGCAGAGATGGGTCCCACAGGAATTGTCCGTTCCTCGGGATGAAATTGCGCACGGAAACTTGTGCCTACGGGAGTACAGACAACCTTGGCGTGTATTGAGAGTGGGCACAAGGGTGGAGGGGGTGAGAAGTGGCGAAAGAGACTAGACGGTGGGTTGGCAGCACCTCCTGCCAGCATAGAGACAAGTGGTCTCATTCTGGATACTGGCACGGTGCTGGGCTCTACTCTCGGAGGGTACCCCATGGTGCAGCAGACGTCGCCTGCCTGGTTCTCAGAAGGGGGGGCCTTTACAGCCGTCTACCGTGGTTAGTCCAAGTGCCCGCCTTGATACCTGCTGCTGCCCAGTCAGTTGTTCCTGCAGCGGGCACCAGCCCTTCTTCAGGCCATGCGCAATGCCCGCGCTTGGCACACTTTTACGCACTGATGTATGCCTCCGCATTCAGATTTTTTTGGGGGGAGAAGTTTGAAAAAAGCCCCGACAGAGCTCTGTTTGTGTAATGCAGAGTGCCCAGGGCGCGCGCAAGGAGATCCCACTCACAGCCTGTTGGGGTTACTGGGCAGGGGTGGCTCGTTTTTGGAGTGCCCTCTCCTCTGTGTCACCTTCGCTGGAGCCAACAATACTTGACCATTCCTTGAAATATCGGGCTGGAGTCCTTCGCAACTGAGCTCCAACCGTGCCGGGTTCATGATAGATGCCGAGAGACGCGTCTTAAGCAGCAGGGTCCCTTGGCACGTGATCGTGGCCGGGGGGTCACTGCCCAGAGGGGGCATAAGAGGCATCCAAGCGGCAACCCGCCCGTTCATGCCAGTAGGGGTTCGTGTGATCATTTTCTGCAGCATGGCCTTGTCCCACTCTGCGTAGGCGAGAGTTTTTGTGCGGGATAAAGATTATTTAATCCACCCCCCCCCCCACCCTACACAAACACACAATGACATCAGCAAAGAAAAGGAAGGTTCGTGGGACGTGAAAAGTAAATTTCGATCAACATATATGTTTAGCCCCCGCCCCCCCCCTCGCCGAAATTGCACCCAACTCATATTAAACATTGTTATATTTAGTTTTTTCCCGGTGATTTTTAAAACGCTCAAGTTTATCGTTCACTTGTGTTTGTGCCTGAACAGTTGTGCGCGCACACAGCAGTTCTGCGCGCGCACAGATCACAAGCCTGTGTGTACCACCGTGATTATGACTTTATACGTGCCTTAAGATGCGCACTGCAGTCCTGTGCACACAGTACTGTCCCCCACACCTCGCATTCACGAACTGGTCCCCTGAACCCACCTCGAGCCCCTGTGCACCTGACTCTGGGGGCCTGTGCACCCAAACCTGTGACCTTGCGCAGAAAACACACACATGCATGAGAGCACACACTCTCTCTCCACTCCCCCTCCTCGCTTCAGCGGTCTGTATCATCAATGGGGGTGAGGGCTTCGACCCCTGCCCCCCCCCCTCTCCCAACCACCCGCAAACACCGCACCGAGCAGGCTTACGTCGTGTGAGGATGAACCTAGCAATTTTGACGAAAGTTGGAACAATCCGAACCCTCTTTCTTTTCTACCCGGGTATTACCAGTGGGTAGTTAACTTGTATCGGTTGCTGCCACCACGCCCTCTGCTGGGCAGGCCGTGCGCGCACTCGGGGGCCATTGTCTCGTTGACGCGCACAAAGAGGAGGCCTCATTTAGGTTACCGACATGTGTAATGCAGCATTTATGGCAGGGTAATCCAAGGCCTAACCATGTAATTTGACGAACAATGCGCGTCCCGCCCCCGCTGTAATTACCCTCAGCCACCGGGCACCTGATACGTGCCGAACCCTACCCAGCGCAGGGCAGGTTGTTAACAAGAGGGTCGTTTGAGAGCTGCATTTCTCCAGGGGCAGCAATTTACCTTTTCCACAAAATGTGGACAAATATGCTCGTAATGAGACAGATCAGGCTAAAAAAGCCCCTGTTCCTGTCCTGTGCCAGCCCCAGCAAGGGCAGCTAATGACGAGAGAGGAAAGTGTCCTCTGGGGTGAAATCGAATCACGTTGCAGATGCTAACCTGCTTGCCTCCCTCTGCTCAGACAGCACACCTTGCACCCAGAGACCCCTGCTACAGGGGCTCGGGTTACAGCCCCTTCTGATATATTTTACTGTGACAGGAGGCTGCGGCTTTCTTTAACAAGCCTTGGCTATTAATACCCTGTCTCTCTGCAAAATACATCGTTTAGACCCAGGGCCAGACGGGCATTACATGATGCTATGACCCTTCTTGGCATGGTCTATTTTAAAAGGGGGGGGGCAGCTTTGCAAATGTGGTATGCCTGCCTTTCTATGCCACCCCAGTTCTCCTCAAAGATCAAAGCTCCGACCCCCCAAATCCACTCATCTCTGCTGCGTATCACATCATTTAGTTGCACAGAAATAGTTTTGTTTCTGCGTTTCATTCACGGCGCACTGTTCCCACCGGCACACACGTGTGCTCTTGCGCTTAAGTCAGGCACAGTGCGCTCGTTCTCACGGAGGCTGGCAGTGGAGTCCACCCCTCCCCCTGGAGTGGTTGGGCCCTGGGTAGGTCTGGTGGCCAGGAGTTTGCTGTTTGCTGACGTCACCCGTCTGACAGCTCTGCACCAAATCAGAGGGCTGGGATGGCTGGTGCGCCCTGGGGCGTCTCAGGGGCCGCTTTAGAGCCGGGCTCGGCCGCCTGCCTCCTCAGTCTCTTTAAGCTCGGTGGCTTGGATGAAAAGCAGCCTGCTGCTGCCCGGATCGCCCCCTCCGCTCCGCCATGGTAAGTCCCCCTCGCCCCCCCCCGCCAGCCGGGCGATGGAACCGACCCCCTCAGTGGACTCTGCAGGTGTTTCGACTTTTGGAGTTTCCAGTGGCTTTGCTGCTCGGCGCCTTCTTTTTGGAGGATTGGGTTTTGAAGTTTTTTTTGTGCTTGTTTTTTTGTTGGGTTTTTGGCGTTGGACAGATCTCTCCAGCCACAGCTTGGGCTGGCCTTGGACCAGTGTGTGCCCAGTGTCACTGGCTGTGCCCAGGGAGTCGCACCCCGTGTACCCACCGCCAATCCCAGGTGCACTGCTCGGAACCGGCACACTTTCAAGGGTGGGTGTGGGTTCAGCCCGGTGCCAGCCACACTCACCCGTTTTTACTTGTCTGTCCATTTGTTCACTTTTACTGAAGTGTAGCACAGTGGGTGCTGCGCGGCTGGTGCACACTCCGAGGGAGCCGTGGTGTGCTGCACGTTTGTGTGAGTTTTGTGCTGTTTCGCTGTTCACTTGTCAGGGGGTGTTGGGCATTGGTTGGGGGTGTCAGTTTATGAAGATGGGGTGCGGGGTCACCTGCGTCTGGCCCTGCACGCGCTGTAAGGTGCAGATTTAGGAGAATGTGGCGTAACGGCCAGAGCGGCCCACTTTGACGCTGGAGAGCCAAGCTCGAGTCCCGGCGTCGGCGCAACATCCTGTGATTCTGGGCAAATTACTTCGTCTTTCGGTGCCTACAGAACACGAGCGTGTCCTTGTGTAATGTCACTGGTGCTCCTTTAAAGCGCCTCGACGCCTTCGAGTCGCACTCTGCATAACTGCACAAGCAGGTGTCGTGAGTTTGCCTGGCATCAATAAAGTGCATGTCAGGAAAGGTGCCAGCGCTGTGCAGGCTCTTGGACATCGGTGTGCCCTATGCCCCCCCCCCCACCCCACCGGTACCGGGTCGATTAATGTCCCTGCTTCCCTGTGCCGCCCATCGCAGCATGGTTGTGCCATCAGAGGGTGCTGTGCCCCCTGCGGCGCCTGGTGCCCCTGCAGCTTCGCCATGCGTGCAGTGCCCTGTGTCCCTGCGGTGTGTGTCTCTGCCACCTGCGCAGCAGATGCAGTGCCCTGCGCTCTTGCAGCATCTGCCATCTTTGCAGTGCCACGGTGCTCTGCGGAGAGTGCTGTCGGTGCAGCGTCCGGTCCCTGCAGCCTCCCCTCGGTGCAGTGTCCTTGGTGCAGTGCCCTCGGTGCAGCGGCCCGAGCAGTGTCCTCGGTGCAGCGGCCCGGGCAGTGCCTTCGGTGCAGCGGCCCGGGCAGTACTCTGCACTTCGTGTCTACGGTGCAGGTCACGTGGCCCTGCAGGCTGTGCCATCGAGGCAGTGGCCCTGGGCACTGCAGCTATGCCATTGTTAGCTTGCACCAGATGTCTTTGGTGCAGTGCCCTGCGACACTGCATCGGTGACTTCACTGCAGCGCCCTGCTCCTCTGCAGCCTGTGCCATCGCTGCAGTGGATTGTGTCCCGCACCATGTGCCATCGCTGCAGTGGTCTGTGTCCTGCACCCTGTGCCATCGCTGCAGTGCCCTGCATCCCTGCACCCTGTGCCTTCGCTGCAGTGCCCTGCATCCCTGCACCCTGTGCCATCGCTGATGTGGCCTGAAACCCCGAAGCCAGTGCCATCCCTGCACCCTGTGCCATCGGTGCAGTGGCCTGGGACCCTGCACCCTTTGCCATTGTTGCAGTAGCCTTAGACCCTGAAGCCAGTGCCATCGCTGCTGTGCCCTGTGTTCCTGGACACTGTGCCATCGCTGCAGTGGCCTGGGACCCTGCACCGTGTGCCATCGCTGCAGTGCCCTGTGTCCCAGTGCCATTGCTGCAGCACCCTGCCTCCATGCACCCTGTGCCATTGCTGCAGTGGCCTGAGACCCTGAAGCCAGTACCCTGCATCCCTGTGCCATTGGTGAAGTGCCCTGTGTCCCTGCATCTATGCCCTCATTGAAGTGCCCTGTATTTGTGCCATCTGTGCAGTGCCCTGCATCCCTGCACCCTGTGCCATCAGTGCAGTGCCCTGTGTTACTGCGCCCCCCGGGGCAGTGCCCTGTGTCCCTGCAGTGCCCTGTGCCCCCCGGGGCAGTGTCCTGTGTTACTGCGCCCTGTGCCCCCCGGGCAGTGCCCCGCTCCCTTAGCGCTTGACTTGCTTCTTCAGGGCGCTCCATCCCGACCCTTCAGTTAATGACTGACCCGGCCCCTCATTGCCCGTCCCCGGAGCGCGCACTCAGCCCCGCTCCTTGCAGCTCTGAGTTTAAGTGCAGATGGGACAAGTGTGTGCAGCAGCCCCGCCCCCGCCCGGTCATGGCTAACGCTGCAGGAGGACCCGGGAGGGGGGTGGGGGGCTTGCGTGGGTATAACTCCCCCCCCTTGTTTATGGCTAACGCTGCAGGAGTGCGGGGGGGGGGGGTGCTTGGATGGGTATAATTCCCCCCCCCTACTCCTGCAGCGTTAGCCATGAACAGGGGGGGGGGGGTGCTTGGGTGTGTATGACCCCCCCCCCCCGTTCATGGCTAACGCTGCAGGAGGGCCCGGGAGGGGGGTGGGGGGCTTGCGTGGGTATAACTCCCCCCCCCCTTGTTTATGGCTAACGCTGCAGGAGTGCGGGGGGGGGGGGTGCTTGGATGTGTATAATTCCCCCCCCCTACTCCTGCAGCGTTAGCCATGAACAGGGGGGGGGGGGTGCTTGGGTGTGTATGACCCACCCCCCCCCCCCCCGTTCATGGCTAACGCTGCAGAGTGCCCGGAGGGGGGTCCTGGGTGGTGTGATTTCCGTCCAGCCTCGGGGGGGGGGGGGGGGGGGTCTTTTTACCAGCGGGAGCGCGAGGGGGCGGTAGGACAGTGCTGGCACCGGGCACACCGGTGCTTCCGGGCAGTGCCCACTGGCAGCCGGCCACCTTCGGCATGCCAGGGACTGGCGAGGGCAGTGTATGTCTAGCCTTTGCCCCGGGCACGCCGGGGAGTCCCGCGAGTCGGGGTCTCAGAGACGCCCCCTCCGCAGGAGGCCAGCGCCCCTAAGGGCAGGGGGGGGGGGGGGGCAAAGAATATACCTTTCTATTGAAAGCGCCCATCCAGGGGCACTGCCAGTGTGCCCCGGCACTTCCGGTGTTTGAGGGGTGTGCAGGCACGTGCTGTAAAGGGGTCAGTGCTGCCGTGTGTCTGGGGCAGGTGTACACTTGGAGAGGTGTCACTCTGTCCTTGCAGCGCTCAGTGGCTGCATCGTGTGTGTGTGGGTGGGGGGGGGGGGTGGCTAGATACAGCGCCGAGTGGGTGCTGTCAGCTTCGGGGAGCTGTAGTTTAGGCGCTTGTAGCATTAAATGCATCCCTTGTCTGCCGTCTCCTTCTGACTGCCCCCCCCCCTCTCTCTCCACAGAGTACCATGCTGTCGTGCCAGGACCAGTACTTTGCGGGGGGCTACGACTGCCCCTTCTACCCCACGTCAGAGGCCGCGGTGGACGTCTCCACGGAAACCATGCTGTCTCTCTGGCCCACCGGTCTCCTGGACAACAGAGACGGCCACCGCGAGCCGGAGACACAGGGTGAGTGTCCCATGCGCCACATCCAGGGCTCAGGCACGTACACAGGCTGAGTGTCCCATGCGCCACATCCAGGGCTCAGACACGGGGTGGGAGAGACGCGCACACAGGGTGAGTGCACAGGGTGAGAGACACACACATAGAGTGAGTGTCCCATGCGCCACATCCAGGGCTCAGACTCGGGGTGGGAGAGACGCGCACACAGGGTGTGTGTGTCCCATGCGCCACATCCAGGGCTCAGACACGGGGTGGGAGAGACGCACACAGGGTGAGTGCCGGGGTGAGAGAGACACAGGCTGACTGTCCCATGCGCCACATCCAGGACTCAGACTCGGGGTGGGAGAGGCGCGCATACAGGGTGTGTGTCCCATGCACCACATCCAGGGCTCAGAGTCAGACAGGGGGTGGGAGAGACGCGCACATAGGGTGAGTGTCCCTTGCGCCACATCCAGGGCTCATACACGGGGTGGGAGAGACGCGGACACAGGGTGAGTGTCCCATACGCCACATCCAGGGCTCATACACGGGGTGGGAGAGACGCGCACACAAGGTGCGTCCGGGGCCCACCGTGGACTCAGAAACGGGTGAAGGGCCCCCACACAGGGTGAGTGCCGGGGTGTTCGGGACTCCCCTCTGGCCCCCTTGCAGGGGCAGGATGAAATGGGGCAGGTGAGGGTCGAAGGTCACGGGTAGATGAATTGTAGGAAGCGAGCAGTGTGTGTAAAGTGGCGGTGGGAGGGTGCGCTGCATGACGGAGGGGGCTTCTGAAACATTGCAGGGAGGGGTGAGGGGGTGTAGCGTGAGATATGCGGGGTAGTTTACTGTGGCGAGGGGGGGTCAGTGTGGCATTGGTAGGAGAGAGTAGTGTGGGGTTTAAATGTGCGGGTGAAGTGGCAGCAGGGTGACGTTTAGGAGGAGGGTGCGACTTGTGTCTATCTCATTCAGAGGTATGGCCAGTGCACAGTAACAGTATGGGGGGGCAGGTAAGTGGTGCAAGTTTCAGAGGTGGTCCCATCCATCCATCTATCCATCCATCCATCCATCCATCTATCCATCCATCCATCTATCCATCCATCTATCCATCCATCTATCCATCCGTCTGTCTGTCCATCTATCTATCTATCTGTCGCCCTCACTCTATCTATCTATCGCCCCCACTCTATCTGTCTATCGCCCTCACTCTATCTGTCTATCTATCTATCTATCGCCCTCACTCTATCTATCTATCTATCTGTCTGTCTATCTATCTATCTATCTATCTATCTATCTATCTATCTATCTATCTATCTATCTATCTATCTATCTATCTATCTATCTATCTATCTATCTATCTATCTATCGCCCTCACTCTATGTATCGCCCTCACTCTATCTGTCTATCTATCTATCGCCCTCACTCTATCTATCTATCTATCTATCGCCCTCACTCTATGTATCGCCCTCACTCTATCTGACTATCTATCTATCGCCCTCACTCTATCTGTCTATCTATCTATCGCCCTCACTCACTCTATCTGTCTATCTATCTATCGCCCTCACTCTATCTGTCTATCTATCTATCGCCCTCACTCTATGTATCGCCCTCACTCTATCTGTCTATCTATCTATCGCCCTCACTCTATCTGTCTATCAATCTATCGCCCTCACTCTATTTATCTATCTATCTATCGCCCTCACTCTATGTATCGCCCTCACTCTGTCTATCTATCTATCGCCCTCACTCTATCTGTCTATCTATCGCCCTCACTCTATCTATCTATCGCCTTCACTCTATCTATCTATCGCCCTCACTCTATCTGTCTATCTATCTATCGCCCTCACTCTATCTGTCTATCGCCCTCACTCTATCTGTCTATCGCCCTCACTCTATCTATCGCCCTCACTCTATCTATCTATCGCCCTCACTCTATCTATCTATCTATCTATCGCCCTCACTCTATCTATCTATCGCCCTCACTCTATCTATCTATCGCCCTCACTCTATCTATCTATCGCCCTCACTCTATCTATCTATCGCCCTCACTCTATCTGTCTATCTATCGCCCTCACTCTATCTGTCTATCTATCGCCCTCACTCTTATCTATCTATCGCCCTCACTCTTATCTATCTATCGCCCTCACTCTATCTGTCTATCTATCTAGCGCCCTCACTCTATCGCCCTCAGTCTATCTGTCTATCGCCCTCACTCTATCTATCTATCGCCCTCACTCTATCTATCTATCGCCCTCACTCTATCTGTCTGTCGCCCTCACTCTATCTATCGCCCTCACTCTATCTATCTATCGCCCTCACTCTATCTATCGCCCTCACTCTATCTATCTATCGCCCTCACTCTATCTATCTATCGCCCTCACTCTATCTATCTATCGCCCTCACTCTATCTGTCTGTCACCCTCACTCTATCTATCGCCCTCACTCTATCTGTCTGTCGCCCTCACTCTATCTATCGCCCTCACTCTATCTATCTATCGCCCTCACTCTATCTCACCCTCACTCTATCTGTCTATCGCCCTCACTCTATCCATCTGTCGCCCTCACTCTATCCATCTGTCGCCCTCACTCTATCCGCCTGTCGCCCTCACTCTATCCGCCTGTCGCCCTCACTCTATCCATCTGTCGCCCTCACTCTATCTATCGCCCTCACTCTATCTATCTATCGCCCTCACTCTATCTATCTATCGCCCTCACTCTATCTGTCTGTCGCCCTCACTCTATCGCCCTCACTCTATCTATCTATCGCCCTCACGCTATCTATCTATCGCCCTCACTCTATCTATCTATCGCCCTCACTCTATCTGTCTATCGCCCTCACTCTATCTATCTATCGCCCTCACTCTATCTGTCTATCGCCCTCACTCTATCTGTCTATCGCCCTCACTCTATCTGTCTATCGCCCTCACTCTATCTGTCTATCGCCCTCACTCTATCTATCTATCGCCCTCACTCTATCTGTCTATCTATCGCTCTCACTCTATCTGTCTATCTATCGCCCTCACTCTATCTATCTATCGCCCTCACTCTATCTATCGCCCTCACTCTATCTATCGCCCTCACTCTATCTATCGCCCTCACTCTATCTATCTATTGCCCTCACTCTATCTGTCTATCGCCCTCACTCTATCTGTCTATCGCCCTCACTCTATCTGTCTATCGCCCTCACTCTATCTGTCTATCGCCCTCACTCTAGCTGTCTATCGCCCTCACTCTATCTATCTATCGCCCTCACTCTATCTGTCTATCTATCTATCGCCCTCACTCTATCTATCGCCCTCAGTCTATCTGTCTATCGCCCTCACTCTATCTATCTATCGCCCTCACTCTATCTGTCTGTCGCCCTCACTCTATCTATCGCCCTCACTCTATCTGTCTGTCTCCCTCACTCTATCTATCGCCCTCACTCTATCTATCTATCGCCCTCACTCTATCTATCTATCGCCCTCACTCTATCTATCTATCGCCCTCACTCTATCTATCTTTCGCCCTCACTCTATCTGTCTGTCACCCTCACTCTATCTATCGCCCTCACTCTATCTGTCTGTCGCCCTCACTCTATCTATCGCCCTCACTCTATCTATCTATCGCCCTCACTCTATCTATCACCCTCACTCTATCTGTCTATCGCCCTCACTCTATCTATCTATCGCCCTCACTCTATCTGTCTGTCGCCCTCACTCTATCCATCTGTCGCCCTCACTCTATCCATCTGTCGCCCTCACTCTATCCATCTGTCGCCCTCACTCTATCCGCCTGTCGCCCTCACTCTATCCATCTGTCGCCCTCACTCTATCCATCTGTCGCCCTCACTCTATCTATCTATCGCCCTCACTCTATCCATCTGTCGCCCTCACTCTATCCGCCTGTCGCCCTCACTCTATCCATCTGTCGCCCTCACTCTATCTATCGCCCTCACTCTATCGCCCTCACTCTATCTATCTATCACCCTCACTCTATCTGTCTATCGCCCTCACTCTATCTATCTATCGCCCTCACTCTATCTGTCTGTCGCCCTCACTCTATCCATCTGTCGCCCTCACTCTATCCATCTGTCGCCCTCACTCTATCCATCTGTCGCCCTCACTCTATCCGCCTGTCGCCCTCACTCTATCCATCTGTCGCCCTCACTCTATCCATCTGTCGCCCTCACTCTATCTATCTATCGCCCTCACTCTATCCATCTGTCGCCCTCACTCTATCCGCCTGTCGCCCTCACTCTATCCATCTGTCGCCCTCACTCTATCTATCGCCCTCACTCTATCTGTCTATCGCCCTCACTCTACCTATCTATCGCCCTCACTCTATCTGTCTATCTATCGCTCTCACTCTATCTGTCTATCTATCGCTCTCACTCTATCTGTCTATCTATCGCTCTCACTCTATCTGTCTATCTATCGCCCTCACTCTATCTGTCTATCTATCGCTCTCACTCTATCTGTCTATCTATCGCTCTCACTCTATCTGTCTATCTATCGCCCTCACTCTATCTGTCTATCTATCGCTCTCACTCTATCTGTCTATCTATCGCCCTCACTCTATCTGTCTATCGCCCTCACTCTATCTGTCTATCGCCCTCACTCTATCTGTCTATCGCCCTCACTCTATCTGTCTATCGCCCTCACTCTATCTATCTATCTATCTATCGCCCTCACTCTATCTATCTATCTATCTATCCATCTATCTATCTATTGCCCTCACTCTATCTATCGCCCTCACTCTATCTATCTATCGCCCTCACTCTATCTATCGCCCTCACTCTATCTATCGCCCTCACTCTATCTATCTATCTGTCGGTCTGTCTGTCGGTCTGTCTGTCGGTCTGTCGGTCTGTCGCAGCTACAGTGCAAGAAAGGCCTGGGTTGCAGCAGTTTCTGTTCAGGGTTCGCCTTCCCACTCACCCCTCCCCCCCTTCTTTCCTTGCAGAGCCCTTCTACGACTTGGGGTTCAGCGTCCAGGGGGACTATGGCTGGGGGGAGCACATGTCTTCGCAGCTCTTCGCCAACAAGCAGGTAAGGGTTGGGCGTGACGTGGGTGTGCCCTGCCTTATAATTGCTCAATTTTGCACCTGATCTGCCGCTGCTCTCCCGGGGGGGCTCTTTAATAACAGCCCATGGGGAGGGGGGCTTATGATGTGCCGTTCATTACCTGCCCCCACCTTATGCTTTAATAGAGGGCCTTTATCTCGTGTACTAGCACTGATGACGTGCATGGCAACAGCACCTGATTGGCTGCCTTCAGTAAGCTCCCTGTTTGCCTGGTCCTGGTGTCCGCGATTCTCTCACCCCCCCCCCCCCCCCCCTTGCCTCTTGGCTGGTCGGAGGCGCTATTGATCGAGTCACAGCATAGCGCCTAGACCCTCATTTCACCGCCATGTTTGCACTTTCAGCTACAAGATACCCTGGTGCAGAAGGAGGAGGAGCTGGCCCGGCTGCACGAGGAGAACAACAAGCTGAAGGAGTACCTGACCTCCACCTACGTCAAGAGCCTGGAGGAGCGAGCCAAGGTATGCGCGCAGGGCCGAGCGGCGGCTCATGCTTCTAGGGTCGAACATGAGCAGACGCAGACTGAATGCGCCTGAGGAACGGTGTGTGTCCCAGGCGTCCCCCAGCACGTAGACGTGTTGTTACCTACACTGAAGTGCTTCAGCTCCCGCGGTGAGGGGTGTGCGGGATACCCCGGGGCACCCTGGAATTGTAGGCCCCCCCCATGCTCCTGAGCGTAGATATAGAGGGTTAAATGCTAGTGTTGGGGATTTGTAAGGGGCACCGTTTGTTTGTTTGTTTATTTATTTATTTATTGCGATTTTCTACAGCGCGAACATTACCCGAAGGTGTCAGAGCGCTTTACAAAAGAACCAGTTGCAGTACATAAGGACTTAGGATTACATGAGTTACATAAAAGATACAAACAGTAAATAAATATGCAAATATACAAGTTGTAAAGTTACTCAAGGAAGAGATACAAATGGATAAACTGTAAGAGCCACATAGGAATGGTAGAGAGTACAAAGGTCTACGCATATACTAGTGATTAGAGTAATCTATATATACACATGGAAGGGATACTGATGGATATACTCTAAGAGTCACATAGGAATGGTAGAGAGTACAAAGGTCTACTGCATATACTAGTGATTAGAGTTATCTCTATATACATAGGGAAGGGATACGAATGGATATACTCTAAGAGTCACATAGGAATGGTAGAGAGTACAAAGGTCTACGCATATACTAGTGATTAGAGTTATCTCTATATACATAAGGAAGGGATACGGATGGATATACTCTAAGAGTCACATAGGAATGGTAGAGAGTACAAAGGTCTACTGCATATACTAGTGATTAGAGTTATCTCTATATACATAGGGAAGGGATACTGATGGATATACTCTAAGAGTCACATAGGAATGGTAGAGAGTAGAAAGGTCTACGCATATACTAGTGATTAGAGTTATCTCTATATACATAAGGAAGGGATACAAATGGATATACTCTAAGAGTCACATAGGAATGGTAGAGAGTACAAAGGTCTACTGCATATACTAGTGATTAGAGTTATCTCTATATACATAGGGAAGGGATACGGATGGATATACTCTAAGAGTCACATAGGAATGGTAGTGAGTACAAAGGTCTACTGCCTATACTAGTGATTAGAGTTATCTCTATATACATAGGGAAGGGATACGAATGGATATACTCTAAGAGTCACATAGGAATGGTAGTGAGTACAAAGGTCTACTGCCTATACTAGTGATTAGAGTTATCTCTATATACATAGGGAAGGGATACGGATGGATATACTCTAAGAGTCACATAGGAATGGTAGAGAGTAGAAAGGTCTACGCATATACTAGTGATTAGAGTTATCTCTATATACATAGGGAAGGGATACGAATGGATATACTCTAAGAGTCACATAGGAATGGTAGTGAGTACAAAGGTCTACTGCCTATACTAGTGATTAGAGTTATCTCTATATACTTATATATACAAATAGTCGATTTTCTCAGGATTCCATTTTACCAGCGATTCGGCTTGGACTAGTATATACCATATATTTACAGGGTTCCCCCCCAGCCTGGTGAATGCACCTGCTGCAGAGGCCTTTCGCTCTCAGGTGGTACACCTGCCCCTCCCTGCTGACAGGCCTCGGGTGGGGGGAGGGGGCCCTGGCTCGTAGGAATGCCTGCACACCGAAGCCTCGCGTGCCTTTGAAGTCCTCGGGCCTGCATTGTGCTCTTATCTGCCGCATCTCACAGCCGGGCCATTAACGGAGCACAAGGCCCCCTGGAGGGGGGAGGCTGTTCACACCTCGGATCGGCCCCCATAGCCCTCTCTCCGGCCCAGCCAGACCTGAATCCCCACTCCAGGCGAGACAAGCAGTAATTACTGGGCCACCAGAGCACGCACGACTGCACGCCCCCCCCCCCCCCCCCTCTGCCCGGCCACGCACCCCTTAGGAAGCCACTACACCCAGGGGCACATGAGGCTTTCACCTGCCGGGAGGAGCCGGCCTTATCCGGGAAGCAGCTTATATCCCCTGATAAGAGCAGGAGAAAGTCCCTCTATCTACCTCTGCAATCAGGAATAAACCACCCTCGGCGGGTGTTCCCTCCCCCCCCACACGTGCCGCACTCTGCTTTATAGCGCCTTGTGCGCGCCTCTGCGACTTCTGGCGCTTGGAAGAGAACGCGCCCCTCACAGAGGGTTTGCTGTGACTTACTCCCGTGGTAAACCTGGCGTACTCTCGTGTTCCAAGAGTAAGCCGGGAGTACTACAGGAGTAAACCACACCTACCCATAGTTAAACCGTTGCTTTATTGCCCAAGTATTAAGTGCCGTCCAGGCCAGCGCGACAGGCCCGATGGGTCTGAAACCCGGGGGTGTCTGTCCACCCTTGGTTTGTGAAGCCTGGAGATGTATTCTATTGTAATTGCATTTATATAGCGCTTTCTACCCCTGTCGAGGCGTCGAAGCGCTTGCGGATATTGATGGCGCTGTGAGACCTACGGGTGATACATGCGCCAAATGCCAAATACATACACACATATCCCGTGACAGCCACAGACCGGGTCAGGGATCCCCACGTAGATAAAATGTTGGCAAAGTTACTCCTCGTGGGAGGTGTGAAAACCTGGCACGGGCCCTGCCTTTGTGGAACAGAGGTGGCCACTAGGCCTGTACTGCGAAAAAGGGCTTGGACAATCTTGTGCATTGTTTTTTGCGACGTGTTGCACAAGGTGTGCACAATCCAGCATGTGGTTTGCCAGGGTCTCCAGGGTTAAGACACGTGGCGCGCCAGCTCGAGGCAGGTGTGTGCAGGAACCGCCTCTCGGCGAGATAGGATCACATTTGTGTAATGCCTAATCCGAGTAGTTTGGTGTCATGTAAAATTCCCTAATTAACTGAGCTTAAATGTAGGGGTGGGCGGAATTTGCGTAATCGTTTTATGCAAATCTTCGCGAAACGGTAAAAAATCTCAGCGAACACGCAGAAATTCTGCAAACACGCAGAATTGCTTGTTTGCGATGCTTTTTTACTATTCGCAATCGCTGTTTGCGTGCTCGGGGGAAATATCTCGCAAACGCGCATTTGGGAACGCAAACAAGCAAAAAATTCACGAAGTCGCGGGATGCAGAATTTTGGGCAATTTCACGTTCTCCGTGGAACGCGAAATTACCCAAATTCCGCGAGCGGAACAGAATTTACCACCCAGGTCTACTTAAATGTAACTTTGCCTGAGCCTAACTGTAGCTCCAAGACAGGTGGCAGAATCATAGCTGTCATGCATTAATGGCCTTCATTTAATATCCCCCGTTATCGAATCAGGGAGGGGCAGCATTGGTCTCCACTGTGGTTGCCACAGACCACATGGCGCTTGTCCAAGGGTGCACTTACCAACAACCTAACAACACTGTCCACAGAAGCCTGTCCGAGCCATCCAACACGGGAGGCTGACGGGACCTGCCAGCAGCTCAGGACTCTCAGAACAGCTCCCAGCCTTGAGGGCTTTTTTAAATAAGCACACGGTCTTGTTTTCCTTTTAAAGTTAAGGGAAGGCTGTGTTAATTTTACAATATTGTCACCAGGCTGTGGATGGCAAGGCTTGAGAATGATCAGTGCTAGGACCCGGGCTGGGGCACAGAGGTGAAGAACTGAAGAACTGAGGGATTTAACTCTTAACCCGTTTACCGCGGCAATTATTTAGCCGCAGTGCGGGCATTCCACGGAGTGGGCGGGGCCGCGTCGGCCGTTGGCCGTTCACAGCACCAGCGAGGTAGTGCTCGCGACAGCCGATGGGAGCACGGAAGGGGTTAAACATAAGTCATTATCAACCCAATATTAGAACCTTAAAACAAAATTATGTTTCTCAATACTTTTAAAAGGGAGAAAATGAAAATTTACCTTCATGATTAAATTAACTCTTCATTTTTATTTTCTCCCATTTCATTGTTATATTTACAAACAACAGGCCCCTTTACTCCCAGTGGCCAGTAGACAATGTGCCACGTGTCTACTTGAAAAAAGACACATTTTTCTAAGTGAGAGAAATTGTAGAAAAAGGTTCCATATTCTGAACATTTTTGCAGAACATTATTTTGCTCTTAAAATTTCTCTCATTTAATTTTTTTTGTATGTTTGTGTTATGTAATGATGCCACATATGGCGAAAGGTATGTCCTGGGCTACAAGTGCATAGGACGCACGCTCTCAGTCACCCATGCACATATATCCCACACATGTTCATATATCCTCAAAGACCACCCTTTCTCTGACACACATCGCAGCTCTGTCCTAGTGCCCCTAATCACAGTATTTTGTTCAAACCATCGTATCCGGCTCTTTGGACATTAGTCTTAAGCTGGGCGCGGGGGGCGGGGCGCGGGGGGCGGGGCGCGGGGGGCGGTCTGCGAGTGTCTCGGCCTTCAGTAACTCACAATGATTTTCACTGATCAGAAGTAAATGTAAATGTAAATGTACATGTATTTATATAGCGCAAATCACCGACACGGTATCTAAGCGCTTGCTTAGGGAACCCGTCCTGGTATTCCCCTGTGAGATACCCCGGTAGGGTGTCCACAAGGTGAAAGCCAGGCATCCCGCCGCGAGGGGCCGTAGTGGAGATTAAGCAAGCTATTGCCCAGAGTCGCAGAGTGTGACCCCGTGAGTCGAGTAGGCACCGGAGCGAGAATTATCAAGTCTGTGGAATTTTTTTTTAGAGCCCGAGGCGGGGAATCGAACCCTGGTCCACGGTCGATCTCAGCTTCCGGGTCTGCCGCCTCTAACCACTGAGCCACGCGAAGTAGCTCTCACTGCAGAAAAAGGTTGGAGACCCTTCAGACAGAGGCCTCTCATTTCCTCTGGGCCTTCCGTCAACGGGTCTGGGAACAGGCAGCTGTGGTTCTGCTGGGGAAAGTGCTTGCGTAGAGCCCCACAGTCTCTCTGGCTCTTCCATTGCGTGGTCTGTGGGTCCACCCACTGTGTGCCTGTGGAGAGGTGGCTTGGACAGACCTCTCCCAGTACCTCTGGGTTTTCCTTTGCATGGGTCTGTGGATCAGCCAGCTGTGCTTCTGCGGGAAGGTGGCTTAGACAGACCTCTCCGAGCCTCTGGGTCTTCCATTGTAGGGGTCTGTGGATCAGCCAGCTGTGCTTCTGCGGGACAATGGATTAGACAGACCCCTTCAGGCCTCAGGGTCTTCCATTGCAGGGGTCTGTGGATCAGCCAGCTGTGCTTCTGCGGGACAGTGGATTAGACAGACCCCTTCAGGCCTCAGGGTCTTCCATTGCAGGGGTCTGTGGATCAGCCAGCTGTGCTTCTGCGGGACAGTGGCTTAGACAGACCTCTCCGGGCCTCTGGGTCTTCCATTGCAGGGGTCTGTGGATCAGCCAGCTGTGCTTCTGCTGGAAGGTGGCTTTGACAGACCTCTCCCAGTGCCTCTAAGTCGTCCGTTATATATGGGTCCGAGGTCCGGGCAGCTGTAGTTCTGGCAGAAGGTGGCTTATGCATGTGATGGGAAGTTTGTGGTATGCAGGGATGGTGGTGGGGTGCTCACAACTGGAGTCAGTGATATTATAGGTGGTTGTCGCTTGTGTTTTGACCGCGTGCAGAAGCAGTTCTTGGCATTGCAGCACACATGAAAGTGACCGCTTTCCCTTTCTCTTCTTGCAGAAGCTGCTGTCTCAGCATGGCAAGAACATAAGTGACTTATGCCGGGCTGGGAAGAGGAAAGTGAAGGAGACCGACTGCGACACAGCCCTGAAGAAGGCCAGAAGAAACCTGTTCACGGACGTTACTGCCAAACAGGAGCAGACCACACCGGTCAACACCTGGGTTCTCCAGACCTTGGGCCTCAAAGATGTGGACACCATTGATGAGTCTTCTTCAGTTAACTACAGTGCCTTGACCTCTGACCTTGTGGACAGTATTGAGGCCTACCAGGGAACCCCGCCGGAGCCTATGGACTACAATGTCAGCCACGACTCCCACTTGGGCTTCGATGCCACGCACAGGACCCCGGTGCACAGGTGCGAAAGCTCCTCTTCTGGAGGGGAGTCCCCCTACCTGCACCCCTGCTCATCAGTAGATAGCAACTCGACAAGCAGCCCACATTTCAACGCCTATGGCTCCTCGCCCTACTATGCCTCCGATGTGTCTCCCAATAAAACGGACATTGCCTTCTCCACGTCCCTGAACCCCCATCGCAATGTCAAGACGCACACCTTTGCCCAGGGCCAGGCGTTCGTACGCAGGGACGACGAGGGAGGGTGGAAGTTCACCTGGGTCCCCAAGCAATCGGATTGAATGAACAGTGGCTGGACTCATTGACTTAAACCCTGTGTTTACAAAACCTTGCACTTGAAAAGGACCCTGCGGAGAAGGGAAGGTGGGGCCTTACAGATCTCTCTGTGAGTGGACCCTTGGGTCTCACCTGTGGTGTGGGCGAGGTTTCATGCACCCAATGAATGCTGTTCCCGCCCCACCATCTCCCAGGGCCTTTTCCAGATTCCAGGTGAAGATGCAGCTTGTCTCTGGCCTAGCCATTGGACACGACCCTGTTTGTGCACAGATGTAGTACAGCGCTGCGCTATTCCTCCGCAGACACAGTGCCTTCGGACATCACCTTCCGCTTTTTGTCCACAGACTGTCTGCTGACTCAGATGCACGGACCTCAGTTTCTAGACATTTCACTGCCTCTGCTGCCCCGGAGGGGTCCCTTTTGGGCTTCCCATGGTGAAAGTAATTCTACCTTTCTGTACAGTACAAAGAACAACATAAAACTGCCTTTATCTTTCATGATTGTGAACTGCCTTTGAAAACATTGTACCCTCATGGGCTTATTGTTGAATGCTGCCACGCCAGGTATCACTATGCAAGTGTGACTTTCTGAAATGCCTTCTGCAAACATAAGGGTGCCTCCTGGCAAATACGAGGGCCGCCTTGTACTTTATGGAAGTAAGGTACCTCATTGTCTGTACTGCACACTGCCTGTCACTGCCCGCCAGCCAGCGGGTGGTAGAACAAATCTATACTGCACACTGCCTGTCACTGTCCGCCAGCCATAGGATGGTAGAATAACTCTATACTGCACACTGCCTGTCACTGTCCGTCAACCAGCGGATGGTAGAATAACTCTATACTGCTCACTGCCTGTCACTGTCCGCCAACCAACGGATGGTAGAATAACTCTATACTGCACGCTGCCTGTCACTGTCCGCCAACCAGCGGATGGTAGAATAACTCTATACTGCTCACTGCCTGTCACTGTCCGCCAACCAGCGGATGGTAGAACACCTCTGTACTGCACACTGCCTGTCACTGTCCTTCAGCCAAAGGATGGAATAACACCTCTGTACTGAACACTGCCTGTCCACTGTTCTGATTCCTTCTCAGGTGAGGTATCTCATGACTCCATCGGATCCACTGCCTTTGGAGTCCTGCCTCCTGCGCCCTCATGCCTGCTGTGCTCTGGTTGTTCCCAGATGTCTTGTTGTATGCTGTGTAGAAGTGCCCATCCTGCTGTGACTGCAGAGTGTTCAGTGTGAAAGAAATAAACATCTTCTGCTAAAATCCAAAGCTGTGTGAACCATCACATCTTGTCTGACTATGCTGTGCTGGGAGAGGCTAGCGATATCAATGTTGATGCCATAAGGCACATATGTTTAGCATGTTGAATTTTCTGAGGACACACCATGGTTGGTTATTTTTGGGGGGGAACTTGCAGCATAGCGAGGTACTCCTTGTAGACAAAGTGCAAACACAGACCTCTTGGGTGCACCTTGGATTCTGGAGTGAAGACACACGAGCAGGCTGCAGGAGATCATTGATAATGTTCTGGTGGTGGTCATCACGTCGATTGTACAGCTGCTTCACACTACGGTGGATGTTGTGTGTCACACTAGTACTTCTGCCCTCCCCATTGTCACAGTTCTTCGGAGTGCTTATGAAAACTGTTTCTTGACTTAAGAGGCGCTTATTCTTTGGACAGTGCAATGCAGGTCAATTCCCTAAATCATCGCTGAACATGTAGTGCACGAGTCTCAACCAACTAAATAACTTTACAATGTCATCAACTTGAAGAACGCGGCAATAAGTAATTAGCCAATACAACTACAAAACAAATTGAGCAGATTTCACTACACTAACCAACCTCTTTGTGAAACTAGCTTTGGTGTATCTGCACCTAGAAACAAAACCAGACTTTTTATACTAACAATATCATTAATAGTAAGGAAATAGATTGAGCTATTGCTTGTGAGCAGGCTGCCTCTAGCCAGGCTGATTAACTGATCTCTTAATTAGCTGTTTGCCAAATACCTCCTTCTCCAAGACAGATAATATAAAAACGATAGTAAATTCACTCTACTCCAAGAGCCATTTTTAGCATATTTGAACATAAACAGTGCAGCATTTTAGTCATTTTGCATCCACTAGCATCTAGGATTCTTCCAGTGGGGCACACAGACACATTATGGATGTGGTCAAAACCAATTTCCTGAAGCTGCTGTGAGGTAGGATTAGGCCAATATAATGTCAGACATTTTTGAGCCAGTGTTTTAAGAAATCTATTTGGCCATTCATGAACTCATGTTGCTCTGAAAGCGTTGCTCGTAAACCAGACTTGTCATTGAGTAGCTCCTAGAAGCAGATGGGAGCATGGGTGTTGAAGAGTAACTGAGATCAGTTGCCTGATGACTTTGTCAAGGCTCATGGAGGAGATGCCCACTACAACCCAAAGGAAACTAAACATTGCCCTGCCGGTTCTGTTGCTATGGTTACATTGAACACAATTCATCCCATCTATGGTGCATTTACGTGCACAGCCTTTCCACTAGTATATTGAAGAAAAGAAACTTGTCTTTAACCCCATAATGATAGTAGTGGGTAATGTCATGTTTTTTCGCATAAAGCTACAAAATCAAGCTCTGAGACAGGATGCCCAGCACATGGCCGTAGTTTGTGATAGAGCACATTATTTGTCTGCCATTAACAAAAAAAATAACTGCTCAACAGTAGATGCATGCTGTACACAGAAACTGCTTGTTGAGTCAAATTAGAGGTGGTTTTCCACTTGACTACTTCAAACTATAGTTGTCTCAATGAATCATTTTCTGAGCTGCACCACTGCCATTGTGTCATCTGCAAGTGTGTTGTGCGTGCTTTTAAGGAATACTACATTAATAAATTGTTAGTGCTAAGCTTGCGGTAGAATAAAGCTGTTCTTGACATTATTGGGTTACCTCACTCATTTATGTTTTTGTGCTGTTGGTTGGTTAGTCATACTAAAAGAAAGTGGTCTCATAAGTTTACGTATATAAGCACGCCTGTACACCAAAAGCCTGAGTGCGTGCCGAGTCAGGATTATAGGAGTGGCCTGAAGTGAGGCTTGGGGTGCAGGCTGTCTGACTCTTGCTTCAATGCTCCTCTATTCATCTGGCCTGTTGATGCCACTTCACCTGCCAGTGGTTGCAAGACTTGTTCCTGGGGTGTGTCGTTGAAGTCTTACTGCATGATGTGGAAATTAGAAAGTGCATTGTCTCGAGCAAAATGCGTAACTGCTTCATTAAAAATAGTGGGTGCTGGCTTGCAAGTGTCATCATTTCCACTTCAAAATGTACCTGTGGTTAAGTTTAAGTGCTAGTTAGTCTAATGAATGGAGTTCTGGGCTTGTTGCAACTGGTGAGGGTTATGTTTAGGTGCTTCCCCTGTTCCACTAAGTGCAATGAGTCTCCCTGATAGTGCCACTACTGTTTCCTTTAAAATATTGGAGGTTCTTTCTTACCCCAGCATTGACAACGGGAAATAGTTGAGTTGTTAACCAGTGGGCAAGGGTCGGTACGAAGCAACTGAAAGGACAGGAGGTTGTTTTCAAGAGTCAGTGCTCTGCTTTTTTAAAGTCAATGTAAGTGCTAGTGGTAGAAGTGTTTCAGCGTTCAGCAACTGAAAGGACTGGCAGTTGTTTCAAGAGTCAGTGCTCTGCTTTCCAAAGTCAATGTAAGTGCTAATGGTTGAAGTGCTTTGACTTTAAGCAACTGAAAGGACTGGAGTTTGTTTTCAGGAGTCTGTGCTCTGCTTTTCAAAGTCAATGTAAGTGCTAGTGAAAGAAGTGCTTTGGCTTGAAGCAACTGAAAGGACAGGAGGTTGTTTTCAAGAGGCAGTGCTCTGCTTTTCAAAGTCAATGTAAGTGCTAATGATAGAAGTGCTTTGGCTTTAAGGAACTCAAAGGACTGGAGGTTGTTTTCAAGAGTCAGTGCTCTGCTTTTCAAAGTCAATGCAAGTGCTTGTGATAGAAGTGCTTTGTCTTTAAGCAACTGAAAGGACTGGACGTTGTTTGCAAGAGGCAGTGCTCTGCTTTGCAAAGTAGTTTTAAGTGCCTGTGCTAAAAGTGCAGTGGCTGTACACAGTCAATGTTTTTTTCTTTTGAAAAGCCTCGAAGGCTCAGTATCTGAAATTTGGCTTTGTAAGTCCCTTTAAGGTGCTAATTGGCAAAGTGCTCTGTTGCTACCAAAGTGTGACGCCCATTCAAGAGGGTGCAGTGGAGAGGTCTGCCTGGGAGGCAGTTGTAAGTAACTTTCTGACCTGAACCACCCCTGAACCTTTACCTTTACCAGGTGCAGAAGTCGGCTATGACCTGTTCCATCAGTTTCTGCCCTTGGGATGTGCAAGTTTTGGTCACTGGGGGTGACATTCTCAGCTAAGCAGTTTACAGTACTTTATGGCTCCCGCATTGTTCTTGCGCCCCTAATGCGCGCTGATGGTGCGCTGCAAATTACAGATGAGCTGTACAGCTGCTTTGTAACTTTCTTCTGGTATGTGGCGCATCTCTCTGCCTTGGGGCGCCTTCTCTCATCCAACCGAACCATTGTCCTACCTAGCGCTGCCTGCCCCCGCACCGGGCACTTTGTGAAGTTTGCTGCAGTCCTGCTTGCAGGGAGTGTTTCTTGAAGAATGTGGCAGTTGGCTGTCGCTTTCGTCCAGTTTTTAATAGCCTTGGTACATAAAGTAGCGAAAAGTCATATGGCGAAAGCAAAGAGAGAACTAGAACCCATGGCGTTTATATGGGTAGAAGGGTAAAGACAACAGTGTCCTGAGAGCCCTTGCACCTGACAAGTGTTCTTGGCATTGCCTTCGCTCTGTTTGTTTTAGTCGAGCATTTTTGGGGTTAATTTCCAGCAAGTTCTGTTTTTTTCAGCAATCTATGTGTGTCTTGCATGGTTGTCGGCTTGTTTTTGAGTTTTTCTCTTCAATAGTTGAACTATCTTTTGAGGAGGTCTTTGCAGGGGCTTGGAGGGTCAGTACTCCAGGACTGATGGCAGGGAAGGGCCACTTGACCTAATACTTTCTGCACAGTTTCTAATTCCCTATTGGTCTTACTTCTCCAGGACTCTCTCAGGACTTGTAACATTTCTTAGAAACCTGACCAGACCTCCCCTGATGGACATGCTCCGTGCACCTGTCGTACACCCTGCCACTCCAGACGCACACCACAGGGTTCAGCTGCCTCCCCTTTCTTTCTGTGAAACTCCCCTCAGTTCTGCATAGGCTCAGCATAGCATTGCATCTTCAACGCCTTTCTTTAGCTGCACTCTGGCACTTAGAATGCACCATTTACTCCTGCGCATTGCTTACTCATACACATCTGTTCTTTCAATTTTCAATGGTTGTTCCTAACCCCCAAAACACATCTCTACACTGCACAAGCCTTTCGTGGCACAGTGTAAGGTGAAAATTCTAAATTAAAATGTCTATAAACTTCTCTGGCATTGCTTCGACATTTGATTGTCTTGTATGATGCTACACGTGGAGGTCAAGGGTCTCGCTCGAGCTCTGAAGCTGGGGCCAGTAGAAATGGGATAACCTGGGATACATTTTATGCCACTGTGAAGCTGAGAGGGTTTTTTAACCCTCTTTTGACCTCTTATTATGAACAATTTTGGTGTGAAAGGTAGGATAGCACTTTCAGGCACACACTGTCTGATTTTAAATTAGTGACTTGCCTGGAAATCTTTATGTCAAATTGTCCGAGATAAGCCATTTTGGCAAATAGTAATGTATTTATTTATTAAAAGTTTTAATGAAGGGCTCTACATAGGCACTAACAGTGCTGACCTGTCTACATGTTAGCACGCTGAAAAAACACTACACATGATGTACATTTTGCAGCTATCAGTTTGTTAATAGACTTTTATTTTTATGTTCAATACACCTTAACAAATGTGACGTTATATTAATTTCAAATGCCGTGCCTTAGACTTCTATAAATATATATTGTCATTAATTTATGACTTAATATGTCGGATGTGAATTTTCTTTTCTAAGACAAGAGGATAATCAAATTATTTGTACAAGTCAATTTTATTTTGTATTCACACAAGTTGTTTCTAATAAATGAGAAATAACCCTACAGTGGTACATTGCGCTGTTGTGTTGTTTTTTATAAGTAAACACAGTATCTGAATGTATTTGACATTGTCTAGAATCATTTGAATACAAGTTGATCATCAACAAGATTATTGTCAAACAGTGAAAAAGAATTGATGATTGATCACTGGCAGTACCTCTGTTCACTGGACTAACAAAGGCCTCCACAGCCCCCCCAATCCACCCCCGCCCCCCAGCTCCTAGAGGCCCCTTCAGCACAATACTCTGCCCTGGGAGCTCCTGACTGAGTCTTCACGGGCCCCCCCTCAAATTTGGTTATGTCACAGCCTTTGTTGATTGTGGGTTTACCTGTTCGGGGCTCACACGTGTACCCCCTCTCCGTGACCCCTCCCACAGCCCCCCCCCTTCCTCCAGAGCCATCAGCTGAGATTGGAGTGGGGAGAGTGGACAGGTAGGAGGACGGGTTATGAGTAAGGCTCCAGTTTTCTATTGTTACTGATTTTTACCGATAAATACAGACAGAAAACAATCTATTTCCCGTGTGTATTTATTTTTAAAAGCGAAAAAATACAGAAAATTGTGCTTCTTGTGAGTGTCTCTTCTTGTTGTTCTTTATGAATTCCAGAGCAAGTGCTAAGCATATAAGATACCATTGGGGTTTAAACACAGGGCAAGACTTCTCTTAAATACATGCATCCACTAAAATAAATTTGTATATAAAGCTAACATTTAACTGTGGGTGTAGTGTGTTGGTATATTTGGCTGATTAATTTGCTAAAATGCAACAGGCATTAAAGTGTGAGAGGAGGTTTATCAGTTAAATAAATGTGATATATACTATTTCACAACTCCGTTTATTATCAAAACATAAAATAAAGATGGAAACATATTGATAAAATGGCAAAAAAATAATCATGAATAAATAATACATGGAGCCATTAAATGGTAAATTTCCACATTTGTTTAACTCATAAACCTGCACTCACACTTTGATGTCTGTTGCATTTTAGCAGATTAAGCAGCCAAATATAACAAAACACTACACCCACAGGTAAATGATAGCATTATATAAAAAAAAGTCAGTGTTTGCCTACATATAGGGAAATCTCAACCTGTGTTTTTTAACTTCCCATGCTGTCTATCTGCTCAGCTGTTGACCTAGAAATCAGGTAGCTAGAATGGAGAGTCACCCCCATTTGAAGCACACATTTCCATGTTTTACTGTTTTTGTAAAATAAAGACAGACAGGAAACACATTGTTTACATCTGTATTTATCTGTAAAATCAGTAAAAACTGAAAACTGGGAGCCTTAGTTATTAGATACAGGGGTAGGAGAGGGGTGGGGGACAGGGAGAGGAAAAACTGTGAGAGGTTCAGAGCAGAAAGGAAGAAAGAAGGGGAGAAAAAAAGGGGTGTAAGATGTTTGAAAAGAAGGGGGAGATGAGAGGGTAATGAAGGAAGAGGGAGGGATGTCGGTAGGAAGGGGGAGTGGGACAGAAGAAGAGCGACATCCAATCACAACCTACCTCTCTTGTTCTTCAGTACTCTTATTCTGTTGGACTCTGGGGCGGTATTTTCCCGTTAGACCCTCATTACGAGCCTTGTGGAAATTGAACTGCCACATATTTCAATGCGGTAATGCCAGCTGCGACATGACAAGCATTAGCGGTTGCTGAGTCCTACTGCTTTAAAAATGTCTGAAATAAATGGGTTTAGAGTTACAAATGTCAAATACATAGAAACATGGCTGGACTGTGTTTTTAAAAACCAAATGCTGCTTGTGTTCCATCGAAGAGACTTTGCAGTCGGGGCCTCGGCTGAGACAGGCTCTCACCTGCTGGTTCCAGTCGAATATGCGTTGATACATCGCATGCACTACAACGCATGCGATTACAACGCAGTCGTTACAACAACCGCGTTGTTACAACGCTGATCATTACATCGCAAGTCATTTCTACGACTTGCTGTAGGGGGCGCGCTGGATATAGGAATAGTGTAATTTACTATTTCAACTCCAGCGTGTGCAACAGTAGGGAAGGTGGTGTAGCGCACGCGATGTAAACACTATCTCCCGTTCCAGTCCCGGAACATCTCTGTAATGAGCAACTGCGACTTCAAAACAAAGCACCACGGAACAAACCTTCCACACTGTCCACCAATAGAAATGGTCGTTCAGATGTGATGCTCACAATGCACCAACCAACGGTGCACATGCATGTTTGGGATAGAAGCCTTCTCTGCACATGAGCATCCCATGGTGACTCCATCAGTAAACAACATTTTTATAAGATCACGGAAACTATTTATTTGCTTATAGCATGGACTAGACCCACTCCGACTCTTAGAAACCTGCCCACACTCCAATCCCAGCTGCCCCTGTCCTTGCCTGTGGCCTTGTGCAGCTTCACTGAATTTTATCGTGGTTCGCCCTATATATATAGATATAATATACATACATGTATTCAGAGGTCCTTGAACAGGGATAGGGTGTGTAAATGTTTTTTTTCCGCACTCTTAGATTTGCAATTTTCTAGATTTAATATGTTACTGCATTTGCGGGATTTTGCACATTTTCATGGTTAAACGTTTCTCATAACATTTATGTGCAGGGACAGTGTGGCACTGTAAATAATATTGTCTACCCAATGTCCACCCCACATATAAACACATAATCACTAGTTAATCCCCATGGAGTAGGAACTGCACAGATCCACTTTTTCCAGGAGATATTTCACACAATTCCCAACTCCATGTGAATTCCCACCTGCCCTGAGGAGGTAGTAGATGGAAGGTGCATCCCTGCGGTGTGGGGGGGCTGTAGGAGGGAGTGGGGAGGACAGTGGAGGAATGGTAGGATGTGGCTGGCAGGGCGGAGCATTAGGCCCTCTCCCCTGCCCCAGATTGTAGTTGGGTGCTTGCCAGAGAATACTCCCTCAAAGGGACTCAACCTGCCGGATGTTGCAGACCCAGTGGAGCTGATTCACAGAACTAATCTGAGACAAAATCCTAAATTTACTACTTTTGGTATTCACAAAAGGTATTTAGTAGTCTTAAATTAGGATTTTGTCTTAAGTTAGGATTTTGTCTTAAATTAGGATTTTGTCTTAAATTAGGATTTTGTCTTAAATTAGGATTGTGTCTTAAATTAAACTTAAGTTTGTTTTAAGACAAAATTCTAACTTAAGACCAAATACTATCTTAAGACAAAATCCCAACTGAAGACAAAATCCTAACTTAAGACTACTAAATGCCTTCTGTGAATACCAAAAGTAGTACATTTAGTATTTTGTCTCAGATTAGTTCTGAGAATCTGCCCCACTGTTTCTACCCCTTGTAAATCCTATTGAGAGAACAGATTAACTTTTATCCTTTTGTGGCAACTGTTGAATCCAGTTTCTCTTTCCAAAAGGTCCTTCAAAAAATCATCCCTTACTTGACCAGGAAGAACCAATCACAGTCAATCTTAATCCTAATTATAGTAAAACTCTTCTTCGCCAATGGGATCTCTCTGGTCCTCCGGCTAAATAATTAGTAGTTTCAGGAACAGGTAGAACGAGCCTGGAATAGGAATGTTGAAACGACATCATTAGCTACTGGTGAAGAAACTTATCGCGATCAAGTCTCTGGCCGTCCAAGGCACAGGTTTTCTTCGACAGAATAAGATTCAGGCCTACACTGCCTCTTGTGGTCTCTGCCGTTAAATGTCTATGTGAATACAATATTGCGCAAACGCCATGACGTATAGTAGTTGTGCTTCCTTGGTTGTTCTAACTTTGGTAAGGTTGGCGTTGAGTGTACATGTCTGTGGGGTACATTGTGACTACGTACCTGCATCAACCACCGGAGGCACTGTTAGATCATCATGCAGTGAGATATGAGTCTACCCGTGAGAGGTAGAGCATCAAACATCGGAGGCGCTGTTAGATCACCATGGAGTAAGATATGAGTCTACCCGTGAGAGGTAGATTATCAACCATCGGAGGCACTGTTAGATCACCATGGAGTAAGATATGAGTCTACCCCTGAGAGGTAGAGCATCAACCACCGAAGGCACTGTTAGATCATCATTGAGTGGGATATGAGTCTACCCGTGAGAGGTAGAGCATCAAACATCGGAGGCGCTGTTAGATCACCATGGAGTAAGATAAGAGCCTACCCGTGAGAGGTAGAGCATCAACCATCGGAGGCACTGTTAGATCACCATGGAGTAAGATATGAGTCTATAAAGTGAGAGGTAGAGCATCAACCATCGGAGGCGCTGTTAGATCATCATAGAGTGAGCTATGACTCGAACCGTGAGAGGTAGAGCATCAACCATCGGGGGCACTGTTAGATCACCATGGAGTAAGATATGAGTCTATAAAGTGAAAGGTAGAGCATCAACCATCGGAGGCGCTGTTAGATCATGATAGAGTGAGATATGAGTCTACCCGTGAGAGGAAGAGCATCAACCATTGGAGGCACTGTTAGATCATCATGGAGTAAGATATGAGCCTACATTTGAGAGGTAGAGCATCAACCACCGGAGGCACTGTTAGATCACCATGGAGTAAGATATGAGTCTACCCGTGAGAGGTAGAGCATCATCCATTGGAGGCACTGTTAGATCGTCATGGAGTACGATATGAGTCTACCCGTGAGAGGTAGAGCACCAACCATCGGAGGCACTGTTAGATCATCATAGAGTGAGATATGAGTCTACCCATGAGAGGTAGAGCATCAACCATCGGAGGCACTGTTAGATCATCATGCAGTGAGATATGAGTCTACCCGTGAGAGGTAGAGCATCAACCATCGGAGGCACTGTTAGATCACCATGGAGTAAGATATGAGTCTATAAATTGAGAGGTAGAGCATCAACCATCGGAGGCACTGTTAGATCACCATGGAGTAAGATATGAGTCTACCCGTGAGAGGTAGAGCATCAACCATCGGGGGCACTGTTAGATCACCATGGAGTAAGATATGAGTCTATAAATTGAGAGGTAGAGCATCAACCATCGGAGGCACTGTTAGATCATCATGGAGTGAGATATGAGTCTACCCGTGAGAGGTAGAGCATCAAACATCGGAGGCGCTGTTAGATCATCATGGAGTAAGATATGAGTCTCCCCGTGAGAGGTGGAGCATCAACCATCGGAGGCACTGTTAGATCATCAAGGAGTAAGATATGAGTCTATAAAGTGAGAGGTAGAGCATCAACCATCGGAGGCACTGTTAGATCATCATGGAGTGAGATATGAGTCTACCCGTGAGAGGTAGAGCATCAACCATCGGGGGCACTGTTAGACCATCATGGAGTAAGATATGAGTCTACCCCTGAGAGGTAGAGCATCAACCATTGGAGGCACTGTTAGATCATCATAGAGTTAGATATGAGTCTACCCGTGAGAGGTCGAGCATCAACCATCGGAGGCACTGTTAGATCATCATAGAGTGAGATATGAGTCTACCCGTGAGAGGTAGAGCATCAACCATCGGAGGCACTGTTAGATCGTCATGGAGTAAGATATGAGTCTACCCGTGAGAGGTGGAGCATCAACCATTGGAGGCACTGTTAGATCACCATGGAGTGAGATATGAGTCTACAATAGAGAGGTAGAGCATCAATCATCGGAGGCACTGTTAGATCATTATGGAGTAAGATATGAGTCTACCCGTGAGAGGTAGAGCATCAACCACCGGAGGCACTGTTAGACCATCATGGAGTAAGATATGAGTCTACCCGTGAGAGGTAGAGCATCAACCATCGGAGGCACTGTTAGATCATCATGGATTGAGATATGAGTCTACCCATGAGAGGTAGAGCATCAACCATCGGAGGCGCTGTTAGATCATCATAGAGTGAGATATGAGTCTACCCGTGAGAGGTAGAGCATCAACCATTGGAGGCACTGTTAGATTACCATGGAGTAAGATATGAGTCTATAAAGTGAGAGGTAGAGCATCAACCATTGGAGGCACTGTTAGATCATCATAGAGTGAGATATGAGTCTACCCGTGAGAGGTAGAGCATCAACCATTGGAGGCACTGTTAGATCATCATAGAGTGAGATATGAGTCTACCCGTGAGAGGTAGAGCATCAACCATCGGAGGCACTGTTAGATCGTCATGGAGTAAGATATGAGTCTACCCATGAGAGGTAGAGCATCAACCATTGGAGGCACTGTTAGATCACCATGGAGTAAGATATGAGTCTATAAAGTGAGAGGTAGAGCATCAACCATTGGAGGCACTGTTAGATCATCATAGAGTGAGATATGAGTCTACCCGTGAGAGGTAGAGCATCAACCATTGGAGGCACTGTTAGATCACCATGGAGTTAGATATGAGTCTACCCGTGAGAGGTAGAGCATCAACCACCGGAGGCACTGTTAGATCACCATGGAGTTAGATGTGAGTCTACCCGTGAGAGGTAGAGCATCAACCATTGGAGGCACTGTTAGATCATCATAGAGTGAGATATGAGTCTACCCGTGAGGTATGGAGCATCAACCATCGGGGGCACTGTTAGATCAACATGGAGTGAGATAGGAGTATACCCATGAGAGGTAGAGCATCAACCACCGGAGGCACTGTTAGATCATCATGAGTAAGATATGAGTCTACCCGTGAGAGGTAAATCATCAACCACAGGAGGCACTGTTAGATCATCATGGAGTGAGATATGAGTCTACCCGTGAGAGGTAGAGCATCAACCATCGGGGGCACTGTTAGATCACCATGGAGTGAGATATGAGTCTACCCGTGAGAGGTAGAGCATCAACCATCGGGGGCACTGTTAGATCATCATGGAGTAAGATATGAGTCTACCCGTGAGAGGTAGAGCATCAACCACCGGAGGCGCTGTTAGATCATCATGGAGTGAGATATGAATCTACCCGTGAGAGGTAGAGCATCAACCATCGGGGGCACTGTTAGATCACCATGGAGTGAGATATGAGTCTACCCGTGAGAGGTAGAGCATCAACCATTGGGGGCACTGTTAGATCACCATGGAGTGAGATATGAGTCTACCCCTGAGAGGTAAAGCATCAACCATCGTAGGCGCTGTTAGATCATCATGGAGTAAGATATGAGTCTACCCCTGAGAGGTAAAGCATCAACCATCAGAGGCGCTGTTAGATCACCATGGAGTAAGATATGAGTCTACCCATGACAGGTAGAGCATCAACCATCGGAGGCACTGTTAGATCATTATGGAGTAAGATATGAGTCTACCCGTGAGAGGTAGAGTATCATGGAGTAAGATATGAGTCTACCCGTGAGAGGTAGAGCATCAACCATCGGGGGCACTGTTAGACCATCATAAAGTAAGATATGAGTCTACCCGTGAGAGGTAGAGCATCAACCATCGGAGGCACTGTTAGATCATCATGGAGTAAGATATGAGTCTACCCCTGAGAGGTAGAGCATCAACCATCGGAGGCGCTGTTAGATCACCATGGAGTGAGATATGAGTCTACCCGTGAGAGGTAGAGCATCAACCATCAGAGGCACTGTTAGATCATCATAGAGTGAGATATGAGTCTACCCGTGAGAGGTAGAGTATCAACCATCGGAGGCACTGTTAGATCATCATAGAGTGAGATATGAGTCTAACCGTGAGAGGTAGAGTATCAACCATCGGAGGCACTGTTAGATCATCATAGAGTGAGATATGAGTCTACCCGTGAGAGGTAGAGCACCAACCATCGGAGGCACTGTTAGATCATCATAGAGTGAGATATGAGTCTACCCGTGAGAGGTAGAGCATCAACCATCGGAGGCGCTGTTAGACTATCACAGAGTAAGATATGAGTCTACCAGTGAGAGGTAGAGCATCAGCCATCAGAGGCACTGTTAGATCATCATGGAGTGAGATATGAGTCTACCCGTGAGAGGTAGAGCATCAATCATCGGAGGCACTGTTAGATCATCATGGAGTAAGATATGAGTCTACCTGTGAGAGGTAGAGCATCAACCATCGGAGGCACTGTTAGATCATCCTAGAGTGAGATATGAGTCTACCCGTGAAAGTTAGAGCATCAACCATCGGAGGCACTGTTAGATCACCATGGAGAAAGATATGAGTCTACCTGTGAGAGGTAGAGCATCAACCATCGGAGGCACTGTTAGATCACCATGGAGTAAGATATGAGTCTACCCGTGAGAGGTAGAGCATCAACCATCGGAGGCACTGTTAGATCACCATGGAGTAAGATATGAGTCTACCCTTGAGAGGTAGAGCATCAACCATCGGAGGTACTGTTAGATCAGCATGGAGTAAGATATGAGTCTACCCTTGAGAGGTAGAGCATCAACCATCGGAGGCACTGTTAGATCACCATGGAGTAAGATATGAGTCTACCCTTGAGAGGTAGAGCATCAACCATCGGAGGTACTGTTAGATCAGCATGGAGTAAGATATGAGTCTACCCGTGAGAGGTGGAGCATCAACCATCGGAGGTACTGTTAGATCAGCATGGAGTAAGATATGAGTCTACCCGTGAGAGGTGGAGCATCAACCATCGGAGGTACTGTTAGATCAGCATGGAGTAAGATATATGTCTACCCGTGAGAGGTAGAGCATCAACCATTGGAGGCACTGTTAGATCACCATGGAGTAAGATATGAGTCTACCCGTGATAGGTGGAGCATCAACCATCGGAGGCACTGTTAGATCACCATGGAGTGAGATATGAGTCTACCCGTGAGAGGTCGAGCATCAACCATCGGAGGCACTGTTAGATCATCATAGAGTGAGATATGAGTCTACCTGTGAGAGGTAGAGCATCAACCATCGGAGGCACTGTTAGATCATCATAGAGTGAGATATGAGTCTACCTGTGAGAGGTAGAGCATCAACCACAGGAGGCCCTGTTAGATCATCATGGAGTGAGATATGAGTCTACCCGTGAGAGGTAGAGCATCAACCATCCGAGGCACTGTTAGATCATCATGGAGTGAGATATGAGTCTACCCATGAGAGGTAGAGCATCAACCATCGGAGGCACTGTTAGATCATCATAGAGTGAGATATGAGTCTACCCATAATAGTACCTAGTCTTAGAGGAACTTTAGCCTCATGATCTATTCTGGGTGGGCTTCTCCTGTAGTTACACATTCATCAAGGAGAGGCGCCCATGTCGGTCCTACCCTCCCCAGTGGAACAGCCGTCTGTGGAACCTGTAGAATACTCTTGTCCCGGTGCTCTCAAACAGGTTACCACGCCATTTTCGTGTTTCGAGTGGATGTCTGCACCAAACAGTCTTAATTATTTTAGCACATACATGTGATTTTAGAATCTTTTATCACACAGGATGACTCTTTCATGAGATTAAAAATTAAGGTGCCCATTGTCTTATAACTGGGAAAACTTGTTGGTATTGTCATCGATGTCACAAAAAGAAGACCGAAATGTATAATCTGTGCACTTTTAGTAATGTGCGTTGTTGCGAAAATGTGTTTTTGCAATAAAATCATGACTTTAGTAGCTCTTTTAAGTTATTTTGAGACAAAAAATGTTGCCAGTATCCAAAAAGTTTAAACTCAAGAGGAAAACAGATCATGCCTTTACGAGAAAATAAATACATGAAGGTGTAAACTATGAATAAGTAGAGGGTTCAAACTACAGTTAGTCCAACAATTGGGAACCATATCAGAATTTGCTCTCATGATGAACATTTTGCACTCCCATATGGTTTACAATTATATATATTTTGTTTCTTTTGTTTTCTTGCATTACTTAATCATACTTAATGATCAATTTGGAAGAAATGAAGGTGTAAAAGCATCTGAAGGAGAGAGCGCTGGTGTTAGGAGGAGATTACCTCTGTGTCTGGCTTAGAATCTCAGGTGGACGCGGCTTGCGTTACTGTACACCTAATATGTTTCCTTTCCACTTCTCTGCCAGAAAGCTGCAGGCCGCCTGGCATAGACTCCGGAGTTGGTTGACAAGAGTTAATGGTGCCTGGGGTTTAATTGGGCGCCAACGGCTAGAAAATGTGTTGTATTGCATTGCAATATTTATAAAGTACTTATAACTTCTTTGTGTGGCGCTCAAGAGCTTGTCTACATGGGTAGCACACTACACACTGTAGAGTGTATATTGTAAAGCAGCGGTGTCCAGCATAGGTCCAGAACCATGCCAGAATTTTTGGATAGCTTAAAAAAAAAACAATAAGAGAGAATAAAGTGGAAAGTTAAGAGTCCTAACTTTACTACTACTAAATGCCTTCTGTGAATACCAAAAGTAGTAAGTTTAGGGTTTTATCTCAGATTAGTTCTGTGAATCGGCCCCTGAGTGAGCGCTCGCACTCTGACATCCGAAGAGTGCGTTTGTTGTGCTGGTAGCAGACGAGCAGGTCTGGTAGGAAAGGGAGCTGGTGCCAGACAAAAGCAGTGGGCAGGGGGCGGGCCCCGCGCCACGGGAGGTCACATAACTGAGGGGGAGGAGGGCAGGAGCTCGCCACAGGCCAGGGACCGTCAGTCAGAGCGTCTGAGGGAAAGGATTAAGGTGAAACCTGTCTGAGCTTCTGAGGCAGGGCCCCACTGTGGAAGAGAACAGCATCCCCTCTCACCTGTGACAGGGCCCATCACAGCTAACACCAGCAATAACACATGGCAGAGAGATAGTTCAGTCGGTCAATGCACCTACTCTAGCATTTTGCGTCATTGACTCAAATTCGATGGTAACCATACGCAAAACTAAAAATGCATTTAAAATTGCATTTTTAATATGACATGAAGGCACATAAGCCCCTAGGGCATATGTACACTTACTTGTGCACTACGAATTTCAGGGTGCCTCCAGGGGGGCCTTAAGGCCAGAGGCACTCTTGGGTTTGGATTTCCTAAATTGCAGTTTCCTATTAAGAAATTACAATTGAGGAAATGGAAACCATTTCCTATTTGGCCCACAGGTGGGAATGTAATGGCATTTCCTATTTGCGATTCCTAATAGTGATTCCTACTCTGCAGGAATCGCTATTGGGAATGCACCGATTTCATACATACCATTTTGCATTTCCTAAATAGTGATTGCTACGGAATAGCTATTTAGGAAATGCAAAATTTTGTGTACATTCCCTTGAGTCCTGTGCTTGCATTACAGGCCTCTTACTTTCCTGTAGTGATTCACAGAAACAAACAACATTGTGCCACAGGGCCAAATGCAGTGCCAATTTGAGAGGGAAGTTTGCACACATCAGAGTGCGAGTTGAAAACAAGCATTGACAGATCCAATATGACTCACTTTATATGACAGCACTATTGACTTTGCCAATGCTTGTTGCCACCGGTATACAAAAATTTGCATAAAAAAGCATGTGTATGGACGGCCTGTAATCTTGGAATGGGTTTCCTATTAAAGGAGATCTATTTCAAATCCCTAATTGCACAGGGATTGGAAATTAGTCCCAATCTTGTGATGGGGGGGCTAACTATTTGTAAAGTATTGGAGATAATAGGTCGTTCCAAGAGACAGCTAAAGATGTCTGTCGGGGAGACCTAAAAAGGACATGTTTCATGCATCACCAGGAAAAGAGCAATTTACCAATGGCAGGGGACTCAGTCCTCCTTTTAGCAATATGTAACGGAAAAGAGTCTAAATTGGGATTTGTATATTTTCCAGCTTAAAGTTTTGGTTGTTAGAAGATTCATCCTGAAGGACTTTCCTGCTGGGATATGGAGTGAACTTCTTACTTGTGGGTGTATATCAGTGATACCCAAAGTACGGCCCGGGGGCCGCTTGCGGCCCTCCTAACGTTGATGTGTTGCCCCCTGGTCAGCAGCAGCACTGGACACTCCACTCCGCAAATGTGTCAAAATATGACAAAGTCTCTTCAAAATTCAAAAAGTGCATTTTATTAACACGCAGAACTGTTTCATCTTAGTAAATCAGATTATATCACTGCATTGAGAAGTATTATTTCAAAAGTGATAGTTTTGAAACATGAATTAATTTCGCAACATTTATTCTTTCCTCCTCACCCTGGCATCAATGCCAATAGTGAACTAAGAGGCAAGTAGGACCCTGTGGGTGTCCGGGGTTGCTAGTAAACTTGAACTACATTATAGTTTAATAAATCAACCCCAGTAAAAAGTATTTGTACAGCGCTCATTGTAAAGTCATGGATTTCAAGGTCCTCTTATAGGTGATCATCAAGAAAAAGGAGGGAAAGTGAAATAAAACAATTGCCAAGGTCACACAGTTTGGTAAGTGGGGAAGCCAGGATTGATTCCACTTGTGAAATTCCATTCGGCCAATCAATCAATCAATCAATCAATCAATCAATCAATCAGGGGATTTGTAAAGCGCTCTACTTACCCGCTAGGGTCTCGAGGCACTGGGGGGGGGGGAGGGAGGAGCTGCAGCTAGTGGTCGAAGAGCCAGGTCTTGAGTGGTCTTCTGAAGGCCGGGAGGTCTGCTGCCTGTCGTAGGTGGAGGGGGAGGGTGTTCCATGTCTTGGCGGCGAGGTGGGAGAAGGATCTGCCCCCGGAAGTGGTTCTGTGGATGCGCGGGACGGCGGCCAGGGACAGGTCGGAGGAGCAGAGTTTCCTGTTGGGTGCGTAGAAGGAGAGTCGGCTGTTGAGATAGGCTGGGCCGGTCTTGTGGAGTGCCTTGTGTGCGTGGATCATGAGTATGAATGTGACTCAATGTACATGTTGTAGATGTACATGCTGTACTTCACCTACACCCACCTTAACAACCCCCTCACAACTCTCTGACCACCACCCTGCCGGCATCACTGCAGCCCTCCGTCACACAACCGACCAAACATTTTGGCCCCTGGGAAAATGTTTGTGAGTACCCATGGTGTAGATTAGGGCCGGTTCCACCTGCCCCGGGGTATCGGACACTCTCCAGAGAGTCCACTCTTCGCACCTACTTGTAAACTACATGTTCTTTAAAGCACACCTGCAATGCATTGCACAACCCAGCACATATGCAGATGTATTTATTTATTTTGGGACCTCTGTGAGGTGGGTCATAATGCATGCATGCCATATAGGGTTGAGGAGATAGCTCACTCACATAACGTAAGGCAGGAGCAGTAGTGTCCGACAGTTCTACTTTTTTTTCCATAACACAAAACACTGCACAAGATAGAGTGGTGGTCACACAACGCAGCTTGCTTTTGTAAGTTAGACAAAGCATTTCCTAGAACATCAAACCATACTGTAACATAACATAACATAACATATCGTAACATAACATAATATGGAGACAAAGAGAAATTGGGCTGAATTGCAGGAGGGAGGGAGTTGCAGACCTTGCATGCCCCCCCCAGAGAAAGATTGGTCGGAGGGGCACTTTTCATTGTGGGTCGTTGGTTCGAGCAGCGACACATGGAGCTGCAGAGATGTTGGTTGCCTACAAAGATGTTCAAATGTTTGGGCAGATAACTCAATTGGTTGGAATGGCCAAGTTTATGAACAAAACACCCAGTCTTATTGGTGGACCTGCCTTCGAGGGGTAGCCAGAGAGTGCAGGGCTGGAGAAATGTGATCAGACCACTCCATCCGGAGATAAGTGTGGCCCCGCATGGTTTTGAGTGACGCAAGGTGAGTTTTAGTTGTATTGTATTGTATTGTAAGGGGTGCTTGTAGAGCGCACTGACACCATGGGTTTCCTGGCGCTGGTAGGAAGTGGGAGGGACAGAGGGACTAACCAGATTGGGGGAAGAGCCAAGTTTTTAAAGATTTACGGAAGAGAGTCAAAGAATTAGAAGTTCTGAGAGGGAAAGGAAAAGAGTTCCAAAGCTTGGGGGCCAGGTATGCAAATCTCCGGCCTCCAGATCTACAGAGCTTGTAAGAGGGGACAGTCAAAAGATGAAGATGAGAGGATCTCAAGTCGCGAGATGGGCAGTAAGATCTAATGAGAGATTTCACAAAGGCGGGGCAGGGCCCAGCTAACGCCTTGAATATGAGGCAGCCGATCTTGAAGGCCGCCCTGGAGGCGACAGGGAGCCAGTGAAGTTTGGCAAGGAGGGGCCTGGCAGATTGCCACTTCGGGATCCCTAAGGCCAGTCTCGCCGCTTGATTTTGGACCACTTGCAGTCTAGCCACCGATGTTTTAGACAGGCCATGATAGATCGCGTTGGAAAAATCTAAGCGGGAGAGGACGAGGGCCATGATGACCTGCAGGAGGGCATCAGGTGTAAGGATCCTGCGCAGTTGGTAGATACAGGATGAGACCACCGTCCCCACCTGCGGCCCAAGGGATAGACCGGAGTCAATTGTGACCCCCAAACTCTTCACCGAGGCCACAGGAGTGGGAGAAGGACCAAGTTCCGCCGGCCAAAATTGTGGCCCCCAGAAGGTGGCGCTCCTACCAGGAAGGAGGAGCTCCGTCTTCCCGGGGTTCAACTTTAGCTGGTTGTGGCCCATCCACTGGAGAATGTGGGACATGACTGCCTGAAAGTTGGGGATAGCAGAAGGGGAGTTGAGAAAAAAGATGAGTTGCAGGTCGTCCGCGTAATTAAACACGGTGACATCCCACTGCCTCAAAGAAAAAAGAAGGGGGCGAAGATAAAGATTGAAAAGAAGAGGGGATAGAGAAGAGCCCTGGGGGACCCCACAAGGCGAGTGCTCCCCAGGAGCCCTGAAAGTGCCCAGACTGAGGGTCTGAGACCTGCCGGTCAGAAAAGATTTGACCCAGGCCAAAGCCAGGCCCTGGATGCCAGCCTGCTCGACACGGTGGAGGAGGATGTTATGATCCACCGTGTCGAAGGCGGCTGACAGATCTAATAATACCAAGGCTTGGGTGGTACCTTTGTCGACACCGTCTCTCAGGGCATCCAGCACGGCCAAGATCACTGTCTCCGTAGAGTGGCCGGGTCTGAAGCCGGCCTGGTTAGCCTCGAGCAAGTTGGAACTCTCGATAAACTGTGAGAGACAGGTAGTGACGTGGGCTTCCAGGATTTTAGAAAAGAAAGGTAGGAGGGAGATAGGTCGGTAGTTCACCGGGACGGCGGGATCAGCCCCTGGCTTCTTCAAAAGGGGCACCAGCACGGCCTCCTTGAAGGAGCCAGGCACCGTACCGGAAGAAAGAGAAGAGTTTAGCAGAGAGAGGATGCAGTCGGGTAGAGAACGGCAGATGTCCCGGAGTATGGACGGGGGACAGCAATCATTTGGGGATCCAGACTTAATGCGGGTGACAAGAGTGGTCAGAGAGGTAGGATCTAAAAGAGGGAAATGTGTAAGTGAAGAAGTGTTATGAGGGGGGGGAGACAGAACCAGCGCCAGGAGAAGTAATTGGAATGGTGTCCTTAATCAATACAATTTTTTCAATAAAAAAAGTGCTAAGATTGTTGCAGGTTTCCTGAGTGGGGGCCTGAATTGGGAGCGTCCTGGGATCAGAGGTGAATTCATTAAGAACTTTGAAGATTTCTTTAGACTGGCAGGGGGCAGATAAAATTTTTCCTGAAGCGTAGGCTTTTTTTGCTGCGAGGATGGCGAGTTTGTACCTGTTGCGGGCGGCTACATAGGCATCTCTGCTTAAAGGACAATAATCTCTCCTACACTTGCGCTCAAGTTGACGAAGTTCTAGGTGGAGGGTTTTAAGATGGGGGGTAAACCATTTGTGGGAGTTACTGTGCCGAGATCGGGGGAATTTAGTAAGGGGAGCAAAGATGTCACTGGCTGTCGTAAGCCAGTCTGTCACCAGCCCATAAAGCTCGTCGGTGCCGGCATCATTGAGTAACAATGGACGAGTTTGGGACAGGTGAGCCATCAATTTAGGGGAGTCGACCGCCTTCCACTTACGGGCAGTGCCACCCTCCCGCGGGGGGACCCTGAACTGGCCAACCGCCGAAATTGTGGTGTCGATCAGAAAGTGATCCGACCACACACAAGGTGTTATTAATGGGCGAGAGGACTTGACCCCATGGGACCAAATATGATCGAGGATGTGGCCACCCTTGTGGGTGGCAGACCTGACTAGCTGAATGAAATTCAGGCTCGAAAGACCCTCGAACAGTTCGGAAGCATGCGGGCCGGCATCCTCGTGCTGGAACCAGTAATTAAAGTCACCAATGATGACAATACGGGGGGAGGAGGTAGCGATGTTGGTCAGCTGATCGATGAAAGATGAAGGGAAAGACGGCATAGAGTGAGGGGGACGGTAGAGTACCATGAGAGTGACTGCACCTACCCCAGTGCCAAGGCTCAGGACCAGGGTGTCCACTTCCGGTAGAGTCATGGTCGTGGAGGCAATGATCTTGAAATCCTTGCGTATTACCGCCGCCACCCCTCCCCCGGTGCGGCCCCCTGATCGGTTGGAGTTTAACAAAAAGTAGTCTGGGGGTAGTGCAGCCAAGATGTCGGGGAGTGAGTCGTCAGTGAGCCAGGTCTCTGATAACAGTAGGACGTCGGGACTTTCCGTCATGAGTAAGTGCAAAATGTCAGCTTGGTGCTTGACTAAGGAGCGGGTGTTTAGATATAAAACCCGAATTTGTGACTCGGTAGAAGCCGGAGTGATAGGTGCTGGTGTCGACACAAGATGGGGGGATGATGTGCCTGAAATGCTGAGTGATAAGATGCGAGTCCAGGTATCGGGGGAAAGAGGACTGGCAGAGGCATGTAGGCACTTCAGAGCAGAAGGAGAATAGTATATAGGAGAGGCAGCATCCCTAGCCCCTGGGCCCGTCCGGACGGGCGCAGACGGGCTGGACTTGGGTGCGACTTCGGCGCGCTGACGGCGTGCCCGCTGCGCCCGTCCGCTGCGCTCCCTGTAGAAGGACGCCATTTTATGGGCTGAGGTCGTGAGTGGCCGAGCACTGCACCGCTCGCCTGCTCAGTGTCCTCACCCAATATGGCGGCCAAACAGCGCGACCCGGCGGGAAGTAATCTCCTGCGAGGGCGGCTGTCCAGGATGATGAGAAGCGGCAACCTGCACAACAAAAGGGGGTTAGTTGTACACCACAAACAATTTAAAAAAATTTTTTTTAAAAGAGAATTAAATGTGCGCACAGAGCGCGGAGAGCAGCGTGAGCAGCGCAAATCAGGCGCGAGTCTGGCAAGTGGCTAGGTCCCACTGGCCGGCTCGTAGTTATGTCGGACAGGCCGGCATCCTCCTGGTCCAACCTGGATAAGAGCAGAGCTTGAGTTTCTTCTGTGAGGTCTTGTTCTTGTTGGAAGAGTTTGATCGTCTTGATAAGTCTGTTCTGGTAATTTGCATTTCTGTCCATTACGTTAACCCCTCCGCCGTGGCCGGAATTCTGCGCCTGTGCGGCACATTCTGATCGCTGGTGTGGTCATGACGGCTCCCAGCCGTCATCAGCTCACGTCCACCGCAACTGATGACGACCGGGAGCCGTCATCAGCACTGAAGGGGTTAATTTTCTTGTGGAGGTTGAGTCTAATGTTAAGGATGAAGTCGTGTGACTTGTCCCTGTCAACGATAATGGGCGAACAGTCTAAGATCATGGCCAACCCAGACATCGTTGCAGACGCACTGACGGACTTTCGGTCACCAAGACGCGCAAACAGATATACACACTCTAAAAAATGTGTGACCTAAGAACATTAGCAATATCGAAAGAAAACTTGGAATTGGATGTACGATCTATACTGTTGAGCCCTGAAGAAGTCCCTCTGGGACGAAACACGTCGGCTACTGGATTTTATCTACCTGATTTTGTTTCTATATGAAAGAACGCCCAATAAAGAACTATTTTTGAAAAAAGAAACAACGTTGAATTGGAAGTTCTTCGATGTGTATATAAAGACTGTCCTCCATTCGATTTCTATAGACTTTATTGTTGTGTGCGGAACCACCTTGTGTTTTTAATCGTTGCAGAGATGTGGATGATGTGTGTGTGAAAGACTAGCTGGAACTCTGGATAAAGATGCGGATGATCATTGAGTTAACGCCAGTAGGGCGATATCAGTCGAAGATGCCTCCAGACACAGGTGGGGATCAGCACCCCGTCCGTGGGAAGAGATGACGGATTCTTTCATGATGTCGCTCACGGCTTCGAGGTAGAGATTGAAGAGGACAGGAGTGAGAACTGATCAACGTGGAATGAGTTGAGGGACAGAAAGAGGGTGGGCAGTAAGTTGGGGGTCGAGAAGCCGAGGAGACAAGGGGGAGCGAAGAATAGTTATAGGGAGGAGAGTTGGAAAAGCCATGGGGTGGAAGAGTAGTTAAAGTGAATAGAGGTGGAGGAGGCAAGGGGGAGGGATGAGTAGTTACAGGGTGGAGAGGGAGAGGAGCCAAGGGGTGGAAGAGTAGTTAGTGGAATAGAGGTAGAGGAACCAGGTAGTTGGGAGTGGTCTTTAGAGGGAGGAGAGGCAGAAGAGCCAAGGAAGTGGGAGAAGGAGTCAGTGGGGGGAGAGGCAGAGGAGCAGAGGGTTGGAAGAGTAGTGATTTGGAAAAGAGGTAGCAGAGGTGGCAAGGAAGATAGAGAAGCAACATTTGTAGAGCGCACAAATACCCTTAGGTGTCTCGGCGCTGCGGACTAGGCACAGGAGAGGCAGGACAAAACGGCGAGTGGTTAAATTACATTATTGGTTGACTAGGCACGTTTTACTTAATTAGGCTGTGACTTAGCACCCGCAGATGTTCAGAGAGCAACTCTAAAGCGACACACAACACATTCTAGTGTGAAAACGTTCCTTAGAGGCAGTGATCCCCAAAGCTCACATTTGCAGAGTAAAGAGGGGAAGCTAATAGGGTACAGTTGTGTGCCTGAATGTGTTTACTTATTTAGAGGTCAGGTAATGTACTCCATGTAGCGTTACCGTCCCTTAAGAGAGGAGAGATGTGGCGCCGTGGCCAGGGCGACTGACGCTGGAATCTGGGGCTCACGGTTTGATTCCCGGCGCTGGTGGCAGATTAGCTTAGCACCATGTGACTCTGGGCAATAGCTTTCTTAATCTTCCCGATGGGCCCTAGCACCTGGAGACCCTTACGGGTGATTGTTCATGCTTTACAAATGTGGATTAATATTATTATTATGAAGAGTAGCGCCAAGAACAGAGAATGGGGTTCAGAGGACCCCGGGGAGAAGCTGTTCACGAGAGTCTCATAATACTAAAAACACATCAGCCATGGCACACAGTAGAGGAGCCTGGCAAACCAGAGGTTCTGGAAGGATTCAAAGCCGAAAGAGGCCAGATGTTGTGATGTTGCAAAGTCCAAAAGCAGCAGTTCTGGACAGAACTAACCCTGGGCGTAGTTCGCATAGTAGCGCAATGCGTAGCTACGCGAAATGCACTTCGCACTACGCAAACTGCATAGTGCACTGTGCAAAATGCTGTTCGCACTGATTGCACAGTGCTGGATTCCTGTCCGCACTGTGCAATCAATGCAAACCGCATCTTGTGCAGTGCGAGCAGTCGTTTTCTGCCGCTCGAGTTGATTTCTACTCGAGAGGCAGCTTTCTCAACGCGGACTGGTTGTTTCTCATTGCAGTGGAGTGGTGTGGCTCACTGGTTAGAGGCGGCAGACCCGGAAGCAGAGAACAGCCCGGGACCAGGGTTCAATTCCCGACGCGGCAGGGTCGTGGACCAGGGTCAGCGGACTCGATAATTCTCGCCTCGGTGCCTACTCTAACAAGGGATCACACTTGGCAACTCTGGGCATTAGCTTGCCTCATCTCTACAACGGCCCCCCACATTCGCCGGGGATGCCTGGTTTCACCTTGGAGATACCCAGTAGGGACCATCTCACAGGGATAGCCAGGACGGGTTCCCCAGCTGTCTACAGCGCCACGACGCCTCAGGGCAGCAGTGTGCTTAACAAGACACATACATTTACATGGCAAGCGGTCGCAAGCATACGCGACCACTCGCAATGAGAAACCTGACCTCCCCGCATTGAGAATCTCGCCGGGAAGTTTATTTTCCACGCTCGCGATCGCCAATTTGATGTTGCTGATCGCGAACGAGGAAAAAGTGTCGCCGGGATGTCATTTTGCTCGCTCGCGGTCGCCAACTTGATGTTGAGGACCACGACCGCTGCACTACGCTACGCTACACTTGTTTGCACTGTGCTACGTGCAATTCGCATAGTGCGAAGTAGCGCAAACTTTACAACCTACGAGAGCATAGCGTAGTTCTTCGCCCAGGGTTAGACAGAACCTCAGTGCTCCAGTGAGGCAGAACCTCATTCCAAAGTCACTAGAGCATTTGGGCTCCATTAAAATATCATCAGTACATAACAAAATGTGTTCTTTAATAATGAAAGGCTTGATTTTACAAAGATTGTAAACTCTGTTTGCTTAGCTGCACATCTACAGATTGTTGAAATTTACAAGCAGCTTCCTGTTTCCGAAAAGCATTTTGTGTACAACAGGGAGAAGGAAAATGTTATTTTGATGCCTCATCAGGGGTAGTAAGCGCTATGTAAATACAATAATGTCCCTCGAACACATCTGTATTCCTTAATGTATGTGTGCGGGTTTTATGTAGTGCAAACATTTACAGACACAACGGTTGAGAAAGTTGTGATGCTTAATATACATGTGTTTCCTTTTCTTCACATGGAAACATTTTTCTCTGTACAATCTTCCCTTTAGTCTATCCGGTGCAACAGTGGGGGTGTTCTTTGCACTTACCCTTGCTTTGAATGAATACGCGTTTTATAAAGCGCATAGCTACTCCTACAAGGAGTGTCCCAGCGCTAGGCAGTCAGAAGTAACCCTGGGCGGGTAACTCGGCTCCGCCAGCGGAGTTTGCGGAGATTTGCCTACTTCGTGCTCCGTGGCGAACGCGTACTAGGCAAAAAATCTGCCTCCGTGCGGGAGCTGAGTTAGCTGCTCCCTCCATCCTCCCAAATGCTGTAAAATGATTAAAAAAAGGTACTTACCTGTGTTTCTTCCACCTCCCCTCCCTGGCCGCTCTCCTTCCTGCTCCTCCTTTTGCGTCCTCCATTGAAAAAAACACTAAGTTGGATGTCGTGTGAGTGCGCATGTGCACTCGCAAAACGTCCAACATAGTGTTTTTTTCAATGGAGAAGGAGTCAGGAGGATGCAAGGCGGCGAGGAGCAGGGAGGAGAACGCGGCCAGGCAGGGGAGGGGGCAGTAAAACAGGGAAGTGCATTTTTTATCCTTCTACAGCATTTGGGAGGGGGAGGCAGCGGAGCTACGCGGAGCTCCACATATTTTTTTTAAAACTCCGTGGAGCTACGCATAGAGGCACTACGCCAGCTCCGCCCACCCCTCGTCAGAAGCAGGCTGAAGCAGGAGAAGGAATAAAGGGCATACACAGCCAAGTCTTAACATTTTTGCGAAACTGAGCCTCAAACAGAGATTGCTTCAGCAGCAGCGGAAGAGAATTCCAGAGTTTAGAGGCAAGGAAGTGAAAGGATCTTCCACCAACGCGAGCTTTCTTGATTCTGGGCACTTGAATTAGAAGAACCTCTGAGGACCGGAGGTGCCTCCTAGGAGAGCAAAATCCTAAATTTACTACTTTTGGTATTCACAGAAGGCATTTTGTAGTAGTAAAGTTAGGATTTTGTCTTAAGTTTGACATAAGTTTGACTTAAGACAGACTTAAGACAGACTGAAGACAAACTTAAGACAGACTTAAAACAGACTTAAGACAGACTTAAGACAGACTTTTGACAGACTTAAGACAGACTTAAGACAGACTCAAGACAGACTCAAGACAGACTCAAGACAGACTTAAGACAAACTTAAGACAGACTTAAGACAGACTTAAGAAAGATTTTTGACAGACTTAAGACAGACTTAAGACAAACTTACGACAGACTTAAGACAGATTTTTGACAGACTTAAGACAGACTTAAGTTAGGATTTTGTCTTAAGTTTGTCTTAAGTCTATCTTAAGTCTGTCTTAAGTTTGTCTTAAGTCTGTCTTAAGTCTGTCTTAAGTTTGTCTTAAGTCAAATTTAAGACAAAATCCTAACTTTACTACTACTAAATGCCTTCTGTGAATACCAAAAGTAGTAAGTTAAGGTTTTTGTCTTAAGTTAGTTCTGTGAATTGGCCCACAGTTTTCTTGGCCGAGAATAGAAGAAGATGAATAAAGCTTTTGAGTGATTTCCGCTCTACCTGTGGGTGATCCGCCCAGGTGTATGTGTAGTAGTGCAGGACATGCTGGCTTGGCCTTGCAAACAATAGTGAACAGCAACAACGTTACTGCACTGTGTAGGTTCCCAAAGTTGTAAATCTACTCTCATACGTCGATGCCACTGAGCAGGTAAAGCGCCAAGACTTCGAGGAACTCACAAAACTCTCCAGGAGTGCACCGGAAATGCTGCACCTCAAAGCTTGTGAGTCGTAATCTGGGAAAGTTTTGTCACTACTGTTTGCGGAACTCACAGTGCAAAGCTGCATTGTGGAAAGCGAATGCCATTGTGCAATATCACAATTATTTCTGTAACTGTTTTTTGGTTTTTTTACTTAGTAAATTAACGAAATTCTTTTACCAAAATCCTTAAAGAGTTTGCAGGTATTTCGTTCCTGTTCCCACCTTGAAAAGAGATGTATTCTACCCCTTAACTGGAGTAAATAAATCCCTGACCATTTCCAGGGGGTATACAACCTTTACAACGCAACTTTTACAACGCACTACCATTACAACAAAACTTTTACAACGCAAAATCCATTACAACGCATGCATTTACAACGCAGTCATTACAACGCATGACACTACAACGCACACTACTACAACGCATACCATTACAACGCAGTCATTACAACGCATACCATTACAACGCATAAATTACCAGCCAACACTTACCCTACTGTTGCACCCCCTGGAGTTAGAATAGTAATTTTAACCCCTACACTATCCAACACGTACCCTACTGTTGCACCCCCTGGAGTTAGAATAGTAATTTTAACCCCTACACTATCCAACACTTACCTTATATGCAATGTAATGTAATGCGTTGTAATGGTATGCGTTGTAAATGTAGTATGCGTTGTAGTGGAATGCGTTGTAAAGGTAGTTTCAAAGTATTCGTTGTAATGGCATGCGTTGTAAAGGTGTGCGTTGTAATGGATGTTGCGGTGTAAAAAATGCGTTGTAAAGGTATGCGTTGTAAAAGTGTGCGTTGTAACGTCATACATCCTTTCCAGGGTGGACTGGAAACCAGTTGGAGAGAAGTGTGTAAATGGCCCTTACTCGTGCGTGAGCATTGACAGGCTCCCCAGGTAAGGATGCCTGGAAACAAGCCGGTTCCGCCATACCTGGAATTTACTCCATGTATAATATTACATGCGCATGGGAAATATTACGCAACAGAAACAGGATTTACACAGACAAGGTAACAATTATGCACTTAGTGCAGTCATAAACTCAGCACTTTGTGCTCGTAAAATGGGTTGAGAAGAGCAAATGACTTTGTGAAAAACCGAACTTAAAACACTTTAATGCGCCCATCAGCCTAAGGCGCTAGAAAGCTTTCATTTTTGCGCCTTTTATGGCTGTTTTGGACCAGTTGTGCTAATGACAGTGCTGTGAAAAATAAGTTGCGGTCATGTAAAGTCAGGTAAGGTGAACTTCGGCGACTTTTTGACCTTCTAAAAAGGTTTGTCAAAAGCAGGTGAAAAATCACGCAAAAAATAACACTTGAACAAGAAAAATGATTAAATCTACTGTTGTGGGAGAATTTTCATGGCAAAGAAAAGTATTTTCAGGAAAAATAGCCGACAAAAACTGCATTTTGTTTGAAATGTGAAAGAAGTTTTTCATAGGTAAAGAAATGAATGTGAAATGTATATACCCCGGTACCTTAGCCGGCAAAATTTGCATTTTATGCACCCCTGAAAGAAGCCTGGGTTCTTTAAATGTTGCATTGGGTGAGACTAGTTGTGCCTACTTTATTTATTTATTTTACTTATAAAGTGCCCGAATCACCCCAAAAGGGGTATCTCCGCCCTGTGGGCGGTGCGGCTTTGACTATCATATCAGCAGCGGGCACTGCCAGTGAACGTCAACCAATGTCTGGGGGGTATGTGTCCAGGTCTCTATCAGAAGGGGCGCTCTGTACCCTTTGGAGTGGATACAAAAGTCATGGGTCCAGACTACGGACTTTAAACATCTAAACAGTCCCTGTTGCTTGTGTTGCAGGCCATCCTAATCCACCCTACTGTTGTCAAAAGCACCCCAAGAACAAACATAATATCCTGAGGTCCAAAGCTGACTTCGTCCTGGTCTTTCAACTTGATAACGTTTTTTCCTGGGTGCTTTACAGTCCTGGTATCTGGCCTCAACAGCACGAAGGGCGGTTTGGTCCAGATTCAGAGAAGGTTGATAATGGAGCACCTCCAAGGGGCATATTTACAATGGCTTTATCTCTGCTTTTTTTTGGCGATAAAACCATCACCCTATTTACAAGAGGGTGCTAACATGCATAATCGCATGTTAGCACCCTTTTTCCCGACGCCTCCCTTTGCATCTCCAATGAGATGCAAGGTGGGCGTCACTGGGCGTACCCCGGAAAACCTTGCAAATATCGCTGATGTTCACATCGTGATATTTACAAGGCTGCCCCAGCATTTGAGCACACGTTAGTTTTTGGAGAAAACCGCTCTTTTCTTCAAAAACTAACGTCTGCTAAAATGCAGACTTACCTATCCCTAACATTGGGATGGATTATGCTGATAGGACCCTCTGGGTCATATCAGCAAGGTTATCACCGTTTTGCATGAACATCGCTGGAAAACCAGGGATGTTCCCTGCAAAACGGAGATAACCTCGCTATCTCTGGAATTTTTATCGCCCTGGAGTAACGTGTTGTTATTAACGCGCTACCAGGGAGGTAAATTCCAGAGAAAGCCTGCGATAATAAAATTATCGCTAAGCACGGCCAGCGATAATTATCACTGGCCGTTGATAATATGCCCCCAAATACCTCCATGTCCTCCATCCAGCCGCCAGATCTGGAGATATCTTCATTGTAGGAGTTCTGCCAGAGTAGATACACGCTTCTCCGACACGGAGACTGCCAATGTTCACTTCCTTCATCACCAGAAATGGTGACAAGCTGCAGCGTCACAGAGCGTGTCCTGTCCACCACCTCATCCAGAGGCAACAGGTCCATGGAAGACTCCCATCCAAGCAGGCTTTCCCTAAAAAACAAGCGTAGTGTCCCTAAAATTGAGGAGAACATGCCCTTGGCATGTTATAATTCGTTCTGTCGGATGTGAGTCAATTTCTTTGCTATATGCGTGAAAATAATTATTCTTTATATAATTCACCCAGTCAGCATTTACGGAATGATATATGTATGGACACACACAACAACTCTCATTTTGAAAAGTTTTTCTTATTATAGAAATCTTACATGTATCACTCAATTTGTAAAAAGTGGCTGTCAGGGACAGAAATGACATAAAATCACATACAGGGTGAAATATTTAGTGACTAGTAGTAACAGGTGATGACCACGCTATACAAGAATAAGTGAAGATGACATATTTAGAAATATGGAAAAACATAAATTTTCATCAGTCCTTTTTTATGAAGAATTCGTGACAACAATCATATTATTTTATTTTTTCTTGTGTTGTGACTTATGATGGACGGATTGACAAAAGTAACGTCGACGTTTCGACCCTAGATGTTAGTGCAGAATTATTTGCATCTGGAGCGGGTCTTCATCAGGACAATAAGAAAACGTTTGGGGGTCTGGCCTTGAAGTTTGGGGGTCTGGCCTTGCAGTTTTGGAGGCCTGGCCTTGCAGTTTGGGCTGGACAGTTTTTATTAAAGCAGGGTCAAGGCTGGTCTTGTCTGGAGTGGCCTATTGGGTAAAAAACTAATGTGGCCGTGAGTAGCTTCAGGTGGCTGAGGTTAATTCAAGCATCCCTTCCGTCACCTTTGTTTCGTTGTGGATTTGCAAAAAAGAAGGGACTTGGCAAGGCTTTATAGGCTATGGTAATCTTTTTGAACTCCGAGGTGAGGGGTGGAGGTGAGGATACTGCCAATGAGGAGATGGGGGCCCCTATTACTGACCAATCAGGAGATGGTGATCCCTCTAACATGGAGGAAGGACGGCGGTGGTATCCGCTCCCTTTCAAAATAGTAGTCACCCTCATCTCCCCCTCCTGGGCTCAGGGACTCTCCAGGGATGAACCCCCCCCCGCATCATCAGGGTGTACACTGATTCTAGAGTTTGTTTACATCTGGCTTTCTATATTAGCCGCTACGTTGATGCTGATATATGTTAGCCTCGTGATGAATGTGCATTTTGTAGGCATATTGTAAGAAAAGGGCAAACTGGCTTATTTAAAAGGTTTTATATAGCGCTGGCTACACCCGGAGGTATCAGAGCGCTTTACATGCGTAACAGATCATAATTGCAGGTTACATCGTTACAAAGGTTATACAGTTATTTGAGCCTGGCAGCATGTTGACAAATAAAGTCGCGACAGACTAAAAGGACATATACGTAAGGGACAAAAAAGCAGGCCAGGGAAGAGATTCAGGGGAAGGGGGTCGGGTGAGAGCAGGGGAAGTAGACATAGAATGGAGGAGGGAAAGAGGAGGGGAGGGTGAGAGACATAGCCTGGAAAGAGGAGGGGGAGGGTTCCGTGAAGCTGTATAACTCTATTTCCAAACATCTTGGGGCATATTACCAACGATTAGCGATATTTATCGCTAACTAGGCTTAGCAACGAATTTTTTATCGCTAAGCATCGCCGGAAATTATCGCTGAGATAACGTGCTATTAGCAACGTTTATCTCCAAAGCGATACATTTTCTGGCAATAGCGTGAATATCGCTGAGAATCCAGCGATATTCACGCATTAGCGACAAAATGCTCTTAGCCATGTTATCCACCTCCCATTGGATAACATGGCTAAGAACTGGTCAGAGCAGGCATTAGTTTTTGGTGATAGCGGGAATATTTCCATCGCTACGCCTGCCTTGCTAATAGGCGATAGCGACGTTATCGACTGCTTTCAGTCGCTAACAGGTTGGGTACGCCCACTTTGCATCGCTGACATGCAAAGCGGGCCCCAAACCGCTCGCTATCGGCTAAAGCTGTCGCTAACTGCTGTTAGCGACAGCTTGCTAATAGAGCGAAAGAATTATCGCCTTCGGCCGCTAAAGCGGCGATAATTGCCAATCGCCACCCTTGGTAATATGCCCCCTTGTTTTAAAATTGTGTAATTGTGAAGTAGGAATCATGGACTGTTTGCTCTGTTCGCTGGGTCCGGTGGCTCAGTGGACTAATGCATCCACTGCAGGGGTCTGTGTTCGACCTCATGGTCACAGGTTCAAATACCTGTGGGTCCACTCAGCCTTTCATCCTTCTGAGGTTGATAAAGTGAGTGCCATTGAGTTGGGTAACAATAAACATCTGTTATTCAGCGCCAAGACACCTACGGGTGAACGTGCACTTTACACATACATGATATGTATTCGCTTTACAAGGGGCAGTGCCTTCTCAGACTGAACATCCCACCCAGGACCATGAGCCTTCGAGCGGAGCCCAGGGAGAGGTACAGGTGCCTTTCAGTCATTTCACATCTGTTTGTCTTCCAACGGTCTGAGCGCGTCTTTTGGCATCCTTCTCGGACCGAGGACACTTAGGGGCAATGTGTGTCCACTTACGGCGTCATTTGTTACACTTCGTAAAGTCAATGGGTTTTGTCTCCTCGCCTCTCGCCCATCCCAGGAGTAATGATTGACAGCAGGGGCCAGAGAGCGCGAGCGTCAGGGGGGAGCGTGTCAATGCATAACCTCCCTTTAAGCAGATGGTGCATAAGCTGTCTGTCACTGTCTGCCTCCACCCTTGTCTGTCTCTTCGTCTGTAGCTTCCTGCACTCTATGTCTCTCTCTCTCTCTCTCTCTCTCTCTCTCTCTCTCTCTCTCTCTATCTCTCTCTCCTCTCTCTCTCTCTCTCTCTCTCGCTCTCTCTCTCTATCTCTCTATCTATCTCTCTCTCTCTCTCTCCCCCTCTTTCTTTCTCTTCCTCTCTCTCTCTCTCTCTCTCCCCCCCTCCCTCTCTCTCTCTCTCTCTCTCTGTCTCTCTCTCTCTCTCTCTCTCTCTATCTCTCTATCTATCTCTCTCTCTCTCTCTCCCTCTCTTTCTTTCTCTTCCTCTCTCTCTCTCTCTCCTCCCCAAGGGCAGACCCAAATTGTATGTGCCTTTGGTTACATTAGTTTGCAACTGCATGTATTGGGAGAGTGTTTTATTTCCTTCCTCTGCCATACTCTCTTCTCTTGTGTTACAAATTCATGACCATTTATCAATTTTTGTGTAATTCAATCTTAGATTCCTTCCCCAATGTTATTCCTCCTAATGTTGCAGCTGACTTATCTATTTATATTCAAACGGTTTCTCTTTCATCTCATGGTGTTTCCATTTTATATAAAAAATTATCAGATACCTTAGGTAGTAATATAGATATGTTTTTAAGTTTTTGGAATGCTGAACTTTTGCTTTCTTTAGCTGCTGACACATGGAAAGATATTTGGCTCAATAGTATATCTGGTTGGCTACCTGTTTCAATATACCAAACCAACTCTTATATTCTATTTAATCGTTTATGGACTCCATTGCGCCTATTTGAAGCTAAATTTATACCCTCTCCAGATTGTTGGTATTGTAAATTACGCCCAGGTACATCACAACATATGCTTTTAGATTGCCCTTTAGTTTTAAATTTTTGGTCTGAAGTTTGGGATATCATAAAAAAGATTTTGAACATTCATATAAATGTTTCATACCCATTAATTATTTGTAAATCACTTTCACCACAATTACATGAGTTAGAAAGTAAACTATTTAATTTCTTAATTTCTGCAGCATTAAAATCCATCACTTTTTGTTGGAAAGATATTTCTAAATTATCTGTAAATGCTTGGTGGTCTTGGGTTATCTTTACTAGAAAAGGTGCTCAATTATCCATGAATGAGATTAATCATAATTCTATTTCTTATCAATCTTTTTGGTTACCTGTTGATATATATTTATCTTCTTAATGTTGCGATTCTGAATTTCCTTTGTATTTTGTCACATATAGATTACTTTTTTTATTATAAGATATAGTAGCTCTATTGTTATTATCTGCAATAACTATTATACATGTTCCCTTTTACCTTCTTCCCCCTTTACATTAATTTGAATATGTTAAAATTCTTTACCTACTATAGTTTGTTAGATCAATTTATGAATTGTTGCAAAAGTATTTTCGCCAAATTGTAATATTTTTAGGTTTTGCCTCGCCTAAGCGAAAAACTTTTGTTTACAAGTATGGGGATTCGTCCCGCCTCTCTGTCTCATTGGCTAGCTCCATGAATGGAGGCTAGCCATTGGAACAGAGATGCGTCACGTCACTCATTCCCCGAGCAGATTTGTGGGCGTTCCGGCCATTTTTACTCATCCCGCCCCTTTTTTGCCGTCATGAACACGTGGGTGTTTGCTTTTTTTTTTCCCCAGATGTTTTCGGCCGCCATTTTTTCAGGGAGCTGGGACGGGCAGGTCGCAAGTGCCTGCCGTTGCTTGTTTTTCTTCTGTTCAAATAGACAAAACGCATTATAGCAACTGATATTGCAATAAAATCCACCTCATTTACTGACTTCGCTGTCTGGTGGCAAATGGGATCACGCCCTCCCTGGCTCAGGCTCTCCTTCCTGTTTGGGTCGTCTTTTGTTAGCTTTACTATCTCACCGCTGTTTGCATTCCTGTCTACCATGCTGGTGATGGCTGAGCCGTTGTGGGACCTCAGCTGTTTATCCTAGACTGTAAGAGATCTTCCTCAACAGATGTGTTTACATCCGCACGGGCTCCTATTGGCTATTCCTCGTCACGTGCCAGACTGTCCAATCAGGAAGGAGCAGAGCCGGGCGGGCGGCAGCTACTTCCTGGTGCTGGCTCTACCGGTCCTTGCTAGGTGAGTAGGACCCCCCTATCCGTTCCAGTGCAGCGCGAGTGGTCGGTGCCCCCCGCCCCTCTGGACTTGCTGAAACCCCGCCTGCTTAAAAGGTTGTTTATAACGCCGCTTTCACTATCGTCTTTCTGCTTTCCCAACTTATTATGTGGGGTCTACAATGCGTGGCAATTTACACTATGACTGTTTAACAATATTCATAGTTTCGCAACTTTCTTCAATCTCCCAACCCCCACAGCACACAAAATATCACCTCCATCCCATTTGAGCAAACGGACAAATGGAAATATTCCCAAGCTTTAAGAGTTAAAATCTCCTTGCTGGCCTCTCCCTAGGGTAGCATGTAAATAACTGCCTGTTTGCTTTAGTTAAACCCCTCCTACTTTGATAGGTCCGGTCTGCTGGCTTTACTGGTCTCTAATCACCGACGTCAACATTGTGCAATGTCTGGGGTCAAAGCCTGTTATCCCAGTCCGGTCGCCTCCTACCTTGCTCTCTGACATATCATGTCATCTCTGACATATCATGTCATCGTCATCATCCCCGTCCTTGTGAACCAGAACCTGCTTGCTTTCCTTGGCCCTGCTGCTTTCCCTGGGGCATCCAGACCCTCCCTGGCACCTGCATGTGGGTAAGGAGGTCACCTTTGCCTTGCTGTCCGAGTCACGCTGCCTCTTCTCTGGGTTCAGAACAGAAGTCATATTGTGAGTGGCAACCAGAACTCTCACTCGTCCATGCAATATCTTACCCACCAGTTTTTACTGTGCAATCTAAACCTGTAATTGTAAATTTAAAATTCAGTAAGCAGGACTTTAAGGACCAATAAGCCTGAACTCTTTGAGGCTCAACGTTTGAGCTACTCTCGTGTGGATCTCAGGAACTTGAAAGCTGAGGGATCAGAGTTTGGCTACTATTTTTGATTTGAATAGTTCAATGACTAATATCCACCACTGAGATTACTTACATATTTCACCATACTAATTCACCACTAATCCTTTATGGGCTTCCGGAGTAGCATGCTTAAACACCCCATCAGGGGTAATAAGTGCTATATAAATACAAACCTAATTTCCTCCTATATCCTTCTACTATCATTCCAAATCCAAATAACTGACTAACCTATCCTCCACTTAAAATGTACGTTTCACTATACTAATTCAACACTAATCCTCTATGGGTCACGGAGTAGCGTGCTACTCGCTGAAAAAGCACTTTGTCAGGGGTAGTAAGCGCTATATAAATGCAATACAATACTTTCTAACGATTACTGTAGTTCTAGTACTGCTGCTGGCTGCTGTTAGTCGAGTCGTAAAACCTCACAACTGAGTGAATTTTGTTTTTCTCGAGATGATTCCCAAGTCACTCCCAAACTATTAACGTGGTCATCTGCACACTTCCCCAGCCATGACAATGCCATTTATTTATCTGTTTTCAAAACCAACACATAAATAAAAAATGTGTCATTTACAATGCCAATAGCTCTAACTTTTCCAAATGCGAAACCATTGCATTGTAAATGCTTGTTTGTATTGTCTTTGTTTGTTGTCTATACTCAAAAATTTTAATAAAATATTTTGAACTTAAAAAAAAGGCATGACCATTTTTCAATTAATACATTATTTAAAAAAAAAAAAAGAAAAAAGACAAACGACAATTGAACTCACCTATCATTACACCAATTCACCTAGCCCGGATATATCAATTCTAGGGACCTGCCCAGCATTTTGTGATGCGTCCGATGTAGTATTTAGGTGTATTGCGAAATCTATATTTTTATGGCATCACAAGAACCTCCTTCATCATGAATATTAATGAGGCAGTTTGCATTTTGTGACCCTCTCCAAATGGCTGAGAACACATTTATGGAAGCCTACGAGGGTCAGTAGAACCCCTTCCCTGAATTCACATTACCAGCTTGTGAACATTTTGTAAGTCTAGCATCACAGACAGTCACAAAAGACCTTTATGGGATAGACAAGAGCGTATAGAGACTTACAGCCAGCCCATTGCTTACCATTGGTCGGCGTTATTGTAACGCTGACTGGCTTTCTTCTTAACAATAGCTTTCTCCGTCCCAGCATGTCCATTTTATGTTCATCCCATCCCTGGAGCATGACCCCTTTACTAATTCTCTGATTTGCTGGCTTCTGTCTTTCCACTTCCCACTTTTAGGAAAAAAAAATCTACTTTCAGCTTAAGCACTCCATGAGAATGCATGTGTTTTCCAGCTTTCTCTCATGTGTGCTCGGATCAGTCCAAAAAAATGGTGCATGACTAATGATACATGCGCACATCATTAAAATGATGACGTAGTCACATTGTCACACCTTTTTATTACTTTTTTTTTAACTTTATCCATGGTGCACATTATCGCCAAAAGGCACTGTCAAAACCAAGTGATCCCAACGGGGAGACCTACTGGCTTCACCAACGTTTGCTTTGAGAGTAACCAGTTATCATTAAAGGGGGAGCGGGTACTTGAAAAAACAAAGGTTCACATGCTGGGAAGGCATAGGAGAAAATACGCAGTGCACCAGGACCACTGGAGACCACTGAACACGACTACCAAAGGCAATGCTGTCCCCAGAGCCAGTTTCCGTTTTACAGATAAGTTACCGCCCCAGCTCAGGTAACTAATCCATGGTTTGATTTGAAAAGCTGGCAAAAACCCTTTTATGAGTCAGGAACACTTTTCCGACTCTTTAAATGAATTTGTAAATTATAGTCTTTGCGACTTTTAAATGCCTTTGCAAGTCAGGTCCTGAAGACTGGGCCAGAAGTCTTGCCTGGACCAAGTGTGGCGCAGGTTGTGGGCGTTGCACCCTGTGGAACCCGCCTCAGAGACTGATCTTGTTCCACTGGTGTGGATGACCGAGGGACAGTACTGTACTCAGGTGATAGCCCCCAAAGGGGGGTGGGGGGATCGATGACTGCAAGTACTAGATCTGTTTCTTTGCTCCTTGTAGCCTGTTAAAGATGTCACCTGTTTGTTAGTTTGTTCTGTATTCCACCGGGAGCCCGCTTGGCAAATTCACAGCAGACACAGGGGCATATTACCAACAAGTAGCAATATTTATCGCTAAATAGGCTTAGCGACGATATTTTTATCGCTGCCTATCACTGGATATGTTAGCAGAGAAAACATGCTATTAGCAACGTTTTTCTCCATTGTGTTAAAATATCCAGCGATAGTGGCAAAATGCGTGAATATCGCTGAGAATACAGTGATGTTCACGCATTAGCTACGAAATGCTCTTAGCCATGTTATCCACCTCCCATTGGATAACATGGCCAAGAACTGGTCTGAGCAGGCGTTAGTTTTTGGTTGATAGCGGGAATATTTCCATCGCTAAGCCTGCCTTGCTCATAGGCAATAGCGATGTTAGCGACTGCTTTCAGTCGCTAACAGGTTGGGTACGCCCACTTTGCATGTCATTAGCGATAAACATCGCTGACATGCAAAGCGGGCCCGAAACCGCTCGCTATCGACTACAAGCTGTCGCTAACTGCTGTTAGCGACAGCTTGCTAATAGGGCGATAATATTATCACCACTTAGTGGCCGAAAACAGCTGTTAAAGCGGCGAAAATTGCCTATCGCCCCCCTTGATAATATGCCCTACAGTCTTTCGTTAAAACAAACAACATTTAGCAAATTTAAATTTCAGAAATGTGTCATAATCATTATGGCTCCCTTCAGGGTTCTTTCAAGTCAACTTAGAACCTTAACTCTCCCCTCCTTTGGACTGAGGTCTTCCCACTTGAAACCAGAACCCACGGGAGCTGCTCTAGTTCTCTTTTTAGACTCTGCTTGTGCACTGTTACAGAAACATTTCAAACTTTCTAAACACTTGAAGTTCCCCTTCTACTTGACATTTCGCGCTCAATGGACAGAAGTTTGCTTTTTTTAGTGTCGAAGTCTGTGATCAGGTGTATTTCAGATTTTAAATTAATCTGTCACTCCAAGAGAACAGTCATGAATCCAAAGTGTCCACTTTTGACTCTGGTGCAAATCTCTGATGCAAATTGGCCACCTAATATTTACAGCTCTGGTGGGCTTTGAGTTTAGCTGGTGCTGAATTTGCACCCAATTCTGAGCTGTGCTGTCTGGATTGGGGAAGTCTGCGTGATTTGCTCATAAGAGCACTCAGTTGGGAGGGGTGGGGTAGAAATCTAATCAGGAATTAAATGCAATTTGCACCTTCGATATGCAGCAAGGCTCACCCTCTGCGAATGGGGGGGGGGCACATTGGACTCAGTTTGTTCACAATGTTCAATCCTGTTTAAGACCCAAACAGGGTTACTGACCAATTGCACATGAATATGTTAGCCCAGCACACGCAATACACAAATATCACAAATTATACAATCAGTAATGAAGGAATTTTTCGAAGGCGAGTCGATGTTGTATTTCAATTCTTTCTTTATTTTTCATTCTTTAAAAAAACCTTTGAAACCGCCAAGGCGTTTCGTCTCATCCAGGGACTTCTTCAGGGCTTACAATGTAAAGTACACGTATTTCAATAGTTAATTCCTCATTGGGTCAGGACAAAAGATTTCTCAAATTTAATGCACTTCCTTAAATGTCAATTTCCATGTGGTTTGGGCAGGTAATTTTTAGGTCGAGCCTGTCCTATTCCGCAGGAATGGATAGGATCGAATTCATGTCGGCAAAATCCTCTTCAAACTAAGGGGTTTCAGCCCGGCGTTTTCTTGCAGTTCACGTGAACATGCACAAGCATTCACGACCAGGGCTTCTCCTCCCCTAGCAGCACTCCTCCCACACCAGGACCTCCCCTCGCAAACACAGCCTTTACTTCTCCTCCCCTAACTTTGCCATCAGAACTCTGCTCTCCCCTCAGGCGCTGTGACATACTTCAAAGGCTCATCACTTCACACGGCCGCAGGCCGTGCAACCAGAGCACTTCAGTTGGTGCGCAGCCCCCCTCCCAGCACTGCCTTGTTTTCCCTTTCTTTTCTTTTTCTTTACATTTCCTTTTAACCGTTTTACTTGGTCGTTAGTCGTTTATTAGAAGATTCTTAAACTATCAACAACAATTACAATACAGCAGCTGAAACAACAGCACTTTGAAATCGAGCGTTTTGTGTTTTTTACAATATATTTAGTATTGTTAAGTTGTACTGTTTTCTTCTCCTTCCTGCTACCCAGGCTCCGCATTTCACCCATTGAAATAACTTTAGAGCAGCATAAAAGGGTATACAAACAAAGTAATGTAACTAAACAGAACATATATTCTTAACTAAATGTGGCATATACATGGATAATATATGGAACGTATGTAAGCATAACATACCATATGTAGAGTGCAGAGTGCAGATTCAGAGTGCAGTGTGCAGAGTGCAGATTCAGAGTGCAGTGTGCAGAGTGCAGATTGTGGGTGCAGATTGTGGGTGCAGATTGTGGGTGCAGATTCAGAGTGCAGATTGTGGGTGCAGATTGTGGGTGCAGAGTGTGGGTGCAGAGTGTGGGTGCATAGTGTGGGTGCAGAGTGTGGGTGAAGAGTGTGGGTGCAGATTCAGGGTGCAGATTCAGGGTGCAGATTCAGGGTGCAGATTCAGAGTGCAGATTCAGAGTGCAGATTGAGAGTGCAGATTCAGAGTGCAGATTGTGGGTGCAGATTGTGGGTGCAGATTGTGGGTGCAGATTGTGGGTGCAGATTCAGAGTGCAGATTGTGGGTGCAGATTCAGAGTGCAGATTCAGAGTGCAGATTCAGAGTGCAGATTGTGGGTTGCAGATTGTGGGTGCAGATTGTGGGTGCAGATTCAGAGTGCAGATTCAGAGTGCAGATTGTGGGTGCAGATTCAGAGTGCAGATTGTGGGTGCAGATTGTGGGTGCAGATTGTGGGTGCAGATTGTGGGTGCAGATTGTGGTTGCAGATTGTGGGTGCAGATTCAGAGTCCAGATTGTGGGTGCAGATTCAGAGTGCAGATTCAGAGTGCAGATTCAGAGTGCAGATTGTGGGTGCAGATTGTGGGTGCAGATTGTGGGTGCAGATTGTGGGTGCAGATTCAGAGTGCAGATTCAGAGTGCAGATTGTGGGTGCAGATTCAGAGTGCAGATTGTGGGTGCAGATTCAGAGTGCAGATTGTGGGTGCAGATTGTGGGTGCAGATTCAGAGTGCAGATTCAGAGTGCAGATTGTGGGTGCAGACTGTGGGTGCAGATTGTGGGTGCAGATTGTGGGTGCAGATTGTGGGTGCAGATTGTGGGTGCAGATTGTGGGTGCAGATTGTGGGTGCAGATTCAGAGTGCAGATTCAGAGTGCAGATTCAGAGTGGGTGCAGATTGTGGGTTCAGATTGTGGGTGCAGATTGTGGGTGCAGATTGTGGGTGCAGATTCAGAGTGCAGATTGTGGGTGCAAATTGTGGGTGCAGATTGTGGGTGCAGATTCAGAGTGCAGATTCAGGGTGCAGATTGTGGGTGCAGATTCAGAGTGCAGATTCAGAGTGCAGATTCAGAGTGCAGATTGTGGGTGCAGATTGTGGGTGCAGATTGTGGGTGCAGATTGTGGGTGCAGATTGTGGGTGCAGATTCAGAGTGCAGATTGTGGGTGCAGATTGTGGGTGCAGATTGTGGGTGCAGATTGTGGGTGCAGATTCAGAGTGCAGATTCAGAGTGCAGATTCAGAGTGCAGATTCAGAGTGCAGATTGTGAGTGCAGATTCAGAGTGCAGATTGTGGGTGCAGATTGTGGGTGCAGATTGTGGGTGCAGATTGTGGGTGCAGATTGTGGGTGCAGATTCAGGGTGCAGATTCAGAGTGCAGATTCAGAGTGCAGATTCAGAGTGCAGATTGTGGGTGTAGATTGTGGGTGCAGATTGTGGGTGCAGATTGTGGGTGCAGATTGTGGGTGCAGATTATGGGTGCAGATTCAGAGTGCAGATTCAGAGTGCAGATTCAGAGTGCAGATTCAGAGTGCAGATTGTGGGTGCAGATTGTGGGTGCAGATTGTGGGTGCAGATTCAGAGTGCAGATTCAGAGTGCAGATTCAGAGTGCAGATTCAGAGTGCAGATTCAGAGTGCAGATTGTGGGTGCAGATTGTGGGTGCAGATTGTGGGTGCAGAGTGTGGGTGCAGATTGTGGGTGCAGATTGTGGGTGCAGATTGTGGGTGCAGATTCAGGGTGCAGATTCAGGGTGCAGATTCAGGGTGCAGATTGTGGGTGCAGATTCAGAGTGCAGATTGTGGGTGCAGATTCAGAGTGCAGATTGTGGGTGCAGATTCAGAGTGCATATTGTGGGTGCAGATTCAGAGTGCATATTGTGGGTGCAGATTCAGAGTGCAGATTGTGGCTGCAGATTCAGAGTGCAGATTGTGGGTGCAGATTCAGAGTGCAGATTGTGGGTGCAGATTCAGAGTGCAGATTGTGGGTGCAGATTCAGAGTGCAGATTGTGGGTGCAGATTGTGGGTGCAGATTGTGGGTGCAGATTGTGGGTGCAGATTGTAGTGCAGATTGTGGGTGCAGATTGTGGGTGCAGATTGTGGGTGCAGATTGTGGGTGCAGATTGTGGGTGCAGATTCAGGGTGCAGATTCAGGGTGCAGATTCAGGGTGCAGATTGTGGGTGCAGATTGTGAGTGCAGATTCAGAGTGCAGATTCAGAGTGCAGATTCAGAGTGCAGATTGTGGGTGCAGATTGTGGGTGCAGATTGTGGGTGCAGATTGTGGGTGCAGATTGTGGGTGCAGATGTTGGGTGCAGATGTTGGGTGCAGATTGTGGGTGCAGATTGTGGGTGCAGATTGTGGGTGCAGATTGTGGGTGCAGATTCAGGGTGCAGATTCAGGGTGCAGATTCAGGGTGCGGTTCCAGAGAAAACTCAGCAGCACCACCACCACAGCATCAATCTGTGCAACCATTCAACAACAACTGGTTCAATTATGTTCTCTCAATGTTTCAAGCTTTATTACAAATGTCACAAAAATATGTTATTTCACTTCTGTTCTTGGATTTTCATCACAATAAAATACACTGAACATAATCTTCACAAACGTTATTTACAAAAGTTTAAGCTATTGCCAATATAAATTACAATCACTTTTATTTAAGTATTAATTATTTAAAAAAATTAAAAGCCGTTGCTATTTGTAATATCAATACATCTAAGTCACGTAAATACAAAACATGTTGCATTACAAATGCTATAGTCGTCACATGTGCGAAAGTTATAACTATTGGCATTGAAAATGACAAAGCTATTAATTTAGCTATTTTCAAAATCAACACATAAATAAAAAAATTGTCATTTACAAGACCAATAGCTCAAACTTTCATAATGCGAGACCTATTGCATTGCAAATGCTTGTTCTTATTATAATCAGCACAATATCCCGGACAATGTAGTCCCAGTCCCGCAAGAGTCCTCGGCAAAGTCCGTCCTGTCGCAAATCCGGAAGCGCATGACCAATTGCAATCAGGGTCAAAATGTACCATTGAATTAGACACTGTTGTGCAGCAGCCTTTATCCTCAAAGATGTGAGCCTGGCTGGTGGATGTGATTCAAGATGCAAAGACCCCAGATCATGGTTTGTGCTACAGGTGATAACTGGAGTAAGTGGTTTAGATCGGAATAAATTCATATTGCTTACCCTGGGCGGAGTTCGCGGAGATGCGCTCCGCGGAACTCCGGAAAGTGGCAAAAAAACTCTGCCGCACTACGCGGAGCTCCGCAAGCGGTGGAGTTCCATAAAAAATGCTGTTTGCAGTGATTGCACAGTGTGGATGCTTGTCTGCACTGTGCAATCATTGCGAACGGCACCTTGCACAGCGCAAGCAGTCCCTTCTTTCCTTTCCTGACGTTCAAGTTGATTTTTAATCGAGTGGCAGCTTTCTCAACGCGAACAAGCAGTTTTTCATTGCAAGCGGTCACGAGCATACGCGACCACTCGAAATGAGAAACCTGACCCCCCCCCCGCGTTGAGAAATATCGCCGGGATGTTTATTTTCTACGCTCGCACTCGCCAGCTTGATGTTGACGATCGCGAACGAGGAAAAATCTCGCCGGGAGGTTGATTTTCCTCACTCGCGGTTGCCAGCTTGATGTTGACGAACATGAACGAGGAAAAAAACTTTGCTCCGTGATTTTTTGGGAACTAAGCAAGCTCTGCATAACACGGAGTGCAGGAAACTCTGCAAACTCTGCAAACGGAGCGGAGTTCACCGCCCAGGGTTACATATTACACATGTATATAATAGCGGAGCCTTCTCCGGAACCCAATTAAATCAATCAACCATTTTTAAAGTGCAGGGCTGTCACCCTGAGGGCTTCTGTGCGCTGTCTCCATCAAAGGGGCAGATCTGGCGTCTCTTTCTGAAGTCTGCCCGTGAGGGGCTGTACAGAGCTGGAGGGGTGGGGGAGTTTATTCCAGGTCTTGGCAGTGATGTAGGAGAAGGAGCTGCCACCGCTGCGATTGCAACAGATGCGGTGTGTGTGTGTGTGTGTGCAGGGGCGCAACTAGGTCTTCATTTCGGGGGGGGCTAACATGGCAAAAGAAGGGGCGTGGCTAATGTTAATCAATGGGGCGGAGCTAAAATGGTAGATAATCAGGATCGGTTAATGCTCCCTCACACCTTAAAACCCATACCCGCCCTGAACCCTAAAATTACCCCCGGCACCCCAAAACCCATACCCATCCTGATCCCTAAAATTATCCCCCCCTGGCACCCCAAAACCCATACTCACCCCACACCCTAAAATTACCCCCTGGCACCCCAAAACCCATTACCACCCTGAACCCTAAAATCACCCCCCTGGAGCCCCAAAGCCCATACCCGCCCTGAACCCTTAAATTACCCCTGGCACCCCAAAACCCATACCCACCCTGAACCCTAAAATGACCCCTGGCACCCCAAAACCCATACCCGCAGTGATCCCTAAAATTACACCCTTGCGCCCCAAAACCCATACTCACCCTGAATCTTAAAATTACCCCTGACACACCAAAACACATACCCGCGCTGAACCCTAACATTAACCCCCTCACACCCTAAAACCCATACACACCCTGAACCCTAAAATTACCCCTGGCACCCCAAAACCCATACCGATCCCTAAAATTATCCACCCGGCACCCCAAGACCCATACCCACCCCACACCCTAAAATTACCCCCTGGCACCCCAAAACCCATTACCACCCTGAACCCTAAAATCACCCCCCTGGCACCCCAAAACCCATACCCACCCTGAACCCTAAAATGACCCCTGGCCCCCCAAAACCCATACCCGCAGTGATCCCTAAAATTACACCCTTGCCCCCCAAAACCCATACTCACCCTGAATCTTAAAATTACCCCTGACACACCAAAACACATACCCACGCTGAACTCTAACATTAACCCCCTCACACCCTAAAACCCATACCCGCCCTGAACCCTAAAATTACCCCTGGCACCCCAAAACCCATACCGATCCCTAAAATTATCCCCCGGCACCCCAAGACCCATACCCACTCCACACCCTAAAATTACCCCTGGCACCCCAAAACCCATACCCACCCTGAACCCTAAAATGACCCCTGGCACCCCAAAACCCATACCCACCCTGAACCCTAAATTTACCCCTGGCACCCCAAAACCCATACCCACCCTAAACCCTAAAATTACCCCTGGCACCCCAAAACCCATACCGCAGTGATCCCTAAAGTTACACCCTTGCCCCCCAAAACCCATACTCACCCTGAATCTTAAAATTACCCCTGGCACACCAAAACACATACCCACGCTGGACCCTAAAATTAACCCCCTCACACCCTAAAACCCATACCCGCCCTGAACCCTAAAATTCCCCCTGGCACCCCAAAACCCATACCCATCCTGATCCCTAAAATTATCCCCCCCGCGGCACCCCAAAACCCATACCCACCCCACACCCTAAAATTACCCCCTGGCACCCCAAAACCCATTACCACCCTGAACCTTAAATTACCCCTGGCACCCCAGAAACCATACCCATGCTGAACCATACATTCCCCCCTTGCCCCCCAAAACCCATACCCACCCTGAACCTTAAAATTACCCCAGGCACCCCAAAACCCATACCCATGCAGAGCCATAAATTCCCCTCTGGCACCCCATAACCCATACCCACCCTGAACCCTAAAATAGCCACTTGACATCCCAAAACCCACACCTGCCGTAAACCCTAAAATTACCCTTGGCACTATAAAACACATACCCACGCTGAACCCTAAAACTAATCCCATGGCACCCCAAAACCCACACCCACCCTGAACCCTAAAAGTATCCGCCCCCCTGGCACCCCAAAACCCATACCCATCCTGATACCTAAAATTATCCCCCCCCCCTCCCGGCACCCCAAAACCCATACCCACCCCACACCCTAAAATTACCCCCTGGCACCCCAAAACCCATTACCACCCTGAACCTTAAATTACCCCTGGCACCCCAGAAACCATACCCATGCTGAACCATAAATTCCCCCCTTGCCCCCCAAAACCCATACCCACCCTGAACCTTAAAATTACCCCAGGCACCCCAAAACCCATACCCATGCAGAGCCATAAATTCCCCTCTGGCACCCCATAACCCATACCCACCCTGAACCCTAAAATAGCCACCTGACATCCCAAAACCCACACCTGCCGTAAACCCTAAAATTACCCATGGCACTATAAAACACATACCCACGCTGAACCCTAAAATTAATCCCATGGCACCCCAAAACCCACACCCACCCTGAACCCTAAAAGTATCCGCCCCCCTGGCACCCCAAAACCCATACCCACCCTAAACCCTAAAATTACCCCTGGCACCCCAAAACCCATACCGCAGTGATCCCTAAAGTTACACCCTTGCCCCCCAAAACCCATACTCACCCTGAATCTTAAAATTACCCCTGGCACACCAAAACACATACCCACGCTGGACCCTAAAATTAACCCCCTCACACCCTAAAACCCATACCCATCCTGATACCTAAAATTATCCCCCCCCTCCCGGCACCCCAAAACCCATACCCACCCCACACCCTAAAATTACCCCCTTGGCACCCCAAAACCCATTACCCCCCTGAACCTTAAATTACCCCTGGCACCCCAGAAACCATACCCATGCTGAACCATAAATTCCCTCATTGCCCTCCAAAACCCATACCCACCCTGAACCTTAAAATTACCCCAGGCACCCCAAAACCCATACCCATGCAGAACCATAAATTCCCCTCTGGCACCCCATAACCACCCTGAACCCTAAAATAGCCCCCTAACATCCCAAAACCCCCACCTGCCCTAAACCCTAAAATTACCCCTGGCACTATAAAACACATACCCACGCTGAACCCTAAAATTAATCCCATGGCACCCCAAAACCCACACCCACCCTGAACCCTAAAAGTATCCCCCCACCCCAAAACCCATACCCACCCCACACCCTAAAATTACCCTCTGGCACCCAAAAACCCATACCCACGCTGAACCATAAATTCCCCCGGCACCCCATAACCCATACCCACCCTGAACCCTAAAATTGCCCGCTGACACCCCAAAACCCACACCTTCCCTGAACCCTAAAATTACCCCTGGCACACCAAAACACATACCCACGCTGAACCCTAAAATGACCACTGGCACCACAAAACCCATACCCACCCTAAACCCTAAAATTGCCCCCTGGAACCCCAAAACCCATACCCGCTCAGAACCCTAAAATTAACCCCTGGCACCCCAATTTGTAACCCACCATGAACCATAACATTACTCACTGGCTCCCTAAAACCCACACCCACTCTGAACTCTAAAGTTACCCACTAGCACCCCCAAAAAAAAAATGAACACTACAAACTTACATTACAGTTGCATGTTTGGAGGGGACTGTGCTCTTTGACGTTTCTATGCATGTAAGTCAAGAACAACATTTACAGTAACCTAGATATGCAGGCAGTAGGTAATGCTGTGCTGAAAAATGCATTAAAGTTACTGGAACTTACATAAAAAACTGCTGCCTTCTCCTCTGATACTATACTGTGGAGTCGGGCTGATCAGCAGCACTGCGTCCTGGCATCCAGCCCCTCGAAGGTCTCAGAGTAGATAGGTCTCCTGGATTCTCCTTGCCTGGGTCCCCTCTGCTTCTTCGCTGCTGCCCTTGGATGCGAAAATAGAAAGATCCATGGCCCTGTTCACCATTTATCTGGTGAGCAGTGCGGTGGATGTGAATTCCATCCAAGTGCACAGACAGCAGGGTGGAAGGGATGGCCAGTGCAGGTGATGCTTTTCCTTTGAAAATTAATTTCTGCTGGTGTCTTAGCCCAGGGTTTGCTGTCTGTGCACTTGTATGGAATACACATCTATACAAGTGCACAGACCGCACACCCTGGGCTTTGACACCAGCAGAAATTCCCATACAAAAGAAAAGCGCCACCTGCGCTGGCCATGCCTTCCCCCCTGCTGTGCACTTCACACCCCATACTTATAACCCATCAAGTGCTTAGGTGAAATCCCTGCCTTCAGGCAAGGATTTCACCTCGGCGGCGCCACTCTAAAGGAAATCAAGAGGTGAGGGCAGGGGGCCTTCACTCGAGGAAACTGTTCAGAGGCTGGCTGTCTGCTCGGGCTGCTGGGCCTCTCAGAATGCATAATAAAAATCACATTCTCGGCTCCGATGCGCAGCGTTAGTTAGTGATTTCAGTGCGTGTCATCTTAGCCCGGGCAGAGGAGGCGACGGGGGGGGGCTGAAGCCCGGTGAGCCCAATGGGTGTTGCGCGCCTGTGTGTGTGTGCAAAAGCAAGTGAAAAGGAGGGCTGGTGGATGTTCAGTCAATGGTTGTTGTAGGCAGGGCCAAGGTTGTGGAGGCCGTTGGAGGTCCAAGATGAGTCTGGCTGCAGCCTTCTGTATGGTCTGGAGTCTTCTGAGAAGCTTGGTAGGGATGCCAGCATAGCGGGCGTAGCTGTAGTCGAGGTGGCTGTTGAAGACTGATTTGCATATGGCCATGTTTGAACTGGGGTGGCAGAGTGAGCTAAAGAACGGTGATGGATTAAACCCAGATCAGTTGACTGGGGGTGAGTGTTTGATTTGCTCAAACGCTCCGTCCATCACCACCCCTTTTGTATCGGCTGTTGAAATGGGCCTGAGTGGCGGTCTGTCCTTTCAGCTACTGACTGGACATACAGCATCCTCTTGCCTTTAAACTGTATGAAATAGTTCCCACCACCATTTGAATGAAAGAGTTTTGAGGATATTTCCAGTTCCCTATCATCAAATACTTGGTTGTAATGATTTCCATACAAGCAAGTGGTTTACTTTCAACAGATCTCTCCAAAATCCAGGTCAACATGATCATCTCTGATGAGAATGTAAATCTCCCTACATTTTATTTTTTTAGAGTTTTATATAGCGCGAACTAGACCCGAAGACATCGGGTATCAGAGCGCTTTACAAAGCGCCAGTTTTGTTACATGAGGACACATTCATTTTTGTTAGGCACAGGGAGATTAAGTAATTTGCCCAGAATCACAGGATGTCGAGCGTCGTTTCCGAGACTCGAAACCTGTTCCCCAGCTTCGATGTCACCCGCTCTAGCCGTTAGGCTACATCCTCGCCCCTGAATGAGTCTCCTATTCTTAAAATGCTGCATTCACTCAATATGTAAACAAAAAGCCCAGATAAATTGGGACTGGTTTTATGGATCACATAAGCAGTCATGTTGTGACATGAAGGGGGTCGCAGGGCCGCTCCGCTGTCATGGGCACTTATACACCACGGAGTGGGTTTTTCATTGTTGAACTCATCAGATGGTATGAATTTAAAAGACCCAAAGGATCAAAGCATCAAAGGGCATGCTCATAAAAAAATGTCTTTCCGCAGATGAACTGAGAGGTGTGAAGCCTCTATTTAAGAGTGAAAAGTCACATTTTATAGTTGCAAAGCTTGACTTTACTTGTAAGTGGATTTGCCCACATGTGAGGTGAGATTGCATCTCTATGCGATAGTATTACATATGGCCAGATTTGCTTCTTGGGGGTAGATTGTGGCGTTCTAAGGGTGGGGTGCTTGCATCTCCAAACTTAACACAACTAGTGCATGCACGAGAAATAGGTATAAATGATGGTGGAAACCTGGGGCCTCATTTATGAAGCTCTTGCGCCGCCGGTGCGTCACTTTTAAAATGGGAAAAAGTGACACACCGGTAGCGCAAGGCCTTCATAAATAAGGCACCAGGGCTTTAAGTGGGATGAAAAAACTAGGGGGTCTCTCAAAGGGGCGAGGTCAATGTAATTAAGGGTGTGGCTTAAAAACACCTAAGATAAAAACCTGTTTAGCACAGTGTGCCGCCCGACTTGTATTTTGCTGTTCTTGTCATTGCGCCCAATTATATGATACAACAAGTCACATCATACCTACAAGTCAGGACTATTGTCTTTGTCAATGATTGCTAGTTGCATAAGATAAATAAGCAGCAACTATGGCTTGTATATATTATTGAAAAAACAAAGCCCTGGTGACATCACAACAATGCTGCTGCTCCTGTGTTTCAAAAAGAGAAGGGAAATCCAGACTGACTCTATTTAAAGGGTTTCCCTTCCCCTACAACGCTCCCGTGGCATGATGTCATGCTGTAACTTCTCCACTAGTGGGAAGTGAGCAGTGTGAGCAGCGCACATCAATATGAGAAGTGAGCTGTGAGAGCTGCGCACATCGATGTGAGAAGTGAGCAGTGTGAGCAGCGCACATCGATGTGAGAAGTGAGCTGTGAGAGCTGCGCACATCGATATGAGAAGTGAGCAGTGTGAGCAGCGCACATCGATGTGAGAAGTGAGCTGTGAGAGCTGCGCACATCGATGTGAGAAGTGAGCAGTGTGAGCAGCGCACATCATTATGAGAAGTGAGCTGTGAGAGCAGCGCACATCAATATGAGAAGTGAGCTGTGAGAGCTGCGCACATCGATGTGAGAAGTGAGCAGTGTGAGCAGCGCACATCGATGTGAGAAGTGAGCTGTGAGAGCTGCGCACATCGATATGAGAAGTGAGCAGTGTGAGCAGCGCACATCGATGTGAGAAGTGAGCTGTGAGAGCTGCGCACATCGATATGAGAAGTGAGCAGTGTGAGCAGCGCACATCAATATGAGAAGTGAGCTGTGAGAGCTGCGCACATCGATGTGAGAAGTGAGCAGTGTGAGCAGCGCACATCATTATGAGAAGTGAGCTGTGAGAGCTGCGCACATCAATATGAGAAGTGAGCAGTGTGAGCAGCGCACACCGATGTGAGAAGTGAGCAGTGTGAGCAGCGCGCATCAATATGAGAAGTGAGCTGTGAGAGCTGCGCACATCGATGTGAGAAGTGAGCAGTGTGAGCAGCGCACATCGATGTGAGAAGTGAGCTGTGAGAGCTGCGCACATCGATATGAGAAGTGAGCAGTGTGAGCAGCGCACATCAATATGAGAAGTGAGCTGTGAGAGCTGCGCACATCGATGTGAGAAGTGAGCAGTGTGAGCAGCGCACATCATTATGAGAAGTGAGCTGTGAGAGCTGCGCACATCAATATGAGAAGTGAGCTGTGAGAGCTGCGCACATCGATGTGAGAAGTGAGCAGTGTGAGCAGCGCACATCGATGTGAGAAGTGAGCCGTGAGAGCTGCGCACATCGATGTGAGAAGTGAGCACTGTGAGCAGCGCGCATCAATATGAGAAGTGAGCTGTGAGAGCTGCGCACATCGATGTGAGAAGTGAGCAGTGTGAGCAGCGCACATCGATGTGAGAAGTGAGCAGTGTGAGCAGCGCACATCGATGTGAGAAATGAGCAGTGTGAGCAGCGCACATCAATGTGAGAAGTGAGCAGTGTGAGCAGCACACATCGATATGAGAAGTGAGCAGTGTGAGCAGCGCACATCGATGTGAGAAGTGAGCAGTGTGAGCAGCAGTGTGAGCAGCGCACATCGATGTGAGAAGTGAGCAGTGTGAGCAGCGCACATCGATGTGAGAAGTGAGCAGTGTGAGCAGCGCACATCTATGTGAGAAGTGAGCAGTGTGAGCAGCGCACATCGATGTGAGAAGTGAGCAGTGTGAGCAGCGTACACTAGTGAGAAGTGAGCAGTGTGAGCAGCACACACTAGTGAGAAGTGAGCAGTGTGAGCAGCGCACACTAGTGAGAAGTGAGCAGCGTAAGCAGCACACACTAGTGAGGAGTGAGCAGTGTGAGCAGCGCACATTAGTGAGAAGTGAGCAGTGTGAGCACGCTCACACTAGTGAGAAGTGAGCAGTGTAAGCAGTGCACACCAGTGAGAAGTGAGCAGTGTGAGCACACTAGTGAGAAGTGAGCAGTGTGAGCAGCGCACACTAGTGAGAAGTGAGCAGCGTAAGCAGCACACACTAGTGAGGAGTGAGCAGTGTGAGCAGCGCACATTAGTGAGAAGTGAGCAGTGTGAGCACGAACAAATCGTATGCCTGCTGTCACTGCAGTGCGGAAAAAAAAATAGACCGCCTGTGCCAGGGCACAAAACAGAACCCGATAGAGACCTGTTTCGAAGACCCCTTAAAAAAACTGCCGGCGCTCAGACCCGGTAAGACCCGGCCCAATTAAAGCCCTGGCGGAAACTTTTCCAGAGGGCACATACCCTGTGTCTGAAGCAGCGGGTATGTGCCCTCAGTGTAAGCCCACCAAGAGCTCAATACCCCAGTTGTGGGCAGTACAGACACAACCATTTTAACAGCTAAAACCTTTGTGTGTATGAAAAGAAAGTGGCATAAAATGCATAGATGTTATATATGAAATAAACAATGAATTGTGCATTGTCCAGCTTCTGTGCATCATTTCTGGTGTGCATTTGAAGGTAGCCCTGTGGTTACCCTTTCACGTTACCCTCTTACATTTCCTTTATCATCCCTCCTACTGTGACCTTTTGTGGCAGCATCTCTTGCCCCCGCATTACCCCCTGCTGTCACAAGTGTTTCTAGTGGTAGTCATGCTGAAGCATGACATAGATTGAAGCCTAAACTAACTCAATACAGCCTAGATGAGTGGGTTCTGTTCTGCGTGTGAACCTGTTCCCGAAAGTCAGGAGAACCTCATATTGAGGAGTGGACTTTAGAGTTGGGGCACCCATTGCTTAAAATGTAACAACTCCAGACCCATATGGTCTGGGTAAGTAATCCCAACTGTTCTGGAACCAGGGTGACCAGCCTCAGCCTAGGGGCCACCATCCTCTGTGTCAGGGTGCAGTGGGATTCCTCCTCATCCCATTCATGTTTGGGTACGAAGTGCGTCCTGTGTACTGTTCCTTTCTGTCCAGAGGAGGCTTAGAGGGCAGCCTCTTCCCAGCTCTCTCTAAAAACTCAGGGGCAGATTTACAAGCCCCGTACGCCACTTTTGCGCCGCCGTTGCATCACTTTTGTGACGCAGCGGTGGCGCAAAGCCAGCGCCATGCTGCAGGGTATTTACAACATGACGCATCTAGGGAGATGCGTCACGTTGTAAACCCCTTCGCCACATGTGGGCGTTTCAGAGCAGGGGGGGCGTTCCAGTGCAGGAACGCCTTGCAAAAGTACTGCTAGACCTGTCCGCCGCATCAATACGGTCAATCACACTATTCTCCTCTCGAGGTTGGAACTTCTGGGAGTGACAGGTGTGGCACTGAGATGGATGCGCTCTTACCTATCTGATAGATGGCAAGCACTAGCGCTCCCCTGTATCAATCGGAGTTTGTAAGAAATGAATATGGGGTACCTCAGGCGTCCTCAATCAGCCCCAATCTGTTCAATGCATATATGCGACCACCGTTGGAGATGGTAAAAACGCAGAACATTAGCGTGGCCAAGTACGCCGATGACGCCCAGCTTATGGTGTCCCTGGACGGAGCTTCAAACATAGGGGCGTATTGACGCCCCTGTCCGGACGCACAGCGTTGATTTGTGCATAACAAAGATGCCAAACTTAATCCGTTTCTTCAAACGCTTTTTTATTCCAAATTACTCCACAAATTTTACATTTAGTTCGTGTTGATCCGTTACATGTAAGGCACTTATGAATACATGAATTCCGTTAAACGCTGTAGGTATGCGTGTAGCCTTGTCCTAAAGCACGGGCTGTAACATAAGTGTTCTATGCGTTCACAAAATGTTGCCAGTCAACTGCTGTCCAAAGATGAACCAAAGATAAAGCCAATTCGATTAATATGAATTACCAGGAAGAACTTGGAAGTATAAATGAAAAGGGGTGGGACATCCACACAGGTGTTTAAAATGGAGTATGGCGGTAATGAACCCAGCATGGGTATCGTTAGGATGGAGAGCAGGAACCAGAATGTTTTTGTTTTTTTAGGTACGAGCTCGTGGTTGAAGTTAGAAGGTTACATTTAATTAAATACATTTGAATGAGTTAGTCGGGAATAGATGGAAACCAGCATTTATTCAGTGATAATTGAATTCAGTGGGCAAAACGGTGACGGTGGGAAGAACGAAAATTGTACATATGTATTAATCATATTGGTTTTATCTTTGGTTCATCTTTGGACAGCAGTTGACTGGCAACATTTAGTGAACGCATAGTCTAACAGATATGTTTTAAAACGTACAGATAAACCACTGACGAAGAGCCGAGATGGGCTCGAAATGCATTGGGTGATAAGGATTATCTTTAGAGGAACACTTATGTTACAACCCGTGCTTTAGGACAAGGCTACACGCATGCCTACAGCGTTTAACGGAATTCATGTATTCATAAGTGCCTTGCATGTAACGGATCAACATGAACTAAATGTAAAATTTGTGGAGTAATTTGGAATAAAAAAGCGTTTTAAGAAACGGATTAAGTTTGGCATCTTTGCTATGCACAAATCAACGCTGTGCGTCCGGACAGGGGCGTCAATACGCCCCTATGTTTGAAGTGATTTTCCACGCACGTGATTGTGCAGTACACGGCACCGGGCTTGCATACAAACAGGTTTAAAGAAAACGAAAAATAAGAATACAATAAAGAAAAAGGAGTGCACTCTGTCACTCGTTTTTGTCCCTGGACGGAGACCATACGGACTCCCAGGAAAGTTTTCACGCCTGTATGCTTGAAATGATAAAATGGCACAGGGACTACTCGCTTCAATTCAACAGCGAGAAATCAGAGATTCTACACTATAAGGTGGGCGGGATCCCTCGAGGACTACCAGCTGATTTTTGGCCAATAACCACAGATGGCCCGTTGACACCAGTGAGCACAGTACACAATCTGGGGGTCACTTTTAATGAAAAGTTGAATCTGGAGTCCCAGGACAACAAACTGGTGGGAGGTTGTTATACTCTCATTCGAGGCCTCCGGATAGTGCTATTACAGCCAGTCCAGGCAAGAACCACGGTAGTAAGGAGCATTATACTGAACCGCCTGGATTATTGTAATGCCCTGCTCTTAGAGCCACCGGGATATCTGATTGCTAGACTCCAGAGTATCCAGGCGGCAGCAGCAAAGCTTGCTCTGACCCGAGCACGCCGCTCATCGACGACACAAGCGCTGGCGGAGCTGCACTGGCTTCCGGTGACTCAAAGGATTCTGTTCAAATCCCTATGCATAGTGTTGAAGGCACTTCATGGACGGGGGCATAAACTGCTCCAAGACAGATTCCAATGGAATGACCCTGCATGCAACCTTCGCTTATCCTCTGCCAGCCTTGCCCGGATTCCCAGGATAAAGTAAGCAACACTGGGGGGAAGAGCCTTCGACATGACAGCTGCCCGCCTTTGGAACGGTCTTCCTCTGAAAATGAGGAGTATACAGAACCTAATGCTGTTCCGTAAGAGAGTCAAGATGTGGATCTTCCCCAAAGTATGACCCTCTGACATAGCCATGCAATCCTTCACATCAGCTTCCTCTCCCTATATCTCAGAGCCAGGATGCCCGCAGGGTTGCAGTGCGCTCTACCAATGCTAAAAACAAATAAATAAAGTGGCTGAGTGAAATCTACAAGATTTCACTCAGTCACTTTTACGGCCATGATTCGTCAAAACCCTGCGCCTGCTTGAAGCAGGCGTACGGATTGATGCAGCATGTTAGGCATAGGGGCACCCCCAAGCCTTGCTGGAGCTGCGTAGCACTTGCGACGCGACTCCAGCAATGCGCCGCCTTTCCACCAGGGGATGCGACACACATCTGCCCATCCATGCACCAAGATGCGCCGCATTGTAAATTGGCGCATCAGTGGTGGCGCACGGGTGGTTTTGCCTGTCGTACGTTACTTGGCGCATCCCGGCTGATTCGCAGAGATGCGTCATGTAACGTAAATCTGCCCCTCAACATTTGCACCACCACCACCATGATGCATGACATTTGGTAAATATATTTTCACTCTCTGGTGAAGATTCTTGGCAGCTAAGGAGCCCTGGGCGCCGGGCTGAAGATGGCGGATGCGCTGTGTTGCAAGAGGTGTTCGCGAGGACTGCTCGTCTGACGTTGCTCATTAACAGATGTCCACCTTCTTGGCCAGGTTGATCAGTAACCATCCACCTGCTGGAAGGCAACGGATGTTCTTTTGCTCGGAATGCGGAGGCTTTGAAGGCTCACCAGAAAGACACAGATTGAGCGCTTACCTCTGACTGCCCTCGCCTGCTTCAAACCACAGATGTTTATATAGAAAAAAGAAATCCTTTGAAATTGGACAAAACGGCTCTTGGAGTATGGCCAGTATCCCTACCTGAGTACACCGATGGAGCAGGTGTGAAAGGCTGATGAATCATTCGTAAAGTTTGTTCTGTCTGATCAGCGTTATTGTTTGAACACATTCCGCTGTTGACACCTGCGTCCAGGTGTGTGACTGATGCAATGACTCTATTTCCACCGCACGGACTATTCTCACCTTTGCTGTCCGACCACTTCGTAGACATGCTAACTCCCCTCAAGTGCTACTAGATTCCACCTGATCTTATCGCATATACTACTGTCCGGTATCATCAGCTCATAGGGGTCTTCTCGGACCACCGGCTCACATGGATCTGCAGGGGCTCCATCACTCACAGGTTCTTCTGATACACAGACCCACAGAGATCATCTGGGGGGGAGAGGAGTTGGCCTAACAGCTAGGGTGGTCGACCTCGATTCTGGGGTAGTGGGTTCGAGTCTCGGCAACGAAGCTGAACATCCTGTGATTCTGGGCAAATCACCTAATCTCCCCGTGCCTAACAAAAATGAATTTGTCCTCATGTAACACAAGTGGTGCTATGTAAAGCGCTCTGATACCCGATACCTTCGGGTCAAAACTCTGTAAAAAAAAATGTTTTTTAAATCTGGTGCGTTCACTTGACAGGTATCTCCTAGGACACTCGGCTTACTGTAGTCGTCTAGGACCTTGTGCATACAGGGATCCTGTGAGACTTCTGGTTAGGAGACATCTTCAAGGACCACTTCTTTTATGAGATTTTCTGAGGTCTTAGGCTCACTCTGAATTTCTGGGATCCTCAGATCACGTGAATTTTCTGGTTTCTTTATCTCACAGGAATCTTCCAAGAATGTTGGCTCGCAAAGATCATCTTGGGCCCTTGTCAGCAGATATACTCTACAAATTGCAGACCATCAGACTCGTTTGGAAACATTTTCTCACAAGAATCTTGTAGGAATATTGTTTTCTACAATTTTTTGTGACTTTCCGTCAGATGTTTTCTATTACTTTTGATGCACAGAGATCATCTGGTACTACCATTTGATATGGATTGTCTAGACTCATGGGCCCATCAATGTTCTGGGATAGTCAGTGTACAACTTTGTCTAGGACTTTCAGTGCAGAGGTCTTCAGTAAACTTTGGCTCTTAGGGATCTTGTGAGGTCTTCAGATCATATGGATTTTTTGGGACCCTTGTCTTTCAGACATGATTTAGAACTTCAAATCACAGTGGTGTTTTGGAACATTTAGCCACATGGATCTTCTGAAATTTCTGTTTCACAGTGATCTTCCAGGGTTTTTGATTTACAAACTTCTGAGACTATCAGTACACAGGGATCTTCTGAGACCATGTGCCCGATTCACAGAACTAACTGAGGACAAAATCCTAAACTTACCACCATTTTGTTATTCACAGAAGGCACTTACTCATTTTGGTATTCACAGACGGCACTTACTCATTTTGGTATTCACAGAAGGCACTTAGGAGTCTTAAAGTTGAGAGTCCCAACTTTACTTCACCTAAACTGAGAAAAATCCTAACTTTAAGACTTTCGGTATTCACAGAAGGCATTGAGGAGTCCTAAAGTTAGGACTTCTGTGAATACCGAAATGAGTAAGTGCCTTCTGTGAATACCAAAATGAGTGAGTGCCTTCTGTGAATACCAAAATGAGTAAGTGCGTTCTGTGAATACCAAAATGGTAGTAAGTTTAGGATTTTGTCTTAAGTTAGTTCTGTGAATCGGGCCCCATGGGTTGGTAGAAACCTTCTGGGACCTTAGGCTCACAAGAATGTTTTGAGATCTTCAGATCTCGGCGATCTTCTGGAAGCTTTAATTTAAGGGAATATTCAGGGACCTCAGGTTCACATGGGTCTCCCAGAGCCTTTGCCCCACATGTGTTTTGTAGAATGTAGTTCCACTTAGCTCTTTGGTACCTTTGTTTAGCAGGGATGTCCAGGGACATTCAGATCACTGTGATCTTGTGGGACCTCACACATACACAGATCCCCCAGACATTTGCTCAGAGACATCTTCAATGACCTTTTTTTCTGAGATTTTTTGATGACTTTGGCTCACAATGATTTGCCGGGATCTTCATCTGACGTGATTCTGGCACCTTCATCTTACCGGAGTCTTCTCAGAACGTTGGCTCTTAAAGATCTTCTAGGGCCGTTAGCAGCACGTGTTTTCTAGGACTTGTCATTCACAGTGATCCTTTAGAAATGTTTGCTCACAAGGATCTTGTAGGAATATTGGCATTCACAAATTTTCTTGAAACGTCAGTCAGGGAAATCAATGAATTTTGGCTCACAGAGTTCATCTGCGACAACCATTTGACAGGAAATGTCATAGGTACTTTAATTTACTTCGATCATAAATGCTCACCGTTTTAGGACTTTCGGTGCACAGACTTTTCTGGAAACTTTGGGTCTCAGTGAGTTTGTGTGATCTTCATATTGCACGGATTTATGGAACTTTTGGCTCACAGAGATCTTTTCAGACCTCCAGTTCACAGCCTAGGTTTTGAACCTTCTACATACAGAATCTGTGTCTTCTGCAATTTCCAAATCACAGGGAGTTTAGAATCTTTACCTCACAAGCTTCTTTCGGGTCCATCGGTTTACGTGGATGGTCTGATAGAAACCTTCCTGGACCTGAAGCTCGTAGGAATGTTTTGGAAGTCTTAGATCACACCTTCTTGCATCTTCGGCTCACAGGGATCTTTCAACACTTTCAACTCACAGACATCTTCTGGACAAATATTTTCTGGATAGTGAATATCCACTTTAGTGTTGCATAAGGTTCCCCATCTGGGCATGTTTAGTAATATATCAGCCTACTGGTTACTATATGCAGTATACTAAGTCCTTAGTCCACTATCGCACAGTGCAGTGCTTATCAAGACCTTCTGCACTCTATGCCATTATACCTCATGACACCCTCCAAGTTTTCTAGAATCATTGAGTTTGCTAACCTTTAGGTATAGTGGACAGGGTCACTCTGGCCCAGGTAAGTACTAATACCAGGTGACGAGCCTGGGATCCCGCACCTACGCGTTTGAGTGGTACTATACCTGGCAGATATTGGCAGCCATCGGCAACCCCAGTACACGGCCTATCCCTGCTGACGAGGGGTGATACCCCGAAACACGTGTCCAGGGATGGCGAAGACAGCGAAGATAGCAGAAGATCGAAAGATGATGCATCGCGAACACTTTACTACATTGACCAGAGTCCTTAGGGGCAACACCGCCGGTGTGTGAGTAGTGTGCGACCCCACCCCCATTTGTAAGTACTGATACCCAGTTTGAGTTAATGGTTGTGGCCAGCCATCAAGATCACATGAGATGCCAGCACTTTCAGGAGCTGCAGTCCTGAAGCCACTGGTTCAAGTCTGCTAAATCTAGCTTTTTGGACAGTGGTTGAAGTAAACACCTAAAGAGACTTTGAGGCATGCAGATAGCACAATGGAAGAGTGAATCAGCATCTCAGAAAAGAAAATGTCTATTTACACCTGTAAAGATGTCAAACAGAAACATTGACTAATAATGTAATCTATCTGCATACTAGCCATGATCTAAATTGAGTGTACCTACACAGGGGACCTAATAACTATGCCACGCATGCAAAGATTGTCCACTTGGTAAGTGAATTATAGTGACATGACTAATGACATACCTAGTAATTATGTGAAAATTCATGGGTGTACTATGTGATAGAGTGATGGCTGGATTTTTATGGCTCAATGTTTTAGAATGTAATTAGCAATGCCACCAACAGTCCTAATGAATACACCAGAATTTGTGGACTTTAGATAGAAACATGTTGGCTCTAATAACAAATCAGGGTGAACAGGACTCTTGTAATGTTAATGTGGAAATAATACAAGGACTAGGATGAATGGAGCATTGAAGAGAGAGTTGAAAACTGTAACATACCACGTAGAGGCATATGCGTTGGGAGAAGGCACATCAGGATTTCCTCTATATGGGTATTTACTAAGCATGGGCGTAAAATCTGTTCCGCGCACGGAATTTGCGAATTTTTGACAAATTTGCGTTCCGCGAATCGTGCAAAGTTGTAAAAAAATTCGCAAGCTTGCGGATTTTTTTGCTTGGTGGCGAGAATTTTTGTCCGCGAGCACGCAAAAACAGACGAATTGCATAACGCAAGCATGCAACTAGCCCATGTACGCCCGCATGGGTAACCTCACGGTAGCCGCGCTGAAAAAATCCCATGAACACGCAAAAAGCCCCGCGAACACACAAAAAGCCCCGTGAACACGCAAAAAAAAAAAATGTGTGCAAATTCACAGATTTCGCGAACCGCGAATTCACTTTCACGTGAATTCACATACCGCAAATTCGCAAATTTCGCCTATACTTAGTATTTACTTATGGTAAGTTGAAGAACGAAATGAAAAGTCTAATTTGAACACCCAAAAAAAGGCATACAAACCTATAAAAAGAAACCCATGGCAACTGGTAACATCCTCATCCTCTTACCGCTTGAGAATTGTGTTTAAAGAAGCATATAATAAATAGATACCCAGGGAGTGTTTTGGGCTCCTTTTCAGAAGACATTAGCATCTGTGGGAATAATAAAAACATTAGAGGGAGTTTGACCGTTCTTCAGAAGGACTGCGTAGGATTCGGTCCTTGGAACTAGGATATGGCAGGAGTCACTGGATGCAAAGGTTACCCGCTGTTTGTTTTTGTTATTTGGAGTGTTGTGTTGGCAGGAGGTGACCAGCATAGAATTCCTCTCCTTCTCTAGGGCAACCAGCATCCTCATCCATTTTGTTAGTTAAGTACCTACCAGAAACCAAGGTAAGTACAGAATAATTGGTTTAGAGACTTGCTTTTACTGGCCCATATTCAGTAAAACCCCTTCAGTACCCACATTTAACTAGTCCTCTAATAGAAAAGATTAGTAAAATGTTCCTTAATTAATAACTGTTCAGCAAATGATCACCACACTTACCACAATGATCTTCTTGATGGGCAACCGGATCTACACCGCTCTTTGCCATTCCCGAAAACTACTGTATCCTCAAGGATGCTCAGGACATCTGGTACAGAAGCCAGGGTCGCGTGTACATACATGTATGCATTGCCCTTATCAATGCACATTTATCCCTAATGTCCAACCAACTCTTATGAACATGCAGCGGCTTTGTTTACTACCTCTCATGTTGTAATGGTCATCATTTTTCAAAAGGATGGCTTGCCCAAGAATTATGAGGCATTTGAAGTTGAACCACTGGGTACCATCTTGTCCCTCTTGACACCAGGTTCACCATTGACTGTACCTGGTCACTTCAACGTTTGGACTGAAAGTGATGTAGGTGTAAACCTGGGGAGCTCCTGCTGACCCTACTAAAGCTGGACTTTTCAACTTTCATTTTCACCAGCACCCAATAAACTTTACACACTTGTCAGGATTGTGGAAATCCAGGCTACTGGTTAATGATATACATGTCCAATCAGGTGGCCAGTCTGATAATAAGTTAATATACTTTAGGATAAAGGCATTCCTCTTTAGAGTGAATAAGAACCTGAAATAAAGGACTTTTCAAAACCCCACACCTGCTAGGCTGCAAGCGCTCCTTACCAAGTATACTCTGAATTTTAATCAAGGGCAAGAGTGTGATGTCCCATCGCTGGTCACTTGGCCGTCATTAAAATAAAATGCTCTTAGCCTATGCAAAGAACTTTGTTCCTGAACCCTCTAGCCATAGCAAAAAATCCAAGAACTTAAATAAAACATTATTGGCCGAACTAAGACCTCCAAAGGCCAAAGTAAGGAGACTATGATGCTCCTGGAAAAGGAAAACTGATGGCAACATAAAAAAAAGTCAGGAAACAGTGTGGATGCCAATTCAGGAAACTAAGAAAAGCGATTATGCAGGTATAATTCATGATGGAGGAGAGGCCCTTCAAAACCTGAAAAATCATTACCAATTCTATAACTGCATGAAGGAAAATTAGTAAGACTTCCTGAAAAAAAATGAAATCTGGTATCCAGCAAGCCATCCTCCAAGACCATGACCAACTCAAGGAACATGTGGAGTCCGATGATACTGGGGCTTCAAGCTCAGTTTCTAACCATGAACAGTTTGTTTTTTGTGAAGTCATATCTGAATGGAGTTGTTTGTGTCGCTCTAGCGTAGATCCAGGTGGTTGCAATGGTGACCCTTGACTTCTTGAGCAATCAAAGGTGACCTTCACTATGTATGCCATCAACGGTGACCCTTGACTTCTTGTGCCATCAATGGTGACCCATGCCTTCATGTGCCATCAATGGTGACCCGTGCCTTTTTGTGCCCCCATCGGTGACCCTTGACTTCTTGTGCCTTCAATGGAGACCCTTGGCTTCTTGTGCATTCAGTGGTGACCCTTGACCTCTTGTGCCATCTATGGTGACCCTTGACTTCTTGTGCCGTCAATGGAGACCCTTGACTTCTCATGCCATCAATGGTGACCGTTGACTTCTTTTGCCATTAATGGTGACCTTTGACTTTGTGTGCCCTTAATGGTGACCTTTGACTTCTTGTACCATCAACGGTGACCCTTGATTTCTTGTGCCATCAAGGGTGATCCTTGACTTCTTGTGCCATCAACGGTGACCCTTGACTTCTCGTGCCATCAACGGTGACCCTTGACTTCTTGTGCCATCAACGGTGACCCTTGGCTTCTTGTGCCATCAACGGTGACCCTTGACTTCTCGTGCCATCAACGGTGACCCTTGACTTCTTGTGCCATCAATAGTGACCCGTGCCTTTTGTGCCACCAACGGTGACCCTTGACTTCTTGTGCCCTCAATGGTGACCCTTGGCTTCTTGTGCATCAATGGTGACCCCTGGCTTTGTGTGCCATCAATGGTGACCTTTGACTTCTTGTGCATTTAATTGTGACCTTTGACCTCTTGTGCCATCAGTGGGGACCCTTGGCTTCTTGTGCCATCAATGGTTACCCTTGACTTTTTGTGCCATCAAAGGTGACCCTTGACTTCTTGTGCCCTCAATAGTCGCCCTTGACTTTTTGTGCCATCAATGATGACCCATTCCTTTTTGTGCCACCAACGGTGACCCTTGACTTCTTGTGCCTTCAATGAAACCCTTGACTTCTCGTGCCATCAATGGTGACCCTTGAGTCCTTGTGCCATCAATGGTGACCTTTGAATTCTTGTGCCATCAATGGTGACCCTTGAGTTCTTGTGCCATCAATGGTAACCCTTGACTTCTTGTGCCATCAATGGTGACCCTTGACTTCCTGTGCCATCAATGGTGACCTTTGACTTCTTTTGCCATCAACGGTGACCCTTGACTTCTCGTGTCATCAATGGTGACCGTTGACTTATTTTGCCATCAATGGTGACCTTTAACTTCTTGTGCCATCAATGGTGACCCTTGACTTATTGTGCCGTCAATGGTGACCCTTGACTTCTTGTGCCATCAATGGTGACCCTTGAGTTCTTGTGCCATCAATGGTAACCCTTGACTTCTTGTGTCATCAACGGTGACCCTTGACTTCTCGTGCCATCAATGGTGACCGTTGATTTATTTTGCCATCAATGGTGACCTTTGACTTCTTGTGCCATCAATGGTGACCCTTGACTTCTTGTGCCATCAATGGTGACCCTTGACTTCCTGTGCCATCAATGGTGACCATTGACTTCTTTTGCCATCAATGGTGACCCTTGACTTCTTGCGTCATCAAAAGTCACCCTTGACTTATTGTGCCATCAATAGTGACCCGTGCCTTTTTGTGCCATCAACAGTGACCCTTGACTTCTTGTGCTATGAATGGTGAGCCTCGGCTTCTTGCGCCATTAATGGTGACCCTTGGCTTTGTGTGCCATCAATGGTGACCCTTGACTTCTTGTGCCATCAATGGTCACCCTTGACTCATTGTGCCATCAATAGTGACCTGTGCCTTTTTGTGCCCCCATCTGTGACCCTTGACTTCTTGTGCCTTCAATGGAGACCCTTCGATTCTTGTGCATTCAGTAGTGACCCCTGACCTCTTGTGCCATCAATGGTGACCCTTGACTTCTCGTGCCATCAATGGTGACCCTTGGTTTCTTGCATCATCAACGGTGACCCTTGAGTTCTTATGCCATCAATGGTGACCCTTGACCTCTTGTACCATCATTGGTGACCCTTGACTTCCCATGCCATCAATGGTGACTCTTGGCTTCTTGTGCTATCAATGGTGACCCTTGACCATCCACCTTTCAAGGTCCTTTTCATTTCTTAGTTTATCTGTGATTTCATGTTGTTAAAAAGAAGAGGACTGCCAAAAACTTGGTGCTCACACCACTGTTGAAAAGAAACCTGTTTTGGATGGTAGTGAACAAAAGCAACACCTGTCTTTGTAACATCTGCTATCAGTAGAAGATTCTTGAAAATGCCATCCAGCTAGAACATCTTAAAAAAACATTGAATTCTGGGAAAATGTCAGTCCAGCTTTCCTCCAGTCATTGCACGGAACCCGCGCTTCTGGATGTCTAGATCACCATCATTATGTCACTGGTTGAAGAGTTCTCGCCGTTCTAGTGTTTCTGGACCTATCAGCTGCTTTCATCACCTGTATGGCGCGCCATCCTGCTGCATAGATTGGATGAGGTGGCGTGGGTGTCGGAACCTGTCAACCAGTGTTTTTCTATAGACCACAAGGCCCACATCAGATTGGGGAGGGACCATCAGCAGGGTTGGCCATGCTCACATTTGGGGTGCCTAAGAGTTCCTGCCTGTCCCCTGTGCTAAAAGCAGTAACACTCACCCACGGCATGATCTCCTTCACGCCTCGAAGGTGGAATGTCACGACTACGCCAATAACACACAAATGATTATTGCACTGTCTACAAAGTGTGAGTTAGAGCAGTACATCATGAAGGAGACCTTTGGAAAACCTACAAGGTGCCTGAATGACACCTGGCTAAGCATTGACTCAGGGATGAAGGAGTTCGTGATGGTCTGGACAAAAAAAAACAAAAAGGGACATGTTCAAGTCTTACTTTGGAGGCTAGAATTTCCGATAAATGAGAAAGTAAATAGTATAGTAGTTGTATTGAGATAACCTATAATTGATTCTTTAAGACTTTTATATTTCCTATACATGTTGCTTGCATTATTTAAATATTTAACGTTTCTCACGCCATATTTACTCAACTGTGTACCTTACTATTTATCTTTGTAGTTGTAAGTGTTATTTTTTGTGCCTAGTATTTATCATATATGCATTTTCTCTTTTTCTTTTCCATATATTTTGTATATTCAGTCATATCATTCAAATTGTGAGTTATTATTAACTTTATTGTACTTATGATGACATTCTCAAAATGTCAATAAAAAAGTATAACACAAAACAAAAATAGTATAGTAGTCGGATGCGACCCCCAATGCCAGAGCCATAGACAATATGTGCGGTTTATGTCAAGGTCAGGGTTCTTCTTATGCCAACCAAGCAGTCAATCTAAGCACACCCACCGCCATGTTTGAAAAAAAATATCTCTGTCAGCAATCCAAGTGGCTCCCTTAACTCAAGCTGCAAGTTACTTCTCGCCGCACTCATAATCCAGTAAATAAGGACAGGTAGTCAGGCGTCCCGGTCAGGGCAGTGTCCTGCGGAATGTACTGCCCGACCAGCCAACAAAGACTGAATAGGTCAACTCTGAAACCCTCTTTTTCTGTTTGAAGCCTCGGTTCCCTGAGATAGTGATCAGCAACAGGTGTGAAACCCTCAATCAGAGATGGGTTCAAGATTCCCCAGTGCTTTCCAGGTGTTTGCTCCTTCTTTTCTTTCATCAGCACGAAGAATGCTTAACATTGCATCTGTCTCCTTTTACATGCATTACTTCACATTTTTCCAGTTTTACACTGGCTTTTACCACTACCATGAAGGTGCAAAAAGGAAGTGAGTGTTTCTATTACAGACACTTTGCACTGTTAAAAAAACAAAACAAAACTACTTTACAGCATTCTGCTGCTCTTTTACATGGATTAATGCCAACAAATTATACTGTAGCCATTAGTTCAAAATGTTTTTCACCAGGGTAAGCATTTATAAAAAAAAATTTTTAAAATTTTGAACCAACTTTGAGCTTTGTCTTACGAGCACAAATAGATCTTTACACCTTGTACCGCGGGCTCTCGGTTCAGGCCCCCCCCCCTCGGACCCTTTCTGATACATCAAAGTGGACTGTACCCACTGACCTTGTCTCAGGGAGCAGGTGCTGCCCGTCCTCAGCCAAGGTCGGAGCTCATCCCCACTGGTACAGTAACAGCCTCAGCAACGTCATCAATATTGTAACTGGGGATGTGATATGTGACATCAACTGTGAGAAATGATGTCATGCAACACAAAAAGATGATGGACGAAATGCTGAACATTGTTGTAGGAGAGTAGGGTCTGCAATCCTATGATCACCCAGATTTTTTGCTTTTTGCTGCACTGGTTTACGACTTTCCCTGGCTGTGGGCCTGCTAATCAGACCCACAGCCTAGCTGTTCTCTCTATCCAAATTGTACTCAGGTACTGAATTGGCACTGGGCCCTCTCCAAGTCCCTGTACCCAGGGCTGAGGTGTACCCAGAAGTCTCCCAGGGGCTGAAGCATGTATTGTGCCACCCATGGGCTGACTAACTAAACTGACACAACTGGCTGCACGACAGCTGGGGCAAGGTGGTGTAATCACCCCTTTGCTTTAGATATAGTATACCTATATCTAACCCTAAAATGGACACACAGATCTCCTATCAGTCACTCCTATGGCAGGCCTTAACAATCCTGAAGGCAGAGTGCTTGGAATCGTGTGAGATGGTGCTCTGGCATGAGCTGAGCCTGTCTGCGGCTTTCGGGATCCATCCCTTAGCCGTTTCCATGATATCGCATACCATATACTCTTAAGTGCATTATAATCCTCGCGGTTATATGCCAACTCTGGTATCGCTTTATCAAAACATGTCGAGTAAGGTGTCATACGAATTGGAATACTAACCCCTCGCCAATTCTGGCGACGGGGTTAGCATTCCACCCTTCTAGAGGGACACGGCATGTATGTAACCTGTAACCCCGGTTAAAGTCAGACAGAGCCTTAGCATCCACAAAATGGATGCTGCCACCGAGACACAAGTCTGCCCTCCTGCTGCTGGGAGTCCTCCCAGAGCAGGAGGCAAGGACAAAGGGTTTCCTGCCAGGGGCGGTGCCAGCACCGTCCCAGACAGGGTTTTGTATATTCCAGGTAGGCAGGGCTACAGAGGAAGGTGACTGCAAGTGGCACCCCGGTGCTCACTGTGCATAGGCCGGCTGAAACCAGTTCCAGGGGCACTCCAGCCCCTGGCCTGGGGAAAGCCCGCCAAAGGAGAGGGGTGTAACCACCCCCCTCCTGGTCCCACCCATAGGGCAGGACTTAGTCGCGTGCCAGCCCCCTTTTCCCAGATAAAGGTAGGAACTGGCCCCCTTCCAAATTAGATCATCTTTGGAATCAAGACACGACTTTCTACGAAAGGACATCAAGATTTCTTCTTCAAGATTCTCCCTTGTGACTAAGGAGTAGTCACCCTGCATCCGCAGGCACCACCTTAAGAACACTGCGGTCTGCTGCAAGTCCTTCTTCCGGAATCCGACTGCCCAGCTCGACAAGACCCGGCTTCCCTGGCACCTCCGACCTCTACTCACCTCTACAGCCAAGCTGAGAACCGTGAGTGCGACGAGACCTCAAGGGACCGACTATTGCCAAGACTGCACGACTTCTTCACAGCAAGCCCGCCGGGTAATCTACTGGCGAGTGCTTTGGGGTCCGAGAAGCCCCGACCCTGAGCAGCTCCAGCACCGAAGATCAGCCCCCCCAGCATCTCCACGATCGGCGTGGGGCCCTTCTGCTTTTTGCTGCTCACCGCGTTGTTTGGCTACTAGCCCGCTGGTTTGTGGCCTTCTGAACGACGCCCGACGACATCACTGCTGCTGGTCTGGTTGCTCCAGACTGGTTCTTGCTCCCTTCCAGAAGAGGAGCACCCCGGACCCTCCTGGTCCACTCAAGACGCCATTTTGAGTCCACCGCGTGGGCTTGAATTAGCCAAGGCTTTGTTGCCCAATCCTGGGTCCTTCGACGCCGACAGCTTCATCCATCGTGGGACAGCTCGCCCCTCCATCCTGGTCGCCGACAACGCCTCCTGGTCCGTGAGATCTGCAGAGCACAGCGTCGCCCACTCACCTAGTCGAGGTGACTACCCTCCGGTGCCCTCCTGGTGCCCCTGACTACTGGCTAGTAGTCACGAACTTGGTCCCCTCTGCTTTCAGGTGTCATCCATCTTCGAGATCCAGGCTTGGATCACTTCGAACTCTCTTCACTGGTCGCCTGCCAGCATCTTTTCTTCCAGGCTCCTGGTTCGTCTACGAGGATTCCCGACGTCTTTTGAGACCTATGCAGCTGCAGCCCCTGGGCTAGGTAACTTCGGCATTTCGGTGCCCCAGCATAGCCTCACTATCCAAGGGTCAGGATCCACTGTCGTTTTCTTCCTACCAGGTCTGGTTCGCCCGTGAACACTAACTTTAACTTTACTAGCTATCATAGACTTTGTCCCGCATCCCGCGTGAGAGTGCACACTCTGCACCCGAGTCCCCTGGGCCTCCTAGAAGTAATCTAACGATTCTATAGTCAAGTCCTAGCGATTCCAAAGCCTATTAGTACTGTACTTACCTGCTAGTAGTTTCGCATTCCACTTTTAGAGTATATGGTTTTCCGTGCCCCTCGGGCATTGGTATATACTGTGCTAACTTAAGTATATTTATAAGAGTTTTGTTGTGTGCTTAGCTCCCTGTCTCATAAAGAGCCAGGGTAGTCTTGTTATAAATAAATACACTGTTTATTTTCATAACAACTTGTGTGGTGTCCTTTCACTGGGTGTTCAAGGGGTAATGTGATGGTAAAACAGCTGGCTTAACACGCCCTCTAGAGTCTTAGCCTTAGACTGCTCGTATCCATGCTACTAGGATAGCTGGTCTATAAGGTTGACTTACAACCAATCATCAATAAGGGTTGTTTGGACTGATACATAGTGATCACTAGAATAGTGAGCACTGCATATCAGGCCAACTTCTCACATTGGTGAGCAGCGGTTGGGATTTGAGCTTGCTGTTGTTTTACCACACATATCCTAAGAATATCTTGTGAAAGATCACATAAGTACTAAAGGTACATATAACTTAGCTTAGAATACTCTGAGTTCTACTGAACCAGCTGTTGTAGCTCCTAGGGCCTAGCACACCATAAACTACAACTCTAGCAAGGGATCAGTAGGTAAACATATAGTGTAGGTAAGTGCACCACTTACACCTCACTAGAAAAGCATGTCTACCCAGGGAGAGTCCTCAGGGACCCCTCTTGTGGTGATTGACCCTCCACAGGTCAGCTCAAGATATGCAGCTCTCAATTTCCAGGAGTTGAGACACTTGTGTACCTCCAGGAAATTGAAACAGGGGGCTAACCCCACCACTCCCTTCCTGTTGGATCTTTTAGAGACCTATGATGCTAGTAAAGCATCTCAGGGAGAGGGGAATATGCCAGCCTTAGAGGGTACCTCTGGAGATCCAGACCTCCACAACACTGTAAATGCAGTTGAGGAGGAGGACCCTGAGGAGCTCTCTGGGGATGAGGTAGACAAAGGTCTTGAGGTAGTCAGAAGGCTAACTAGGGCCAACATAGACTTGCTTGGGCTAGGATCTGGGGGACCCCCAGTACTGACCCTAAGTAGGCCTAACCTTGGAGTTAGGAGAGATAGATCTCTTTCTAGGGACTCCAATAGATCTCTGCACTCTAATGCCTCTTCTCAGAGGAGAAGGAACTCTCCCCAGAGGAGATTGACTTCCCCTCAGAGACTGGAGCATGAAGCTAGGATGAGACAGGCTACTCTGAGGATTGAAAGGGAAGAACTTGCCCTGGCCAAAGAAAAGCTTGCCTTTGCTAGAGAGCAGCAGATGAGTGGGTTAGCTCCCACTGGTGGCAGCAATCTCCCAAGAGATAGAGAGAAGGGTTTAGATACTAAACACCTGACTAAGATAGTGCCCCCCTTTAAGCAAGGGGATGATATCCAGAAATGGATGGCTGCTTTGGAGAGGGCCTGCACTGTGCAGTGCATTCCCCGAAGTCAGTGGGCAGCTATACTGTGGCTCTCCTTTGATGGTAAAGGTAGAGATAAGCTCCTCACTGCAAGAGTGGAGGATGCTAATGATTACCAGGTCCTGAAAAATGCACTGGTTGATGGGTTTGGTTTAACCACTGAGCAGTACAGGTTGCTGTTCAGAGACACCCAGAAAACTCAGTCTCAGGACTGGTCTGACTTTGTGGATTGTGCCACTAAGGCTTTGGAGGGCTGGTTGCTGGGTAGCAAGGTTACTGATTACACAGGGTTGTACAATCTCATGATGAGAGAACAGATTTTAAATAATTGTCAGAACCAGTTGTTGCACCAGCACCTTGTTGATTCAGATCTGACCTCTCCCCAAGAATTGGGAAAGAAGGCAGACAAATGGGTCAGGACAAGGATCAAGCAGAACCAGAACCAGAACCAGGGTGGTCAGAAGAAAGCAGACCAGAAGGGTAATGTTAAGAGTGAACAAAATGACCAGAAGTCTTCACCAGGTCCCCAACAAACCAAAGAGGGTGGGGGTCAGGCTTCCCAGAAGAAGAAGACTCAAGAAGGCCAGTCAAAGAGGTGGTGCCAGTACTGTAAAAGTAAGTCTCACTGGTTTAGTGAGTGCACCAAAAGAGGAGGACAAACTCCTGCCACTACAGCCCCTAAGGCAACTGCACCCCCTAGTACAGTCAGTAGTGGTAGTGTACCTCCCAAGGCATTAGTTGGGTTAACCTTGGGAACTGAGGGGTCTGACAACTTAGTTGGCACACTCACTCAGGCTGTCCTTGTCTGTACAGGGGATATGGATATGTCCCCTGATATAAGTCCCAATACTTTGGGCAAATACAGGCAGACACCTTTGATTAATGGCAAGATGGCTCAGGCCTATAGGGACACTGGTGCCAGTGTCACCATGGTGACACCTAACTTTGTGGACCCTGGACAGATCATGCCAGGTACAGATTTCCTGGTGACCAATGCCAGCAACGTCACTACCAGTCATAGTATGGCGATTGTGGCTTTCTCCTGGGGTGGAGTGAAGGGTCAAAAGAAAGTTGTAGTCAGTTCAGACCTCCCAGTTGATTGTTTGTTGGGCAATGATTTGGAGTCATCACTATGGTCAGAAGTGGAGCAGAGGACTCACATGGAAATGTTAGGCTTGCCAGCACATGTGCTTGCTGTGACTAGGTCACAGGCCAAAAGATGCCCCACTGAACAGGTGCTGGATCCTGGAAGAATGGACCAGACACCTTCCAAGAAGAAGAGCAGTAGGGTTAAGGCTTTGCCTTCCCCCTTGCCCCAGGTTGAGGATCAAGTCTCTGAGGAGGCTGATCTGAGAGAGCTGAGGGAAACTGAGCCTAAAGAGCTTGAACTTGATCAAGTTGAGTTTCTGGGCTCAGGGGGACCCTCCAGAGCAGACCTGGGGAAGGCACAGTTAGACTGCCCTTCCCTTGAACCCCTCAGACAGCAGGCTGCTGCTGAGGCTGCAGGGAATGCCACAGGTGCCCACAGGGTATACTGGGAAGATGGACTCCTGTACTCTGAGTCAAGAGACCCCAAGCCTGGTGCAACCAGGAGGCTGGTCATCCCCTTGTCTCTGAGAGGTTTCCTTCTCACCTTGGCCCATGATATTCCCCTTGCAGGTCATTTAGGTCAGACAAAGACGTGGGACAGGCTTGTCTCACACTTTCACTGGCCCCACATGAATGAGAATACCAAGGAGTTTTGTCGCTCCTGTGTCACTTGCCAAGCCAGTGGTAAGTCAGGTGGCACAACAAAGACCCCCCTCATACCACTACCTGTGGTGGGGGTCTTCTTTGAACGAGTGGGGATTGACATTGTTGGTCCAATGGAACCCCAGACAGCATCAGGGCACAAGTTTATACTGGTGGTGGTGGATCATGCCACCAGGTATCCTGAAGCTATTCCACTTAGGACCACTACAGCACCTGTAGTGGCAAGGGCCCTAGTTGGAGTGTTCTCCAGAGTGGGCTTCCCTAAGGAGGTTGTTTCTGACAGAGGTACAAACTTCATGTCAGGATATCTGACTGCAATGTGGAAGGAGTGTGGTGTGAACTACAAGTTCACCACACCCTACCACCCACAATGCAATGGGCTTGTTGAGAGATTCAACAGGACCCTCAAAGGGATGATTCATGGGCTACCTGAACCTCTTAGGAGAAGATGGGATGTCCTGATCCCTTGCCTCTTGTTTGCTTACAGAGAGGTCCCACAGAAGGGGGTTGGCTACAGCCCCTTTGAGCTTCTGTATGGGCATCCTGTAAGAGGACCCCTGTGTTTGGTGAAGGAAGGATGGGAGAGACCTCTCAAAAAGCCTGCAACCAACATAGTGGACTATGTACTTGGTCTCTGCTCCAGGATGGCTGAGTATATGGAAAAGGCATCTAAAAACCTTGAGGCCAGCCAAGAACTCCAAAAAGCTTGGCATGACCAAAAGGCTGTTCTGACTGTGTACCAGACAGGACAGAAGGTATGGGTGCTGGAGCCAGTGGCCCCAGCAGCTCTGAAAGACAAATGGTCTGGGCCCCACACCATCATTGAGCAAAAGGGAGAGGTTACCTACTTGGTGGACCTTGGAACTCCCAGGAGCCCTCTCAGAGTGCTCCATGTAAACAGGCTCAAGGCATATGTTGACAGGAAGGACATGAGCTTGCTCATAGCCACAGATGAGGGACAGGAGGAAGAGAGTGACCCTCTCCCAGACCTGGTCACTCAGAATCCTGATGATGGGTCAGTAGATGGTGTTGTCTTTTGTGGCAGCCTCACTGAGCATCAGCAACAGGATTGCAGGCAAGTTCTGCAATCCTTCAGACATATGTTCTCTCTAACACCCAGCCAAACTGATTGGTGTACCCATGATGTTGACACTGGGGACAGTCTGCCTGTCAAGAGTAAAATCTACAGACAGCCTGATCATGTTAGAGACTGCATCAAAACAGAAGTGCAGAAAATGTTGGAGCTGGGAGTCATTGAGCCCTCAGATAGCCCTTGGGCTAGCCCAGTAGTTCTAGTGCCAAAGCCTCACACCCAGGGTGGTAAGAAAGAGATGAGGTTTTGCGTAGACTACAGAGGCCTCAATGCAGTCACTAAGACTGATGCCCACCCAATACCAAGAGCAGATGAACTTATAGATAAATAGGCTTCTGCCAAATTCTTAAGTACATTTGATTTGACAGCTGGGTATTGGCAAATCAGGTTAGCTGAGGAGGCCAAACCCAAGACAGCATTTTCTACCCCTGGTGGGCATTATCAATTTGTGGTAATGCCTTTTGGTTTGAAAAATGCACCTGCCACCTTCCAAAGGTTGGTGAATCAAGTCCTCACTGGGCTGGATGACTTCTGTGCAGCATATCTTGACGATATTGCTGTCTTTAGCTCCACCTGGGAGGATCACCTGGTCCACCTGAGGAAAGTGTTAGAGGCCCTGCAGAAGGCAGGCCTCACTATCAAGGCCACTAAGTGCCAGATAGGGCAGACACAGGTTGTATACCTGGGCCACCTTGTGGGTGGAGGCCAGGTTCAGCCATTGGAGAGTAAAATACAGGCCATCCAGGACTGGGCTCCTCCAATCACCCAGACTCAGGTTCGAGCTTTCTTGGGCCTGACTGGGTATTATAGGAAGTTTGTCAGAAATTATGGGTCCATAGTGACCCCTCTTAATGACCTGACAAGCAAAAAGATGCCAAAGAAAGTTCAGTGGACAGCAAGCTGTCAGAAAGCATTCAATGACCTAAAGCAGGCCATGTGCACAGCACCTATCCTAAAGAGTCCAGATTACTCCAAGCCATTCATTGTCCAAACAGATGCTTCTGAGTTGGGTGTGGGAGCTGTTCTGTCTCAGCTGAATTTTGATGGTAATGATCAGCCTATTGCTTTCATTAGTAGGAGGCTGACCCCCAGAGAGAAAAATTGGTCAGCTATTGAGAGGGAGGCCTTTGCTGTGGTTTGGGCCCTGAAGAAGCTGAGGGCCTACTTGTTTGGCACTCACTTCACCATTCAGACCGACCATAAGCCCCTCTTGTGGCTAAATCAGATGAAGGGTGAAAACCCCAAACTGCTTAGGTGGTCCATTTCCCTACAGGGGATGGATTTTACAGTGGAGCATAGACCTGGTACTGATCACAGCAATGCTGATGGGCTCTCCAGGTATTTCCACTTAGAGCAAGAAGACTCACCTGGTCAAGGTTAGTTTATTGTCCCAAAGTTTGGGGGGGGTCATGTAGGAGAGTAGGGTCTGCAATCCTATGATCACCCAGATTTTTTGCTTTTTGCTGCACTGGTTTACGACTTTCCCTGGCTGTGGGTCTGCTAATCAGACTCACAGCCTAGCTGTTCTCTCTATCCAAATTGTACTCAGGTACTGAATTGGCACTGGGCCCTCTCCAAGTCCCTGTACCCAGGGCTGAGGTGTACCCAGAAGTCTCCCAGGGGCTGAAGCATGTATTGTGCCACCCCTGGGCTGACTAACTAAACTGACACAACTGGCTGCACGACAGCTGGGGCAAGGTGGTGTAATCACCCCTTTGCTTTAGATATAGTATACCTATATCTAACCCTAAAATGGACACACAGATCTCCTATCAGTCACTCCTATGGCAGGCCTTAACAATCCTGAAGGCAGAGTGCTTGGAATCGTGTGAGATGGTGCTCTGGCATGAGCTGAGCCTGTCTGCGGCTTTCGGGATCCATCCCTTAGCCGTTTCCATGATATCGCATACCATATACTCTTAAGTGCATTATAATCCTCGCGGTTATATGCCAACTCTGGTATCGCTTTATCAAAACATGTCGAGTAAGGTGTCATACGAATTGGAATACTAACCCCTCGCCAATTCTGGCGACGGGGTTAGCATTCCACCCTTCTAGAGGGACACGGCATGTATGTAACCTGTAACCCCGGTTAAAGTCAGACAGAGCCTTAGCATCCACAAAATGGATGCTGCCACCGAGACACAAGTCTGCCCTCCTGCTGCTGGGAGTCCTCCCAGAGCAGGAGGCAAGGACAAAGGGTTTCCTGCCAGGGACGGTGCCAGCACCGTCCCAGACAGGGTTTTGTGTATTCCAGGTAGGCAGGGTTACAGAGGAAGGTGACTGCAAGTGGCACCCCGGTGCTCACTGTGCATAGGCCGGCTGAAACCAGTTCCAGGGGCACTCCAGCCCCTGGCCTGGGGAAAGTCCGCCAAAGGAGAGGGGTGTAACCACCCCCCTCCTGGTCCCACCCATAGGGCAGGACTTAGTCGCGTGCCAGCCCCCTTTTCCCAGATAAAGGTAGGAACTGGCCCCCTTCCAAATTAGATCATCTTTGGAATCAAGACACGACTTTCTACGAAAGGACATCAAGATTTCTTCTTCAAGATTCTCCCTTGTGACTAAGGAGTAGTCACCCTGCATCCGCAGGCACCACCTTAAGAACACTGCGGTCTGCTGCAAGTCCTTCCTCCGGAATCCGACTGCCCAGCTCGACAAGACCCGGCTTCCCTGGCACCTCCGACCTCTACTCACCTCTACAGCCAAGCTGAGAACCGTGAGTGCGACGAGACCTCAAGGGACCGACTATTGCCAAGACTGCACGACTTCTTCACAGCAAGCCCGCCGGGTAATCTACTGGCGAGTGCTTTGGGGTCCGAGAAGCCCCGACCCTGAGCAGCTCCAGCACCGAAGATCAGCCCCCCCAGCATCTCCACGATCGGCGTGGGGCCCTTCTGCTTTTTGCTGCTCACCGCGTTGTTTGGCTACTAGCCCGCTGGCTTGTGGCCTTCTGAACGACGCCCGACGACATCACTGCTGCTGGTCTGGTTGCTCCAGACTGGTTCTTGCTCCCTTCCAGAAGAGGAGCACCCCGGACCCTCCTGGTCCACTCAAGACGCCATTTTGAGTCCACCGCGTGGGCTTGAATTAGCCAAGGCTTTGCTGCCCAATCCTGGGTCCTTCGACGCCGACAGCTTCATCCATCGTGGGACAGCTCGCCCCTCCATCCTGGTCGCCGACAACGCCTCCTGGTCCGTGAGATCTGCAGAGCACAGCGTCGCCCACTAACCTAGTCGAGGTGACTACCCTCCGGTGCCCTCCTGGTGCCCCTGACTACTGGCTAGTAGTCACGAACTTGGTCCCCTCTGCTTTCAGGTGTCATCCATCTTCGAGATCCAGGCTTGGATCACTTCGAACTCTCTTCACTGGTCGCCTGCCAGCATCTTTTCTTCCAGGCTCCTGGTTCGTCTACGAGGATTCCCGACGTCTTTTGAGACCTATGCAGCTGCAGCCCCTGGGCTAGGTAACTTCGGCATTTCGGTGCCCCAGCATAGCCTCACTATCCAAGGGTCAGGATCCACTGTCGTTTTCTTCCTACCAGGTCGGGTTCGCCCGTGAACACTAACTTTAACTTTACTAGCTATCATAGACTTTGAGTGCACACTCTGCACCCGAGTCCCCTGGGCCTCCTAGAAGTAATCTAACGATTCTATAGTCAAGTCCTAGCGATTCCAAAGCCTATTAGTACTGTACTTACCTGCTAGTAGTTTCGCATTCCACTTTTAGAGTATATGGTTTTCCGTGCCCCTCGGGCATTGGTATATACTGTGCTAACTTAAGTATTTTTATAAGAGTTTTGTTGTGTGCTTAGCTCCCTGTCTCATAAAGAGCCAGGGTAGTCTTGTTATAAATAAATACACTGTTTATTTTCATAACAACTTGTGTGGTGTCCTTTCACTGGGTGTTCAAGGGGTAATGTGATGGTAAAACAGCTGGCTTAACACGCCCTCTAGAGTCTTAGCCTTAGACTGCTCGTATCCATGCTACTAGGATAGCTGGTCTATAAGGTTGACTTACAACCAATCATCAATAAGGGTTGTTTGGACTGATACATAGTGATCACTAGAATAGTGAGCACTGCATATCAGGCCAACTTCTCACAATTGTCAAACATTCACCCCAGTCACAGATCTGGATTTAATCCATCATTATTGTGCTTGCCACGCCATTGTTGCAGCACTTTTCACCCTAAGTTGGCAGGGCATGCCCAGATTTGGGTCTTGTGCTTACAGTGCTACTGGATTCAAGCTAGCCTGGCTGATGAAGGGTGATGCCCTGAAACTGGTTACATGATGCTTGTTTCCGGTTCTGGTAGGACCAGGCTTGGCAGTTCGGGCTGGACTGTTCCCATGAGAAGCAGGGTCTAGACTGATTTGCATGGGTCCAAACTGGGCTGGAGTTGTAGGTAGGGGTGGGCGGAATTTCCATAGTCGCACTACGCAAAGCTCAGCAAAACGGTAAAAAAATCTCTACGAGCACACAGAGTTCCGCACACACGCGTAATTGCTTGTTCCGCCCGTTTGCGATGCTTTATTCCCTGTTCGTGATCCCTAATTGTGTGCTCGTGAGGAAATATCTCATGAACACGCATTTTGAAAGCGCGAACAAGCAAAACATTTGGCGAAGCTGCAGAATATTTGGCCATTCCGCGTTCCCTGGGGAACGCAAAATTACCAAAATTCCGCGAGCGGAACAGAATTCACCGCCCAGGCCTAGTTGTAAGCAAAAGAACGATGATGGATTCAACCCAGATCTCTTGACTGGGGGTGAATGTTTGATTCATTCAGCATTTCGTCCATCATTTGTTGCTGCATCAATGATGTCATGACATCATGTGTAAGCTCATAAGAATTGCATTGTGGGAATTATGTTAACTATGCTCTCCATAACTGGCACATTTTACAGTCTTAGAGGCTTTTGAGTTATAAGCAAATCAACGCTTCCACTGACGTTTTTAGGAAAATGTCTGCAACCCTTTATAACAAACATTATTTTCTCATCTGAATAAACAACCTGAATAAAATCTCTTCTCATGCACCTTAGTTTAAAGAGTAGGGTCCAGTTCTTGGGGACTTTGTTGACTATACCACATAAGGTGTGGAAAAAAGCTGTCCCCAAAAAATGCAAAAGACTGGCACCTACCATGCAGGTACGCCATTGACAGGTAAACTAGACTGCAAACTTGAGACTAGAATGTTGACCGGTTGGATGTCCATCATCCATAAAAAAACACAGCTCTCACTTGGCAAGTACTCACCGGTGGCCCCTTAGTGGCACCTGTGGTCGAAAAGCTTCACAGCCATTAGTAAGAATGAGGCTAGCATTATAGGGGAAACTTGTTGAGTGCAGTGCATTTTGTGCACAAAGGAGCTAAATTCTCTCTCTATGGCTTTGCAGCCTGATGAAAGCTCAACTTCTTGAGTGTGGAGATAAGTCCCTTGGTTCGTGCTTGTTACCGTCAGGACCTGGGTGCACGAGCCGGCTCACCCCTCCATCTCCGGCATATCGTGATAGCACTTGCACAGTGTCGTAGTTGGAGGACAGCGTCTTCATACAAATGTCTGGAGCCACTCAGGTAGGATGTAAATTCTTTATTTCATGTTCTTTCCTTGGTCTGCAGCCCCAGCCTGACTTACAGAGCAGCTAAAGAGGTTGTTCCCTGACCTCCCTTCATGTGACTGCGGCTCTGATGAGGAGTAGGGGTGGACAGCAATGACAGCACCAGACAGGAGGGAAGTGACCTACCTTTAACTTATCTGCCTGGAATTGTGACTATGGTACATTATCTGTGCTCTGTCGTGTTACGTCATGGCTGCCACTATGATGCCTCCCCTGCCTGCCTGGTGACTCTTTCATGACTATATTTTAAGTGCTGCAGTCATTCTAACACCATTTTTCACTGTTCTCTTTTTTTCAGTGAGTTGCTCGCTTCCTTTATTAGGTCTTGCCTAGGCAGCACTTCCACTGTCTCTTCGAGACATGCTGTATTCAGGATAAGGGCATGAAGCTACGCCCAATTTCCACCCATCTCTTTAATGAGCTCCTGTCCCTGTCTTTTGTAAATAGTGGCTTTTCATTGGTCCATAGGCTTAGTAATCTCTCCTAAGCACTGTCTTTTCTCTTCTTGTAACCGTCCATGAGGACACCCCCTGTTACATTTGTTGTTACTCAGTACGTTTTAATTACAGCCTCCGAGCCCTATTTTCTTAAAGGGCTTTCTCCCGCCTGCTTTTGCAGCATTGTAACTGACAATACCTTTTATTTATGTTTTCAGAAAACCTGCAAGCGGACTTTACACACCGCTTGCAGGATTTCAATACACATAAATAAAAGGCATTATCATTTACAATGGCAATAGCCCAAACTCTCGCAAATGCGAGACCCAATGCATTGCAAATGCTTGTTCTTTTCACTCACTGGGGCTGATTCACAGAACTAACTTAAGACAAAATCCTAAACTTACTACTTTTGGTATTCACAGAAGTTAGGATGTTGTCTTAAGTTTGTCTTAAGACAGACTTAAGACAGACTTAAGTTAGGATTTTGTCTTAAGTCTATCTTAAGTCTGTCTTAAGACAAACTTAAGACAAAATCTTAACTTCTGTGAATACCAAAAGTAGTAAGTTTAGGATTTTGTCTTAAGTTAGTTCTGTGAATCGGGCCCTGTGTTCTTATCTTCCGTCTAGAGACAGTCCCGGTTTGTATTTCAGATATTTTCTGCTCCTCGCCGCTGCGTCTTTCCTTAGAGTTTCTGTCTGTGATATTTTGTTCAATCTTTGTACGCACGTTTCATGTGGCTTTCCATTATGTAGCTTGTGGTAGAATCTTTTTCCTAAGAATAATTTTTACAACATTAATCTCCATACAATCTTGGAGCAATCCATTTTTAAGATTGCATTCTATGGAACAACCTCATATTTGGTCCGTAAACATTTAGGGGCTTATAACGATGGCGGGAAGTCCGCCACCGCTGGGCCGGCGGTGAGGATCGCCGGCCTGGCCATGGTGGACTTCCCGCCATCACCCTGAATATTTCCACCGCCAAATTAGGATGGCGGTGGGAATGGGAAAGGTACCACGGCGGACGGAAAGACCGTCTGCCGTGGTCCCGCAAAGCAGGCCTTTTCCGCCTGCCTTGCGGGACCAGGTACAAGGGGGCAATGGTGGTGGTGCTGTGCAGGCACCGCCGTGGGCATTAGGGTGCCTGTCTTTTTTTGGCGGCGATGCCGCCACGATGCCGCCACAAAAAGACAGCCGGTGACTGCCTTTGGGGGCCTGTTGTGTGCCCCCGGGGGGGTGGGGGTGAGGTCCGGCACGTGGGGGGTACCTTTGGTACCCCCTACATATGCATGTACAAGGTAGCAGGCACCGCACGGTGCCTGTCACGTTGTACATACATATGTAATACATGTCTTTTTACATTGTGGCGTGTGCTGCCGCCCGTCACAATGTAAAAATACGGGATGCGCCCGCCAGTGTTGCGGACGCATCGTGATTTGTATTGCGGGACAGCCGCACCTATGGCGGTGGTCCCTTTTGACTATGCGATAGCGGGCGGACTTTGTCCGCCCGCCATCGTAATCGGCCCCTAAGGACCTCATTAGGATGTCACTCGGAAAGCCTCCGACCTGCGGTCAGAGGCTTTCTGGCCAACATTTTTGGTTTGACTTCTGACCGTCTATATAGAATGTAGGTGGTCTGAAGTCAAACCGGCCAGTCATTCCAGCTGGTTTCAAGGAGCTTGTTGGCCAGCCGGAAACCGCAACATAAAACCTATCTGTGGCGTTTCCACCAACGGGATTATGATGTTGGTTTCGGACAGACTTTCCATGTCGGGCTTACTGACATGGAAAGGCTGTTGGAAAACAACATCGGGGGCCTATAGCAGGGACCCCTTGTCCCTGCGACCTCCAGTTGGGGGCCGAGGGGGCACCTATGGTGCAACCCTGTAAATCCCTGCACCATGAGGCAGGCACGATGAGGTGCCACATGGTGCAGGGATTTACACAAATTCCCATTTCTCTGTGGGCGCTTGTGCAGTGGGTTGGAGCCATAGAGAAATGGGAGTTTGTGACTGCGCCGTGTGCGGTCGCATTGTAATAGTATGTGTTCAAAACTGCCTACCTACGGTTGGTCGGTTTCCACACCGAAACGGCGTCAGGGGGACTGAAGTCCAGCTAACATTGTAATTAGGGTATTACAGTTTTAATCTGACAACTTGGTTACATAAAATAGGTTTATTACTATAAGTAAAGGGTACTTTGAAAAATATTTAGATTAAAAAAAAACAGGTACATTTCTATATTACTAAAAGAGCAAAATGAAATTAATAAAACTTGCACACCAACAACAGAATCAGTACAATGTTAGTAAGTTTAAAACATTTTTTTTTTTTTAAATCATCCATATTCAAATGGATTTTTGCTTGTTTGGAGCGGCAGATAAATATAAAATGATATACTGGCACTGAAGTAATAAACTTCCATCGCCCACCAGGCTAAGGAGACCCATTGTTTGAAGGCTCAGCAGGGCTGTTCCCCTATGTGAAATGGTTGTTGCTTAAGTACCCATTTAAGATAAAGAGTATTTAAAAACAAAGCATATATAATGTTAATAAAGAAAATCAGATAAAGGATTTTACGATGAGGTCAACATTTATGTAGGATTAACTAAATAGTGGCAAACATTTAAGAACAAGAGCATAGTAAAATATATTTTGGAAAATAAATGTTATCAAAGGAAATAAAATGTTAACATATTTAATCCCTCCGGTAGGAAGGGGCTTCTGCCTGGGCGAATTTCGCCTGTACGAATGGCTCCTTTTTTGTGTGACACTTTTTTGTTGTTCGTGTGGCTGGCCAGTGAACCCAACATAGTGGTTTCCAGAAAATATCCACGTGTCCACCTTGTCTTGGAAGTGAGGTAAGGTAACGACTGTTGGGTCCCATTGTCGACTCTTACCATGTTACTGCCTGCACTAGCCAATCAGATTTCAAAGGCCCTGCCTTTTTAAACCAATTTGATTTAGGAAGAGGTGTGGCCTAGAGGCTAAAATGAGATGCATGGAACATAGGTACATGAATCCTAATTAACCCTGGGCGTAGTTCGCGAAGTAGTGCTATGCGTAGCTACGCAAAGTGGACTTTGCACTACGCGAGCTACGCGTACCACTATGCGAATTGCGTAGTACCCTGTTCGCGATCATTGCATAGGGCCTGATGCTTGTCCACACTGTGCAATCATTGAAAACGGCATCTTGCACAGTGCGAGCTGTTGTTTTCTGACGCTCGAGCAGATTTTTACTCGAGAGGCAGCTTTCTCAACGCGGACTGGTAGTTTCTCATCGCGAGCGGTCACGAGCATACGCGACCAATCGCAATGAGAAACCTGACCTCTCTGCGTTGAGAATCTTGCCATTAGGTTTATTTTCCATGCTCGCGATTGACAACTTGATGTTGCTGATCGTGAATGAGGAAAAAGTCTTGACGGTATGAAATTGTGCTTGCTCGCGGTCGCCAACTTGACGTTGAGGACTGCGAGCAAGCAAAAAATAATCGCTGCACCTTGCTACGCTACGTGTGTTTGCACTGTGCTACGTGCAATTTGCGTAGTGAGAAGTAGCGCAAACTTCGCAAACTACGCGAGCGTAGCGTAGTGCTTTGCCCAGAGTTAATCCTGATTCTGGCTTCAGCACTTAAATAAAAATTGTGTGATTCTGGACAAATCACTTCATTTCCTTGTGCTTAAAAGTTAAAACTAGGTTTGTGTGATATTTATATAACTGTACGTATGACAAGTACTTCTGAAACGCAAATGTTGAATTCTCCGTTAATGTATTGCATCTTTCCCTAACCACCAATAATTTGTTGGGATCCATTGATCCCTAGGTAGGTTTGTGCTACCTAAACTTTAATGCATGCTACATTTACCAAACCACAGGCAGTCTCCAGAGTTTGTTCACCTGATTTGCCCAAAGATATGTCAGTTGTTTGGAAAAGTGAACTTTTTAAGTTTGTCTCTGGCACGAGGAATGATTCCTTCTCCCCAGACCTCTCGTGCTGTCCGTTCCCTGCACTCAGTGCATGATGGGCCCCTGACACCCCTAGGGAGAGCATTACCACCTGCAGAAGGGCAGTAGGTGGACATTAGTGTGTCAGTGACGTGGCCTTCTTGAGTCATCAGTGTCATCAATTGTTCAGTTGCACAACAAGTGCAGGAAACTCAAGGTCCCCTCAACACCCAACTTTGCCTGTGTCCTCCAACATTTTTTTAACTCCTCCCTATTAATTCTTGGATTCACCCATGCAAAGTAAAAACTAATTTGTCATGCTTGATGTCCCAGTAAAATGTCTCTTTGTACGCAAGAATGCATTGTGCTCATGAAACTATCATTTACACCTGTCTGCCTTTGTTATTTCTGACCCCTTTACAGCAATGTAGCAAAAAAGATTGGCTATCATGCACAAACTGTGATTGCACACAATTCGCATACGTTATTACCCTTACCACTGCATATTGCATGGGCAAGATTCCCCAGGCAGCGTTTGCAGGAAATGGCCTGAATCAAGACAAAAAGGAACACAATTTTTGAATGACTTATTTTAGGTTCTGTGTTGAAGTGGATGCCAGCTGTGTTTGTGCCCCACTTTACCTCTAGTGAGTGGATCAAAAATAAGTGGATGTACATTTTAAGTGGAAAGTCTTTCATCACTGTCCATGAATTCCCCAACGGTCTAGGAAAGTCTGTCATCCATGTCCATGAACCCTAGCGTTAATAGTAAAAAAAAGAAAAGGTAATTTCTGTGAGTGCCGTCCAATGCCAAGGAGACTAAATTAATACTGCGAGGCGGGAGTCCCATGGACTCTGCCAACGAGGTGGGCACCGCATCCTTGATCTTACGCTCTGACGACAGATCTCAACTCCTAGCGAGAATTGACTCAGGGTTGGTTGGTGGAGCTGGTAGGATCCCAACGCTCCTTGGGCTAGCAGGAGTAAGGTAACGGGATGTAAGACTATTTACAGTCCAGACTCTCACAGCCATAAGAGTCATTTATAGGTGCAATAATAAAATAACATGTTTTTGAAAGACCACAGTAAGCATTGCACCAGAGAAAGAGGCTCTTCGTTGGCGAAGCAGGTCCTGGGAGCGGAGACACCAATCCCTTCTGTATCTTGAAAGAAAAGAGATTAGAATTGGGAACGGAAGGATAAAGTCCACTATTGGGACCCAGCTCTTAGAGACCATCGAAGTCCTTGAAGTAACTTTGGTGCATATTAGCATGAAATAGTGATATTTATCGCTAAATGCGCTTAGCACGATTTTTTCCATTGCTACGCCTGCCTTGCTAAAGGGCGATAGCTGTGTTAGTGACTGCTTTCAGTCGCAAACAGGTTGGGTACGCCCACTTTGTATGTCATTAGTGATAAATATCGCTACCATCTAAAGCGGGCCCCAAACCGGTCGCTATCGCCTGAAAGCTGTCGCTAACTGCTGTTAGCAACAGCTTGCTAATAGGGCGATAAAAATATCGCCGCTTTAGCGGCAAAAAGTGCTGCTAAAGCGGCGATATAGCACTTGCTAATATGCCCCTATATATATTTTTTTCAAATGGCAAGCTAGTTTTGACTGCATAGTAAAATTATTTTGACTTTAATTGAACCATTTCTAACTTAAAAATGTAATTTTTCTCTACAAATGTTGCTTTGGGAAGGTTTCCACACTGCGGCCTTGGGGAGGTGAGCGCCAAAAGGCTCCTTCCAAGGGGGTGGGTGTTCGTGGGGGTGTCACCGCACTTGTAATACTCTGGCACCCGTGGGTGCGGTATTTACAGGGGGCGGCATTAGCGCTCTCTTGCACACTGCAGGGGAGATGTACAAGCCCCATGCACCACCAGTGCATCACGTTGCGTGACGCACTGGTGGCGCAGCCTGCTAAGGGATAATTACAAGCACAGATAAAGTCACCCTGCGTGACTTGACCTGTGCTTGTAAATATCGCCCCAGCTCACACAGCACTTTGCGTGTTAGGGGCGGGACATGGGTGTTGCTGTGGGTGTTCCCACGCAACACCCATGTCCACCGATGTATTTCCAGATTTACGAGAAATCACAAAACTGGAAATGCGCCAGTTTGCTGCGCCATCGTAGGGGTGGCGTAGCCAAGCGAAACGAGGAGACATGTTTTCATTTCTCCTCGTTTTTTCCTCTTTCAATGCGTGCTGCATTCCACAGCACACATTGAAAGAGGAAAATGTCTGCAGTGATGGCTTTTGTGCATGAAGGGGCCCCTTCCTTCACAAAAGCAATCTCCCCATGGCGCAGGCATCCTTGCACCATTGTACAAGGATGCCTGCTCCAGCGCATGGCAGCTGTTTCACGGCCAGCGCAGGGTAGAGCACAGGAATGCGACATATCATTGCAAGTATGTTGCATTTCTGTTCTCTGAAAGTGCTGCAGCGTGGCGCAGCCAAAGGGCTTGCAGTGCCGCGCTGCGGCGCTTTCTTGTAGATCTGTCCCATGATGTTGGCTGTGCTCCGCTGCTAAACTCAGAATTTACTATACTGATTGAGCCAGCTTTCACTTCGCAAAATTCGAGCAGGCAGAACATGTTTAATTACTTTTTTTGCTGCTAGTAATTCTGATTGGAATGAAGCCCTGTTTTCTGCCTGGGGTATTTTAAGAAGAGCCATTTATTACTAGTGACATAAAAAGACACGTGCAACACACATTGGCACAAAACGAGAAAAACATTGCATTGGCAGATTTTCAAGAAAGTGTCGCAGCGCGGCACCGCAAGCCCTTTGGCTGTGCCACGCTGCGGCACTTTCAGAGCACAGAAATGCGACATATCTAGAATGCTATGTTGCAATCCTGTGCGCTCCCCAGCGCTGGCGCAGAAACAGCTGCCATGTGCCGGCGCAGGCCCCCGTGCACCATGGATGTCTGTGCCATGGGGAGATTGCTTTTGTGAAGGAAGGGGCCCCTTCCTGCACAAATGCAATCACCGCAGGCATTTTCCTCTTTCAATGCGTGCTGTAGAATGCAGCACACATTGAAAGAGGAAAAACCGAGGAGAAAGGAAAAATTTCTCTTCGTTTTGTTTGGCGTGGCGCAGCAAACTGACGCATTTCTGCCTCCCCTGACAAAACTGTCTCTGGTCCTCACCCTATCAGGAAAACCCCGATGTCCAAAGACCTGACGCTCCGCTGTCTATATTTGAACACGCGGTCTATGGTAAAACACCAACTGGACATTTTTTTAGTCCTTAATACTGACAGACCTGATATGTTATTCATTACCGAAACTTGGCTTACCCAAGATTCTCTGCCGGACGTCCTTGCCGCTCTCCCGGCTGACTATTACATACTGTCAGTGAATAGAGAATCGGGGAAGCAAGGGGGTGGCGTCGCTGCCATTATCCATAAGGACCATAAGTTTACCACTTTACCTTCCCTGGTCCTGCCGGATACAGAAAATCTTATAATTAAAACTGATACAGACAACGGAACCATGGTGCTGGCACTTATCTATCGCCCCCCCCCAATGTAATGTCTACCTTCCCAGTCTCCTTGAGCGAGCAAATGGCTGGCTTAGTTGTCAACTATGACAAGGTAATGCTGGTCGAGGACTTAAACTACTGGTTCGACGTTCCAGCGGGAGGGCCCCAGGCCATCGAACTCTCTGAGTTCCTCTCTCATCTGAATTTCTCTCAATATGTTCGGACCCCCACCCACGAAAAACAACACATCCTGGACCAAATTTGGTCCCACAACGTACCTTTGTCTACCCCGACGGCAGCCCCCTGCATCTGGTCTGATCACTATTTAATCTAGTTCTCCTGCACTCTGCATGGCCATTCTAAAGCCTCTATCCCGTGGGAGGGGTAGCCAGGAAATGGAGATCGCTAAACAGTCAAGATTTCATGAATTCCTTGTCCAATTCAATTCCCAGCGCCTATTCATGATCTTAATCTCATGGAAAAAAATCTCTCTGACTGGCTCTTGGCAGCCTGCAATGAGCATGTACCGCTCTCCAAATTCTCCCTTGCCCGTCGTATGGATGCTCATAGATGGTTCACGGTAGATCTGAAGAAACAAAAATTGGAACTGCGTCAACACGAGAGGAGATGGAAACATGGGTACTCTGATGAAGACAGAGTGTTATATACGACTGCTCGTAGGAACTACAAGAACTCCATATTAACCACTAAGGCAGCATTTTTCTCAGAAAATCTTGAATGCGCACAATAAATCAAAAGAAATTTTTAAGGTGGTGAACGATCTTGGGAATGATGTAAGAACTCCCCCCCCCCAAGTCCCAACGCAAGAGCTCTGTAACTTGCTCAATAATTTCTTTATGGATAAGATAGCCACCATTAAAAAAAGCATACCGGAAAGGCCTAGCACGGTCCCTATCGAGGACATCCTTAGGAACCCACTCAAACTTGAGTTTATTCCCCCGATCGATCATCCTAGGCTAGTGGAACTGATGACTCATGTGAAGTCCGTCTCACCTAATGATTGTTGCCCCCCCTACATCCTAAAGGACGTTTTCTCAGCACTTCCACTGGGCATACTCCCCCTCCTGAACGAGTCACTAGCACAGGGAAGGGTCCCCACTACTTTTAAAAATGCGACGTTGGTCCCGCTAATTAAAAGAACGGGGGCCGAACCGACCAATCTTTCTAACTACCGGCCCATATCCCTCCTTCCTTTGGAGCAAAGATCTTGGAAGCCCATGAGGCAAGCTGTATCTCCAATTTAATTGAAACATCGGAGTACTTGGAGCCCAACCAAGCCGGTTTCCGCCAGGCGCACTCGACTGAAGCAGTGATTCTCGCAGTCCTAGTCACTATGAGGTATAACGCCGACAGGGGTATACATCAGGCCTTGGTGCTCCTGGACCTGTTGGCGGCGTTTGACACGGTGGATCACACCATCTTATTACACCATGTCGAACAGGCTGGTCTGCGGGGCTCGGCTCTCAGTTGGGTGAAATCTTTCCTGAGCAATCGTACTCAGGCAGTTAAACTCGGGAACTTTACCGCGCCCAAATTGTTCACCACCTGTGGTGTCCCGCAAGGTTCGTCATTGTCCCCCCTCCTGTTCAATTTATATCTCAAACCCCTTTTACACTCTTTAAAGAACAGGAAGGTAACTATTTATAACTACGCTGACGACCTGCAGCTAATTTTCTCACTGGACTCCACTGACTCTGTCTCGGAATTCCAGGCCACCATGTTGCACATTCAACGGTGGATGGAGTGGAACCATCTAAAACTCAACCCAGGGAAGACAGAGTTAGTACTCCCGGGCAAAAGTGCGACCAGCTGGGGCCCCCACTACTGGCCGTCAACAATGGGGTCTCCTCCTTCTCCCTCTCTCTCGGTGAAAAGTCTCGGGATCACCATCAACTCTGATCTTTCTCTCAAAGGCCAGGTGGGAGCTGTGATCTCCTCCAGCTTCCATCAACTGAGCAAAATCAGAAAAATTGCTCACTTGCTCACCCACTCTGCGATCATTCAAGTGGTACTCGCCCTGGTCTTGTCCCGATTAGACTTTTCCAATTCTATTTACTTAGGACTCCCCTTGTTTTTGTCTAAACGCCTACAAATTGTGCAAAACCAAGCGGCCAGACTGATTTTCAAACACCGCGGTGGGAGATCGGCGAAACCACTGCTGGCCGCCCTCCACTGGTTACCCGTAGCCCAACGGGTAATATTTAAAGTAGGATGTCTGGCTTTTAAGGCTCTTCACGGGAAAAGCCCCATGTTTATCAACAACCTAATTGTCAAGCATGAGCCTACCCGCAATCTTCGTCCTGCCCACCTGTCCCTCCTCACCCTACCCTCTTTCAAACGGAAGCGTCAGGGCGGGTGCCGATTTGCTTTTCTTGCCCCAAAGGTGTGGAACACTTTTCCTCTGACGATCAGGCGATGCACTAATCTTATGGAGCTTCGGAGAGCTTTGAAGACCTGGCTATTCAAGCAAGCTTCTGGATAGGTTAATTGCTTTCAATTTTCGTCACTGCCAGCGCCATGAAACTCTTGGGTGCCCGTGCGCTTAAAACGTTTAGACTAACATAACATAACATAACATTTCCAGGTTTACGATTTGTCGTAAATCTGGAAATGCATCAGTGGACATGGGTGTTGCGTAGGAACCCCCACAGCAACACCCATGTCCCGCCCCTAACACGCAAAGTGCTGCGTGAACAGGGGCGAAATTTACAAGCACAGGTGAAGTCACACAGGGTGACTTTACCTGTGCTTGTAAATATCCTTTAGCAGGCTGCGCCACCGGTGCGGCACACAGGGTGACTTTACCTGTGCTTGTAAATATCCTTTAGCAGGCTGCGCCACCGGTGCGGCACACAGGGTGACTTTACCTGTGCTTGTAAATATCCTTTAGCAGGCTGCGCCACCGGTGCGGCACACAGGGTGACTTTACCTGTGCTTGTAAATATCCTTTAGCAGGCTGCGCCACCGGTGCGTCACACAGGGTGACTTTACCTGTGCTTGTAAATATCCTTTAGCAGGCTGCGCCACCGGTGCATCACGCAACGTGACGCACCGGCGGCGCATGGGGCTTGTACATCTGCCCCACAGTCTTTTCGAAGCTGTTCACTTTTCACTTTTCTGCAGACTTCAATTAAATCTGCCCAAAAAAGTTACAATTCTGCACGCTTTTATTTTTGTTTTTTTCTTATTTAAGCCTAAATAGCTCTTAGTTTTCTAACGAGCCTTACTCTGTGCTATAAAATCCATTTCTTGAACTTCTCACTCGAGTTGAACCCGTGGCCGGCTGCTCGGGCAGCACGCGCGGTTGTGTCTCTGCTGCTGCTGCTGTGTGTGTGTAAAGCTGCTCGTTAGCCTTTTAAATGGTAAAAGTGCGCACGGCTGGAAGAGTCCTCTCAGCTGCGTGTGATGGATGTGGCTGCAGCGCCTCGGGGCCCGGCGCGGGTCTTTCAAGGCGCTCTCTGGCGGAGGCTGCGCAGGCGGACAGGGACAGGTTGTGCGGGGTGAGTGACAGCCCCGGACCCCCAGCTAAGCTCCTAGAAGCCCGACATTGTTATCAGGACTAAAGAAAGGTTACATTCCGCCCCAGGCTGACAGGAGGAGGGGAGGCCTCAGCGGTCACGTGGTGCAGGTGAGATGGAGGCGAGCCTGAGTCCCGGCGCATCCTTCTGCGGCGCCTACAGCACAGTGTGACACACGGCCAGCGCTGACAAATCAACGAAGGCTCAGAGGCCCCCACTTCAACTGAGCACTGGAGCTCAGGGGCCCCTTAATTAACTAAGCACTGGAGCTCAGGGGCCCCCACGTCAACTAAGCACTGGAGCTCAGGGGCCCCCACGTCAACTAAGCATTGGTGCTCAGGGGCCCCTTCATTAACTAAGCACTGGAGCTTAGGGGCCGCCACGTCAACTTAGCATTGGTGCTCAGGGGCCCCCACTTCAAATAAGCGATGAAGCTCAGGGGCCCCTCATCAGCTAAGCACTGTAGCTCAGGGGCCCCATGTCAACAAAGCACTGGAGCTCAGGGGCTCCTTCATTAACTACGAACTAGAGCTAAGTGGCCCCATGTCAACTAAGCACCCGAGCTCAGGGGCCCCCACTTCAAATAAGCAATGAAGCTCAGGGGCTCCTCATCAGCTAAGCACTGTAGCTCAGGGGCCCCATGTCAACAAGGCACTGGAGCTCAGGGGCTCCTTCATTAACTACGAACTAGAGCTAAGGGGCCCCATGTCAACTAAGCACCCGAGCTCAGGGGCCCCCACTTCAAATAAGCAATGAAGCTCAGGGGCTCCTCATCAGCTAAGCACTGTAGCTCAGGGGCCCCCACTTCAAATAAGCAATGAAGCTCAGGGGCCCCTCATCAGCTAAGCACTGTAGCTCAGGGGCCCCACGTCAACTAAGCACTGTAGCTCAGGGGCCCCTCATCAGCTAAGCACTGTAGCTCAGGGGCCCCACGTCAACTAAGCACTGGAGCTCAGGGGCCCCCACGTCAACTAAGCACTGGAGCTCAGGGCCCCCCACGTCAACTAAGCACTGGAGCTCTGGGGCCCCACATCAACAAATCACTAGAGCTCAGGGGCCCCATATCTACTAAGCACTGGAGCTTAGGGCCCCTCACATCAACTAAGCACTGGAGCTCAGGGGTCCCATCATCAACTAAGCACTAGAGCTCAGGGGTCCCATCATCAACTAATCACTGGAGCTCAGGGGCCCCCACATCTACTAAGCACTGGAGCTCAGGGCCCCTCATCTACTAAGCACTGGTACAATTCATAGGGCGGTCTTTTCGAAACATGATATTTTATTATTGCACCTATACATTACTCGTTTATGGCTGTGAGAGTCGGGATTGTAAATAGTCTGAAAACCAAACTTTCTTTCATCACTGCCATCAAGTTCCCATTTCCTTACTCCTGCTAGTCCAAGTAATTATTAATTTAATAATTAATATCAATTTAAAAAATAATTAATTCTTAATTAAAATGAATTTACTTCCTACCTAATAACCCTAAAAAACCCACAACCCACACCTAAAATGTTAATAAAAACAAAAAAAATGCACAATTAACATATTTAATTATCAATTAAATAATTATTATTCATTAAACACATAGGGGCCGATTACGATGTGGGTCGGAAAGCCTCCGACTGTGTCGGAAAGCGTCCGAAGAGCGGTCAGAGGCTTTCCGACTGACACAATCGAGGCAACTCCGACCGACATCGTAATAAGCCCCTAAGTATTCATTATTTATAATTAATTTAATTACTCTCTCGCCTCCGATCACATCACTGTTGAGCTGTTTATCGCCTCTCCGTAATGGGCACATATAGCGCCCAGCGTTCCGCATAGCTTCGGAGAGGTGCAATGTGCGCATTTCAGCTTTAATGATGATGTTGCTTATAAAACCTGAATCTTTTAAAGAGACCCAGATGCAGATAGGTCTTGTGCACTGCTTTTATGATTATGATTTATTAATATGGTTGTTTTTAGTATTTTGCTGTGAAGAAAACCACCAGTCAACTATGTTGACTTAGGTTAAATATATTTTGCAATTCACAAGTGAGTGAACTGTTTATTGGTTCATGTTATCAGCATTTGTTCAGCCTATTTTACCATGTGTATGTCACTGCTATGCTTTTTTTTATCTGGGAGTCTTTTTCCTAGGGTTCCTGTATCCCTATTAAGTATGGGTGGAAAATTTGTTCCGCTCGTGGAATTTGTGAATTTTTGGCGATCCGCGAATCTCGCAAAATTGCCCAAAAATCCGCAATTTGCAAGTTAGCGGATTATTTTTTCTCGTTCGCGCTTCAAAAATACAATCTCGCGCGCGCGGCATTGACTTACCATGATTCTGCGTTCGCTGATGAATTTTCCTCCCTGTTCGCGTGCACTGCGAGATTTTGGTAGCTGGCCGAGCGACGCCGCAATCGCGAACACGTCATTGCGACCTGAAACAGGAAATTACGAACGCGAACACGTCATTGCGACCCGAAACAGGAAAAAGGCATCGCGAGCAGGCTGGTTAAGTGGAAACAACATGTTCGCCACCGTTGTGACCGCATGCACAAGTTCTCGTTCCCGAACTGGTAAAAAAATCTTGCGAACTCGCAAAAAAAATTATTTCGCAAGCTCATGGAATTTGGCGGATTTTTGCGAATCGCAATTACGAATTCACGTGAATTTGCGTATCGCGAATTCGCAAATTCCACCCATGCTTAATCCCTATCAATCGCTCGTATTTGCTTGGTTGGTTGTGTGTGGTTAGTAGAGGGTTGTTGAAAGTCTAGTTGACTCTGAGTTGGTTGATGTGAAAGTAAAATGAGGTTCATCCTGAAAATGATTTGTTTGCTAAAGAACTCAGCTGTTTCTTGTTGCGGTGAGTGGCCAGTGGTCCACTTTCTGCCCCTTGTAGGTTGTTTTGAAACACCCTTCGGTGAAGCTCTTTAAAACTTGTCTGGTTGCATGTTTTCCTCCTCTGGCTATGGTAGATCTTCCCCTATCAGGTCCAGAAGACCACCTTCGGTTGACAATGCCGACACCCTTCCATGCGGGTTGTTGGTTTGCATCACTCATCGCTCACCTGAGAGCGAACAACGGCAGGTGTGGCGGCACGTGCACGGCTGGAGGTGCACCGTGCCATGGCAGCTCAAAGGTGGCTGGCCTGCACTGTTGGCGCACTTCTGTTGATGCCCCGGGCATGTGCCGTGATTGACAAGGCCCGCGTAGGTTGGACCTCCCCAGCCTGAGTGAACTCTGACCTGGAAGAGAAGGCTCCTTAGAGTGAAAGGTAAGTTGCCTTGGGCACAAACATTAATGCTATATTTCCAACCCTCTTAAGAATGTCGAGCTACCAGCAGTGGTAACAAAGCACGGCTCAACAAACGTCCCACTGCCCCTATGAGCAGAACAGGTCTGCCGTGGTGCGGAATCTGGGTGCAAAGTCCCTCAGATTCTAATCTGGCTCAGACATAATTAGACCAGTGGTTGAATGGGTCTGCAGACGAGACCAGTTTGTTCTACCATCCCATAATGCCATGATCTGTTGTCAGCCACTGCATTCAAGAGTCGAGCCGTCATTGGTTGGAGGACGGCTTTGTCTTCGCCCACTGAGATCAAGACCGTCCAATAGAAGGTCGGTGAACGACCAATGACTGCAGACCTCAGGGGCTGGAGGTTTGTGTGGCCAACACTTGAAGTTAGGTGGTTGACAGAGGTGGAAATGTGACATTCCAGCCTCACACACACTTTCAGCCTGTGGGCGTCATGGCGCGGCCTTCTACTCAAGCGAATGACTTTGTTTTGGAGTGTCGTCAAGTGGAACTTGCTCGGTTAGACCCTACTCCAATGCCTCAACATCAGAGACATTGAGTTTGGAGGCATCAACTGTATTTTCTGCCATACAGGATGATTTGTTCGAGAGACAAACATCTTACCTCTGTATTTATCTTTGAATAAAAGTTGGCATGCGATGTATGACGTTACAACGCATACTTTTACAACGCATACCTTTACAACACATTTTTTACAGCGCAACATCCATTACAACGCATTCCATTACAACGCATGCATGCCATTACAACAAATTTTTTAAAACTACCTTTAGAACGCATTCCATTACAACGCATACTACCTTTACAACACATACCATTGCAACGCATAACATTACATTGCATGCATGGTAAGTATTGGAGAGTGTAGGGGTAAAAATTACTATTCTAACTCCAGGGGGGTGCAACAGTAGGGTAAGTGTTGGATAGTGTAGGGGTAAAAATTACTATTCTAACTCCAGGGGGTGCAACAGTAGGGTAAGTGTTGTATAGTGTAGGGGTAAAAATTACTATTCTAACTCCAGGGGGTACAACAGTAGGGTAAGTGTTGGATAGTGTAGGGGTAAAAACTACTATTCTAACTCCAGGGGGTGCAACAGTAGGGTAAGTGTTGGATAGCGTAAGGGTACTATGCGTTGTAATGTTATGCGTTGTAATGGTATGCGTTGTAATGTCATGCGTTGTAGTGGTATGCGCTGTAGTGTCATGCGTTGTAATGGTTGCGTTGTAATGGCATGCGATGCAATGGATGTTGCATTGTAAAAGTTTTTTTGTAATGGTAGTGCGTTGTAAAAGTTGCGTTATAAAGGTTGTTTCCCGTTGGCATGCATAACTGGTTGCCTCTGGTGGCCTCGGATTACATTGGAGAGTGGTGCAGTTTGAGCCCTTACCTGCACGCTTTGCTCTCACCTTGAGCTGGGCGGGCTTTCATCTCCCAGCTGTGTGGACCACACCACTCTGTCCTTGGCCTCCCCACTGGCAGGCTGGCCTGGGTGTAACCAATCATGCAGAGCTGGGTCTTCTCCTCTTCAGAGGAAGAGGACCCTGTGTGCCATGCCATTGAACCAAGGGTGCTCTGAAGGGATGCTTCTGCATCAGATAGCTCTGTGTTTATGCACCTGCTGCGGTGACCCTCTGACCTCAGGGTCACAGGGACAAAGCTTTTCAGATTAAATGAATTGTCCACTGTTAGAAGGGGCGATCCCAGAGGGCCAGGTTATGCTCACCCGGTCACCCCAAGACCCACCTCTTCCACAGAACTTGCCGAGTCTTGATTGTGAGGTCCTCACCGGGGAGGACTTTGAGTCTAGGATCGTACACACTGAGCTCACACCACACTACGAACAGACACCACACCGTTGGATTCTAGTAACAAGTTCTTTGTATAAGCAATAAATGAAGAAAGCACTCTTATGTACACAGTGGTCGAGGGACCACAAAGTCTTTGAGGATGCGGGAAGGGGGAAGCGGGACAGTCTTTTAGTCTCTGGGTCAGTACGAGGCGTACCCTCCGCACAGCTCTCAATCCTCGAGCCGGGGGATACGGGATGATGGTCGTACCGACTGCTTCACCTCTGTCGGGTCGGCTCGGTCGTGATGGTGGTCTCGATGGTCCAGCCGGACCAGAGTACTCCTCGAGCCGCGACGAGGTCAGCAGGGCTCGATCTGGAGAAGTTCGTGAGGAGCCGCGACAGCGTCATCAGGGCTCGGATGGTTGCAGGTTCAAGCTTGAGCCGCGACAGCGTCAGCAGGGCTCCGGTGGTCCTAGAGGTCGAGCCGCGACAGCGTCAACAGGGCTCTGATGGTTGCAGTTCAGCTCGAGCCGCGACAGCGTCAGCAGGGCTCAGAGGTTCAGGATGAGTCTTCTTAGGGTCAGCCGCGATCAGATCAGCCGGCTTCAGGTCCAAGATACAACTGCCCGCTAGTTGTCAGGCGGGCCCAGTTATAGTCCTTTTGCTTCTTTGATCTCCGGACCCTCGCCGGCGGAGGTCTCCTGCCTGGGGGGCTGGTCGTTGGCGAGGTCCGGCGGTTGGCTCTTTGATCCCTTTGAACGATGGGTCCAGGAATTCCCAGACGCCCAGCGGGTCTGGAGCCAGCCCTCGGGGAGGCCAGAGGGGTGATCGAAACTGTCCCACAGGGGAGGGCCAAAGGTGTGACAGATACCAGCCCCTCAGGGGAGGCCGGAGGTGCCATCGAAACTCTCTGGCTTATCTCGCTCAAGGAGCCCTTTACCCCCCATCCGGGACTGGCGCGCCTTTGGAGCCTGGGTTTCGCTGGGGCCGGGGTCACGCCAGGCCCAGGGAGACAGGGATGTCGGGAAGGGAAGATGGCGTCCGAACCTTGGGGGGCATGCCATGTTAGGCGCTCGGAGCCGGACGTGGAGCGGGAAAGGCAGGCCTGGTCGAGGTTCTAGGGGGATCTAGGCTTAACTGGAGTAGGACGACCAGGCTCGGGGTGCAGGCTACACTAACGGGGAGGCTGCGCAGGGGACTCAGGGTACAGGTCTACGCTCACAGGGTGTGGAGGGACAGGGGTGAACCACGCCACGAGGCCGGGTCCAACACGCGTCCCCCCCAGCTGAAGGCGGGGAGAACTACCCATCCTCTTGGGGGTTCTCTTCGCTGAGGCGGAAGAATCGGGACAGGCCGTCTGCGTTGGCGTGGTCAGAACCAGGCAGGTGCTCAACAGTGAAGTCCATTCCCTGGAGGGAGATGGACCAGCGCAGCAATTTGGGATTCTCTTCTCTCATCTGCATTAGCCACCGGAGAGGTCGGTGGCCGGTCTGGACCCGGAAGTGAGTACCGAACAGGTAGGGCCTCAGCTTCTTCAGGGCCCAAACCACCGCGAAGGCCTCCCGCTCGATGGTGCTCCACCTTTGTTCTCGAGGGAGTAGCCTCCGGCTAATGAATGCCACTGGTTGGTCTAGGCCGCTCTCGTTCACCTGGGACAGGACGGCTCCGATGCCATGCTCGGACGCGTCCATATTAACTACAAACTCTCGGGAGTAGTTGGGGGCCTGGAGGACTGGGGCAGTGCACATGGCGTCTTTTAAGGTTTTGAATGCCTCTTGGCAGGCGGAGGTCCAGCTGACTTTCTTCGGCTGGTTTTTGGAGGTTAACTCCGTCAGGGGGGCTACGATGCTGCCGTACCCCTTGATGAACCGTCGGTAGTACCCCGTGAGCCCTAGGAATGCCCGCACTTCCGTCTGGGTCGTGGGGGCCTCCCAGGCCACGATTGCATCGATCTTGGGCTGGAGGGGGGCTACGAGGCCGCTTCCGACCTGGTGCCCGAGGTAGACTACGGACCCTTGTCCGATCTGGCACTTGCTCGCTTTGATGGTGAGACCGGCCCTTCTCAGGGCCGTCAGCACCGCCCAGAGGTGCTGGAGGTGCTCGGGCCAGTGGGAACTGTACACTTCGATATCGTCCAGATACGCAGCGCTGAACGCCCCCAACCCCACCAGTACCTGGTTCACCAGCCTCTGGAAGGTGGCGGGGGCATTTTTCATCCCGAAGGGCATCACCCGAAAATGGTAGTGACCATCCGGGTGGAAAACGCGGATCTTTCCTTGGCTCCCTCGGTGAGGGCGATCTGCCAGTAGCCACTGGTCAGGTCGAACGTGCTAAGGAAGCGAGCAGCCCCGAGGCGATCGATACGCTCGTCGGCTCGGGGGATGGGATGTGCATCAGTTCTGGTGACTGCGTTGAGCCCGCGGTAGTCAACGCAGAACCTCAGCTCGGGAACCGCACCGGGGGCGGCTGCCTTCGGAACCAGGACCACGGGGCTAGCCCATGGGCTGTCAGAGGCTTCGACCACCCCGAGAGCTAGCATCTTTGATACCTCGGCCTTGATGCAGGCCCGGACTCGGTCAGGGACGCGGTAGGCTCTGTGTCGTACCGGTGGGCTGTCCCCGGTGTCCACGTCGTGGACGCACCAGTTGGTGACGCCGGGGGTGAGGGAGAAGAGGTCCGAGAACTGTCCCAACAACTGGCGACAGTCCTCGCGCTGCTCGGGAGAGAGGGAGGAGGAGAGACTCACTCCCTCTACGGAGCCATCTTTTTCTTTGGTGCATAGGAGATCGGGGAGAGGCTCCGTTTCTTCTTCTTCCCCATCGTCCGTGGCGAGGAGCAAGCTCAACTCGGACCGGGCGAAGTGGGGCTTGAGGCGGTTCACGTGAAGGACCCGCAAGGGGTTCCTGGGGGACTCTACATCGATGAGGTAGGTCACCTGACTCTTGCGCTCCACTACCTTGAAGGGCCCTGTCCACTTGTCTTGCAGGGCACAGGGCTCCACGGGGGCCATCACCCAGACCTGTTGTCCGGGCTGAAACTCGACCAGAGTGGCATTCTGGTCATACCACCGTTTCATTTCTTCTTGACTAGCCTCGAGGTTGGCCTCGGCCAGTTGTCTGAACTTCCTCGTCTGGTTCCGGAGGGCCAGAATGTATCGAAACACATCGGGAGGGGGCTCTGGGGCCGCCGTCTCCCACCCTTCCTTGACCAGGGTGAGGGGTCCCCTGACGGGGTGCCCGTAGAGGAGCTCGAAGGGGCTGAACCCCAGGGACTTCTGGGGGACTTCGCGGTATACGAAGAGGAGACAGGGAAGGAGGACGTCCCACTTACGCCTCAGGGGCTCTTCGAGACCCATGATCATCCCCTTGAGGGTTCGGTTGAATCGCTCCACCAGACCGTTACCCTGGGGGTGATATGGGGTGGTAAATTTGTACGTCACCCCACATTGCTGCCAAAGGGACTTCATGTACTTGGAGATGAAGTTGGTCCCTCGGTCGCTGACAACCTCCCTGGGGAATGCCACCCGGGAGAAGATGTCCATGAGGGCCCGCCCCACCACGGGGGCGGTCACCGTTCGGAGGGGAATGGCTTCGGGATATCGGGTGGCATGGTCCACCAAGACAAGGATAAAGCGGTGACCCAAGGAGGTCCGGGGGTCGAGGGGGCCCACGATGTCGATCCCCACCCTTTCAAAGGGGGTACTGACCACGGGGAAGGGTTGGAGGGGGGCCTTGCGCTTCCCTCCGCTCTTTCTGCTGGACTGACACGTGGGGCAGGACTTACAATGGGCCTCCACATCGGAGCGCATGCCCGGCCAGTAGAAGTGGGTGACTAGGCGGTGATACGTTTTGTCTTGGCCCAAGTGTCCCGCCAGGGGCACATCGTGGGCCAGGTTCAGGAGAAAGCCGCGGAAGCATAGGGGTACCACCAGCACTCGGGCTGACCCTAGCTCGGCAGACTTTTGTTCGTTGTACAAGAGGCCGTTTTCCCAATAGACAAAGTGGGAGCCGGACTGGTCACCGGCGGCCTGGGCGGCGGCCTGCTGCCGCGGCCCAACCAAGGATGTACAGGAGGTCTGCTCCAGGCAGAATTCTTCCCGGGACGGCCCTCCTTCCTGGCGCCACTGGGCCAGCTCGGGAAGGTCGTTCAAGCTCGGGGTCGGTTCGACGCCGGGGCCGAGGGGCCCTGCGTCGGGGGTCTCAGAGGATTCAGGGACCTCGGGGTCCTCGGGGGTAGCCTGTGCTGCCTCTAGGGTCGCCCCTTCGGGGGTGGCCTCTCGGGCGGTCATCGACCGGGTACTCACACAGGCCCACTCGGGCAGGCCCACCATCTCCAAGTGGGTCCTTTTCTCAACCCGCTGCCATGGGGAGCTCTCCAGATCGTTGCCGAGCAGGCAGTCCACGGGCATGTCTGAGCGGACCGCCACTCGTAACTCTCCGGAGACGCCCCCCCATTCGAACGGGACTTGAGCTATCCGGCAGGTGCGGACGGAGTTATCAGCTGCGATCACTCTGCAGGAGATGTGGGGAACAATCTGGGCTTCGGTGACTAGGTGCCGTTTGACGGCGGTGATACTGGCTCCAGTGTCTCGGAGCGCCCCTATGTGGTGGCCATTGACAGTCACCTGCTGTCGGTATTTCTCGGTGTTGTCAGGTAGGGGGGCTCCTGGGACCATCTCCCTATCACCCAGGGAGACCAACATCATAACTGCGGGGTCAGCTCCCTCAAACTCCTCTTCCCCCTCCTCTTCTTCTAGGGCTACGGAGGTGATGTGGCGCACTGGGGTCCCTGCAGCGGCAGGCTTCTTGAAGAAGGGGCAGCGGGGGTCATTGGCATAGTGCACTGGTTGCTGGCAATGGAAGCAGGCTTGGCTGACTCGGGGCCCTGGCTTGGCTGGGGGGAACCCTGCGCGCGCTGTGGGAGGTGAGGTGCCGGGCTGGTTTCTGGGGGGACTGCGCGGGGACCCTAACTGGGATCCCCTCTGTCTATTCTGATTCCCCCCTCCCCTCTGGCGGGATGGTCCTTGTTCGTTTCGGCCAGCGTCTCCCCCGGGCCCCCAGGGTACTCTAGTGCTCACCCAGCGATCGGCCTCGACGGCCAGCTTCCGGGGGTCAGCCAACTTGCTGTCCAGGAGGTGCTGTCGGAGTTCCACAAAGCAATTCAGGGACAAATGTTCATATGCAATGAGGTCAATGAGCCCCTCGAAGGTGGATACTTTGCTGCCCTTGATCCACCCTTCCAGGGCCCGGCTGTAGAAATTGACATATTCTACCCATGTGGTGCCGGGGATCTTCTTGCATTCTCGGAAGCGTTGGCGGTACATTTCTGGGGTGAGCCCGTACCTTGTGAGGAGGGCCTCTTTCATGTGGCTGTAGGAGGTCTGTTCGGCAGACGGTAGGTCGAGTAGGGTGTCTCTCCCCTCACTCAGGAATCGACCCCACAGCCCTGCTCCCCAATCTTTCTGCGGGACTCGGTGGGAGGTCATGGCGACCTCGTAGGCCTTGAACCATTGCTGGATGTCATTGTTTTTGTAATATTCTTTGACCACATCCTTGGGGATGTGGACCTTGGGTTCCACCGGGGGAACGGACTCTCGGGTCGCTGCTGTTCGGTTGTTTTCGTTCCGGGCCTTTAGTTCTATTTCCAATATGCTGCGCTCGTGCTCCAGCTGGAGCTTCTTTCCGTCATGTTCTCGCTGGAGTTTCTTCTCCTCCAGTTCTCCTTGCAGCCGCAGCAGTTCGATGGCTAGCTTCTTCTCGGCCAGCTTGAGTTCTCCTTCCATTTTCAAACGGGCTAGTTCTAGCTCGTGGTTTTGGTTGCGTTCTCGGTCGGTCATCTCTTCTCGAGACAGAACTCTCTCGGTGCTGAGAGTCCACGTCGGGGACTCTGCTCTTTCTTGCTCTGGGGCGTGGGTTTCGATCAGGGGGGCTCCCCCTCCATCGGCTTCTGTCAGTGCTGGAGGTTGTGCTCCGGTCTCCACCCAGGCTGTTAGAGCTTGTTGAAAGTCCTCTTTGGTGTTTAATCCCGTTGACGGGATATGGAGATCTTTGCAGAATTGCTTGAGCTCACGGTGCGAATAGTCCTTCAGAAGCTCCATCTGGAAGGTAGTCTCGTCGTTTGTGAGGCTCATGGTTGCTCTTCGTTCGGGTAGTGTGTCAGTGCTGTACGATCCCTAGACGTAGGTTCTTATCGCGACGCTGCCACCAATGTTAGAAGGGGCGATCCCAGAGGGCCAGGTTATGCTCACCCGGTCACCCCAAGACCCACCTCTTCCACAGAACTTGCCGAGTCTTGATTGTGAGGTCCTCACCAGGGAGGACTTTGAGTCTAGGATCGTACACACTGAGCTCACACCACACTACGAACAGACACCACACCGTTGGATTCTAGTAACAAGTTCTTTATATAAGCAATAAATGAAGAAAGCACTCTTATATACACAGTGATCGAGGGACCACAAAGTCTTTGAGGATTCGGGAAGGGGGAAGCGGGACAGTCTTTTAGTCTCTGGGTCAGTACGAGGCGTACCCTGCGAACAGCTCTCAATCCTTGAGCCGGGGGATACGGGATGATGGTCGTACTGACTGCTTCACCTCTGTCGGGTCGGCTCGGTCGTGATGGTGGTCTCGATGGTCCAGCCGGACCTGAGTACTCCTCGAGCCGCGACGAGGTCAGCAGGGCTCGATCTGGAGAAGTTCGTGAGGAGCCGCGACAGCGTCAGCAGGGCTCGGATGGTTGCAGGTTCAAGCTTGAGTCGCGACAGCGTCAGCAGGGCTCCGGTGGTCCTAGAGGTCGAGCCGAGACAGCATCAGCAGGGCTCTGATGGTTGCAGTTCAGCTCGAGCCGCGACAGCGTCAGCAGGGCTCAGAGGTTCAGGATGAGTCTTCTTAGGGTCAGCCACGATCAGATCAGCCGGCTTCAGGTCCAAGATACAACTGCCCGCTAGTTGTCGGGCGGGCCCAGTTATAGTCCTTTTGCTTCTTTGATCTCCGGACCCTCGCCGGCGGAGGTCTCCTGCCTGGGGGGCTGGTCGTTGGCGAGGTCCGGCGGTTGGCTCTTTGATCCCTTTGAACGATGGGTCCAGGAATTCCCAGACGCCCAGCGGGTCTGGAGCCAGCCCTCGGGGAGGCCAGAGGGGTGATCGAAACTGTCCCACAGGGGAGGGCCAAAGGTGTGACAGATACCAGCCCCTCAGGGGAGGCCGGAGGTGCCATCGAAACTCTCTGGCTTATCTCACTCGGGGAGCCCTTTACCCCCCATCCGGGACTGGTGCGCCTTTGGAGCCTGGGTTTCGCTGGGGCCGGGGTCACGCCAGGCCCAGGGAGACAGGGATGTCGGGAAGGGAAGATGGCGTCCGAACCTTGGGGGGCATGCCATGTTAGGCGCTCGGAGCCGGACGTGGAGCGGGAAAGGCAGGCCTGGTCGAGGTTCTAGGGGGATCTAGGCTTAACTGGAGTAGGATGACCAGGCTCGGGGTGCAGGCTACATTAACGGGGAGGCTGCGCAGGGGACTCGGGGTACAGGCCTACGCTCACAGGGTGTGGAGGGACAGGGGTGAACCACGCCACGAGGCCGGGTCCAACATCCACCCTTCCAACATTATATTGTCAATTATTGTGAGGAAATTATAACATCTGGCATGTATAGCGCCTGGGAAAGTGCTTTACACCTATGTATTAATGAAAGAAAAGATATATCTATATGTATATATAAATATATATATTTATTTATATAATATATATATATAAACCACAAAGTTTGCCTGGAGTGAGGAGCCCACGCAGGTGAGTGAAAGTATTCTCTGATTTTAATGGAGAAACCAGCAGCAAATAACAATACGCAAGCACCCAACTTAGAATCAAGTTCTGTGAAAACGCCCGACGCGTTTCATGTTGAGGAACATTTCTTCAGGGGCTCACAGTATGCAAAGGAGTTCCTGGGCACAGCTGTTTTACAGGCACATGTAATTTCGTCCCGCCCTGCTGGGCGTTGCCACGAGCGTGGCCTTCTGGATCATGTAGTGCCAAAATTATAACCTCATGTGAGCCGCCGTGCACAGTCTCCAAATAACAGCAATTTGTTAAAACCCAAGTGGGCAGTGAAGGTCACCCACGACGTTACTGCTGCTGCATTGCGTAAATCCATTGAGACTCTCCTGTCCCAACGCTGTAACCTCGGGTGAAGTCCCAGCAGGACTGTGTGAGACACAGTGGGGCGTCGCTCGCGGCTCAGGCAGCGCCGCTACAAATCCAAACCACAAAGTTTGCCTGGAGTGAGGAGCCCACGCAGGTGAGTGAAAGTATTCTCTGATTTTAATGGAGAAACCAGCAGCAAATAACAATACGCAGGCACCCAACTTAGAATCAAGTTCTGTGAAAACGCCCGACGTGTTTCATGTTGAGGAACATTTCTTCAGGGGCTCACAGTATGCAAAGGAGTTCCTGGGCAAAGCTGTTTTACAGGCACATGTAATTTCGTCCCGCCCTGCTGGGCGTTGCCACGAGCGTGGCCTTCTGGATCATGTAGTGCCAAAATTATAACCTCATGTGAGCCGCCGTGCACAGTCTCCAAATAACAGCAATTTGTTAAAACCCAAGTGGGCAGTGAAGGTCACCCACGACGTTACTGCTGCTGCATTGCGTAAATCCATTGAGACTCTCCTGTCCCAACGCTGTAACCTCGGGTGAAGTCCCAGCAGGACTGTGTGAAACACAGTGGGGCGTCGCTCGCGGCTCAGGCAGCGCCGCTACAAATCCAAACCACAAAGTTTGCCTGGAGTGAGGAGCCCACGCAGGTGAGTGAAAGTATTCTCTGATTTTAATGGAGAAACCAGCAGCAAATAACAATACGCAGGCACCCAACTTAGAATCAAGTTCTGTGAAAACGCCCGACGCGTTTCATGTTGAGGAACATTTCTTCAGGGGCTCACAGTATGCAAAGGAGTTCCTGGGCACAGCTGTTTTACAGGCACATGTAATTTCGTCCCGCCCTGCTGGGCGTTGCCACGAGCATGGCCTTCTGGATCATGTAGTGCCAAAATTATAACCTCATGTGAGCCGCCGTGCACAGTCTCCAAATAACAGCAATTTGTTAAAACCCAAGTGGGCAGTGAAGGTCACCCACGACGTTACTGCTGCTGCATTGCGTAAATCCATTGAGACTCTCCTGTCCCAACGCTGTAACCTCGGGTGAAGTCCCAGCAGGACTGTGTGAGACACAGTGGGGCGTCGCTCGCGGCTCAGGCAGCGCCGCTACAAATCCAAACCACAAAGTTTGCCTGGAGTGAGGAGCCCACGCAGGTGAGTGAAAGTATTCTCTGATTTTAATGGAGAAACCAGCAGCAAATAACAATACGCAGGCACCCAACTTAGAATCAAGTTCTGTGAAAACGCCCGACGCGTTTCATGTTGAGGAACATTTCTTCAGGGGCTCACAGTATGCAAAGGAGTTCCTGGGCACAGCTGTTTTACAGGCACATGTAATTTCGTCCCGCCCTGCTGGGCGTTGCCACGAGCGTGGCCTTCTGGATCATGTAGTGCCAAAATTATAACCTCATGTGAGCCGCCGTGCACAGTCTCCAAATAACAGCAATTTGTTAAAACCCAAGTGGGCAGTGAAGGTCACCCACGACGTTACTGCTGCTGCATTGCGTAAATCCATTGAGACTCTCCTGTCCCAACGCTGTAACCTCGGGTGAAGTCCCAGCAGGACTGTGTGAGACACAGTGGGGCGTCGCTCGCGGCTCAGGCAGCGCCGCTACAAATCCAAACCACAAAGTTTGCCTGGAGTGAGGAGCCCACGCAGGTGAGTGAAAGTATTCTCTGATTTTAATGGAGAAACCAGCAGCAAATAACAATACGCAGGCACCCAACTTAGAATCAAGTTCTGTGAAAACGCCCGACGCGTTTCATGTTGAGGAACATTTCTTCAGGGGCTCACAGTATGCAAAGGAGTTCCTGGGCACAGCTGTTTTACAGGCACATGTAATTTCGTCCCGCCCTGCTGGGCGTTGCCACGAGCGTGGCCTTCTGGATCATGTAGTGCCAAAATTATAACCTCATGTGAGCCACACATACACACATATATATATATGTGTGTGTGTGTGTATTAGTGATGGGAATGTGCTCTGTACAATACATATGGAATAAAGGTGAAAAGCATTGTATACATACGTATTGACTGCGAGAAAATGCTCCATGCATGTGAGGTAATGGTAGGAGTGCTCAATACATATGTAATAACTGTTGGAAAGCACTCAATGCATGTGTAGTAATGTTAGGAGCACGCTATACATATGTAATAACTGTTGGGAAGCACTCTATGCATGTGTAGTAATGGTAGGAGCGCGCTATACATATGTCATAACTGTGGGAAGTACTCAATGCATGTGTAGTAATGGTAGGAGCGCGCTATACATATGTAATAACTGTTGGAAAGCGCTCTATGCATGTGTAGTAATTGTAGGAGCGCGCTATACATATGTAATAACTGTTGGAAAGCGCTCTATGCATGTGTAGTAATGGTAGGAGCGCGCTATACATATGTAATAACTGTTGGAAAGCACTCAATGCATGTGCAGTAATGGTAGGAGCGCGCTATACATATGTAATAACTGTTGGAAAGCGCTCTATGCATGTGTAGTAATGGTAGGAGCGCGCTATACATATGTAATAACTGTTGGAAAGCGCTCTATGCATGTGTAGTAATGGTAGGAGCGAGCTATACATATGTAATAACTGTTGGAAAGCACTCTATGTATGTGCAGTAATGGTAGGAGTGCTCAATACATATGTAATAACTGTTGGGAAGTACTCTATGCATGTGCAGTAATGGTAGGAGCGCGCTATACATTTGTAATAACTGTTGGAAAGCACTCTATGCATGTGCAGTAATGGTAGGAGTGCGCTATACATATGTAATAACTGTTGGGAAGTACTCTCTGCATGTGCAGTAATGGTAGGAGCGCGCTATACATATGTAATAACTGTTGGAGAGTACTCCACGCATGTGTAGTAATGGTAGGAGCGCGCTATACATTTGTAATAACTGTTGGAAAGCACTCTATGCATGTGCAGTAATGGTAGGAGTGCGCTATACATATGTAATAACTGTTGGGAAGTACTCTCTGCATGTGCAGTAATGGTAGGAGTGCTCAATACATATGTAATAACTGTTGGAGAGTACTCCACGCATGTGTAGTAATGGTAGGAGCGCGCTATACATATGTAATAACTGTTGGAAAGCACTCTATGCATGTGCAGTAATGGTAGGAGCGCGCTATACATATGTAATAACTGTTGGAAAGCACTCAATGCATGTGTAGTAACGGTAGCAGTGTTCAATACATATGTAATAACTGTTGGAAAGCACTCTATGCATGTGTAATAATGGTAGGAGCGCCCTATACATATGTAATAACTGTTGGAAAGCACTCAATGCATGTGTAGTAATGGTAGCAGTGCTCAATACATATGTAATAACTGTTGGAAAGTACTCCATGCATTTGAAGTAATGGTAGGAGCGCGCTATACATATGTAATAACTGTTGGGAAGTACTCTCTGCATGTGCAGTAATGGTAGGAGTGCTCAATACATATGTAATAACTGTTGGAGAGTACTCCATGCATGTGTAGTAATGGTAGGAGCGCGCTATATATATGTAATAACTGTTGGAAAGCACTCTATGCATGTGCAGTAATGGTCGGAGCGCGCTATACATATGTAATAACTGTTGGATAGTACTCTATGCATGTGTAGTAATGGTAGGAGCGCTCAATAAATATGTAATAACTGTTGGAAAGCACTCTATGCATGTGCAGTAATGGTAGGAGCGCGCTATACATGTGTAATAACTGTTGGAAAGCGCTCTATGCATGTGTAGTAATGGTAGGACCGCCCTGACGCTCTCAGCAGCGGTCGCTCCCCAGGCTCCCTGCTCTGATCCTGTCATCGGTTGGCTCCCTGACAGACTCCTGACATCGCTAAACTGCTCATTTGATAAGTAGTGTTTTACTGACTGCCGTGCACGTTCGCGCTATTGTGCGACTAGCCCTGCCAATTTGCATATTTATTGATATCAGCTGCGCTCGCCGTGTTGCTCGTAGACATAAGTGTGTGATTTTAATTACTATTTGAAGCGCTTGTCAGAATTGTGATTTAGAGATTTGCAGCGCTTTACAGTTTAGTTGCAGAAGCTGCTTGATTGTTGCCCAGCCTCTCTGCAGTCTCGTTCCTGGGACTGCTACGGCCATTTTGTTGTTGTATTGCCCTGCAGACCCTCCCCTTCACCTCGCACCCGCCTCCCAGCTGACCCTCCCTCGCCCCTCCCCCTCCACTGTCCACATATGACAGATGCTTTTGCGCGCAGCGTTCACGCGCAGCGGTCGCGCCCCATGCGCGCCTATGGTGCACCAAAGGTAAGCCCGTCTACGCCCGTCCGCGCCTGGACCGCGCCCAGCGCCAGACCCCCTGGTCCTCGCAAAACCCACTCCACCCGCATTACGTATGACGCCGCTACCCTCCTAGCCCTTAACACCGGACGCACATCACAATGCTACAAAGCTGTCCCAGGACGTACCCACGGTCCCTTCGTCTGCCACTCCTGCAAATTTACCAGCATCAAGACCCATACCTCATCCACCAACCCCAAACACAGCTCCGACTCTAACCACCTGAAGTGCATCCTGCTTAACTCCCGCTCGGTCCACAGACACGCCACCGAACTCTGGGATCTACTCGACACTACATCACCGGACGCCGCCTTCCTTACTGAAACATGGATGAACGCATCATCAACTCCCGATATCGCCATAGCCATCCCGGACAATTACAAGATCATCCGAAAAGACCGCTCCAACCAAACAGGAGGAGGCATCGCCATCGTCCATAAGAACACCATCCGCATCACAACCAGCTCCGATGATAACCTTACAACCGCCGAACACCTCCACTTCCAGGTCCACACCAACCCTAGAACCACACTCAGAGGCACCCTCATCTACAGACCTCCAGGAACCCGTAAACAATTCAGCGAAGACATCACCGACTTCTTCAGTCCGCATGCCCTCGCCTCCGAGAACTACATTCTACTAGGAGACCTCAACTTCCACCTGGAAAAGAAAAACGACAGCAACACCACCACCCTTCTTGACAACCTGGCCAATCTCGGCCTCAAACAACTTGTTGACACCCCCACCCATGTAGCCGGACATACGCTCGACCCAATCTTCACCTCCAGCAAACACATCTCCTTTGATCGCACCACAGCTCTCCACTGGACGGACCACAGTTGTGTTCACTTCAGCTACAAAACCACCTCGACCAATAACCACCCACAACCTATCCCCCGAAGAAAATGGAACAAAACCACCACCGACCAACTCCTCACATCGCTCAACCAAAACCCACCTGCCCTCTCATCGGACCCAAACCAAGCTGCCATCAATTTCAAACAATGGATCACTCACAGCGCTGACGAATTAACACCCTTGAAAAACCATCACACCAAACAAGAGAGTAAAAAGGCCCCCTGGTTCAACGATGACCTTAAGAAATCCAAAAAGTTATGCCGCACTCTCGAGAAAACATGGAGAAAAAACCCAACCACTGACAACATGACCACCTTCAAGGCAGCCACCCGCACACACCACCAGCTGATCCGAGCCACCAAGAAATCAGCATTCAAGATTCGACTCGACAACAACGCCCATAACAGCAAGGAACTATTCAACATCGTCAAAGAATTCACCAACCCCACCGCAGCCTCAAACGACATCACTCCCTCCCAAGACCTCTGCGACTCGTTATCCTCCTACTTCTACAACAAAATTGCCGACATACATATCAGCTTCGAAAACAGCTCCAACAAACAATCCTCTCCACCCCCCTCAGAACCTAAACCGCCCTCTAACAACCTCAACGCCTGGAACCCAATCACCACCGAAGACACCATCCGTCTAATGAACTCCATCCACTCTGGCTCGCCAACCGACCCCTGTCCCCACCACATCTTCAACAAAGCAGACTCCATCATCGCACCCCATCTCCGTGATGTCAATAACTGCTCCTTCATCTCTGCCACCTTCCCAGAAAGCTGGAAACATGCTGAAGTCAGCGCCCTCCTGAAGAAACCCACAGCAGACCCCTCCGAACTTAAAAACTACCGCCCCATATCCCTCCTCCCATTCCCGGCCAAAGTCATTGAGAAAGCCGTCAATAGCCAACTCGCCGCCTTCCTCGAGTCCAACAACTCCCTTGACCCCTCACAGTCCGGCTTTCGAGCCAAACACAGCACTGAAACCGCCCTCATCGCAGCAACAGATGACATCCGATCACTTCTGGACAACGGAGAAACAGTGGCCCTCATTCTACTCGACCTCTACGCCGCCTTCGACACTGTTTGTCACAACACACTCATACAACGCCTCAGCAACATCGGCATAAAAGGAAAAGCCTTGGAATGGATCATCTCGTTCCTAACTGGAAGAACTCAGAGAGTCCGACTTCCCCCATTCAAATCAGAGGCCACCGAAGTCATCTGTGGAGTACCACAAGGATCATCACTCAGTCCCACCCTCTTCAACGTCTACATGAGTCCACTCGCTTCCATCGCGCGTCAACACAACCTCAACATCATCTCCTACGCAGACGACACCCAGCTGATCCTCTCCCTCACCAAAGACCCCAACACCGCCAAAACCAATCTTCACGAAGGCATGAAAGAAGTAGCCGTATGGATGAAAGACAGCCGCCTTAAACTTAACTCAGACAAAACGGAAGTGCTCATCCTAGGATCAACCCCCTCTGCCTAGACTACGGAAACACCCTCTACGCCGGAATTACTGCCAAATTACAGAAAAAACTCCAACGCATCCAAAACGCATCAGCGAGACTCATTTTAGACATCCCTCGCCAAAATAACATTACCGGCCACCTGAAAGACCTCCACTGGCTTCCCGTCAACAAGAGAATAACATTCCGTCTCCTCACCCACGCACACAAGGCCCTCTACAAACTAGGTCCCGAATGCCTCAACACTCGACTATCCTTCTACACACCCACCCGCCAACTGAGATCCTCCAATCAAGGCCTCGCCGCAGTCCCACGTATCCAAAGATCCACCATGGGAGGTAGATCCTTCTCCTACTTGGCGGCCAAGACCTGGAACTCACTCCCCACTCACCTCCGCCTTACACAGAACCACACCTCCTTCAGAAAAGAACTTAAAACCTGGCTATTCGACAAATAATGAACCCCATCCCCAAGCGCCTTGAGACCCTCTGGGTGAGTAGTGCGCTATATAAATTCTTGAACTTGAACTTGAACTAGGAGCGCGCTATACATATGTAATAACTGTTGGAAAGCACTCTATGCATGTGCAGTAATGGTAGGAGCGCGATATACATATGTAATCACTGTTGGAAAGCACTCTATGCATGTGCAGTAATGGTAGGAGCGCGCTATACATATGTAATAACTGTTGGAAAGCACTCTATGCATGTGCAGTAATGGTAGGAGCGCGCTATACATATGTAATAACTGTTGGGAAGTACTCTATGCATGTGCAGTAATGGTAGGAGTGCTCAATACATATGTAATAACTGTTGGAAAGTACTCCATGCATGTGTAGTAATGGTAGGAGCGCGCTATACATATGTAATAACTGTTGGAAAGCACTCTATGCATGTGCAGTAATGGTAGGAGCGCGCTATACATATGTAATAACTGTTGGGAAGTACTCTATGCATATGCAGTAATGGTAGGAGTGCTCAATACATATGTAATAACTGTTGGAAAGTACTCCATGCATGTGTAGTAATGGTAGGAGCGCGCTATACATATGTAATAACTGTTGGAAAGCACTCTGTGCATGTGCAGTAATGGTAGGAGCGCGCTATACATATGTAATAACTGTTAGAAAGTACTCTATGCATGTGCAGTAATGGTAGGAGCGCGCTATACATGTGTAATAACTGTTGGTAAGCGCTCTATGCATGTGTAGTAATGGTAGGAGCGCGCTATACATATGTAATCACCTTTGGAAAGCGCTCTATGCATGTGCAGTAATGGTAGGTGCGCGCTATACATATGTAATAACTGTTGGAAAGCACTCTATGCATGTGCAGTAATGGTAGGAGCGCGCTATACATATGTAATAACTCTTGGAAAGCACTCTATGCATGTGCAGTAATGGTAGGAGCGCGCTATACATATGTAATAACTGTTGGAAAGCACTCTCTGCATGTGCAGTAATGGTAGGAGCGCGCTATACATATGTAATAACTGTTAGAAAGTACTCTATGCATGTGCAGTAATGGTAGGAGCGCGCTATACATGTGTAATAACTGTTGGTAAGCGCTCTATGCATGTGTAGTAATGGTAGGAGCGCGCTATACATATGTAATCACCTTTGGAAAGCGCTCTATGCATGTGCAGTAATGGTAGGTGCGCGCTATACATATGTAATAACTGTTGGGAAGTACTCTATGCATGTGCAGTAATGGTAGGAGTGCTCAATACATATGTAATAACGGATGTATGACGTTATAACGCATACTTTTACTCCGCAGACCATTACAACGCGACTTTTACTCCGCATACCGTTACAACGCATAGCGCCTTGGGGCGCTGGATAGTGGTAAGTATAATTTACTATTCTAACTCCAGTCCCCGTGGACCCTAGGGAAGGTGTTGGATAGTAAATTATACTTATTCCCTATCCTAGAGCGCCCCCCAGCGCAATGCGTTGTAATGGTATGCGGAGTAATGGTCGCGTTGTAATGGGTCTGCGGAGTAAAAGATCCGTTGTAACGGGTGTATACCGTAATAACTGTTGGAAAGTACTCCATGCATGTGTAGTAATGGTAGGAGCGCGCTATACATATGTAATAACTGTTGGAAAGCACTCTATGCATGTGCAGTAATGGTAGGAGCGCGCTATACATATGTAATAACTGTTGGAAAGTACTCTATGCATGTGTAGTAATGGTAGGAGCGCTCAATAAATATGTAATAACTATTGGAAAGCACTCTATGCATGTGCAGTAATGGTAGGAGCGCGCTATACATGTGTAATAACTGTTGGTAAGCACTCTATGCATGTGTAGTAATGGTAGGAGCGCGCTATACATATGTAATCACTGTTGGAAAGCGCTCTATGCATGTGCAGTAATGGTAGGAGCGCGCTATACATATGTAATAACTGTTGGAAAGTACTCTATGCATGTGCAGTAATGGTAGGAGTGCTCAATACATATGTAATAACTGTTGGAAAGTACTCAATGCATGTGTAGTAATGGTAGGAGCGCGCTATACATATGTAATAACTGTTGGAAAGCACTCTATGCATGTGTAGTGATGGTAGGAGCGCGCTATACATATGTAATAACTCTTGGAAAGCACTCTATGCATGTGCAGTAATGGTAGGAGTGCGCTATACATATGTAATAACTGTTGGAAAGCACTCTATGCATGTGCAGTAATGGTAGGAGCGCGCTATACATATGTAATCACTGTTGGAAAGCACTCTATGCAGGTGTAATAATGGTAGGAGTGCGCTATACATATGTAATAACTGTTGGGAAGTACTCTATGCATGTGCAGTAATGGTAGGAGTGCTCAATACATATGTAATAACTGTTGGAAAGTACTCCATGCATGTGTAGTAATGGTAGGAGCGCGCTATACATATGTAATAACTGTTTGAAAGCACTCTGTGCATGTGCAGTAATGGTAGGAGCGCACCATACATATGTAATAACTGTTAGAAAGTACTCTATGCATGTGTAGTAATGGTAGGAGCGCTCAATAAATATGTAATAACTGTTGGAAAGCACTCTATGCATGTGCAGTAATGGTAGGAGCGCGCTATACATGTGTAATAACTGTTGGTAAGCGCTCTATGCATGTGTAGTAATGGTAGGAGCGCGCTATACATATGTAATAACTGTTGGAAAGCACTCTATGCATGTGCAGTAATGGTAGGAGCGCGCTATACATATGTAATAACTGTTGGAAAGTACTCTATGCATGTGTAGTAATGGTAGGAGCGCTCAATAAATATGTAATAACTATTGGAAAGCACTCTATGCATGTGCAGTAATGGTAGGAGCGCGCTATACATGTGTAATAACTGTTGGTAAGCGCTCTATGCATGTGTAGTAATGGTAGGAGCGCGCTATACATATGTAATCACTGTTGGAAAGCGCTCTATGCATGTGCAGTAATGGTGGGAGCGCGCTATACATATGTAATAACTGTTGGAAAGTACTCTATGCATGTGCAGTAATGGTAGGAGTGCTCAATACATATGTAATAACTGTTGGAAAGTACTCAATGCATGTGTAGTAATGGTAGGAGCGCGCTATACATATGTAATAACTGTTGGAAAGCACTCTATGCATGTGTAGTAATGGTAGGAGCGCGCTATACATATGTAATAACTCTTGGAAAGCACTCTATGCATGTGCAGTAATGGTAGGAGTGTTCAATACATATGTAATAACTGTTGGAAAGTACTCCATGCATGTGTAGTAATGGTAGGAGCGCGCTATACATATGTAATAACTGTTGGAAAGCACTCTATGCATGTGCAGTAATGGTAGGAGCGCGCTATACATATGTAATAACTCTTGGAAAGCACTCTATGCATGTGTAGTAATGGTAGGAGTGCGCTATACATATGTAATAACTGTTGGAAAGCACTCTATGCATGTGCAGTAATGGTAGGAGCGCGCTATACATATGTAATCACTGTTGGAAAGCACTCTATGCAGGTGTAATAATGGTAGGAGCGCGCTATACATATGTAATCACTGTTGGAAAGCGCTCTATGCATGTGTAGTAATGGTAGGAGTGCTCAATACATATGTAATCACTGCTGGAAAGCGCTCTATGCAGGTGTAATAATGGTAGGAATGCTCTAAACGTATGTATTGATGGTGGGAAAGCACCCTGTACATAGGTATTGACTCCGGGAAAGTGCTCTTTCCATGTGTATTAATGGTAGGAGTGCTCTATTCATATGTATTGATGGTGCGAAGGCGCTTTGTGCATATGTGCTGATGATATTACAGAAGATTTAGTCCAATGCAACAACTACCTGTCTGAATGCATTGTGCTGCTCTGGGTAACCTGTGCCGGAGACCCCCATTCATCTTCTCCCCCCTACAGTAACCGTGACTGCCAACTGTATGCCTCAAATTCCTCTGCAACAATGGATATGGGCAGTTGAACCACCTGGCTGATCTACATCAGCTGAGGCACGGTGTCTGTACACTTTGGGGCCTATTACAATGTCATATGGAAAGCCTCCGAATAACAGTCGGATTCCACTAGACCGCGTCGGAACCTATCCGTCCAACTCAGTCGGAAACAATTCCGACCGACCGATTACGATGTTCGCAGTTAGAAAGGAAACCACCCGGTCAATTCGAATCGACTCCGACCGGCATTCGGAGAATCCGAGTAGTTCGGAGCCGATTCATACAGCTCAGTGGACAGCTTTTTCGACCGACAGATTATGATGTTGTATTCGGATAGCATTTCTGACTCGGTTTGTCTGACACAGTTAGGCTGTCAGAACCTGCCTTTGGGGGCCCCTAGCAGGCCCCCTTCATCCAGAGGCCTCCTGTTGGGGGCCATAGGAGTACCCATGAGATCTCCCGGTAAAACCATGCACAATGTGGCTGGCACCATTTGGCGCCTGCGACAGGGTGAAAGGTTTTCTGTAACCACCCCTTTTCCCCATAGGAGCCTGTGCTGTCGGTCGGAACACAGGCTCACATTGAAGTCAATGGGATACCTTCCGAATGGTGTTCGGAAGCATCGCAATCGGTTATGAGGAACCACCGATCGTGAGTCGGTCAGAACTGAATCCGACTATGAGTCGGGCGGAAAATTTCCACATACCATCGTAATCGGTCTATTTGAGTCTAGTCAGACACTGTACGCGTGCCCAACCAACCGCTTTTTCACTTCCGTACAACAATCAATCAGTGCTAATTTCAGGCGCCTCAGGTGCACACTGCTAGACACGTGCTGGTTGAAGTCTGTGGCCAGCCAGGGGTTATTTGAACCCTCCGAACGTCACGTAGCACAAAAACAAATGACTTGAAAGAATGCGCCCAAGATAAGGGAGGTGTCAGTTCTCCATGTAGTGTTTCATTCACTTGCAGTCACTGCTCAGAATATCTCTGTGTGCGTATAACAAGCCTGGGTCAGCTCATGATGGCGGACCGCCAACGCGAGGTGGGAAGAGCCGGTGGACCAACAAATTTACAAGGATCCGCCCCTCGCCACCAATGCAGGAAATATAATTCAGCAGGATCTGAAAGAAATAGAATTTTGGGTTGGGCCCTTAGCAGATCGCTGAGCAGAACCAACCGCCACAGCTATGTCCGCGCCCTCCTAAGCTCCGCCCCCATCACACACCCTGTTCTAAATCCCTTGAGCAGGGTTTGGTCTTGTAAGAAATTGTAAGCTGAAATCATGCAGTTTGAGATTTTTTTATTGATGTGCTCTTTGAATGCCAGCTGAGAGTGAGAGGACATCTAATGTGTGAGGTGGTGAAGGGGTCAAAGGTCTTCGCCATTACAAAATACTGGCTCCATGAGGTGGACAGTGAGGAAGGGTAACTTCACTTTGGTGGGACTGGTTTTAGGAATACATCTGATGCCTGGATTCAGCTAGGTGGACTTTCATACCCTGGACATCACAGGTAACTCACCTTTGAACGTCTGCCGCGGTCGCCTGGGTATTTACGCATTGTGGTACATCAGTGGAGGTTACTCACAGCGTCAAACCTTGGACTGCGCCTCATGCAACTTGGAAAATTGGGGCTTCAAGGTCTGCTTTTGTAAGAGATAAATATGTTGGACAGGAAGGAGGTCAGTGGACATTCAGAAGAGACCGCGTAGCAGACGGACTGACCGCCACCAAGGTAGAACGATAATAGCAGGCTATTGAGGACTACCCGGCTGATGCCTTCTACTTCCATAACTCTGATTGTGATGACCTACCCATGTGCAATGAGGGAATGACATCACTACTCCATTGTAAAAACCTATTACAGTTGAGTTGTGATCTCACAATGCCCCCTGCTGAACCTAGAAGACACTGTAACTCCTTGAGTAGAACATTTACTTGTAACTCAAAAGTGAAAGGCAAGACACAATTTTCAGGCCCCTTTCCTCAAGTTTCCTGAGCTGAAAGTCCAGAGTCAAAAGCCATTTATCATAAGATCTTTATTCATCTCACTGCAAGGGTTCAAGTCAGGGGAGTGGGACTCTGCCTACTTGTTACACAAACATGTTTAAGTTCAAAAGTTAATTTTGGGACTGCCTTCCATGAAAGTGCTTAAGAGTGTTTGTAATATTGTATAAATTGCTTATTGAGTAAGTTCACAACACAGATGCACATTCATCATCAATTATCAGCAGCCTCACCTCTTTGATCAGAAGCTTAAGAGACACATTGAAAAAGGACTCAAGATAAGGCTTATATCGTGACCATGAATTATACAGATTAAAATACCCTCTTCCTCTAGTAAAAAGTGATATGGCAGTCATCTTAAGTTTCGTCAACTTACAAAACAAGCATTTACAATGCAATAGGTCTCCCAGCATTAAAGTTTGAGCTATTGGCATTGTGTATTACAATGTGTTGCATACATTTGTTATCAAACTCTGAATTGGTGTATAAAGATGATTTGCAAACTGTCAAATGTTGCTGAATAGTAAGCAACGTTGTGAATAATATTGTTTGCTAGTCATCCTTGGGTACCAGAGTACTTCACTTGAGGCAGAGGTATTATCTTTAGACTACAGGTGCCGGTGCCGCTTGAGCTAGAAACAGGGCCAGCTTTAGCAGTGGTGCTGCCTGGTGCAACATACTTTTTGAACACCCCTGCGTCCCTTTTCCCCCACCTCCTCCTCTGATTCCATCATTACCACCGTGTAAAAAGTGGACCTCAGCTTCCCTTAGGCCCTCTCTCACATACATTTCATTTGCTTTATAGTGCTGGTAAAGGCTGGCTTTACGAATCCGCTCAGATATCCACCCAAACACCGATCTGTTCTTTGCAGCAGATTAACCCTCTGCACTACGTTATGGTGAGTCAAACCTGCTACTAGACAAACCTCTGATCTCTCTCTATCAGGAACATTAATCACAAGTTATCATGACATTTTTATTGCTGCCTGAAACCTGGATTTACAAGGAACTCTACAGCAGGTGCTTTTAAATTGCATGTTACTGTTTTAGTAAAGTTAGAGCTTCTTTGTAATGAAAAAAATAAAAAAAATCCACCGAGTTTCATGGAAACAATTTAAAAAATAGAAAGTCAAAATGAATGAAGACCCCTAGAAAACTCCCACATGTTTAATCTCAGAGCACTTACGCCGGGAAAAAAAACCACAGTCATCCAATGCCAACAATATGAGTATAAAATTCAGAAAACTGTTCTCAAGCAGTTAAGGTACTACAAAAACACTTAACATCAGTACAACATATAAAGATCTAAATACTGAAAAACAGGTTGCTGTGAAATTCATATTCAGCCCTACACAGGCAGCCATGCTTCAGCTACTCGGTATGGATCTGCAGAGGGCCTTGAGCAACATACCTGGTAGTATAAGGAGGATTCTCTCTAGAAATGTCCTAGGGGAGGAGAAGAAACGTCCGAATACTGGCACACGGTGACACTAATACAGAAATGCCCAGGGGTATGTATGGTTAGCAGATCCGTACCATTATCAATGTGAATCAAGTTCAGGCTCTGGCAGTTCTAATTACTAAAACTACTGCAGTTTGTGTGCATGAATGAAGTAGATAATATATGCAGATATCAGAACCTCGAGCAGATTTCTTAAATAAATACCCCTAGTGATCTTCTTGGCTCGTGATGAAGGCTGTTCGACATGTATGGGCAGAAACATTTAGCCTTAACATGGCATTGTAGAACAATAGACGCAGGCGCACTAAAAAACTACAAGCGACCACCTTTGTTGACATAAGAACCCAGGATAACAATGTACTGGGAATAGGGATATTTATCAGGTGTAATTAAAAAAACTGTGTGGAGGTTGAGACAGTCAACAAAAAAAACGGAACTGTCGGGGTAAACCTGGGACGTGTGGTGACCCTACTTTCAACAAAAGTAATTGCTAAAACTATCCAACTCAGTACAACCACATTCTGAAGTATTTTATGTTTTTATTATTATTATTATACTAAGCTACATGCTCAGCCGCACAATTAACAATATACACTCTACTGCCTAAAAAAACAACGAATGTAACTGAGTGAAAGGCATTATAATACACATAAATAGGCAGTTACAAAAAGTAACTTGTAGCAACTAAACGTTCTTAATAGTAGTTATTTGGGTAAACAATTCCATACGTGATCAACTGCATCCATGAGACACTTCACTTCACAAGCCACCGGCAACGGATTCACAGGCCTTTCAACTGTACTTGGAAAAGTGACAGATGCCGACTGAAAAGGGATTAGTTGCAGTCTCCTTCTACTATTGACAATTGGATTAGTTGCAGTCTCCTTCGACTATTGACAATTTACATGTGTGCGTTGTGTCAGTTGTTGCACAGGAAACACACACACATAGACAAGGTAAGTGAAATCGTTGTATTTGGAAGAAACGTAGGCAAAAAAAAACAGTCCGAGTGTGCAAAGCAGGCACATTTAGGCACGCCCAGGGCGAAAGCCGGACATGTTGGGACATAAAACACTGAACGTTTTCCCTTACCGTCAAAGGCAGCTGCCTCCTCTAAGGGAAAGTCCAGAGGAACTTTCAGCTCAGCCTTCCTCATTAGTTTGTTGTCCTGTTGCTCAGCAGTGAAATGGTCAGCAGAAGATGACCCTGCACCTGCAACTCCGCGATTCATCGCGCTTTGCGAGCAGCTTTCCCACGGCAGAAAAACACCCTTAACCACTTCCATGCTAATGACAAGGTCAGCTCGTCATGCAGTGCCCATTCATTTCAATGGAAATTAGAGTAAATTGCTGGAATTGCCTTAACACCAAAGGGGTTAGCTGCTCTCCCGAAGCCGCCCGCTGAGCTGTCCCACCACCACATTGAGCAGCGACAGCTGCAACAACATGTGAGCGAAACCGAAACCTTCCGTGGGGCGGCTTCGGCACGCGCCCACGAAGTGCCACGTAGAGAAGCAGTGCTGGTGACGCGGGGCTCCCATGCCTGAGGGAGAGCCCCGCGGTGGCGGCTGATTTCCGGAGTGGCGGTAAGTGGGCCTTACTTGTGGGGGGGAGGGAGGGTGCACTTGTGTGTGTGTGTGTGTGTACGCGCTCGTGTGTGCGGCGGGGGGGCTCTGTATGTGTGTGTGCGTGTGTGTAGGTGCGCTCGTGTGTGTGTCTCTGTGTGTGTGCGGCAGGGGGTGGGCGGGGGTCTCTGTATGTGTGTGTGCGTGTGTGTCTGTAGGTGTGCTCATGTGTGTGTCTCTGTTTTTGAGCATGCGTAAGCAAGGGGAGGTGTGGCTGTGTGGTACAGCTTTCCAGGAGAGGAGACAGGAGCTGGCCACAGCGAGCGCATTCACGTGCGCGTGGCCCGCTCAATTCCCAGCGCGCAGCCAGCTCCTGTCTCCTCTCCTGGAACGAAGACTCGCTGACAATAGGGTCTCTGGCGAGACCGCGCTTTGCGCGGCTAATGCCTACGAGACCTAAAAAGAAAGCCTTTGACATTGTTCTTCTAGTCATGCTAGCTACATGGAAGACTCCTGGGCAAATAATATCTTTATAACATTTTTTTTAACTCAGATATATATTTGTCCCGTGACAATTCCTGAAAAAAGAATTGAGAATAGTCTCCAAACTTGGAAGGAGAACTTTCTTGTTTTCTTTTTTTACACATGGGGGCATATTCACTAACATTTCACGTAGAGCAAGGGAAGCAGCTGAGCTGCATTGCTTGGAAGGGAAAGAGCTGAACTGAGCCAAATTTAGAAATATATGGGGGGGTTTACCTCACCCCTTGCGTTAGTGCATGTAAACCTGCCTGGCGCCAATGCAGAGAACCTTCTGCCGCGGCACAAGGGTGCCTGAGCTGTGGTCAGGATAGATTTTGTGCAGGGAGGGAATTATACTCTGGGCCTATCTCCTCTTCGGATTTGTGGTGTAGAATGCAGTACACATGCGTAAAGTAAAAAGCGAGGAGAAATAAAGATATTTCCCCTCGTATGCCAGCCCATCCTCAGGTAGGAGCAACATTTTGGTGCAAACCCAAGTTTACAGACGTTAGTAAATATGGGGTTATGTCAAAATACATGGGGCCTCATTTATGAGGCCGTGTGTCACTTTTACGCCGCTGGTGCGTCACTTTTTGTGATGCACCAGTGGCGTAAAAAATGCACCTTGTTGCGCCATATTTACAAAGTGACGCATCTAGGTAGATGCGTCACTTTGTAAACCCCTGCGCCACATTATACCTGCGCCAGGTATAATGTATGCAGGGGGGGGCGTTTTGACGCAAGAAAGGGTCATGGAAGTGATGCAGTGAAATCTATAGGATTTCATTGCGCCATTTCTTGGCCGCTAAGGCGTCAATATCTTACGCCTGCTTCATGGCAGGCGTAAGACTGACGCAGGCACTAACAACATGGGACTTGCCCATGTGAAAGAACACATTGCTGGAGTTGCGTCACTTTTGTGACACACTCCAGCAATGCGTCACTTTTGCGCCATCCAGATACGTCAGAAATACTAACATGTCTGTTACTCCGTGCGCCATGATGCGTCATATTATAAATATGACGCATCAATCATGATGCAAGGAGGGCGCACTGCGAAGTGACGCATCGATGCTTTCAGGCGGCAATGCGTCATTTCTCATAAATGAGGCCCTTGGGTAGAACGTCCATGTCCCAACCACGCAACACCTCCCCGACACAAGGTTATTGATGGCAGGGCTATGTGTTGTGTTACTCTTTTTTTTTTCTTTCAAAGCAACCCAATTCAGACTATGCGCGGCTTAGTAAATGCCTAAAAAGATTTAGGGACATATTAGCAAGGCAACGATATGAAATTATCACATATTTTGCGGCTGTTTTCCGCTGAAAAGTGGTGATAATTTCATCACCTTATCAGCAAAGACACGCTATCGCGTGTTTTGCTGATTTTGCGCCCTTTTCAACAACGCCCAGCTTTGCATCTCTAATGAGATGCAAAGTGGGCGTTCCAGGAAAAAGTAATAGGAGAAATGTCGCTAACCGACATTATCAAGCTGCACGCTCACAAGCAGAGCGTTAGGAAAAGTAGCGCTAACCACAGGTAACACTACTTTCCTAACGCCTGCTTGTGACCTGACATAGCCATGTAATCCAATGGGAGGTGGATTACATGGCTAAGATTGTCCGGACCTATCAACAAGGTTATCGTCATTTTCAATGGAATATCGCTGGAAAACCAGCGATATTCCATTGAAAACGGCGATAATACCCGCTATCGCTGGGATTTTTATCTCCATGGCATTAAGCGTTGTTAATACAACACTAACATGGAGATTATCGCCCGCGATAGCGGGATAGATTTACTCAGGCTAGCAGCGCTCAGGGATAATTATCGCTGCCGCTTGCTAATATGACCCGAAAATCTGAGGAAATCCAGCTCTTCGTCTCTTCATTTCTTCTACACACAAATTTTGCAAGTTGTGTTAAGAAAAACAGCGGTATCTGTGAGAAATAGCTGTACGTCTTTGGCGCAAATCCACACTTGCACGCAGATTGGCAGTATTTCGCCCACTGAATGCGCGTCTCAGGAGTCTGCAGCGGAAGACTTCTGACATACGGGAGCTGGGCAAATGCAGAGAGGATTTCTGCGTTTATTTACCGTTTCGTCTGGGTACCACGAGAGTGAAAACTTCATGGCAATTTGGAAAATAAATAAAACTTTGCATGGAAGTGGGGGAAGGTTGTATTGTATTGTAATTGCATTTGTAGAGCGCTTACTACCCCTGACGAGGCGTCGAAGCGCTTTTCTGGCGGGAAGCACGCTACTCCGGGACCCATAGAGGATTAGTGTTGAATTCGTATAGTGAAACATGCAAGTGCATTTTAAGTGGTGGATAGGTCAGTCAGTTATTTGGATTTGGAATGATAGCAGAAGGATAGAGGAGGAAAAAAGGTTTGTATTTATATAGCGCTTGTTACCCCTGATGGGGTGTTGAAGTACTTTTTTTGGCTAATCGCACGCTACTCATCAACCCATAAAGGACTAGTGTTGAATTAGTATAGTGAAATATGAAAGTAATTTGAGTGGTAAAATAACTCATGGAACTTCACAAAACGTTGTAGGTGAGAAAACAAAACTGTGCACAGCTCTGAATGAGTATCCTAGTTGTGGGAGGGGGGGCTTAGTTAATCTAGCAACTTCTATGCGCTAGGAATCAGCTAGGTGCACCTGGTGGCGGCCTGAGCTAGACAACTCACAGTGTTACAATTCTGCATGTTCGACCGTCCAGTACACAACTGCCCCCCCCACCTCTTACATAAGAAACACGAGATTCCTCCTTGTTTTCAACTCTTTATGGCTCCCCGAGGCGCCACCGTTGCTTGTTGACGAGAAAGCGCTACCTCGTTTGGCTTGTGGGCGGTAATATCAGGGTCACCTGACAGGCAAGCGGGCCCGCATGTCTCAGTGACGGTGCGGCCACTCAGAGGATGAAATGCGGAGCTCGAGCACACCGAGGAGGGTGCAAACAATAGTGCGCAGAGTGCGGGGGCGGAAGCACGCGGGAGGGAGAGGTCCAGTAAAAAGGATGCTGGAACCAGTGATAGAAGTGGGCGGGGACGGAAGGGCACGGCGTGCCCCTACTTCTAAAAAATTGTTTAGTCCGTTCCCCTACTTCTTGCTTTCAAAAAAGCGTCCCGGGACGGCAAGAATAGTCCAACTTTAAAATGATAACTTTTTTCTTTCCGCTTCCAGGGGCTGCTCGCACTTCTCTGTTGTACTCCAGAGGCTGCAGCAGCCCCCGCCCCCCCTGAGCTCGCACAGACCGAGGGCAGGCCATTGTCATTCCGATTGAGGCAGATTAGCCCCTTTAGAATGACAATGCGCCCGCCCTCTGCCTTTAACATATCAAGTGCCCCTGAGATCGGAGTTGGTGATTAGAGAGGAGCTTTCCCCAAGCAGCGTACTGTGGGGAACTTGACACCTTTGTCAATGTTGTACACGGAGTGGAGTGAACTGGGCAGGAGCAGTGACCACAGTGACCGGACAGAAGAGGCGACAGGAAAGGAGAGGTACTAGAGCAGGAGAGGTGTCGGGGCAGGAGAATTGACAGGGCAGGAGAGGTGACGGGGCAGGAGAGGTGACGGGCAAGAGAGGTGTCGGGGCAGGAGAGGTGACGGGGCAGGAGAGGTGACGGGGCAGGGGAGGTGACGGGGCAGGGGAGGTGACGGGGCAGGGGAGGTGACGGGGCAGGGGAGGTGACGGGACAGGAGAGGTGACGGGGCAGGAGAGGTGACGGGCAGGAGAGGTGACGGGGCAGGAGAGGTGACGGGGCAGGGGAGGTGACGGGACAGGAGAGGTGACGGGGCAGGAGAGGTGACGGGCAGGAGAGGTGACGGGGCAGGAGAGGTGACGGGGCAGGGGAGGTGACGGGGCAGGGGAGGTGACGGGGCAGGAGAGGTGAGGGGCAGGAGAGGTGACGGGCAGGAGAGGTGACGGGGCAGGGGAGGTGACGGGGCAGGAGAGGTGACGGGGCAGGGGAGGTGAAGGGCACGAGAGGTGATGGGGCAGGAGAGGTGACGGGGCAGGGGAGGTGACGGGGCAGGAGAGGTGACGGGGCAGGGGAGGTGAAGGGCACGAGAGGTGACGGGGCAGGAGAGGTGACGGGGCAGGGGAGGTGATGGGGCAGGGGAGGTGACGGGGCAGGGGAGGTGACGGGGCATGAGCTAGAGCAGTAACTGGGAGTGAGCGGTGAAAGGACAGGAGCGGTGAAAGGATAGGAGCGGTGAAAGGACCAGGAGCGGTGAAAGGACCAGGAGCGGTGAACGGGGCAGGAGCAGTGAACAGGGCAGGAGCAGTAAACAGGGCAGGAGCAGTGAACGGGGCAGGAGCAGTGAACGGGGCAGGAGCAGTGAACGGGGCAGGAGCGGTGAACGGGGCAGGAGCGGTGAACGGGGCAGGAGCGGTGAACGGGGCGGGAGCGGTGACGGGGCAGGAGAGGAGACGGGGCAGGAGAGGTGATGGGGCAGGAGAGGTGACGGGGCAGGAGAGGTGACGGGACAGGGGAGGTGACGGGGCAGGGGAGGTGACGGGGCAGGGGAGGTGACGGGGCAGGGGAGGTGACGGGGCAGGAGAGGTGACGGGCAGGAGAGGTGACGGGGCAGGAGAGGTGACGGGGCAGGGGAGGTGACGGGGCAGGGGAGGTGACGGGGCAGGAGAGGTGACGGGCACGAGAGGTGACGGGCACGAGAGGTGACGGGGCAGGGGAGGTGACGGGGCAGGAGAGGTGACGGGGCAGGGGAGGTGAAGGGCACGAGAGGTGACGGGGCAGGAGAGGTGACGGGGCAGGGGAGGTGACGGGGCAGGAGAGGTGACGGGGCAGGGGAGGTGAAGGGCACGAGAGGTGACGGGGCAGGAGAGGTGACGGGGCAGGGGAGGTGATGGGGCAGGGGAGGTGACGGGGCAGGGGAGGTGACGGGGCATGAGCTAGAGCAGTAACTGGGAGTGAGCGGTGAAAGGACAGGAGCGGTGAAAGGATAGGAGCGGTGAAAGGACCAGGAGCGGTGAAAGGACCAGGAGCGGTGAACGGGGCAGGAGCAGTGAACAGGGCAGGAGCAGTAAACAGGGCAGGAGCAGTGAACGGGGCAGGAGCAGTGAACGGGGCAGGAGCAGTGAACGGGGCAGGAGCAGTGAACGGGGCAGGAGCGGTGAACGGGGCAGGAGCGGTGAACGGGGCGGGAGCGGTGACGGGGCAGGAGAGGAGACGGGGCAGGAGAGGTGATGGGGCAGGAGAGGTGACGGGGCAGGAGAGGTGACGGGGCAGGGGAGGTGACGGGGCAGGGGAGGTGACGGGGCAGGGGAGGTGACGGGGCAGGGGAGGTGACGGGGCAGGGGAGGTGACGGGGCAGGAGAGGTGATGGGGCATGAGCTAGAGCAGTAACGGGGCGTGAGCGGTGAAAGGACAGGAGCGGTGAAAGGACAGAAGCGGTGAACGGGGCAGGAGCAGTGAACGGGGCAGGAGCAGTGAACGGGGCAGGAGCAGTGAACAGGGCAGGAGCTATTTCTAGCCACACCCCTGACTCCGCCCACTGATTCAATCTTCGGTTATTCCCGCCCCTTGGTTCTCCAACCACAGTTCCCCTACTTTTGTTTTCCCACTTCGACCACTGGCTGGAACCCCCCACCCCCCCCACCACCACGCCCTGCGGACGCACGTGCGTTCACCTGCAGTTCTGCCCCAGTGTGGGCGGCTGAAACCTCGACGGGGGGGCAGAGGACGCACAGCATTGGGCCTCGGGGGAAATACCGAATTATTGCAAAAAAAAAAAAACGGTTGTTTCGCCAGCCAGAGAGAAACGAATGAACACATTTTTAGGCAGTCGTTTTCCACGCGCTGATACACGAAGTCGATGCGATGCACCTATAAGAAAGGTCACGTGAGCACCACTAATGTCGGTGTTCGCAGAGCACCGGCAGACGTGACCATCAGAGCAAACCTCCAAGGCCTGTGCTATGAAATGCTTGACGGGCTGGGGACGAATCACTCTTCACCAGATATGTCATTGACTCTGCCCTAGCAGTGGTGGCCTTAGGCATGTGCAAGCTGTGCACCTGCACAGGGCCGCCAAACCCCAGGGGCCGCCACGGCAATATATATCCTTAATATAATAATCCTCTGAGGATGGATACATATTTGCGTGGCGGCCCCAGGCAGGGGTTTGGTGGCTTCCGGCTCTGTTCCACTTCCAAACACCCTGACCCCCCCCCCCTTCACTGGCCGCCATGAGGCTAGAGCCACCCCTGGCCCCAGCCCTGCCACGGATTCTAGGGAACTGTCCCAATGTTTGACAGGCCAGACCACCTCTAAAAAATAAACACGTGGTACGAAACACTGTATGGAAGTTAAGCATGAATTTATGTTAAGTACTTGTATAGCGCTACGTTAGTGAAGCCGCCTCTTCTAGGCGCTATCCCTGTCCCACGCCAGAGGAGCAGTCAGGAGGTAAACACAGGATCTGAAGTAGCTTCAACCCAGCAGGTGAGCCGTGCCGGGTCCTGCCAGGTAAGAGGGCCAACACTGAATCCAGGACAGAGAAGTCAGTGCTTCTGGGGTGACCGGTGGGGTGAAGAGAACAGGATGAGCACGAGCCACCACACTTTAAAAGCAAAGGCATCTCAATCAATAAAATATATCAGGATTTATAAAGCGCTGCAAATCACCCGTGAGGTTCTCAAGGAGCTGGAGTAGCTGGCTGCTGTCGCAAAGGATGAAAAACAAGCAGAAAGCAATGACAACGAGGGAAAAGGAGAAGGCACTCAAAAAATGGAGGAAATAGCGAGGAGAAAGCATGAAAAACGAGGGAACAGGAGAAGACCCTCCAAAAACGGGGGGAAAGTGAGGAGAAACAGTGAAAATGTGGGAAAAGGAGGTGAGGGTTCTTGCAAAATAGGGAAAAGCAAGGAGAAGGCACTCAAAAAACTGCGGGGAAACCCAGGCAAAAGCAGAAAATGAGGGAATAGCAAGGAGAAGGCACTCAAAAAACGGGGGGGAAAGCAAAACAGAAGCAGTAAACACAGGGAAAAGCAAGAAGAAAGCCCTAAAAAAACAGGCCAAAAACCAGGCCAAGGCAGAAAATGAGGGAAAAGCAAGGAGAAGGTACTCAAAAAATCGGAAAAAACAAGGAGAATGCAGTAAATATGAGGGGAAGATGGGGCGGAGGCACTAAAAAAAAGGGAAAAAGCAAGGAGAAAGCAGTGAAAATAAGGGGAAAGCAAGAAGAAGGTACTCGAAAAAAAGGGAGAACAAGTGAAACGAAAGCAATCAAAACTAGGGAAAAAGAAGAGAAGGCACTAACAAAATGATTTAAAATCAAGACAAATGTATTAATAAAGATAGGGGGGAAAGTGAGGAGATAGCAGTGAATACTTCACTAATAGCGGAATAAACAACCTGGCTCAACAGTCCCGGCAACTGTTAACAATGCTTTTGCTAGATGCAATAAAAGGCTTAATTCTTTGGGAATCAGTTTAAAAAAATAACACGAAACAGTCTTTTTTCGTGTAAAAATCAATATTATTGAAAAATGATGAACATTTAACTTTCATACGAATTGCGAGGCTTTTGACCTCACACATTTTATACCAGTAGCAACTATATAACACGCAGACCCAAAGTTACATTTAATACTGCATTCAGAGTAGCCTTTTTCAAAGTGTTAATGAGAGGTGTAATGTCATTTGTAAGATTTTATAATATTTGTATTTGCAGCTCTCACATCAAGGGTGTAGTCAAGAGCATTGCATTTTTTAAATGTATTATTCTACATAGTTTTATATAGCGTGAACTTGACCCGGTATCAGAGCGCCTTACATTAGCACCAATTGAGTTACATGAGGACACATTCATTTTTGTTAGGCACAGGAGATTAAGTGATTTGCCCAGAATCACAGGATGTTTAGCGGCATTGCCGAGACTCGAACCTGTCTCCCCAGATTCGAGGTTGACCGCCCTAGCCGTTAGGCCAACTCCTCACCCCGTTGCATTAGTTGAACGATTTGTGGATTGCGTGGCTATTGTTCAAATTATGAATGGGAGTTATGGATTACGGAGCTAACCATAACTTGTGAATGTTATTATATGATAAGATACATAACCGATAGCCACACAATATTGGTTAATTTTGCATTCAAGGGGTTCTGGTGACATCATAAATAAGACTACCGGTTTTTATTGTATTTATATGTTTTCATTTCCATCTGTATTTATCCATATTTCTTTTTTGCAGATTTTACCTGTATTTATCCATATTTATTTTAGATTTTGTGAAAAAATGAAGCTCAAATGTGTATATTTCTGCCTTTATTTAACCAGTTAATGTGCACTTGTGCCTGAACGCCTGACAGGTTTCAATGAGATATACACACTCAGGTGGTAAAATATGCACGTGTAAGAAAATATTTAAATTTTAGTAGCAAGGTTGTGCAAATCTGCTGCTGTTTAAGGCTCTTTACTAAAAAAATCCCTATTTTTTTTAATCCCCTTGCTTGTCAGTCTGCACAGTTATTGGCCTGGCAGTCATGATCGACAGCATTTAGAATCACTCAAAAACAATCCAATTTCCGTTTTTATTCACATTTAAAAATAAATACAGGCAGGAAAATAAACGGTTTCTGTCTGTATTTATCTGTAAAAATCAGTAAAAAACGGAAAACAGGGAGCCTTAATCATGAACTAATGAGGT